>NC_140958.1:124746369-126111369 GCF_014529385.1 Adiantum capillus-veneris
ATGCCGCTTTTTTATGGAATTTCATGCGTCAAAGCTGAGCAAGCATTAATTCTATGTAGTTTTAATAAATTTGTAATAAATCTTACATTGCAAGAAAATTCGAAAACAATTCCTTGTTTCTAGTTAGACAACCTTCCAAGTTTCCAGTTATCGTTGTCCATAAGATTCACAAAGCTTTTACTACTGTCAAGAATGGAAGCAATCCAGTCCTTCAAACTATTTGTTCGTTTTCAAACCTCGAATGGGTAACTTTTGCGAACATTGAAACCACTTCTCCACTTACAATACCTTTGTTCTTGTGGAGCATGATGTGAGCTTCATATCTTGAAGATGATGAGCCCCCATACTCTTAGTTGAATGTGCGATGTTCAAAAACTTACTACAGTGCGCTTGGAACCTCTTTGTTTGTGAGGAGTAAGAAACTTGTACAAAATCTCCTTCAAAGAGCTTCCAACCTAGAGATAATAAAGTTGAAAGCTAATAGAAACGAAATGGGAGCTCAAGTTCGACCAACATTCTTATGAGGTGTCTTGGAATCATTTGTCAAATCGGTGTTTATCCTCGTGCGACTTGCATGGGAGGTGAGAAGAGGCCACCTTGGAGAGCCCAAAGGTGCTAGCAATATTAAAAGAAAGAAAAGAAAACATGGCGGCATCTTTGCAGGAGTGTTACAAAGGGAAGAAGGAAGCTAGCATAGGTTCGGTACCTCCTCATGAGACTGTGCAAAAAATGTGAATTGCAGAGGAAGGCGGCACGTCCCCTTCAACCCAAGAAACTTGCCAAATGATGCTCGTCTCCCTCATCTCCTTGTGTGTGCAAGGGGTGGTACCGGGCTCTTCAAGCAAGACATGACAAGTTGAGGACGAGATATATATATATATATATATATATATATATTTATATATATACACACACACATACATACATACATATATATATGTATGTATATGTATGTATGTATGTGTGTGTGTATATATATAAATATATACACACACACATACATATACATACATATATATAAATATATACACACACACATACATACATACATATATATATGTATGTATGTATGTGTGTGTATATATATACACACACACACACACACACACACACACACATATATATATATATATATATATATATATATATATATATAGAGAGAGAGAGAGAGAGAGAGAGGATCCATGAAAATCCTTCCATTCCTCTCCTTGCTGTCGGTCTCCTCGGAGTTCTAATACCACTATAAGAACAGAGGTACTCCTGCATGCTAATCTCCACCTATCCTTGCCGCTATATAGAGAAGTCCTTGGTCCTTATTTTAGGAGTCCCCCTTGACCATGCATTTGTAGATTAGGACCGTGCCGCCCCCAATCATACCTTAGGCTTAACTCTCTCTCTCTCTCTCTCTCTCTCTCTCTCACACACACACACACACACACACACACACACACACACACAATAGTCCAAAGTGATTTCAAGCTTGCGACCAACTCTGTATGACATGGAAATGATCAAGTCTATAGTTGGACCCTAATTTGCAATGAAGTACTGGAAGCCATGATTCGCATATTGTGCAAAGACGCCAAGGAGGAAGTGCAGTGTCTATAGAAAGGCAGGGCAGTCACAAGGTGACAGAGGGGTTAGGGTACAACGAGGAGGTCGTAGGGTCTAGGCATGGAGCTTTAGCTTTGATGCTGTTGATGAAATCGAGAGGGCGAAGGTATCTCCCTACGAAGATGACCATGGTGCCAGTTGTCGCTTCCTACCCTTACATGAGTGTTTACTTGAGAGGCATCACGTTATGACACATCATTTTCTTGATGTTGAGCGCTCTTGCCAAAAAGTTTTCACAAAACATACCAAAGGTTTCACAAAGCAGAATTCAGGTGGCCATCAAAAATAATTTTCACAAACATACAAAATTCCCTTTAAAATAGATCCTGTGATTTGGTTTTTCAACGGGCACGTACAGTGGAGGAAGCTCTCCGACGTGTCTTGGATTCCCTATAAATGAGGAGCGCAATATCCATTTAGATTCGAAGCCCAAGATCATCCATCGAAGCCCAAGATCAAGTAATATTCGCAGTCTGCAATCTGCTATTCGGCCGCGTCATTTGGAATGGCTGCGCGTTTGCCATGGCTGCTGCTCCTGTCGATGGCCGGACTCTGTTTTGTCCTCTCAGCAGCGCTACCGCAAACAGTGCAGTGGGGTGACGGCCGCACATTACACCCAGCCACCGCAACCATTCACCGTGGGGCAGCTCCCGATAGTTATATGGACCGCTGGAGAGCTTCCTTCGATCGAGAGAGCCAGAGCGAGCGAAGGCTACAAGAGGCGGCCTCTAGAATATCGTCTACGACTGGCCGCCATGCATCATATTTCAAGATGCCTGCCGCCTCCGGCTTTCAGCTTGCAGACACGGGCAGCTACTTTGCGCGGCTCACTGTCGGCAGCGGCCATCCCCGCGACCTCTTCATGATCATTGACACTGGCAGCGACCTCTCTTGGATCCAGTGCCAGCCCTGCCAATCCTGCTTCCAGCAGCTCGACCAGCCCATCTTTGACCCGGCAGCCTCCTCCACAAACCGCAACGTCACCTGCGATTCCCCTCTTTGCGCCGACGTTCCCCCATTCACGTCCTGCCTCCCCATTTCCGGCCACTCCCGTAACGCCTTGGAATCGTGCGCGTTCCAAATTACTTACTACGATAGCTCCACAACTTCCGGCACGCTCATCACCGACACTCTCACGCTGGGCTCCGGCCACAGTTTGCCAAACATGGCCTTTGGCTGCAGCACCGCAAGCAATGGCACTAGCTTTGTGGCTGCCGCCGGAGTGCTGGGCTTGGGCACCGGCACCCTCTCCCTCCCCTCTCAGCTCCACAAAAGCGGCCGCCGAAGCACCTTTTCTTACTGCCTGCCCACATGTTCTCCTCTTCCAACTCCACCCTCACCTTTGGCGCCCCCTTCACCCCCGATACGATCTTCACTCCGCTCGTCCGCAACCCCAACCCTGCCTTGCAGACCCACTACTACATCACCCTGGAGGGCATCAGCGTCGGTCGCTTCCGTCTTCCCCTCCGCACGTCCCTCTTCCAAATCAACCCCCGCACAGGCGAGGGTGGCACCATGGTTGACTCCGGCACCTCCATCACTACCTTGCCCCCCCTTGCATACAATGCACTCCGCGACGCTGTCCGAAAATCCATCTCCACCAACGCCGCCCACCTCCGCCCTGCAGACCCTTTCGAGCCCATCTTCGACACCTGCTAGGAGGGGCAGATCTTCGTCTACCTCCGGCCAATGTGATTGCACCAATTGAGCGTGTTGGTGGTGAGGACAAGCGCATTTGCCTCAACATGGCCCCGTCCAGAATTGATAGGACAGTCATCGGCAACATCCAACAGCAGGGCATCCGCTTCACTTTCGACGTTCAAAATTCCCGGCTGGGATTCTCAACATCACCCAACCACTGCTAGCTGCTATATATAGCTATTTACCCCAGTAGAAGATTGAATGACGACCTTTTGAGCCTCTTCTTGAAATGAAAGAGGGGGCCATGATCTCCAGAATCCTGGCTAGGATTCTCTAGTCGAGATCACCCAGCCATTGCTAGCTATTTAGTTATTTGCGATAGTAGAAGATTAAAAACTACCATTTGAGCCTCTTCTTGAAATGAAAGAGGGAGACTGTAAGATACTTTTCATTAAACAAATTTTTCATTTACAAAGAGTGTTGCTTTCATATCCTTTTCCTAAAACCCCTAGCACTGTTGCATAAAAGACAAGGATTGCCTTCGATCCCCCTATGACATGTGCCCTCTTTGTCATGCCAAGGGTAGGACTATAATAAGAGGGCACGGCTCTGATCAAGGGCCGATGGATACACATGTGGTACAAGGGCTATATATAGCTAAGAGCCAGAGGACCAAGCACTTATATATAGGTATGGTTGTGTGGTTATTGGCATGTTTATCTTCCTATGGTCTTACATTGGTATCAGAGCAAGGTGGAGAGGAAGAAAGAGGGTGGAGCCATGGCAGAGGAGAAGGCATGGATTTCTTTTTCCCTCTAAGCATGTTTCTCTCTCTCTCTCTCTCTCTCTCTCTCTCTCTCTCTCTCTCTCTCTCTCTCAGAATCTCTCTCCCTCTCTCATTCGTGGACCTCGGCATGGCGAAGCATGGCTCTCGCCAAGGAGGAGGGCGTTTTTTGGATGGTAATGCAACCCACGAGGGTGCGAGAAGGATTGCATGCAAGCATGCATGGCTTGCATGACTTCTTGCATGGAGGACAATGTAGTCGACAGCTGTCAGCAACGCGAGCACCGCCCCCTACACACAGAGGTCCGCGTTCGCGGCTGCAGCAAAAAGCATGGCACTGGTTCCAAATAGGATCGCCAAACCATGAACAACACTTTTCGACATGACCGCAAGGCCAAGGGAGGATCCCATCGCCCCCTGCATCCTCTTTTCTCCTGCGCTGTGGCGGCAGCACGCCATTGAAGCTTCTTCGAAAATAATTTATTTATTTTTAAGTTCAATTAGCCTATATTTTGACCACATTCAATTAGGGGTATTGAGCCACGGGCTAGCCTCCGGTTTTGCAAGGGCACAGAGAGCAACTTTGCAGTTGCGAGTGCCACGGGCCTATCCTTCCGAGGTCAAGCACGGTGGGCAAATCTGCAGGGTTTCAAAGCAAGGAGGGCAAGTCCGCAAAGTTTCAAATACATCATGAATTCGGTGGCTAACGCCGCTTTGCAACGCCATCGGCATGATGTCAGAACATCATGACCATGGACTCAACCTCGTCTTCAGAAGATATCAATAACATGCAATCAAAAATTCTGATGCCAGTTATGTGGCAAGGAAGCTCCTCGGTTTCGGGAGGCAATCTACACACAAATAACATACATGGTATGCATATTTTGTTCACTTTTCTTATTTGATTAGTTACAATTATGCAGTTCAAGAAATTGTTAGGGCTGCAACACGCTTGGCATGCATGGTCATGCAACATGCAAGATATTAGCAGCATAGCATGTCGATTCGCGGGATTAATGAGACGAGAAGCACAAGGTGCTTTTGTCGCGCAAGCGTTTTGTAGCACAAGCAGGCATGCACGACATGTCTTGGATGATTCCTGTGCATGACTGCACGTTCAACATTCCAAGCACAAGCACGGCTTGTGACAATTCGGAGCAGTTACATTTTGTTTCATACATTGTTGGTTAAAACCCACAAATTAGATTTCAAACTCGTATCCAGCATACGCTCGTCGGAGGTTGAACGATAAGACTAACCATATCTAGTGTTCGGCAAGGCCTGTACCTAGACTTCATGAGCAGTGCCAAATTCTTCGGCATGGCCGACTCTTTGCACGTCCCACAGGTCTCTCTTTTCCATGTCTCGGACAACCGATAGCGGCACACATGATCAACAAGGCCATCTACTTGTTATATAGCTGCACATTGTCAAGGATGAGATACTCGACATGGACTAACACTGTTGCATAAACGACAAGGATTGCCTTCGATCCTCCTATGGTATGTGCCCTCCTACACTTTTGTCTTCCTTCTATGGTTTTTTGTCATGTTGTCTATTTTATTATGATAGAAGAATTACCTTATGAGATTCTTGCCGCCTATGAAATATTTCTGAGAGTATTGTCCCTCTTTCCTTTAAAGCTACTTGGAAAGTTTGTCCCTCTTGCATCTTGTTACGATGGCATGTGTGTGCTCCACAAAACATTCACTTTGATGAGAGAATTCATGATTTCACTCCTGAATAGGGGCTACCGGACATCTTGTGTTGTGAAAAGCATTAGTGGATATGTATGCTAGATGTGGTGTCCTTACAAAAATTTATGATGCAAAAGGGATATGTTTCTATAGGTGACATCAAGTTGTTGCATGCATTTTAAGATCCCCATTTTTTGAAAAAATTGTGCGTATGGGCTTGAGATAGACTTTCATTAGAGATCCCCTTCCTATTGAAGTCACGTGATATATTGATATGATTAGATAGTGTGAAGGACAGACCTATGCTTGCATGGTGTGTGGGGCTCTCGTGAGACTATGTATCTAAAGTGTGGTGCTCTTTGTCAAGGGCAAGTGTCCAAGAGGATTCGAGGAATTGTTTCTCCCTAGGTATGATTACCTATGCTAAGACATGCTTTGAAGCTTGCTACTATGGGATTTTGAAGAAACATGTTGTTGTGCCGCATAATGATTTTCTTGATACATTGGTTCATATATATGTAGCAAATGTGGTTTCCTCATAGGCTATGGGAAAAGTATGTTGTGCTTTACAAGTCATTGGTCGATTAGTAAGCCAATTGTGGTGCCATTGTGAACCAAAGAAAAGTTCTGAATGAGGTTTTTGTCCCAAATGTTGTGTCCTGGAATGTGTTCCTCTAAACATATGCTAAAGATTACTATGGCAAGGGACCTTTATGTTGCTTTAACCACATGGAGAGAAAAGGCCTCTCTCAAATGCAATCAGTTATGCTTGCAGCTTAAAGAGCTGTGCGCTTACGCAAAACGTTCAGAAGGTTGGTCAATATATATGGAAAATGTGCTTCACGTAAAAAATAAAAAAGTGGTTGATGGCAGATACAAAATAAAAATTCACTTGCCGAACTAAATTCCTTATAATGCCTTTATAAGAACATTTTTTGTCAGGTGCTATTGGAGAAACATGATGTGCACGGAAATGGGTTGGTCAAATCTAGTGCCGTTGAAACAATACAAAAAGTTATTTCTCAACTTCGTGTTTGCATGCCAGGGTCTACTAGAGAAACATATTAAGCTTGGGATATGTTCGTTGATATGTATGCTAGATCTAGTGTAGTTACAAAAACACATAAAATTGTTGATGAGATTTATCTTTGAATTTTGTTTCTTGGACCATGTTGATTGAAAAATATTCCCAACATGGGTATGGCAAGTAACCTTTGTATTTTTTGTTTTTGTGAGATGGAAAGGACAGGCCTTTCTAATTGAGATGAGATCATGTAGTCTTGCAGCATAAAGGTGGGAGAATAAAGGTGAGCAAGGGCTAGAATATATACATGTGCTTATGGATCTATGTCAACACGGGACCAAGGTTAAAGGGGTCCAAATGAGAGATGGTCCGTCAAAGATCAAGGCTAGCTAATGGAGCTTAAATACCTTGTGGTGGTTAGCTTCATTAAAGACCTCCTAAGGTTAGTGTTTAAAGTACTTTGCCTTAGACAAGCTAGGGTTGTGCTTGAGGTGGGAACCTGGCCAAGCTTGAGGTGCTTGATGACTAAGGTGCTTGTTGTGCTTGAGTTGCTAGGTTTAAGCTTGATGTGGGAATCTTCTCCAAGCTTGATAGGGTTGAGCTTGAGGTGGGAACCTTCTCCAAGCATGAAGGGCTTAAGGTGTTCCAAAAGTCAACAAGGATCCCTACAAGGAGGGGGGAGCCCTACAAGTAGGGGCAAGAGAGAGAACACACACCCTCACAGAAGGCAAGCCTAGTCCAAGAAGGCATGTCAAGTTCCTATCCATGTTTCCCTCATAAGGTAACTAAAGCCTATTGGTAGGCCCCTCAATGGTTCCAATGAAATTTAGTTTATTTAATTAATTTTTTATGCATTTATCAAGAGCCCCTCTCTGTCAAAGGGTAAAGGGGGACACTTGTCCCAAGGCTAGCATGGTTTCTTGATATGCACTCTCCATGTGATTGGCTAGGCTCGAAGGGGTCCAAACAACTTCGAGCATGATCTACAAGGGGCTAGCTTGGGGGGTATACTCTCCCACACACACACACACACACACACACACACACTCATTGTGTGAGATGCAAAGTGCAAGAGCTCCATCTCCTTCTCCAAGCTTGCTGAGAAGTTGAGAGCCCACACAAACACTCTTGGCGATGGAATACAAATCGAACCAAGAGCCATGCTTGAATGCTTAAGCTTGCCATCTTTTCCATCTTCATTATTATGCTAAGCAAGAAGAGTGATGATAAGTGAGGAACTATTTCTTTCTCCTATGAATGTTTCTTCTTTCTCTTCCCTACCCTTATTGCTTGCTAGATCTCTCCACCTTTGAAGGTGTTTGAGGCCTTGGGACTGAGGCCGGGGATGGTTATTTCTTTTACAAGTTTATGTTATGCTCGTGATGCATGAAGCTTTCCATCTTCATTGCATCGGCTAGGTCACAAGGAACACAAAGATTGTATTATACCAAGCCTCTCACTATGACATTTGGAGCACATTACCGCTCAGATAGACGCACAAAAACAAAGGAAAAGTTGAAGTCAAAAAATCTCGAGGGCAGTAATGCTAGAGTCAATACTCGCGGTAATGGTCCTTCAGCAATGCACGCGGTAATGGGTCCAGCTATATTTCCGCGCTTATTTTCGCGTGACTTACCGCCAGTATTACCGC
This sequence comes from Adiantum capillus-veneris, assembly GCF_014529385.1. Lineage (NCBI taxonomy): Eukaryota > Viridiplantae > Streptophyta > Polypodiopsida > Polypodiales > Pteridaceae > Adiantum > Adiantum capillus-veneris. Next base: position 124,754,781 of record NC_140958.1, read on the forward strand.
GCACGCGAGTATTTTTTACAAAAAGTAGATGACCATTTGGATGGTCCTTGGTAGGACCCATCCAAATGGTCATTTGTCTTTTTTTTCCTATACATTTAATAAATAAAAAAACAACAATTTCATTGCACAAAAACTTTGGACCAAAATCAAATGTTTAATTATATTGGAGAAACTATTCATTACAAAATTGCCCAAATAAGCGATGCATGGCGGCTATACAACTGTGGCCAAAAAAAGACTTTGGGCCAAAATCAAGTGTTTAATTATATTGGATATTACAAAATTGCCCAAATAGGCAATACATGGGGGCTATACAACTGTGGCCAAAAGAAGACGGGCCCAAAAACACTTGGAGGATTGAGCTACTCGGATCCTGGGACCTCTCGAGGGACTCCTTGACTCTGGAAAAGAAAAAAACAACAAAACCTTTAATTAATACAAATGGATACATAATTCTGCATGCACTCATTTATAAAAAAAAAGTTCACACTTACAGGCTGTAGTGTACGACATGCATTTTCAAATTCTTCGCGATTGATTTTGTTGTTTTCATACAGCCAGCACCATGTCTGATATTCAGAGTGGCTCTCTCTGTATCTCTGGATCTCTCGACTTGGGCGGGTCATAGTAATATTTTGCTGTACATCAATTTAAAAATATCACAAACCTAACCTTATTACCACAAATTAAATGAATTCAAATGAAAATACGTGCACTCACAAATTTATCTCCATGTTGCTTTTTCGCCCGAGCCGTAATGCGTGGGCGTTTGCTTCGCCCTCGCCTCCACCTGCCGAGTGTGCGCCCTAGCATGTGCCGCTCTCTCGTCCTCCAGCTCGCCCTGGGCTTTCTTCCACTACTCGTCGTGAACATTTCTAGGGCGATAGTTGTGACCCTCAGATTCAAATGTTCACTTTGCCGCCCTCCGCACACTGGACTTCTTATTTTTTAAGAAATTCTTGACGTACTCCTCTAGCCACTGCCTGGAGAACTCTTCCACTTTCGGATTAGGGAACCGCATGAGCAATGTCGTGTGAACGTACGTCAAGTCGGTTGGGTCCTAATCTTTGAAAGATTTAAAGCAATCTCGGTATGTCGAGTGGATCAGCTGGTTAAGGTGCCCTCGAAATGTCCTCCCCAAAGAGAAACCTAGATCCACCTCGCCCCCTCGATGTATATAATAGTAGTAGTCATGAGCGTCCGGGGCGGGCGCATCGCGGTCCTCATCCTCATGTGGAGCTCCAAGGGGTGAGCGAGGAGGTCGGGGTGTAGGAGGAGGTGAATCTGTAGCACTGTCCCCTCCACCACCAAACCAGCACGAGCCACTACCTCGACGAGAGCGTGAGCCACCACTACGGGAAGAGCGCTGGTGGCCACCCGAAGAGCGCTGGCCCGAACCCGAAACGCTGGGTGGTGTAGGTGACGGATAACTCGACGGTGCGGACGTGGATCGCTACGAATGCAAGGTGCAGGGTAAGGTGGAGGGAGGTCCACTGGGAGGCACACTCTGCACGATCGGAGTGCCGGCGCCCGGTGTTGCAAGCGGTGAGAGCCCATAGGCAGTCAACTCTGCTGGTGTGTACCGCCCACGAAGACTCTGCTGCGAGGATAGCCACTCTGCCTGGGCGCGGTATGCCCTCTCGAGGTCATGTACTACATCTCGGTACCATCGAAAGCCGAAGGTGGATTGTGACTGGTGGGAGGAAGACTGCGAGTAGTAAGCATCACAAGCATCCTCGTAAGAGAGGCCCTCGGCGAGAAAGTCCTCTATGGATCGATAGCCGGGCGTGGAAGAGGATGCCATATCCTACAATTTCACAAAAAAAGGGACCCTAATTAACATTGGATTTTAGTCAAAGTGAGATTCTTTATTGCATAGGATTCCTCCCTGCATAGGATTCCTTTTATCTCCTATTTAAGAAATGGTTTGTGTGCTTTTTTTCTTTGCATCCATTTAGAGTGTGTGTGTGTGTGTGTTTCTAATTAATCTATTGTGTGTGTGCGTTAGTGTGTGGCAAAGAAATTAATCTAGTGTGTGTGTGTTGGACCTTAATCTACCGTTGGGCTTCTTGGTGACCATTGGGGTCTCAATCAACTTCATCGCACACCCACATGGAGGTATGTTTTGGTATACTAATGTTAATGGAGGTATGTTTTGGTATACTAATGCATGCCCAAGCACACACTAATGCTAGCGTTAGTGTGTGCTTGTAACGCATGCACACACTAATGTTTGCATTAGTGTGTGCTTGTGCACAAATTAGTGTGTGAAAACACACCAATGCATTAGTGTGTGTGTGCATGCATTGGTGTGTTTTCACACACTAATTTGTGCACAAGCACACACTAATGCAAGCATTAGTGTGTGCTAGAGAGGTATGCACACACTAGTGCTTGCATTAGTGTGTGCTTGGGCACAAATTAGTGTGTGGAAACACACTAATGCTTGCATTAGTGTGTGTGTGTGTATAATGCATGCATTGTGCACAAAATAGTGTGTGAAAACACACTAATTTGTGCACAATCACACAGTAATGATTGCATTTGTGTGTGTGTGTGTGTGTATAATGCATGCATTGTGCACAAAATAGTGTGTGAAAACACACTAATTTGTGCACAATCACACACACACACACACTAATGCTTGCATTAGTGTGTGGTTGGACACAAATTAGTGTGTAGAAACTAACTAATGCGTGTGTGTATAATGCATGCACACACTAATATGGGCATTAGTGTGTGTTTGTGCACTAAATAGTGTGTGAAAACACACTAATTTGTGCACAATCACACTAATGCAAGCATTAGTGTGTGCAATGCATGCACACACTAATGCTTGCATTAGTGTGTGATTGTGCACAAATTAGTGTGTGAAAACAAACTAATTTGTGCACAATCACACATTAATGCAAGCATTAGCGTGTGTGTATAATGCATGCACACACTAATGCTTGAATTATTGTGTGCTTCACTAATGCTTGCATTTGTGTGTGCTTCACTAATGCTTGCATTAGTGTGTTAACACACTAATGCATGCACAAGCACACACTAATGCAAGCATTAGTGTGTGCTTGTAACGCATGCACACACTAATGTGGACATTAGTGTGTGATTGTGCACAAAATAGTGTGTGAAAACACACTGTTTTGTGCACAATCACACACTAATTCTTGCATTAGTGTGTGTATAATGCATGCACACCCTAATGCAAGCATTAGTGTGTGATTGTGCACAAAATAGTGTGTGAAAACACATTAATTTGTGCACAATCACACACTAATGCAAGCATTAGTGTTGTGTATAATGCTTGCACACACTAATGCTTGTATTAGGGTGTGCTTGTGCATGCATTAGTGTGTTTACACACTAATTCATGCACAAGCACACCCTAATGCAAGCATTAGTGTGTGCTTGTAATGCATGCACGCACTAATGCGGGCATTAGTGTGTGATTGTGCACAAAATAGTGTGCGTGCGTGCGTGTGTGTACAATGTGTGTGTGTGTGCAATGTGTATGCATTGTGTGTGTGTGTGTGTATGCGTTTGTGTGTGTGTGTGTGTGTGTGTGTGTGTGTGTGTAGAAGAACGAGAAGAAAGAGAGAGAGTTCGAGCACTTAAAATCGTGACCTCGATCGCTTGGATATGGTGGGGATGGAGATGAAGAGAGTAATAGAGGTTGAAGATGGAGAGGGAGAAGGAGAGAGAGTTTGGAGATGGAGAGGGAAACAGACCCGCGCAGAAGAGAAGCTCGTTTTTGAATTTTTGGCATTCAATTTCGCGGGGGCATGCAAGTGTCCCCTTTATATAAAAAAATTGCTGGGGATTTTACCGCGTGTATTACCGCGCCTTTTGCCGCCTGTTTTACCGCGTGTATTACTACGAAAATCTCTGATGAGACTGCATGTGTTACGCCGACTGCATGACCTCTTGTACCCACCTCTCCTGTATCTTTAATGAGTTGCAGTCATGTAAGTACCAACATTCTTGATTCTTCTTTTTCTTATTTAATTTTTTCTTATTTAGTGTGTGGTCGTGTGTGCACGTCGATTGGGATGACGTGGGTCCGTCGGTTGGCGCGGAACGAACTCGATGGTTGAGCGAGCGATTACCATGTCCATGTACGCGATGTAAGCGTGCGATTGCACGGCTTCGGCGTATATGCTTGGCTTACATGGATGATTATGGACTATGGGACAATCCGAGAAAACACGCTTGAATGGAAACTAGCGATGCGAGGGTTTTGGCATCCATTGATATCGCTCCCCATTGGAGTGTGATCGGGGGCGGAGGCGGGAGGAGGACGGAAGAGCGATTGCGCCAGGAAGCAGTCATGGGAGGGGGTTCACACCCGCCGTCCGATGTGGGTGGGTCCACACGAGCGCATGCGCATCCTACATCCACCACATATGGGAATCTCCCCACCACCCCGCCCCACATGGAGGTGGAGGAAGATCATTTGCACAATATGGTTGAGGATCTTCTTGCACGTGAGGCGGCGAATGAGTGTGAGCCTGAGTGTGCATGTGAAGAAGCCACCCAAAAAACCAAAGATTCATTGCTAGAGGCAGCACACACTGCTCTTTACGAGGGATGCTCCTACTCCATATTACGAGCGTCTCTTGAGATCTTGAATATTCAAGCAATGTTTGGATGGAGCAATGCAGGGGTCGATGCACTATTGAGGTACGTTTAAGTGTAATAAGTGTTAGTTGTGAGTTTTTTTCGTGGTTATATGCAATAACGAGTGTTCTTTAATTATGTCATAGGCTATTAGGCAAGATGATGCCTAAAGGCAATCATCTTCCAGAAAATCAAAGGAAGGCACGACAGGTGGTGAGAGGGCTTGGGATGGACTATGATCGCATACATGCATGTGTCAATGATTGCGTGCTATTTCGCAATGAACATGCAGGGCTCGATGCTTGCCCCGAGTGTGGAGAATCAAGGTACAAAGAGGGAATGCAAGGAACCACAATACCTCGCAAGGTTCTTCGTCATTTCCCCCTCATTCCCCGCATCAAGCACATGTTTAGCACCAAAGGAACAAGCGAGCTTCTTATATGGCATATGACAAATCGCTCCTCCGATGGGGTTATGAGAGTGCAACACATTGAGCAGACATGGCCGGAGTTTAGAGAAGAGCCTCATCACTTGAGGCTTGGTCTGGCTAGTGATGGGGTAAACCCATTTGGGCATCGGTCTACCTCATGGAGTACTTGGCCAGTGGTTGTTGTGAACTACAACATTCCACCATGGGAGTCAACCAAGAAGGGGAACATTTTGCTCTCTCTTCTAGTCCCAGGAAAACACAAGGTGAAGAACATGGATGTATATTTAGCACCTTTGATTGAAGAGCTTCAAGAGCTATGGAACGGAATAGATGTTTTTTATGTATCAAGACCATTTCGTGATCGGCGCACAATGATCAAGTGCATTCTCATGTGGACCATGCATGATTACCCCGGGCTTGGAGAGATTTCTGGTAAGCTTATACTTTGTGACGCTCTTTAATGTCTTTGCATTGGTCACTTATATGCGGTTATGTCTTTTGTTTTTGTAGGACTATCGACATCTGGACATAGGGCATGCCCAACTTGTGGACCCTCACTCGTGACAGAGAGACCCGCTCTACTTGGTAAGGTGATCTACCCCAATAACCATCGCTTCTTGCCACCCACACATCAATCTTATGCTCCACCGTGCAATGGGATGGAGCCACTCCATTGGACCATGGCCGGTTGGGCAAGACATTGGAACGAGCATCACAACACATTGCCTCCTCCCAATGATCCACCTAGGGGTATGTCTAGGTACTCTATTTTCTTATCAATACACTATTGGGCTTCATTGAAAATCCAACACCTATTGGATCCAATGCATGTGTTCAAAAATGTTGGGCAAGCTATATGGGATCACATAGTAGGCAAGAAAGATTCATTGGGGGCTAGAGAGGACATGAGGGCCATAAGGAGGCTCTCTCCTTCGGCCACACCTCGCATGGGGTCTCGGGGGAAGATGGTTCTTCCAAAGGCACCTTGGATTCTATCAAGGGTGGATCAAGAGCGGATGAAACAAGTCATTGCATCCATCTGTACTCCAACAGGTTATATGCGTTCACTCAAGGGTGCCTTCACTAAAACTAAGAAAGGAGGATCCACACAACTGTATGGGCTCAAATCCCATGATTGGCACAAGATTCTTTAGGTAATGTGTGTGTGTGTGTGTGTGTGTATGTGGTTTAGGGTTCTGGATACTAATAAGTCTTTTTGTTTGTGCAATAGTTTGTGCTTCCAATTAGCATTAGTGGATTCACGGACACGAAGGTAAATACTGCAATATTCAAGGTGGGGGAAGTTTTCAGGTATAGCACATTTGATCCTCCCTCCTAAACTTTACTTTGAAGACTAGCTTTACAATGAAGATTATGAAGGGTTTTTTGGTTACAGGTTTGTGAGTTCCAAAGAAATCGAAGTTTTAGCCATTCCAACAGCTCGACTTCTAGCGATTGAAGCAACTTGTGCTATTGAGGTCCCACGTTCTATCCTTGTTAGCCAAGTTCACCTATCGCTCCATCTTGTTGAGGAGATAGCCATTTGTGGTGTGGTTCACTCCAGGTGGATTTTCTTTCTTGAGAGGTTCCTAAAGACCTTGAAAGACTTTGTAAGGCTACGATCACAACTAGAGGTATTCATCGATCTTAAGCTTTAAACCTTATTAGGATTGGATTGTATTCACAACGCTTTTTATTGGTTACTTTAATCACTAATGGTTTCATGTGTTCAAGCAAGCATGGCAGAGGGTTGGATTGTACAAGAGGCTTTTGTGTATGTCTTTCAATATCTTTTCACAATAGACCCATCATTGCCTCGTTTAAAGACGGAGAAAGAGGATCGAAAAAAACACGCAAACATTCCAAGTGGGAAAGGTTATCTCTTGATTTTGGATAGGGAATTTCAAGCCATAGTCAACAACCATTGTCTACTCAATGCTCCCATCATGGACAAATGGGTGGATATGTATGTGGAGGTGCGTACAACGAGAGAAAGGGAGAGGGAAGCATGGAAGAGTTCGCATGGCGGTAGGCGAGCACCTCCCTTTCCTAAAGAGCTTGTCAAATACCCTGATCTAATTCTAGTTGGGTGGATACACAATGCCATGACTAAGGCCAAGGCACAAGGAGAACAAATAAGCCCTAAAGAATGGGAGTACGCGCGAGGATGTTTACCAAGGGTAATATACTCAATGTGTTTAGTATGTGTGTGCGAGTGTGTGTGTGTGTGTGTGTCATCTCTCTCTCTCTCTCTCTCTCTCTCTCTCTCTCATCTATCTTGATTGGTTTTTGCAGGCCTTCACATTCAACTCTATGTGGTCCGAAGGATGTCATTTTCGAACCCGCAAGATAGATGAGCATCGAACCACTCATGATAGTGGAGTTATGGGCAACTTTGACACAACAACACAAGAGGTGAGGTAATGTGGAACAATAGAGAGGATAATCAAAGTGGATTTCAGAACATTTCACAAATATCTCTTTGACTGCCGATGGTTTGCGGGTGAGGTTAAGAGACATGAGAATGGGCTCTATATGGTAGACTCCGGGAAATTTCATCGCGGGAAGACCAACAACTTGGTGCAACCTAGTAGTTGTGAGTAGGTAAAGTCCATGTGCAACTCACTAAAACATTATATGATACATATAAAACTACATTCATGTTGTTGTTTGCTCTATAACCTACAAGTGTTTTATGTGCCTTGTATGTATCGAAGACGACTTTGGTATGTTATCCCAGTCATACCACAGAGCAGATCTATCTTTGTAGATACAAACATAGAGACTTTGGCAGATCCCACCATACCATCTCAAGAAGACGCCAATGACGATGATGCAGTTGAGGTCGAGGAGAACCAACCATTCCCAATAACCAACCATAGTGAGGAGGAGGACGAGGATAGAGAGGATGATGATGATTCAATAGGAGAGGCTGTAGAGGATGAATCAATAGATTTATTTGTTGATTTAGCTACCATGGGGTTGGACATGGATGTAAGCACTTGTAGAGATCTCTTGGAGGATGAAAAATAATAAATATCTTTTGGATTTTGTCTTCTTTCTCTACTTATGCTGTACAAAAGGGCTATTTGTTTATGAACGCAAGACAATACAATTTTGATCATCGTTGGCTTGCCATTTCCATATGAATGCATAGTTGACATAAGATTTAGAGGTGGAAACAAAAAAATTTTGTTTATAGAATCTCATGGAGTACAAATGAGTAGAGTAGGAGAATCATACCAATAGATGAGGCAAGCAAAGAGAAGAGAGGTACTAAAAATCCCAATGAGAATGGGATTTCTTACACTCCATGCAAAAAGAGGGTACCAATTTCTGAAAAGTAACAAAATAGAATAGGATTTATAGAAAGGGAAAAGTGGGAGAGGAATGGGCCGCATGGAGAATTTTTCAATTGCGGTAATATGTGCGGCTATATGTGCAGTAATAATTACGGTAATGCTCGCGGAAAAAATGAAAAACGCGCCAGCGAGGCTGCAGCATACAATCTCTCTCTTTCTTGAAGCTCTCTCTCTCCTCTTATGCGGTAATGCTGTGCGGTAACAATAGCATTCTCCCATAGTGTCTCTTTATATGGAAGAATCTATAATACAAAAGCCTATTGGAGGGGTGATCGGCTCCACATAAATACGGTCCTCAACTCTTGTCATGTTCTCTAATTATCTCTCTTGCAAAAGTATTGTTCATGCCAAGTTAATTAAGTATAATGGTTGTGTTGCTACCATTAGTTAAGTTCACCCTTTATGTTCTCTAAATAGTCTTATTAAAATACTCACTCTAATTCTCTGGAATCCACTATTCTCAATGTTCATAGACCATTTCTATTACATCGGTATCAGAGCTATTGGGTTTCTCTTTTCTTGCTTAAGAAGAGAAGTCCTTAAGCATTCCATGCAAGGTTGGACCTGCTCATTACAATAGGGTAAGTGGGACAAGGATTTATTATCTTGGTTGAGAAGGACTTTGTTCGATGTATACCGTTGGGAACTATAGTTTTAATAATAGAGTCTCTTGGGGCTTACCTTTGGCTTAACCATTATTGTACGAGAAGCTCAATAGGAACCATAATCAACCGAGAAATGTAAGAACCTCTCCACTAGTCTTTGCAATCAACAGACTCTAAACCACCGCTGTGGATGCTTGAGAGCTAATTTTCAAAGGTAAAGAAGAATAGCAACTTTTTGATTGTACCAAAGCACAAAGTGATCTATACATAAGCTTTCTAGCATGGTTGGCAATAACCAAGAGAGTATAATGAACATTGATAACTTTGATTTTGCACATGAAGGTGCTAATGATGATGCCCCCATGTTTGTTAATTACCTTGTTACTAGGTTGCAACAAGATATGGGCAACCCTGCTTTGCAAGCCAAAGTTACTCAACAACTTCGTGCTTTTCCCTTCCTCCCCAAGAGGAGAGAGGGCTTAAGAGGCCTCTTGATGAGACTCCCAAAACAAGACTCTCTCCCATAAAAAAGGATGAATCCAAAGAACAAGAAAGAAGTGAATCCCTAATTTCCTCTGAGGATGTGGCTCCACAAAGATGGCGGTCTAGACGGTCGCCAACTCCTCCCAAGAGGAAACGGTCAACCCATAGTTCTTCTTCTCATCACTTTGAAAGGGAAGAGAGGAAACAAAGGAAGAAAAAGGCAAGAAATAGGTCACCCTCTTCTCCTTCTTCTTCACCTTCCTCCCCTTCTAACAAAAGAAATAGCTATTCTTATAGAGAATACAAGAGGAGAGGACATCGAAAATCCTACCCTGCATGGAAAAGGTTCCAAAAGCTCAAGAGATTCAAAGAGGAAGGAAAAAGTATCTCTTTTCTCACCTACGATGGATTTCTTTTTCCCTCTAAGCATGGTGTTCTCTCTCTCTCTCTCTCTCTCTCTCTCTCTCTCTCTCTCTCTCTCTCTCTCTCTCTCTCTCTCTCTCTCTCTCTCTCTCTCTCTCTCTCTCTCTCTCTCTCTCTCTCTCGGAATCTATCTCCCTCTCTCGTTCGTGGACCTCGGCATGGCAAAGCATGGCTCTCACCAAGGAGGAGGGTGTTTTTTGGATGGTAATGCAACCAATGAGGGTGTGAGAAGATTGCATGCAAGCATGCATGGCTTGCATGAGTTCTTGCATGGAGGACAATGGAGTCGACAGCACCGCGGGCACTGCCCCCTACACACAGAGGTCCGCGTTCGTGGTTGCAGTAAAAAGCATGACACTGGTTCCAAATAGGATCGTGAGGCCATGAACAACTCTTTTTGACATGAGCACAAGGCCCGGGGAGGATCCCATCGCCCCCTGCGTCCTCTTTTATCTTGCGCTACAGTAGTAGCACGCCATTGAAGCTTCTTTGAAAATAATTTATTTATTTATTGAGTTCAATTAGCCTATATTTTGACCACACGCAATTAGGGGTGTTGACCCACGGGCTAGCCTGCAGTTTTGCAAGGGCACAGAGAGCAACTTTGCAGTTTCTCTCTGTGCCAGGGGCCCATCCCTCCCAGGTCCAGCATGGTGGGCAAGTGTGCAGGGTTTCAAAGCAAGGAGGGAAGTCCGCAAAGTTTCAAATACATCATGAATTCGGCGGCTAACTCCGCTTTGCAACGCCATCTGCATGATGTCAGAACATCATGACCATGGGCTCAACCTCATCTTCAGAAGTTGTCAATAACATGCAATTAGAAATTCTGATGCCAGTTCCTCGGTTTCGGGAGGCAATCTACACACAAATGCAATATTTTGTTCACTTTTCTTATTTGGTTAGTTACAATTATGTAGTGCAAGAAATTGCTAGGGCCGCAACACGCTTGGCATCCATGGTCATGCAACATGCAAGATATTAGCAGCATAGCATGTCGATTTGCGGGATTAATTAGAGGGCAAGCACAAGGTTCTTTTGTCGCACAAGCTTTTTGTAGCACAAGCAGGCATGCATGGCATGTCTTGGATGATTATTGTGCATGACCGCACGTTCAGCACTGCAAGCACAAGCACGGCTTGTGATAGTTTGGAGCATTTACATTTTGTTTCATACATTGTTGGTTAAAACCCACAAATTAGATTTCAAACTCGTATCCAACATACACTTGTCGGAGGTTGAACGGTAAGACTAACCATAACTAGTGTTCGGCAAGGCCTGTACCTAGACTTCATGAGCAGTGCCAAATTCTTCGGCATGGCTGACTCTTTGCACGTCCCATAGATCTCTCTTTTCCATGTCTCGGAAAGCCGACAATGGCACACATGATCAGCAAGGCCATCTACTTGTTCAAAAGCTGCACATTGTCAAGGATGAGATAGTTGACATGGTCGATTAAATTCTTCCAAGATATATGTGGCATATGCTATGAGCATACAAGCTTGGGAGGGATTTGGCACTATGCTTGCAGGATCTTTCCTTTTGTACCAAATGGGCGTGAATGCCATATGACAATGTATATGTTATACATGATAGCTCTCTCTTGCGGAGCAGCTATGGCTATGAGCCGTCTGCCAGCGAGTTTGTCCTTAAGAATTTCAAGACACTTGGTTACAACAGGATCACCAGGTTAGGCAATTTTAAGTTTTGCTTGTTTATCCCGATTTTCATTTTTGGAAAATATTGTATGTTGTGCAAAGCAAAGTGCTTTGAGAGTGTCACGTGAAGCAAGGCAACATTAAGTTTGGATGTCTCCTTCACCGTACAGGCTACTGTGCAAGGCACTTTTGTTTTGGCTCTCACGTTTGAGGCTATCACTCTCGGCAAGGGCTTATAATTATGCATCCAAGGCATGCTGGCTCGGTGGATTCAATTCTACCACCTCATGAATTATGCTACCGCTATTACACTATCAACTCTGTCAAGGACACAAGATAAGTGGTGGATTGTTTTGCACTGCTTCACACACACAACAACACTAAAAGGAAACTAAAGCTAGCACTTAATTCATAGGCAAAGTGCCATAGTTAAGTTATTTTTGTAAAGTCACGACCACATACATAGTAGGTGGGTTAAGCTGTGGCTTGTGTTTTCTATTACCTCTCTCGATGAGAGTGTTGCAAGCAAATTGTTGCATGCTTATAGGATAAGCTGCAAGTCAGGCATAAAATGCGTAAGAGCATACAGATTGGGTACACACTCTACAAATTTCAAGAAAGTTCCTCAGCCCAGCATGCTCTTCTTCTCTCTATTATTTCTCTCGAAGAATAATGAAAACTTTCTTAAAATATTTTGAAACATGTTCTGTTCATGAGTCAGCCTGAGCCAAGGTGCTCTAACTCTCTGCTAAAACTTGGGTAAGATGCCACCCAAATTATTCTTCATCGATTCGACAATTGAACACTAATTGCCACGAGGGCTATGAGCCACACACGCTCGCTAAGCATCATTGTCAGCTCTCGGGTAAGACCCAACTGTTGGCATTCCTTGGGTGATCATTTTCACGATCAAACAGATCTATCCAGTGGAATACACATCGACGTTAATGGACATGCAAGAATCTTGTCATTACGGATGTTTAAAGTGCGACGCTCAAGTTGAGTTTTTGATAGCCTTAAACTCACATCACCTGATCTCTATCACGGAGTCTAGCTGCAACAAACTGCCGCGAGACAACATGGTTGTCCATAAGAGATAGGCATTTCACTTGTGTTGATATCCTGCTCTCTCTATAGCACTACGAGTGTCTATGGAAGCACAGTTTTGGGGTAAGACCCAACGGATGATTCCTAAATCACTCCATAGGCATTGAGGATCACAGTTTGCTCCATTCCCGTTATACTTTCAAGAAAATAATTCCGCAATCTACCACATGGTAGTGGATAAATTCAGCTTTTTCAGTTGATTCTAATCATTCTGTACACGGTTGACTATGTTGGTTACCGTTACCTTCTAGTTGCGGAGTTTCTACAAAGGGTCTTACCAAGGGGTTTGTCTATGTAAATTCTAACCAATAGGTTTGAATTGCGCAGGCAACACCCAGGGTTTCCAGTACAATGTTGCTTGGTTTTTTTATCACTCCTCTGCAACTGAATACGGGTAAGTGAACATATAGTTCAATCCCCAGGTACGCATCTATTGATTTGGTGTTATTCCATTTTTCAGTATGCTTTGTTTGATTTTTTCAACTCGTATGCATGTTTTCGAGACATGCGAAGGGCATGTCAGAACAAAGTATTTTGGGCCATAGTGTCCAATATACATTTCTACATTATGCTATTATGAACCCACTGGTAGGGTTCGCTTTGGCACATGTTGTCACACGCGATACAACATAGTCTAGGAACTCAAGGAGTTCGGTTTAGCTAATGTGGAGCAATGATACTGAGGGTCCCTCTCACTCTTGTCGCGGAGTGTTTTGCAATTACCTCCACACACAAGTACATATTGTACTTGCTGGATGTCGCTTTTTCGGCCATCCTTATTTGAGACATATTTCACATGTGGAGAATATGAGTCTCTGGGACAGACACTGGCGCCACTATTTTAATTATGTGCCACGACGATGTCCCTAGGTGCTAGTCCCATCTGTTTTCTAGACCATTTTCAGCACGATGTATCAGGAGCAATTGCAGTGGGGGCCAAAAACTTTCGGATACTTAGAATGACTTGTTAAGGTATAAGTTTTGCTAAACAACATTACAAATGGTTGTTTTACATATAGCAAGGCTATGAGTTTTTAATGAAAAAGTTTCATTGTTTGTACCCAGAAGTGATCACTGTTTCACCTTCTATTATGGTTCAGACGCTTCAGCAAGGCTTACAAATGATTGCAACTGAAAGTATTTAGTTTCTTTTCAGAACTATTTACATTCCTCTTTAATGTGTGCTAGGCGCATCACATTTGCCATAAGTATTGGCAAGGATGATCATGGATATACAGTTTTGGATCAGTTCTTTGCTAAATGCATGCACACTAGGTGTTATAGGCCCTAGTGTTTAGAAAAGGCTGATTTGGAACGGCATACGTATTCATCAAGTTGTTGCTTATGAAGCCTTTTGCACTTTATGTGCAATATCTCTATGAGATTACTTTTGGGTCTACTAATCACCAATAGAGGTCATGGCTCAGTTTGAGTGTTTGTGGATTTTTCAAGTTAACCACGATGATTATTCCGGTCATTATTGATTCCTCAACAATGTTATACAATATTGTGATTCCCATTTACCAATCATCTGGGAAGACTATTTGTAAACCATGGGGGAAACACACCTCAGTACTGTCAGTTATCCAAGGGGATAATTAGATTACAAAGTGTAATCTTGGGCTAAAGGATATGCAAAGTGCGTACATTAGCACCAAGATTACACTAATTAATAATCATTTATTGCTCCACTTGGAGTTTACTCACTATCAGTTAATGCATGTTTGCGACTAAATTTAGTCTCTTCATGTATAAGTCAGGTTCTCAACCTGGAACATTAGTTATGGTGGTTTTGTTTACTGATGAAATTTGAGAACACGTTAAGGACTTACACTTGGCTGATGACTTATGTCATCAAGTTACTTTCACGGAAAGTGAAAAGTGGTACTCTTTCAGGTACGTCTTTGTTGTGATAACTCGTTTAAGCATGCTCAAGTGCGTTCTAAATGGAGTCCACACACTAAAAGGACAACAATGTGCAAAATCACGATGTTATTCTTGATTTCATTGAACCTCCTACTGTACCATGTTTTGGTCAAACAAACAGTTGGATCCATGAAGGATACCACTTTGGAAAACATTAGTGTTCTTATGAACATCCTACCACTTTTGTTTTCGCGGAAGAAAACACTTCTCCAAGGGGGGAGTAATGTCATGCCAAGGGTAGGACTATAAGAGGGCATGGCCCTGGCCAAGGGCCATGGCCATGGGCCAATGGATACATATGCGGTACAGTAGCTATATATAGCTAAGAGCCAGAGGGCCAAGGGCCTATATATAAGTATGGTTGGGTGGTTATTGGCATGTCTGTCTCCCTATGGTCTTCCACTCCTACACTTTTTTCTTCCTCCTATAGTTTTTTTTCATGTTGTCTATTTTATTATGATAGAAGATTTACCTTATGAGATTCTCGCCGCCTATGAAATATTTCTGAGAGAATTGTATGCCACTACCTTTCCTTTAAAGCTACTTGGAAAGTTTGTCGCTCTTGCATCGTGTTATGATGGCATGCGTGTGCTCCACAAAACATTCACTTTGATGAGAGAATTCATGATTTCACTCCTAAATAGGGGCTATTGGACATCTTGTGTTGTGAAATGCATTAGTGGATATGTATTTTAGACGTGGTGTCCTTACAAAAAATTATGATGCAAAAGGGATACGTTTCTATAGGTGACATCATGTTGTTGCATGCATTTTAAGATCCCCATTTTTTGAAAAAATTGTATGTATCGGCATGAGATAGACTCTCATTAGAGATCCCCTTCCTATTGAACTCACGTGATATATTGATATGATTACATAGCGTAAGGGACTGACCTATGCTTGCATGGTGTGTGGGGTTCTCGTGAGACTGTGTATCTAAAGTATGGTGCTCTTTGTCAAGGGCAAGTGTCGAACAGGATTAAGGAATTGTTTCTCCCTAGGTATGCTTACCTATGCTAAGACATGCTTTGAAGCTTGCTACCATGGGATTTTTGAAGAAACATGTTGTTGTGCCGCATAATGATTTTCTTGATACATTGGTTGATATGTATACCAAATGTGGTTTCCTCAGAGGCTATGGGAAAAATATGTTGTGCTTTACAAGTCATTAGTTGATTAGTAAGCCAATTGTGGTGCCATTGTGCACCAAAGAAAAAAATCTGAATGAGTTTTTTGTCCCAAATTTCGTGCCTTGGAATGTGTTCATCGAAACATATGCTAAAGATTACTATGGCAAGGGACCTTTATGTTGCTTTAACCACATGGAGAGGAAAGGCCTCTCTCAAATGCAATCACTTATGCTTGCAGCTTAAAGGACTGTGCACTTACGTAAAAGCTTCATAAGGCTGGTCAATATATATGGAAAATGTGCCTCACTTAAAAATTTAAAAAGTGGATGATGGCAGATACAAAATAAAAATTCACTTGCCAACTAAATTCCTTATAATGCCTTTATAAGAACATTTTTTGTCAGGTGCTATTGGAGAAACATGATGTGCACGGAAATAAGTTGGTCAATATGCATGTCAAATCTAGTGTTATCGAAACAATACGAAAAGGTAGTCATGAGCTTCATGTTTTCATGTTGGGGTCTACTAGAGAACCATATTAACCTTGCGATATGTTCGTTGATATGTATGCTAGATCTAGTGTAGTTACAAAAAGACATAAAATTCTTGATGAGATTTATCTCTGAATTTTGTTTCTTGGACCATGTTGATTGAAAAATATTCCCAGCATGGCTATGGCAGTAACCTTTGTATGTTTTTTCTTTTGTGAGATGGAAAGGAAAGGCCTTTCTAATTGAGATGATATCATGTAGGCTTGTAGCTCGAAGGCATGTAACCTTACATAGTAACATATGACCTTAAAATGGGTGCGATAATTGATGACGTGATTTCTAGTTATCGACTACTTTAGTTGATATGGCTTCTAGATTGGTATTGCTCTCATGCTATATAGTTATTTGCCATAGTAGAAGACTAACTACCTTTTGAGCCTCTTCTTGAAATGAAGAGAGAGAGTGTAAGATACTCTTCATTAAACATGTTTTTCCTTTGCAAAGAGTCTATTGAATTTGTCCTAAAATCTAATATCTAGCCAAAACAAATGATTTTCTCATATTAAACTAATCATTTAATGTGGGAGAATAAACATGAGCAAGGGCTAGAATATATACATGTGCTTATGGATCTATCTCGACACAGGGCCAAGGTTAAAGGGGTCCAAATGAGAGATGGTACGTCAAAGAGCAAGGCTAGCTAATGGAGCTTAAAGACCCTGTGGTGGCTAGCTTCATTAAAGACCTTCTAAGGTTATTGTTAAAAGTCCTTTGTCCTTAGACAAGCTAGGGTTGTGCTTGAGGTGGGAACCTGGCCCATGCTTGTGGTGATTGATGACTAAGGTGCTTGTTGTGCCTGAGTTTCTAGGGTTAAGCTTGATGTGGGAACCTTCCCCAAGCTTAATAGGGTTGAGCTTGAGGTGGGAACCTTCTCCAAGCATGAAGGGCTTAAGGTGTTCCAAAAGTCAACAAGGATCCCTACAAGGAGGGAGGAGGGGGAGCCCTACAAGCATGGGCAAGAGAGAGGACACACACACCCTCATACAAGGCAAGCCTAGTCCAAGGAGGCATGTCAAGTTCCTATCCATGTTTCCCTCATAAGGTAACTAAAGACTATTGGTTGGCCCCTCAAGGGCTCCAATGCTAATTTAGTTAATTTAATTAATTGTTTATGCTAAGGGGAAAACTTGTCCCAAGGCTAGCATGGTTTCTTGATATGCACTCTCCATGTGATTGGCTAGGCTGGAAGGGGTCCAAACAACTTCGAGCATGAGCTACAAGGAGGGGTCAACCAAGGAAGCTAGGGCCTAGCTTGGGGGGTATACTCTCCCACATCCACACACACACACACACACACTCATTGTGTGGGGTGCAAAGTGGAAGAGCTCAATCTCCTTCTCCAAGCTTGTTGAGAAGTTGAGATCCCACACCAACACTCTTGGCTATGGAATGCAAATCGAACCAACATCCATGCTTGAATGCTTAAGCTTGCCATCTTTTCCATCTTCAATATTATGCTAAGGAAGAAGAGTGATGATAAGTGAGAAACTATTTCTTTCTCCTATTCATGTTTCTTCTTTCTATTCCCTAGCCTCATTCCCCACTAGCTCTCTCCACCTTTGAAGGTGTTTGAGGCCTTGAGACTGAGGCCAGGGATGGTTACTTCTTTTACAAGTTTATGTTATGCTCATGATGCATGAAGCTTTCCATCTTCATTACATCACCTAGGTCACAAGGAACACAAAGATTGTATTGTACCAAGTCTCTCTTCGTATGGGAGAATCTATAATACAAAAGCCTATTGGAGGGGGGACCGGCTCCACATAAATCCGATCCTCAACTGTTATCAGGTTCTCTAATTCTCTCTCTTGCAAAAGTATTGTTCATGACAAGTTAATTAAGTATAATGGTTGTGTTTCTACCGCTACTTAAGTTCATCCTTTATGTTCTCTAAGTAGTCTTATGAAAATACTCACTCTAATTCTCTGGATTACACTATTCTCAATGTTCATAGACCATTTCTATTACATTGGTATCAGAGCTACTGGGTTTCTCTTTTATTGCTTAAGAAGAGAGGTCCTTAAGTAGTCCATGCAAGGTTGGATCTATTCATTGCAATAGGGTAAGTGGGATAGGGATCTATTATCTTGGTTGAGAAGGACTTTGTTCGATGTATATGGTTGAACTATAGTCATAATAATAAAGTCTCTTGGGGCTTGCCTTTGGCTTAACCATTATTGTACAAGCAAGCTCAATAGGAACCATAATTAACCGAGCAATTTAAGAACCTCTCCACTAGTCTTTGCAATCAACATATGCTAAACCACGGGTGTGGATGCTTGAGAGCTAATTTTCAAAGGTAAAGAAGAGTAGGGACTAAGGTTTTTGGCTGTACCAAAGCACAAAGTAATCTATACATAAGCTTATTAGCATGGTTGACAATAACCAAGAGAGTACAATGAACATTGATAACTTTGATTTTGCACATGAAGGTGCTAATGATGATGCCCCCATGTTTGTTGATTACCTTGTTACTAGGTTGCAGCAAGGTATGGGCAACCCTGCTTTGCAAGACAAAGTTACTTCGTGCTTATGGGATTTCCCTTCTTCTCTAAGAGGAGAGAGAGAGCTTAGGAGGCCTCTTGATGATACTCCCAAAACAAGACCCTCTCTCACATAGAAAAGGATGAATCCAAAAAACAAGAAAGAAGTGAATCCCTAATTTCCTATGAAGATGTGGCTCCACAAAGATGGCGGTCTAGAAGGTTGCCAACTCCTCCCAAGAGGAAACGGTTAACCCATAGTTCTTCTTCTCATCACTTTGAAAGGGAAGAGAGGAAACAAAGGAAGAAAAAGGCAAGAAAGAGGTCACCTCTTCTCCTTCTTCTTCACCTTCCTTCTCTTCTAACAAAATAAATAGCTATTCTTATAGAGAATACAAGAGGAGAGGACATCAAAAATCCTACCCTGCATGGACAAGGTTCTAAAAGCTGAAGAGATTCAAAGAGGAAGGAAAAAGTATCTCTTTTCTCACCTACGATGTAACCTTTGGTGGTATCAAAAAAGTATTGGCCTTCATCCAACAATTTGTTGCAGCCTTTGGAGATGAGCGCTTCACATAGTCCTCCAAGCTACACCATGCAGCTATTCACTTCCAAA
Source organism: Adiantum capillus-veneris (assembly GCF_014529385.1). Classification (NCBI taxonomy): domain Eukaryota; kingdom Viridiplantae; phylum Streptophyta; class Polypodiopsida; order Polypodiales; family Pteridaceae; genus Adiantum; species Adiantum capillus-veneris. The sequence continues at coordinate 124,774,172 of NC_140958.1, forward strand.
AATCTTCTTGTCAATGGTGGGCTAGACTTTGTGGCAAGGGCAAGGCCCCAAAGACATGGAAAACTCTACGAGTTTCCATCATGAAGCAATTTCTTGCAAGCGATGCAAAGGACAAAGTGCTTACTGAATGGCAGAGACTGAAGTTTCTCTCCAACAAGTCTATACACAAATATGTGACAAGTTCTGGGATTTACATGTCAAGGCTAGTAGTCTTTGAAAAGATTGACTCTGCCAAGAAAAAGAAACAATTTTGTGTTGGATTACTTGAATAAATGACCAAGTATGTCAACTCTCAACGACCTGGTTCTATCATCGAAGTAATCCACCACACTATGGTTGCTTCACACATCAGTTTACAACAAGGGGCTAAAAGTAATGCCAAGCCCATGGAAAAACAACGATCAAAATCATGCAAAGGGAAAGAACAATTCCCAAAACTCTTCCCAAGGAATTTCCAACAACAATCGGTCCAAGGAGAATGGAGTTTACAAAGGCCTTATCTTGTGTTGGAGGCTCGCCATAGCATAGGCAATCTCCCACAAATCTATCAATCCGGAGAGAGAGAGCATGACCCGGCTAGGGCTTGGAGGCATCACACAAAGAATGTGCGAGAGCGTCATCGGATGCAAAGATTGAGAAGATTCAAGAGCGTGCATCCTCCAATGCAATTAGAAATCATCCCAAACAACTAATGCTAATCGCATATCAAGCATCAATTCAAGCAATCATCTACACACATCAAGCAACGAAGTGAAACACACTAATCTTGGAATCTCTCAAGCACAACTCTAATTACATGCATTGACGATTAAGCACACAGGATCGCATTCAAGTCGGCCACCCCAACCATGCCAATCATGGTGTCCAAATCAAGTCACACATAATCAAATTAAGCTCAAGTCTTCTTAAACCTACACACACACAAGCACACCATTAGAGGACAACTCTAATCCCTCAATCACGAGTACGCCCACTCCGCTTAATCGAGAGAGTTAGATAAGGACTCCACTAATCGGATAGCTTAGCATAAGTAAGAGTTAGATTAGAGAAGATCAACACTTCAAAACAATGAAGGAAAGTAGATAAACATGATTGACAACATAATGAAGACTAGATTAATTAAGAGAGGATTACACTAATTACATGTGATTAGCACTAGCCTTCTAAGCATGGGCATTAAGCTCAAAGGCTAGGCCATCAAGACCTCCTCTAGAGAGAGAGTTCTCAAAAGGACCACTCAAGAATGACCTCTCATTAAGCATAGGGCTCTTTTATAGTTTTGGGCCTCAAACCCTTCAACTATGGGATAAAGTGACCTCTCTAGCCTAGACTCATACAACTTTGGAACTCCTAAATGAGCCCAAGCCCTATACAATGAAAAGTAAACACTGTGCACTATGGCACATCCACAACTTGGTGCATAAATGGTGTAGCTAGTGTTAGCCGCTGCTAACATTCCCCCCCTCCTAATTTAGCGCACGTCCTTGTGTGCTGGTGAAGCAAGACATGGTGACATGGTTTAAAGCAAGTCCAAGGAAGAAATGTTGAGCTGCAAAACATAAGGACAATTAATGAGTATCAAAGGCCACCAAAAATGAATAAACATGAAGCATAAATGAACAATCATGCAAAGTGATTTTTTGCTTCTAAAAGATGGGTTAATCATAGTCAAAAACTAGACAACATAAAGCAAAAAAAAACTCAAACTATTGTGAAGATTAAACCACTTGAAATTTCAGTTTTATGCATGAAACACAAGCAATCAATTATGACCCTAGGCTAATGCAAGTTCATAAACCTACTAGCCTAAAGACTATGTGAACAATCTTAATAAATCATTCAAGTCTATCATGTCTATGGGCTATAAAAAGCTCCTAATCTATTAGTACATTGTCAAAGTTTTTTTGAAGCTCATGGAAGTTTTGATTTAGTCATTCATTGTAAAATTGAAACACAATCACAAGGCTACCACCCCAAGGCAAGTCTAGGTGCGACTCTCAGCTCCTTGAACCCTCAAGAAGGTTTTCCAAAAGCCTACTAGCTTACCAAGGCGATGGCTAACCCCTATCAACCCAGGGCATCGGTTTAGGGCTTTGACCAAGCGAGCCAAAGTGATTCCCCTCGCCTACCAAGTGTCAATAAGGTGCTAGGCCTCACATAAACACAACATAACATATAATTTTTATTTTCATGTGCCTTAGTAGCATTTTTGCTACTTTTTTGGACACTTCTTTGCTTCATGGTTCATTTTTTAGCACATTTTTATTGCTTCCTTTATGAGATATTTTATGGCAATTGGACTAAAAAAGATTAAAGCCTAATCATAGCCCTAGGTCGTGACAAAAATGAATGGAATATTACGACTATCACTAAGAATCTAGGACTAGCAAGAAATGAACCTACATTATCCTAAGGTCAAGGCTAATTACCTATGATGTACATACATAAAACCTAATTTTTTGTGAGTTAATTTTCACAAAGTAGGGTGTTGAAACTTTATGATGCCTAGCTTTCGAACATGAAAAACCCATAGCTTAGAAGCAGATTCACTTAACCAAGCATAGAGAATATAGAGATGAGAAAGAGCAACATCATGGAAGGATTACACCTATACATGCTCTTTGTGCATCCTTGAGCAAGCATCCTTTGTGTAGAGAAGTCTCTTGATCCATTTTATTTGCAAAAAAAAGCCTTTTGAAGCTAAGTGTAAACACCAGCTACAAAAGCCAATTATTGAAAAGCCACACAGAAACATTAATGAAAACCTAATGCTAGGGTCTTGTATACCCGAATTTGCCAAAGGGAAAAAACCCAAGGGAAAAAAGTGCCTTTGGTTATGCACATGATGCTCTAATGTAGCAAATTTATTCATACACATCAACCATGAGAGAGATGAAATGCTTCTACATAAGCAAATAGTGTAATTTCAACCATTTCTCATGCATGATTCAAAGTTGACCAGTTTCTAGCTCACTTGAAGTATGGAATTTAAAACAGGCCAAGAGCTAAAACATAATGCAGCTTTGATGAAATGAAGTGGCTCTCGAAGCCGAATTTTACATTTTAAAGCTTTTCAAAAAGTTGGCTAACAACTAGCTTACATAAAATTTTCAATTTTAAGAGCAATCTATGAGCTAGAGATGACTACAACTTAATGAAATGAAAATGAATGTCTCTCACTAGCCCAATTATGTACTTGAAAGCTCAAAAAAGTTGGGTAAATACTAGCTCAAATGAAAAAAAGTTGCATTTTTAGACCAAGCTATGGGCTAGCATTACAACTTTAACTAAACATGGAGGGCTCTAATTAGCCAAATTTTACAATATTGCAATGATGACCCCTTGTTGGATCATTTGGAATCACACACGTGCCCACATCACTTCAAACAACTCAAATCATTAGTGCTTCTTAATCTTTTGAACATCCAATACAAGCACTAACGGAATTCATAATCAATCATAAGCCCAAAAAATTTCATGCTCACTCTTGGACTAAATAAGATCAATTCCAATGCTTTCCAATGATATTTCATTCAATTCAAGCACTAAAATGCATAATCAATATCAAGCCCAAAATGCACAATGTTACCCAAGCAATCACAACTCATCATTTAGTGCAACTCTCACATGAAGCTCACATGCATGTTAAATAAAGCTTGCCATATTTTTAGTGCAAATGATAATTTCAATCAAGCCAAGCACTAGAAGAATGCTAATCACAAGACTAAAATTTTACTACCCTCTCCTAGTCATTCAAGAAACCCAATTTAGTGCTATGCCATGATTTTTGCATACATATTAAGCACTAAAAAAGTATCGAGCAATGCCGAATTTAAACTTCCAAGGCACACCCTCGATGATCACATCCAACTAGCACTCATACGACATGCATAGCAAGGGAAAAAGAAGAGCATAAGATGAAGTGAATTGAAGCTCCATCGAAGCATAAAAACCTTTTTTGTATCATTGGCCATCATCCCTTCAAAAAGATCATCGATTAGTGCTATACATTCATATGGTCAACACAACTCAATCACTAAAAATCATGCTCAATGCTATCTCATGGCCATTTAAGAAGGGCAGTGCTATGCAATGATTAAAATAAAGCACTAAAATGCACAAGCAATACCCAGTTCAAGCTCAAAGTCTCGACCAAGCATCATTGTAATGTCAATGATATCTTCAAAAGGGAAGCTCTCATGCATGCCAAATTTCAAGTTTTTCTCTTAAAATTTTCAAAAATGAAGACAATTCTCAAGTAAAAAAGAATGCAAAGACTCCCTTCTCGTTTTGAAGTTCATAGTGGCTTAGTTAAGGTTAAGTCGTAATGTAGAAAGTGAGAGCTTAAAACCAACTCTTCATTACATCTTGCTTAAAGCTTATGAACTAGAAATTGTCTTGGATTTGCTTCGATCATACTTAATTTGTTTTAATCTCTCATGATTTCCCAGGCTGCTCTTTATTGTGCATCCTATAAAGTTCCAAATGGGAAGAGGTGTGGGAACAACCTCTTGCATCCCCTTTTCTTTTACAGGAAGAAAAATGTCTCTTTTTTTTCTTTTTCTTTTTTTTGAAAAAAGGAAGCTTTTTCTTTTCTTGAGCTCGGCGGCAGCTCTTGGGAGACAGAGAGAGCGAAAAGCGTTTCTTGCTTGCGCCCTCAGTGGCAGATTTCATGCAAGAGTGTAGGCACATGCATGACAAGGTGTGCACTTTCTTCAGCTTTGCAGGAGCCGTAACATCAGCTGCCAAGATTTTCGTGACTGTGCCATCATTTGCAGATTGCAAGGAGAAGCAGTTGTACGGGCAAGCAGGTGATCGCGTGGTCAGATGCAAACCCGACGAGCAAGGTACTGTGAGGGTTGAGAATTTGGACTGGTGATTGGCCATGTAGCCAGGCAGTGTATGCATGCTACGTGATTGTGTGTGTGTGGCGAGGCATGAGCTAAGGGGAAAACTGACGGTGGCATGACTGGTTGATATTGGACTCAGGAGACTCTAGTGCACTGCAGTCGATTCATTGCAGGCGAGGGGAATCAGTAAGGGCAAGTGTCGGGAGTCGAGCCCTCGGGGCGAGGAATGGGGTCAGTCGGGCTGCTGCTGCGCTACAGGGTCAACTTAAGGATGGTGTGTGAGAGGTTATCAAAATGAACACCATCAATTACTTGAGGTTCCTAACTTCTGCATTGGAATAGCTTGCGCCCCCAATCGGGATAACGGGATCATCATCATGGATTCACGCCAAGCTTATAGGCAGTATGTGTGTTGTATTTCTGGGCTAGCACCAATGGCCATCAATGTCTCCATATGCCAAGTCAGTGATGCAGGTGTAGCCGTTTTACCCCTTATCATCGTATGTGCAGTGGTATTAACTTCCAAGACTGAAAGCCAGTAGAACCTTGAAATAGCGAGTGTGTGTATGAAGGTGTGGGCTCATGCTGCAGAATCTGGCGAGAGCTAGAGAGCTGGCTCGGGGTTACTGTGCGAGCGTGGAGGTGTGTGTGTGTTTGGGTGGTCCCCATGAAGCCATGCCAGGACTCAATGGTGGATGTTGAGCAATGTTGAATTCAAGCAAGCTGTCGCAAATTTAGGGGTAGGACTCTCAGTTGGCACAGCAACACGGCTCTCAGTTGGCATCGCAGAGTTTGTGCGCTCAACACTCAGGAGACAGGAGAGAAAGCAGGGGAGGTAATCTGGGCATTTACTTGCGCCAGGCCAAAGAATGTGCTAGGTGCAGGGCACTTTGGAATAGCAGATCACGTGTGCGTGTGTGTGTGTGTTGGAGTTTTGTCAACGCCAAAACTGGCCAGCAAACAAGTTGCGAGTTTTGCTAGGTGTGTGAGTGAGTGTGTGAGTGTGAAGCAGGATTCGAGTGCGCCATATTTGGCAGGAGATCATGTGTGTGAGAGTGAGTGGGTCAGGCCAGCGGCAGAATGCCGAGCTGTATTGGCAGCTTTTGTGTGTGTGTGTTTGTTTGCTAGCGCCAAGCCAGCAGTAAGCGAGTTGATTCATCGTGTGTGTGTGTGTGTGTGTGTGTGTGTGTATTGCGCTACTCGACAAGTTTGGTCATTTTGTCTTGCACCAATATAGGGCTCGACTGTGCAGCCTTTGTTTTTTTGCTTTTTATTTTTTTGAAAAAAATCCTATCAAGAGATGTTTTCATGGAGCAAAAGTTTAATTCAAAAGAGATCTCCATGGATCTAGTGCGCATTCGTGTTTCAACTCGGTGTGTGCATGGCTACCTTCGGAAGAAGTACCTCACAAAAATAATATTGCAATCCTCTTTCAAATTCCACAATGTCTCATGAACATCTTTTTTGCATACCCAATTTAAGCGTAATTCCCCTTTAAGCTATCCCTCTATCCAAATTTCACATTTATTTGCACACATTTCATTCTTTGAAGCAACATAATGAGAGTTAAAGCCCATTCTTTATCAAAATTTCAAATATTCTCATTACTTTGTGCACCAATAATCCGATTTTCCTTCACATTGCCCCCAATTGAGGATTACTTGGACATATACTTTGGATTGAAAATAATTTTATGCACAATGTCGTTCTCAAATCCATCAATTGAAAATGCATACACATCTACGAGGTGATCGAACACTAGGCCAATCTTATCCGATTCTCAATCATTGCAACATAAGTTGCTCATATTTCAAAGCCCTAATCATCCAAACCTTATCGGATTTGTCATTTTTGGTTTTTATGGCTAGACACACGTGATTATGGCAATTGCAAATGCAATATGTAATGAAATTTTTTGCCATATCCAATCGGATTGGCATTCACATCACAATGGTAATGTAGATTAATCATTTTCAATTGGGTATCAATTGAATCATCCAAAGTCAATCAATCAAATACAAACCAATCTTCTAGGCCAAATTAATCATCATAATTGGTAAAATACCAATTATTCATCCCCAATTTAAGCATAATTGGTCATTAATTAGGCACACACACCTAAATTTAGGCCGTCGATTTGTGCAAAAATTTCATTAAACACTCATTTCATTTCATCAATTGCACACTTGATCACCCATACATGAGTATATACATGCTAAATTAACTCAATTTTAATCAAAAATTGATCAAATTTTAACTCAATTTAGCATTGCACACACACAAAAATTAGGTCCACAAATCCAAATTTTTTTGCTCAATTAGTAACGAAATTAGGCCAATCCCTAATGCTTGCACACACATTTCTTGCAAAATCATCAATCTACAAGCATTTAGGTGTTCAATTTGATTCCAATTTCATCAAATTAGGCATAAATTCCATCAATTAGGCACACACACCTAATTTTAGGAATGACTTAGCAACTCAATGGGATCAACTTAATCGATCAAAAATTGAAAGGAGTAGGTCAACCCACTTACAATTGATTGCATCCAAGCTAATCCTTGCTCCACGCGACGATTCCATCATGCACACACATGTGTGCAACTCCGATTCGGTCCAAAATTGATCAAAAAATTGACCAAAATCTACACTCAATCACATGATTAGGCATAGATTAGAGCAATTAAGAGTGATGATCCTCCTCAATTAAGGGGATTTAGCATACATTCCAAATCAAAATTAGTGGTTAGGTTAGCACAATTAGCATGAAATTAGTACAATTAGCATGCATGGGATGCAAAATTAGTCAAGGTTAGTGAAAAATTAGCAAAATCAAAAGAAAATTTAGGGGTTTTTAGGGTGAAATGACTCTATAAACATCCAATTAAACCTAATTAGACTACACACAAATCAAATACTACCTAATTACAAAAAATCGGTAATCAAATTACTCTTATCTTTTGCAACCTCAACTCCACTAGCGTAGGCAACCCGTCCCCGGCAACGGCGCCAATGTTGGAGGCTCGCCATAGCATAGGCAATCTCCCACAAATCTATCAATCCGGAGAGAGAGAGCATGACCCGGCTAGGGCTTGGAGGCATCACACAAAGAATGTGTGAGAGCGTCATCGGATGAAAAGATTGAGAGGATTCAAGAGCGTGCATCCTCCAATGCAATTAGAAATCATCCCAAACAACTAATGCTAATCGCACATCAAGCATCAATTCAAGCAATCATCTACACACATCAAGCAACGAAGTGAAACACACTAATCTTGGAATCTCTCAAGCACAACTCTAATTACATGCATTGACGATTAAGCACACAGGATCGCATTCAAGTCGGCCACCCCAACCATGCCAATCATGGTGTCCAAATCAAGTCACACATAATCAAATTAAGCTCAAGGCTTCTTAAACCTACACACACACAAGCACACCATTAGAGGACAACTCTAATCCCTCAATCATGAGTACGCCCACTCCGCTTAATTGAGAGAGTTAGATAAGGACTCCACTAATCGGATAGCTTAGCATAAGTAAGAGTTAGATTAGAGAAGATCAACACTTCAAAACAATGAAGGAAAGTAGATAAACATGATTGACAACATAATGAAGACTAGATTAATTAAGAGAGGATTACACTAATTACATGTGATTAGCACTAGCCTTCTAAGCATGGGCATTAAGCTCAAAGGCTAGGCCATCAAGACCTCCTCTAGAGAGAGAGTTCTCAAAAGGACCACTCAAGAATGACCTCTCATTAAGCATAGGGCTCTTTTATAGTTTTGGGCCTTAAACCCTTCAACTATGGGATAAAGTGAGCTCTCTAGCCTAAACTCATACAACTTTGGAACTCCTAAATGAGCCCAAGCCCTATACAATGAAAAGTAAACACTGTGCACTATGGCACATCCACAACTTGGTGCATAAATGGTGTAGCCTGTGTTAGCCGCTGCTAACATCTTGTTTGACCATGGCTCTACTCACAACATCATATGAATGGATTCGGCCACAAAGTTGGCAATTCAAGCTTTCGAGATGGGAGATATTGTAACTATTGATGGAGCTTTCAAGGGATAGAAAGCCTCTATTACTCCCTTGATTGGGAAGTTAAGGCTTCATATCCAAAGCTATGTCGACAAGAAGACTTTTTAATCTCTCCTCTCCAACATGAGGATGTTATCCTAGGGCACCATGGTTTAACCACATGGCTATCAACATGAAGCTCCCTAAAAGGAGAATCTACTTCGCCTATAGGGAAAAGAGCATGCATATAGATGCTAATGAGCCGTGTTGTACTTTACCACCTATAAATTTACCTTCCTTTGATAAGTCAAGGAGAAGCTCAATTTTTGTGTACATGATTTTTGTCAAAGAGTCTCTAAATGATTGTAATGTTTTAACAAAACAAAGTGTTCAAAATCAAGAAGAATTAGACCTGTATAATTTTCTAAATGGATTCCAATATTCTTTATCGAGGATATCCCTTTGGACTTACCTCCAAAACAAGGGGATGATGACCATCAAATTGAGATCCTACGAGGAATCTCACCGTCTAACAAGCCTCCTTATCGAGTTACCCAAGCTCAACAAGAGAAGATCATGAGGCAAGTACAAGAATTAGTAGACAAAGGGATGGTGAGGCCTAGCTCCTCTCCCTTTTGTTCTCTAGTCCTTTTAGTGCAAAGAAAGATGATACATACCGCATGTGTGTGGACTATTGGGTTCTAAACCATATCACTATTAAAATCAAATTTCATGTGGGCCATGGGTAGAAGAGTTTTTTGATAAGCTACAAGGTTTGAACTACTTTGGTAGGATTGACCTTAAAAGTGGCTATCATCAAATAAGGATAGTGAATGAAGATATTGTAAAGACCGAGTTTCGTACAATGTTTGTTCTTTATGAATATCTAGTCATGCCTTTTGGATTGACTAATGCACTGAACACATTCAATCGTACAATAGAGAAACAATTTAGACCCTATCGCAAATTCACTGGAGTGTTATTTGATGATATCATCATCTATTCCAAGTCATTGGAGTAGCACAAGAAACATCTCCAGGTGATCATATCCTAATCCATGATGGAAGAGCTACAATGGGTTGTATGAGCTATATGTCCCATTTTAGCACATATTATGGCCCTTGACCACCCAAACCATATCAAATGGCTATGTGAATTTTTAAGAGTGAATTAATGGTGTTCAAACCTACTCATGAAAAGTCTCACAGCCATCCAATATGGTGTGGGAGGTCCCGACCTATACTATGCGCTAAAATGGGTTGTATGAGCCTTATGTCCCATTTTACCACATAGTATGGGCCTTCACTATGCATACCATATCAAATGGCTATGAAAAAGGGTGGGAAAGTATATCTCACTCCAACCCATGAAAGCTCTCATGGATATCCGATATGGTTTGGGTTGTCCCAAACCATACTATGTGCTAAAATGAGTTGTATGGCTCATACCATCCATTTCAGCACATATTATGGACCCTGACCACCCATACCATATTGGATGGTTGTGAAACTTTTCACGGGTGTGGAAATATTTCTCACCACCACTCATGAAAAGGCTTGTGGCCATCCAATATGGTTTGGGTGGTCTTGAATCATACTATGCGCTGAAATGGTCAGTATGGCTCATACGATCCATTTTAGCACATAGTATGGGCCTTAACAACACATACCAGTTTGGATGGATTTGAAACTTTTTAGGGGTGGGGTTGAGTTCCATTTTTCCACCCATGCAAAGTTTCAAAACCATCAGATATGGTATGGGCAATCAAGGTCCATACTATGTGCTAAAATGGGCCGTATGAGCCAAATGGCCCATTCTACCACATAGGATGGATCGGGACCGCCCAAACCATAGTGTATGACTGTGAAAATATTGTGCAGATAGCAAGGAGTACCATTCCCACACCCCTAAAAATCTACAAATCCATCCAAACTAGTATGGGTGATCAAGGCCCATATTATGCGCCAAAATGGGTCCTATGGCTCATATGACCCATTTTAGCGCATAGTATGAGTCCGAACCATCCATTCCATATTAGATGAATGTGAAACTTTGCACAAATGGGGGTGAGTACCATTTCTCCATAAAACCCATTTTAGCACATATTATGGGCCTTGATCACCCATACCATATCTTTGCAAGGGTGGGGGAACTGTGCTCACCCTCACTCGTGCAAAGAATTATGGCCATCCAATATGCTTTTAGTGGTTCCAAACCAAACTATGCGCTAAAATGTATCCTATGGCTCATACGATCCATTTTAGTGCATAGTATGGGCCTTGACCACTTAAACCATATCAAATGGCTATTCAACTTTGCAAGAGTAAGGGAACGGTGTTCTTGAAAACTCATGAAAAGTCTCACAACAATTCGATATGGTATGGGTGATTGTGAACCATACTATGTGCTAAAATGGGCCATATGACTCATATGGTCCATTTTAGCACATATTATGGGCCTTGATTGTCCAGATGGCTATGAAGCAATGCAAGGATGTAGCACCACTATCAAAGTACCACACTTGAGCATCTGCAACAATTGACAAACATGCACCATGGACATTAGGATCATAAGTGCACTTTGCACTAAAAGGCCATTTTGCATCAACATCAGCACCACAATCTCCTTTCATAGAAGACTAAAAAATAACTGCATTTGTGGTGGAGCCAGCATTTGTAGTGAAATCAATCTATTTCTTCTTAGCCTCTTTGGCCTTAAACTTAGGATACTGCTTGATCAAATGATCATTAGATTTACAATAATGGAAACGCATCTTCTTTTTTTCCTTTCCACCAAAATTCCCAAACAAATTGCTGCCAGCAAAAGAACTGGAAGCAGGTGATTTACCACTCGCAAGAGAACCATGAGAAGTAGCTACATTATTGTAACCACCTTTTCTTTGAGAAGCAATAAATGCCTGCTCAACTGTGTGCTGTCTAGTCTTGTGTTTTTTGGAAAGTGACTCTTGAAATAGCAATGTGCATAATGCATCAAACTTGACAACTTCAAGATTTTCTTGGGTCATAAGTCTCCAAGTCCTAGCAAAAGTCTAGTAAGTATCTAAAAAAGCATCAAGAATACTCTGTACAAGGGAGCTGTCAGAAATGACTTCACTTGTAGAAATAAGTTTCTCATTGATATCCTTGACACCAGCAAGGAGAGTGTCCATGTCATCTTCCTCATGCATAATTTTTAACTCCAGCTCTTTGTGTATCAATGCAATTCTTCACTCATTGTGACTTGCATAAAGACCAGCCAAAATATCCCAAGCATGTTTTGCAAATTTTGCCGAACAAATGTGAGGAGTAATAATGCACTTCACAGACAACGCAGTCAATGCATGAGCCTGCACATCTTTACCTCCCAACGAGCTTGCTTGGTCATAGGAAAAACAAATGTGGTAGAAGCAACACTACCACCAAAACCTCCAACATCCTCAACATTGCCTACATCCTCAAAACCAAGACGTACATCAATGGCTTGCACAATGTTCCAGATTCCTTTTGGCACAAGGACATGTTGCATCATGTAAGGCCACATAGGGTAATTGTCCACATCCAATCTATCCTTAGCAACAAACATCTTGAACACATCTGTGTTGTTGTTAGCCATGTCAAATGATGCACCTGATTTGAAGGCTGTCCAAAAAGAGGAGGAACAGAGTGAAAACTAATCCTCGATCGTAGGGAGAGTAGTGGGTTCTTGCGGCACATCCGCTGGTGCAACCGAAGTTGGTCCATGCTAGGAAGTGTACAATGCAATGATGTGTATGCTGACAGGTGCATGATAGAGGGCTAAAGCCAGTGTGGGAGACCTCAGCAAGATAGTGGTACCAGAAATCCATGCTTAAAGTGTTTTTTTAGGCAAGGGGGCCTCCAAAGTGAGTTAATCATGGTGGCAAGTCAGGGTGTCCAAAATGTAGGGAATGTGTCCCAAAATGTGGTATTTGAGATGCTCTAGAAGCTCGTCCAGACGGCTCGTCAAACGGGGCTTCGGTGTGAAAGATATGCCATTCCGAAGTTAGAAGGCTTCGCAGGTCCCGACGGACAGGACAGGTACAGACATGTGGGAAAAACTGGGATCACTGGATACATGTGTAAAGCTCAAGCTTTGGAGCATGCCGGTGTTTTCGGTTTGCCATTCAGAGCTCAGACAGGCAAGTTATGGCCTGTGGAATATTTGCAGGGGGTCAGGTATGTGCTCACCGGGCCGTGGTGGTAGGCACACTGACAAGCATGTTTTTAGAGCTCACAAAGATTCTAGAAAATACCATGCGATGAGGGGAGTTAGCCGAAATTGGCGGCTTGCTAATCGGAGTCATAGACATCAAGATAGGCCCAATTCAAATTGATAGGCAAGCATGGCGAAAAGGGATCGGGTGGTTTTCACTGTCCTTGGACGTTTTTTCGGATACTATGGTACGAAACAAAGGGGAAGCGCAAGGATTTTGGGACTGGAAAATGGATCTCCCATGCAACATAGTCGAAAAATTCGTATGGCAAGCCCTGGTTGTGTTGTAAGCAGTGAGCACTGACAGTGTGGAGGAACATGTGCCAAAATTTTTCTTGGTTGTAAATGCAAAAGGAAAGATGGCTGGAGTTGGAAGAGGAAAAAAAATCCCTCAATAGTTAAGCAAAAGTAAAAAAGCTTGGGATGAGGCTAAGAAGAGCAATAGCGAGGCTAAGAAGAGCAATAGCGCCGGGCGCTATTGCTAAGAAAGGATCTTTTTAGAAAGTAAGGAAAAGAAGGAAGAAAAGAAAAAAGGAGAGGGCAGCGGTTTCTTTCTCTTGGGTTTTCCTTTGGGCTTGGGGAAGAAGGAAGGACTTCGCAAGTTCGGTGTGATCAAAGTCGACACCCAAGGGAGAAGCATCGCCGTGAAGCGCCTTAGAAGGTCGAGCGACTTGCGGAGAAGGAAGCCAGTGAAGGCTTCCAAGAGAAGATGCTTCTGTCAAAGTGAAGCTAACAATGGAGTTTTTGTTGAGGTGTGTGCCGAAAAATTCGAGTGGCAAGGGATGTGTATGCCCCTCTGTGTGGAATAGTGATGGCCATGGTGTGGCCTAGAGCAGACCGTACGGATCTTGTACATGGTTTTTTTGTTTGAAGGAGAAAACCGTCATTATCGATTTTGGTACCGTCTTTTTTCCCTTTCTTCTTTGCTCATCTCCAGGGTGTGTGGTGCCGGTGTGTGTGAGTGTGTGTGTCCCACGGGCCCCCTGTGTGTGTGAGAGAGAAAGAGAAAGAGGTGTTGAGATGTGGAAGAGCTGGAAGCAGGCAAGATCGGTGTGGTAGCTGTCTGAGGATTGTGCAAAGCGTGTGTGCGTTGGGCGAAGTACAGGCGAGGCCCTGCTAGTGTGAATCATCTTTTTTGAAGGTGTTTTCAAGAGGACAGGGGTGCTCTGAATGCCCTGAGCTATATAGGGACCATTGTGTGTGTGTCAGGTGTGTTCCCCATTCCCCCTCTCCATCTTCTGGTGCCCCCACGGAGGAGCACACGGATGCTCCTGTTTGAAGACAAAGCGATGATTTTGGTGATGCCAAAGTTGCAGCCTTTGAAGAGCAGGTGCTGTTAGAGAAGTAATGGCTTGGAAGGGATTTCCCATTTTCACTAGGGTCGAAGATGCAGGAACCTAGCTCCAAGACTATGGGTTGTTCGTGCTAGAAAGTGGTTTGTCGAGGGAAGAAGGTGTGGTACAGATGTTTCCTCTCCTGGTTTGTGGTAAAGCCAGGCTATGGTTCGATGGCCTAACTAATGAGGAAAAAGTGGATCATGAAGCACTAGAAGCAGCTTTTCGAAGCAAATATGTAGCAGATGTGCAGTTGGATGAAGTAAAGAGAAGGCTGGGCAATTTGAAGCAAGGCTTGGAAGCGGATTTTCAAGCGTTCCTATGGGGTTTTGAAGCCCTTTGGGGGAAGCTGATAGAAGTAACTACTGCTGAGAATGTTGGGTTTTTAAAATTGAGAAAGTTTTTGGATTGCTTGCATGAGGAAGTGCGCAACAAGGTTGAGATAGACGGCCCGGTGTCATACGAAGAGGCTATAGCTCTAGCGAGAGGGCGGACCAAAAAGATATTGAAGAAAAGGGAAGCTAGGCAGGGTTTGCTAGGTTGTGATGCCAAAGCAGGTTGATGTGGAGGTAGCCGAGCCAAGGATGGTGCAAAGAGAAGTGCATGTGCGAGAGGAACCGAGGGTTATGTGTCTACAGAAAGACAGGATGGTTCCAATGCCGAGAATGCTAGTTAGAGAGGCTCCAGTTGTGGAGGATGTGCAGGTGGTTCCAAAATGGACAAAGGAGGTGCTGCCAAGTCAAGGTGCGATTGTAGAATCTCCATTGAAGTGTGGTAAGGGTCAAAGGGTTCGGTTTGTAGATGAGATCGAAACGATGAAGCTAGGGGAGGCTCCCGAGCTTGAGACAGAGGGCGAGGTTGAGCCAAGTGAAAGTAGCTCTTTGGATGTTGACACAAGTTGGGAGATCGAGTCCTCTCAGTCAAGGTATGATGAGTTTGACCTCTTGCATGTAAGTGAAGAAGCAGTGAACGTGTGCGAAGAGCAGCATAGAGTGCAAACCGTTATGTTCCATGGAGACCAAGTGGAGGAGCCCGAGTTTATAGATGATGATATGGAGGTGAAGGTGATGTGCGGTGCCATGTTAATGGCCATGCTGATGAAAGTGGCAGTGGAGTATGCCATGCTAGTGAAATACGTGCAGAGTTTTTCCAAGAAGGATGGAGAAACCTTGCCTATGGGAGAGGACGAGGATAATGCGATAGAGAACAAGTTTCTTTCTTTCTTAATGGAGCATGATGCAGCAATAGAGGATATGCTTGAAGAGCAGGTGATGGAAGCCGACAAGCAAGTGGTGCTTATTGACCTTGAAGGTTCAGTAGATGAGGAAGAGCTCGACAATGTTGGAATTGAGTGCATGGCAGGTGAGAAGGGCAGTGCGGAGTCAAAGTTAGAGGTGCTTTCTACGCATTCAGTGCCCTCTATGACAGGTGATGTGGATTCCAAGGCTGTGTCCAAGCTTTCTAAGGAGGTCTGTGAGTGGTGGTTGAAGGGGATGCTGATAAACGCAGCTGTGCAGTGGGCTGTTGAGCAAGTACAGGATTTGCTTGAGGAGGATCCCGCTTTACATGGATGGGAGGGTGGGTCAGGTATGTCAGGAGTGTTGATTAAATAGGATGGCGAGCACGATGGTGCTTTATTTGGTGTTCTTGGAGGAGCCTTGTTGCGAATGGGCCGTTTGCCAATGAGTGCTTGGAGTGGTAGAAGCATGCTGATGGCAGCTTGGGTATGTGGTTGGTTATGTGCCTTGGTATGGCACTATGCAAGGGTGTTACAGGTGGACGGAAGAGACCAGTACGTGGTGTTTGACCCAGGTGGTTGATGACATGTAAAGATGGGGGTTGGGCAACCTGCATGAACAAAGGCAGCGGGTAGCAGATGCCAGGTTTTGTACATATGTTAGGTGGTTTTGTGATGTGCCGAGAGTTTGTTTTGGTGTGGCAGTTTTTTTAGTGCAATAAGCCTGTTTGTGGTTGAACATAAATGTTCAACGAGGGGGTGGGCAATGATGGTGCAACCGACGTTGGTCCGTGCTAGGAAGTGTGTAATGCAATGATGTGTATGCTGTCAGGTGCATGGTAGAGGGCTAAAGCCAGTGTGGGAGACCTCAGCAGGACAGTGGCAACGGAAATGCATGCTTAAAGTGTTTTTTTAGGCTAGGGGGCCTCCAAAGTGAGGTAATCAAGATGGCAAGTCAAGGTGTCCGAAATTTAGGGAATGTGTCCCGAAATGTGGTATTTGAGATGCTCTAGAAGCTCGTCCAGACGGCTCGTCAAACAGGGCTTCGGTGTGAAAGACATGCCAGTCCGAAGTTAGAAGGCATCGCAAGTCCCGACGGACAGGGCAGGTACAGACATGTGGCCAAAACTAGGATCACTGGATACACGTGTAAAGCTCGAGCTGTGGAGCATGTCAGTCTTTTCGGTTTTCCATTCAGAGCTCAGACGGGCAAGTTATGGCCTGTGGAATATTTGCAGGGGGTCACGTATGTGCTCACCGAGCCGTGGTGGTAGGCACGCTGACAAGCATGTTTTTAGAGCTCACAAAGATTCTGGAAAATAGCATGCGATGTGGGGAGTTAGCCGAAATTGGCGGCTTGCTAATCGGAGTCATAGACATCAAGATAGGCCCAATTCAAATTGGGCCTATCTTGATGTGGGGAATTAGCCGAAATTGGCGGCTTGCTAATCGGAGTCATAGACATCAAGATAGGCCCAATTCAAATTGGTAGGCAAGTATGGCGAAAAGGGATCGGGTGGTTTTCCCTATCTTGGGGCGTGTTTTCGAACACCATGGTACAGAACGGTGGGGAAGCGTGAGGGTTTTAGGGCCGGCAAATGGATCTTCCATGCAACAAAGTCGAAAAAATTGTATGGCAAGCCCTGGTTGTGTTGCAAGCAATTAGCACCGACAGTGTGGAGGAACATGTGCCAAATTTTTTCTTGGTTGTTTGTAAATGCAAAAGGAAAGATGGCTAGAGTTGGAAGAGGAAAAAAAAGCCCTCAATAGTTAAGCAAAAGTAAAAAAGCTTGGGATGAGCTAAGAAGAGCAATAGCACTGGGCGCAGCGCTATTGCTAAGAAAGGATCTTTTTAGAAAGTAAGGAAAAGAAGGAAGAAAAGAAAAAAAGGAGAGGGCAACGGTTTCGAGCATATTGTTTCTCTTGGGTTTTCCTTTGGGCTTGGGGAAGAAGGAAGGACTTCGCAAGATCCGTGTGATCGAAGTCGACAGCCAAGGGAGAAGCATCGCCGTGAAGTGGCTCGAAAGGTCGAGCGACTTGCGGAGAAGGAAGCCAATGAAGGAGAGAAGCTACTTTTGTCGAAGTGAAGCTAACAATGGAGTTTTTGTCGAGGTGTGTTACGACAAATTCGAGTGGCAAGGGATGTGTACACCCCTCTGTGTGGAATAGTGATGGCCATGGTGTGGCCTAGAGCAGACCGTACGGATCTTGTACATGGTTTTTTTTGTTTGAAGGAGAAAACCGTCATTGTCGATTTTGGTGCCGTCTTTCCCGGCTTCCCCCCTTTCTTCTTTGCTCGGCTCCAGGGTGTGTGGTGCAGGTGCGTGTGAGTGTGTGTGCCCCCCGGGGCCCCTGTGTGTGTGAGAGAGAAAGAGAGAGAGGTGTTGAGATGTGGAAGAGCTAGAAGCAGCCAAGATCGGTGTGGTAGCTGTTTGAGGATTGTGCAAAGCGTGTGTGCGTTGGGCGAAGTACAGGCGAGGCCCTGCTAGTATGAATCGTCTTTTTTGAAGGTGTTTTCGAGAGGACAGGGGTGATGTGAATACCCTGAGCTATACAGGGGCTATTGCATGTGTGTCGGGTGTGTTCCCCATTCTCGAGTAGAAAATGGTCAAGTGGAAAATTTTAAATATAAATTTAACAATATTAATATTATAAAATAACAAAATAAATAATAAATAAAAATACTCTACTTTGAGTGGCACTTTAATAATTATGCTATATTATCTATATATTTAATTCATTTGCAAAAAAAAATTGAAGTTAGAAATAAATGATGTGGCTCTTGAGGTGGCCATGCATGGATGGTATGGTCGTGTATGTGGTGGGGAGATGTGGATGATTGATGACATGGAGTGCAAAGGTGGTGGGGAGATGTGGATGATTGATGACATGGAGTGCAAAGGTGGCAATATGATGTAGCGGTCGAGATCCTCCTCAGATTCCATGTCATTACGTGACATGAAAAATGGTGATATAGAATGTTTAGGTGGCAAAAAGGTAGACGGTGAGTTGGAGAGTTGTTGACATGGAATGTTAAGTGGATTGTCAGTGGAATGGCATGCCATGAAAGCACCACAGATAAGTGGCACATGAGGTGGTGGATGAAATGGCATCCACCACCTCCCAATGTGAGGTGGGAGATGAGTGTGGTGGATGAGGTGGAATTTAAGGTGACTTGGCAATCCAAGTGTAAGGTCAAACTTTTGACTATGGTGATGTGGAAGGTGACATGGGGTGATGAAATGGATTTTTGGTGATGTGGCAGCCTCCTTGCATGAGATGGAATAGACAAGTAGGATTGGGAGAGAGAGACCAAACCATGGTATATGGACAAGTGTCAAAATTTCTAGTCTTGACACTTTACCAAACCTAAGGAGGCACATGTAGCAGGCGAGGACAGTCCCAAACTGTCGGAACTATCTCTTAGAAGGTCGAATAGCGGTTCAGTCACACTAGTAGTAATTACTGCAGGTAGTTACCGTAGTAACTCCTCGAATCTATAAATAGGACCCGCTAGATTGTAGTTGGGCTTCTTGGCTTCTTAGCTGCTTGACTTTTGGCTTTAGCTTTCTAAATACTTTTGGGTTTACAAGCTCTTCACCTCTAGCTTCACCTTGCAATCATTGCTTTTGTATTCATTTGAGCTTAAGCCCATTATACACTGTACTGCTTATCCCTGAGCTACTAATCTAAATCTGCAAATACTCTTTTCAGTGTTCCAGTCATGTCTCTCATTTCAGTATAATATTCCAGTTTAGTTCCTTATTTCAGTTCAGTACTCTATTCCAGTTTCACTAACTGAATTGACGACATAACCAGTAGCTCTAAATTCTAACACTGGAATCAGCTGTCTGAAGAGACCACCTCCAATTCTAGCACACGTTAAGTGAATTTTCAAAGTGAAAAAAAATAAAACGGTGGGAAAATGCCTTTCTCTAACTCAAACTGACATGAAAATCATAAGATACATGAAAATAAAATTGAGTGACAATATTTAAAATATTTTTTAAAACAACTCTCTGAAGATCCTCCAAGCACTCTTTGTTACTCTTTGAGCTAAGTCTTAAAAAAATGAACCATTAAAGATTCTACTTTTCTTCATGGTCACATTCTTCGGGTCATAATCTATTGGATCTTGCAAAATAATCTATACATCAATAGAGAACTGGTGTAAAAACTTAAGGCTTTTCTAAAGAATGATTCTAATAAAGAGAAATAAACAATAATTACTTAAATACCCAAAAAATTAAGTTAAATTGCTTGTCAAGTGAATAAGTGGTATGATAAAGGAAAAGTAAAGCAAATAAATCTATATAAAGATATAGACAATTGTTCATCAAGGTCACAATGTTGTGAACATGTGTGTAACAAGCTACACTAGAGTAGTTCTTGCACACTAAAATTTTTACTTTGGTTTGGGAAATTGAAGATCTGAATTTTCCATAGTGTTTAATACTATGTATTTTGTGTGGCCACCAAATATTTCCACTAAAAAGTACGTGCAAGCAAGTCAAATATACATAATAGTGTGAAAAAATAGACTTTTTTTTGGTGATTCTATTGAGGGAGACTGTTGAAAGTGGGCAAATTCAGACTTGTTGATCAACTTCATAACAATGATCTTTTTTCCAAGAGGAAAATCACATAAAGTCCCACGGGGCATCCATTAGGATATATGTACGATAGCATGTGCAAGCAAAACAAGGGATTTATAGGTACATTTATAGATAAGTGTACTCACATAAAGGGTTTTCTAATTGAGAAAGTGAAAGTTTTCATACATAAGGGCTAGTTTTTTTTTTAAAATGTATACAAAATGGAGACATATAATACTTGAAAATATACATGTAAGGGATAATTTAGATACCTTTTATTTCCACGTGCTATATGTAATTTTGACATAGTGGACTCCCCGGGTAAAGTACATGCTTCATTATTACATGTGTATCATATTGTGATTGCATTGCAACCATCCCCATTTTTTTGAATTTTTTGCTCATCAAAAGAAAGAGGTTCCTCTCATCACATAAACTAGAAACTTGGCAAAGCATGAAAATTTGATACATGAAGAGAGCTTGAATGAGTATCAGTAGACATAGGTGCATCCAACTTACTGTCATGCAAAATATGGACCAACTGTTTTGGCATACCCCTGCTCTCTTCATTTGTTTTGGCATACCCTTAGCCTCAAGCCCAAAACAACTCTTCACTCTTGACCATACATCATGGCATCCCTGTAAATAAACTCGTTTTTTCTTTCAACAATACCATTTTATATGGTTTATACGACACTCTACATTGTTGTTTTATCCCACGGATATCAAAAAATGCATTAAATTCGTGAAACATATCCTCCCCCCCTTGATCTAAATGGAGGATACCCATAGTACATTTAGATACATTTTTACCCATAATAAAAAATTGCTCAAAACACATGAACACTTTAGATTTAGCTGTAAGCAAATACACCCATGCATGCCTAGAGGAATGCGTGGCCTAATCATCAATCAAAGTTAATTACCCAAGGATGGAGTTTGCATAGGCCCACAAAGATCACTAAGGCACAAGTTGTAACCTCCATGTAGCCCTTGGTGAACCATTCTTTGGAAACTTTGATCCTTGTATCTTACTCAAAATACAACCTTCACAAAAGTTCCTAGAAGGTGATGCAAGAGATGGCAAAAATCAAGCATATGAATTTTTTTAAAATGTAGAAAACTAAACATTTAGATGCTTAAAACATGCATGCCGAAGTTTGGTTTCTGAAACAGCCTCTGAATCCACAATTGCATTTGCAAAATTTTGCCCACACTTGTCATACAAAGTGAGTTTATACACCCCATGACACAAAATACCAAATGCAAAAATTTTATCATCAAAACAAAGATCGTGAACTATACATTTGTCATCCATAGATTTGACAATAAGACCAAGTCTTGCAAGCACACATACAAGAAAAATTTAGGTTCTTTTGTATCCTTGGTACATAGTGCGAAAGAATTTCCATTTGTAGCAGTTAATACAAAGTTCCTAGCATGGGGTGCCTACTAGATGGCTACAAAACTATAGTTGCATTGAAAAGTAGCTATTAGATAAGCCTTAAAAATCCATCTACCACTAATCCTGATGTATTTGGAGTTTTCTATACACATATGTAAAGAGTGTAAAGAAATTTTCCCAATATTTTGTCTTTAAATATATGCACTTTACTTTATTGCCTCTCCTAGGCACCTCCTCAAAGCATTGTGGCTAGTCTTCATCACATATATTTGCATTAGTAAGAAATCGTGCATCCACCCCAGATTCAACAAGGTCATAGACTTCATGGGATTTGACTTTTTTCCTTCAAAACCAAGGCCTTTCTCTTAAGAGGAACATAAACAGGACACTAAATGTCTTGTCCTACACAATTTTCACACCAAACATTACGAGCTTTAGTCCACACCATTGAATGCACACTAACCCTTGCAAATGTTTTTCAGTTTTATGCATACATGATATAAAAACCACCTAAAGCATTATGCATGCACACTAACTGTTGAGACTTTCCTGTTGATTTATGCATGTTCAATACAAGAACAAATTTAAAGCATTATGTATGCGCACTCTCTTGAAAACACTTTGCTGAATTATGCATGCACAACTGTATGAATACCAAAAATCATTATGGAGTAAAAGAATGTATAAGAGGTACACTAGCAATGGGGTAGCTACTACGAGTAGTACATTTTACAAGAAATTAGGAGAAGAGTATCTAGAAGTCATCAAAAACATAGTCACTAACACTGATAGAACATCGGATGAGTGCTAGTATTGTGGTAACAAGCTACTCATAATAAGAATTGTCCAACCAACTTGTGCCATGGTGGTAGTAATTTGGTATCTAAATATCTAGGAGAGTGGTAGCTGAACCACCTATTCATACACATACCCTAATATGAATGCATCACAATATGCGTGCACACTATCCCTTGCTAGTTTGTTATAGATTTATGCATGCATAACATGAAGACAAAAATCAATATACATGCACTCTAGTTAACCTTGAAAACTTGTTATATATCTATCCCTACATAGTACCCTAAGCCATAAAGGCATTATTCATGCACACTACACAAAAACCACATGCACTGCATAAACAAAAGCAAGGTAGCAACTTCTATGCATGTGAGGTCACTTGTCAAGTGCAAGAACACATGGCAGTACTATTGCTTCAGCTATTGAAAAATCAATTACAATCTCTATTTGAATTAGTGCTTGCAGTTGATTATTTGGCTTCATGAAGTTCTAAATTCACATGCACAGTGAAGGTGCTACATGCATGTAATTGTGCTTCCATTTCTCCTTAAATTCTCTAGAAGAGAGAAAATAAATGAGCATGATACAACTCTCCAAAACACTCACCTCAATGTTTTGTGTCATAGTTGAATGTACTTTGGATTTTGTCTTTGTTTTGACCTCTTCCTTAGGAGTGGTTGCAAGAGGACTACTATACTGAGTATTTTGCTTCTTTTGGAAAATCTAACAGAGATTTGGATTGATGTGAGGAGTAGACGCCAAAGAGAGGGCAATCTCTGCATGAGTCTTCTTGCTTTGCCTCTATGAGGCACGAGCTTCCTTGTTCGAGCTTTGCTATGTGCTTGCCTATTGTGCTCCCCTCTTGATGTGAATAATGTTTGGCTATCATGATACGAGGTGGTGTGTGGATGTTGGCCCCCCCACTAACACATAAGATGCTGGAAATTTTTGCACACCCGCTTCACATTATATCATAATTAAAATACTCACTTCAAGAGATTTATTATTCAAAATAATTGAGCACTTTCACTCAGCTTTTACCATTCAAATTGGTAGAGCCATTTCCTATTTTAAAATTGTTTATAATAAATTTTTTAAACCCATTATACCTTTTAAATTATAGAAATTGTAAACTTTATTTGAGCAACTACTAAGACTACTACTTGCATGCCACCACTCGCCGTGAAATTTGGTAACTAGTGTATCACCAGTTCGTACATACATCCTTATACGTATCACTAGAGATATATATAATTGATAGACTTCATAGATAGAATAGATATCTCCTCCTTTTGAAACATCTATATCTCTTCTCCTTCCCTTTTGTCCCTCCTCCCTTGGGTGAAACCTATAACCCCCCCCCCCCCCCCTCCCCCCCCAAACCAAAAAAAAACAAACAAACAACCATATGAGATTCACACTATTATTCATGAAGACCTTTGATGGGAGAAGACAAAAGAAACCTGTCTCTTTCATATAATAAGCCATACTTGAAGGGATATCCCAAACTCCATTTCTCTTTATTATTTTATACCCTTAAATGAAAGATAGATGAAATAGCAAGCTACTAAAATAGCACTGCAAATTTGATTGAAAGATATATCCAATCATACATAATACACATGCTTGGACCATCACCTTTGCTTTGTGTGTGTGTGTGTGTGTGTGAGAGAGAGAGAGAGAGAGAGCCAACTTTTAGCACCTTAGCATCAATTCAATGGTCTGTTTGACGAGTCTTAAACTCAAGACTTGATACTAAAGAGGGAGTTAGCTAACCAATTTTATCACTTGAGAGAAAAAGAGAGGCCCATAAAAATGTAGCAAACTATTTGAGTAGTTATCTTTGCCAGATCTTTATAGTAGCACACTTTTATCACAATGTTTCTTAACAAATGACACCATCATGGTTTTCTCTCGTGCTACAAAGGGTATACTCTCAATAGAGCTAGTGACATGTGTTGTGCATTCGTACAGGCCATGGTTGATAGGTAGAATTGAGCGAGGACCAATGATTTCCCATTGTTTGGAGATGCTGCCATCATAGGTACCCCTTCTATAATAATAAGTTGTGTAGAAATACATTTTATTATTAGAACTAGCCCAAACCCACTCTCTCTAAAGATGTAATACATAAAGCCATTTGTAACATTTAATGGCCTAGTAACTTGTGTGTAGTAGAAAATATCATAAACATAGTGAGCATTTTATTAGAATAGATTCCTAATGAGCATAGCAAGAGTGCTTGGATGGAGAGAGCAACAAAAAGCATAACACCTAGTTAGATAGGTATGAACAATACTTCATTAGAATAGCTTAGCAAGAGTGCTTTGATGGAGAGAGCAACAAAAAGCATAATACCTAGTTAGATAGGCATGAACAATACTTCAAAAAATAGAGAAATTAAACTATTGACAACAAATTGAGGAGCGGATTTATATGGAGCCGGGTCCCACCTCCAAAAGGCTTTGTATTATAGGTTTCCCCCATCAAGGGAGACATTTTACAATACAATTACTTGTGTTCCTTCAATAACTAGCTAGTGCAATGAAGATGGAAGCTTCAAGTACTAAGCAAACACTTATAAAACACAATATCAATTTCCTCACGGTCTTAGACCCAAGACCTCACACACCTTCGAAGATGGTGAGAGCTAGCGGGGTATGAGAGTAGATTGAGAGGAGGAAGGAGTAGTCTTACAACAAAGAAGTTTATCTCCTCACCTAATTAATCATAATAGCTTTGCATGGCTTAGTAATTAGCATGGTAGAGGAGATGAGCATGCATTGAAGCCTGGCTCTTGGTTGGATTTGCATCACAAAGCCAAGAGTCGTTGGTGTAGGCCTCCCTTCTCACAAGCTTGGAGTAGATGATGAGCTTTCCATTAAAGCTTGAGAAGGGGGGAGAGAGTCTTCTTGCTTCACACATGAGATTTTTTGAATGTGTGTGTAATAATGCCTTGCCAAAATGAATCCCTCTCTCCCCATAATGATTTTTGGTATTCATACAGTTGTGCATGCATAATTCAGCAAAGTGTTTTCAAGAGAGTGCGCATACATAATGCTTTAAATTTGTTCTTGTATTGAACATGCATAAATCAACAGGAAAGTCTCAACAGTTAGTGTGCATGCATAATGCTTTAGGTGGTTTTTATATCATGTATGCATAAAACTGAAAAACATTTGCAAGGGTTAGTGTGCATTCAATGGTGTGGACTAAAGCTCGTAATGTTTGGTGTGAAAATTGTGTAGGACAAGACATTTAGTGTCCTGTTTATGTTCCTCTTAAGAGAAAGGCCTTGGTTTTGAAGGAAAAAAGTCAAATCCCATGAAGTCTATGACCTTGTTGAATCTGGGGTGGATGCACGATTTCTTACTAATGCAAATATATGTGATGAAGACTAGCCACAATGCTTTGAGGAGGTGCCTAGGAGAGGCAATAAAGTAAAGTGCATATATTTAAAGACAAAATATTGGGAAAATTTCTTTACACTCTTTACATATGTGTATAGAAAACTCCAAATACATCAGGATTAGTGGTAGATGGATTTTTAAGGCTTATCTAATAGCTACTTTTCAATGCAACTATAGTTTTGTAGCCATCTAGTAGGCACCCCATGCTAGGAACTTTGTATTAACTGCTACAAATGGAAATTCTTTCGCACTATGTACCAAGGATACAAAAGAACCTAAATTTTTCTTGTATGTGTGCTTGCAAGACTTGGTCTTATTGTCAAATCTATGGATGACAAATGTATAGTTCACGATCTTTGTTTTGATGATAAAATTTTTGCATTTGGTATTTTGTGTCATGGGGTGTATAAACTCACTTTGTATGACAAGTGTGGGCAAAATTTTGCAAATGCAATTGTGGATTCAGAGGCTGTTTCAGAAACCAAACTTCGGCATGCATGTTTTAAGCATCTAAATGTTTAGTTTTCTACATTTTAAAAAAATTCATATGCTTGATTTTTGCCATCTCTTGCATCACCTTCTAGGAACTTTTGTGAAGGTTGTATTTTGAGTAAGATACAAGGATCAAAGTTTCCAAAGAATGGTTCACCAAGGGCTACATGGAGGTTACAACTTGTGCCTTAGTGATCTTTGTGGGCCTATGCAAACTCCATCCTTGGGTAATTAACTTTGATTGATGATTAGGCCACGCATTCCTCTAGGCATGCATGGGTGTATTTGCTTACAGCTAAATCTAAAGTGTTCATGTGTTTTGAGCAATTTTTTATTATGGGTAAAAATGTATCTAAATGTACTATGGGTATCCTCCATTTAGATCAAGGGGGGGAGGATATGTTTCACGAATTTAATGCATTTTTTGATATCCGTGGGATAAAACAACAATGTAGAGTGTCGTATAAACCATATAAAATGGTATTGTTGAAAGAAAAAACGAGTTTATTTACAGGGATGCCATGATGTATGGTCAAGAGTGAAGAGTTGTTTTGGGCTTGAGGCTAAGGGTATGCCAAAACAAATGAAGAGAGCAGGGGTATGCCAAAACAGTTGGTCCATATTTTGCATGACAGTAAGTTGGATGCACCTATGTCTACTGATACTCATTCAAGCTCTCTTCATGTATCAAATTTTCATGCTTTGCCAAGTTTCTAGTTTATGTGATGAGAGGAACCTCTTTCTTTTGATGAGCAAAAAATTCAAAAAAATGGGGATGGTTGCAATGCAATCACAATATGATACACATGTAATAATGAAGCATGTACTTTACCCGGGGAGTCCACTATGTCAAAATTACATATAGCACGTGGAAATAAAAGGTATCTAAATTATCCCTTACATGTATATTTTCAAGTATTATATGTCTCCATTTTGTATACATTTTAAAAAAAAAACTAGCCCTTATGTATGAAAACTTTCACTTTCTCAATTAGAAAACCCTTTATGTGAGTACACTTATCTATAAATGTACCTATAAATCCCTTGTTTTGCTTGCACATGCTATCGTACATATATCCTAATGGATGCCCCGTGGGACTTTATGTGATTTTCCTCTTGGAAAAAAGATCATTGTTATGAAGTTGATCAACAAGTCTGAATTTGCCCACTTTCAACAGTCTCCCTCAATAGAATCACCAAAAAAAAGTCTATTTTTTCACACTATTATGTATATTTGACTTGCTTGCACGTACTTTTTAGTGGAAATATTTGGTGGCCACACAAAATACATAGTATTAAACACTATGGAAAATTCAGATCTTCAATTTCCCAAACCAAAGTAAAAATTTTAGTGTGCAAGAACTACTCTAGTGTAGCTTGTTACACACATGTTCACAACATTGTGACCTTGATGAACAATTGTCTATATCTTTATATAGATTTATTTGCTTTACTTTTCCTTTATCATACCACTTATTCACTTGACAAGCAATTTAACTTAATTTTTTGGGTATTTAAGTAATTATTGTTTATTTCTCTTTATTAGAATCATTCTTTAGAAAAGCCTTAAGTTTTTACACCAGTTCTCTATTGATGTATAGATTATTTTGCAAGATCCAATAGATTATGACCCGAAGAATGTGACCATGAAGAAAAGTAGAATCTTTAATGGTTCATTTTTTTAAGACTTAGCTCAAAGAGTAACAAAGAGTGCTTGGAGGATCTTCAGAGAGTTGTTTTTAAAAAATATTTTAAATATTGTCACTCAATTTTATTTTCATGTATCTTATGATTTTCATGTCAGTTTGAGTTAGAGAAAGGCATTTTCCCACCGTTTTATTTTTTTTCACTTTGAAAATTCACTTAACGTGTGCTAGAATTGGAGGTGGTCTCTTCAGACAGCTGATTCCAGTGTTAGAATTTAGAGCTACTGGTTATGTCGTCAATTCAGTTAGTGAAACTGGAATAGAGTACTGAACTGAAATAAGGAACTAAACTGGAATATTATACTGAAATGAGAGACATGACTGGAACACTGAAAAGAGTATTTGCAGATTTAGATTAGTAGCTCAGGGATAAGCAGTACAGTGTATAATGGGCTTAAGCTCAAATGAATACAAAAGCAATGATTGCAAGGTGAAGCTAGAGGTGAAGAGCTTGTAAACCCAAAAGTATTTAGAAAGCTAAAGCCAAAAGTCAAGCAGCTAAGAAGCCAAGAAGCCCAACTACAATCTAGCGGGTCCTATTTATAGATTCGAGGAGTTACTACGGTAACTACCTGCAGTAATTACTACTAGTGTGACTGAACCGCTATTCGACCTTCTAAGAGATAGTTCCGACAGTTTGGGACTGTCCTCGCCTGCTACATGTGCCTCCTTAGGTTTGGTAAAGTGTCAAGACTAGAAATTTTGACACTTGTCCATATACCATGGTTTGGTCTCTCTCTCCCAATCCTACTTGTCTATTCCATCTCATGCAAGGAGGCTGCCACATCACCAAAAATCCATTTCATCACCCCATGTCACCTTCCACATCACCATAGTCAAAAGTTTGACCTTACACTTGGATTGCCAAGTCACCTTAAATTCCACCTCATCCACCACACTCATCTCCCACCTCACATTGGGAGGTGGTGGATGCCATTTCATCCACCACCTCATGTGCCACTTATCTGTGGTGCTTTCATGGCATGCCATTCCACTGACAATCCACTTAACATTCCATGTCAACAACTCTCCAACTCACCGTCTACCTTTTTGCCACCTAAACATTCTATATCACCATTTTTCATGTCACGTAATGACATGGAATCTGAGGAGGATCTCGACCGCTACATCATATTGCCACCTTTGCACTCCATGTCATCAATCATCCACATCTCCCCACCACCTTTGCACTCCATGTCATCAATCATCCACATCTCCCCACCACATACACGACCATACCATCCATGCATGGCCACCTCAAGAGCCACATCATTTATTTCTAACTTCAATTTTTTTTTGCAAATGAATTAAATATATAGATAATATAGCATAATTATTAAAGTGCCACTCAAAGTAGAGTATTTTTATTTATTATTTATTTTGTTATTTTATAATATTAATATTGTTAAATTTATATTTAAAATTTTCCACTTGACCATTTTCTACTCGAGAATGGGGAACACACCCGACACACATGCAATAGCCCCTGTATAGCTCAGGGTATTCACATCACCCCTGTCCTCTCGAAAACACCTTCAAAAAAGACGATTCATACTAGCAGGGCCTCGCCTGTACTTCGCCCAACGCACACACGCTTTGCACAATCCTCAAACAGCTACCACACCGATCTTGGCTGCTTCTAGCTCTTCCACATCTCAACACCTCTCTCTCTTTCTCTCTCACACACACAGGGGCCCCGGGGGGCACACCACACACTCACACGCACCTGCACCACACACCCTGGAGCCGAGCAAAGAAGAAAGGGGGGAAGCCGGGAAAGACGGCACCAAAATCGACAATGACGGTTTTCTCCTTCAAACAAAAAAAAACCATGTACAAGATCCGTACGGTCTGCTCTAGGCCACACCATGGCCATCACTATTCCACACAGAGGGGTGTACACATCCCTTGCCACTCGAATTTGTCGTAACACACCTCGACAAAAACTCATTGTTAGCTTCACTTCGACAAAAGTAGCTTCTCTCCTTCATTGGCTTCCTTCTCCGCAAGTCGCTCGACCTTTCGAGCCACTTCACGGCGATGCTTCTCCCTTGGCTGTCGACTTCGATCACACGGATCTTGCGAAGTCCTTCCTTCTTCCCCAAGCCCAAAGGAAAACCCAAGAGAAACAATATGCTCGAAACCGTTGCCCTCTCCTTTTTTTCTTTTCTTCCTTCTTTTCCTTACTTTCTAAAAAGATCCTTTCTTAGCAATAGCGCTGCGCCCAGTGCTATTGCTCTTCTTAGCTCATCCCAAGCTTTTTTACTTTTGCTTAACTATTGAGGGCTTTTTTTTCCTCTTCCAACTCTAGCCATCTTTCCTTTTGCATTTACAAACAACCAAGAAAAAATTTGGCACATGTTCCTCCACACTGTCGGTGCTAATTGCTTGCAACACAACCAGGGCTTGCCATACAATTTTTTCGACTTTGTTGCATGGAAGATCCATTTGCCGGCCCTAAAACCCTCACGCTTCCCCACCGTTCTGTACCATGGTGTTCGAAAACACGCCCCAAGATAGGGAAAACCACCCGATCCCTTTTCGCCATACTTGCCTACCAATTTGAATTGGGCCTATCTTGATGTCTATGACTCCGATTAGCAAGCCGCCAATTTCGGCTAATTCCCCACATCAAGATAGGCCCAATTTGAATTGGGCCTATCTTGATGTCTATGACTCCGATTAGCAAGCCGCCAATTTCGGCTAACTCCCCACATCGCATGCTATTTTCCAGAATCTTTGTGAGCTCTAAAAACATGCTTGTCAGCGTGCCTACCACCACGGCTCGGTGAGCACATACGTGACCCCCTGCAAATATTCCACAGGCCATAACTTGCCCGTCTGAGCTCTGAATGGAAAACCGAAAAGACTGACATGCTCCACAGCTCGAGCTTTACACGTGTATCCAGTGATCCTAGTTTTGGCCACATGTCTGTACCTGCCCTGTCCGTCGGGACTTGCGATGCCTTCTAACTTCGGACTGGCATGTCTTTCACACCGAAGCCCTGTTTGACGAGCCGTCTGGACGAGCTTCTAGAGCATCTCAAATACCACATTTCGGGACACATTCCCTAAATTTCGGACACCTTGACTTGCCATCTTGATTACCTCACTTTGGAGGCCCCCTAGCCTAAAAAAACACTTTAAGCATGCATTTCCGTTGCCACTGTCCTGCTGAGGTCTCCCACACTGGCTTTAGCCCTCTACCATGCACCTGACAGCATACACATCATTGCATTACACACTTCCTAGCACGGACCAACGTCGGTTGCACCATCATTGCCCACCCCCTCGTTGAACATTTATGTTCAACCACAAACAGGCTTATTGCACTAAAAAAACTGCCACACCAAAACAAACTCTCGGCACATCACAAAAACCACCTAACATATGTACAAAACCTGGCATCTGCTACCCGCTGCCTTTGTTCATGCAGGTTGCCCAACCCCCATCTTTACATGTCATCAACCACCTGGGTCAAACACCACGTACTGGTCTCTTCCGTCCACCTGTAACACCCTTGCATAGTGCCATACCAAGGCACATAACCAACCACATACCCAAGCTGCCATCAGCATGCTTCTACCACTCCAAGCACTCATTGGCAAACGGCCCATTCGCAACAAGGCTCCTCCAAGAACACCAAATAAAGCACCATCGTGCTCGCCATCCTATTTAATCAACACTCCTGACATACCTGACCCACCCTCCCATCCATGTAAAGCGGGATCCTCCTCAAGCAAATCCTGTACTTGCTCAACAGCCCACTGCACAGCTGCGTTTATCAGCATCCCCTTCAACCACCACTCACAGACCTCCTTAGAAAGCTTGGACACAGCCTTGGAATCCACATCACCTGTCATAGAGGGCACTGAATGCGTAGAAAGCACCTCTAACTTTGACTCCGCACTGCCCTTCTCACCTGCCATGCACTCAATTCCAACATTGTCGAGCTCTTCCTCATCTACTGAACCTTCAAGGTCAATAAGCACCACTTGCTTGTCGGCTTCCATCACCTGCTCTTCAAGCATATCCTCTATTGCTGCATCATGCTCCATTAAGAAAGAAAGAAACTTGTTCTCTATCGCATTATCCTCGTCCTCTCCCATAGGCAAGGTTTCTCCATCCTTCTTGGAAAAACTCTGCACGTATTTCACTAGCATGGCATACTCCACTGCCACTTTCATCAGCATGGCCATTAACATGGCACCGCACATCACCTTCACCTCCATATCATCATCTATAAACTCGGGCTCCTCCACTTGGTCTCCATGGAACATAACGGTTTGCACTCTATGCTGCTCTTCGCACACGTTCACTGCTTCTTCACTTACATGCAAGAGGTCAAACTCATCATACCTTGACTGAGAGGACTCGATCTCCCAACTTGTGTCAACATCCAAAGAGCTACTTTCACTTGGCTCAACCTCGCCCTCTGTCTCAAGCTCGGGAGCCTCCCCTAGCTTCATCGTTTCGATCTCATCTACAAACCGAACCCTTTGACCCTTACCACACTTCAATGGAGATTCTACAATCGCACCTTGACTTGGCAGCACCTCCTTTGTCCATTTTGGAACCACCTGCACATCCTCCACAACTGGAGCCTCTCTAACTAGCATTCTCGGCATTGGAACCATCCTGTCTTTCTGTAGACACATAACCCTCGGTTCCTCTCGCACATGCACTTCTCTTTGCACCATCCTTGGCTCGGCTACCTCCACATCAACCTGCTTTGGCATCACAACCTAGCAAACCCTGCCTAGCTTCCCTTTTCTTCAATATCTTTTTGGTCCGCCCTCTCGCTAGAGCTATAGCCTCTTCGTATGACACCGGGCCGTCTATCTCAACCTTGTTGCGCACTTCCTCATGCAAGCAATCCAAAAACTTTCTCAATTTTAAAAACCCAACATTCTCAGCAGTAGTTACTTCTATCAGCTTCCCCCAAAGGGCTTCAAAACCCCATAGGAACGCTTGAAAATCCGCTTCCAAGCCTTGCTTCAAATTGCCCAGCCTTCTCTTTACTTCATCCAACTGCACATCTGCTACATATTTGCTTCGAAAAGCTGCTTCTAGTGCTTCATGATCCACTTTTTCCTCATTAGTTAGGCCATCGAACCATAGCCTGGCTTTACCACAAACCAGGAGAGGAAACATCTGTACCACACCTTCTTCCCTCGACAAACCACTTTCTAGCACGAACAACCCATAGTCTTGGAGCTAGGTTCCTGCATCTTCGACCCTAGTGAAAATGGGAAATCCCTTCCAAGCCATTACTTCTCTAACAGCACCTGCTCTTCAAAGGCTGCAACTTTGGCATCACCAAAATCATCGCTTTGTCTTCAAACAGGAGCATCCGTGTGCTCCTCCGTGGGGGGGCACCAGAAGATGGAGAGGGGGAATGGGGAACACACCTGACACACACACAATGGTCCCTATATAGCTCAGGGCATTCAGAGCACCCCTGTCCTCTTGAAAACACCTTCAAAAAAGATGATTCACACTAGCAGGGCCTCGCCTGTACTTCGCCCAACGCACACACGCTTTGCACAATCCTCAGACAGCTACCACACCGATCTTGCCTGCTTCCAGCTCTTCCACATCTCAACACCTCTTTCTCTTTCTCTCTCACACACACAGGGGGCCCGTGGGACACACACACTCACACACACCGGCACCACACACCCTGGAGATGAGCAAAGAAGAAAGGGAAAAAAGACGGTACCAAAATCGATAATGACGGTTTTCTCCTTCAAACAAAAAAACCATGTACAAGATCCGTACGGTCTGCTCTAGGCCACACCATGGCCATCACTATTCCACACAGAGGGGCATACACATCCCTTGCCACTCGAATTTTTCGGCACACACCTCAAAAAAACTCCATTGTTAGCTTCACTTTGACAGAAGCATCTTCTCTTGGAAGCCTTCACTGGCTTCCTTCTCCGCAAGTCGCTCGACCTTCTAAGGCGCTTCACGGCGATGCTTCTCCCTTGGGTGTCGACTTTGATCACACCGAACTTGCGAAGTCCTTCCTTCTTCCCCAAGCCCAAAGGAAAACCCAAGAGAAAGAAACCGCTGCCCTCTCCTTTTTTCTTTTCTTCCTTCTTTTCCTTACTTTCTAAAAAGATCCTTTCTTAGCAATAGCGCCCGGCGCTATTGCTCTTCTTAGCCTCGCTATTGCTCTTCTTAGCCTCATCCCAAGCTTTTTTACTTTTGCTTAACTATTGAGGGATTTTTTTTCCTCTTCCAACTCCAGCCATCTTTCCTTTTGCATTTACAACCAAGAAAAATTTTGGCACATGTTCCTCCACACTGTCAGTGCTCACTGCTTACAACACAACCAGGGCTTGCCATACGAATTTTTCGACTATGTTGCATGGGAGATCCATTTTCCAGTCCCAAAATCCTTGCGCTTCCCCTTTGTTTCGTACCATAGTATCCGAAAAAACGTCCAAGGACAGTGAAAACCACCCGATCCCTTTTCGCCATGCTTGCCTATCAATTTGAATTGGGCCTATCTTGATGTCTATGACTCCGATTAGCAAGCCGCCAATTTCGGCTAACTCCCCTCATCGCATGGTATTTTCTAGAATCTTTGTGAGCTCTAAAAACATGCTTGTCAGTGTGCCTACCACACGGCCCGGTGAGCACATACCTGACCCCCTGCAAATATTCCACAGGCCATAACTTGCCTGTCTGAGCTCTGAATGGCAAACCGAAAACACCGGCATGCTCCAAAGCTTGAGCTTTACACATGTATCCAGTGATCCCAGTTTTTCCCACATGTCTGTACCTGTCCTGTCCGTCGGGACCTGCGAAGCCTTCTAACTTCGGAATGGCATATCTTTCACACCGAAGCCCGTTTGACGAGCCGTCTGGACGAGCTTCTAGAGCATCTCAAATACCACATTTTGGGACACATTCCCTACATTTTGGACACCCTGACTTGCCACCATGATTAACTCACTTTGGAGGCCCCCTTGCCTAAAAAAAAACACTTTAAGCATGGATTTCTGGTACCACTATCTTGCTGAGGTCTCCCACACTGGCTTTAGCCCTCTATCATGCACCTGTCAGCATACACATCATTGCATTGTACACTTCCTAGCATGGACCAACTTCGGTTGCACCAGCGGATGTGCCGCAAGAACCCACTACTCTCCCTACGATCGAGGATTAGTTTTCACTCTGTTCCTCCTCTTTTTGGACAGCCTTCAAATCAGGTGCATCATTTGACATGGCTAACAACAACACAGATGTGTTCAAGATGTTTGTTGCTAAGGATAGATTGGATGTGGACAATTACCCTATGTGGCCTTACATGATGCAACATGTCCTTGTGCCAAAAGGAATCTGGAACATTGTGCAAGCCATTGATGTACGTCTTGGTTTTGAGGATGTAGGCAATGTTGAGGATGTTGGAGGTTTTGGTGGTAGTGTTGCTTCTACCACATTTGTTTTTCCTATGACCAAGCAAGCTCGTTGGGAGGTAAAGATGTGCAGGCTCATGCATTGACTGCGTTGTCTGTGAAGTGCATTATTACTCCTCACATTTGTTCGGCAAAATTTGCAAAACATGCTTGGGATATTTTGGCTGGTCTTTATGCAAGTCACAATGAGTGAAGAATTGCATTGATACACAAAGAGCTGGAGTTAAAAATTATGCATGAGGAAGATGACATGGACACTCTCCTTGCTGGTGTCAAGGATATCAATGAGAAACTTATTTCTACAAGTGAAGTCATTTCTGACAGCTCCCTTGTACAGAGTATTCTTGATGCTTTTTTAGATACTTACTAGACTTTTGCTAGGACTTGGAGACTTATGACCCAAGAAAATCTTGAAGTTGTCAAGTTTGATGCATTATGCACATTGCTATTTCAAGAGTCACTTTCCAAAAAACACAAGACTAGACAGCACACAGTTGAGCAGGCATTTATTGCTTCTCAAAGAAAAGGTGGTTACAATAATGTAGCTACTTCTCATGGTTCTCTTGCGAGTGGTAAATCACCTGCTTCCAGTTCTTTTGCTGGCAGCAATTTGTTTGGGAATTTTGGTGGAAAGGAAAAAAAGAAGATGCGTTTCCATTATTGTAAATCTAATGATCATTTGATCAAGCAGTATCCTAAGTTTAAGGCCAAAGAGGCTAAGAAGAAATAGATTGATTTCACTACAAATGCTGGCTCCACCACAAATGCAGTTATTTTTTAGTCTTCTATGAAAGGAGATTGTGGTGCTGATGTTGATGCAAAATGGCCTTTTAGTGCAAAGTGCACTTATGATCCTAATGTCCATGGTGCATGTTTGTCAATTGTTGCAGATGCTCAAGTGTGGTACTTTGATAGTGGTGCTACATCCTTGCATTGCTTCATAGCCATCTGGACAATCAAGGCCCATAATATGTGCTAAAATGGACCATATGAGTCATATGGCCCATTTTAGCACATAGTATGGTTCACAATCACCCATACCATATCGAATTGTTGTGAGACTTTTCATGAGTTTTCAAGAACACCGTTCCCTTACTCTTGCAAAGTTGAATAGCCATTTGATATGGTTTAAGTGGTCAAGGCCCATACTATGCACTAAAATGGATCGTATGAGCCATAGGATACATTTTAGCGCATAGTTTGGTTTGGAACCACTAAAAGCATATTGGATGGCCATAATTCTTTGCACGAGTGAGGGTGAGCACAGTTCCCCCACCCTTGCAAAGATATGGTATGGGTGATCAAGGCCCATAATATGTGCTAAAATGGGTTTTATGGAGAAATGGTACTCACCCCCATTTGTGCAAAGTTTCACATTCATCTAATATGGAATGGATGGTTCGGACTCATACTATGCGCTAAAATGGGTCATATGAGCCATAGGACCCATTTTGGCGCATAATTGGGCCTTGATCACCCATACTAGTTTGGATGGATTTGTAGATTTTTAGGGGTGTGGGAATGGTACTCCTTGCTATCTGCACAATATTTTCACAGTCATACACTATGGTTTGGGCGGTCCCGATCCATCTATGTGTGGTAGAATGGGCCATTTGGCTCATACGGCCCATTTTAGCACATAGTATGGACCTTGATTGCCCATACCATATCTGATGGTTTTGAAACTTTGCATGGGTGGAAAAATGGAACTCAACCCACCCCTAAAAAGTTTCAAATCCATCCAAACTGGTATGTGTTGTTAAGGCCCATACTATGTGCTAAAATGGATCGTATGAGCCATACTGACCATTTCAGCGCATAGTATGATTCAAGACCACCCAAACCATATTGGATGGCCACAAGCCTTTTCATGAGTGGTGGTGAGAAATATTTCCACACCCGTGAAAAGTTTCACAACCATCCAATATGGTATGGGTGGTCAGGGTCCATAATATGTGCTGAAATGGATGGTATGAGCCATACAACTCATTTTTAGCACATAGTATGGTTTGGGACAACCCAAACCATATCGGATATCCATGAGAGCTTTCATGGGTTGGAGTGAGATATACTTTCCCACCCTTTTTCATAGCCATTTGATATGGTATGCATAGTGAAGGCCCATACTATGTGGTTAAAATGGGACATAAGGCTCATACAACCCATTTTAGCGCATAGTATAGGTCGGGACCTCCCACACCATATTGGATGGCTGTGAGACTTTTCATGAGTAGGTTTGAACACCATTAATTCACTCTTAAAAATTCACATAGCCATTTGATATGGTTTGGGTGGTCAAGGGCCATAATATGTGCTAAAATGGGACATATAGCTCATACAACCCATTGTAGCTCTTCCATCATGGATTAGGATATGATCACCTGGAGATGTTTCTTGTGCTACTCCAATGACTTGGAATAGATGATGATATCATCAAATAACACTCCAGTGAATTTGCGATAGGGTCTAAATTGTTTCTCTATTGTACGATTGAATGTGTTCAGTGCATTAGTCAATCCAAAAGGCATGACTAGATATTCATAAAGAACAAACATTGTACGAAACTCGGTCTTTACAATATCTTCATTCACTATCCTTATTTGATGATAGCCACTTTTAAGGTCAATCCTACCAAAGTAGTTCAAACCTTGTAGCTTATCAAAAAAACTCTTCTACCCATGGCCCACATGAAATTTGATTTTAATAGTGATATGGTTTAGAACCCAATAGTCCACACACATGCGGTATGTATCATCTTTCTTTGCACTAAAAGGACTAGAGAACAAAAGGGAGAGGAGCTAGGCCTCACCATCCCTTTGTCTACTAATTCTTGTACTTGCCTCATGATCTTCTCTTGTTGAGCTTGGGTAACTCGATAAGGAGGCTTGTTAGACGGTGAGATTCCTCGTAGGATCTCAATTTGATGGTCATCATCCCCTTGTTTTGGAGGTAAGTCCAAAGGGATATCCTCGATAAAGAATATTGGAATCCATTTAGAAAATTATACAGGTCTAATTCTTCTTGATTTTGAACACTTTGTTTTGTTAAAACATTACAATCATTTAGAGACTCTTTGACAAAAATCATGTACACAAAAATTGAGCTTCTCCTTGACTTATCAAAGGAAGGTAAATTTATAGGTGGTAAAGTACAACACGGCTCATTAGCATCTATATGCATGCTCTTTTCCCTATAGGCGAAGTAGATTCTCCTTTTAGGGAGCTTCATGTTGATAGCCATGTGGTTTAAACCATGGTGCCCTAGGATAACATCCTCATGTTGGAGAGGAGAGATTAAAAAGTCTTCTTGTCGACATAGCTTTGGATATGAAGCCTTAACTTCCCAATCAAGGGAGTAATAGAGGCTTTCTATCCCTTGAAAGCTCCATCAATAGTTACAATATCTCCCATCTCGAAAGCTTGAATTGCCAACTTTGTGGCCGAATCCATTCATATGATGTTGTGAGTAGAGCCATGGTCAAACAAGATGTTAGCAGCGGCTAACACAGGCTACACCATTTATGCACCAAGTTGTGGATGTGCCATAGTGCACAGTGTTTACTTTTCATTGTATAGGGCTTGGGCTCATTTAGGAGTTCCAAAGTTGTATGAGTTTAGGCTAGAGAGCTCACTTTATCCCATAGTTGAAGGGTTTAAGGCCCCAAAACTATAAAAGAGCCCTATGCTTAATGAGAGGTCATTCTTGAGTGGTCCTTTTGAGAACTCTCTCTCTAGAGGAGGTCTTGATGGCCTAGCCTTTGAGCTTAATGCCCATGCTTAGAAGGCTAGTGCTAATCACATGTAATTAGTGTAATCCTCTCTTAATTAATCTAGTCTTCATTATGTTGTCAATCATGTTTATCTACTTTCCTTCATTGTTTTGAAGTGTTGATCTTCTCTAATCTAACTCTTACTTATGCTAAGCTATCCGATTAGTGGAGTCCTTATCTAACTCTCTCAATTAAGCGGGAGTGGGGCGTACTCATGATTGAGGGATTAGAGTTGTCCTCTAATGGTGTGCTTGTGTGTGTGTAGGTTTAAGAAGCCTTGAGCTTAATTTGATTATGTGTGACTTGATTTGGACACCATGATTGGCATGGTTGGGGGTGCCGACTTGAATGCGATCCTGTGTGCTTAATCGTCAATGCATGTAATTAGAGTTGTGCTTGAGAGATTCCAAGATTAGTGTGTTTCACTTCGTTGCTTGATGTGTGTAGATGATTGCTTGAATTGATGCTTGATGTGCGATTAGCATTAGTTGTTTGGGATGATTTCTAATTGCATTGGAGGATGCACGCTCTTGAATCCTCTCAATCTTTTCATCCGATGACGCTCTCACACATTCTTTGTGTGATGCCTCCAAGCCCTAGCGGGTCATGCTCTCTCTCTCCGGATTGATAGATTTGTGGGAGATTGCCTATGCTATGGCGAGCCTCCAACATTGGCGCCGTTGCCGGGGACGGGTTGCCTACGCTAGTGGAGTTGAGGTTGCAAAAGATAAGAGTAATTTGATTACCGATTTTTTGTAATTAGGTAGTATTTGATTTGTGTGTAGTCTAATTAGGTTTAATTGGATGTTTATAGAGTCATTTCACCCTAAAAAACCCCTAAATTTTCTTTTGATTTTGCTAATTTTTCACTAACCTTGACTAATTTTGCATCCCATGCATGCTAATTGTACTAATTTCATGCTAATTGTGCTAACCTAACCACTAATTTTGATTTGGAATGTATGCTAAATCCCCTTAATTGAGGAGGATCATCACTCTTAATTGCTCTAATCTATGCCTAATCATGTGATTGAGTGTAGATTTTGGTCAATTTTTTGATCAATTTTGGACCGAATCGGAGTTGCACACATGTGTGTGCATGATGGAATCGTCGCGTGGAGCAAGGATTAGCTTGGATGCAATCAATTGTAAGTGGGTTGACCTACTCCTTTCAATTTTTGATCGATTAAGTTGATCCCATTGAGTTGCTAAGTCATTCCTAAAATTAGGTGTGTGTGCCTAATTGATGGAATTTATGCCTAATTTGATGAAATTGGAATCAAATTGAACACCTAAATGCTTGTAGATTGATGATTTTGCAAGAAATGTGTGTGTGCAAGCATTAGGGATTGGCCTAATTTCGTTACTAATTGAGCAAAAAAATTTGGATTTGTGGACCTAATTTTTGTGTGTGTGCAATGCTAAATTGAGTTAAAATTTGATCAATTTTTGATTAAAATTGAGTTAATTTAGCATGTATATACTCATGTATGGGTGATCAAGTGTGCAATTGATGAAATGAAATGAGTGTTTAATGAAATTTTTGCACAAATCGACGGCCTAAATTTAGGTGTGTGTGCCTAATTAATGACCAATTATGCTTAAATTGGGGATGAATAATTGGTATTTTACCAATTATGATGATTAATTTGGCCTAGAAGATTGGTTTGTATTTGATTGATTGACTTTGGATGATTCAATTGATACCCAATTGAAAATGATTAATCTACATTACCATTGTGATGTGAATGCCAATCCGATTGGATATGGCAAAAAATTTCATTACATATTGCATTTGCAATTGCCATAATCACGTGTGTCTAGCCATAAAAACCAAAAATGACAAATCCGATAAGGTTTGGATGATTAGGGCTTTGAAATATGAGCAACTTATGTTGCAATGATTGAGAATCGGATAAGATTGGCCTAGTGTTCGATCACCTCGTAGATGTGTATGCATTTTCAATTGATGGATTTGAGAACGACATTGTGCATAAAATTATTTTCAATCCAAAGTATATGTCCAAGTAATCCTCAATTGGGGGCAATGTGAAGGAAAATCGGATTATTGGTGCACAAAGTAATGAGAATATTTGAAATTTTGATAAAGAATGGGCTTTAACTCTCATTATGTTGCTTCAAAGAATGAAATGTGTGCAAATAAATGTGAAATTTGGATAGAGGGATAGCTTAAAGGGGAATTACGCTTAAATTGGGTATGCAAAAAAGATGTTCATGAGACATTGTGGAATTTGAAAGAGGATTGCAATATTATTTTTGTGAGGTACTTCTTCCGAAGGTAGCCATGCACCACCGAGTTGAAACACGAATGCGCACTAGATCCATGGAGATCTCTTTTGAATTAAACTTTTGCTCCATGAAAACATCTCTTGATAGGATTTTTTTCAAAAAAATAAAAAGCAAAAAAAAACAAAGGCTGCACAGTCGAGCCCTATATTGGTGCAAGACAAAATGACCAAACTTGTCGAGTAGCGCAATACACACACACAACACACACACACACACACGCTGAATCAACACGCTTACTGCTGGCTTGGCGCTAGCAAACAAACACACACACACAAAAGCTGCCAATACAGCTCTGGCATTCTGCCGTGGCCTGACCCACTCCCTCTCACACACATGATTCCTGCCAAATCACTCTTGGATATGGAGTGAAAATCCAACCAAGAGCCATGCTTCAATGCTTAAGCTTGCCATCTCCTTCTTCTTCATTACTATGCTATTATGTATGCTAGCAACAAGAGTTATGATAAGTGAGGAACTAATTCTTTCTTCTACGAAATGTTTCTTCTTCCTCTCCCCTGCCCTCATTCCTTGCTAGCTCTCTCCACCTTCGAAGTTGTTTGAGGTCTTGGGACTGAGGCTTGGGATAGTTAAAGCTTTCTTCAGGTTTATGTTATGTTTGTGATGCATGAAGCTTTCCATCTTCATTGCATCACCTAGGTCACAAGGAACACAAAGATTGTGTTGTTACAAGTCTCTCTTAATGGGAGAAATCATAATACAAATGCCTATTGGAGGGGGGACCGGCTCCACATAAATCCGGTCCTCAACTGTTGTCATGTTCTCTAAATTCTCCCTCTTGTAAAAGTGTTGTTCATGCCAAGTTAATTAATTTCTATGATTATGTTGCTATCTTCAATTATGTTCACCCGCTATGCTCACAAAGTCATTTCTCAAAAGTACTCTCATTAATTTCCGCTACTCTCAAATTAAATAGGCCAATTACATCACATTGGTATCAGAGCATTTGGTTTCTCTTTTCTTGCTTAAGAAGAGAGGTCCTTAAGTAGCCTATAAATGGTTGATGTTGTTAATTATATTAGGGTAAGTGGAACTGGGATCTATTATCGGTTTTGTTGAGCCCACTATGTGGGGGATGGTGCACACCTCGGGAGCTTTGGACTTAATAATGGAGTCTTTTTAGAATTGCCTACGACTTGACCATTATTGAGCCATAAGTAGTCTGAAAGGAGCTAGCCCTTGGCAACTCTGCTATGTTAGACCTACTCCTCTACTCTCTATAATTAACCACTTCGATCCGTGGGTGTATATACCTAAGAGCCGATTTTCAAAGGCTAAGAGGAGTGGCAGCTAAGGTTTTGAATTGCCAAAGCATACCCTAAGTACATACATAAATTTTGTTAACATGGATGACAATAATCAAGAGAGTAGAATGAACATTGATAGCTTTTGCACATGAAGGT
The DNA here is from genome assembly GCF_014529385.1 of Adiantum capillus-veneris. NCBI lineage: Eukaryota > Viridiplantae > Streptophyta > Polypodiopsida > Polypodiales > Pteridaceae > Adiantum > Adiantum capillus-veneris. Next base: position 124,817,189 of record NC_140958.1, read on the forward strand.
GCTAATGATGATGCTCCCATGTTTGTGAAGTATCTCGTCACTAGGTTGCAGCAAGCTATGGGCAACCCTGCTTTGCAAGCCGAAGTTACTCAACAACTTCGTGCTTATGGAATTTCCCTTCCTCTCCAAGAGGAGAGAGAGCTTAGGAGGCCTCTTGAAGAGACCCCCAAAAGAAGACTCTCTCCCATTCGAGAGGAGGAATCCAAAGAGCAAGAAAGCAATGAAAGTTTAAGTTCCTCTGAAGATGTGGCTCCACGAAGAAGGAGGTCTAGACGATTGCCCACTCCTCCCAAGAGGAAAAGATCAACACATAGTCCTTCTCCTCATCACTCTGAAAGGCAAGAGAGGAAACAAAGGAAGAAAAGGGCTAGGAAGAGGTCACCCTCTTCTCCTTCTCCTTCACCTTCCTCCTCTTTTGACCAAAGTTATGGTTATTCTCCTAGAGAATACAAGAGGGGAGGACATCGCAAATCATTTCCTGCATGGCGAAGGTCACAAAAGCTAAAGAAGTTCAAGGAGGGAGGAAAGAGTATCTCTTTTCTCACCTATGATGGCACCTTCGGTGCTACCGACAAAGTGTTGGCCTTCATCCAACAATTTGATGCGGCCTTTGGAGATGAGGGCTTCATAGAGTCCTCTAAGCTAAGCCATGTAGCTATGCACTTCCAAAAATCAGCTCGTCAATGGTGGGCTAGCCTTCATGGAAATGGTGAAGCCCCAAAGACATGGAAAACTCTATGGGTTTCCATCATGTAGCAATTCCTTGCAAGCGATGCAAAGGACAAAGTGCTTACCGAATGGCGCATCTTGAAGCTCCTCTCCCATGAGTCTATCCACAAATATGTAGACAAGGTTTAGGATTTATATCTCAAGGCTACAATCTTTCAAAACATAGACTTTGCCGAGCAAAGGCAGCAATTCTGTGCGGGATTACCTGAAGAGATGGCCGAATACATCAAATCACAATGGCCTGGTACTATTAGCGAAGTAATCCATCACACCATGGTTGCTTCACGCATCATTTTGCATCAAGGGGCTAGATGTAATGTCAAGCCCATGGAAAACAAAGACAAAAATGATGCAAAGGGGAAAACCAATGTTCAAAATAATTCCCAAGTGAATTCCAACAACAAGAACAATCGGTCCAAGGAGAAGGGAGTTTACAAAGGTAAAAAAAAAATCTCTCCTGAAGATGTTGAAGCTTTTCGCAAGGACCATAAGTGTTTCAAGTGTGGGGAGCAAGGACATGGCTATCATTCTTGCCCCAAGAAGAATACTCGCAATGAGACTCCTAGGGCTTCCACCATTGAATCTCCAAAAGAGGATGCTCATTGCAAATGATCATTACTTTCCTATGCTTGGAGAAAGGTAAGAGAGCATGATTCCTTCATCTTGTTTGACCCTGGCTCTACTCTTAACTTCATATCAATGGAGTTGGCCACCAAGTTGGGCATTCAAGCTTTTGAGATGGGAGATATAGTAGTGGCTGATGCAGCTTTCAAGGGACAACAAGCCTCCGTTACTCCCTTGATTAGAAAGTTGAGGCTTCATGTCCAAAGCTATGTCGACAAAGAAGACTTCTTCATCTCTCCTCTCCAGCATGAGGATGTTATCCTAGGGGCACCATGGTTTGATCGCATGGCTGCCAACATGAAGTTCCCTGAAAGGAGAATCTAATTCACCTACAGGGGAAAGAACATGTATATAGATGCTAGTGAGCGTGGTCGCACTATTCCACTTGTAAATCCTCTTGCTTTTGATAAGTCAATGAAGAGCTCATTACTGCGTACATGATTTTTTTCAAAGAGTTTCTAAAAGATACTAATGTTTCATAAAATGTAAATGGTAGGAATCAAGAAGAGTTAGACTTGTCTAATTTTATAAAAGGATTCCAAGATGTGTTCATCGATGATATCCCTATGGACTTACCTCCAAAAAGGGGATGATGACCATCGCATTGAGCTCCTTCCTGGAAGCTCACCACCTAACAAGCCTCCTTATCGAGTCTCACAAGCTCAACAAGAGGAGATCATGAGGCAAGTACAAGAGCTGGTAGACAAAGGGATGGTGAGGCCTAGTTCATCTCCCTTTTGTTCTCCAGTCCTTTTATTGCAAAAGAAAGATGGTACATACCGTATGTGTGTGGACTATCAAGCACTAAACCATATCACTATCAAAAACAGATTTCTCGTACCTCGGGTAGAAAATCTGTTTGATAAGCTACAAGGCTTTACCTACTTCAGTAGGATTGACCTTAAGAGTGGCTATCATCAAATAAGGATAGTGGATGAAGATATCTTAAAGACCGTGTTTCGCACAACATTTGGTCTTAATGAATATCTAGTCATGCCTTTTGGCTTGACTAATGCACCAGCTACGTTCAATCGTTTGATGGAGAAAATTTTTAGACCATACCGCAAATTCATTGGAGTGTACTTTGATGATATCATCATCTACTCCAAGTCTTTGGAGGAACATAAGCAACATCTCCAAGTGATTTTTCAAGCATTGAGGGAGAACAAGCTTTTTCTCAACCAAAAGAAAAGTGAATTCTTCCTTCAAGAGATTCAATACCTAGGTCATATTATCTCTAAAGATGGTATCCAAATGGATCCATCAAAAGTTAGAGGTAATAAAAGCATGGCCTAACCCAAGAAATCTACATGAGCTAAGAAGCTTTGTTGGTATGTGTGCATACTATAGACGCTTCATAGCAAAATTCTCTCAAGTAGCAGGACCACTACACGATTTAACTAAGAAGAACGTTAAGTTTGTATGGACTGCTAAGGAGCAAAATTCTTTTGAAAAGCTCAAAGAGAAGCTTATTTCCCAACCAGTCCTCGTGCTTCCGGATCTCTCAAAGCCATTTGAGGTCCAATGTGATGCTTGTGGTGATTGCCTTGGAACAGTTTTGCTTCAAGAAGGGCATGCCATAGCATATGAGAGCCGAAGGCTCAATATTGATGAACGAGTCTTGGGCATTTATGAGAAAGAGCTTTTAGCTTTTCTACATGCCCTAGACACATGGAAGCACTACCTATTGGAGACTCCGTTTCTCCTACGAACTGACCACCAAAGTCTCAAGTATTTCATGATGAAAACCAATCTTTCCGACAAACAAATGAGGTGGGCAAATTTCCATTCGCAATTTAATTTCCATATTGCTCACATAGCTGGTAAGCACAATCAAGTGGCCGATGCACTTTCACGACGACCCAAAGTTAATGCGGTGTCTATAGCTACTCACAATGATCTATCCTCTATGATAGATGAGTATGCTACTGACCTTGACTTTAGAGACATAATGTCAGTCCTTGCTTTGGGGAAGAAAGAGGAATGGTTATCTTCTCCACGGCAATAGGCTATGTGTTACCCATTCCCTTCGTGAGAAAGTTATGTATGAATCCCATGCTCCTCCATATGCGGGGGCTTAGAGGTATTCAAACTACTCTCCGAGGAGTAGAGACGTACTTCTATTGCCCTACCATGAAAGTGGACATACAAGAGTATGTTTCAAAATGTGTAGTATGCCAAAAAACCAAGTATGATAGAGGGAAGCAGCCTATATTACTCCAGCCATTGCCTATCCCAAATTCACCATGGGAGAGTATAGCCATGGATTTCATCTTTGAATTACCCAAGTCTATCCATGGGAATACAGGAATATGGAAAATGGTTGACAGGTTTAGCAAGCAAGCACATTTTATTCCTGTCAAAAAGACTATTAAGGCACATCAAATGGCAACTCTCTTCATATCTCAGATTTTCAAGCACCATGGATTACCCACATCCATCATGTCAGATAGAGATCCTAGAATGACAAGTAATTTCCGGAAAGGTCTCTTTGAAAATCTAGGAACAAGATTGAATTTCTCTTCGGCCTATCACCCACAAACGGATGGCCAAAGTGAAATAGCCAATCTTACGATACTCGATCTATTCAAGACTTATGTTACCGAAGTAGATCAACGCTCACAATGGGAAAAGTACTTACCTCTTGCAGAGTATGCCTACAATAATATTGTACATACTTCTACGGGAAAAGCACCTTTTGAGATCATTGAGGGAAGACCTAAAAGTCCCTTGCTACTCAAAGTACATGGGAAGATCTTCTCCGCCGATGAGTATAGCCGTGACCTACAAGAATCTTTTCAAAAGATTAAGGAGGTTATATCCATCTCTCAACAAAGGCAAAAAGCTGTTGCTGATAAGCATAGAAGAGCCTTAATGTTCAAAGAAAATGATTGGGTCTTACTCAAGTTTCATAAGGCTCGATTAAGGCAAACGACGGGCAAAAATCCTACGGGCCATCAAAAGTATTATGCTAAACTAGCAAAAAGATACTATGGTCCTTTCCAAATCTTGAAGCCCATCAATGAGACGGCTTATCAACTTAAGTTTCCCAACCATTGGCTCATACACAATGCCTTTCATGTGAGTCTACTTAAGCCCTACAAAGGAGAGTCACCAACTGAACCAATTATTGAAGACCCTCCCGAAGTTGAAGACCAAGAAGAGGTGCTACAACCCGAAGCTGTTCTTCGGCATGAAGACAAGGTACTACGACATGGTAAGATTATCCGATAATATCTTATTAAGTTCAAAAATTATCCTTTTGAAGATGCTAGATGGATGCAAGGAATACAGCTTAAGGATAGTATGAACCTTGTCAATGCTTACAATGCTACATTAGAGTAAGCAAATGTACAAATTTCTTTTAAATGACTCATGTTTTTTTCTTATAAGACTAGTCCTCTTTTTAATTGTGCACAAATTTAACTAGTATGCATGCTTAGAATCATGTTTGTGATGACGACGTCTCTCAAACACCAAGTAGAATTTGTCACTCTACTATGGGAGAATGAAATGGACTAAAGAGTAGACATGCTTGCGATAGCTATGTCTCCCAAGCACCAAATGGATTAGTCATCCATCTTGGAAAGATGTCGTAGGGTAAAAAGGGATCCTCTACCCGCCGCTAAGTAAAATTGACTAATGACTACGGCTTTATCTCTTCTACCTCATAGTCAAGGACGACTATGATTTCAAGAGAGAGGTAATGTCATAAAATCTAATATCTAATATCTAACCAACCCAAATGATTTTCTCATATTAAATTGATCACTTATTGTGGGAGAATAAATGGGAACAAGTGTTAAGATATAGACATGTGCTTATAGATCTATCTCAGCACGGGGCCAATGGTAAAGGGGCCCAAATGAGAGGTGGTCTATCAAAGAACAAGGCTAAAAAATGGAGCATAAGACCTAAGGTTTAGCTTCATTGAAGACATCCAATAATGTGCGTAAAAGGCCTTTGACCTTAGGAAAGCTAGGGCTGAGCTTGAGGCGCGGAGACCCGACCCAGCTCGAGGTGCTTGTCCTACTTGTCATGCTTGATGACTAAGGTGCTTGAGGTGCTTGATGATTGCGGTGCTTAATTATTGAGATTCTTGACATGATTGAGATGCTAGGGTTGCACTTGAGGTGAGAACCCATCCCAAGCTTAAAGTGCTTATGAGCCAAGCTTGTGGTGGGAACTGGGCCTATGCATGAGGGGCTTGAGGTGTCAAAAAGTCAAAGATTCAATCCCTACAAGGAGGGGGCGAGCCCCACATGAGGGGGGATGAGAGAGAACACCCACACACTCACACAAGGCATGCATGTTACAAAGAAAGCAAAAGGGACACTTGTCAAGTTCCTCCTCATGTTGCCCTCATGGTGTGCCTGAAGCCTATTGGTTGGCCACCCAAGGGGTCTAATAATAATTTAGGAGATTTAATTAATTGATTTAGCATTTATCTAGCCTCTCTCTCAAAGGGGAAAGGGGGACACTTGTCTCAAGGCTACCCTTGCTGCTTGTAATGCCTCTTGCTTGTGATTGGCTAGGCCTGGAGGGGTCCAATGAGATTCAAGCATGAGCTACAAGGGGGGGTCGACCCAAGAAAGCTAGGGGGTTGCTTAGGGGGTATACTCACCCATACACACTCACAAACACGCTCATTGTGTGCTATGCAAAGTGCAAGAGCTCCCTCTCCTTCTCTAAGCAAGTAGATGTTGAGAGCCTACACCAACACTCTTGGATATGGAGTGCAAATCCAACCAAGAGCCATGCTTCAATTCTTAAGCTTGCCATCTCGTTCTTCTTCATTACTATGCTATTATATATGCTAGCAACAAGAGTTATGATAAGTGAGGAACTAATTCTTTCTCCTACGAAATGTTTCTTCTTCCTCTCCCCTACCCTCATTCCTTGCTAGCTCTCTCCACCTTCGAAGGTGTTTGAGGTCTTGGGACTGAGGCAAAGGATTTACAAGTGGAATAGTGTGACCACGCTCACTAGCATCTATATACATGGTCTTTCTCCTGTAGGTGAAGTAGATTCTCCTTTCAGAGAACTTCATGTTGGGAGCCATGCGATCAAACCATGGTGCCCCTAGGATAACATCCTCATGTTGGAGAGGAGAGATGAAGAAGTCTTCTTTGTTGACATAGCTTTGGACATGAAGCATCAACTCCCAATCAAGGGAGTAACGGAGGCTTGTTGTCCCTTGAAAGCTGCATCAGCCACTACTATATCTCCCATCTCAAAAGCTTGAATGCCCAACTTGGTGGCCAACTCCATTGATATGAAGTTAAGAGTAGAGCCAGGGTCAAACAAGATGAAGGCATCATGCTCTCTTACCTTTCCCCAAGCATAGGAAAGTGATGGTGGAAGCCCTAGGAGTCTCATTGCGAGTATTCTTCTTGGGGCAAGAACGATAGCCATGTCCTTGCTCCCCAAACTTGAAACACTTTTGGTCCTTGAGAAAAGCTTCAAGCTCTTCAGGAGAGAGTTTGTTTTTACCTTTGTAAACTCCCTTCTACTTGGACCGATTGTTGTTGTTGTTGGAATTGACTTGGGAAGTATTTTGAACATTGGTTTTCCCCTTTGCATCATTTTTGTCTTTGTTTTCCATGGGATTGACATTACGTCTAGCCCCTTGATGGAAATTGATGCGTGAAGCAACCATGGTGTGATGAATTACTTCGCTAATAGTACCAGGACGTTGAGAGTTGATGTATTCGGCCATCTCTTCAGGTAATCCCGCACAGAATTGCTGCCTTTGCTCGGCAAAGTCTATCTTGTGAAAGACAGTATCCTTGAGATGTAAATACCAAAAATTGTCTACATATTTGTGGAAAGACTCATGGGAGAGGAGCTTCAAGCTGCGCCATTCGGTAAGCACTTTGTCCTTTGCATCGCTTGCAAGGAATTGCTTCAAGATGGAAACTCGTAGAGTTTTCCATGTCTTTGGGGCTTCACCATTTCCATTAAGGCTAGCCCACCATTGACGAGCTACTTTTTGGAAGTGCATAGCTACATGGCTTAGCTTAGAGGACTCTATGAAGCCCTCATCTCCAAAGGCCGCATCAAATTGTTGGATGAAGGCCAACACTTTGTCGGTAGCACCGAAGGTGCCATCATAGGTGAGAAAAGAGATACTCTTTCCTCCCTCCTTGAACTTCTTTAGCTTTTGTGACCTTCGCCATGCAAGAAATGATTTGCGATGTCCTCCCCTCTTGTATTCTCTAGGAGAATAACCATAACTTTGGTCAAAAGAGGAGGAAGGTGAAGGAGAAGGAGAAGAGGGTGACCTCTTCCTAGCCCTTTCCTTCATTTGTTTCCTCTCTTGCCTTTCAGAGTGATGAGGAGAAGGACTATGTGTTGATCTTTTCCTCTTGGGAGGAGTGGGCAATCGTCTAGACCTCCATCTTCGTGGAGCAACATCTTCAGAGGAACTTAAACTTTCATTGCTTTCTTGCTCTTTGGATTCCTCCTCTCGAATGGGAGAGAGTCTTCTTTTGGGGGTCTCTTCAAGAGGCCTCCTAAGCTCTCTCTCCTCTTGGAGAGGAAGGGAAATTCCATAAGCACGAAGTTGTTGAGTAACTTTGGCTTGCAAAGCAGGGTTGCCCATAGCTTGCTGCAACCTAGTGACGAGATAATTCACAAACATGGGAGCATCATCATTAGCACCTTCATGTGCAAAAGCTATCAATGTTCATTCTACTCTCTTGATTATTGTCATCCATGTTAACAAAATTTATGTATGTACTTAGGGTATGCTTTGGCAATTCAAAACCTTAGCTGCCACTCCTCTTAGCCTTTGAAAATCGGCTCTTAGGTATATACACCCACGGCTCGAAGTGGTTAATTATAGAGAGTAGAGGAGTAGGTCTAACATAGCAGAGTTGCCAAGGGCTAGCTCCTTTCAGACTACTTATGGCTCAATAATGGTAAAGTCGTTGTTGATGAGTAACTTTGGCTTGCAAAGCAGGGTTGCCCATAGCTTGCTGCAACCTAGTGACGAGATAATTCACAAACATGGGAGCATCATCATTAGCACCTTCATGTGCAAAATCAAAGCTATCAATGTTCATTCTACTCTCTTGATTATTGTCATCCATGTTAACAAAATTTATGTATGTACTTAGGGTATGCTTTGGCAATTCAAAACCTTAGTTGCCACTCCTCTTAGCCTTTGAAAATCGTCTCTTAAGTATCTACACCCACGGCTCGAAGTGGTTAATTATAGAGAGTAGAGGAGTAGGTCTAACATAGCAGAGTTGCCAAGGGCTAGCTCTTTTCGGACTTCTTATGGCTCAATAATGGTAAAGCCGTAGGGAAGTCTAAAAAGACTCCATTATTAAGTCCAAAGCTCCCGAGGTGTGCACCATCCCCCACACAGTGGGCTCAACAAAACCGATAATAGATCCCAGTTCCACTTACCCTAATATAATTAACAACATCAACCATTGATAGGCTACTTAAGGACCTCTCTTCTTAAGCAACAAAAGAGAAACCTGGCTCTGATACCAATGTAATGTAATTGGCCTATTTAATTTGAGAGTAGGAGAAATTAATGAGAGTACTTTTGAGAAATGACTTTGTGAGCATAGCGGGTGAACACAATTGAAGATAGCAACATAATCATAGAAATTAGTTAACTTGGCATGAACAATAATTTTGAAAGAGAGAGAATTTAGAGAACATGACAACAGTTGAGGACCGGATTTATGTGGAGCCGGTCCCCCCTCCAATAGGCATTTGTATTATGATTTCTCCCATTAGGAGAGACTTGTTACAATACAATCTTTGTGTTCCTTGTGACCTAGGTGATGCAATGAATATGGAAAGCTTCATGCATCACAAACATAACATAAACTTGAAGAAGGCTTTGACTATCCCAAGCCTCAGTCCCAAGACCTCAAACACCTTCGAAGGTGGAGAGAGCTAGCAGGGAATGAGGGTAGGGAAGAGGAAGGAGAAACATTTCGTAGGAGAAAGAATTAGTTCCTCACTTATCATAACTCTTGTTGCTAGCATACATAATAGCATAGTAATGAAGAAGAAGGAGATGGAAAGCTTAAGCATTGAAGCATGGCTCTTGGTTGGATTTGCACTCCATATCCAAGAGTGTTGGTGTAGGCTCTTAACCTCTACTTGCTTGGAGAAGGAGAGAGAGCTCTTGCACTTTGCATAGCACACCATGAGAGTGTTTGTGAGTGTGTATGGGTGAGTATACCCCCTAAGCAACCCCCTAGCTTGCTTGGGTCGACCCCCCCTTGTAGCTCATGCTTGAAGCTCATTGGACCCCTCCAGGCCTAGCCAATCACAAGCAGGAGGCATTACAAGCAGCAAGGGTAACCTTCAGAGAAGTGTCCCCCTTTCCCTTTTAAGAGAGACTGCTAGATAAATGCTAAATAAATAAATTAAATCTCCTAAATTATTATTGGACCCCTTGGGTGGCCAACCAATAGGCTTCAGGCACACGATGAGGGCAACATGAGGAGGAACTTGACAGGTGTCCCTTTTGCTTTCTTTGTAACATGCATGCCTTGTGTAAGTGTGTGGGTGTGTGGGTGTTCTCTCTCATCCCCCCTCATGTAGGGCTCACCCCCTCCTTGTAGGTATTGAATCTTTGACTTTTTGACACCTCAAGCCCCTCATGCATAAGCCCAGTTCCCACCACAAGCTTGGCTCATAAGCACTTTAAGCTTGGGTTGGGTTCTCACCTCAAGTGCAACCCTAGCATCTCAAGCATGTCAAGCACCTCAAGCATCTAAATAATAAGCACCTCAAGCATCTAAATGATAAGCACATCAATCATCAAGAACCTCAAGCACCCTAATCATCAAGCATGACAAGCAGGACAAGCACCTCGAGCTGGATCGGGTTCCCGCGCCTCAAGCTCAGCCCTATCTTACCTAAGGTCAAAGGCCTTTTACACACATTATTGAAGGTCTTCAATGAAGCTAACCCTAAGGTCTTATGCTCCATTTGTTAGCCTTTCTCTTTGATAGACCATCTCTCATTTGGGCCCCTTTACCATTGGCCCCATGTTGAGATAGATCTATAAGCACATGTCTATATCTTAACACTTGTTCCCGTTTATTCTCCCACATTAAGTGATCAATTTAATATGAGAAAATCATTTGGGTTGGTTAGATATTAGATATTAGATTTTATGACACACACATTCACATAAACATGCACGCAAGTAAATAAAAATGCACACTAAACAATACAAACACACTATATACGACACACACACACATTTTTCAATTCAAAGAAAAAGAAAATTAATATTAATTAAAAATAATCATTAACTAAGAAAGATAATGACATTTTATCATTAAAAGGAGTACTTATTTTAATTTATGTTATTTTATAATTAGTTTTGTTTTTCTGTGTAAATAAATCTAGAAAGTAAAAAATTATATTATTTTTGTAATTGTGACTTATCGTAGGCTATCGCTGAATCAGGCTATTCGCTTAGTTAGGTTTAGTTCTTTAACACTAACCGTCTAAGTAATAAGTGGTTTCATTGTTTTAAGTAAAAAATGCCGATGGTTATTCTGACGCTTATTCTAGGGCTTATTATGTTTAAGTAATAAAAAAATTCAGCACTTAGTACATGTCCGCATTTAGATCCGTCAAGGTTAGCTACTTAATTAGAGCGCATAGATGCTTATGTATTGAATCATTTAGAAGAGCCTACTTAGTCCTACATGCAGCTCAACTAGTTTTGTTATTTAGTCACTTAGCGACTTAGGGCTAGTCGTGTAGGTTTAATCACTATTCAAACGGTTTATTAGGGCTTGCCACTTAAAGGTAACCACTTAGGTGTTTAGTCACTTACCGTTCAGGAATGACTACTCCATATCTAGGCCATTGAAGGCTACAAGCTTAAGGCTAGCCGCCTAGTGTTGGCCGCTCAGTGTTAGCCACAAAAGGACTTTGACAAACAGACTAAAGTAATGTTATCAGACTTTAGTAGTGCACACAAACTTAAAAAATGCACACAAGTTTCAAAAATAGACTTATATCAAACCATAATATATAGGCATTGATCAATAAAGATGATATTATTGTCCGATGGTCCTGATCTTCGTGCACCTCTAGACCGAGGTGTGTGGAGATCAGGCACGAGTAAAGAATGTGAGGTTGTTAGAGCTAGCGGCAAATGATTAAAAACCCGCAAATAGACTTTAGAAATGCAACAAACTTCAGAAGCGACTTGTGTACTTCAAAAATGTAAACGACCATTGACAAACAAAGTAAAATAACGTAATCAGACTTCAATAGCACAAACAGACTTGAAAAATGCAAACAGATTTCAAAAAAGACGTAAGTGAAACCCTAATATATAGGCATTGACTAATAAAGACGAGATTATTATCCGATGGTCTTGATTTGTGAGGTTGTTAGAGCTAGCTGCAAATAGAAGAAAAATCGCAAACGGACTTAAAAAGGAAACAGTCTTAAGAAGTGACTTACGTACTTCAAAAACGCAAAAGGACTTTCAAAAATGAAGTAAAACAACGCAATTGAACCTCAATATCACACACAGACTTGAAAAACGCAAATAGATTAAGAAAACAAAGGTATGTGAAACCCTGATATATAGGCATTGACCAATAAAGATGAGATTATTTCCCGATGGTCCTGATCTCTGTGCATTGGCTCTATGTTATTCAAGCTGCTTTATAGAGCAAGAAAGTGTGTGAAGGATTGGAAGTTGAGGTTGAAGAGATTCATGAACAAAGTGCACGATTGATAGATGATGTAAGTTTGGATTTTGAGCTGGAGGTTAGTGGTGAGCAAATTCCTAAACCTAGAAATGAGCTTTCAAATACTGAAGTTGATGCGGAGAGCAATGAAGAAGTGGAGTTTGATAACAAAGATGTAGAAGTACAATTTGAGATACACATCTTTGGTGCATGAGCTCTCATATAAGATGAGAGATTAACTACTAATTTTTGTTGGGAACTCTTTTGTAAAACTCTCTTAATTAGTCTATAATATTGGATAGATTTTAATGAGTTGTCTTGCAGCTTGGTTTTTTTGTTATCTGCATTGCTTAAGCTTTTCTTTGTAAACTAATGTATTGTATCAGTGTTATTGTGTATCTGTAGCCATGGTCAATGAGGACGAAACATACTATCCTAGTTTTAGTTTTCCTCTCACTCCGATCAGCATGTCACCCAAGAAGATGGGCTCCTTTTGTCACAATTCACACCAGAGCATGTTACTTACGCACAAAACCTTTGAGCAGCTAGTTCCTCTAGACCAACTATGGCCGCCCCTATGCCTAGGACTATTGTTCCCCATACACCTACGGGTCCTACACCTCAGTTGAGTGTGCCCCCTACATCAACGGCTTCATTTTGTAGGCAGTGGTTGTTGTGGTAGTGTTTCTACTGATGCGTCCACACCACCAAGAGAGCTTCCACTTGTCTCTTCAATAGATAGTTCACCTATTGTTACACCATCTACACCTTAAGGATCACACGAGCATGATCCTAGCAAGGTGTACAAGAGCAAGGATGGGGTTGTTATGGCAGATAGGGCCGAAAAGACCATGTGACAAAGGATTTGATAGCTCTGTACAGTTCTATTTGACCACTCTAAGATGGAGGTTTGGGTATAGTCAAGATGAGAAAATAAAGGATAACACCGTCGACGCCATTCGTAGAGAATACATGCTGTCAGAGGGGTAGAATCTAGTCTTGGATGATTGGATTTTGAGCATGGCAATTTCCACAATGTGACACTCTCGATCAGAGGCGAGAGACATGAACATGGACGGCAGTCCAAACGCAGCATGGTTGGACACAGAGGAGTGGGCGGGGATTGCACGAGAAACACAAGACAATCCTCAGAGATTTCAGTAGCACATAGATGCATCTAGAGCATGTTTGGAGTCTGTTGGAATGTCATTCTTGGGAGTACAGGCTACGATACACTTCGGCATGAGTTTGTAAGTATTATACGTATTCTTTATATTGTCAAAAATGTATTTGTTATTTAAATATCTATCTTATGATTAAACCATAATTTTACAGGAATTTGATATGGTATAAATGTACTGCTCATTCATATATACATTTGTACTCGTTCATTGTATACAGTGTATCATGGTATGATTATGATTTGGCATTCAGGTTATGGTTATGGTTTTTTAATGATGGTATGGTTGTTATGGTTATGGTAGGACAAGCAGAATATGGTTATGGTATGACAAGAAGAATATGATTATGGTATGACAAGCAGGTTATCGTTATGGTGTTGGTATGGCAAGTGGGTTATCTTTATGGTTTTGTGATTTTCAAGTCATGTTTTAACTATGGTTATAAAATATTCATGCCCTTGTGCCTATGGTTTGGGAGTTGACGTTATGGTTATGCTTTTGGAAACTTGTCATGTAAGCTTTTGATTTTGTGGTATATTTATGCTTACAATTTTACTAATCTGTACTCACTCGTTGTTCAGTGTCAAACTGTAGGTGGAGTGCGGTTGCTTGTGCATTCTTCCTTTGGGAAGAGAGGGTTGTTTCTTGCTGTTGCAGTACATGCATCATCAATTCCAAACCTCTCTACCCAAAAAATTGTAGTTGTTGCTGCCGGTACAGGCATCGCTATACACACTTTAATGCACCTTAGAATAGACGTCGGTATAGGAAAACTAATTTCCAGCATCTATTGGAGTGCAAATATTGGCGTGTGTTCCATTTTTTCTTCTAACGGTGACTATACCGGTGCCTATACCGTCAATAGGATGCCGATGTTTATTCCAACGCTTATTCCAGGGTTTTTTACTTTTAAAACAATCTTTGAGTCCTTGATATTCGCATCAATTTTTGCGCGGTGTATTGTAGTGAAAGTAGAATATCTTTTTCAGAGTAAAGGTTAAAACATTGAAAAACAAGAAATACTTGCAATTGTCTAGCCTTGTCTCCTCTCTATGGCCAACTGTCTTGAAATTAAGAAGTAAAGGTTCCTCTTGAAAGTGGATTTTGGTCTAGTCTTGTTGTTCTTGCTTGAATTTTGTTCATAGCCATGTATATGCTGGTAGATTTAGACGTGATGTATGTACCATGTATGCCTTCTTGGCTTGGTTATGTTGGAATTAGTGTTGCAAGAAAACACACACAGCTTGGAGAAGAAGAAGGAAGCTCAAGGAACACAACATAGAGTATATTATTTAGTGTGCAATGGAAAGATAGATAGCCCTATAATGATGGGTACATATACAATGCACGGGGAAAAAAATCTCCTAAAGAGGGAAAATGCCCCGCCAATCCTAAGTGTGTTCACGCACATCACTACCACATGAATATGGTAACCAACCCCCCCTGGAGTAATGGGGTGAACGAGAGCTGGCACTTAAAGTAAAGGGAAGTGCCATGCCCTGAGGACATAATTAGTCCAGAAAGGGAGTAGGATCAAAGCTTTGTGGAAAGCTTCAAACTTCTCACGAGACAATGCCTTTGTGAAAAGATCTGCAAGGTTGTCCTATGTTGACACATAAGCCAAGCTCATCTCTCCTGCCGAGAGCCTCTCCTTGACATAGTGGTAATGCACATCAATGTGATTTTTTCAGTCATGCAAAAATGGTTTCCTTGCAACTGTCAATGCGCTCTCACTGTCAGTGTAGATGGTGTTGGAAGTGTCCTGTCCAACACCCAAATTAGCCATAAGGGGTCTGAGTTATACACACTCAACCGTAGCTGTGAAGACTACCCTGTAATCAGCTTCACAACTTGAAGTGGCCGTAGTAGGTTTCTTCTTGCTCCACCATGATATGCATGAGCTGCCAAAGCGTGAAACAAAAACCACTTGTAGACACTCATGTGTCAAAACAACAAGCCCAATCTGAGTCCAAAAAAACATGTAACTATGGTGGCAATGATCGCCCCTTGGGATAAAGCAAGCCAAGATGTAAAGTTCCACTCAAGTAGTGAAAAATCGTCTTGCCAACCTACGAATGCTTAGACCCTAGGCTATGCATAAATTGGCTGACCTATGAGACTGCAAATTGAATATCTAGCCTCGGGTTGCATACATAAAGGAGTCATCCAACATTAGTCTGGTAAAGAGTGACATCTCTGTAGGATTACCAGCATCATGAAGACTCAATTTCAAACCTGTTTCCATGGGAGTGGCAATAGGTTTGCAGTTCTCAAGTCCAGACTTACATAGCAATGTCTCTATGTAACCTTTTTTACACAAGGCAGTACCACCATCACACTACTTAAATTGTATACTCAAGTAAATTATGATGCAACAACCCCAAATCTTTTATATTGAAAGTAGCATTCAAATCAACCTTAAATTTAGAAATATGTCTCTCTTTTGGTCTAGTGATCAACAGATCATCCACCTAGAGAACCACAATGAGAAGTACATCACTTTCACGCTTTACATACAATGTGCTTTCTGTTGGAGTGTTACAAAAGCATTGTTTGACCAAATGAGTGTCAGCCTTCTCATACCAAGCACAAGGATATTGATTCAAACCATACAAAGCTTTGTTACATTTTCACACCTTATCCTCTTGTCCTTTCTTGACAAAACTGCGAGGTTGCGATACATAAAATTCCTCAAATATGTCACCATTCAAGAAAGCAGTAACAATGTATGATTGTTGACGTACATCCCAACCAGAATGAGCTGCCAATGCACATGGAAAACACACAGTAGCCATAAACAAGTTGGATCAAAAGTCTCTTTGTAATCTATGCCTTTTTGGTGTGCATAACCCTTTGCAACAAGCTGAGCCTTTTAATGTTAAATCTCACCACTCAGCTTTCATTTGAGCTTGTAAACCCACTTTGTACCAATAGCCTTTTTGCCAAGAGGCAAGTCACATAAAGTCCATGTGTAATTTTCTATAAGTGCATCATATTATGATTGCATGGCAACCATCCAGGTTTTTAAATTTTGCGCTTCATCAAAAGACAGAGATTTATCAACATCATGTCAGCTAGACGCATCCAAAGCATAACAATCTAATGCATAAGATTCATGGAGAGAGCTTGAATGAGTGCGACTAGACAAAGGTGCATCCAATTTATTGTCACACAATGTATGCACCAACCATTTTGGCATACCTATAGCCTACTCATGTTCAGCCCTTTCCTCATCAAGTACATCATGTACATATGCATCAGTAATAGGCTGATCTGTAACATTTTTAGAAACTCCCATAGGCTGTACATTTTCCTCATTGGAATTTACATTCCAACTTCAACCACTGAAAAGAGACAACAAAGTGTCATAAATGTCCTGTGAGCTGACATTATTGTCTCTAGTACATGACAACAAGGAGGAATGAACAGAATCTTCCACAAATATAACATCCCGTGAAACTAAAATACGCTTTGTTTGTGGATGATACAACCTGTAATCATTGCTTTCAACACTATAACCAACAAAAATACATTTGACAGTCTTATCATCCAGTTTTGTGTTTGTGTCACGAAAGCATATGCCAAACAACCAAAAACACGCATGTGCTCAATAGAGGCTTTCTATGATGCCATAATTCGTATGGAGTAATAGAAAACAAAGATCTTTTAGGACACCTGTTTAGTACATGAGTGGCACATATGATGGACTCAAGCCAAAAAAAATGCGGCAAAGCTTGACTTTTGACCATACATCATGCCATTTTCATAAGTGACCTATTTTTCCTCTCAGCAACACGATTTTGTTGAGGTGTATAGGGTACTATACATTGGTGTTTTATACCATGACTAGCCAAAAATGCATTAAATTCATGAGACATATACTCCCCCCCGATCAAAACGGAGGGTGCCCATAGTACATTTTGAGACATTTTTAGCCATAGCCAGAAATTGTTTGAAGCACATAGAAACTTTGGCCTTCACTTTAAGCGGATATACCCATGCATGCCTGAAGTAATCATCAATGAAAGTCACAAAGTAAAGGTAATTGCCCAAGGATAGAGTTTGCATGCACTATAGCACGTCATGCAGAAACTGATGTAGATACCGACGAGACAAAGTTAGTTTTAAAACTAAAAAGCTTTGAAATAGGCATCGAAAAAGACTCCGGTCTTGCGTCATTGATATAAGAATTGGTATATCTGGCATCGCCATAACCTATGAATTATGCATCTAAACAAGCGTCTATATATGTGCCGATAATTCTATAGCATATTCGGACCGTGCTTCCGAAGTGTGTACGGACGCGTATACCGTATTCTATACCCCGACGACCAAACCTTCAAAATTGTTTTCGGCAAAGAGGGCTAGGAATTGATGCTGCATGTATTGCAACAAAAGAAAACTGTCCTCTCTACCTAAAAAGAGAGTGCACAAGCAACCGCACTCCACCTACAAGCTGACGCTAAAGAGCGAGTGTATGAAAATTAGCAAAACTGTAAGAATAACATAACCACAAAATCAAAAGCTTGATCATGGCATAACGCCATAAATATTTTCTAGCCATAATTAAAACATGAGTTGCAAACTGCAAAACCATAAACATAACCCGTTTGCCATACCATAACCATTACCATAACTTGCTTGTCATACCATAACCATAACAGACATACCATCATTGCACAACCATAACCATAACCATCACCAGAACCATAACCATCACATAATTGCCATACCACCATAGCAAAACCATAACCTTAACTTGACTGCCAAACCCTAACCATAACATTTGTGCAATACCATAAACATAACCATAAACCATAAACATAAGCACTACAAATTTGTACATATGCAAACAATCACTGAGTGGACAACAACTACAAAAAAGATTGTACCAAGAAGACTATATAAAGATGACTGGGTAAAACTGTATCAAGAAGACCCTCATGGTAATGCCTCCCAGCAGTCGACGTCCGCTCCCTCCTCTTGTAGCTTGGTCAGAAGGACCACAAGTCCATTTGGTACCCATACTTCTCCTCTTGGCATGTCAAAAGGCGCTTCATGGCAACTTCCTGTAAACTTATGATTTAATCATGAGATAAATCTTCAAACAACATATATATATTTTCAATATTTTAAACCATACTATAATACTAACAAACTCATATCGAAGCGTTTCATAGCCTCCACTCCCAAGATGTGACGCTCCAACAGACTCCAAATGTGCTCTGGCTACATCTCTCTACTGATGAAATCTCTGAGGATTGTCTTGTGTCTCTTGTGCAATCCCCGCCCACTCCTCTACGTCCAACCATGCCAGCTTTGGACGGTGTGACATTGTGGCCTTCATCACGCTCAAAATCCTCGGATTCAAAACTGGATCGTACCCCTCTGCCGGCTTGTACTCTCTGTAAATGGCCGAATCCTCTGTCACCTGGCCTTTCTGACCCTATTCGCCACAACAGCCCCATCCCTGCTCTTATACACCTTGCTAGGATCATGCTCGTGTGATCCACAAGGTGTACGTGGTGTGCAAAACGATGAACCGTCTACTAAAGAGAGTGGTGGATGCTCTCTTGGTGGTGTGGACGCATTGGTAGAACCGCTACCATATCAACCACCGCCTCCAAAATGATGCCTACCTTGTCTCGAGGATGAACCACCCATCAATGTAGGGGGCACAGGAGTCGTAGGCAGGGGACACACTCGACTGAGGTGTGGGGTCGCTCGGTGTAGGGACCACACTAGGCCCGGGCATAGGGTCGGCTGTAATAGGTTTGGAGGAGCCTGCTGCCCAAAGGTTCTGTGCCATCATGATCTGCTTTGGTGTGAACTGAGACCAAAACAAGCCCATCTGCTCGGGTGACATGCTAGCCGGAGTGATAGGAAAACTAAAACTAGGAGAGTATGGCTCATCGTCATCGGCCATGACTAACCATACACTAATAACACCCACAAAATACGTTAGTTTACATAAGAAACGCTTAATCAATACAAATAACAAATAAACAAAGCTGCAACACAAATGAATGAATCTAAAATGTATTGTAGACTAATAAAAAGAGTTTTACAAAAGAGTTCCTAGCAAAAATCATTATTTAATCTCTCATCTTCTATGAGATCTGATACACCAAACATGCCTATCTCAATATGTACCTCTAGGTTCAGACAATTGCTCACTGCTGACATTCACCTCAAAATCTAAACCTAAAGTTTTTTTCAGTCCTACGCTTTGTTCATGAATCACCTCTTCGACCTTAACATCCAATCCTTCACACACGTGCTTTCTCCGTGGAGCAACTTGAATGACATAGAATCAGCACCGTTTAGACAGATCATTCTCATCATTTTCTGTCCATAGTGGATTGTGTGTGAAAACAACTTGTTCACAATGCTGTGGAAGTACGAATGTATCCCGCACATCGATGCACACCCTCCTAGAGTTCACTTGAATCAATCCACTCTTGTCTTTATGCACAATTGCATTAGGGCCGCTGGTAATAACTTTGAACCACTTGACATCAAAGATAAACATATCAAACTTTCTAAAACTAATCTTCAAGATGTCTTGGATGTAGCCAAAGTATTCAAGTTGTCTAGTCTTTGTGTTCTCATCCCTAGCACTACTCCTACTTTCTTGGATGAAGCTTGCTCTAATACCACTGTCAAAAGTGACCCTTTGTTTGTAGATTCGTTGCACTCTAAAGTGTTTCCCATGTGATCATAAAGCTCCATATTTTTATACTATATCCACAAAATTGAAACAGACTAAAAGTTATTCAAGCAATGTGATCATGTGGAGCTCAAAGAGGAAGTTATAAAAATATACACGCCAATCGCGACACCTTGACATCTCCTCTTCCTCTTCAGTAATCATCACTCCATTCCTCTTTGCCTCTGAGATTGTTGCAAGCCACCACGCAGTTGGAAAGTCAGGCAATTTTTGAAGATGATCTAGAAAAGGAAGGTTTCTAGTAGCATGGTTTCTCCACCATGCACACTGCTTCAATAGCATTTAAGCGTGATTCTCTCTTCTCTTATCTCTTTTGAAATGATCCAGCGTACCAACTCACTGATTTTATAGATTGTTCTTCTAATGTCATCTGTCAAACAACCCTTCATGGAAATTGGTAAGAATGGGTTTACTCCGTTAACTGAATGGGTTGACTCCATCTATTGCCAAATCAAAGCGGATATATCGAGGCTCATTCTTAAATGTAGGCCAACTTTCCTCTATGTGCTTCCATGCACGAGAGTTAGCAAGTACCCGCATCACATCATCCGTCGGTCTAGTATTTGAGTGCCATGTCATCAAAGCGGCTATGGACTTGCACCTGAACATGCTCCTTATTATTGGAATGATAGGAAAGTGTCGAAGGACCTTTTCAGGGATAAATTTTCCTTGTGCGTCCTCCCTGTACCTGTTAGATCCACAATTGGGACACTGCAAAAAATTATACAATCATTAGGACATGCACATATTTTGTGATAATCCAAGCCCAAATTAGTAAGAAGATTTTTAGCGGCTGGACAGGTAGAGGGCATGTGTTTCCCTTCTAGCAAGATCTGCTCATTGAGCAACCTATTGTTACATGAACAAGTCAGCCCCTTGATCACATTAAACACATTTAAGAATTTTGGGAAAAATGCACAATTTTGGGACAAATATTTGTGAACCAAGCTCTTGATTGAAGGTTACAACGTACTAGGTTGCACTCTTATCAACTATTAGTGTGACGTTCTAGAGTGAATTTGCATTATGTTGGGCTGCATTGTTGTCAAACATTAGTGTCAGATCAATTTCTAGAGCAGATGTTGCATTATTGTCAACGATTGGGTGTCAAGTTCTACTAAGACTCAAAGAAGTTGCATCGTGGTATTGTTGAAGAGTGTACAGATAACTTGTTAAAAAAATGATGTTGAAATTGGGATAAAAAATATACAAGGAACTTGGGAAACCTTGATGCCTAACCTAACTTTTCCTTGCTGTAGAAGTAGAAGTAGAACTTGAAGAAACTTTGAAGGCAGCCTTGGATGGTGGGGGCTACCATGTTCAATGCCACTTCTTTGGAAGCCTGAATTAGTTGTCTTACAAAACTCAATTTTGGAATGTGGTAGTTCGGTATAGAGGAAGAATTTCTATTTTATGTCGCACAATGAAAGAATATGGATTTTTTTATTTTAGGGCCCAAGGCATGATTTTTTCTATAAGCACAAATGCCAAAACTTGATTTTACTCAAACTGAAAGCCAAAACTTGAGTTAGCTAGAACACTCACTACAACAATAAACAACCCAAAAACAAAAAGTAAGTTGCATGTACAAATTGACAAGAGGTTGCAGACACTTGTATGTAGGAAAGAGCGTACTTTCTCTCACCCTTTTCTATATTAGGAGCTTGTTGGGAGAGGCCACATATTGGCAATTGATCCTCCATCAGCTCCGAGGCTATGTAACCCAATAGCGCCTACTTAGTTATGTGATTCTACCCACACAAAAATTAAAACCAAAAAATTTACATCAATACCGTGCTCACAAAAGGCCAAGGTCTCTAGTTACAACCAACTGTGACATATCAAATTCCAAACAAAAGGAGCAAATACAAAACAAGACCAAAAATCACCAAGAGGATGTCTTCGAATCCACCGTACTACCACCCGACACAGGGGCATTCTCAAGATGAAAACACCAATGGATACTATAGATCCCGACAATGCCAAACATCATACCGAGAAAAGAGAAAAATCCGTAGTAGAGCAGAGTCCAGAGCCTTCATCACCTTGCAATAGTAATCCAAAGAAGAGTTCAAGCAAGACACCAAAAAAGGCACATGAGTGGCCACCACAGGAACCTCCAAGAATATTCAAGATGGACCTACACGGATCCACCATGCTGCCAAAGGATGCCACCCTTTAGCAGCATGCTGCAGCAGAGCCGATACCAACCACAATGCTCACCACATCCGTTGGTGAAGGGATCATGACGTCAAAGGTGGGCCAAGAACCATACATTTCGCCAGCGGCTACCACAACATAACCAATCGCTCCACCGTTAGCAATTGTTTCCCTAGGCATGAACCAACAATGAAAATAGCTGTCATTGATGCTCTTTGCAAAGCAATGAGAAGTGGTTTCCACTTGTTCCAAAAAACAAGGAGCCGACAAAGGAAGAAAGGAGACAGAGAGTGTGGAGCCGCTTGATCGCTCACCCCTATGACCACTACCCACCAGAGGTTGGTCCCCCATCTACCTTCTTCAACAAGAAAGATTTGAACCTCAACTTGATGTAGTGCTAGCTTTAAGCCTCACCGCTCCCTAGACTTGCATGCTGCAGGGAATCAATGGTTCTTGCTCCAGCAAAGCCTAAAACAACTTAAATACATGTTGAGCTAAGACTTTTTTTGATCAATTCTCACACATAACAAAGCTCAAGCTATAATTCAAGCCATAAAGAACCGCCTAGAGCCTACAAGGCTTGAGCTCTAGTTTGAGCCTTGAGGTACCACCTAGAGCTTGGAAGGCTCAATCTCTAGTTCGTATTATTCATGACTAATTCCATCGAGGTTAACAACAACATTAGAAACCTCGTCAAATTGAGGCCAAGTTTAGATGAGACACTGGAAGATCTTTTAGATCTACTGTGGACCGTGGCACATTCATTGGGCAAAAAACAAGGCGTACGTTTTGGGACCCACCAAGAGCTAGGCGACAGCCCTCCGGCCATGCGCTATGTTCACAAGATGTAAAAGCAAAACATTAAGCTAATTTAATGCTCAGACTGGCAACCAATTGGAATTGGAGGAGTTGTTGAGGCTTTACCTCGCACTGTCATCGTCCGTGTTCAATTGTGGTTCCGTAAATCGAGTTGCAAAGAGATCGGCAATGCATCTTTACTGAGGGACGCTACAACCGATCTCGTTTGAGCCTAGCAATAGCAGCAACGTCAGTTTTAAAATGTAATAGAGGTCCGTCAAATTTGAATTTGCTCTGTCAACAAATTACAAAACGACATTAGTTTTAAAATTCAAAACTAACCGGCGACTAACGATCGAGAAGACAACAGAAGATGATTGCCAAAGCTCGGCAGCATTTAGCCTCTATCATGTGCTGTGGTAGGAGCCTCTTACTCTGTCACAAACTACAGCAAGAGCCGCTTGCTCTATCATGAACTGTAGTAGTAGCCAAAGGTCGACTTGCCTCTATCATGAACTACCATGAATTGCAGCAAGAACCAAGGTCGTCTGCCTCCTCTCAAAATCTGCAACAGTTGGAGCAGAAGGGCATCTTGCCTCCTGTCAAAAACTGCAGAAGGAGCCGAAGGTAGGAATGAAGGTCGCCTTGCCTCTGTCATGAGCTGTAGTAGGAGCCTCTTACTCTGTCACAAACTATAGCAAGAGCCGCTTCTCTATCATGAACTTCATTAGTAGCCAAAGGTCGACCTACCTCTATCATGAACTACCATGAATTGCAGCAAGAACCAAGGTCGTCTGCCTCCTGTCAAAAACTGCAACAGCTGGAGCTAAAGGGCGTATTGCCTCTATCACAAACTGCAGCAGGAGTCGAGGTCGCCTTGCCTTGCAACATGAAGTAAAAGCATAAATGCAACTCGCTTCTTCTCCCATGCAGAACCCGGGAGCGTATCTATATCTTCTGCAGATTGTGCTCCTACCCACAAGTGATATGTGTGGTGTGCAGGACCAACACCTCCCTTACAATTGTCATTCAAAATCACCATGTCCTTCAAAGGTGTTAGCACTTGTCACTATCTTTACTCAAGATGCCACACTCTAATTTTATGCTCTCTTATTACACTTGCTCAAAGAGCCTAGCCAAGCTTGGCCAAGAGCAAAGCTAGTCCCAATTCCTAGTCATATTTCATGCTTAACTGAAGGTGCACAAAAGCATGATGTGACCAGGGACGAAGTTTTTGCTAAGTTTAATATAAATGTCTTGTTACAAGATTCTGCATATCACTCTCTCTCTCTCTCTCTCTCTCTCTCTCTCTCTCTCTCTCTCTCTCTCTCTCTGTGCGTGTGCATCAAGCTTATGAGAGGCTTGAAACCTCAAAAGTTACAAACTTTGATCCTAGAATCTCTAGCTTACGATGCTCGAAGTTAAGTTTGTGCCTAATAACCTAGAGACTCAAATTTCAAACCTCATGTGAGCTAGACATTGTAGCTAGAAAGCATTTGCGAACATCTAATATAGCTCATGAGGCTCAAGATTAAGACTGAGATCCTCTTGAGACAAAGACTCTTGAAAAAACTCATAAGCTTAAATCCTCAAAAATGACAATCTCTTGTTCGAACATCTAGCTCATGAGGCTTGAACCTAAGTTCGAGCCTCTATGACCTAGAGACTCAATTTTCAAGCTTATGAGGTAGAGATCACTACAAGTTTTAGAAGAACATTGTTAAAAAAACTCACAAGATTAAAGCCTTATAAGTGAGAATCTCACATTTACCTCATGAGGCTCAAACTTAAGTTTGAGCCTCTATGACCTAGACTCGATTTTTAAGCATTATGAGCTAGAGATCACTACACGTTTTAGAAGAACAATGTTGAAAAACTCACAATCTTAAAGTCTTATAAGTGACGATCTCACATCTACCTTATGAGGCTTGAACTTATGTTCGAGCCTCTACAACCTAGAGACTCAATTTTCAACCTAATGAGCTATAGATCACTACAAGTTTTAGACAAAGACCGTTGAAAAACTCACAAGCTTAAAGCCTCATAAGAAAAAATCTCTTCTTTGAACATCTAGCTCATGAGGCTCAAACTTAAGTTCGAGCCTCTATGACCTAGATACTCGATTTACAAGCCTTACAAGCTAGATATGACTAAAACTTTTAGATTTTTTCTCACTCCAAGGTGCAAATAAGATCCACGCATTCAAGTTTTTTTAGTTTTCTTGTTCCCGTTGGAAAAAAAGAAGAAGCAGCCATGGTCATCCCGATTGCTCAATGAGAAAAAAAAATTACTCTTGAGCGAGAAAAAATGCCTCTTTCATACCTAGAAATATTTCTCACTGAGAAAAAGAGTCTCTTTCACAACTAAAAACATTTTCATACAAAATTGAGTCTTTAGGTCATGAGGATTCTTTCTAGATAGAAATCATTTGCAAAATTCTATATCTCAATCTTAAGCTTGAGAGGCTACAATCCTGAAATTTTTTTAATCTTGAAGTCTCATGAGATACAGTCTCTACTCCTAGAGTCTTTGGCTTAGGAGGCTCGAACTTAAGTTTGAGCCTCATTACCTAGAGACTCAACTTTCAAGATTCATGAGCCACAAATTCTAGGAGGATTCTTTCTAGATAGAAATAATTTGCAAAATTCTCTACCTCATTAGGCTTGAGCGGAAGCTTGAGATCCTCTTGAGACAAATACTTTTGAAAAACTCATAAGGTTGGAGCCTCATAAGGTATATTATCTGCTCCTAGAGTCTTGGCTCATGAGGCTCAAGCCTCATAAGCCTGAAGTATCATAAGCTAGACATATCAAGCTCATAAGCTTAAAGCCTAGTATGCTATAAGTCTCTATCTCATAAGCTAAACTATGTGCTCTCAGAGTCTCTAGCTCATGAGGCTTGCACTTAAATTTGAGCCTCATGACTTGGAGAATCATTTTACATGTCTCATAATCTAGAGATCCTACAAATATTTTTTCTAGATAGAAACCGTTCGTAAAAGTGTCTAACTCATGAGGCTTGAGCTTAAGCTTGAGAGTCTCTTGAGACAAAGACTCTTAACAAAATCTCAAGCTTGAAGTCTCATAAGCTACAATATCTACTCCTACAGTCTTTGGCTCATGAGGCTCAAACTTAAGCTTGGACCTCATAAGCTAGAACATCAAAAGTTTGAAGTGTCATAAGGTAAATGTCTCTAGCTCATAAACATGAATCCACATAGGCTACAATGTCTTCTCCTAGAGTATCTAGCTCATGAGGCTCAAACTTAATCTTGAGGTTTATGACCTAGAGACTAGATTTTCAAGCCTCTTTAGTAGCTAGAGATTCTAGGACTCTTTCTAGCTAGAAATCATTTGAAAAGTCCAAGCTAATTATGAGCCTTTAGATCAAAATGTGAGCCTCTTGAAAAATCTTTGTAGTTAAATCTCTATCTTTTAAGCTCAAACTTAAGTTCGCGCCTCCTGACCTAGACGCTCAATTTTCAAGCCTCATGACCATTGTAGTAGAACTCTTTCCAATTAGAAACCATCTGCAAGAGTCACTATCTCACAAGGCTTGAACTGAGTTTTTACCTCATGAGGTGCAAGCTTATGTTTGATTTGATCTAAAGATTAAGTTTCTAAGCATCATGACCATTCTAGTAGGACTCTTCCAAGCTAGAAGCCATCCATAGGAGTCCTATCTCATGACGCTCAAACCTAAGGCTAAAGACCCTTGCAAAACTTTTTCTATTTAATCATGTTCCTGAATCTCTAGTTCATGATGCTTGAACTTAATTTTGAGCCTCATGACCTGGAGACTCAATTTTAAAGTTGAATGAGGAATTTAGTAGGACTCTTTGCAGCTATGGACCACGTGCAAAAGTGTCAATCGTACTAAAACAAGAGCCTTGTAACCTAGAGACTCAACTAATGAGCACTTTAGTAGGACTTTTTCTAGCTATGAACCAGGTGTAAAAATGTCAATCATATCAAAATGAGAGCCTTGTGATCTAGAGACTTTTGAAAAACTCTTTCAAGTCAAAATCCATCTTTAAAAATCTCTAGCTCACAAGTATCTTAAACCTTGTGACCTATATATTCCATTATCCTCATGACAACTCTAGAGGGACACTTTAGAGCTAGAAACTATATACAAGAGTTTCTATTACACTAAGTGAAAGAGTCTCATGACTTGAAGACTCTTTCTAATTGAAAGAAATTTTTTGAAGTCTCTAGCTTATGAGGCTCAAGTGAGCCTCATGAGCCAAAGACTCAACATTCAAGTCTCATGAGCACTCTAGTAGGACTCTCTCTAGCATGAAGCCATATGCAAAAGTCTCTACTTTGCTATGGATCAAACTTTAGGTCAAGTTTCATGAGCTAAAGACTCTCGCAAAACAATTTCTAGTTGAAAGCAATCTTCATGAGTCTTTAGCTCATTAGGAACTACTTATTTTTTTGAGCCTTATGAGCACTTTGGTAGGACTCTGCTAAAAACCATCTTCAAAAGATTCTATCTCACCAGGCTTGAATTTTCGGATTGTGACTAAAGACTCATCAGTCAAGTCTCCGAGATAAACTCGTGAAGGTTGATCAACTAGAAAAGAGTTTTGCATGTGTCTCTAGTCCCCAAGAGTCTATAGTGAGCCTTACGAGGTATATACACTTGGATATATTGGAAGAGATTTTCAATGGTGTAGACATCTATGATACCATGAAGCTTTGTCTTAAACACAAGATGTTTTACTTGTTAAACATAGTAAATCCAATTGTGAGATCTTATCTATTGCTCATTCTCTCCATAAGAGAGAGTTTCTATCTTTGTGAATAAAGAGATGTTGTCTACTCTCACATAATAAACAATATGCATGGGCATACTTGACTTTTCAAAAATTATGTAATCAATCAAGGGAAGAGATAGAAAAATTTGTGAGAAAAACAATAATTTCACATTCTGAGGAGAACAATAATTACATGGCTGTTTGGATGGATATATGCATATGTACATGAGGGGGAAAAAACTTTTACTTTCTGAGGGGAACGATAGTTACATGGCTATTTGGATGGATATATGAAAGTACAAGCAAGGATTACTTGCAATATTGTAGTAAATGAAGCCACTTGCAATAGACAAATAGAGTCTGTACAAGAGGAAGCACAATGTTTAAGGATACCTATGTATAGGGTTAGCCCCTTGATATTGGTGCCAAGCTCACATTTATCACTTGTTGTAAATATGAATTGCCTAAATAAATAAGAGTAATTATTAATATCTCTTTGTTCTTGATGTGTTATCTTGGTGTTTTTGAACGTCATCCTCATTCGAGATGCCATTGATATGAAAAATTCTTTAGTAAGGTCTTCTGAACAAGTCCATTTTTGTTCCTTACTTGTGATCCCAGTGTTTCTTAACACTATATTCCTTGATGATGATTTTGACTCTAGTATCTGTTTTTAAATTGTCTTGATTTTGTTGGCATTAAACTCTTTTAATTAGCACAATGTCGGATGAAAGTGATATTCATAAAGAGGTAAATACACAAACACAACAATATGGATTTGTGTTGAGGCCATGTCTATGTGATAAGGCTAAGTTTATGATCCAAGGCTCTAGTCACTAATAAGGACATGCATGTGTGAGGCAAGTGTGGCTCAAGTTTATGTCCTATATTCAACTTAGTGTCCTAAGCAGGACCAACAAGTAAGGATTGAACATAATTTTGAGCCTCCCGTCCATGTGACAGTGTCCTATTCCTATATGGCACCAAGCAAGACATGCATGTGCATCTAGAAATACGTACGAGCCGCATGCTCATTTGCTAGTTCATGAGAGGCATGTGAGACATACTAAGTAGCACCACCAACAAGTGAGGAGACACATGCATGTGCTAGTGCCTCATTTTCAAATGGCACTAATAGTAACTAGCATGTGTGCCTCGACAAGTGAGGAGAGACATGCATGTGCTAGTGCCTCATTTTCAAATGGCACTAATAATAACTAGCATGTGTGCCTCGAGCTACGTTTGAGCCTCATACCCATGTGCTAGTTGAGGTAAGTAATGTGAGGCACTGAGGCTCAACCTTCATCTTAGTATCCTACATAGAAATAAGTAAAACCTCAACTTACGTTTCAGCCTCACATTCATGTGCTATTTCCTTGAGCTAAGTTTGCGCATGTCCACTTGCTACTTTAAGTGTGGCATGTGAGGCTCAAAGTTAACTTAAATCCTCTTCTTAATATCCCACACAACAACAAAAATAAGATGTGAACTTGAGATTGAGCCCCCTGTTCATGAGCTAGTGCCTCATTTCTATACGGCACAAAGGGTGTCATGAGGTAAAACTTAATCAAATTACACTAATTTTAAGTCTCTTTAAAAAATTGGGACTTGAATAATTCCCAAAATTCCTAAATATGTCTTATTATTGAACTGCAATTTGCACTTTATCGTGCTTAGGATACAATGTATTTACTTGAAAAGCTTTGTGATTGAGGCGTCACACCAACCGTAGACACACTGCAAATTAAGCATAAGACCATAGGGTAATAATATCGCCTTTATTGGTCACTGACTATATATTAAGGTTCTTGAATTCTGTGTGCACTTTTGAAGTCTGATTGCATTTTTTCAACTATTTGCTGTTATCTCTAACAACCTGACATTCTCTAGCCACGCCCGATCCCAGCACACCTCGGTCTAGAGGTGCACGGAGATTAGGACCACAGGGTAATAATATCGTCTTTATTGGTCAATGACTATCTATTAAGGTTCTTGAAGTCTGTGAGCACTTTTGAAGTCCGATTGCGTTTTTTCAACTATTTGTTGCTAGCTCTAACAATCTCACATTCTCTAGCCAGGACCCATCCCGCACACCTCGGTCTAGAGGTGCAGAGAGATTAAGACCAAAGGGTAATAATCTCGCCTTTATTGGTCAATGACTATATATTAAGGTTATTGAAGTTTGTGTGCACTTTTGAAGTCCGATTGCATTTTTCAACTATTTCCTGCTAGCTCTAACAACCTCACATTCTTTAGCCAGGCCCGATCCCCATACACCTCAGTCTAGAGGTGCACCGAGATTAGGACCACAAGGTAATAATCTCATCTTTATTGTTCAATGACTATACATTTTTGAAGTCTGATTGTGCTTTTTCAACTATTTGCTGCTAGCTCCAGGTCTAACAACCTTACATTCTCTAGCCATGTCCGATCCCCACACACCTTGGTCTAGAGGTGCACAGAGATTAGGACCACAGGGTCAATGACTATATATTAATGTTTTTCAAGTTTGTGTGCGCCTAACCTAACCTATAACCTAAACTATAACCAAATTAAATCTAGCCAATAACTTCACCTATAACAAAACCTAACCAAAGTTCGTTTGCGTTTTTTGAAGTACACGAGTCATTGTTGAAGCCTATTTGCATTTTTTCTACTATTTGCCGCTAGATCTAACCTAGCTTATAATCTAACCTAACCTATAACCTAAACCTAACATAACCTAATGTAACCTAATCAATAACCTAAACCTAACCTATAACCTAGCCTAATCGAAGTCCTTTGCAGTTTTAGAAGTACAAGAGTCATCTTCGAAGTCCGTTTTTATTTTTCTACTATTCATTTGCCGTTAGCTCTAAGCTAACCTATAATCTCACCTAACCTATAACCTAAACCTAACCTAGCCTATAACCTAACCTAACCTAAGTCTGTTTGCATTTTTAGAAGTGCACGAGTCATCTTCGAAGTCTGTTTGCGTTTTTTCTACTATTCATTTGCTGCTAGATCTAACCTAACCTATAATGTCATGTAACCTATAACCTAAACCTAACCTAACCTAACCTAACATAACCTATAACCTAACCTTAACCTATAGGCTAACCTAACCGAAGTCCGTTTGCATTTTTTGAAGTACACGAGTCATCTTTGAACTTCGTTTGCATTTTTTCTACTATTTGTCACTAGCTCTAACCTAACCTATAAGCTAGACCCAACCTAACATAACCTAATCGAACTCCGTTGCGTTTTTAGAATTACACCAGTCATGTTCGTTTGGCCGCCGCTGATAGATGGACATTGTGTTTGGACAGTTAGAACCTATGGTATGTTGTGTAAAGCCGCTTAGGTTATGCTGCTCCAAATTAGTTAGGATAGCCATTAATCATTTTAATCTGCTTAGGGCTAGCCACCTAGGGTTAGCGTCTTAGGATTAGTGCTGGCTTAACCGCTAATAGATGGATGTATTTTCGAGTGTTAGGATGCGCTATGTAAATTTGCCTAGGTTTGACCGCTCCAAATTGGATTAGTGTAGCATTTTTCCATTTCAATCTACTTAGGGCTAGCCTCTCAGGGTTCTATGGATTCTAGTTGGCCATTAATATATGGTGCGCTATGCTGGGACGGTTAGGGCACACTATGTAAATCCGCTAAGGTAAAGCGCTCTAAAACATATTAGGGTATCGTTTGGCCATTTAGTTTGCTTAGGGATAGCTGCTAAGGGTTATCGGCTTTAGATTAGCGACGTTTGTTTTGGCAACTAATACATTACTATATTTGGAGCGTTAGGGTATGCTATGTAAATCTGCTTAGGTTTGGCAACTTTTGATTTGCTCGCTCCAAATCCAATTAGTGTAGCACTTGGCCATTTGTGTCTGCTAATAGGGCTAGAGGGTTATGGTTTAGACATTGGTAGATGGTTGTGTTTGGACGTTTCACGATAAGTGTTTAGATTAACATAAAAGTATATAAGTTCTAATTGTCTGAACACGTCCATCTATAACCTAAACATGAGTTAACTTAACATATAACCTAAATAAACTTGTTGCCTAAACCTGACCTTTAATCTAGCTAACCTATCCTATAACTTAACTTATAACTTAATTTAACCTTAATTTAAACCTAACCTAGAACCTAACCTATAAGCTAACCTAACATAATTAACGTTCGATAAGCTAACCTAACCTAACCTAACCTAACCTAGCATAACCTAGCGTATAACCTAACTTATAACTTATAACTTAACATATAACCTATATATATCCTAACGTAACCTATAACTTAAACTAAACCTAGAAGAAACCTAAAACCTGTTACCATATACATGTGGTAGTGATGTGTGTGAACACACTAGGACCGCCGGGGCATTTTTTCCCTCTTTAGGAGTTTTTTTTCCTCGAGCATTGTATATACGCCCATCACTCTAGGGCTATCTATCTTTCCATTGCACACTAAGTAATACACTCTCTATTGTGTGCCTTGAGCTTCCTTCGTCTTCTCCAAGCTGTGTGCGTTTCTCTGCAACCCTAATTCCAACAATTGGTATCAGAGCAGGTTGCGTCCTCGCGGGCTTAGTCGCCAGCTGCTTCAGTACACGCCTGCTCACTTTCTCCGATTTTAGTGAGCTTTGGCGAGCGTTCGCAGGTCGACAAATACTTCGGGCAATCTCGTAGAGCTCAATCCGCTCAAATTTTCGATTTGGGCTCATTTCGGCCTCTGTTTCCACTACAGGCAGGATTGCACAGGCAATTTCATCATTTTGTGCATAATTTCTGTCAGTGCCATTTTCTGCATAACAGGTGCCCTATAGTCTTCTGCTATATAGCACGTGTTGTTCTCGCTCCATTTCTCCTTTTTTTGGGTAGTTTTCACATCAGGTGCAGCATTTACCATGGCTGACAACAACAACACAGATGTGTTCAAGATGTTTGCTGCTGAGGACAGGTTGGATGGGGACAACTACCCTATGTGGGCTTATATGATGCAACATGTTCTTGTGTCAAAGGGCGTCTGGAACATTGTGCAGGGCATTGATGTACGTCCTGGTTCTCAAGATGTAGGCGATGTTGCAGGTCTTGCTGCAAGGATTGTTGTTGTTAGACTTGTTTTGCCTATGGCAGAACAAGCTTCTTGGGATGTTAAGGATGCGTAGGCTCATGCATTGATTGCGTTATCTGTGAAGAGCACCATTGTTCCTCACATCCGTTCAGCAAAATCTGCAAAACAGGCTTGGGATATTTTGGCTAGTCTTTATGCAAGTCGCAATGAGGCTAAAATTGCTTTGCTGCGTAAAGAGCTGGAGTCGAAGATTATGCATAAAGAAGACGATATGGACACTTTCCTTGCTAGTGTCAAGGATATCAATGAGAAAATTATTTATGCAGGTGAAGTCATTTCAGACAGTTCCCTTGTGCAGACTGTTCTTGATGCCTTACCAGATTCTTACCAGACTTTTGCTAGTACTTGGAGACTTATGACCCAAGGAAATCCTGAAGTTGTCAAGTTTGATGCATTATGCACATTGCTGTTGCAAGAGTCACTTTCCAGAAAAAACAGGACTAGGCAGGGTGTAGTTGAACAGGCTTATATTGCTTCTCAAGGAAAGGGTGGTAACACCAATGCAGCCACTTCTTATGGTCATCTGAATTTTTCCAGTTTGTTGCGTTTGCGAAAATCTGATATGGTTGCTTCTTTGCCACCTCTTGAAGCACGTGTCAAACATGTTTGTGAAGGCTGTATTTTGGGTAAGATGTAGCATTCTAAGCTTCCAAAGGATGGTTCAGTCCGGGCCACATGCAGGTTGCAACTTGTGCATAGTGATGTTTGTGGGCCCATGCAAACTTCGTCCTTGGGCAATTTCCTGTACTTCGTGACTTTCATTGATGATTACTCCAAGCATGCATGGGTATTTCTGCTTAAGGCGAAGTCCGAAGTTTTTATGTGCTTCAAAAAATTTCTGGCTATGGCTGAAAATGTCTCGAAATGTACTATGGGCACCCTCTGTTCCGATCGAGGGGAGGAGTATATGTCTCATGAATTTAATGCATTTCTGGCTAGTCGTGGGATAAAACACCAATGTACAGTGCCTTATACACCTACGAAAAATGGTGTTGCTGAGAGGAAAAACAGGTCATTGACGAAAATGGCACGATGTATGGTCAAAAGTCAAGCTTTATCGCATTCTTTTTGGCTTGAGGCCATCATGTGTACCACTTATGTACTAAACAAGTGTCCTACAAAATCTTTGCAGTCTAATACTCCATATGAAGCATGGCATGATAGAAAGCCTTCTATTGAGCACATGCATGTTTTTGGTGGTTTGGAATATGCTTTGGTGCCACAAGTGCAACGCAGAAAATTGGATGATAAGGCTGTCAAATGTATTTCTGTTGGTTATAGTGCTGAAAGCAAAGGTTACAAGTTGTATCATCCGCAAACAAAACATATTCTGGTTTCTCGGGATGTCGTGTTTGTGGAAGATTCTGTTCAGCCCTTGCTGTCATGTACTAGAGACAGTAATGTAAGCTCACAGGACATTTATGACACTTTGTTGCCTCTTTTTAGTGGT
Source organism: Adiantum capillus-veneris (assembly GCF_014529385.1). Lineage (NCBI taxonomy): Eukaryota > Viridiplantae > Streptophyta > Polypodiopsida > Polypodiales > Pteridaceae > Adiantum > Adiantum capillus-veneris. Next base: position 124,851,435 of record NC_140958.1, read on the forward strand.
GGAAATACGAATGTAAGTTCCAATGAGGCAAATGTACAGCGTATGGGGGTTTCTGAAAATGTTCTAGATCAGCCTATTGCTGATGCAGATGTACATGATGTACTTGATGAGGAAAGGGCTGAAAATGAGCAGGCTAGAGGTATGCCAAAATGGCTGGTGCACACTTTGCGTGACAGTAAATTGGATGCACCTTTGTCTAGTCGTACTCGTTCAAGCTCTCGCCATGCATATTATACATCACATTGTTATGCTTTGGCTGTGTCTAACTTATATGATGTTGAGGAGCCTCTGTCTTTTGATGAAGCACAGAATTCAGAAAATTGGATGGTTGCCATGCTGTCAGAATATGATGCACTCATAGAAAATGACATATGGACTTTATGTGATTTGCCTCCTAGAAAAAAGGCCATTGGTACGAAGTGGGTTTACAAGTTGAAACGCAAGCCGGATGGTGAGATTGATCGCCATAAGGCTCGACGTGTTGCAAAGGGTTATGCATAGCAAAAAGGCATAGATTATGAAGAGACTTTTGCTCCCACTTGTCGTATGACTACTGTGCGTTTTGTATGTGCATTGGCAGCTCATTTTGGTTGGGATGTACATCAATCAGACATTGTTACTGCTTTCTTGAATGGTGACATATTTGAGGAAGTTTATGTAACGCAGCCTCGCGGTTTTTTCATAAAAGGACAAGAGGACAAAGTGTGCAGATGTAAGAAGGCTTTGTATGGGTTGAAGCAATCTCCTCATGCTTGGCATGAAAAAGCTGACACTCATTTGGTTAAACGAGGCTTTCGTAAACAGTCCAACAGAAAGCACATTGTATGTAAAGTGTGAGGGTGATGTACTTCTCATTGTGGTTCTTTCTGTTGATGATTTGCTGATAACTGGACCAAATGAGAGACATATTGCTGAATTTAAGGCTGATTTGAATGCTACTTTCAAGATGAAAGATGTGGGGCTACTGCATCATTACTTGGGTATATAGTTTAAGCAGTGTGATGGTGGTATTGCCTTGTGTCAGAAAAGTTACATAGAGACATTGCTATGTAAGTTTGGACCTGAGGATTGCAAACCTATTGCCACTCCCATGGAAACAGGTTTGAAGTTGAGTCTACATGATGTTGGCGATCCTGCTGATGTCACTGTTTACCAAACTGTTGTTGGCTACCTCATTTATATATGCAACACGAGGCCGGATATTCAGTTTGCAGTCTCACAGGTCAGCAAATTTATGCGTAGCCTAGGGTCTAAGCATTGGCAGGCTGTCAAGAGGATTTTCTGCTACCTTAGTGGCACTTTACATCTTGGCTTGTTTTATCCCAAGGGGGGATCATTGCCCCCAGACTTACATGATTTTTCGGACTCAGATTGGGTTGGTTGTTTTGACACGCGAGTCTCCACAAGTGGTTTTTGTTTCATGCTTGGCAGTTCATGTATATCATGGTTGAGCAAGAAGCAACCTACTATGGACACTTCGAGTTGTGAGGCTGAGTACAGGGCAGTCTTCACAACTATGGTTGAGTGTGTATGGCTCAGACGCCTTATGGCTGATTTGGGTGTTGGACGGGACACTGCCAACACTATCTACACTGACAGTCATAGCACATTGGCAGTTGTGAGGAACCCAGTTTTTCATGCTCGCACAAAGCACATTGAGGTGCATTACCATTATGTCAGGGCGAGGCTCTCAACAGGAGAGATCAACTTGGCTTATGTGCCAACACCGGACAACCTTGCAGATCTTTTCACAAAGGCATTTTCTTTTGAGAAGCTTGAAGCTTTCCACAAAGCTTTGGGCTTACTCCCCTTTGTGGACTAATCATGTCTTGAGGGCATGGCACTTCCCTTTACTCATGTGCCAGCTCTCGTTCACCGCATCCCTCCAGGGGATATTTGTTACCATATACATGTGGTAGTGATGTGTGTGAACACACTAGGACCGCCGGGGCATTTTTTCCCTCTTTAGGAGGTTTTTTCCCCCGAGCATTGTATATACGCCCATCACTCTAAGGCTATCTATCTTTCCATTGCACACTAAGTAATACACTCTCTATTGTGTGCCTTGAGCTTCCTTCATCTTCTCCAAGCTGTGTGCGTTTCTCTGCAGCCCTAATTCCAACAAAACCTAAACCTCATCAATCCCATAATTTAAAAAACGACATAATTCAAAACAAAATTTCTTAAAAAACAAGATTGTTTCACAAACCAAAACAATTTGTTTTCATAATTCAAAAAGAAATTTCAAAGCAAAAACCATAATTTCTTTTAAAGCATGAATTTTCTTTTATCAATATACAAATTAGTTTGAATAAATTTAATATGCATTGAAAGTTCAAGCACTCACATGCGGCCTATTTGAGCGAGAAAAGTTGTTGTAAACGTCCTCGAACTTGCAAAAATGCACACACACACACACACACACACACACACTATGTTAAACCCTAAACCTACAATTAAACTTGGAAACAATCTCATCTTAGTGCTATGGAGTAGTCCACGAGCAAGATTAGCACCTCCGACGACTTGTTTCGCACTAGATCTGCAAGAGGTGAGAAGGAAGAGAGCAAGAGAAAAGGCGCAAGAAGAAGAGAAATACACAGGGAATGCCGCTGGTTTGTATTTTTGCAGGTTCTGTTGTCGGTATAGGTATTGGTGCAGGCATCAAAAAGGGCATTCATACAGGCGGCAAAAAGTGCATTCGTAAAAGCGTCAAAAAACACATCGGAACAGGTGTCGAAAATATAAAAATGGTTTTTTTAAAAAAATTGCATCCCACTCCATACTTCGCTACACATATACCGACGCCCGCCATTGACGTCGGTAATTTGGCACCGGAATTTAAGTGACATCTTGTAGTGATGGGCCCACAAACATCACTATGCACAAACTGCAACCTATATGTGGCCCTAGCTGAAGCATCCTTTGGAAACTTTGAATGCTGCATCTTACCCAAAATATAGCCTTCACACACATGTTTGATAGGTGCTTCAGGAGGTGGCTAAGAAGCAACCATATCAGATTTCTGCAAACGCAACAAACTGGCAAAATTTAGAGCTTTTTCTCAATCAAAAGAAAAGTGATTTTTTCCTTCAAGAGATTTAATACTTAGGTCATATTATCTCTCAAAGGGCCTACGGATACACGTGCAATACAAGGTCTATATATAGCTAAGAGCCAGAGGGCCAGGGGCCTATATATAGGCAGGTTGGGTGGTTATGAGCATGTCTGTCTTACCTACGGTCTTTCACTGGTATAAGAGCTCAGAGGGCGAAGGGCATGGAGGAGTACTCAACCATGGATGGCGTTGCATGGTCCCTCTCTCTGGCATGGTCTCCCTGTGTGTGTGTGTGTGTGTGTGTGTGTGTGTGTGTGTGTGTGTGTGTGCATGGCCGTGGGCAAGCTCCATGAGAACAACTCTATTCTCAATGTTGCAGGGCGGACATGGCCCCTTGGGTGGAGAAAGCTTCTCTCAGCTACCCGCATGGAAGGGACCACTAAGCAGAGATGGGCCCGACGGACAACCCCACGGGAATGACCTCTTGCATGCAATCCAGAGGCTCCACGAGATCGGTGGTAGCTTAACTTGCACGATTTGCGCTGCAAAGAGGATGTTTTTTTGTCACTTAAACGCCTACAAAGGACCATCCCAGTGGTTGTATCCTCTCGCTTCATCAACAACACAGTTGGCCATGGCAGTTGCAACAAATACAATATATTTTTAAAAATAATTTCTTTATTTTGCCCTACCTAACTAAGGGTTTTGTCCCACGGTCCGCAATATCCAGGCTCATTTAAGCCATGCAAACTTGACCAAGCCACATGCAACTCGCATGCACGGTGCATCCAAGAACATGCAAGTAGTGGGGTACAAAGATCTTCAATACAGAAATCTTTTGAAACTCAAGGCTCAATCAACTTTGACAAAGTTGAACACATGATTGGCAACACATGGCTTCACGTACACTATATTGCATTTGAGCTTGAATGTTTTCTTTGAAAACGGACTCAAGGTAACCCCTTTATATTTGTTTTTTCTCACTTGATTACCCTCATAGTTTATGCAGGGTGGCAAAGTTGCCTAGCAATATTGACCCTTCAGGCTGTGGTTAGTATTGCAAGGGGCACGGCTTCGTATACGAGTGCTAATGAGCATGGCTTGTTACATCTTTGTTGTGTTACTTCTTTCCTACTATTTGCAGTTTCTATCTACAACTCTATGCAAAAGCAAGGCTTTTTAGGACTAAAGCTCTAGGGATGCAAGACCATTCAACAACATGTGATTGCCAGCACTTTTGATACCGTATGAGCTTAAGTAAGGCAAGGCCTGTGCTTTGTCCACTCAAGGTACTCGGCAAGGACAATCATTAATTACTATTTCACGACATTGGTCAGCAAGGCTCGGATCGAATTCCAAGGCAAATTGTTTGCCATTGATGTAATCAACCAGGTTTATTATCCTCAAGAAGCATCTTTTTGATGCAACGACGAGATTTGTTGCTCGATTTGAGTCATCCACGATAGAGGATCAAGGCTCCATGGCTTACAAAAAAGAGATTTGTTGCTCGATTTGGTCATCCACGACAGAGGAGCACGACTCCATAGCCTACATTGGCCATTTACTTTCTTGGCAATAACACGACTTACAAGAGCATGGTTCTATATCTAAATGCATTCAGTGCAAGGTCACTTCTATGCCTATACAACTTGATAAACTGCGGGCGAACTAAGCTATCTTTTTCACTATTGAGCAATTGCACGATTCTCAATAACATGTATTTCTCCAAGGTCTTTTTTCTCTGCCAACTTGACACGATTGCCTCTCTTTGACATTTGTGTGTTATTTGCAATATTTGTTCGCTATATGCACTCAGGACAGTTATGTCTCATCTTTCTGATGGACTTCTAGGAAGCAAGGCTTCATGTTCAAACCTTTTGCATAGTAGTTTCAAAGCCATGAAGGCAAGTGTGGGACAACCGAAAACTCTCAAGTTATTTGCATATATGACTATGAGTCGGAGTCGAGCGCACTACACTACACCTACCTACACATGGACGACAAGGTTAGTCAATTTCAAGTTATGTTTGTTTTTTCTAGCTCTGCTAAGCAAAGTGCTTGGGTAGACTCCATACAAAGAAATTGTGAAAAGCAAAGTGCTTTTCCTGTCTTTATGTGAAGCACGGATTCTCTTATGTGCCATAATATTATCGATTGATTTTGAATCAATGGTAATGGCACACATCTGTGGCACTAGGTGGATATAAGCTCATAGTTTACACAACGGTGCACTATGATGTATACATGTCAGTGTAATCGTGCAAGAAACCTATACCAGTAGCTCACATGGTCAAGACTTTCATTGAAGCCAAGGTCTTATCATTCTATTTTTTGATATGTATGCATGGCATACTAGTATGTTGGATGTACAACACCCATCATTGCATACGCTTCCGCTATAGCACTAGCTACTCTATCAAGGACGAGCTGAGTTGTTGTTTGCAAACATTTTCTTTTTATAATTATTCACAAAGAACGTGCCATACATCTGCAACCTGATACAGTCACGATCACATACAAGGTAATTCGGTCAAGATGTGACTTCCTGTACCTCTCTCTATGAGGGCATGACACAATTACACTAATGTATGCTTATAGGATAAGCTATGACACAGACATGGTTTGCACTGGAACATTTGAAAAGGGCATCCAACACATTTGAATAAGGTGATTTCCTCAGTGCAACATTCTCTCTCTCTCTCTCTCTCTCTCTCTCTCTCTCTCTCTCTCTCTCTCTCTCTCTCTCTCTCTCTCTCTCTCTCTCCAACTTCTATGCGGGAAAGGTGAAACTAGGCATGGTTTTATTGCAATCTTTTATGTCAATACGGTAACAAGAAGGGTAACAGCCATCTATTGCCATCTATTTTGGAAAGCCTAAGAGCCATCTGTTGGTAATCCATAAGTGATTTCTTTCAAGATCAAAAAATTCAATTCAGTTGAGTACCCATCGATTATAATGGACAAGCAAGAGTCTTGCCATTAGTGATGTTTTGGACATTATTTTCGCACTCCACTGTTTATGTTTGAATGACAAGTTGAGTTTTTGAACGTCTGAAACTAGTACGGGATTTTCTCTACCAAGGTGTATAGATAAAGCTAGCCTTTTAGACCACACAATTGTTCACACAAACCCCTGATTATGGATTTTTGGGTGTGACAAAGATCTAGTTGTGAATATGACTCCAACTTTAGTGGAGCTCTTCTTCGCACTAAGAGTCACCTATATGAGTCTAGTTTTGGGGTAAGACTCCTCTCGTGATTACTAAATCATTTAGTAAGAGTGGATGGTCCATTTTTTGACCGACTTACAAGGGGTAAGTGTATTACCACGGGCAAACCCAAGGGGGGTCAGGGACATAGGCCATGGGCCTGGCTCCTAGTTAAGCAGTATTCGTGCAAAGTTTAACCAAAGGGTTTGACAATTTTGTTTTTAACTGAGGGGTCTCGATTACAACAGCAACACCCAAGGTTCCATTCGTGTTTCTAGGACTTTGTCGGCGAGAAATTTGGGTAGGTGCTCTTCACTCCAGATAAGTGACCACTATGTTTAACCTACAGGTACGCATCTATTTTGGTTTTGTTCCTTTTGGTTTGTTTTTCTATGTAGAATGCATATACTATGTTCTCTCTTCCAAGAAATAAAAAATTCATGTAAGAGCCAAGCATTTTGGGTTGTGGTGTCCAAAACCACATTATGCAGTTATAGACCCACTTGTAGGGTTTTATTTGAAACAGGTTGTCACATGGGATACACCATGGTCTAGGAACTCAAGGAGTTCAGTTTAGCCACTGTGGGCCAAGGCTAATGAGGGTCCCACTCACTCCCGTCGTAGAGTGTTTGCAGTTACCTCCACGCACTGGTACATCTCGTACTTGAAGGATGTTCTTTTTTCAGACACCCTTACATGAGCATATTCCACATGTGGAGCATATGAGTCTCTAGGACTTACACTGGCACCCACTCTTTCAAGTATGTGTCACGACAAAGTCCCTAGGTGCTGGTCGAATCCATTTTCTAAACCGTTTTGAGCATGTCATATCCGAAACAATTTTGGTGGCCAGAAATTTTCGGATACTCAGACTGACTTATTAAGATACAAGTGTTGCTAAACAACATTAACGAATTGTTGTTTATGCCTATAGCACAGTTATGTGTTTTTAATGAAAAGGTTTCATTGTTTGTACCTAGAAGTGATTAATGTTTTACCTTCTATTATGGTTCAATCATTTTAGCAAGGCTTGCAAATTATTGCAACAGAAAGTATTTAGTTTCTTTTTAGAACTACTGACATTCCTCTTTGATGTGTGCTAAGAGTATCACATTCACCATCAGTATTGGCAGGGATAATCATGGTTATACAGACCTGGATATGTTTTTTGCTAAATGCATGCACACTAGGTGTTATGGGCCCTAGGGTTTAGCAAAAGCTGATTTGGAGTGGCATGCATATTCATCACATTAGTTGCTTATGAAGCATTTTGCACTCTATGTGCAGTATCTCTATGAGATTAATTTTGGATCTACCAATCACCAATAGAGGTCATGGCTCGGTTTGGGTGCTAGTGGATCTTTCAAGTTAACCATGATGGTTATTCGGGACATTGTTGATTCCTTAGCAATGTTGGACGATATTGTGATCCCTGTTTACTAGTCATCTGGGATGATTGTCTATAAATCGTGGGGAAAAACACATCTCAGTACTGTCAGAATCCAAAGAGGATAGGCAGACTACAAGTTATCTTTGTACTCTTGTGCTGAAAGATATGCAAAGTGCATACATTAGCACCGCACAATCCAATTAGCAATAATGTATCATTCTATTTGGCATTGCTTACAATAATGTAAAGCATGTTCGTGACTCAATTTAGTCCCTTCATGTTTAATTCAGGCTCTCAACCTTGAAACTAGTTATGGTGGGGTTGTTTACTAATGAAATTTTAGAATAAGTCAAGGACTTAAACTTGGCTGATGAATTATGTCAGCAAGTTCCTTTTGTGGACAGTGAAAAGTGATACTCTTTCGGGTATATCTTTGTTGTGAAACCTCGTTTAGAATGCTCATGTGAGTTCTAAAAGAAGTTTACACACTATGATTGAATAAAATCGGTAACACAAGATGGTTTGGAATTGGACAACAATGTGGAAAATCAAGATGTTACACTTGGTTTCATTTAACCTCCTACTGAGCCGTGTTACGATCAAAAAAATTGTTGGATCCATGAAGCATGCCACTGTGGAAAACATTAGCGTATCATCCCTCTTGTTTTCGAGGACGACAACGCTTTTCCAAGGGGGGAGTAATGTCATGCCAAGGGTAGGACTATAGGAGGGCACAGCCTTGGCCCAGGGCCTACAGATACACATGCAGTATAGGGGCTATATATAGGTAAGAGCCAGAGGTCCAGGGGCCTATATATAGGCAAGTTGGGTGGCTATGAGCATGTCTTTCTTACCTATGGTCTTTCAGTGGATGTTGATCATGGTGATTTTTGCGTGCATCTAGCTTAAAAAAACTATTCTAACAGCCATGCCCAACAAAAATTTGAACTCAAAACTCAGAGAGAGAGAGAGAGAGAGAGAGAGAGAGAGAGAGAGAGAGAGAGAGAGAGAGAGAGAGAGAGAGAGAGAGAGAGAGAGAGAGATTTTATTATCGTCCTCGTAGGTCAAATATGACCTATGGGACCAAAATTACATGTGATTATTCATGTGATGTAGTATTTGTATGGATGATGAGTGACTCTCAATGCTCCAAAATTGTGGTGATGAGAGTCACAATGGAGAGCCCACATTGTGGCTGGGAGAGGAAAGTGTGATTATTCATGTGATGTAGTATTTGTATCGCTGATGAGTGACTCTCGATGCTCCAAAATTGTGGTGATGAGAGTCACAATGGAGAGCCCACACTGTGGTTGGGAGAGGAAAGTGTATAAGTCTAAGTCATGGCTGAAAATGTGAGAGAAGCAAGTTCGTATGTGACCAAAAGCTGAGCACTCTATTACACAACAAAAGGGTGTGTGCTCTTGTGACGCTGTTAGCGACGGAAATACATTGGGTTTTAATAACCCCCGGCGTCGCTAAGACCGTTGCTAACAATATCGATACGGGAACGTCTCTATATGCGTCACTATAACAGTCTCTATATGTGTTGTTATAACATAGCGACAGTTATAGCGATGATTATAACAAAGTTTGCAGGCCATCTATAGCGACGTTTATAACGACGCCCGAGAGGAAATTTTTTTGGTGGTAGGGCACATCAACCATATTGAATGTTTCATTATTGATTCACCTTTGAAAAAAATTTTCAAGGGTAGATATAGACTCAAAAAAGTCACCCACAAGACAATATAACCATTAACTCCATCATCCACAGTACGTATTGTTTGCAAAATAAAGATACAAAACTGACAAGCAAAAATTGATGAAAGTAAATCAATGACAATTGTACACATCATAGGCAAAATCACTTGATTGTTAAACCTTGCAAATGTAATAGTTACAACACCATTGTCATTATTGAAAAAATATACATGGTTTTCAAAAAGGCGTATAAAAGTCGTCTCATGATACATAAGATATGACAAAAAGAAACTAATGCTATCTAGCTACGGCTAGACTGACTTCGTCTAATCAGACGTCTCATTGCGTCTAAGCGGCCTATCTATCGGATTCTACAAAAAAAAACAATAAGATAGCTTTTTGTAAGTATAAACATATATGACGTTTCTAAAACAATACAACAAATAGAAAAGAGTAAACCCTAATACTAACCATGCTGCCGTGAGAACTCAAAAAGTCTATCAGGGCGTTTAGGCCCTTCCTGCATACATACTTACGCTCGTACGGTGTGGGATCACGTCCTGTCATCGACCACTGTCAAAACATACAAAGAATCCATTATGTTAGAATTTAAAAACCCATAAACCCTAAACTATCAAACATAAAGAGCAATGCGAAAACACTTACAAAATCAGCCTCAACTTATGCCCACCCACTGCTCTCCAAGTGGTGCGAGCTCCCTGCCTCTACTCGTGCTATGGCTGCCTCCTTTTGCTGCTTCCACTTGTCTGGGCCCCGAAGCGAGGAGTGTCCACTGGAGTGAATCTTGGAGGAGTAGCTAGTGGTGTGTAGCCTCTAGGAACGGCCATCAGCCGTGAAAAACCTGGTCTCGATGGCGATGCCGTGGCTCGTGTTAGGGCGGGCAAAGAAGGGGAGGGTAAAGGGGTGAAAGCATGGAATGGTGGCTCAAATAGCTGTGTCCATGGACACCTACTATCAAAAACTTTGGCCTACAATTAGACATGAATTCACCGAAAATTTCTATCATGATATATGTCAATGGATAGCTCTTAAAGAAGTAAATGTAGAAGTGCAATCACTTATAAATTTTATTTAGTTTGTATTCTTTTTTCCACAAGATTGTTTTTGTGATATGGTATCTAATAGCTTAAATATCATTCCACCTATTCATGCTTTCACCCAAAGAGCCTCGTTGAACACGAGGTGATGTCGAAGCATCGGCGATGACATCCCCACAACAACCATACTCACCGCCACCACTAGAGCATCAGTGCCTAGACGAGTGTGAAGATCATCTCGTCAACACCGAAGCTTCAGAGCACGCTCAATGCTCCAAAACAGAGGGAGATGCGGCCGAAGTAGGAACGCGCGATGGTGCATTAGAGTGATGACGCTCCACGTACCACTGTCTCTGCTCAGATGACAAAGAAGAAAGAAACTTCTCATCATCCATACCTGCATTAAACACACGAACATTTATACTTAATATTGAATGAATGGAGTAGAAAACATGGACAAGTAGATAGATAGATAGAGAGAGAGAGAGAGAGAGAGAGAGAGAGAGAGAGAGAGGGAGGGATTCCTATGCAGAGAGTTTTCGTTGAATTTCTGTGAACTTGTAAAAGCACTGCGCTCCGGGTGCGATGGAGACTGAAGCTGCAATCGCAAAGGAAGTCTGTATCTGCTCATAGATGTTGCTTGCCCCACCACTAAATCTAGTTGATCGGGTGAAAGAGACGCTAAGAAGCAGTAGTAGTGCTTCTTAGCGTCTCTTTCACCACTAAATCTAGTTGATCGGGTGAAAGAGACGCTAAGTAAGTAGTAGTAGTGCTTCTTAGCGTCTCTTTCACCCGATCAATTAGATCTAGCGGTGGGACGAGCTGCATCTATGAGCAGAGACAGATCACTCCCTTCGTGATTGTATCTTCTGTCTCCATCCCACTCGGAGCGCAGTGCTCGTCCTCCCTGCTTGTGAGAACATACCTAAAGCATACATACCTGAAGTGGACGCAAATACCATTAAATACAATGACGCAATGACGCATATAAATAGAAAGGGACAAAAAACCACGTGAAATACAATATATATTATAAAACCGAGCAAAATTGTTCAAAACGGATAATCCTACAAGAATCCTAACCATCTCTTTCTTTTTTGACGTAGAACTTGAAGGTTCTTGTAGCTTTGGAATGTTCAAAGGCTAGCAGCAACATAACATGTTCTTCTTCTATTCAACTTGAGTGATGGAAGAGGCAAGTTGATAACTCATAATTTTCAATCGAAAGAGAGAGAGAGAGAGAGAGAGAGAGAGAGAGAGAGAGAGAGAGAGAGAGAGCACAATCAAATCTTGCAGTAAAAAAACTAGGTGGTGGAGCTGCATGTGGCTATGGATTGCCTAGGATGTGAGGGCAAAATCAAAAGAGCGTTATACAACATGGAAGGTATCTAAAGAGCCCGAGTTTTTATAAAACGGAGAAAAATTGTTCAAATACAATATTTATGGCTTTAAGAGGTCTCTCTCTCATCCTCGCATAGCTTAGCATAACTTCCTATATCTATATAGAGCTCTCTGTTTAGAAAGATGTCCTCCGTCTCATTTTGTGGATCCTCTGCATGCATCCCATAGAGAGTAGCAGCTTGATGCTCGTTTGGCACCACCTAAGCCGCTTCCGACTAAGAATCTTCTTTGATCTCCTCCATTGATGCCACTGTGATTGGCACATGGTAGCCTTCATATGTCCATGCACTATGAGGGGCTACCTCTATGACGTACTACCAGTTTGATGTAGACTTTGTAGGATGAAATATCACCTACCAGAGCATAACTTACATGAGAGCTTCCAAGCACATAACTTCTAAAATGGGATGTTAACTATTTATATACTTACTTGTTCACAATGCTTGGGTAGTACGAAAGTGTCTCTTAGGTCAGTCCATTTCTTAGTTGAATCCATCTCAAGAAAACCAGACTCTCCTCTACGCATAGTGGAGTTGCGACCCTCCATGATTATCTTGAACCATTGCATGTGGAACAAGTCGACAATAAATCCTCTATAATTGATCCTCAAAATCTCTTGTAGCATGCTGAAGTAAGTGAGTTCCGCCACCACAAGATCAGCATCAGAGGACTTTCGTCGACTAGACTGTTCAAATTTTTCGATGATTCCACAATCTTGAGTAAAACGCTTTTTGTCAATTCGTTTCACCCTAAAATGTCAACCTTTACACCATGCTTTTGTGTATGACTTATACTACAATGAACAAAGATTATGAGTGGGCGTTCAAACATCTAGAAAGTCACTAGTCGTACATTGCAAACTTACCTTGGTCGCGCAACCCCGAGAGTACTCCCACTCTTCCTCAGTCACTTCTTCACCGCACTGTTGTGCGCTTTTTAATTGGTTGTGCAACCATGTTAAGCTCATGAATGTTGGTAGGCTCTCCAGACCCGTCAGATAGTGCATCGGTGGTCGTCTTCCCCGTCTCCACTCGATTCTGCCCTTTGTCGCTCTTGCTTTGCATCCTCATATTGTGAAATCCACTTTTGCATCACTCGATTGTGAAGCATGCAAAATTGGTTGATTTTAGCCTCTAGATCTTCCGTCATCTTCTTCTCAACACTGAGATTGCACATGAAAATCCCAGATATGTGCTCATCATCTATGGTTTGCCATAGCGTGTCCCGGGCTTTATCAAATCCGTCTAGCCACTCTCCAATGTACACTAGGGACTCTGATACCAGCCAACCTTCTGCCATGCTACCCTCCGGACATGCCTTCTGACACACATATCCCTTGAGCGTTTTCATGAAATGTTCTAAAAAGAACATCCATCTGGACTGTATTGTGCCAGCTATTTCCACCTCATCAACTATGTGAACAAGAAGATGCACCTGAATGGTTAGCATGGTAGTAGAAAAATGTTTCTTAAACATGCACACAACCTCCGAAGTGTTTAGTTTGGCAAATGGTATGGAGTCTACGTTGATCTCCTTTTGTGAGATCCATTGCACCAACTTCGCACGTTTGTAGATTGTGTTACGGACGTCAAAAGACAAACATCCCTCAATGGCCACCAGTAAAATAAACTGCAAAACACGTGCAACAATGATATTAAAGTCCACACATGAATTTGTTACACAATTCCCACTATGATATATTCCACTATGAACATACCGGACATATTTTATGCCAGTCGTGTGACTTCAAACCGGTAAGCTTTCCTTCTTTAGTAAAACACGTTTGGAGCAAGTGCATTACGCCGGTGGGGGTCCGCAAAGATCGAATGGTCTCTTTTACTTTGCGTTCTTGGGCTCCTGTGAAAATCCATGGTGCTTTAGGGAGTTTTATCGATCCATCAGACGCTATTTGCGGCCAATATTGCTCCATACGATCCACATTTCTAAGGTCAACCCTGGCTCCCAAAGCATCTTTCTTGCCGGTTAGATGGTCCCATAGTAGATTACCCACATTCTTGAATATGTGCATTGGATCGAGCAAGTGATTGATCATGAGTCGGGTCCATTATGGTAACTCGTACCGTAGAGATAGTCTCTTCATCCCTAGGGGCAATCCGTCATCACACATCTCCTTCTTCTCTAACCACGGATTCTTGCAGATTGCGCAGCCTGGAAACATATAGATGAAACATGGTCAAAATTTACCAGGGAAGCTCGAAATTTGCGCTTAGGCCAGGCTATGGATGGCGTAAATCCATTTGGTCAAAGATCAACATCTTACAGTGTATGGCCCGTCGTCACATCGTCAACTACAACATTCCCTCGTGGTTGACTACGAAGAAGGGGCACCTATGGCTAAGCTTGATTGTGTCGGGCGATATAAAGTGAAGAATATGGATGTGTATCTTCGTCCACTATTGGAAGAGCTACAACAATTGTGGATTGGCATAGAAGTGGTGGATATGAGCCGACACACACGTCGACGGAATGCTTTGATCAGAGGCATTCTAATGTGGATCATGCATGACAAGCCCGGACAAATAGAATGCTCAGGTGATTTACACTCCTCACTCAAACAATGTAAATCTTGGTTTTTTTCAAGCTTATCTATTATCATGTGTATACATGCACACCATCCGAAGATTTATTCTCCTCATGCCATGATGCTAGGGCGGCCATGGACTTACATTCGAAGAAATGCTTGATGTGAGGAAGCAGAGGAAAATGTCGCAAAACCTTTTGCGGAATTTTTGTTCCGTGGAGATCTACTCAATATCTCTCGGAATCACATTTTGGACACTTCTCCATGTCTATGTATTCCCCTCTGAAAAGAATGTAGTCGTTAGGACAAGCATGGATCGAATTGTAATCCATCTCCAAGTTTTGTAAAATCTTTCTTGCTTCCTCTCGGGAATCTGGCATCACATTATCAGCTGGCAGTATGTGCTCTTTGAGCAATCTACACAACCAAACAAATACGGTACAATCACTACAACATAACATCAAGATATCGACGCAGTATATATCGACGGCCGTACCTTTCCATGCAGTTATTGACGTACTTGCAGCCCGTCGATATATGCGTCGGAATATCTATCGATATGCGCATGGAAATACATGTGGCAAGGCATACTTTTCCACGCGTATATCGACGGATTCTACCACGAGTACATCGACGCAAAAAATTGAGGGAAAAAAAGGGAAACCCGTGCGCAGGCGGCCATTTTCACTTGCGACGTGGTCAGATCTCTTGGACGAAATGTGCTGCGCAGGTATTATGAAACCCTCTCCCCCCCCAACCCCTCTCTCTCTCTCTCTCTACATCGTGTGTGTGTGTGTGTGTGTGTGTGTGTGTGTGTGTGTGTGTGTGTGTGTAGGAAAGAGAGAGAGAGAGAGAGAGAGAGAGAGAGAGAGAGAGAGAGAGAGAGAGAGCGGTGTGTGTGTGTGTGTGTGTAGGAAAGAGATAGATAGATAGATAGATAGAGAGAGAGAGAGAGAGAGAGAGAGAGAGAGAGAGAGAGAGAGAGAGAGAGAGAGAGAAATGTGTGTGTGTGTGTGTGTAGAAAATCAAAAAGAGAAAGAGAGAGAAATGTGTGTGTGTGTGTGTGTGTAGAAAATCGAAAAGAGAAAGAGAGAGAAATGTGTGTGTGTGTAGACAAGAAATTAAAAAGCTAGAGAGAGAGAGATGTGTGTGTGCGTGTAGGAAATTAAAGAGAGAGAGAGAGAGAGAGAGAGAGAGAGAGAGAGAGAGAGAAATGTATGCGTAGGAAATTAAAATTAGAGAGAGAGAGATAGAGAGAGAAGAGACTATGGAACTAAAAGAGGCAAAGGGGTTTTGTCCGCTACATGCATTGCCATGTACACCTGGGAGTGCATGTATGTGTCTACCCATATAGGATTTGACCAATAAAGACGAGATTTTGACCCGGTGGTCCTGCCATCTCCGTACACCTCTCGGCCGAGGTGTACGGAGATCGGGCAAGACTAGAGAATGCGAGGTAGTTTACATTGTGAGGAGTATATATATTAAAACAACATTCATAATCATTGTAGATGGAAATGTCATCAACTAACATGGAGGAAAAGATTGCATGCTCGTGCACGCTCTGCAAGTATCAAATCCTGCGCATGCGTAGGATATGTATTGAGCATATGCACAAGTACGGAGAGTTTGCTAGAGAAATCGTACAGAATCTACGATACGACTCCTACGGAACGGGCATAGATTTTCGTGACATAACACCTACATTTGAGAGAGAGAGAGAGAGAGAGAGAGAGAGAGAGAGAGAGAGAGAGAGAGAGAGAGAGAAAGGATTATGTGTGAAGGTCCGACCAATATAGAGCCAAGGATGGAAGCAGAAAAGGGCTTACAGACAGAAGACGACGGCATGGAGGAGATGCTGGATGCCTTCTTCCAGACAAGCGAGGAGAACGCTAACGAAGTAGCACGAGAAGCCGTGCGCCTATCTCTTGAAGACATGTTGAGAAAGTTGGCACGTCAACCAATCTATGAAGGCGCCAAAATATCTGTGCTTCGTACTTGTCTAGCATTTTTGAATCTTCAGTCATTGTACGGGTGGTCAAATGCAAGTGTCACTGCTTTGTTTAGGTACGTAATTTACAAAAGAGATTTTCCAATTGCAACGGTGACGTGCTTGGGGAGATTTTTAATTTAATGTGGCTTAAATAGGTTGTTGTGGGAGCAACTTCTCCCGACTGGCAATAAAATTCCCCCACGCAAGCCAGACGCAAAGCAACTATTGACCTTAGTTGGCTTGGACTACAACAAGATTCATGCATGTCCAAATGATTGCATTATTTTTTGCAATGAATTTGCAGATTGTCTGTCATGTCCTAAGTGTGGAGCAATGCACTACAAACAAGATACAATTGGTGAGACAGTGCCAGCTAAAGTGTTGCGGCATTTCCCTATTATTCCTAGGATAAAAAGCATGTTTCGTTGTGGTTCCATTGCAAAGTTGATGCGGTGGCATTCTATGAATAGATCCATTGACGCAACATTTAGGGTGCACGCTGATTCAAAGGCTTGGAGGCACATTGAAGATACCTGGCCACATTTTAAGAGTGAACGACGCAATTTGCGTTTGGGCATGGCAATGGATGGAGTCAATTCATTTGGCTTGAGAAGCTCGTCATGGAGACTTGGCCTGTGTGCCTTATCAATTACAACCTCCCACTGTGGTTTGCCATGAAGAAGGGTCATTTGATATTAAGCTTGATTGTGCCTGGTAAGTTCAAGGCAAAAAACATGGATGTTTATCTAGCTCCACTAGTTGACGAGCTCCAGGAGTTATGGCATGGGATCGACATAGCAGATGTCACTGAACCAGTAGGACAACAGCATGCAAGGATCCATGGACTTCTTATGTGGACTATGCATGATTGGCCATGATATGAAGAAGCTTCTGGTAATGGTTCTTGATTTACAAAATTTTCGCTATTCGCAAGCACTTTGCCTTGGCTTGAATCATGCTTTAATATATGCAGAGCTTACAACTTCAAGATACAATGCATGTCCAATTTGCGGGCTGTCTTTGGATGTGCGCTATTCTCCCTTTCTTTGAAAGACAATTTATCAAGGCCACCACCGTTATCTTCCAGATGGCCATCACTTGCGCGAAGGTCAGCTTGGTCGCGTCGAATGTCGTCCTATGCATGTACAAGAGTGGCATCGCCGATGGGAGAAACATGAGAGGCAACTTGTTCTAGGAATGAAACGTTTTTCCATTCCCCATACGTTGTCGTACTGGGGTGATCTACTAATTAACCATTTGTTGGATCCAATGCATATATTCAAGAATGTGGGAGAGCTCCTCTGGAAGACAATCATGGGAATGAAAGACAATCGAGCTTCACGAGATGATTTGTAGTCAGTTGGAAAGATGCCAAAGTTGTGGCCTTTCACCAATGCAGTTGGCCAAAAAAAGCTTCCAAGAGCGCCATGGGTATTGCTAAAAAGCGTGGAGCAACAAGTTAAAAGGGTGATTTCAGAGTTCAGGACACCAACAGGATATATGCAATGTCTCAAGACAGCATTCACCCGTGACGATCAATTGTCAGGACTGAAATCGCACGACTGGCATAAGTTCTTGCAATTTATTCTTCCAATTGCGATCAAGGGGTGTTTAACGGAGGAAGTGTGGACCTGTATATACAAGATTTCAAAGCTAGTGCGGTGGATCTCTTCCAAGGAGATACGAGAGGAATCTATTGCAATCGCAAGGACTAACTCCATTGAGGCAGTTTGCATGATTGAGAAGTATCTACCCACGAGCTGCCTAACTATCCAAATGCACTTGCTCGTCCATGTAGTAGATGAGGTTGCAGTGGCAGGTACAGTCCACAGTCGTTGGATGTTCTTTCTAGAGCGGTCCATGAAAACACTTAAGGGTTTTGTTCGCCAAAAAGCGCGTCCAGAGTGGATCATGGCAGAAGGATGGCTGGTGCAAGAGTCTCTTGTCTTGACGACCAAATTTCTATCCGTTTTTGACCCAGAAATGCCTCGACTGTGGAACGATGAGGAGGATGCAAGATTGGTGGGAGAGGAGCCGCAAGGGCAAGGGGTGATGAAGAAAATGAACGACGCCATGCAAGAAAAGATCATGAATTTCTGTATACTAAATTCAGAGCCGATGCAAAAATGGCTTGAAAGGTACGAAGAAGAGAAATAGAGACGCAATAGGGAGCGACACGATTTTAGGCAAAGCCAAATGACTAGAGGCTTATCCTTGCCAGACTATCTCGCTCCTCTACCTAAATTCCCTACAATGGCATGGTTGGACAAGACAGTGAGAGTAGCTCAACAGATCAGAGAACCCATATCTCTAGAAGAGGAAGAGCTGGCTATTGGATGTGACTGGAGGTATCATACATACATGGCACTGTGGTCGCATGGAAAGCATTTCAGAACACAACAAATTGACAGCAGAAGAAACACGTTTCACAGTGGGTTAATGGTTAGTTTCATGCAAAAGAGTAGGGCCAGTGCCAGAGACACGAATGAGAGCACTGGCAACCTGGATTACTATGGTATGGTGTCAGATATCATAAAAGTCAGCTTCAGGCGGTTTGAGATGTTTTTGTTGGATGTGAAGTGGTTCAAGGTTATTACTTCTAGTCGCAATGCAATGGTACGTAGAGATGGAAACAAGCTTGTGCAAATAGATTCTACAAAGGTTTGGACAGATGCGAGCGACACATTTTCTCTCCCTAAACATTGCGAGCAAGTGGTCTTTGTACCGGACCCTCAAGAGCGACAATGGTGGTTTGTGGTTCAGGTTGCTCCAAGAAATAAACAAGTATTTGAAGGGCAAGAGCTCCTAGAGGAAAGTCGGTCAAATGGCGTAGATACTATTGTGACATTAGATGAGATGGACCAAGGTATGGCAGAGGAAGCTGACAGATATACCAGGGATGATGTAGACGAGGCAGATATGACACTTGTAGATGTAGATGCAATGGATGAAGACAATCTTCCAGAACGAGTTGGGGCAGAGCTATGTCTGCAATTAGAGATAGACGATGATACGATGCAAGATCTTATCGATGATGCTTCACTCGTTGAGGCCTAGGCCTGTAAAAGTGTTTGTGTGAAGACGTTGATTTAAAATAAAGCTTAAAGTTAATTTAAACAAAGGTGTTCTAACGCTTTCTTTTACTTTCTTTGTGCAAGAATTTAGTATGGTAGACCAGTTTCCAGATCCCGCTTCTATGAGTGCAGATGCATTTATGGGCTTCGTCACACGGATGACGCCTATGGGGGGGACACCTATGGGAAGGGGGGGGGGGGGGGGGAGACGCCTACGAATACAATGGCTGCGAGGTCTCCCATCACGGTTGTCTCGACACCTAGGGGTGCGGCAAAGGCGGGTACGTCCTCATCTTTGCATCATAGGCGCACTCGTCGATCTTGGCGATCGTTAGGTGGAGGTGGTGATTGGTGTGGAAGAGGGTCCACAGATGCTTCAACCCCTCCTCACTCAGGACCCCGTCCTACCCAGGCACACCTCTCGACACACCTCTTAGAACACCTCGGACACCTTGGGGGGCACACGGTCCTAGTGCCTCCAAGCTCTATACTGTACGGGCAGATGGTTCTGTTACATGGATAGAGTCGGGACTGAGATGAGACAGCGGATTCGCCAGCTCGCAGAGTTTCAATTTTCGACCAATATTCTGACACCTTGTCCTGAGAAGGACCGTGACAAAATCGATTATATAGTGGAGACCATCATGAGAGAGTATCAGCCTGCTCTGGGTTCAAAGGATCTTTCGAGGAGGTGGATAAGGGGTGTTGAATGAGACACTGTGAAACATCGACGAGATGCAGCTCGACAGGCTATCAGGACCGGCTCGCCAAAGCCTTTGGGCATCCCACATGAGACGTGGTAGCATGTTGAGCCAGCAGAGGATCACACCCACATTTTTGCTCACACTCATCATTTTTGTAACCATTGATTGTAATAAATGTCTTTCCGACATTGATTTTGATTGGATCCATTCATTAAGTAACGGGACTCAATTGAGTTTCCAGCTTGTAATTTCGAAGTAATTTCACTTGCTGATGTAATTAGTTAGAGATGTTCTCACCTCCAAGGCTGAGGTATATAAGCCAAAGTTTTGTAACCTAAAAGGAGAGTTTATATTTAATCAAAGTGAGTTTTTGGAGCGCCGTGACTGTGTCTGAGAGAGAGAGAGAGAGAGAGAGAGAGAGAGAGAGAGAGAGAGAGAGAGAGAGAGAGTCTTATCTACTTGCTACGTGAGCTACGGAGCCACCATTGGAGAAGCGACACCGCCATTGTGTTAGCAACGACGAGAGCTACGTACAGATACCAAGAGTGCGCGCTATCGGCTTCTATGTGTGGTAAGTTCCTACGAGCTTCAGTGTGAGTTTTCTTCCAACTCGTGTGTCGGAATGGAGCGTGCAGCATATCTATAGAACCACAACGAGTAGAGCTACGCATTAGTACCATCGGGGTCAAGTTTCGGTCACCTGTATTTTTTTGGCCTGTCTTCATACGCGTTTGCCGCAGGGAGTGGTTATAGGTTGATTTTGCAGTTCAAGTCTTTAGGGTGTTGTTCTTACCTAGTGTATAGACTTCCCCTTGAGTTTGAGATCGATTCAATGATTCTAGATCCTGTTTCGTATAGCATTCGTTCGTAGTAAGGATTTCAGTCACTTGCGTATTTTAGAACTTAGATTTGATTTCCTTAGTAGTGATTGTCATTAGAAGGTCGAGTAGGTGATTTGACACCCACCTAGTTGTTTCCATGCGCCTGCGGGTCAAGCTGCGTCCTCGTCTGACAAATTCTGTTGTTGGTTGAGTTCTCGCTATTTAGCTTCCGCTAGCGGCGTAACCGCCTTAACATTTGGCGCCGCTGCCGGGGACGAGAGCCCTAAGTAGGTGACCTTAGACTAATCCTACGAGGTGAGTCGTATAAACTACTTTGTATACTTTAGTTAGAAAAGATCTAGGAGTGGTGGACTCGGAAGATCTCGAGAGATACTAGGAAGTGGGGTATTCCTGGGTCTTCCGTGTTGACAGTATTTTTAGATTAGCTTAGATTTGTTTGTTGTTTTGTTGGTGTTGAGTAGTTGTTGATAGAAGAAGAATTTGCTAGTCCGTGAGTGGCAGTGGATCTCTTTAAAATCACAATTACCAAACCCATTTTATGATTAGGAATAGCTTAGGTAGGACTTCATTTGATCCTGATCTAGAGCTAGTAATCATTGGAGTATTTGCTTGATATGGTTGATTGCATGCTAGATCACTAAACCGTCGAGTTAGTAGTGAAACTTGTAATAAACAAAAGTCAGAGAAATTTTTTGTGTATCTGGGAGTTGTTGAGCACTTGAGAAAGCTTTAGGAAGGATTCTATGCCAAAAAACTGGAAATCTGCAACTTTAGACATCATACGCGTATGATGTCTAAATGACCAAATAGAGACCAAAACAGAAATTTTGACTTTACCAGAGTGTTCAAAAGGGGAGTTATACCCTAATTTCAACTTAAAACAAGAGCATTAATACTCAAAGAAACCCAAAAAGACAAGTCGGAGTCCAAGAAACGCAAAGAATAGGAAATTTTGGATTCAGATCTTGTTTTTACATTCAAACCTGACAAAAACACTTGAAACTCAATTATAAACATTGGAGAAGGCTTAAAACCAAAAATAGTCAAAATCTGGGACAAAAGACATCATACGCGTATAATGTCTTTTAGCACATCCACTGCTTAATTTTGATATCTGACCTGACAAGATTGTTACAAACACTGTAGAAAGCATAAATATCAAGTCTTGACCCAAATTGAGGAAAAAGACATCATATGCGTATGATGTCTTTGACCTAATTTTGGACATATTTTGATACTTTGCCAACACAGATCCATTGTAATAGCTGTCTAGAGGTTATATTTCAAGTTTCATCCCATTTGGATCACAATTGACCCAAAACAAGTCAAAAGCAGAAAATTGCCAAGAAAAGCCTAAATTAGCCATAACTTGCTCAAACAGAGTTCAAACTGAATTTTGTGAGTGGACAGAGCATAAGGGGGCTACTGAGAGTGAGCATAACCAAAATAGTCCAAATCTGTGAAAAAAGACATCATACGCGTATAATGTCTTTTTCAGCATAACTGCAACAAAATTCTCACTTGATGAAACAGAAGTTGTCCAACTGACAAGATTAAACAATTGACCAAGTATCAATCAATTTGGATCAATTCTGACCACAAAAACTTGGGAAAACAAATTGCCGAGACGGAGAAGTTAAAGTCCTTTAGAGGAATTGATGAATTTGAGATCGGGCAAGAATCTCCAGAATAGCCAACCAAAAAAAGGGGAACAAGCAAGTGTCATATCAACCGAGGGAAGTGTAAACCAAAGTTGGGTGCAACCATTAGAGCCGATCTTTGAAGGAAGTGTTTCTGATACTTCTTCGGAAAGATCTTACGAGATTTTCACCGCACACTTGGAACACTTGAACCTGAACAACAGAGAAAATATGGCGACAGGATCATCAAACCCTTCCGCCACAATGAAGCTATTGTTCATAAAATACCAGTACGACAATGAGCAAGGGGCCAAGATCTACAAAGATGGAATGGACCGCTATTGTGTAAAGATAGAACAGAGACCTAGTGAGTTCAAGGACTTAGTGCCTGTGAGCTATAGCGGAGATAGATATCTAGATGACGAGGGTACCATGTACTTGGTAGTCCTAAACCCTAACATTGTGGACAAGTGGGGATTGATGGGCACCAAAGCCAAAGTAGATGAAAAACTTGAGGCGAAAGCACCAATAATGAACTTACCTGATGCGAGGTTAAGAAGAGAGAATGAAACTACAAGGATCAACACTGATAACATCTATGTGGGGCTATACAAATATAATAATGGGGAGCAAGATCTCTATTATAGATGTGAAGAACCCTACACCGGAGAGTTGATAGACCAAAAAAGACTTTATGTCTTTACCTACACAGAGGGATCGGAAGTGAAAATTGCTGCTTACGACAAGTATGGGAGACAATACTCAACAATGGGCAAGAAAGAATTAGAAGAATATACATACTTTGGGGGACCACTACATCAGTATTATGTTACTACTAGCTCACAAAGACCAGCACCAACAAATGGAGTGCAAAACCCAATGACAACAGGAGGACAAAGAACTCAGGTTGCTGACTCTTTCAGTCAACCTCAGTACTCGAAGCCCGGACCAATGGGATCATTACATTCCAGAGAGTCAATGGATACGAATCGAGGTAGTGCAGTTCCAATCCCCACATATACCACTCCAGGTCCAAGGTTCGAAGCGGAACCATCACATTTACCTCCTAGTAGTAGATTCAGGGCAGGGGAACCGACAAGGGTAACCCATGAAGTCCATGATGCTAGAGAAAGCTTTAGCCGGGACACAGGAGCAATGAGATTGGTAGCAGACCATAGACGTATGAGACCATCTCAAGTAGCCAAGTGTATGCCAAAGAAGTATGGTGGTTCAGGAGATCCGTATGCACATGTGTCACTCTTTAAGCAAGTCTTAAGAGCTGAGCAGATAACAGATTTCCATACACAATACGAGGGATTTGGTCTTACTCTAGAAGGTACGGCATTGACATGGTTTCAACCACTGAACATAGGGGGATTCCATGACATTGACCATTTGCTAAGAGAGTTTGCTGAGGAATTCTCAAAACGAGGGATTAAGCACAATACGGTCTCACAAATATATGCTTTTAAACAGAGAGAACACGAAAAAGTGAAGGAAGCTTCACTTCGCTTCAAACAATACATTGAGAGATGTCCAGTACGTGAACGACCACAAGATGACAGACTATCTGTTCTCTTTATTGAGGGACTGAGAAACGACACTCTCAAGAAGGACTTGCACTTGAAAGCTTGTACAAGTTTCGAGCAAGTAACGAGAGAAGCATTGTACTTAGTGGATAACTGTACGGTTTATGGAGAGGTGTCAGCGGATACAGATTTTGCATCCAGTAGCTCTTCCTCCGTAGTGAGCGAGACTACCACTAAAAAGAATGTTCAAACAACAACCATGCCAAATGTAGAGCAAATGATAGAAGATGCTCTAAAAAGGATGGCACCATACCAAAAACCATTGCCAAAACCACTGAAATGGTGTGCTATTGAAAAAAATGGACAAACCATCCAACAGAGGAGTGCTATTACAACAAAGGGTATGTAAGGGAGCGTCAGTATGCACCTCCTGCTCAATTAGCACCACCTCAAGTACATCCAGTACCTCGATACCCAACGGGAAATGTACCAGGACCTATGGGGATAGAAAGACCGCAACCGGTATTGGGACAACAACCACCTTTACCAGGAGCAAGACCAGTAGGCATTAGATATGCACCAACCTTAGAGAATCAGGAAGAACAAGCCTTAGTGCCTGTTCAAGCCTATTATGAAGAATCTGGTGCACACATGTCTCCAACTGTGTATTACCCACCAGAAAAACCCAAACAACCAGAACCATGGGGCATGATTGGGAATGTTGGAATACCAACAGTTACAAGTGCTTCTGATGAAGAGAGATACAATTTGGACGCAAGAACATTGATGTTCATAGCTCATGGAGGGTTAACAGGACAAAGACCATCCTATCCACAAAGGACGAATCAAATGGGACCAAGACCAGCACTAGGACCCTGTTACAAGTGTGGAGGTGACCATCTGATGAATGTTTGTCCACATACGGAAATCATTAGAATTAACGCTTATTGCACTGAGTGTGGGGTTACTCACTTCATTGAGGATTGTTCAAAGAATCCAAACAAAGTGCAAAAGACGACATTGAATATGCTAGAAACTATTCCTACCAGCAGTGGGTCTGAAAATGAAACTCTGATACCAACGCAAGTTGTTACTAGAGCTCAAGCTAAGAAAACCACTAGAGAACCTGAGAATGGAAAGTTAGCGACTGAAGTGGTTAGTCAAGGACCGCGGAGTCAGAGAAACACATGGAAAGCTAGAAAAGCACGCATGAAGTTGAGAAAAGAACGTGAAGACGCTATTCTAGCTGAGGAACTAAAGCGAACTAAAGATAGATTAGAAAAACTTGAGAGTCGAAACGGGAAACGAGAGATGAGCCCGAAAAGAACGAAACAAAAGAGTATTAAAGAAACAACGAGCTTAAGCTCAGGGGGATCAGTGCTAGTCGACAAAGTACACGAACCATTGGACGCACTGATGAGAGCTTACGAAGCTAGGTTAAAGAACAACCAAACACAAGAACAGAGGTGGATGACATACCCAAACGCGGAATTGGAAAAGCAGAGACTTGAAATGTGCCAGAGAATGATCGAGACTGCACAAGCCTTATTAGAACCACCAAGAGAAACAATGAATTGTGGAACGGAAAACCCAATTCAGCAAGAGACTATCATTTCACGGGTAGCTGAAAAGACTCCCAGTGCACAAAAGCCTGAAAATACACACAAGGATGACCGCATAGTATTGAACACAACCGATCAGGAGATAGAGAGTTTTCATCCAGTCATACAGAGGTCTTACGGAAGAGATGAGGATTACAATGAATTTTGGAAACAAGTGAGAGAGGCAAACTTTGCAAACGAGCTAAGTTGCCAAGCTAATCAGACAAATTGGGAAAAGGACATCAGGAATCCTCCCATAGTGGAATTTGAGGCAGGATCTCAAGTGGACTTGGATCTGCAATCTTACTGGGGAGATGGGGGCTCTGTTAGAACAATGGAGAGCAAACCTCATTCACTGAATACCTTACCTTCATACTTAGGAGAGTATGAAGCAAAATCCGAGATTAGAGCACTTCCCTCACGAAGAATCTCATCAGAAAAAGTCATGGACTCGCAAGGATTGATAGAGATCTTGTCAACACCAGTGACATGCACTATCACTCTAGCTGAGCTTTTGAGGCTAAGACCACATATGTGGACCACTGTAGGAAAATGCTTGGAGAAATTTGGGATAAAAGACCCAACATCGAGACTGCAAGAGGGTATACAAGAGCTGAGCAAACCACAAAAGAACGCTAAGCCTGTACCCTTAAACAAGGTCGGAGAGTATTGCGAAGGTGAAGAGGGGAATACAACCTTACCAGTTGAATTCCAAGGAGTGAACACGATGGCAATACTAGACAGCGGAGCTGGGGTAGCCATTGCTACAAAAGAAATCTGGAAAAAATGGGGGAAACCAGCAATAAGGAAGACTAGGTTGAAACTCCAATTAGCAGATGGACACATGGAGAAACCTATGGGGTTATTAGAGAAAGTCGTAGTGACTTCTTGCGGCATTGAATACGAACATACTTTTGCTATTGTCGATTTTGGCAAGGAGAATAACTATGATATCATACTGGGAAGACCATTCATGAGACAGTTGAAAATGGTCCAGGATTGGGGCTACGATCACATATACCTGAGAAATATGGAAACCACTACACGTGTGAACCTGAAAGACCATAGCTACAAAGATGTGAACCGAACACCGGTAGAGGAGTTTGATTCAGCTACTTTGGCGGGATCCGAATTTCCAGCTTGGTTAGGTAAGCCCAAGGAGTTATGGATGTGTGGAGCCTCGAAATGTGGAAGTCTGAGGCGAGAAGAATATGTTTTAGAAAGGGCTATCGAAGACGAAACTTATATAGGAGAACCCTTTCCAGAGGACACACTTGAACCATTAGAATGGACACACATTCTAGCAACCCTAGATGTTTGTGCAATTCCGGATGGTCCCACAACGAAATTTTGCGACAAGGACGGGTACGACGTGGTTCCGTACTTCATGTTGAGAACTGTACTCGAAAAAGAAACTGAAAAGAACGATACACTGGAAAAGGAAGATGAAGAGGAGGTGTTTCACGACATTCCCGATCATCCAGAGTGGGGAAATGAAGCAGACAACGAGTCAACGGACAATTCAAGCGGAAACGAAGAAACTATAACGGATGTCCGATTTTATGATTTTCCGAACCAAACTAAACAACGCCAGAAACGCTATAGAGCAAAGAGAAAAACAAAGGGGGTTAGAACCAATCCGATGCCTAGAATAAGAGGAAAAAATCAATTCCTAATGCTAGTAAAGGCGGAAGATTGTGTTAAGGACAAGATTTCTGGAAGAATGAGAGGCAATGATCAAAAGAGCTTACGAAAAGACAAAAGAGGCTCAAGAAATCAAGTTCAAAGGAATGGAACGAAAACTGAAACAGAAAAATCAGAAAAGAACAAGCGCAACAGAGAACACACGGAGTCCAAGTTAGAACGTAGAAACAAGTACAGAGAGCTCAAGAAAACTCTGAAAGAAGTTTGGACGACAGAAATTGAGAGTGGAGAGGACGAAAACGCCAAAATCAAGGAAAACATGGATGTTCCCTCTCACTATAGGAAATTCACAATAGAGGATAGGAAGGTGGTATTAACCCAACCTATTCGAGAGAGAAGGAGAACGAATCTTATGACGGACCGGAGGATGCAAAAAAAGTTGATTTAGCAGCTCCAGGTGAGACACCTAGACCGGTGTACATAGCCACAGATTTGTCTCCAGGCGAGGAAGAGAGACTTTTGAGTCTTCTCAGAGAGTATAGGGATGTGTTTGCATGGTCTTATAAGGACTTAAAGGGAGTTGACCCATCGATATGCCAACACACAATCCCACTGAAACAAGACGCAAAGCCTAGCAGACAGAGACCATACACATATAATGATACATTTGCTAAGCGAATCAAAGAAGAGATAGATAAGCTAATGGAAGCTGAATTCATATACGAGATTGAACACACCGATTGGGTATCTCCGATTGTGGTAGTACCCAAGAAGAACGGAAAACTCCGAGTGTGTGTCAACTTAAAGAAAGTGAATGCTGCAACAATCAGGGACAATTATCCCCTGCCGATAACTGATCATGTTCTAGAGCGTGTATCAGGGAAAACAACATACTCTTTTCTTGATGGTTTTTCAGGATATAACCAGCTAGCCATAGCACTGGAAGATCAACATAAAACAGCTTTTGCAACGGAGTGGGGAATTTATGCTTATCGGGTTATGCCTTTTGGTCTAACCAATGCTCCCGCAACCTTCCAGAGGCTGATGACGCATGCTTTCAAAGAATACTTAAGGTTGTTTCTAGAAATATACATGGATGACTTATGTGTACATTCTCTTCTGAGAGATGAGCATCTAGAACACCTAAGAAAAGTATTTGAGAAATGTAGGACATATCGCATTTGTCTCAATCCTGAGAAATGTGTGTTTATGGTCCGACAGGGCAGAATTCTGGGACATATTGTCTCACAAAACGGAATATCCACGGATTTAGAGAAGATAAAAGTTATAGTGGATATGCCTAGACCAACCAATGCGAAACAAGTACAGAGCTTTATGGGACATTGCGGATATTATAGACGATTCATTTACATGTACGCTATAATAGGCCAACCACTTTACAGGCTAATAGTGAACTTTGAATGGACAGAGGAGTGTGAGGAATCGTTCAAGAAATTGAAAGAGGCACTCATTACTGCTCCAGTCTTGAAATCACCAGATTGGGAGAAGATATTCCATGTGCATATAGATGCTTCGGCATATGCAATAGGATGCATTCTGGCTCAGCCAGAAGAAGGAAACATGGATTTTCCTATCTGTTACGCCAGTCGACAGCTCAACAATGCAGAGAAGAATTACACCACAACAGAGCGAGAAGGATTAGGAATGATATATGCTGTGAAGAAATTTCGGCATTATCTTCTAGCCAACAAGTTTGTGTTTTTTACGGATCACCAAGCCTTGCTCTACCTAGTGAATAAACCATGCAATACCGGGAGAATAGTGAGATGGTTCATTATCTTACTGGAATTCGACTTCACGGTAGTAGTAAAGAAAGGAAAAACACATCTTAGAGCTGATCATCTTTCGCGATTGACGAATGGAGAAGACCCTATAGGAGTAGATGACGACATGCCAGACGCGTACTTGTTCAACATAGAAATGATACCGAAGTGGTCTCAAAATGTCGTTAACCTATTAACCTATGGAGGAGAGTTCGATAGAAGAGAATACAACCAAAAACATATTGCTATTCAGCAATCCAAGAATCTTCAATTGGTTGCAGGAAGGTTGTATCAATTGGGAAATGATCATGTTTTACGACTATGCATCAATCCTGAGGAATATAATATATATCTGCGCGAAGCACATGTTCAGGAATGTGCATTTCATTGTTCAAGAAGGAACACATATAGGAATTTGTTACAATTGGGAGTCTATTGGCCAGGAATGAAAGAAAGCGTACATGAATATGTCACTGTATGTATTGTATGTTCATCAAAACCGCCAGCAGAGTATTCGACATTATATCAGATAATGATCGCTCCAGAATGGAGTCAGTATATTGTTGAATATCTCACAAATAGAACTTTCCCAGAAGGAACGTCAAAAGCTCGTCAGAAATCTGTAGAGACAGAAGCTAGAGATTACGCTTTAATAGGAGATCAACTCTATAAGAGAGGTAAAGACAACCAGCTTAGGATTTGCGCATCAGAGTCTGAGTATGTGATAATCCTGGAGCAAGCTCATGGAGGAGTAGGTGGAGGCCATTTCTCAGGTGATAAGACAACAAAACTTGTCTTAGCCGCAGGAATATGGTGGCCAACATTACATATGGACGCTGAGGAATACGTTAAACGGTGTGATGACTGTCAGCGGACCAAAGTACCACTTAAAAGAGATGATATGCCGCTTAGACCAATGATGGGGGCAAGAGCTTTTGCAAAATGGGGGATTGATTATGTCGGACCCATTTCACCTCCTGCATATAAGACTCATGCACAATACATCGTTGTGGCTACAGACTATCTAACAAAGTGGGTCGAAGCAAAGGCAACTCAAAAAGCAGATGCCAGGACCACGGCACAATTTCTATATGAATACGTCTTTGTACGATATGGATTGCCAATAGAAATTGTGAGTGATCGAGGCACACATTTTATAAATGAAGTGATAGAGATCCTTCTAGATGAATTCATGGTAATCCATAGGAAATCAGCCCCGTATCATCCACAAGCAAACGGACAAGCTGAAGCAACAAACAAAACCATATGCACGGTCCTCACGAAGATTGTATCTGAGTCGAGAACTGACTGGGACCAGAAGTTGCATTCAACATTATGGGCATATAGGGTAGCATATAAAACATCAATAGGAACGACCCCATATAACATGGTTTTTGGGCTAAATGCTATCTTACCAATAGAATTCTTGATTTCAACCTTAAGGGTGGCTAAGGATCTAGAGTGGACAGGGCACGAGCTTTCTGATAGAATAGATGACCTGGAAAAGCTAGACGAGCTTCGCCTAAAAGCAGTAGCTTCTATCTACGCTCAAAAAAGGCGACAAAAGGAATTTTTTGATAAGCATGTGCGGACTAAAGAGTTTAAGGTTGGGGACTATGTCCTAGTTTACACTCTGAAACAGCATGCTAAGAAGCTTAAAAAGCGAGGGATGGGACCTCTGGTGATTAAAGATCTATCACCAAGTGGAGCCGTCAAGCTTGCTACATTAGACGGAGAAGAAATGCCCAATTGGATTAGTGGATGCAGAGTGAAAAAGTATCTTTTGCCGCTAACCCAAGACATGCTTCTCAAAATACATCAAGAAAAGCTGCGTGTCCAGAAAAAGAAAAAGATTGTGGAGGAAGCGCAAGCCGAGGCGAAGGAAAGAATGGAGAAAAGAAGACTACTGCGTCAGAAACAGCGCAATGAAGGAGCAATACGAATAAACGCAGTCAGTATAACAGAAATGGATAATGACAAAGAAGAACCCATCATTGAATGCAAAGTAGGAACCAACCAAATCAAAGCCAGAGCACTATTGGATTCAGGAGCTCAAACTAACCTACTTTCACTCAGTTTGTATAGACAATTGACAAATGACACTAAACTACAAACTGCCAAGCAAGAGTTAAAGAGTTACTCTGAGAATTCAATCAAAACTGTCGGATGCACAGTTTTACATATACAGATTAACCAGTATGTGTATCCTCATATGTTTTACGTGGTTGAAGACCAAGCTACACAACATCCATTATTGCTAGGACAACCATGGCAGAAGCAATACAATGCAATGATTGACTGGAGTTCTAAATCAGTGCTTATCAAATACGAAGGTGAAAGTCAATCAGTTAAGTTCACCAAAGGAGAAGAGCCAACTCCAAAGGAAGAATCCAAAGACAAAGGTAAACAACAACCAGAGAAAAAGAAGAAGCAATGGCAACCAAAAGTTTCTATACAACCGGATTACTCTTCGACGAGGAATTCTCAACAGTGGATAAGGAAGACAAGCAATAATATAACAGCTCAACCTTGGGAAAAAACGGAGTCAAAGTTGGTATGGAGACCAAAAAAGGTTGTGCCAGAGAACACAAAGGTGGAAAACAGAGTCTTCAATACCAGACAACAGAGTGATTCCAGACAATCAAGGACAGTGAAACAGATCTGGATTCCAAAGAAGTTCATGACGGCACAAAGCTATAGCAAGCAAATTTGGATCCCAAAGATTTGTAAACAGGAACTCCCTTCAGTACAATCAACGGAAACTCCTAGGTATTTCAAGGCGAGGAAATCAACACAAAGAACAAAGCAGGTTTGGGTCGCAAAGAGTTTGTGGCAAGCACAAGTGAAGCGGAAGCAGATTTGGATTGTAAAAAAGAACAACAAAGGTAAAGAAGAATCCATCTACTGATTCTACTACCGAAGTGCCAAAACCAACCCAAAACCCGACCACCAATCCTTCAATCAAACAAAGAGCAGCTTTATCGGAAAGACTGTTGTATCATCGCTCTACAATTGCATTGGGAACTTATGACCAAAACAACTACAATGCTTCGCCCACAGACACTTCATAGTCGTCCTGGAGGACTCAGACTAGGAGGGGGGGAGGTATACAGGTATACAGGATTTACAAAGCAGCTACAAGCGCCAAAAACAAAGAAAAACAAAAATTATATTACAAGGGCAGTGTCTTACATGATTTTGCAATTTTTATGTTTGATTGCGGATATTGATAATATTTATGCCCTTATATACCTTGTTTTGCAACAAGAAGAGATCAAATGATGAATTTGGGTCTCTAGACGTGTAAATATCACTAAATAAGAGTGTGTTTGGAGCTAAAAAGTGGAAAAAAGTGGTAATCCAAGTCCAGAAATCACAAATAAGTGTATATTCATATACACAGGGTTACCAGCTATTTATTGTGTATGTTTTTTCACTTCACTTTCAAGCTCATTTCCACTATTACCTTCTTGGAGAGAGCAAAGAGCACACAGGAGCATCCAACCTTCTACAGCCTTCTACGACTGCTACGAGAGCTCAGAGGACACTAGACATGAGAGGTAGACTCGTTGCCATAAGCTTTTGATGCTTATCATTAACTTTTGTCGCGAAAACTGACCAAAACCAAGAAACAAGAGCAGACGAGGAATGCGGTAGAATGCTAGGTAGTGGCACAACCGCCTAATCAAACCTTGCACGAACTTATAGGTGGGTTACCCTAGTTTAGAAGATGGGTTTCTAACACTCAAAGCTCGAGAAAGAACGACTGGAAAAACCCTAGGTCAACAGAGCCTTCAAGAGGCAAACAGGAAAAAGTTGTCGAAACGACACAAAACTTCTCAGGAAGCTTAACAACATCGAGGGCAATGCAACCATGGAGTATCTCCAGGTTTGGACCACCAAAAGTAGGTCGGAACAACCGATTCGGCTGCGGACACACAAAGCGTCATTTTGGCATAACGACTGAAATTGACGACCGAATGAAATGAAACTTCACAAGCAGCTTCAAATATACATGGATGACTTATGTTTGCAAGCAAAATCCAAAAGAAAGCTGATTCACTTACCGATGGTGAAAAAGACGCTTTCGGGCAACCAAAACGAGAAAGATGGAGAACGGGAAGCCAAAGTCAAGTTCAACCAAATAGATGGCTTCACAACATATCCAATCAGCTGGAAATGCAACTCTCGAGAAGAAAAGTTGAAGAAATTCAACTCCAAGGCAAAAAGACGACTTCGGAAACTGAAATGCCTATAAGGGGGCTTTTTAGCTGAACTAATGACTTTTTAAGTTGAAAACTAGTTAGCAGGGCTTAGGGCACTAACACAAAGCATTCTTTGCACAAAAAGACCAACATTTCAAGAAAAGACATCATACGCGTATGATGTCTCACAGCATGAATTTCACATCCATTTCAACATTTGAGTGCATAGCCTCATTCCACATGTTAATCACATCCTATGAACCAAGTATCATGAGAATTGGAGTTAGAAAACCCAAGGAAAACCAAAAAGACGCAAAGTAGGCCATAAAATTTATTTTTGGTCCTAATTTTGTCAAAATAACTCCAAACTCATTGAAACTTTGTAGGATTGTTGATTAACACATATACAAGCTATCTGGAACCAAAAAGCACCATTTTGACACAAAAGACATCATACGCGTATGATGTCTATTTACACTTACAGAGCCAAAACTGCTCATTTGTCATCATACATCCATTATATATATCTAATACATGCTACATATGAAATTTGGAACTATTTGGTCAAGAGGATCACCCCATTAGCCCAATTGAGGGAAAATCTTTCACCTAAAGCCTATTTTTGGCCCAAATCCAACATACTCAAGTCCAAACCAAGATTTGAGTAGATATAGTCCTTCACTAGTACATGGGGAGTCCACAGAACCAATCCAATGCAAAATTGATGAAAAAAGACATCATACGCGTATGATGTCTCCAGAGCCATTTTTAGTCCAAAATCTATCCAAACTTCATAAATCCATTGAATAAGCCTATCTAAAGCCAAATCCAAGCTTATAGAGAAATTTGGTCCAAAAATACACTAAAAGACATCATACGCGTATGATGTCTCACTATGTGATTTTGGCACCTCAGGGCTTCAACCACCAAACAGAAGTGATCTACATGCCATTTGAAAGTGAACCACCAAGTTTTATCCAATTTGGATCATAAAATCCAATTCCCTTTCAAAATTTTGCCAAGAGTCAGAACTGGACTAAACTGGCCAAAACTTGACCAAATGGGATCCAAACTCAAATCCAAGCATATGATAATCATGTATACACTATCAGCTACAAGCACAACCAATATGAAGTCATTTTGACACAAAAGACATCATACGCGTATGATGTCTCCAGCATGATTTTGAGCCCATTTTGCATATTTTTTCGCCTACCTTGCATCCTTAGGCCCTGAATAGCTCATGTTTCAATTTTCAAGTCATTTGGATAGTTAAAAGCTTCATTTCGGCTTTCAGTACTAAAAAGACGCTAACTTCTGAAATTGGAGTTACAGGATCCATGGATTCCGCCAAGTTATCGGCAACGAAGAGAAAAAGACCGACAATCAAAGATGCTCTTGCAGAAGCGAAACCCTTTGACATTCCAACAGAAACCCTCAAGCCAACCAAAACTTGGGTGGAGGAAGCAGTATTGGAGAAAGAGGGAATAAAGATCTACCAGGGGACTTTCAGAGATCCTCAAGGATAAGCGGTGGATGTACCGATGATCCCACAGGAATTGGTAGATTATAGCAGGTCAGAAGACATCAACAGGTACCTAGAAAGGGCAGACTTGCACAGTTTCTTCACCTCGAGACCATCAGGTGTGGATACAAGAAGAGTGTACGAGTTGGCAACATCCATTCAGAAGGATGGGAAAGCCACATTGACAGCCATGGATGGAGAGAAAGTAGAAGTACAGATCACTCCACAGCTCATTGCAGACGCATTGAAGCTGCACAACAAAGGGAGCTCTGTGAGGGAAAGAAGGGAGGCCATAGAGGTCTATGGATCCAAGAAACAGAATGCAACCTATGGAGATATGGCGGACCAAAGAGCGGAAACCCTTTGCCGACTGTACAACCAGTTTCTCCATGTTTGTAGTAAAAGACCGCAAAAGTATACCACACCGCCCCATGCCATTGCGACCACCATCACATGGGCATTAAAGAGCAATATGCCAAAAGAGGTGAATTACGCTCAACACATCCACGAGCAACTAATTGCCATGCACAACGAGAAGCCAAAGTACATAGGAGGAGCGGAAATTATGACAAGAATAGCTTATGAAGCTATTGGAGCTAGGGATCAGTGGCCAAAGGTTCCCTCCCAGAATGAGTGGCTTAGAGAAGCCGACGAGGAGGAAGAACAGCCCGAAGTATCCAAGAGGGCGTCCACAAGAGCACGCCGGAAACTAGAAATAGTTTCAGAACCTGAAGAGGAGGTGGACGAGCCGCTTATGAAGAAAGTAAAGAAGAAGGTTGCTCCCAAGCAAACCAAAAGTCAGAAAGTGGCAAGAATGGAAAGACTAGTGGAGCAGTTTAGAGCAGAAAGAGCTCTAAAGGGTGACTTTGAAGAAAAGTGGGTTCCAGACCCCACCAAAGTCAGAACTAGCTCAGCCAGGCCACATGTTGATCAATACGATCAATATATTAAAGCTTATGAGGAGTCAGAGGCTATACTGGAGCAGCAACCTGTCGAGCCATACACTGAAGAGGAGGTACAGCTTTTAAAAGCTGAGCTGAAAAAGGACGACAAGGGGAAAGAGAAAGTAGATGAGTCTACTAAATCTCAAGAGAAAGACGGGCAAGCCGACAAGGGGAAAGCCAAGGAAGCTGAGGACAGATACCCCTCTATGACTGATGTACCAAGCCCGAAGAAGACGAAAAATATCGTGGAAGAGACCACAATAGAGATGGACACAGATGATTTGGAAAAGCCGAAGGCCGAGACCAAAGAAAAGGAGATAGATCCAGTTCAGCAAAAGAGAAATTATTATGAGGATCTGGTAGCGATAGGATACACTGAAGCAGAGGCCCTTGAGGTAGTTTATGGGATCACCCTACAAAAACAAGATGATCGGAGAGGGACGGAGGAAAAAACAAAGAGTACAAAAGAAAGTGAAGAGAAACTGGACGAACAGAACGTACTAGAAGAGCCGAAGCCAGTGGAGGTGGTGGCAGAAAGAGCTTTAGAGTTGACAGATGAAGATGAAAAAGACATGCACATGGTGCATGAATTGCTAGGCAAGATCAAAGAAAGATCCAGGGCAAAGGAAGTAGAGATTGAGACAGCCAAACAAAGGGAAGCGGAGTTGCAGAGGAAATTAGAGAATGCTATGACTGAATCTGAAAGTCATAAAGCATCACTCTATGACACGGAAAACGAGAGAGACGGCTTGATACTCCAGCTAGCCGAGGCTTCAAGAGAGGTAACAAGTGCACAGGAAGCAAAGGAGCGGATAGAAGATGAGTTGGAGGCAGCCAAGGATGAGCTCATTGAGCTTAGGGAAAGAGTCGAGCTCCAAGAAAGAACAATCACTAGACTTAGGACTACCCCTAGAGCTAGCAAAGCAGGAACCGAACAAGAAGGAACTCTCGTACCAGCTTTAGAAGACCAGATCCGAAGCTTACAAAGAGAGTTGAGATTAGAGCAAGTGCAAAGGTTACACATTGCGGAGGGATCATTGGCCGCAGAGGAGAGGCTCACATTAGAAAATCAAACACTATGGACAGAGAATGAGGCCCTCCGCAAACAGCTCCAAGATCTACAAGAGCAACAAAGAAGAGAGACAGAGACACCACACGAAGAATCAGGTGGAGCAGCCATAGAGCTACCAGAAACTGGAGAGGCAACCACAATTGAAGATCCAGCCCCAGCTCAAGAGGTGGTCTTGACTTCAGGAATCTCTGAAGAAGAAGAACAAAGGCTCCATGACCAAATAAAAAAGTCAGCAGAGGAGAGTGCCAAGGCGGAAATGGAATGGGAGAGGAGACTCCTCATCTCCATTAGACTTCAGGGATTAGACACAAAAGTGCTCCATGAAGAGTGGATGCAACCCAGCCTGCCTTTCCCTTTGATGAAATTTGAAGTGCTAAAGACGAAAGAGAATAGAGGAGGAGCAGTATGTCGCTCTTTACGAAGGCGACATCACAAAGGAGGAACAGTCAAAGAAGATAGTAGATTCACAACCTAGATGGAGGAAAGGTTGGCTGAACAAATACCCAGCCTACCTCATCTACTTGGTGGAGGCACCAAAGGAGATTCGGGAGAATGCAACCTTCTGCCCGGTGCCAAGAGTCAGAAACTGGAAAGAGCATGGCAAGATTGCAGAAAAGAAGCCAAATTGGCTTAATTATCCCAAGATGCCAGGACCAAAGGCAGGAGAGAGAATAGGTAAAGCCTACATGATGAAAACCCTAACGGGCACCATCAAGCTCTTTACTGGCTCTCCTGACCTTTCGTGTCAGATGCTTAAGAAAATATGCAGGACTCTCTTAGCTTGCATTGAAGTGTTCGTGCCAGATAAAGCCACGACCTCGAGCCTACTATCGACGGCCGACACAGTGACTGATATGATATATGATCTTTCATTGCAGCCTTCTCCAAAAGTGTTGCACCTCCTATACCAAAGGATTATGTTTTTGCCTAGCTTCCACATGCAAACATTCGAAGAAACTTTCTACACCGGCTTTTCACCCACGAAAGCAAAATATTCGGCCCAACCTTGACCATCGGCAACCTACGATACGAATCACATTTGCAGATGCTCAAGACGACAGGAATTTATTGACCAAGCATAAAAGTCATGTCAGGGACGACATGAACGCGGAGGGGGGGAGTGGAGTGTTGAGCCAGCAGAGGATCACACCCACATTTTTGCTCACACTCATCATTTTTGTAACCATTGATTGTAATAAATGTCTTTCCGACATTGATTTTCATTGGAGCCATTCATTAAGTAACGGGACTCAATTGAGTTTCCAGCTTATAATTCCGAAGTAATTTCACTTGCTAATGTAATTAGTTAGAGATGTTCTCACCTCCAAGGCTGAGGTATATAAGCCAAAGTTTTGTAACCTAAAAGGAGAGTTTATATTTAATCAAAGTGAGTTTTTGGAGCGCCGTGACTGTGTCTGAGAGAGAGGAGAGAGAGAGAGAGAGAGAGAGAGAGAGAGAGAGTCTTATCTACTTGCTATGCGAGCTACGGAGCCGCCATTGGAGAAGCGACACCGCCATTGTGTTAGAAACGGCGAGAGCTACGCACAGATACCAAGAGTGCGCGCTATCGGCTTCTATGTGTGGTAAGTTCCTACGAGCTTCGGTGTGAGTTTTCTTCCAACTCGTGTGTCGGAATGGAGCGTGAAGCATATCTATAGAACCACAATGAGTAGAGCTACGCATTAGTACCATCGGGGTCAAGTTTCGGTCACCTGTATTTTTTTGGCCTGTCTTCATACGCGTTTGCCGCACGGAGTGGTTATAGGTTGATTTTGCAATTCAAGTCTTTAGGGTGTTGTTCTTACCTAGTGTATAGACTTCCCCTTGAGTTTGAGATCGATTCAATGATTCTAGATCCTGTTTCGTATAGCATTCGTTCGTAGTAAGGATTTCAGTCACTTGCGTATTTTAGAACTTAGATTTGATTTCCTTAGTAGTGATTGTCATTAGAAGGTCGAGTAGGTGATTTGACACCCACCTAGTTGTTTCCATGCGCCTACGGGTCAAGCTGCGTCCTCGTCTGACAAATTCTGTTGTTGGTTGAGTTCTCGCTATTTAGCTTCCGCTAGCGGCGTAACCGCCTTAACATAGCAGATCAGGGAGGATGAGTGGATAGCAGACACGCGGTTCAGACAGCAGCATCAGGCGGCGCAAATACAACAAATGACCAGGGGGACATCTTGGCAACGGAGGCTTTGACACCTTTCGCTATGAGTTTGTGAGTTTCCAATCCAATCCTAGCTATGGCGTTTTTTTAAACGTGATGAATCATGTATTCTTATTACTTTGCTTTTTGTATAAATGCAAAATCTTGCAATGCATCGAGCCCCGACATGCCAGGAGGAGACAGATGGATATTGCAGAGGTATCTATGAAGTATTGAATGATCTTGATGCTTTAGGAGAACCTATAGACTGGGAGGCCTTAAAGTCTCGCTGATCGATTGAGGTGAGACGTTAATATGTGTGAGTTGATTTAATTAAATAAGTATATGTGAAGTAATATCAATACTAATTTTGTGACTTGTCCTATGTGGAGGTTGTGACGCCTAGTCATCAGTGGATTTCATATATATGTTTTGTGAGACACAGACACGCTTCTGTGTCTCTTTTTTGTATAGACATATATGGTTATGGTTATTTTTCAGCCATGGTTATGGTTATTGTTCAGACATAGTTATGGTTATTGTTTTCCTTATGGTTATGGTTATTGTCATTGTATAGACATGGTTATGGTTATGTTTAACTTTATGGTTATGGTTATGGTTATTGTTTTGTTTATGGTTATGGTTAATTGCATTATGGTTTTGATCAATATGGTTATGGCCGGTTATGGTTTTAATTTGGTGATGGTTTTGCACAAAGTTCGTTATGGTTATGGTTTTAAGTTGGTTATGGTTTTGCACAAAGTTCATTGCATTTCTTCCATTTGCCTTAAATCTCATGTGAGATCCTACATGGATAGCATGTAGGAGGCGTATACATATGTTTTTTTTAAAAAAGTTTATGTTAAAACAAAGGGAACTCTGCGGAATTTTTTGCGGGAGCACGGTTGATTTTGGTGTTGCTCACTTTCTTGGGCAGAGGACAGGCAGTCTGGCTATGGCTGTGTCCATCTTTTCACTCAGCATAGGCCAGGCTGCCTGTCCTCTGCCCAATAAATATTTTTTATGTTATGGTCGTCGCAATCTGCGTCGCTAGGTACGTCAAAATATGCATCGACAATAGTACCTTTCGACGCGTATATCGATGCATATTGCGACGTTTTTGTAGGGACGCATATTTCGATGGTTTTTTTGACGAGGAGCGTCGAAACCTACGTCGAAGGACCCCTTTTTTGTTGTAGTGAATTGTGTAAAAATCTATCAGATCATTATACATCTAGAGTTTTTTATTAAAGTAAACTAATTGTAAGAGATCACTTGAAAAGCGTTGTGACGCTAGTGTCACTCCATCCAAACTTTGCCTGCATGTTGAGAAGAACCAGGAGCGCCTTCAATCTAGACACATGTGCTCCATTATACAATGGCGTATCGGCTTCACATTTCATATCATCATAGATAAGCCTTTCTGAATCCATGATCGTCTCGATCATTTCATCGATCTCGGACTCAAACATTACCTCGTTGGGAATGTGGTCTGCATGATCATCCCCCGACCTGTCAGAGGCTAGATCTTGTGGCCTCACATATGCTGCTTGACCAAAGCGCCTGCGGACACATCTATTGGGTTGCAAGATTGTTGCCTATTGGTTAGCGTCAGAGTCCGACGAGTTATGATTGGCAACAACTCGATCTATAATAGATGGATCGAACTCGCCAAATTCACAAATGTGCTGCAAAGAAATGTGTCTTGTCCGTCGCACAGCATTCTTGCATTGATTACAAGGACATAAGTGTTGGAATTAGGGTTGCAGAGAAACACACACAGCTTGGAGAAGACGAAGGAAGCTCAAGGCACACTATAGAGAGTGTATTACTTAGTGTGCAATGGAAAGATAGATAGACCTAGAGTGATGGGCGTATATACAATGCACGGGGGAAAAAACCTCCTAAAGAGGGAAAAAATGCCCCGGCGGTCCTAGTGTGTTCACACACATCACTACCACATGTATATGGTAACAAATCCCCCCTGGAGTGATGCGGTGAATGAGAGCTGGCACATGAGTAAAGGGAAGTGCCATGCTCTGAGGACAGGATCAGTCCACAAAGGGGAGTAAGCCCAAAGCTTTGCAGAAAGCTTCAAGCTTTCACAGGATCTGCAAGGTTATCCTGTGTTGTCACATAAGCCAAGCTGATCTCTCCTGCTGAGAGCCTCTCCCTCACATAGTGGTAATGCACCTCAATGTGCTTTGTGCGAGCATGAAAAACTGGGTTCCTCGCAACTGCCAATGCGCTCTGACTGTCAGTGTAGATAGTGTCCTGTCCAACACCCAAATCAGTCATAAGGCGTTTGAGCCATACACACTCAACCGTAGCTGTGAAGACTGCCCTGTACTCAGCCTAACAACTCAAAGTGGCCACAGTAGGTTGCTTCTTGCTCAACCATGATACACATGAACTACCAAGGATGAAACAAAAACCACTTGTGGACACTCGCGTGTCAAAACAACCAGCCCAATCTGAGTCCGAAAAAGCATGTAAGTCTGGCGGCAATGATCCCCCCTTGGTATAAAACAAGCCAAGATGTAAAGTGCCACTAAGGTAGCGGAAAATCCTCTTGACAGCCTGCCAATGCTTAGACCCTGGGCTATGCATAAATCTGCTGACCTGTGAGACTGCAAACTGAATATCCGGCCTCGTGTTGCATACATAAATGAGGCAGCCAACAACAGTTTGGTAAAGAGTGACATCAGCAGGATCGCCAGCATCATGTAGACTCAACTTCAAACCTGTTTCCAGGGGGAGTGGCAATAGGTTTGCAATCCTCAAGTCCAAACTTACATAGCAATGTCTCTATGTAACTTTTCTGACACAAGGCAATACCACCATCACACTGCTTAAATTGTATACCCAAGTAATGATGCAACAGCCCCAAATCTTTCATCTTGAAAGTAGCATTCAAATCAGCCTTAAATTCAGCAATTTGTCTCTCATTTGGTCCAGTGATCAGCAAATCATCAACATAAAGAACCACGATGAGAAATACATCACCCTCACGCTTTACATACAATGTGCTTTCTGTTGGACTGTTACGAAAGCCTTGTTTGACCAAATGAGTGTCAGCTTTCTCATACCAAGCACGAGGAGATTGCTTCAACCCATACAAAGCCTTGTTACATTTGCACACTTTGTCCTTTTGTCCTTTTATGACAAAACCGCGAGGCTACGTTACATAAACTTCCTCAAATATGTCACCATTGAAGAAAGCAGTAACAATGTCTGATTGATGTACATCCGAACCAAAATGAGCTGCCAATGCACATAGAAAACGTACAGTAGTCATACGACAAGTGGGAGCAAAAGTCTCTTCATAATCTATGCCTTTTTGCTGTGCATAACCTTTTGCGACAAGTCGAGCCTTATGGCGATCAATCTCACCATCCGGCTTGCGTTTCAACTTGTAAACCCACTTCGTACCAATGGCCTTTTTGCCAAGAGGCAAATCACATAAAGTCCATGTGTCATTTTCTATAAGTGCAACATATTCAGATTGCATGGCAGCCATCCAA
Organism: Adiantum capillus-veneris; assembly: GCF_014529385.1. NCBI lineage: Eukaryota > Viridiplantae > Streptophyta > Polypodiopsida > Polypodiales > Pteridaceae > Adiantum > Adiantum capillus-veneris. Next base: position 124,894,021 of record NC_140958.1, read on the forward strand.
TTTTCTGAATTCTGTGCTTCATCAAAAGACAGAGGCTCCTCAACATCATGTAAGCTAGACACAGCCAAAGCATAACAATCTGATGCATAAGATGCATGGCGAGAGCCTGAACGAGTACGACTAGACAAAGGCGCATCCAATTTACTGTCACGCAAAGTGTGCACCAGCCATTTTGGCATACCTCTAGCCTGCTCATTTTCAGCCCTTTCGTCATCAAGTACATCATGTACATCTGCATCAGTAATAGGCTGATCTAAAACATTTTCAGAAACCCCCATAGGCTGTACATTTTCCTCATTGGAACTTACATTCGTATTTCCACCACTGAAAAGAGGCAACAAAGTGTCATAAATGTCCTGTGAGCTTAAATTACTGTCTCTAGTACATGACAGCAAGGGTTGAACAGAATCTTCCACAAACACTACATCCTGAGAAATTAGAATACGTTTTGTTTGTGGATGATACAACCTGTAACCTTTGCTTTCACCACTATAACCAAAGGTTTCACCCATGTGGAACACTTAGTCCTAGCTCTTAGATTTGCAACTACAAAGTTTAGTTCATATTTGCTGCCTAAGCAATTTGTGATTCTAACCACGGATGAAATATTTCCCTATGTTGTACAACACATGGATGTGTCTGCTAGAATTACTAAATGGCTAGTTCGTCTGCAAGAGTTTGACTACACGGTACAGGTAGAAAGCACGACAAGGGCAAGTTTGGGGGGACTCATGACCTACCAAGTCTTTGAAAGGAAGGAGAAGCAATCTAAGGAAGGAGAAGTCCGATTACCTCCAGTACCACCGATGGTAGAAGGAGCATACTCTCTCTACTTTGATGGAGCCTACAAGCGAGCGTCCGACAAAGCAGCTGCAGGCATAGTGGTCTTTGATGACAAAGGGACAAAGGTATTTTCATTGGGCCAATTGTTAGATTCACATTCTAACAATGAAGCTGAGTATGCAACACTAACCAAGGGTCTACAATGGTGCGTCTCGCAAGGTGTACAACGCCTTAATGTATTTGGGGATGCTCTACTGTTGGTAAGGCAAGTAAATGGAGCATGGACATGCAAGAATCCTAGTTTAAGGACTCACTTAAGTGGTGTAAAAACCTTGTTGGGTAAGTTTGAAGAAGTTCAAATACACCATATCCCAAGGGCTCAAAACCTAGAAGCAGATGCCCTAGCAAGTGAAAGACTACAGCTTGTGGTGGTTGGAGCAATAAAACTAAAGCTCCCTCTATTTCAAGGAAGTGATGCCTTGCCTGACATCATGCATTTTTTGGAAACAGGGGAATGCCCATCAGATTTAACAAAGGGACAGAAGCAATGGCTGACGCGGAAGGCCACAAGGTATCGACTCATCAATGACGGTTTGTACTGTAAGGGTAAGGACCAAATACTCAGGAAGGTCCCTCTCTCTCAAGAAATCACGGGAGTAATTGCTAGTTGTCACGACGGGGTTTGTGGTGGTCACTTTGCCCTAGACATAACAAGTAGGAAAATCTTGCAGGCAGGCTTTATATGGCCTAGCCTCAACCATGATGTACACCATTGGTGCAAAACGTGTAAGTTGTGTCAAAAGGCCGGCACTAGGTCACTTATGCCTGAACCACAGACACCTATTCTCTCATATGGCCTGTTTGAAAAATGGGGTATCGATGCCATTGGGCCATTACCTAGGGCCAACTCAGGAAAATTCTACATTATCATGGGGGTCGACTACATGACTAGATGGGCAGAGGCTACAACTACCACTAGAATCACAGCGGTAGAGGTAGCTAAATTTATCTATGAGCACATATGCTGTAGGTTTGGCACACCTTTAGAGATCATCTCTGATAGAGGGCCAGGTTTCAGAGTAGACTTGGTAGGAGAATTAATGCAGAAACTGGGCATTACAAGGAGGCACTCTTCACCATATTACCCTCAATGTAATGGCCTAGTTGAAAAGGTAAATGGAATGGTTTCTAAAATTATTACCAAGCAGGTAAACAATCATCCTGGAGACTGGGATAAGTATCTACTACCAGCTTTATGGGCCTACAGAACTTCATTTCGTACATCCTTGGGATTCACACCGTATCATCTAGTATTTGGTAAGGAAGCAATCTTTCCCATTGAAGTGCAACTACAAAGTCTCAGAGTAATGGCAAGCCAGCTTCAACAGCCCAACATGCATTTGAGAGATCACATCATCAACTTGGAAAGACTGCAGCTAGACAGAGAAGAAGCAATAAATTATTATGCAGCACAAGCAGAGCATAGACGGCTTAGCTTTAACGAGCATCTCCGGAAAAAAGAATTGAAGAAAGGAATGTTGGTGCTCCGCTATGACAATCGCTTCGACACGCGCAAGGATAAGAAACTCCTACTCCGATGGGAAGGCCCTTTCATCATCAGGAAAAAGTATGCCAATGGAAGCTACCAGCTTATGGAGGCTGATGGAAAACTTCATAAAACCAGGGTAAATGGTTGGCGACTTAAACCTTATTTTCTTCGATTTGACCAAGCTCCACCAATTGACATTCCAAATGAGAACACACCATCAACCACCACCTCCGACGATAATGATCAAACAGATGAGCTAGAGACATGAATGCCTCTAGCCAAAAGGGGAGGGCTAATGATGGGGGCTTTTCACAAGGCAAGCTCCCATACCCCTCTTCTCTCGTCCCCACCCCATGAAAACCCCCTCTTAGGGAGGGAGTGATAAAAAGCATTGGAAAAAGTAAGAAAAAAAATAAAGTATGATTATGTAAATATATAAGAAAGGTAAAATAGGCCACCTCATGCCTGCGGGGTAGCCCATCCCCACCTTGCCTCCTTTTTCTTCACTGTTGCCCCATCGTGTGTCCCTTTTCCTCTCCTCCACTCAAAAGGTCAACCCCCTCTCTCTTCCCCTTGTCCTTTCTCCTTTCTCTCTCCCCTCAAGCTACCCCACCTCTCACCAATAATGCATTATAACTCACCAATAATGCACCCTAACTCACATGCAACTTACCCTATCTTCCAAAATAGTATACCCCACCCCCTCTTTCTCTCTCCTATCATATCCCATGACCCAAATACCCCCTCTCTCTCTAAAGGGCGCCATGTCTCTTGTCTTGTAGCTAAATAACCTCCCCCACACTCACACACACTCAGTTTCACTGAAAAAGGTACCCACAGACCCATCCCCACCCGGTGGTTACCTGATTTTTCTTGTGTTCACACACATCTGCACACAGATTCACCTCTGAACACACTCCCCTCTCTCCCCTCTTGTAATTACTTTATTCTCCATGTCACCTCTCACTTTTTTCATCAACCCATCTCTCTCTCTCTTAGTCTCTCTCTCATGAGACTGTTGTTCTGGCACATATACACACAGCCAAACAAGTGGGTCCCACAGTCACATGGCCTATGTAGATAATGATTTCTTCATTTCTAAATTCTAGAATTTCTCCCCCCTCCTCCCCTATATAAAGAGGGGTCACCATCACACTAAGGAAACAACATCACCAAAGAACACACTATGCACTGCGTGTGCCTAGTGCACACACACACACCCACACCATCACCATCACCATCACCGCAATCACCATGCTTGTCTTGAGCATGACCTCTACACCCTTGGCTATGGAAGATGAAGGGCAACTAAATGAAGGATGATGGCCATAATCCTCGTGCGAGTCTTCGCCATCAACTCCCACCTATCCGCCATGTGCTCTACCACTCTCTCCCTTTTCATTCCCCTACCCTATGCTCCCCATTTCATCGCCTAATTCTCTAAATAAAGCTTGAGGTTTTGTGAGTATGTTTTCTTGCAATGTTTTGCCCATGTGAGGTGTGCAGAATCGCCACCTAGTCTTGTGTTTTGGAGTGAGCTTGTGTATGTGTGAAGGGTGTGCGGATTCGCCATCCTTTTGTGGTGCCTAAGTACTAAGCCGCTATACCCCCTCCCTCACTCTCTCTCTCTCTCTCTCTCTCTCTCTCTCTCTCTCTCACTCACTCACTTGATCTCATTCCCTTTCTTCTTCATCATTACACCCAAGCATCCATCTCTCTTGGATGAAAACTTTGTTATGGTGGTGTATTGTTTGCGTCCTAGCCGCTGAAGATAGGTGGTGCCCCCTGTTTGCTTTACCATGACAGGCTCGAGGCGCGCCATTCGGTCCCCGGTGTTTTAGAGGCCGTCGGGGGTTCGGGGTTCGCTTTGCTCTCGTCAACGCATGTGCTCAATAGAAGGCTTTCTATCATGCCATGCTTCATATGGAGTAATAGACTGCAAAGCTTTCGTAGGACACCTGCTAAGTACATAAGTGGCACACATAATGGCCTCAAGCCAAAAAGAATGCGGTAAAGCTTGACTTTTGACCATACATCGTGCCATTTCTGTAAGTGACCTGTTTTTCCTCTCAGCAACACCATTTTGCTGAGGTGTATAAGGCACTGTACATTGGTGTTTTATCCCACGACTAGCCAGAAATGCATTAAATTCATGAGACACATACTCCCCCCCTCGATCGGAACGGAGGGTGCCCATAGTACATTTCGAGACATTTTCAGCCATAGCCAGAAATTGTTTGAAGCACATAAAAACTTCGGACTTCGCTTTAAGCGGAAATACCCATGCATGCCTGGAGTAATCATCAATGAAAGTCACAAAGTACAGGTAATTGCCCAAGGACGGAGTTTGCATGGGCCCACAAACATCACTATGCACAAGCTGCAACCTGCATGTGGCCTGAACTGAACCATCCTTTGGAAACTTAGAACGCTGCATCTTACCCAAAATACAGCCTTCACAAACATGTTTGACAGGTGCTTCAAGAGGTGGCGAAGAAGCAACCATATCAGATTTCTGCAAACGCAGCAAACTGGCAAAATTCAGATGACCAAAACGTGCATGCCAAAGTTTTGCATCTGAAATAGCCCTTGAATCTGCAACAACATTTGCAAAAATTTTGTCTACACTTGTCATACAAAGTGAGCTTATACAGCCCACGGCACAAAAGCCGAGATGCAAATAATTTCATCACCAAAACTGAGATCATGAACTGTACATCTGTCATCCACAGATTTGACTATAAGTCCAAGTCTGGCAAGTGCGGATACAGACAAGGGATTCTTCTTGATCCCAGGTACATAAAGTGCATCAACAAGTGTGAAAGAACTTCCATTAGCAGTAGTAAGCACAATATTTCCAACTCCCTGAACTGGATAAGAGGCATTGTTGGCACAAGTGACTGAATTCCCATGAGGGACAGACTCGAGAGAGGTAAACAATTCACGATGTGAGGTAATGTGCTTTGTAGCACCACTGTCGAAATACCACACATGTGAATCTGCAGCAACTGACAAGCATGCATCATGGACAACAGGATTGTAAGTTCACTCTGTGCTAAAAGCCCATTCTGCATCAACATCAGCAACACAGTCTCCTTTCACAGAAGTCTCAACAATGGCTGCATTTGTAGTGGAACCAGCATTTGCAGTGGAACCACCCTCTTTCTTCTTAGCCTCTTTGACCTTCAACTTAGGACATGACTTGATCAAGTGATCATTGGCTTTACAATAATGGCAACGCATCTTATTTTTGCCCTTATCACCAGAATTACCAGACGAAGTACTGCCAGCAGAAGCATTAGGAACATAATTTTTGCCACTCGCAGCAGAACCATAAGAAGTGGCTGCATTGCTGTTACCACCCTTTCTTTGAGAAGCAATAAAAGCCTGTTCAACTGCACGCTGCCTAGTCCTGTTTTTTCTGGAAAGTGACTCTTGCAACAGTAATGTGCATAATGCATCAAACTTGACAACTTTAGGATTTCCTTGGGTCATCAGTCTCCAAGTACTAGCAAAAGTCTGGTAGGAATCTGGTAAGGCATCAAGAACAGTTTGCACAAGGGAATTGTCTGAAATGACTTCACCTGCAGAAATAAGCTGCTCATTGATATCCTTGACACTAGCAAGGAAAGTGTGCATATCATCTTCCTCATGCATAATCTTCGACTCCAGCTCTTTACGCAGCAAAGCAATTTTAGCCTCATTGCGGCTTGCATAAAGACCTGCTAAAATATCCCAAGCCTGTTTTGCAGATTTTGCTGAACGGATGTGAGGAACAATGGTGCGCTTCACAGAAAACGCAATCAATGCATGAGCCTGCACATCCTTAACATCCCAAGGAGCTTGTTCTGCCGTAGGCAAAACAACTCTAACAGCTGCAATCCTTGCAGCAAGACCTGCAACATCCTCAACATCGCCTATATCCTCAGAACCAGGACGTACATCAATGCCCTGCACAATGTTCCAGACACCCTTTGACACAAGAACATGTTGCATCATATAAGCCCACATAGGGTAGTTGTCCCCATCCAACCTGTCCTCAGCAGCAAACATCTTGGACACATCTGTGTTGTTGTTGTCAGCCATGGTAAATGCTGACCTGGTGTGAAAACTGTCCGAAAATAGGAGAAATGGAGCGGGAACAACCTGTGCTATATAGCACAAACCGTAGAAGACTATAATGCCCCTGTTATGCAAAAAACGGCACTGACAAAAATTCTGCACAAAATGACGAAATAGCCTGTGCAGTACTGCCTGTAGTGGAAATGGAGGCCGAAATGAGCCCAAATCAAAATTCTGAGCAGACCAAGCTCTTCGAGTCTTCCCAAAATATTTGTAGACCTACGAACGCTCGCCAAAGCTCACTGAAATCGGAGGAATTGAGCAGGCGTGTGCTGGAGGAGCTGGCGACTAAGCCCGGGAGGATGTGACCTGCTCTGATACCAATTGTTGGAATTAGAGTTGCAGAGAAACACACACATCTTGGAGAAGACGAAGGAAGCTCAAGGCACACTATAGAGAGTGTATTACTTAGTGTGCAATGGAAAGATAGATAGCCCTAGAGTGATGGGCGTATATACAATGCACGGGGGAAAAAACCTCCTAAAGAGGGAAAAAATGCCCCGACGGTCCTAGTGTGTTCACACACATCACTACCACATGTATATGGTAACAATAAGATCCTCGTTGAGAGATAGGTGTTTTGGTTGGACGGCCCCACATACTCGTCACTACTCATAATGAGGGTAAAAATCTTATAACCTGGAAAACAAATTTAATCTTCTATTGGCATTCTTCGTCTTTTCTCTCTCTCTCTCTCCCTCTCTCTCCCTCCCTCTCTCTCTCTCTCTCTCTCTCTCTCTCTCTCTCTCTCTCTCTCTCTCTCTCTCTCTCTCTCTCTCTCTCTCTCTCTCTCTCTTTGTTCACCCTATAAACTACCTCACATTCTCTAGTCATGTCCAATCCCCGCACACCTCAGTCTAGAGGTGCACGGAGATCAGGACCACTGGGTTATAATCTCGTCTTTATTGGTAAATGCCTATATCTGTGCGTACAAGAAATCTACACACCCACGTCTACATGATAGTGCATGTAGTGGACAAAACCCTTTGCCTCTTCTCTAGCTGTAGCATTTCACAGCATCTTAACAACTTTTAAAAGTAGATCTTTGTCTGTAGCATGCAGGTACGCCATTCTTGCAATGTAGCTAATGCCTGCTCAAAGCACTTAATTCTTACTCTAGATTTGATGGACTGTGGTGTGTGTGTGTGTGTGTGTGTGTGTGTGTGTGTGTGTGTGAGAGAGAGAGAGAGAGAGAGAGAGAGAGAGAGAGAGAGAGAGAGAGAGAGAGAGAGAGAGAGAGACCCTTGGAATCGTCATCTTGCATCACTAATTTCTGTGTAGGCTCAATTTTCTCTTCCATTGGCTAATCATGACGGCTTATTGTATGGTAGCAGCAGTCAAACATGCAAGTGGAATTGCTGGTCTACATGGATTGTTGAGGCTGTGAGTGCAAGAAATTTTCTCATGTAGGAAAACGGAGTCTTTTTCAGTGTTTTTCATATGAGCAAGTGTTTTTCATACAATTCTTACCATCATGAGCGCACCTTCATTGACATGCACTAAAATCTAACCTAAATCTAAAAAAAGCTAGTCCATCGAACATAAATCTAGATCTAATTTAATCTTAAACTCAAAATAAACCTAAATCTAATCTAATATAACGTAAATAAACCTAAATCTAATCTAACATAATTCTAACTAAAAATAAACCTAGATCTAATATAATTTAACTTAAATAAACCTAAATCTAATCTAACGTAAGTCTACATCTAGCCTAATCTTTAATGTCTCTTGGGATAGTTTCCTACGACGTTAAAACTCTCTTCTTCTCGTGTGTGTGTGTGTGTGTGTGTGTGTGTGTGTGTGCCAATACAAAGAGGAAAATGGTATAACCTTTCTATCACCCAAGTGTGGTAGATTGGTTATGCCATTTCCCTCTTGAATAATAGGTCTTGAGTTCAACTCCTCGTCGGCTAGATCTTTAAGGTCTCTTGAATTAGTTTCCTACGACGTTAAATCAAACTCTCTTCTTCTCGGGTGTGTGTGTGTGGGTGTGTGTGCACGCCAATAAAAGGAGGAAAATGGTATTACCTTTCTATCACCCAAGTGTGATAGAACGATAAGCTTCTTTCTGAGGTTCCAAAGTACAAACTTATTACCCCATCCATCCTCTCAAATCGACTAAGGATGAATGGGTCACTTGCTTGCAAAGCTATTAGGGACTTGATGGCCATAGGCACCATATTCAGGCTTGTAGATGCTCATCAGTGTTCAGAAAAAATAATTTTTTGAAACATACAAAATTTGTTTCCTTGAATTTTCCAAGAGATTTTAGCAAATTAGGTTATCTTTTTGGGTTTTTGCACTATTTTTCTCTATTTCCGGGGGCGAAATTTCTCCTTTTCCTCTTGCTCTCAACCGAAATTTTTGAAATTGAAAACGGCATGATTTCAACTCGAGACACATTTTTCGGAATTGACAAGGAGAGTTGAACTCAAGACCTTTTATTCAAGAAGGAAATGGCATAACCAATCTACCACACTTGCGTAATTAAAAAGCTAAAAAGAAGGAAACTATCCCAACAGACCTTAAGACGAGGAGAGTTGAACCTGCATTGAACGGCCATAAACTGAGAGAGAGAGAGAGAGAGAGAGAGAGAGAGAGAGAGAGAGAGAGAGAGAGAGAGAGAGAGAGAGAGAGAGAGAGAGAGAGAGAGAACCTGCCTTTGAAGTGTTGAACTACCTTAAGGTGCACGCGCCGGCGCGCGATGCTAGAGAGAGAGAGAGAGAGAGAGAGAGAGAGAGAGAGAGAGAGAGAGAGAGAGAGAGAGAGAGAGAGAGAGAGAGAGAGAGAGAGAGAGAGAGAGAGAGAGAGAGAGTGATGGAGATTACGTCTTATTGACAGCAACGGTGAAAAGCCCTCAACAAACGATTCCCATTTTGTAGCAACGATTACAATGATTGCAGGCCGTTGTGCATACTCCTCACCTACATAACTTGCAACAACAATTGCACGCCTCCGTGCACCCTCAGCAAATGATTCTGCACCAAATCATCGAGTCCCATTTTTGCAGCAATGACCACAACAACCACATGCCGTTGTGCATCCTCAGCTACATACCTTGTTGCAACCACCGCGGCCTTCGCAAATGATTTGAGAGGTGGCGCGTTTGAAATAATAATCATTAGCTTCAAGATCCTACAAATATTCATGTTTCCTACATATTCACACAGCATTGCATTTATTTTTCCTCCCTCCCTCTCTGCTTGCTCGCTCATAGTTGCCAACTTGCCTCCTCCCTCTCTCCCTCTCTCTCTACGTTTCTCTCTCACTGTAGACTTCCGTTCGGCAACCTTCGGAATGCGTTTCAATCGAGAGTGGGACGGGAGAGTATACACAAGAAGATTTGGAAATTTTCTCATGTAAGAAAACGGAACCTTTTTCAATGTTTTTCATACAATGTATAACATCATGAGCTTCTGCTCGAGAGGCACCGCATACCTAGCTAGGTACGATTGGGGGCCTGGCGGTCCCCTGCCCCCAATCATACCTAGCTAGGTATTCAGTGCCTCCCTCACAAAAGCTCATGATGTTGAGGTAAGTCAGAATGTGGGAATTATTGTGAGAGTTTGTCCAAAACTTCTTGTGATAAAGAAGCCCCTCACGTCGAGCCTATAAAGCCTGCATTCCATCTCCATCTTCTCTACACTGAGTCTAAAGCTCCTGCCAATACCCCAACACTCCTCTCCTCTCTTGCTTTCACTATTATTAGCGTAACAGCTCACAAGAAGAGAGGGATAGAGCCGTCCCATCTCTTCTAGTATCGATTCCTCCTTCCCTTTTTCCTCTATAGCCATCGCCTCTGCAAGACCACCCAACAAATTTGAGCTACCCCTCAGCAGCAGCTCTCTGCTTTAGCCTAAAATTCCCTGCAGACCTCCCCCTACGATTAACCTCCCTTTTTTGCCTCCACTTTTCCAATAATCATAGAGCGCAATATCTCCATTGGGAAAAATGAGAGAAAAGAGCAAAGATCATCTCCGAAGCTTGTCCATTGTGTTTTCACTGATAGCGCTTTCCATCACCGCAGGTCATGTGCATGCAACTCCCATATTCACCATTACTGACCTTACCAAATGCGAGATTGAAACTGCCTCCTCTATTGGAGGCCCCCCTCTCACCCTCTCCTTCAATTGCTGCCTCCCCTTAACCTCCACACCCATTAAGGATTTCTCCTTTGAGAAATACAAGCCCAAAAGGAAGCTTATTAGGAGGCCTGCCCATACGGTGAGTGAAGAGTACATTGCTTATCAGGACCTCCCGTTCGAGAGTTCGTCACCTGCAGCAACCGAGATCAAGAAATTGCACAGCTAATTGTGGGGCCGTGCAACTGGACACTGATAGTGCATCAATAGCCAGTGGCCTAGATGTGAGGCTGGAGTGAGCGCTCGCGAGTCAAGATTTTGTAGGGTCAATCTCTTCGTGAGCCATCTCAAGCATTCACGTGTTCTATGCGACACCACGCACATGTCCCTTGAATTTAGAGGGATCTCTCTCTCTCTCTCTCTCCCTCTCTCTCTCTCTCTCTCAAACACACACACACATACACACAAATGCCAAAGGGCCTGATATGAAGATGAATTAGTTGAAGGTGAGCAAAATAGTAGTGAACTAAGGTGCCACGACAATATAGCTCGAGGAAGCCAGATACTCAAAGAGTTGAGTGTAGAAACAATTGGCAAGGCAAAATCCATGTTTGAAGAGGATGAAAAGGTAAGTTCGGTTCTGTATGGGAGTGGTGATGATGGTGCATACCAAGGGCCGATCATGTTCGGCTGGAGGGTGATACCCTTGTGGTGGCGCAGGCAATAGAAAGAGATGTCTGGAGGATCAAGACATTACTAGATATATTATTGTCTAGGGGAGCACTGTCGTCGTTGCCGAGCGCCTGGGTGTACCATAAAGAGAGAGCACGAGATAGAGTGAGAGATTAGCCAGAGAGAGTATGCATATCAGTAAAAAAAAAGGCAAGGACAAGATGGAGAAAGATGGGGAAGGTGGTGGACTTGGGAACGTGGGCCTTCTCCACCACCTTCCCCATCCTTCTCCTTCATGTCAAAAGAGTCTCCTTGCCATCAGCCTACCCCTTTTTTATGGCAGCGTTCTACCACTACTCTAAAAAAGGGATTTCTAGCTTTACACAATTCGAATTGGTCTAGAATTTAGACAGAGGTCTCTAGAATGGACACAATTAAAAGTGTTTGTAAAACTCATGCTTGTGCAAAATTGCTAGTATCTTTATGTGTGTACTTATTAATGATTGTATATACATAAGCTACAACAGAATATTGAAATCACGTGAAAAGCTCCCTTGGTTTGTGTGCTGAAAATTAAGAGAGATCCTTGATTTTTTAGTGTTGTAGCTTGCTCTTTTGCTCGGTTTAGAGATTGCTCGGAAAATCTTTCTCGGAGTTAGGGATCCCTCACACACGCCTATGTAAAATGAAAAGGTAAGAATAGACACAATGTTTAGGTGATTTTGGTAGGGTGAGGTAACTCACTATGGCAATTAAGGAGAGCCCAAAAACGGCTATCATTAGCCCTCTCCCAGGATGATGGTAATGTACCATCATAAAGCATCTTTTGCAAAGAGAGTGCTTTTGAGTCCTCTATGATATCTGGTCCTTTGTGATAGGATTTTCATTATGTGTCTTCTTGTCACACTCATGCTTCATGCAACAAAACTTACGTGAGATAGTAATTCTTTGACAGTTCTTTGGTATATCTTTTGGTAGAAGGCGACTCAAATAGGGCTTCAAGTGATATCCGTTTACCTTCCTAGAGTACTCTTTACCATTCAAGTCCATAAGCTGATAGTAACTTGAATTGAAATCCTTCTTGACTATGTATGGCCCTTGCCATCTAGTTTCAAACTTGGCATCAAAACGATTATCAAGTCGATTGTCATACCTTAGCACAAGCTCTCCTTCCTTGATGCCTTTGTCCTTGAGTTTTTTGTCAAGCTTCTCCTTTGCTTGTGTAGATTTTCTTTTGTAGCACTCCTAAGCTGCTTCTCTTTTCCACTCAAGCTCCACTAGTGTAAGAAGTCGATCCATCCATACCTCTTGTTCATCTTGTGCACCTCTACCATGAAACCGCATTGTTGGAATGTTGAGCTCGATAGGCTGCAAGGCCTCTTGACCATAGACCAAGTGAAATAGTGTGACCTCTGTTGCCTCCCTATATGTGGTTCGTATGCCCACAAGGCACCATCCAAGAAGTCATCCCATAACTTTGTCTTGTTTTGCACCATCTTTCTAATGATGCCTGCAACGACAGCATTAGCCTTCTCAACCAAAGCATTTGATTGTGGGTAGTAGGGTGTGCTATGATGATGTAGAATGTGAAGCTCTTCACAAAATTCCGTGAGTAAACCGTTCCTGAACCGTAGACCATTATCAGAAAAAATCTCCAAAGGTGTGCCAAATATGCAAAAAATACTAGTGTAGACAAACCTGCTCACTATTTTTCCATTTACCCTTGCCACACTTTGAGCCTCTACCCACCTAGTCATGTAATCTACAGCCACTAGAATGTAGAGTTTACCATTTTTTGTTCTAGGTAGAGGACCCATAGCATCAATGCCCCACTTTTCAAAGGGTCCATTTGCAAGCACTATTTGCCTTGGGCCATGAACCAACCTTTTATTTCCATTTACTTGATGTTTGTGACAGCTTTTACACCAATGTTGGACATCCACATGCAAGCTTGGCCAAACATACCCCGCAGGCAAAATATTCTTCACACTTAATTCTTGGGCAAATTGACCACCACATGCCTCTTCATGCAAATCTTTTAGAATGGCACCAATTTCCTCGATAGTTGGTACTCTTTTGCACACTTGATCCTTCTCTCTTTGATAGAGGGATCCTTCTAGGAAGAGATAGAAACTTTCCTTCTTCATGAGTCTCCTCTTCTGAGCTTTTGTGAAGTCTTGTGGAAACTCGCCCTCCAAAATGTAGCGAATAATGGGAGCCAATGACTCCAATCCCTGGTATCTAGGTTGCTTGACAGCTGCTACCACCATGATAACTTGCACTTCTTTCTCAACACATGGAACTGCTTGTTGTGCAAGTAAATTAGCATCTTCATTTGGTTTCTTAGGAATATATATAGTTGCACTTATTTAAATTGATGAAACAACCTACGAATGGCATGAACTTTTGTCCTTAAGCTTTCATTCTTGCATTCCCAAATGCCTAAAATCTACTTTACAATGAGAAGTGCATCCCCCTTTACCATAAGAGGTTGTATACATTGGCCAATGCACATCTTTAAACCATGAAGTAGTGTGTCGTATTGTGTTTCATTGTTGCTAGTTGAACCTAGTAGATTGACCTTCTCTTTCATGACAACCTGTCCACTTGGCTTGAGCAGCACTAGCCCTCCCCTTTCTTTTCCTGTGACTCGTCAAAAAGCTCCATCAAAGAACAAGGTAAAAGCATTATGAATACTTTTAGGTGGTGGCAATGGTAGGGTTATTACTTCAGTCACCTTAATCTCCTTCTCATGTATCCTATAAGTGAGAATCCCTGCCAATTGTGCACACACACTATCTTCTACCTTAAAAGAGTATTGGAACTCTTGCAAGTCCATAATCCACTTAGAGATCCTAGTACTAAGATTCATTTGAGATGACACCAAGGGAACAATTTTTCTGCAATGAGAATTATAAAAGGTTTTGGTAGTAAGTAGGATCTAAAATTTCTCCTACAAACATAAGAGAAAGCATCATGAGTTCTGCCTGGGTGTAGCCTCTCTCCAAAGCATTCATGACCCTACTAGAAAAGTAGATGGGTCGCATCCTGGTAGTACTGTGGGGATCTTGTTGTAGCAAAACAACACCAATTGTTTCTTTCCCAACACTAGAGCTAACCAATAATGTGTACTCCCAACAAGGAAGCATGAGTGTTGGTAGCTCAGCCAGAATGACTTTGACGTTATAAAAATATTCTTCAAGCTCATCAGACCAAACAAACTCGGCTTGTTGTGTCAACTTTTGCAAAGGGTGAAGTAACTCTGAGGCTAATTGAATGAAGCGTGACATATACTTCACCTTTTGAATGAATGAGATGACCTCCTTAAGACTCTTCAATGACGCTAACTCAATAAGAGCCTTTGACTTTAAAGGATCCACCTCGATGCCTTGGTAAGAAACTTTATGACCAAGCAAGATCACTTCATCCTCACCTATGTGGCACTTGTCGTGGTTGAGTTGATCTCCCATGTCATAAAGTTTCTTCAAACCCTCTTCTACCTTTTGTAGATGCAATGATTTTGATCTATAAATGCAAAAATCATCAATAATAACCCTAATGGACTTTCCAAAGAATGCTTGAAACACCATGTTCATGAAGTGTTGGAAGGTTGCAGGAGCATTTGTTAGGCCAAATGGCATGACTCTGAAAGCATAACGACCCCAAGGAGTAATGAAGATTGTTTTCAATTGATCCTCCAATGTGATACATATTTGAAAGTAACCCGAGTAGCCATCACACACAGTGTACTTCTCATGACCAGCTACCTCACTTAGTATCTCATCCTGAAATGGGAGGGCAAAGTGATCCCTTTTTGTTGCCTCATTGAGTGGACGGTAATCCACACCCACCCTCCACTTGCCATTTTTCTTGGGAGTGACAACAATGGGAGAGACCCACTCCGAATTCTCCACTGGATAAATAAAACATGCTGCTAAAAGCTCTTACCACCTTAAGTAAATCCTGCTCCTTGATGACTCCTAGCCTTTGAAGCTTTTGATAATTCGGTTTGGCCTCTAGCTTTAGCTCGATCTTGTGTTGAACATCATCTACTCCATGCATGTCGGTGTAGTCTTTAGCAAAAATCTTAAAAAATTTCCTTAACACACCTTTGAACTCCTCTCTATCATCCTTTGTAAGTGTTGTAGACAACATACCTTCTAGCATTCCTTCATCTTACACATTTTAGTTCTCTTGGGAACCTACCTCCTCCAAACCTTGAAAAGGGGTCTCTTGGTTGGTTGGCTTAAACCTTACCCCCATGACTTCGATGGAAGACTCCTCTTCAGTAATGCTACCACTACTTTCTTCTTCTGAAGTGTTATCGGTCCAATCTTCTTCCGTATCACTTTGAGATGAAAAATGGTAAGAAAAATTATGGTAATGGTGAGTAAATGTACATAGCATACTTAGGGAAATAATGCACACCTAGGTAGAAATAATTAAATAAATACCAAAATAATTATGAAAATTCCCTATATTTAGACCCTAATATATTGAAATATTTACACACAAATGGGCCATAATATTTATTTATTTATGTTTTGGGCTCAATGAGCGCAATGACTAGCTAGATGAGGGTTTTAAGAAGATATCGGAAAAGTCCCCTAACTCACACACGCCTATGTACAATGAAAAGGTAAGAATAGCCACAGTGTTTAGGTGATTTTGGTAGGGTGAGGTAACTCACTATGGCAATTACGGAGAGCCAAAAAATGGCTATCATTAGCCCTCCCCCAGAATGATGGTATATTCATGTACCATCATAAAGCATCTTTTGCAAAGAGAGTGCTTTTGAGTCCTCTACGATATCTGGTCCTTTGACAAGATTTTCATTGTGTGGCTTTTTGTCACACTCATGCTTCATGCAACAAAACTTACGTGAGATAGTCGCTCTTTGACAGTTTTTTGGTAGATCTTTTGGTAGAAGGCGACTCAAATAGGGCTTCAAGCAATACCCGTTTACCTTCCTGGAGTGCTCTTGTTGGACGGATACGCCGCGACGGACGTCAGCACAACAAGAACTCACCTAACAAGATTTGTCAGCTAAGGACGAAGCTCGACCCGCAGGCACGTGGAAGCAAGCATAAGGTGTCAACCTACACTCGATCGACTCCTAACTAATTCCTACAGAGGTCTCTACCAATTGTCTAAGTCACAGCCTTCAAAAGTGCATAAGAGGAAACTTTCTACAACGCTTTCTAGAGCCGAACACCCATCAAACAATCTCGAAACACCATAGAACTTGAAGGAGACCCTACTAACACCAATAGGTCGCTCTCCCTAAGGTCTATGAACCAAAACCCCAACCCAAAACATCCGGTGCAAAATCACGTAGGATGTCTGGCCAAAATTTGCAGGTCTTTGTTTTCGAAATCTAAAGTGCCTAATGTGTATCTATACTCAATGTGAACACGTGGATATGCTGCAATGCAAAATCGGACAACGTATGCTCACCAAATCACCAGATGAAGCTCGTAGAAGGAGCTCGCAAAACCGGACCGTACGCGCGCAATGTAGATATCGGCGCGTAGCTCTCGTTGGGGGTAATACGCTGCACTTCTCCGCACTCGATTCCGACCACCGGTGCACACGTAGCATCAAGATGAAACTCAAACTCTCTCTCGTACACAGTACGCTCACTCACAGACTTCAAAACTTCTTTTAAAATGAAAAAAGGTTTTTCATTAAGGTCAAAAAGTGGTATAAATACCTTACAATTCTCAAACCCTAAAGTTCCAAATCAACCATCTACTCAATCTAACTATCAAAACTCGAATACAATCTGGAAACTTCTGTAAGCCCCAATATTTACAAGGTGAAAATTCAAGTTTCCTCAATAAATGAATAATTACAAAAATGATAATCTCTCGAGTAGGCAGTTTCCGTGGGGTGTGTCCAGCTTCTAACACTTCCCCCTCCTTGCTCATGTCATCCCCTACATGGCCGTTGAGCTGCTTCTTCATCGTATGGTTTCACGCATCTTGATCAGTGATTCGTATCTTGCATGTAGATTCATCATTGTTGGGCCAAAAATATCAGTTTTTATTGTGAAGAAGCCGGTGTAGAACGCTTCTTCAAAGGCCTGGAGGTGATAGGATGGCAGAAACATTATCCTTTAATACAACGCATGTATCACCTCCTTGGAAGGCTGACCAGAAAGATCATAGGCACATCTGTAAGTATCTTGGAAGAAGAAGATACTCTCTGTCACCTGGCCTGGCTTGAATGTCTCAAATACTGCTAAAAGAGTTTTGCAGATTTTCTTCATCATGATGCACGTAAGGTCAGGTGAGCCAGTGAACAATTTGATGGCACCCATTAGGGTTTTCACCATGTATTGGACACTTATTCTCTCATCTGCCTTCAAACTTGGCATCTTAGGATAATTCAGCCAAGTGGGTTGGCTCCTTTGTAATATCTCCTGGGCCTTCCACATCCCGATCCTTAGTAGAGGACAAAAGCTGAGGTTGTCTCTGATGTTTTTCGGTGCCTCTACCAAATGGATTAGGTATTGTGGGTACTTCGTCAGCCAAGCCTTCCTCCATTTTGGCTGAGAGTCAACTATTAGCCTGGCCCCTTCTGGTTGAGAGATATCTGCATTGTAGAGTGGCACTGTCGGCTCTTCTCTAATCCTCTTATTGATGGTGGCGCCTTCATATTTTAGCTAAGGATATGGAAGAGAGGGTTGAAGCCATTCGCACCTGAGGTTGCTGGCGTCGATCTTCTGGATAGTCATGGATTTGAAAACCCTCTGCTCCCATTCCAAGGCTTCCTTAGTTGTCTCTCTGATCTCCACCTCTATTGCTTTACACAGCTTTTCCTCCTCTTCCTGTGTCAGATCTTGTGGCTCTTGAGAGGATCCTTCTAGGATTTCCTCTTGCATAGGTGTGTCCATAGGATCTGCCACATTTTCTAAATCTATGCCCTCATTGGCCGCTGGCCCTGTGCCTTCTTGCTCTCCGGCTTGTTGTCCTCTCAGCTCCTCAATCTGCTTTAGGAGTTTTTGTTTTTCTGTTTCAGCTTCTTCTCCCATATTCACAAGGAGGTCGTTCAACTCGGCATTTATCTTCTCCGCCTCCTCGATCTTTCTTTTGATACTTTCTAATTCCTCTTGCATGGCTTTTTGGTCTTCTTCCATTTGTGTTTGCATAACAATTTACCCTTCTGTCATCATCAATCGTTGCTTTTTCTCTAGAGTCAGCTCTTTATGAAGTTCTTGCATCTGTTCTTCATACATTTGGCTTTCCGTAGTGATGTGAGTCGAGCTAGTAGCTCTGACTCTGGCAGGAGATGCCCGCAGCCTCTGGATGGTTTGATCTTTCACTTTGAGCTGGTCCTTGAGCTCAAGGACCTCATCCTAGCTGGCTTCTTGATCTATCTCCCCCTTTTCTTTGGTATTTCGCATTGCTTCAACTTCTTTAGACTCCTTGGCCAGCTGTAGGGTTAGGTTATCCCTTTCCCTCTCGGAATCTATCAATGATTTGTTGAGTTGCTTACACTCCTCTTCGACTCCTTGCATTCTTTGGGTTGCTGCCTGATTTTCTTTTTCCTTTTCCTAGAATCTTTGCAATGCCTTTGCTAGACTGGCCTGTAGCTTTGTCTCTCTCTCTCTTTCTGCCTTTGACTTTGTCCTTGTAAAGAGTCTACGTCTAGCTTTATCTTCACTTCAGTGGCCTTGAGAGCTACCATCTCCCTTTCTGAGGCCATGGAATGCGCTCTTAACCTAGTTAACTTCGTCATCACCACATCCCAATCATTGGAGGGCAGGTGAAGGTCCACGGTATCTATGGACATCACTTTTAATTCTACTAACCTTATTATTTGCATTTGTTCCTTAGGCCCTGTGCTTGCCAAGTCGAATGCGACTGTGGCGGCCTCTTCTTTTGTGTATCCTGCAGCTCTAGCAAGTTCAGAAATGTGTTGTATGCTTCATTTTACTTTGTCTCCTCACTCTTCGATTTAACCTCTTCCCTCTCTTGGCTTTGTTCTTTCTTGGACTCTTCCTGGCCTTCATGTTTGTCTTCCTCCTCTTTATCTTCTTGTGGAGGGCTTCTAGGAGGTGGTGAGGGCGGTGGGTTGCTGGCCGGTAGAGATGTAGTCTTTTTCTTTAAATCTCGGTCTGCCTTTGTCTTTCTTTCTCTCTCTTGGCTCTCTTGCTCATCTAGCAGTTTCTGTGGTACCTGCTCCACTTCCTCTTCTGTAAAAGGTACATGCGGGATATTTTTTGATGCGGCATCAAGAATCTCAAAATTTTTAATGTAATCTTCGAATCTATCCCTTTGCACCCTTCGGGATGATCCTGACATTGCTTCTAGAGACGGCTTCCAGAGTTCACTCAAATCGCCTTTAAGGGACCTTTCTGCTCTGAAGCTCTCCATCAGCCGCTCTAGTCTTGCAGCTTTTTGTGACTTTGTCTCTTTTGCCGGAACTTGGGCAAATTCTTTCTTTCCCTTCTTTTGCTCTGGCTGCTCTTCTAGACAGGATCTAGCCGTCTTTTCAATCTTGTAGCAACCCTTGGTGCTCTTTGTTGCTCGTCTTCTTTGTCTTCTTTGAGCCTAAACCACTCGTAGTGATTAGTTCTCCTGGCACAATATATGTGGGCTTCTTGTTACCCATCTACTAGGTTGTCATGTATATATGCTACATAATTGACTATCTTTGGAGTTCTCTTCATCATTGCCCAAGTGAATGTCGTGGAAATTGCTCCTTGCGGCATTTTGTACTTTTGTGGCCGCTTTGTACACATATGGAAGTATTGGTTGTACAGCTGACTCATGATTGCCACTCTTGGGTTGGAAATATCTTCAAAAGTGTAGCTACCTTTCTTCTCAGTGTACACCTTGACATCATCCCTTCTTTTAGTTACACTATCCCCCTTGTTGGAGAGGTCTAGTGCATTTGTTATAACTTTCTTGGTGATGATTATTTCTATTTCTGGCCTGCCTTGCAGATCAGTTACTCTGGCCACTCCATCTTCTTTGATGGTCACAAACTCCTAGACTCTCTTTATGTCAACCCCTGCCGACACTGCTTCAAAATAGTTGTGGAGATTAATCTTCTCCAAGTACCCGGCCATCTTGCTTCTTACGAACTCATTGAGTTCTCGTGGTAGCATTGGTAGCTCAATCACATTCCCTTCAGTGTCTTTGAACACTCCTTGGTAGATCTTTAGGTCATTGGACTCTAGCAGATCTTCTTGGATCCATGTGCTGGTGGGCTTTAGTGTTCCTTCTGGTATGACGAAGGGCTCCACTTCTTCTAGGTAATCTTTAATGGTCATTCTTTTCTTCTTTGCCGGTGACTTTGCGGCTGCCATAGATCCTGTTGCACTCAGTAGTCCGAAGTTAGTGTTTTTTCCATATAGCTGAGAAACTGAGTTTTAACTATCCAAATGAATGAAAAATTGAAAATAAAGCTTAAAAGGAACTTGTGAAACTGTGCATGTGCTCACAGTGCAATTCTGGCCAAAAATTTCCATTTAGACATCCTACGCGTAGGATGTCTTTTTCATCATAATTGAGTGATACTTGACATGCTGGTAGTCCTTGGCCTATGGAACATGGCTATATGCTTGGATATGGATTTGGATATCAAAAAGTGGATTTTTTGGGCTGACTTAGGCTTTAGGTCACAAATTGGGTAGAAAGTCCATAACAGGTATCAAGTGATGTCCAAATGGGTTGAAAAATGGTATATGGGCTCATTGCACCATGGTATTGGCTCCCATGATGTCACTCTTTGCACAAAAGGTCTGAATTATACTGGAGACATCCTACGCATAGGATGTCTTTTTCATCAAAATGTCATGCGATTTGTTCTTTGGGTAGTCCTTGGCCTATAGAACATGGCTATGCTCTTGGATTTGGATTTGGACAAGGATTGATGCTTGCAAGAGCCTGTGTAGTGTTTTTGGGCTAAAAAAGTGTATCTTGAAGGTGTTGGGGGTCAAAAATGATTAGAATGGCTTCAAAATTGGTATATGAGCTCTTGATGGTGATGTGATTGGATCTGGAATGGACAGACATCCTCTGCAGGCCAAAAATGTCAAGTAGACATCCTACGCATAGGATGTCTACTTCACCAATTTTTGCTTCTGACCACACAGATTGGTTGGTGATGTGCTTGTGAATGTGTTGTGCAAGCATTAGGCAAAATTTGGACTCACAAAGGGGCCTTATAAGGAGTTTGACTTCCTCTCTCATGTCCAAAACGGGCGTGCGGTAAAATTTTTACAAATCAACTCTAAACTTGGCGGAGATTTGACAGTTAGAATCTACTCTTCAAGCTCTTTCTATTGATATATATCACGCCATGAGATTCCTCATATTCTGAAAGATTCTATTTTTTATTCTCTTGTGATGTGACAACTCCGTCTAGAATCTAGAGAATCAAAAATAGAATCTTTCAAAATATGAGGAATCTTGTGGCGTGCTATATATCAATAGAAAGAGCTTGAAGAGTAGATTTTAACTGCCAAATCTCCGCCAAGTTTAGAGTTGATTTGCAAAATTTTTACCGCACGTCCATTTTGGACATGAGAGAGGAAGTCAAACTCCTTATAGAGCCCCTTTGTGAATCCAAATTTTTCCTAATGTTTCATGTGATTTGGACAAGATTTGGTAGGTCTATGGCCCATTATTGCCTCTATGCCCTAACTTTGCGTTTTTTCATGCATATGAGGTCAATGTTGGTCCAAATACGATGAAACTTGGTGGCTAGTATGTAAAGGTCATTCAGAAAATGTGTGTGATGAAAAATGTTGGGATCTGTGCCCAAAAATGCCCTTGAGACATCCTACGCGTAGGATGTCTCCTGATGATTTTTTCATGAAATGTGCCACTAGTGCCTGCCCTTGGTCCCCGTGAGTCCCTTTTAACACTAGGTTGGTAACCTAACAGGACATAAAAGTGTCCTTTCAGGGTTTTGAAAAAACCTCCAAAACCATAGTAGATCCACTCATTTTGTAAAATCCTTTTATGAGGTTATAGTTCAAGGCCTACTACACATGGAAAAAATAAGAAACTTGTAAAATTTCTCAACCTTTGGTCGCACCAAGCCTCCAGAGTTGATGGACCAATACATTTTCATCAAAACAGTCATTTCTTACGTTTTGTTGCATAAAAACAAGATTAGGGATTTTTGTAGGACTTGAGATAAATTCCCTGGTTAACTTCAATGGGTTGGTAATCAGAACATATGATTGCTTCTCACTCACTACTTTTTGTTTTGCCAAAAGAAATAGGTACAAAAAAGTTGAATTTTTACCATTCTGTAAGCCTATCATCAAAGTTTCTATAGACACGATCAATACAAATAATATGTGCATGTTTTCTTAGTTCCTTGTTGTCCTTTAGGTTCATAAGAAGCCATGGAGCATGTCAAAATAATGATACATCTCTTTTCAAGGGGAATCTTGGGGAGAAAGATGAAGTGCTAAATACAGCAAACATGAAAAAACTGGGTTCAACATTATGAGTTGTAGAGTCCCATAGAAATTATTCAATATCTAGCCAAATTTGATCCTTATGACTAGATATGGTTACTACCTACAAAATGCATATAGTTGTCACAAGAAACTAGCAATATTGAAAAAGCTATACTTGATATACTAGAATTTTTTTTCTTTCATAATTGAAAAAATCAACCATCGTTGTGTACTATGCAAAATAGGGTATTAGGTGCCCCAAAACTCAAGGAATATTAGTTTTATGTTAGAATATGTGACATAGAAAATCAAAAGTGCATTTGGATATCATGAAAGCCACCAAAAAAATCATAGAAGAGCCAAAATTGGCTAAAAAACAGGATTTGACAATTTCTGTAATTTGCTCATAACTTACAACTTTAACATTTATTTCTCCCTAGAAGCATGAGGACATGTTGAGGACTACTAAAGATAGCATTATAGACCTCACAAACATGAATTCTAGAGTGGTATAGTTTCAAAAAGTTGAAAAAAGCCAAAAACAGGACCCGTTTTTTCACACAGTTTAGGTTCTGAAATGTTGTGCAAGGACAAGGTTAAAGATGGAATTGATATTTCAAAAAAAGTCAAGTTTTTTTCAGCTCATGAGACAACTTTCTAGATAGATAGCACCTCAAAATCCATTTTGAAACTCTTGACATAATTCAAGGAAAATGGTCACTTAACAGGACATAAAAGTGTACCATTACCAACCTAGTGTTAAGCCTAATTTCAACAAAAAAGTCAAATGGATAGAAAGTAACTCCCTGTGTGGACTTCAGAGCCTCCGATCCGTTTTCTGACTTTTGGAGTGCTTTTTGGATGAAATTTCTTGATGTTGGTCTCCATAGCTTCCCGATCCCTTGGAGATCCTTGCCGTATGGTTTTTGTCGACTTTGGCTTCATCGGAGCTTCATTTGGCAATTTGTTGCTCTAGAAGCACCCATGGTTGCGTTTACATATCTTCGATGATTTGTGGTGGTCTACCACCATAGGACTTGGTTGTTGATGTTCTAGGAAAGCCGCTCGTGAAGTTTGGTGGCAAACGGGCATGCGGTTTGACCGCGAGAGCTATTTGACGCTTTGTGTGTCTGATGCCGTTTCTGAAGTTTAGTGCCGCTTCGGGTCACTTTTTGGTCATATGGGACACATAGACTTGTCGAGCATGTCGAGATGCTCCTACCCATGAAATTTGGTAGCATTTGAGCACCTTTTCGCCGATTTCCCATTTGGTGGCCTCTTGCGGGATTCTAGGAATTAGGGTTTTTCCCGATGGTTTTCTACTGCCTTTGGACATCCAAGACTGGTCTCCTATGCTAGGGTAAGCTGCCAATGAAGTTTCGTTGCTTTTGGGTTAGCCATTAGGTGGCCGCTTCTACTTGTAGGTCTCTACTGCCCGCTTTGTGTGTGAACCCTACGCTAGTTTTCGCAACAAAACGACAAACATGCGCGAAAAGCTCAAGGTGGTGAGCCTACCTCTCATGTTTGAATCCCATTGGGTAGTCGTGCGCGTCGCAGAAGCTACTGGAAGGTCCATTCGCTCTAGGTGGCAGAAGCTCTCTCCAAAAGGTCAATAGTGAAAATGAGGTGAAAATTTCTTATAATGGAGGTCCCCGAACCACTTTTCATGAAATTTGACATGTGCTCCCAACTTCTTGCAAGATGCGGTTTAGACTCAAAAATTTCTTGATTTGGACTCCATTTGCTCTGTTTACCAGAAATTTGGCATTTCGGTCAAAACCTTGCCAAAACACGCTTTCCGCTCCAGTCTCATAATTGCACCCCCACTGTACCATAAGTTGTCCTATAGTCACTGATCATCCCCATATTTTTTTTTTCATTACGATCGTTTCTCACCTGCTTTTTATATTTTTGAAGTTTTTCTGCCGAAAACTAGCAAAATTAAAAGAAAACTAGCAATTCATACCCAGAAAATCCCCAAAAATCATTATAAATCACAAACATCACCGCTAAACATTATATACACTCTCATGCAATTTTATGGCCGGATTTCTCTGTTTTACCAATATTTTGCTCGAAAAATGGCTATTTTTACTCATATACACACACCTAGGGGCTTGATTTGGCGTTTGGCCCCATATACCTATAAATACATGCTGTATAAGGGCATATGTACTTGGGTTAGTCCAGAAAAATTTCGCAATCAAACAACAATCCTTAAAATAGTCGAAAACCATGCCCTTTTTTTCTCTTTTTGCTATTGGTTCCGCATCTAAGAATGCCTCCCCCCCTCCTAGCGGGAGTCCTCCTGGATGACAAGGTATCGCATTGGAGTATGTGCCGTGCATAGGTTGAAAAATTTGTGCTAATGCTTGGCCGATTAATGTGGCCCTTATTTATGCATACTCGGTCAATGCATGGAAAAATTAATATTGTGCAAGAGAAGGGAATAAGCAAGATGCTTATTGGCATTCGCCGTCGAGGTTTCCTGTTTTCTTTGGAAGTAACAACTATGA
The DNA here is from genome assembly GCF_014529385.1 of Adiantum capillus-veneris. NCBI lineage: Eukaryota > Viridiplantae > Streptophyta > Polypodiopsida > Polypodiales > Pteridaceae > Adiantum > Adiantum capillus-veneris. Next base: position 124,919,176 of record NC_140958.1, read on the forward strand.
CTCTACTGCTCTCTATTTAATTTTCTTTTTTGCAAAAGGCAATCGCTTTGCCGCTACTGTTGATATAGCCGTAGTTGTTTCTATGGAGAGGATTGGCTTGGCCGGAATGGCCGTGGACCGTATTTCTTTTGTTGTCCATTGGTAGCTTGTTTTTGCCGGTTTTTGTAGGTGTTTTACTACTTCCTTGGTTGCCACTGTTTTGTTGCGGATTGGCATCCACATAAGTGGGTTGTCCTTTTTCAAATGCAGTTGTCTGCCTTCCGTTGTTTCTTGTACTGAAGGGAGTTCCTTTTGCTTTTGTTTTGGTATCCAAATGCGAGTAACATTTGGGTTATTGCTGAGCATTTTCTTTGGGATCCATATCTATTTTATGCCCTTGTTTTTGGTTGAACTATCTGCTTCGGTTGAATTCTTTCGTTGCATTGTTGTTTGTCTGCCATGTCATTTCTATCCTTCCGCATCCATACTTGTTTCCCTTGTTTTGGTAACCTAGAACTTTGCATTGTGGTCGGTGACTTCGTATGTATGTAGTTAGCATGGTTGGCTTTTACCTGTCTGTTGGACTTGGGTATCATGTTGTTCTTTGGTGGCATTCTTGCTTTTGGCTCTTTTGCCAGTGACTGCATTGCTGGCAGCTGATTATCCCGGTATTGCTGAGCAAAGGCTATCACCTGTTGTTCTTGTGCATGCTGAATTTTGACTGCATTCGCATTCCAATCTATCTGCACATTGTACGCTTTTTGCCAAGGTTGTCCCAACAACATTGGGTGTTGTGTGCTTTCATCCTCGACTATATAAAATTTGTGTGGGTAAATATATTGATGTATTTGAACATGCAATATAGTCCATCCCAATGTTTGCAACGAGTGTGATGTACTACTTTCCAGCACTTGAGGAGTAGGATGAAGTTGATCTGTCGACTTGAGATGTTGGTATAATCCGTAAGAGATCAAATTTCCTTGAGCTCCAGAATCAAGCAATGTCGTCGATTCAACTTGATTGCTACCCAGTTTGACTGCAATTATTGGCTCCAATGTGTCTTCATCCAACTTCGTTAGTTATGGTGCTCCACTTAGTTGTTGTTGTCGCAGAATTCTTCGTTTTGTAATGCGTTCTTTTGCTTCTGCTTGAGCTTCTTCTCGTATTCTCTGCTTTTCCTTCATTCGTTGTTTTCCTTGATGAATTTGTTGAAGCATATCCTGTGTGAGTGGTAGATGATATTTCTTCAGTCGACATCCACTAATCCAGTTCGACATTCTTCACCTGCTAATGTAGCAAGCTTAACGGCTCCACTTTGTGATAGATCACTAATCACAAAGGGTCCCATCCCTCGCTTTTTAAGTTTCTTGGCATGTTGCTTCAAAGTATAAACAAGTACATAATCACCTGTTTTGAGCTCTTTAGTGCGCACATGCTTGTCAAAAAACTCTTTTTGTCTTCTCTTTTTAGCATAGATTGAAGCTACAGCTCTCAAGCGGAGTTCATCTAGCTTTTCAAGATCATCTATTCTTGAAGAGAGCTCATGTCCTATCCATTCTAAGCGTTTCGCTACTCGTAGAGTTGGAATTAAAAACTCTATGGGTAGTATAGCATTTAGGCCAAACACCATGTTGTACGGTGTTGTTCCTATCGATGTTTTGTAAGCTACCCTGTATGCCCATAGTGTTGAGTGTAGCTGCTGATCCCAATCTGTTCTTGACTCTGACACTATTTTAGTAAGAACCGTGCATAGTGTTTTATTTGTGGCCTCAGCTTGTCCATTTGCCTGTGGATGGTATGGAGCAGATTTCCTATGTATGACCATGAATTTCTCTAGCAGATATTCAATGACTTCATTAAGAAAATGTGTCCCATGATCACTGACAATTTCTATTGGTAAACCGTATCGTACAAAAACATTCTCATACAAAAATTGTGCAGTGGTCCGTGCATCTGTTTTTTGCGTTGCCTTGGCTTCCACCCATTTTGTGAGATAGTCCGTAGCCACAATGATATATTGGGTATGGGTGCGATATGCAGGTGGTGAGATAGGTCCCACAAAATCAATGCCCCATTTTGCAAATGCTCTTGCTCCCATCATTGGCCGTAGTGGCATCTCATCTCTCTTTATCAGCACCTTGGTGCGCTGACATGTGTCACAACGCTTTACAAACTCTTCAGCATCCATATGCAATGTAGGCCACCAAATTCCTGCGGTTAAGACAAATTTTGCCGTCTTATCGCCTGAAAAATGGTCTCCACTTACTCCGCTATGTGCATGTTGTAGAATCAGCACGTATTCGCTTTCACTTGCACAATTCTAAGTTGATTGTCCTTTCCTCGCTTATAGAGTTGGTTCCCAATTATCTGAAAGTCGCGAGCTTCCAGCTTTATAGCCCTTTTTCGTGCTCTTGTGATGTTCTCAGGAAACTTCCTGGTGGTTAAGAAATCAATGATATATTAACTCCATGCAGGTGCAATGTTTACCTGAAACAATGTCGCGTGATCCATTGGTCGTTTGGCACTACATATAGTACAATTGGTAACATAAGAATGTGTGTCCGCATACACAGTTGGCCAATAAACCCCTAATTGTTTCAGTCTCTCGTGTGTTTTCACTGTTGATCAATGAAATGCACAATCTTGGATATGTGATTCTTCAAGGTAGCACTCAAATTCTTCCCGATTTATACATAATCGTAGGATTTGGTCCGATCCTAGATAATACAGTTGTCCTACTATCAATTGGAAGTTTTTTGTTTGTCGAATTGTTTGTTGTTTGGATCTGTATTCCATATTATCAAACCTACTTCCAAAGGAAATAATGCTAACAATTTCCTGAGACCATTTGGGTATCATTTCAACATTGAAAAGATAAGCATCTGGTATGTCATCATCTACTCCTTCAGGAGCTTCCCCGTTGTGTATCCTTGAAAGATGGTCCGCTCGTAGATGGGTTTTACCCTTTTTGACCACCACTGTGAAATCAAACTCTAGCAATATAATAAACCAGCGTACAATTCTCCCTGTATTGCATGGTTTATTTACCAGATACAAAAGAGCTTGATGATCTGTAAAGAACACAAATTTGTTTGCGAGTAAATAATGCCGAAATTTCTTTACAGCATAAATCATTCCTAACTCTTCTCGTTCGGTGGTTGTGTAGTTCTTTTCCGCATTGTTTAACTGTCGGCTTGCATAACAAACTGGAAAATCCATTGTTCCGTTTTCAGGTTGAGCCAGAATACTCCCAATTGCATATGCAGAAGCATCAATGTGAACATGGAATATCTTTTCCCAATCTGGTGCTTTAAGTACAGGTGATGATATAAGATTTTCTTTCAGCTTTTGGAATGAAGTTTCACACTCCTCGGTCCAATCGAAATTGACCAGCAAATGATACAGAGGTTGTGCGATGACCGCATACATGTATATGAATCTACGATAATAGCCGCAGTGTCCCATGAAGGATTGCACTTGTTTAGCATTAGTAGGCCTGGGTAGGTCTACTATGACTTTGAATTTGTCTAGGTCTGTGGTTATGCCATTTCTTGAGACAGTGTGTCCTAAGATGCGGCCTTGCTTAACCATAATTATACACTTTTCCGGGTTAAGACAGATTCGATATGTCCTGCATTTTTCAAAGACCTTTTGCAAACGGTCAATATGTTCCTCTCGTAGAAGGGAGTGTACACAAAGATCATCCATGTATATTTCTAAGAATATTCTCAGGTATTCTTTGAACGTGTGTGTCATTAACCTTTGGAAGGTAGTTGGGACATTAGTTAAGCCAAACAGCATAACTCGATACGCATAAATTTCCCATTCTGTGGCAAACATTGTTTTGTGTTGATCCTCCCTTGCAATTGACAGTTGGTTGTATCCTGAAAACCCATCCGGAAAGGAATAAGCCCGTTTTCCAGCCACCCTCTCAAGTACATGTTCTGTGATTGGTAAGGGATAATTATCCCTTATGGTGGCTGCATTTACCTTTTTGAGGTTTACACACACTCTCAGTTTTCCATTCTTTTTGGGAACTACCACAATTGGTGACACCTAATCTGTATGTTCAATTTCATAGATGAATTCGGCTTCCATCACCTTATCAATCTCTTCTTTGATTCGTTTAGCAAATGTATCATTGTATGTATAAGGACATTGTTTGCTAGGTTTCACATCCGATTTCAAAGGAATTATATGCTGGCATATCGATGTATCAACTCCTTTGAGGTATTTATAGGACCGTGCAAACACATCTTTATATTTCTTTAGAAGTTGTGTTAGATGTTCTTCTTCTTCAGGCTCTAAATCGTTTGCTATATAGACCGGCTAAGGCTTTTCACCTGGTTTCGCGAGGTCTATCCTTTTTGCATTTTCTAGCCCATTGTAAGTTTCTTGGTTGGTTCTTTCCCTGACTGGTGGTGTCATGATGATTTTTCTTTCCTGGATGGTAAATTTTGGATAGTGTGATGGTACATTCATGTTTCCCTTCTCTGACTCCCCTTTACCATCACTATCTTCTTCAGTAGTCCATATCTCACGTAAAGACCGCTTCATTTCTTGGTATTTCTGTTTACGCTCTAGTTTGGTCCACTCTTGGTCTTTTGTTGTTTCTTTTTTTTATTTTTGAGATTTTGTTTTTGTTTTAGCTTTTCGTTCCTGTTTTATTTCTTCTCGCATTCTTTTCCTTCGATCTTTTGAGAATCTTCCTGATATTTGATCTTTTACACAATCCTCTGCTTTTACAAGCATCAAATAGTGAGTTGTACCTTTTATCCTGGCATCAGGTTCTCTCTCACTTTGTTTCCTGCTCATTTCTTCCTATAGCGTTCTTGGCGTCTAGGGTGCTGATTAGCAAAATCATAAAACTTGATATTCTCGGTTTCCCTTCCACGCTCACTTGAGGTGTGTGAACACTCATTATCTGTATCATCAATTACTTCCAGATGTTCAGAGGAGTTATAAAACTCTTCTTGTTCTGGTGGTTCTATCGTCTCATATTCTCCTCGTATAATGCTTACCATGTAGTAGGGTAGCACATCATAGCCATCTTTATCGCAAAATTTTGTTGTTGGACTATTTGTAATTGTACAAACATCCAATGTTGCTAGTATGTGTTCCCATTCTAGAGGTTCCAAGGCATCTTCAGGGAAAGGTTCCGGAATATACTCTTGTCCTCAATCGCTCTTTCTAAGACGCATTCCTCTCTTCTTAAGCTTCCACAATGTGAAGCTCCGCACATCCATAACTCTTTTTGTTGCCCTAACCATGTTGGGAGTTACGATCCTGCTACTATAGCTGAATCAAACTCTTCCACAGGTGTTTGGTTCACATCTTTGTAACTATGGTCTTTCAGGTGTATTTTAGTTGTTGTTGTCTCGCTATGTCTGAGGTATATGTGGTCATAACCCCAATCTTGGACCATTTTCAATTGTCGCATGAATGGTCGTCCCAAGATGATCTCATAAGTGTTCTTTTTATCGAAATCGACTATCGCAAATGTATGCTCATACTCGATTCCACACAAAGTGACAATCACTTTTTCTAAGAGTCCTAGAGGCTTCTCCATGAACCCATCTGCCAATTGTAATTTCATTCTAGTAGCTCTTAAAGATGGGTTTCCCCATTTTTTCCAGATTTCCTTGGTGGCGATAGCAACTCCTGCTCCACTGTCAAGAATAGCTTTGGAAACCACTCCTTGGAATTCTACTGGTAGCGAGGTGTTTCCATCTTCTCCCTTGCAATACTCTCCAACTTTGTTTAATGGTACTGGCCTAGTGTTTAGTTGAGGCCTTTCCAACTCTCTGATCCCTTCCCGTAGTCTCAAGGTGGCGTCTTTAACTCCAAATTTTTCTAGGCATTTACTTACTATGGTCCACATGTTTGGTCGTAACCTGAGGAGTTCGGCTAATGTGATTGTGCATGCCACCGAGGTGGACAATAACTCAATCAACCCTTGTGAATACATTACTTTGTTAGAAGAAAGTCTTTGAGATGGGATTGCTCTCACTTCAGACTTGGCTTCATACTCTCCTAGGTAAGAGGGTAAAGTTTTCAACGAGTCTGGGTGGCTGTGCCCCGAACTAATTGATCCCTGGTCTCCCCCTTGTGAATGTATCTCAAAGTTCATTTGTGATTTTGCCTCAAATTCTTCAATAGGAGGTAAGATCACATTCTTCTCTTTTCTCATGCTATTCATGTGGTTACTCATCCTATTAGCCTCGTTGGCCTCACAGATTTGCTTCCACAAATCATCTAGACCATTACAGTCCTTACCCATTTCTGTCAATGTTTTAGACTGGAACCCGTCACTTGCCTCATCTGTTGTATTTGGCACTATAATAGGCTCTCCTCTAGACTCATAGGCATTAGTGAGTCTTTCCTTTGTTTCTACTTGTTCCTCTAACATTGGTTGGATAGGGGTTGGAGCTGGTGCTTCATGCCAATTTGCAGGTTTACCCAGCGAGTCTTCCATCAATGATTGAGCTGTTTCGATCATCTTTTTACACATTTCCAACCTTTGTTTTTCTGTTTCCGCATATGGATAAGTCATCCATCTTTGCTCCTGGGTTTGGTTCTTTTTGAGTCTAGCTTCATAAGCTTTTAGAAGTGCATCCAACTGCTCATTTGCCTTGCGCCAGTACAGATCCTCCTGATCCTGCACTTTTGGGATTTGGTATTTCCTTGGGTGCTATGGTTGTCGTGGTGTGTGAGCTTAAGCTAGCTAGATCCTCTAAGCGCTCTAATCTATCCTTTGTATGTTTCAACTCCTCGGATAGAGCAATTTGCTCTCGTTCTTTCCTGGCTTTCATACGCGCCTTTCTAGCTTTCCAAGTGCTTCTCTGATTTTTCGTTTCTGAACTTTGGGCATCAGTTTTGAGCTCTTCAACTATGGGTTCGTTCGTCATTCCTTGAGCTTGGGCTCGTGTTACCACCTAAATAGGTATGATTCTTTCATTTTCCGACCCTCCACTGGAAGGTATTGTTTCTAGCATGTTCAAGGTGGTTTCTGCTCCTTTGCTCGGGTTTTTAGGGCAATCGGGAATCAAATGAGTAACTCCACACTCGGCGCAATATGCGTTGACTCTAATGATTTCATCATGAGGACAGTCTCTTAGCCAATGGTCTCCACCACACTTGTAGCAGGGTCCCTTGGGTTGTTGAGGTGCTCCTTGAGCTCCCCTTTGTTGGTATGCATGTCTCTATCCGCCCATGCCTCCGTTGGCTATGAACAACAATGTTCATTCATCTAAGCTATATCTCCCTTCTCTTGCTGCTTGTGCAATTGTTGGTGGTCATGTAATTCCTATCATGCTCCATGGTTCTGGTGTCAAGGGTTCTTCCAGTGGATAATAGACATATTTTTCCGCATATCCATTGGGATCTTCATAATATGCATGCATAGGTACCAAAGCCTTATCCTCTGATTCGGTTATGGTTGGTGTGTATCTTATATCGACGACTAGTTGTAATCCTGGTAGGGGTGGTTGTTTCCCCAACACCGGTTGTGGTCTTTCTACACCTATAGGTCCTGGTAGGTTGCATGCTTGATACCTAGGCATCGGTGGAACTTGAGGAGAAGCTACCGGAGCTTGAGGAGCGTAAGGTCTCTCTCTCACATATCCCTTGTTATAATAACATTCCTCTGTCCCATGGTTTGTCCATTTTTGTTCAATAGCATACCACTTGGGCTGTTTAGCTTGGGGTTTGGCGTACAAGTTAATCTTTTTTAGCACTTCATCTACAAGCTGCTCTTGGTTTACAGCAACTTCTCCCTTCGGTGCTGTCTTAGAAGACTTGATTCCACTTTTTTGTGAAGATGAATCGTCGTCAAGGTCCTTGAACTCCCCCTCTTTGTAGACCGCACAATTGTCCACAAGGTAAAGAGCCTCCTTGGTCAATTCATTCAACGTCGTGCTCCTCTTCATATGTAAGTCTTTCTGGAGATCCGCATTCCTTAGTCCTTGGATGAAAATAAGCATAAGTCTGGACTGAGTTGGCAATTCTTCCACAGGACAGAACTTAACATATGTTTTTAGTCTTAGGGCTGCCTTTCGTACAGATTCCCCATCTTTCTGTTTGAATTTATGGATTTGTGAGACGGTATTATGAGCTATCCCCCTTTGTGAGAATTCCTCGATAAATTCATCAAACACTTCCTTTATAGACTCAAAGTCTCTACGCTCTACAGAGTCAAACCAAGTAGCAGCGTCATCCTCTAGGGTTAGTCCAAACCCTGCAAATTGGGTAGGGAAGTCTAACACCTCTTCAGCTCTAATTACACGCACAAAGGCTGCTACATGATCTCTTGGGTCTCTGTTTCCTGTGTATTTATTGTTTATCCATTTTTGCACTTGAGAAGGTCTACAAACCTCATCCTTGGATCTCCAGGTCCTAATTGATATACCTCCTCAGGTCTTCTGTAGTAGGTTGGTTCCTCTCCCAGTGGTGCTCCTAAGCCATAATTTCTAGCAGTTCTTGCCAGAGGTGGTTCATCTCTTCAACCTCGTTCTATGGGTGGCCCTCCAGGCTCTCTTGACCCTTGAGTCTTTGTCTTACTCTCTCCTTAATACCTTGAATAGAGTGGTGGTTCTTGCAAATCCCTTAGCCCTCGTGTGGTTTGATAACCATCTCGGTTTTGGTCTTGCTCCATTGTTGCACTCTGTCAAATCCATGCCTGCAATGATGGCTGGTTTGCTGGTTGGTTTTGATTATTGAATGCCTGCGGCAGTCGGGTAGACTGTGAGGTAGCGTCATACTCTTCTGAAAAGGGATTTGTCGACTTGCTTGGGGTGTAGGTGGCTCTTGGCACTTCGTCTGGGGCATATGTTGAAGCTCTTGGACTTGTTGCCTTTTCTACCTCCTATGGGAGAATACGTTGGTATTCTCGCCCGTATCTATCAAAAAAAACTATACCCTTCCCCATAGCAGTTTCATAAGAGAATAAGTAAAGAACCTTGTCTTTGCTTAATTCGTTTAAGTATGGTTCTTTGCTGTGAAAGTAAGCGACTATACCCTCACTCTCATGCTTGTAGATTCCCACGTTCTCATTATAAGTTGGAACCCTGGTTGTTTTCTTATCATACATAAAAATAGCTCCGGGCCGATCAATGTTTGGTGGCGGTTCTTGAGCTTCTGAAACCATTTTCCCTTTCGCCACGTTATCTCCATATCTATTGTAATCTTCAGGGTTACTAACTATCAAATAGTGGTTCCCCTTTTTGTCTCTGAATGTATCTCCATCATCATTGACTCGAATTATCTCCAATCTCTAAGCCAGCCTCTCTTCGATACAAATGCACTTGCGTCCTTGATAGTCAAAATAGAATAGGGCTCCCCTCGAGTTTGTTGTTCCCTCTAAGAAGATCACAGTGAGCTTGGAATCATTCAAAGGATTTAGGGAGGTGCTTCCTCCTGGCATTGGTCCATCATATGTGAAACCTCCTGGCTGTTGACTACCCATCATGAAGAAACATTTGTCTGATGAGGTTTCAGTATCACTACCTTCCTCAATAATTGGTGCTAGTGGATCTAGCCTTGCCTGAGTTACACTCTCCTCGGTGGACACTAAGCTACCTTAGTCACCTGCCACCTTCTGGTCTCTAAAAATGTATCTTCCTGATCTTAAATTCATCAAACTTATCAATGCAATTTATCACAAATCCAACCACGAACCTGGCAAAGGATCAGTCTCCGCACAACTTCTTACTTTGCTGCTGAATATACCTGTACACAAGCGTTTAATTTCGGCAATCAAATCAAAGCATTTATTTGCTAGAGGTTATCTTAGTAATGATTGGTATAAATGGAGAGTTAATCTCAACCACTATTGTATTTTATATATTGCTGATGTTTTGGATTAGGTTTGCTATTCTGGAACTGTACTTCCCTCGGATGTTGGTCAATTTTCGTGAAAAAGTCTAAATTCAGTCTTTGCTCCGTCAAATGGACAAACAAGGTCCAAATTCACTTCTGAAAGAAGTTCTGGAACCCTTAAGCCAAATGGAATCTCACTGTCTAAGCCCAGTCAAATTTTCTCTTCAGTAGGCCCTAAGAGACATCCTACGCATAGGATGTCTCCTGCTTTGTTTTGCCTGGATCTTTGCACTATGGATTCCCCTTGATATGTTGAGCCCACAACTGTTTTTACTTTTTGATTTGGACACCTACAAGCTGGTCAATGGGTCAGAAATCTGTTCCGACAGCCTGTTGCTAATCTTGATCAGACTAATCAACTCCAACTTGGACCAAAAGTGACTAGGGGGCTTGCCTTAGGCTATACAACACCTTGATATGCCCACGGTCAGTATGTGGCTTCAATTTCTTGCTTTAGATATCCTACGCGTAGGATATCTTTTTCATCAGAATGGCTTCAAATTCAAAACACAGGCTCCCCTTGAGTTGCTGATCACTTTGGTATGCTCAAAATTAGGTTTGGAGTGTAAAATCACACAAAAGACATCCTACGCGTAGGATGTCTTTTTGGCCTGTTTGACCCCAGACTTGACCCACAACTTCCCCTTGATGTCAGCAACCCAGTGGTATGCTTAGATTTTGGTTTGGATTTCAAAAGTCCCCAATTTTAGCTGTTCTTTCCTTTTTCAGTCAGAAGTGTTAAAGTCTGCTTTGAACCCAATTTTCTCACCCAAATGAGGTGAAACCCCTCTCAATCACTCAATATATCATGCAAATCATGCTCATACAGCCATCATATGGTTTCGGTCTTAAAATAATGCTTTGACACAATTTGGGTAGGATGTCTGGCAATTTCAGTCTACCTGGCCTTATCCTGTCAAGATATGGTCAAATTTCCACTTTCTAGTTGAAATTAGGGTAAACCCCATCTTCTGAACACACTGGTCAACTCAAAATCCCAAAATTACCACCAGATTATCCTGTAGTAGGATGTCTCTTGGCTTGAAATTGATTTTTTTCCTGACAGAAATGCTCCTGATGCTCTGCAGCTCTATCAGAAACACTCGCAGTAACTTTTGGACTTCACTTAGGCTTTCAAACACACTTTTGCATCTTTTAAAATTTTGTGATGAATTTACCAAGAAATTATACATGCATGAAGTGCTCTAGATCCTGAATCATGATGTCCTACTTACTCTACTCCTACTCATGATGTGAAATGGTGATAATGGTGTTTTGGTTGCTTTCTGGCCTCTCTGGACTCTCAAGCTCTCCTCTCACCGCTTCTACCACTCCAACTCCTACTCAAGAACTCAACTAGCACCTAAAAATATCTTAGTCTACCTAAATCTACCTAAGTCAAAGGATCTAGGCCAGACATACGCTTCCTAGACTCTCTCTAAGACCTAGAGAGTCCTCCACCCTCTGATTCTATCTAAATGTAAAATGAAACTCTTGGCAAGCCTAAAATCCCTATCCTCAAGGACTAGTCTCGGTCACCTACCTAAGGTTTTCGTCCTCGGTAGCGGCGCCAATGTTGGACGGATACGCCGCGACGGACGTTAGCACAGCGAGAACTCACCTAACAAGATTTGTCAGCTAAGGACGAAGCTCGACCCGCAGACGTGTGGAAGCAAGCATAAGGTGTCAACCTACACTCGACCGACTCCTAACTAATTCCTACAAAGGTCTCTACCAATTGTCTAAGTCACAGCCTTCAAGAGTGCATAAGAGGAAACTTTCTACAACGCTTTCTAGAGCCGAACACCCATCAAACAATCTTGAAACACCATAGAACTTGAAGGAGACCCTACTAACACCAATAGGTCACTCTCCCTAAGGTCTATGAACCAAAACCCCAACCCAAAACACCCGGTGCAAAATCACGTAGGATGTCTGCCCGAAATTTGCAGGTCTTCGTTTCCAAAATCTAAAGTGCCTAATGTGTAGCTCTACTCAATGTGAACACATGGATATGCTGCAATGCAAAATCGGACAACGTATGCTCACCAAATCACCAGATGAAGCTCGTATAAGGATCTCACAAAACCGGACCGTACGTACGCAATGTAGGTATCGGCGCGTAGCTCTCGTCGGGGTTAATACGCTACACCTCTCAGCACTCGATTCCGAACACCGGTGCACACGTGGCGTCAAGATGAAACTCACACTCTCTCGTACACAGTACGCTCACTCATAGACTTCAAAACTTCTTTTAAAATGACAAAAGGTTTTTCATTAAGGTCAAAAAGTGGTATAAATACCTTACAATTCTCAAACCCTAAAGTTCCAAATCAACCATCTACTCAATCTAGCTATCAAAACTGGGATACAATCTGGAAACTTCTGTAAGCCCCAATATTTACAAGGCGAAAAATCACGTTTCCTCAATAAATGAATAATTACAAAAATGATAATCTTTCGAGTAGTCAGTTTTCGTGGGGTGTGTCCAGCTTCTAATAGCTCTTTACCATTCAAATCCATAAGATGATAGTAACTTGAATTGAAAGCCTTCTTGACTACGTATGGCCCTTGCCATCTAGTTTCAAACTTGGCATTTAAACGATTATCAAGTCGATTGTCATACCTTAGCACAAGCTCTCCTTTCTTGATGCCTTTGTCCTTGAATTTCTTGTCAAGCTTCTCCTTTGCTTGTGTAGCTTTTCTTTTGTAGCACTCGTAAGCTGCTTCTCTTTTCCACTCAAGCTCCACTAGTGTAAGAAGTCGATCCATCCATACCTCTTGATCATCTTGTGCACCTCTGCCATGAAGCCGCATTGTTGGAATTCTGAGCATGATAGGCTGCAAAGCCTCTTGACCATAGACTAAGTGAAATGGTGTGAACTCTGTTGCCTCCCTATATGTGGTTCGTAGGCCCACAAGGCACCATCCAAGAATTCATCCCATAACTTTGTCTTGTTTTGCACCATCTTTCTAATGATGCATGCAATGACAGCATTAGCCTTCTCAACCAAACCATTTGACTGTGGGTAGTAGGGTGTGCTATGACGATGTAGAATGTGAAGCTCTTCACAAACTTCCGTGAGTCAACCTTCTTGAACCCTGGACCATTATCAGAAACAATCTCCAAAGGTGTGCCAAATCTACAACAAATACTAGTGTAGACAAAACTGCTCACTGTTTTACCATTTACCCTTGCCACACTTTGAGCCTCTACCCACCTAGTCATGTAATCTACAACCATTAGAATGTAGAGTTTACCATTTTTTTTCTAGGTAGAGGACCCATAGCATCAATGCCCCACTTTTCAAAGGGTCCATTTGCAAGCACTATTTGCCTTGGGCCATGAACCAACCTTTTATTTCCATTTACTTGATGTTTGTGACAGCTTTTACACCAATGTTGGACATCCACATGCAAGCTTGGCCAAACATACCCCGCAAGAAAAATCTTCTTCACAGTTAATTCTTGGGCAAAATGACCACCACATGCCTCTTCATGAAAATCTTTTAGAATGGCACGAATTTCCTTGATAGTTGGTACTCTTCTGCACACTTGATCCTTCCCTATTTGTAGAGGCATCCTTCTAGGAAGAGATAGAAACTTGCCTTCTTCATGAGTCTCCTCTTCTGAGCTTTTGTAAAGTCTTGTGGAAACTTGCCTTCCAAAATGTAGCCAATAATGGGAGCCAATGAATCCAATCCCTGGTATCTTGGTTGCTTGACAGCTGGTGCCACCATGATAACTTGCATTTATTTCTCAACACATGTAACTGCTTGTTGTGCAAGTAAATCAACATCTTTATTTGGTTTCCTAGGAATATATATAGTTGCACTTATTCAAATTGATTAAACAACCTACGAATGATATGAACTTTTGTCCTTAAGCTTTCATTCTTGCATGCCCAAATGCCTAAAATCAACTTCACAATGAGAAGTGCTTTCCCCTTTACCATAAGACGTTGTATATGTAATGTCCCCAACCCGCCTATACCAAGATCGGGATGGGATCCTTGACAGGTCTCTAGGTCTACTAAACATCAGAGTCTCTAAACAAAAATCTAAGGAATAGACCTTTACCATTGAAAATGGTTTGGGTCTATAGCCTTAGAAGAAGACATAGTCCTGTCTCGTAGCGGAAACGGGACAACGTATTAAAAGTCCAAAAAACTATTTCGGCCCGATAACTGCCACAATTGGGCTAAGGTATCCTCAACCAACGCTTTTTTTCCTCTAACAGGTGTGAGGGCACAGCCGTTGGTGGACTCCTCTTCCAAGTGAAGAAGTTTTCTAAACGTTTTAGTGCGCAGGGATGGATAGTTACCTGACTAATCAGGTCCACCCGTCCATGATTGACAACCTTGGTCAATCCCCACTTACCACCCCGCACTTACACAAGATTCATTTATCTCACTATCACATTGTTTTAACATTTAAAATAATGGTTTCTTTCAACGTTCCATCACAATAATTCCTTGAAGACAACATTGAAAGCATTCTTTTAGAAAACAGACATCTTTAAACTTAAGACAGGGTACTGTCAATCAAAATATTGTCCATAATAACCATGACCAGTACTCTTCTTGCCTCAAGACCACCTAAGGGTGAAAAACCGCACCCATTCCTTATTCAAATTCGGAGTGGATAAACCCCCACCCAAGGTTCCGAGTGCCCATACACCAAACCAGTTGCCCATACAACCAGGCAGCTCCCCTAGGATAAAAAACGGTATCCTAACTTATGTAGAAACATCAAGACATGACACGAAGTAGAAACTCATTTTTCATGAGGTAACCGACTTATCCGTGGTTAGAAAGCCAATCATTATCATCAATTTTATACTAAGGAGTCGGAGGTGTCTAGAGACAAGCTATCTTAAGGATGATCAAACATATCTTTCCTATTTCAATCAGTTTTAACCCAAACAATCCTTTCTTACATTATAAACAAATGCACGTTGGAAGTTACCTTCTATTTTCAGCCAGTTTATCCTTCCTAACTTTACGTATGCAATGCTAACTTAAAATGAACTTAAACTAAAAGAACTTAATTGAATAATGCGAAACCCACCTGGGACTGCTCATCCATGTGCTGTGGGGCGGGTTCCCGTAGACTCTCCTCTGTTGGCCTATGGCTAGACCCAACCTCATGGTCATTTGTGGCTTTGTTTCGCTTGTTGCTAACATCCTCTTCCTCAGTAAGAGGATTTCCCCTGGTTCTCTTGGGAGCCATGTCGATAGCCTTATAAAAAGACTTAATCCATTAGAAGCTTAATTGAATAGTCTTCTTTTTCCTTGTTTACCCAAAAATAAGGATGTTTGGAATAAATAGGTATCTTTAATAGTCGATTGGATGAGTATTCCTTCTATAACTTATTTATGCTATAAGTAATTTACCCCACTCTTCAATAATGGTTTTGGACCTCGGGTATTTATTTGGCACAATTAGATAAATTCATTTCCTAATTTCCCTTGTCCATTTTATACAAGAATTGGTTATTTTATTGAAGACACATACCTAAACTATTTATCTAAGGTTGGGATATTTATCATGTATTCCTCAAGGTGTGTTCTTCCTCTGATATTTATATCAAAGGTTTTTGGGTTAATTTACTATATTTCCCCTTTTATTTTCACCTAAAAATAATGTAATTTTACTGGGATATTTAGTTAAACTAATTATCTGATGACAAAATAATTATCACAAGTTTCCCAAGATCTAATTAACTTCTGATAAATAGCTCAATTCAATTTGAATCTATTTGCTAACTTCCCCTATTTAATTTGTATAAAAAACATGGTATTTTTGCTAAAGTAGTTAGGTAGATTACTCATTTGAGCTTGTACTAATTATCATGGGTTCCCTAACATCTAATTAACCTTTAATAAATAACTCAATTCAATTTGAATCTATTTGCTAATTTCTCTTTTTTAATTTGTCCTAAAAACATAGTATTTCTGCTAAAGTAATTATCTAGATTACTCATTTGAGATTTTCCTAGTTATTATAGGTTCCCTAATATCTAGTTAACCTCTAATAAATATCTAAATTCAATTTGAGTCTATTTGCTAATTTCCCCTATTTAAATTATCCAAAAAATAGAGTATTTCTTCTAAAGTAATTAGCTAGATTACTCATTTGAGCTTGTCCTAATTATCACAGGTTTTCGAACATCTAATCAAGCTCAGATAAATCGCTAATTTAATTTGAACCTATTTGCTAATTTCTCCTATTTAAATTGTCCAAAAAACAGAGTATTTTTGCTAAATTAATTAGGCAAATTAATTATCTGAGCTTCTCCTAATTATCACGAGTTTCTTAACACCTAGTCAACCACTGATAAATAACTCAAAGCATTTAAAATTAATTTACTAATTTCCCTATTTAATCTATCCTAAAAATAGAGTATTTCTGCCAAAGTAATTAGGTAAATTAATTATCTGATATTCTCCTAATTATCATGAGTTTTGTAACACCTAGTTAACCACTGATAAATAACTCAAAGAATTTGAAATCAATTTACTAATTTCTCCTATTTAATTTGTCCTAAAAATAGAGTACTTCTACTAAAGTAATTAGATAAATTAAATATATGAGATTCTCCTAATTATCACGGGTTCTTTAACACCTAATTAACCTCTGATAATTACCTCAACTTAATCTAAGCTTAATTAATATATTTCCCATTAATTCATGGTTAATTTGGCTAATTTCAACCCTAATATGATAGTGTGGAGTAAGTCCACCTGGCAGTACCGGCCAGTGCTGATGTAAGCCTATAAGGCAAGAAAGTGTATCTTGATGTAGTGGGTACATGCTATATAGGAAAGAACGCGGGCCTGAACAGAGGCAGAGGTTTTGAGTCCAATCTTGAGATCAAACGCACTGTGTATTCCACATTGGTGGAGGCGGCGGGCAGCAGACAGCTATCTGTTGCTCTCCAGCTTAGCCCGCCCCGGTGCATCTCATTCTTGCCCAGAAAATGAGTCATCCTCTCTCTCCACACCAAGCACCCAGCTCTCCTCACTACGAGGATGCATCTATGCATCCTGAGTTCACTACTAGCAACACACAAATGGAGCAAATGCTGCAGACCATCTCCAACATGATGCTTCACGTTAGCCACACAAATCAGGCATTGCTCAATTACCTGTCCACTGCTGCTCCACATATGCAGAAACCCGATTCCAAGATTAGGCCCAAGTCTTTTTCGGGGTTTCCGACCGAAGATGTCCTCACATGGTTGGACCACTTTGACAACGTGGCCAGTTATCATCGCTGGTCTGATGATCGCAAAGCGATGGAAGTGCGCACTCTTCTCGAAGGCGTGGCCGCGACTTGGTTCATCCAGCAACCGGAGGACGTGAAAAGTGACTGGGGTATGCTCAAATCTTTACTAATTCAAAATTTTGCTCACCAGAACATTACCCAGAGTGCTTTACAACAACTGCATGTTTTAAAACAACAACAATTAGAGCATGTCGCCCAATTTTCTGTCAAAATGAATCAACTGCTTCTTCGCGCCGACCCTACCATGTCCGAGGAAATGAAACTCTTCTTTCTTTGGCCTCGTCTGCGACATGACATTTCTCGACATGTTCGTGATCAGGGCCCTACTTCATTTCATGCGGCTATTCAAATTGCACAACGCATTGAAGGTACATTGCAATGTGACATTTCTACTGTGTTAACATCGCAACCTTCTGCTCAAATATCTGCAGGAGACTCACATCCGACACCCATGGATATTGATATTCAAAATGCTCAAATCAACTCAAGGCTGGTCAACTCCAGGAGAGCATTACCTGATCGTGATGCTCAAGGATGTCCCAAGTGTTTTTACTGCAACACAAATGGCCACATTAGGCGGCATTGTCGTCGGCTCCAAGCAACTCAACAACATCAAAATGCACAAATTCAACTGGCTGATGCTGCTGCCCTGGCAGAACTGCTGGAAAACATCTAGGCGGGATGGTGGTGGAAGAGCATCACCCACATATTCAAGCAGCAGCCTCTTCCGGGCGCATGGTGTGTTCATTGCCAGTTCAAATCGAGGACACATCACATGAGGCACTTCTAGATTCTAGGAGTACAATCTCTTCTATTAGTCTGGAGCTAGTCCAGCGATTAGGCCTTCTCACCAGCACAGCTCCTCCAATCACTGTGTTGTTTGGAGACAACAATCAAAAGTATCATTCCCACTCACAAGTTTTTTGCACATTCACAATAGCCCACAAACAATTCACTCATGCATTTTATGTTTTTCCTAGACAGTTGTTTCCCCTTACATTAGGTTGTGACTGGTTTGTTAAGACCAAAGCTCAATTACATTTTGATTCTCAGCATTTAATTTTGCCAAACACAGTTCCCCTTTCAATGTTTTGCTCACATCGAGGGCCAAATTTTGTGCATGCACAGTATGTTGTTGTAGATCAAGATACACGTCTTCGTGACGTCCGTATAATGCTACATCAATTTCCCAAACTGTTTAGGGCACATAATTCCCCAATCAATCTTCCTATCACGCATCGTATCAATACCAGTGATGCTCCCCCCAGTACGCATGGCCTCTCGCTGTAGGTCTCCTTTAGAGAAACAATGCATCAGTCTGGCAGTCCAAGATATGCTCAGAAAGGGAGTAATTAAACCCTCATGTAGTGATTGGGTCTCCGAACCCCATTTGGTTCGGAAGGAAGATGGCAGTTACAGATTTTGTATTAACTTTTGGCCGCTTAACAAAGTCACCATCCATGATCTTTACCCCTTACCTAGAATAGATGACCTGTTGGATCAACTGGGAAAATCGCAATACTTCACATCCCTTGACCTGGCCTCCGGGTATTGTCAAATCCCTTTGCACGCATCTGACGCCCACAAAGATGGGTTTGTACGAATTTACAAGAATGCCGTTTGGTCTATCTGATGCAGGAAGCTCGTTCCAGAGAACAACCAATAATATCTTTGGCGATCTCATCGAACAGGGCGTGGTCTTAGTGTATTTAGACGACATTCTCATCCACACACAGAGTTGGGACCAGCACCTAGAAGTATTGCGGGAAGTCTTGAAGAGAATTCAGGACTACAAACTCCAGTTGCAATTCAAAAAGTGTAAGTGGGGCAGCACCAGGCTTAAATTTCTGGGTTTTATCATCTCCACAGCAGGCATACAGATGGATCCTTCAAAAATAGTTGCCATTCAGGATTACCCTCCTCCAACTACAGTTAAAACACTCCAAAGTTTTCTAGGAATGGCTAATTTTGCCCTACGTTTTTGTCCCCAACTTGGCTTCCATAACCTATCCTCTTCGACGACTGCTCAAAAAGAATACTAGGTACAATTGGACATCAGCATGTCAGCAAAGTTTTGAAAAGCTCAAGCACGTCATAAAGGAAGCAGCTCTTTTGGCTCACCCCGATTTCCAAAAGCCATTTAAGCTTCAGACAGATGCGTCAAATCAGGGTTTAGGAGCAGTGCTCCTCCAGCAAGATGATCTCTTGCGATGGCAGCCTATTTCATTCATCAGTCGGTCCCTTACACAGGCTGAGGCTAACTACTCGACAACTGAAAAGGAGTTTCTCGCCATAGTTTGGGCTTTTCACAAGCTACATCCTTACCTTCATGGGACGCAGGTAATGGTCGAAACAGATCACAAGCCTCTCATTCATCTGTTGCAAAAGCACCACCCTCCTGGGCGATTACTACGCTGGGCTCTTGCTTTGCAGGAGTATCGGTTCTCCATCAGCTATTGCAAAGGCATCCACAATTTCGTGGCTGATGGGATTTCTAGGGCTGAACACCAAGCAGCACAATTCACCCCCCCTCCAGCAAATCTACCAGTAGCACTCAATCAGATGGCTGCCTTGCAACAGCAAGACCCCGAAATTCAGCATATACTCCAAAAGCTACGGTCAGCACAGTCCACAAACCATCAGCAAAAGTTTATGGTATTCGATCAGGTTTTACACTATGTTTCTGAGGGCCAACAGCCGCGGATTGTGGTCCCTGTTGCATTACAACCTCTCTATTTACAATTTTATCACGCTCATCCCATGTCAGGGCATCTAGGCTTTCACAAGGTTTTAGAAAAGATGCGCCTACACTATTATTGGCCAAAGATGAGGCAGTCAGTCTCCGACTTCCTTCAAAGATGTGAGACATGTCAAAGCACTAAATCTCCCCCTCGGAATACAGGACAGCTAGCCCCAATAGTGGTCAGTGAAGCATTTGAGCTGGTGGGCTGGGATCTAATGGGCCCTTTCCCCACATCTGTTACAGGTAATCGCTATATTCTCGTCATCACAGAATACTTAACCAGGTGGTGTGAGGCAATTGCGCTCCCAGATGCAACTGCATCTACAATCGCTACAGCACTCTTACAGAAGCTTATTTTCAGCCATGGATGTCCTAGACAACTCTTATCTGATCAAGGAACACAATTCAAGAGTGAAGTCCTCGCAATTCTAACAAAAAGTCTGGGAGTAGCTCAACTCTTTGCTTCCCCATATCACCCTCAGACTAATGGTTTAACAGAGCGTTTAAATCGCACACTCAAGCAAGTAATTGCTGCATTTGTAGATCCTTTGCATCAAGACTGGGATAGAGTGTTGCCGTTTGCAGTACATGCATACAACACTTCAGTCCAAGCTTCCACACGAGTTAGTCCTTTTCGAGCTTTGTATGGGCGCGATCCTCGCCTTCCTCCTGATATGGCAACATTACAACTCACACCATCCAAAGCAGATGCGGTTGACTGGCTACATTATCTCCAGCAGCAACAACCTCTTCTCTGTAGAGCCCTTCTTCACAATTTACACATAGCACAAACCCGTCACAAAAAAGCTTATGATGAAGGCCGGATCTTGGTGGAATACCCAGTGAATGCTTTAGTACTATTGTACTACCCCATCCGACGCCCGGGTTTGAGTGAATCTTTGTTACACCGTTGGGTTGGGCCCTACAAAATCCTGCACAGGCTCCGCACCAACACCTATAGATTGCAGCGATTGTCTAACAACCGTATCACCACTGCTCACATCATGCGCATGAAGCCTTATCACGCCCCTTCACAGATGTGATGACCCCCTTCTTCTGTTTTTGGGGGGAGGTGTGGAGTAAGTCCACCTGGCAGTACCGGCCAGTGCTGATGTAAGCCTATAAGGCAAGAAAGTGTATCTTGATGTAGTGGGTACATGCTATATAGGAAAGAACGCGGGCCTGAACAGAGGCAGAGGTTTTGAGTCCAATCTTGAGATCAAACGCACTGTGTATTCCACAATAGGATAATTAATTAGCTTAACATTACCAAGCTTAATTACAACAATCAGTAGAGAATAATTAATTAAGAGAGGTTTTTTGAGTATACATAGGCCTAATCTTTGATTTATTAACAAAATAGATTAATCTAGCCTTGCTAATTAAAAAGGATTAGGCTAATTACCGTTTAGGTTAATCAACTAGAGCTTAATCTCTAGTGATTTCTGCGTAGCGTTCTCTGTAGATGAGAGAGAGTGTGTCAAGGCTCCGAGTCTGTCAAGTTATGAAGCAAGGGGTCCTATTTATAGTTTTCTAGCACTCCAAGCTCTCTCAAGATGTAAAAGGCAGTTGCTTGCAGTTCAAGCAGTCCCTAGCAATCAAAAAATTCCCCCTGCTACTAAATGAGTCTCTGGCAGGTCAGTGATGACCTTCCCATTACCTACCAACTTTTAAAATGTCAATTCTGCTATAATTTGACCTATTTTTGCTTAATTGGTAAATATCTTGTAAATATCTGGGAGACCCTTAATAAAGTCTATGCTTAAATGATTAGTGTAACCCTTCAATTTTTCTTAATAATGTATTTTACATTGAATCTTCCGGAAGGACTAGCGGGGTCAGTTTTTGTCCGAATTTAAATCTGAAAATTTCTAGCCCGGGGTTTGTTGTGCTTAAGATTCCAAAAATACCAATATCTGCCATGGTCGGACAATTCTACATTGCTTTTTCAATAATCATATCAGTTTGATTAAGCTTTATACAACCTTTAAGGTTTCAGAAACTGGAAACCTTACACTATATCTTGTCCAACGCACATCTTTAAACCATGAAGTAGTGTGTCGTATTCTGTTTCATTATTGCTAGTTGAACCTGGTAGATTGACCTTCTCTTTCATGGCAACCTCTCCACTTGGGCTGAGTAGCACTAGCCCTCCCCTTGCTTTTCCTGTGACTCATCAAAAAGCTCCATCAAAGAACAAGGTAAAAGCATTAGGAATACTTTTAGGTGGTGGCAATGGTAGGGTTTTTATTTCAGGCACCTTAATCTCCTTCTCGTGTATCCTGTAAGTGAGAATCCCTACCAATTGTGCACGCACACTATTTTCTACCTTGAAAGAGTATTCAAACTCTTGCAAATCCATAATCCAATTAGAGATCCTAGTACTAAGATTCATTTGAGATGACACCCAAGGGAAAAAAATTTCTGCAGTGAAAATTACAAAAGGTTTTGGTAGCAAGTAGGGTCCAAACTTTCTCACCACAAATATGAGAGAAAGCATCATGAGTTCTACCTCGGTGTAGCCTCTCTCCAAAGCATTCATGACCCTACTAGCAAATTAGATGGGTTGCATCCTAGTACATGTGGGGATCTTATTGTAGCAAAACAACACCAATTGTTTCTTTCCCAACACTAGAGCTAACAAAGAATGTGTACTCCCAACAAGGAAGAATGAGTATTGATAGCTCTGACAGAATGACTTTGACGTTACAAAAATATTCTTCAAGATCATCAGACCAAACAAACTCACTGGATAAATAAAACATGCTACTAGAAGCTCTTACCACCTTAAGTAAATCCCACTCCTTGATGACTCCTAGACTTCGTAGCTTTTGATAATTCGGTTTGGCCTCTAGCTTTAGCTTGATCTTGTGTTGAACATCATCTACTCCACGCACGTCGGTGTAGTCTTTAGCAAAAAGCTTAGAAAATTTCCTTAACACACCTTTGAACTCCTCTCTTTCATCCTTTGTAAGTGTTGTAGACAACATACCTTCTAACATTCCTTCATCTTCCACATTTTTGTTCTCTTGGGAACCTACCTCCTCCAAACCTTGACAAGAGGTCTCTTGGTTGGTTGACCTAAACCTTATCCCCATGACTTCGATGGAAAACTCCTCTTCCGTAATGCTACCGCTACTTTCTTATTCTGAAGTGTTATTGGTCCAATCTTCTTCCGTATCACTTTGAGATGTTTCTTTATGGAGCTCCTCTTGGTGTTGCTCCTTCATGTCAAAGAAAACCTTTTTATGATTGTCATTCCTGCAAATTAATTTTTCACTCTCTCAATCTTGCAAAGCTTGCATTTTCATTATCCATGGTCTTCCTAGTAGAAATGGATAACCACTTCCCTTGGTCGACATAACATAAAAATCCACCACCTTCTTAATGCCAAAGGCCTCTACAAAGACATTTTTACAAATGCCTACACACCTAGCCTTGCTATTATTTTCTATCATGACATTGATTTCAGGTGTCTCATGGATGTGCATGCCTAGTCTTTGTATAAGTCCATCTGTCATGATGCAAATTTGTGCACCCCCATCCACTAGACCTTTCCTAACCGATCTCCCTTTGATGTAACAATCTAGCACAGGTGTAATATCCTCATTCATTTCATCTTGTGCAATTTTTACAACAGGCACACTCTCTTTTACCTTTCTCCTAGTGCTAACTGCCCCTGTAAAATCCCTCCTAAATTGTGGACATAATGCAAGAAATTGAAGCCATGAGATATCAGGACCCTTAGCTCTCATGTCTTCTAGCAAGTTGTACGGAGCCATACCATGTCCAAGAGGGAAGTCTTAGAGGTTGATACGCCGTCAAGTCCTCTTGGTTTCCTTGGTCTCCTTTGCCTTCTTTTCTCATCCATGATCACTTTGTGACGTGATTCCTTCTTTCTCCTTACCTTTTCCACGGCCATGCTTAATGCCATTTGCTTCCATGTCCACATTATTGCAATTTTTCACCTCTACCACATGCACATTTGGATCTGGCAAAGGTGGAACTCCTTCCACCCCTCATGGAGGTGGTCTTGCTCCATTTGGCCTTTGTAGAAGTCGTGGTTGTTGTCTAGTTCCTTCACCTGCATTCATCACTGGGTAATTCAAGTTAGGTTTCCCTCGCTCCCCATGGGGCCAAGGACAATTATACATCCATGTCTAGACTCTCCGCAATTCCAACATTGCAAGACTCTCCTAGGTTGTGGTGTCTCTCACTCTTCTGACACTTTGCTTGTCCCATTGGACCTATAGCTTGTGCAAGGTGAATTGATAGGTTGCTTAAAGATTCATTGAACTTCTCAATCACTTCAGACGTTACCTCAGGAATCTCTCTGAATGTTGATGCTTGCAATTTTTCCCTAGGTCTAGGACCTTCTATTGGAATCTTTCCTCTTAGACACTTGAGTTTCTTATACTTCTCAACAGCCCTAGTTTCAGCTGCGTCAAAGGTAACACGTGCACCCGCCTCAACTTTTATCTTGAGTGTGGGAAAGAGACCGGCTATGAACCTCTCCTTATTTAGGAACTCTACACCATCCCCAAGGTTAGCAACATTTCTCATCCATATAACCCAAAGACTTAGAAACTCTTGTTTATACATGTAGTAGTCATCTAAGTCTTTTTGTTTATGAGAAACAATGTCTTGCCATAGCTTTTGAGTGTTTTGGGGATCAAAGAAGTATCTCTTGAAATGATTCACAACTTCCTTGTCATTCCCTTTAACTTCCTTAGGCAAAGAGTCAAACCAAGTGTTAGCATCTTTCCTAAGGACCACCTCAAACATTTTTACACATTCTTGATCAGTTACTATCCTCTTAATACGGCAAGACATCTTGAAATTTTCTAAAAATAATTTTGCATCCTCTCCAGGCTCTCCAAATAAAAGAGGATATCCGGACATTTGGCATTGGGCCTCCATTGAATCAATTTCAAAGTGACAACACGTTTTTTCTTTCTTAAATATATTTACACAATAATATTTTTTAAATTGCAACCTATTCTACAACAAAATGAAAATATGCACATCAAATGACCTATGATAGTCAACAAGAGGCAAGATGACAGGGTTTGGTGACGCAAGAATTTCTCCTACTCTTTGGGCACCAAACATGAACACCATACGTTGTTGAAAATGGATTTTTCTACTAATTGCAACGTTTATTCTAATGTGTGGAGTGAAAAAGAAGGGAAAAACCCCTATTCCTGGGCCATTATCCATGGTCTATGCATGACCTAATTCTTAAAACAAAACAAAAATATAGACATCCAAACTAAGGTTGTACCTAATGAGAGGCAAAATAAAAGGATTTATTGAAGCGTTTATCTTGGCCAACCTAAGAGGGCCAAAAATTCTACAAATTACTCGTTGGAATTGCCACTTAGTACTAACAATTATGTGCACCTTTTGCCTTGCAATGGGAATAAAAGTATCATACAAGTTCTCATGATTTATGCAAACTACTTGGCTATTCTAAAGGTTGATCCTACACAAAAAATACACAAGCTCTCCTCAGTAGGGGCACCAAAATTGAGGCGATCCGGGGCGGGCAACAAGAGAGGCGACCTGTAAACACCCCTCAAGGCTCCCATGCTGCTCAATTGGGGATGGGGCAACCACAAGCACAACCCAACAAAAAACCCACAGCCAAACCCAAACAAGATAGGGACACCACCTAGTTATGGTATGCAAATTAGGACGCAAGAGAGATTTTGTCACAACCAAGAAGATGTGCCACAAAACACACACAAGCAACCTCACACCAAGACACATACAAAATGGACCAGAGAGAGCTAGAGCAAAGGGAAGAGAGAGATGAATGGATCTTGCGTAATACCTTATTTGTGACTTGCAAATGGAGATGGTTTGTTATGATGCTATCATAAAGCTTGTACAAAACTAACCCAATCCTTAGTGAGTTCTAAACATTGCCAACACACACACACACACACACTGTCTTAGGGTGTGGGAGACCTCTCACCACAATACCCTCTTACAATGGACACAAAATTGGCAATAAAAACACACTAAAACACTTTCTAAAACAGATCAAACAATAGAAACTCAAAATACACAAGTCACCTTGAATTCAATAAACCGTATCGCACAAGTGGAAGGACAAATATTTGAACATCGAATCATGCCTTTGATGCACCAAACCTCAATTTATTGATGATGGAGGAACATATATAATAGTGGTTTTGAGAATTTTGAACTTACACTCTGTCACTTGCAATGTGTATCTTAAAAGCTTCTCTCACACCAAAAGTGAAGCTCACAAAGTGGTTGCTACGCCTAAGTCTCTCCTCACGCATAGAGTGTTGGGGTGCTATGTGAGATATTGCAGGTTGTTTTACAAGAAGGAGAGGGGCCTATATTGTTGGGGTATAAAGCCCAATGTGGTCGCCCAGGTAAGTGGGCGGGCCGCCAGGTATGTACACATATTCTTTTGTAAAAACCTAATAAGAACTCACTATGCTCTACACATTACAGTAGAGCGAGTTCACCATATCGTTATGCTCTTCTTCTCGCACTCTCTCTCGCGTCGCACTTCTGCTCGTACTCCTTCAACTGGTATCAGAGCTTAGATCGAGGCTCGGGGCAGCACTGCAGGAGGCTAGAGTCACCAGCTCAGATTGGAGTGAAATTCGACAGGCGAAGACACGGCCCCAAATCTCGTGGCTGAGTCCGAAGGGCTTGGTGTTGTCAAAATTTCATTCTGAGGTCATCTCGGCCACCGTTCGGCTTTGACAAAGGTCTGCGCATGCCATTTTCGACTACGTCGACGGGTGCATATCCGACTCTGCAAATTTGGGGTTTTGGCCTACGACTACAGGTGCTGAGGATATCGACACTCCCAGAGTGTTGATTTGTGGTTGTCTACACATCGAAGGACGGCTCACAGTTCTTGGAGGCGTGTCACATACGACACGGGCGCATCTACACACAGACTGTAGGCGACATCCACTAGTTCATCAGGTAGCTTGTGTTTGCTGCTTGATATTCCAGATTTCATCCTGACATTGTAGGTACTTCCACATGGGATATATTGTCAGAGATGATGTATGTCTGTTGAGGATTTGCTGGCTGTGAGTCATGCAGCAAACAACCGCCGCAGCGATTACAGCATACAGTGGGAAATTTGTGGATGTATAACTTTGTGGGAAGTCTATGTACTGTCAGATTTACTGCAACCTTTGTTGAGGGTCGAGTGAGGTTTTATTGAGCTGGGGGATTCTCGAATGTTGAGATCCTTTCGGTGATACAGGTCTTGGAGTGATCCCTCGAGCACCCTTAGATAGGCAGCTAGGATGTATTGACTGTGAGTTAGACAGTTGGGATTGCATCTTTGCTTTACTGCCGTTGAGGCATTGTCGCAGTCTATGCTTATAGGACAGTGACAGGACAGTGAGAGACAGTACAGGTGCAGGACAGGAGACTCTGCCAAAATTTCTGCAGAATCTGAAGCTTTCTTGGTTCATTTGACAGGTTGATATTGGTTCAGAGGTCAGTTTACAGGGGAAACTCTGCCGAATTTTTCCCAGGAAAGTAAACTACTGTGAAGCGTAGCTATGGCTGGATCACAGGACACTGCTCTTTACAATATCAAGAAGCTGGATGGAACCAATTTCCCATTGTAGAAGAAGCAGATTTGGCACGAGTTGGTACAAAAGAAGCAGATAAAACCTATAAAGCTCAAGGGGATAAAACCAGAAGATATGGACGAAGATGAATGGAGCGAAATGGATGAATTGGCACTTTCTACCATTATGCTGACTTTGGCAGAAAGCGTTTACTTCAATGTAGCAGACGAGATGTCGGCTTATCAAGCATGGTTAAAGCTGAGTGATCTTTATGAGAAGCAGAGTGCAGCTTCACAGGTATACTAGCTTAAGAAGCTTGTTGACTTGAAGATGAAAGAAGGGACACCTATGTCCAATCATCTGAATGAATTCAACACAATCTATAGTCAGTTGTCAGCTCAAGGTGTCAAGTTTGATGAATCTGTTAGAGCTATGTTCTTGTTGATCACATTGCCAGAAAGTTGGGACACTTTTTGCACAGCTTTGAGTAATTCTGCACCTCCAGATGGTTTGAACATAGCAGGTGTAGAAGGAAGTCTGCTTACTGAAGAAACCAATAGAAAGAAAATGGACAAAGGAAAAGGAACAGCCTTAGTTGTCAGGGGAAGGACCAAAGAAAAGTACAAGGTGGAAAGAGGAATCAGTCTCGTAGCAAGTCCCGCAGTGCTAAAGGCAAGAGTGACATAGAATGCTACCATTGTGGCAAGAAGGGTCACATGAAAAGAGACTGCAGAGAATGGAAAGCAGAAAAAGGCAAAGAGAAAGCTGAAGACCATGGTGAGAAGAACAAGTCCTCAGTGAAGATTCAAGAAATAAATGTGACAAACACTATTGCAGACGATGACAGTCTAGTGTCAGGAGACATCTACTTCTTGAAGAATACAATGGACTCAGCTCTTCTTACAGCATCTGATGGAAATGCACTGAGTGACTGGATTATAGACTCAGGGGCATCACTTCATGTGTCTTCAAACAAGGAGTGGTTTACTTCTTATGTGACCACTAAAGATCATGTTCGGCTAGGCAATGGGCAGACATGTGAGATATTAGGTATTGGAGATGTTCAATTGAAGTTTCATAATGGCTCTTCTTTCACGCTGAAGAATGTGAGACATGTTCCCGCAATTACAAAGAGCTTGATCAGCATAGGTTTACTTGATGATGCTGGCTACGTCACCATTTTTGGACAGAACATGTGGAAGATATCCAAGGGTTCTATGACAGTAGCACATGGAGTAAAGTCTGGAGGAATTTACATGATTTATGTATCAAATGTCTCTAAAAATGTAATCAATGTAACCGAACAGCCGAACATTTCTTTGTGGCATAGCCGGTTAGGACATATGTCCAAGAAGGGAATGGAAATCTTGTCTTGTTCTGGTTATTTGCCTGGATTTTCATTTAATGATTTTGAATTCTGTGAACATTGTCTGTATGGTAAGCAAACATAGCAGCCACATAAGCATAGAAGCAGTAGAAGAGATACACAGTTGGCACTTGTTCATAGTGATTTGTGTGGACCTATGCCTAACCTATCTCTAGGGGGAGCTTCTTACTTTATGAAATTTATAGATGATTACTCGAGGAAAGTATGGGTTTACTTTCTCAAGCACAAGGATGAAGCATTTAGTGTTTTCAAAACGTTTGTGACACTTGTGGAGAATCAGAGTGGCAAGAAGCTTAAATGCTTACGAACTGACAATGGTGGAGAGTATGTTTCAAAGGCCTTTCAGGACTTTTGTGAGTCAAAAGGTATAAAACGTGAACTTACTGCTCCTTACAATCCTCCTCAAAATGGTGTTGCTGAGAGGATGAATAGGACCATACAAGAGAAGGTCAGAAGTATGTTGTCTAATGCACAGCTGCCAAATGGGTTTTGGGCTGAAGCTGTATCAACAGCTGTTCATCTTGTAAATAGATCTCCTAGCAAGGTTTTGCAGAAGGATTCAGTGCCAGAGATCGTATGGTTAGGCAAAATGCCCTCATACAAGCATCTCAGAGTCTTTGGCTGTGAGGCATATACTCACGTTCCAAAGGAATTTAGGAACAAACTTGAGCCAAAGAGCAAAAAGTGCATCTTTCTAGGCTATGGTAATTCTGGTGAGATGGGGTACAGACTTTGGGATCCCGAATCCAGAAAGGTTGTCCGCAGCAATGATGTTCACTTTAATGAATCCAAATATCATTCTAAACCAGAGAGGGTTGAAGAGATTAGAAGAGTTGTCTTCCAAGAAGATGGACCTGCACGTGCAAGACAAAATGTCAGGGCTCAAGAGGAGCAAGGACAGAATAGAGTGGAACCACAGGTTGTGGCTGAGCCTGAGCCACCTATTGTGCGTAGATCAAGACGTGTCACGCGACCTCCTGATAGGTTTTTTCCATCTATGAACTATGTCATGTTGACTGATTGCAATGAGCCTTCATGTTACAAGGAAGCAGTGCAAATGAAGGACTCCGGGAATTGGCAATTGGCCATGCAGTCAGAGATGACAGCTCTGCATAAAAACAAGACATGAAAGCTAGTTAAATTACCACAGGGCAAAAAGGCTCTACCTTGTAAATGGGTTTACAGGTATAAGATCACCGCTCATGATAGTCAGCCAAAGTACAAAGCAAGGCTTGTTGCCAAGGGCTTTAAGAAAGAACAAGGCATTGACTTTGATGAAGTCTTCTCTCCGGTGGTCAAGATGACTACATTAAGATGCTTTCTTGCATTGGTTGCCATATTAGATTTGGTGTTGCACCAAATGGATGTCAAGACAGCGTTTTTGCATGGTGATTTAGATGTGGAAATTTACATGCAGCAGCCAGAAGGGTTTGTTGAGGAAGGCAAGGAAGATTGGGTATGCCAGTTGTTAAAGAGTCTTTATGGCTTAAAACAATCACCGAGGGCATGGTACCATAAATTCCACAAGTTTATGCTTTCTCAAGGCTACAAACGTAGTGAGTTCGATCACTGTCTATATACAAAGAAGGCTAAGGATGGCAGTTGGCTAATCCTTATTTTGTATGTGGATGACATGTTGATTGCTGGCAAGGACTTGGAAGAAATTTCAGCTTTGAAGTCAAAGATGGAAAAATCGTTTGACATGAAAGACATGGGTGAGGCAAGTCATATACTTGGTATGCGCATTGAGAGAGACAGATCAAAGAAGTTGATTTGGTTATCTCAAACAGAGTATATTGACAAGTTTTTGCAACGTTTCAATATGGAGAAGGGAAAGGCGTTGAGTGTTCCATTGCCACCATATGTGAAACTTAGCAAACAAGATTGTCCTGTGTCTGAGGAAGAACAGGCTGAAATGGATAAGATTCCATATGCGTCTGCAGTGGGTAGTTTGATGTATGCAATGATTGCTACTCGCCCAGACATTGCATTTGCAGTGGGAGTAGTAAGTCGATACATGTCAAACCCAGGCAAGAAACATTGGGAGGCAGTGAAAGGAATATTGAGATACCTGAAAGCTACAAAGAGTATGCGTATATGCTATGGGAGTCAGGAGCTAAGTGTAAAGGGTTTTACAGACTCAGATTATGCAGGTGACTTAGACAACCGAAGGTCTACGTCAGGGTATGTCTTTACATTGGCTGGTGGAGCAGTATCATGGCGTTCTAGATTACAAGATTGTGTTACTCAGTCTACTATAGAGGCTGAATATGTTGCAGCATCAGAGGCATGCAAAGAATCAATTTGGCTTAATCGACTAGTAACAGATTTGGGAATCAAAGAAGAGATGCCTGTGTTATATTGTGATAGTCAAAGTGCTATACAATTGGCTCGCAATCCAGTTTATCACTCAAAGACAAAGCATGTGGATGTGAAGTATCATTTCATCAGGGAAATTCTCAAGGATAAGAAACTTCAGCTTGTCAAAGTTCACACCACAGAAAATCCTGCTGATCTACTTACAAAAGAACTTCCCTCAGAGAGCTTTGCGCATTTTCGCAAGCAGTTAGGTGTAGGGTAGTACATCACTTCTCTACATCTCTTGTATAGTAGCTTCTCTCACACTTAAAGTACCACATTGGACTTTAAGTGGGAGGTTGTTGGGGTATAAAGCCCAATGTGGTCGCCCAGGTAAGTGGGCGGGCCGCCAGGTATGTACACATATTCTTTTGTAAAAACCTAATAAGAACTCACTATGCTCTACACATTACAGTAGAGCGAGTTCACCATATCGTCGTGCTCTTCTTCTCGCACTCTCTCTCGTGTCGCACTTCCGCTCGTACTCCTTCATATATATAGGTTGAATACCCTCATTAAGATTATTTGGAAATCCGAATTAACAAGCTAACAAGTCGGGATTATGATTTTTTCTGAATATCAAAATATTGCCGGCCGTCTTTGTCTTCTTGAGTCATGGATCTAGGTTCCGAAGAGAGCATTATTGATGGTAAATAAGGTGAAAATAGAGTTTTAAGGAAGGAGGGAGAGAGAGAGAGAGAGAGAGAGAGAGAGAGAGAGAGAGAGAGAGAGAGAGAGAGACAGAGAGAGTTACTATGCACATGTCTTGAGGTGGGGTGTCTTTTATGGTTAGGTGGTTAATGGCTATTTTATGTTAGTATGTTAGTGGTTCGTGTTAGTAATCACTAGAAAGTTAATGATATATTTACACTGGGTAGAATGAGGTGGATGGTTGAAGTAAGATGGTTGAATGAAGTGAGGAAATCCTTGTGATGGTGAAGCTTGAAGAAGTTTTGGACTTACTTGTGTAGGTTCTCAAAATGGCTATCAATCCTCAAGTTCTTCTTCTTCTTCTCTTGTTTATGCCACCGCCGCCAAGGTTGATTATCGTGATGAAAATGGAAATTTGATTGATGAGATCTCCCAATTTGCAAAGGTTAAGCATGGTTTACATGTTGAATTTTATGTATATAGAGAAGGGATAAGATGGAATTGTACTTTGAAAGTAATAGAGAGAAACATAGAGATGGTGTATGTACATGTAGAGATCGTATGAGAGCTTTGGAAGTAAGAGGGGAGGTTAATGGTGAAGAAGGTGAGAGAAACCATGGAAGGTGCAGGTTTGAGTGAGGTATTGAGAGGAATGAGTGTGTGTGTGTGTGTGTGTGTGTGCGTGTGTGCGTGTAGAAGTGTGGAAAGAGGTGAGATAAAACTATGGGCTACTTGTGAGAAAAGTGTGCAAACTGGGGTCCAATAAAAGAATCATACCTCACCGGTGGTAGCTCCAAAAACTATGATATTTTTTGCGGTGATTATTCAGATCTTGGTACACAATTTGTCTTCTAACCACCGCTTCAAATTCAGAGTGGAGATGGAATTTAAAAATCCCACTAGAATGCCTACTTTTCTTCACAAAAAAGACTCCCGTGGCCCCCTTTTTGTTGAATTTGCATATGGCTCCAAAGGTGAGCCCCTCTTTGCATTAGAGCATGACCTAATTTATTCTTAGGGGTTTGAAAATATGCATAGTTGTGGATTATGCATAAATATAATATATGGATATGATGGAAAAAAAACAAGCTAGTATATATAAACAATTCATGGAATCTAGAATAGTGTGGGCTATATATAAAATAAATAAATATAAGGAATCAACTGAGCAGATCCCTTACTTGTTTTTATTTATGTATATTTATTTACAAGAGGTAAGAAGAAATACCTATAGAAAATAAAAATTTAGTGAAAGACAATGACTGATGGTGAAGGGTATTTTTGAGGTTTTTCCTTGGAGTGGATTCACACAAAAAATAAGAGAAGCTTGCATGAAAATATTTCTATATGGAATAAAGAGTATAGAAAATGGTAAGAAAAATTGTGGTAATGGTGAGTAAATTTACATAGCATACTTCGAAAAATAACGCACACCTAGGTAGAAATATCTAAATAAATACCAAAATAATTATGAAAATTTATTATATTTAGATCCTAATATAATGAAATATTTACACGCAAATGAGCCACAATATTTTTTATTTTTTATTTTTATTTATTTTTGGGGCTCAACCAGCCGAGTGACTAGTTAGATGAGGGTTTTAAGAAGACATGGAGAAAGTCCCCTAACTCACACACGCCTATGTAAAATGAAAAGGTAAGAATAGCCACAGTGTTTAGGTGATTTTGGTAGGGTGAGGTAACTCAATATGGAAATTACAGAGAGCCAAAAAATGGCTATCATTAGCCCTCTCCCAGGATGATGGTATATTCATGTACCATCATAAAGCATCTTTTGCAAAGAGGGTGCTTTTGAGTCCTCTATGATATTTGGTCCTTTGACAGGATTTTCATTGTGTGTCTTCTTGTCACACTCAAGCTTCATGAAACAAAACTTACGTGATATAGTCTCTCTTTGATAGTTCTTTTCTAGATCTTCTCGTAGAAGGCAACTCAAATAGCGCTTCAAGCGATACCCGTTTACCTTCCTAGAGTGCTTTTTACCATTCAAGTCCATAAGCTGATAGTAACTTGAATTGAAAGCCTTCTTGACTATGTATGGCCCTTGCCATCTAGTTTAAAACTTGGCATCAAAATGATTATCAAGTCGATTGTCATACATTAGCACAAGCTCTCCTTCCTTGATGCCTTTGTCCTTGATTTTCTTGTCAAGCTTCTCCTTTGCTTCTGTAGCTTTTATTTTGTAGTACTCATAAGTTGCTTCTATTTTCCAGTCAAGCTCCACGAGTGTAAGAAGTCAATCCATCCATACCTCTTGATCATCTTATGCACCTCTACCATGAAGCCACATTGTTGGAATGTTGAGCTCGATAGACTGCAAAGCCTCTTGACCATAAACCAAGTGAAATGGTGTGAACTCTGTTGCCTCCCTATATGTGGTTTGATATGCCCACAAGGCACCGTCCAAGAAGTCATCCCATAAATTTGTCTTGTTTTGCACCATCTTTCTAATGATGCTTGCAATGACAACATTATCCTTCTCAACCAAACCATTTGACTGTGGGTAGTAGGGTGTGCTATGACGATGTAGAATATGAAGCTCTTCACAAACTTTCGTGAGTAAACCCTTCCTGAACCCTGGACCATTATCTGAGACAATCCCCAAAGGTGTGCCAAATCTGCAGCAAATATTAGTGTAGACAAACCTACTCACTGTTTTTCCATTTACCCTTGCCACACTTTGAGCCTGTACCCACCTATTCATGTAATCTACATCCACTAGAATGTAGATTTTACCATATTTTGTTCTAGGTAGAGGACCCATAGCATCAATGACCCACTTTTCAAAGGGTCCATTTACAAGCACTATTTGCCTTGGGCCATGAACCAACCTTTTATTTCCATTTACCTTACAATTGTGACAGCTTTTACACCAATGTTGGACATCCACATGCAAGCTTGGCCAAACATACCCCAAAGACGTAGAAACTCTTGTTTATACATGTAGTAGTCATCTAAGGTTTTTTGTTTGTGAGAAACAATGTCTTGCCATAGCTTTTGAGTGTTTTGGGGATCAAAGAAGTATCTCTTGAAATGATTCACAACTTCCTTGTCATTCCCTTTAACTTCCTTAGGCAAAGAGTCAAACCAAGTGCTAGCATCTTTCCTAAGGACCACCTCAAACATTTTTACACATTCTTGATCAGTTACTATCCTCTTGATATGGAAAGACATCTTGAAATTCACTAAAAATAATTTTGCATCCTCTCCAGGCTCTCCAAAGAAGGAGGATATCCGGACATTTGGCATTGGGCCTCCATTGAATCAATTTCGAAGTGACAACACGTTTTTTCTTTCTTAAAAATATTTACACAATAATGTTTTCTAAATTGCAATCTATTCTACAACAAAATAAAAATATGCACATCAAATGACCTATGATAGTCAACAAGAGGGAGGATGACAGGGTTTGGTGACGCAAGAATTTCTCCTACTCTTTGGGCACCATACATTGTTGAAAATGGATTTTTCTACTAATTGCAACGTTTATTCTAGTGTGTGGAGTGAAATGGAAGGAAACAACCTCTATTCCTGTGCCATTATCCTTGGTCTATGCATGACCTAATTCTTAAAACAAAACAAAAATATAGACGTCCAAACTAATGACGTACCTAAGGAGAGGCAAAATGCAAGGATTTACTTAAGCACTTATCTCGGACAACCTAAGAGGGCCAAAAATTCTACAAATTACTTGTTGAAATTGAAACTTAGTACTAACAATTATGTGTACGTTTTGCCTTGCAATGGGAATAAAAGGATCATACAAGTTCTCGTGATTCATGCAAACTACTTGACTATTCTAAAGGTTGATCCTACACAAAAAATACACAAGCTCTGCTCAGTGGGGGCACCAAAATTGAGGCGGTCCGGGGCGGGAAACAAGAGAGGCGACCTCTTAACAACCCTAAAGGCTCTCGTGTTGCTATTCAATTGGAGCTTGGGCAACCACAAGCACAACACAACAACAAGCCCACAGCCAAACCCAAACAAGATAGGGGCACCACCTAGTTATGGTATGAGAACTAGGATGCAAGAGAGATTTTGTCACAACCAAGAAGATGCACTACAAAACATACACAAGCAACCTCACACCAAGACACACACAAAATGGACCAGAGAGAGCTAGAGCAAAGGGAAGAGAGAGATGAATGGATCTTGCGTAATACCTTATTTGTGACTTGCAAATGGAGATGGTTTGTTATGATGCTATCGTGGAGCTTGTAAAAAATTAACTTAATGCTTAGTGAATGCTAAACATTGCCAACACACACACAATGTCTTAGGGTGTGGGAGACCTCTCACCACAATACCCTCTTACAATGGACACAAAATTGGCAATCAAAACACACTAAAACACTTTCTAAAACAGATCAAACTATAGAAATGCAAAATACACAAGTCACCTTGAATTGACTAAACCGTATCGCACAAGTGGAAGGACAAAGATTTGAACATAGCATCACGCCTTTGATGCACCAAACCTCAATTTATTGATGATGGAGGAACATATACAATAGTCGTTTTGAGAATTTTTAACTCACGCTCTCTCACTTATAATGTGTAGCTTGAAAGCTTTTCTCACACCAAAAATGAAGCTCACAAAGTGGTTGCTACACCTAAGTCTCTCCTCATGCATATAGTGTTGGGGTGCTATGTGATATATTACTAGTTGTTTTACAAGAAGGAGAGGGGCATATATATAGGTTGAATACCCTCATTAAGATTATTTGGAAATCCTAATTTACAAGCTAACAAATCACGATTCTTATTTTTTTTGAATATCGAAACATTGCGGGCCTTCTTTGTCTGCTTGAGTCATGGATCTAGGCTCAGAAGAGAGCATTATTGATGGTAGATAAGGTGAAAGTAGATTTTCAAGGAAGGAGAGAGAGAGAGAGAGAGAGAGAGAGAGAGAGAGAGAGAGAGAGAGTTACTATGCACATTTCTTGAGGTGAGGTGTCTTTTATGGTTAGGTGGTTAATGGCTATTTTATGTTAGTATGTTAGTGGTTCGTGTTAGTTATCACTAGAAAGTTAATGATATATTTACACTGGGTAGAATGAGGTGGATGGTTGAAGTAAGATGGTTGAATGAAGTGAGGAAATCCTTGTGATGGTGAAGCTTGAAGAAGTTTTGGACTTACTTGTGTAGGTTCTCAAAATGACTATCAATCCTCAAGTTCTTCTTCTTCTTCTCTTGTTTATGCCACCGCCGCCAAGATTGATTATCGTGATGAAAATGGAAATTTGATTGATGAGATCTCCCAATTTGCAGAGGTTAAGTATGGTTTACATGTTGAATTTTATGTATATAGAGAAGGGATAAGATGGAATTGTACTTTGAAAGTAATAGAGAGAAACATAGAGATGGTGTATGTACATGTAGAGATCGTATGAGAGCTTTGGAAGTAAGAGGGGAGGTTAATGGTGAAGAAGGTGAGAGAAACCATGGAAGGTGCAGGTTTGAGTGAGGTATTGAGAAGAATGAGTGTGTGTGTGTGTGGAGAAGTGTGGAAAGAGGTGAGAGAAGACTATGGATGTGGGACGCATGTCTAACCTCACCATCCTATCTCATTGCAGTATTAACGAGACCACGATTGATTTTTCAATCCATGGGACGAAGCTGACTCGACTAGTGCATAGAGGATACAAGAGGTTGTCAATCTCTTGGAAAACAACTAACAACTTGCATCTAACTCAAGCTACACTCAAGTGACTGAAGTCACCAAAAGCCAATCACTCATTGGCAAACAAACTACATCTGTTACAGCGTCAAATGACATCCAAACGTAACAAAACTTCTAGGAAATATTCACTAAGCACACATGCTTATGGTTTCACACCCCACGTTAAGTCAAGTTTCAAAATTGTGATTATTAACAGCAGTGGATTTTTGACCTAGTCGTTTTTGACCCAGAATGT
This sequence comes from Adiantum capillus-veneris, assembly GCF_014529385.1. Taxonomy (NCBI): domain Eukaryota; kingdom Viridiplantae; phylum Streptophyta; class Polypodiopsida; order Polypodiales; family Pteridaceae; genus Adiantum; species Adiantum capillus-veneris. The sequence goes on from NC_140958.1 coordinate 124,956,984, forward strand.
ATCTAAATGCTTAGCAATGATGCCCCAATACCCCGCCTATGTTTTTTATTTGAATGTGTAAATTTGTAGTTATAATGAAATTAGGCTCCGAGTCAGCGACGCCAAAAGCTATAAATTATTGTGAACTACTTATGTCAATACGTAGAGCTCTTACCTGCGTTTGCAATGCAACAAACGCGACTATAATGTGACAACCAAGGAGGGAGTAGGAAGCGCGAGAAGGAGAGGAGTGAGCGCCATTAGCTCACGCTGTGTATTTCATTATCCAAGACTTATTAAAAAACTTACAAAAATTGGCTTTTATACCTTAGCCAAGGTTTTTGGGTGGCCAAAACTGATAATCTGGAGTTCTACCAAAGCTGGGTAATGACAAGTTGATACAATCTGGAAGCTTGTAGCCCCAACTCATTAAATACACAGTTTATCCAAGAAAATAAGAGTTACAATATTCTCGATTTATCAAAATAATAAGTGTTTTACAAAGAGAACTCCAAAAAATTGTATCCGTTTTAGCTTGCTGCTAACATTTTCCCCTCCTCGCCTATGTCGTCCCTTCACATAGCTTTATGGACTGAAATAGTTTTTGGACTAGCGAGACTGGCGAGGTGGTCTTTATGCGCATTCAATGCCTTTTAGAATCTGATTTTTCTTTCTTTATCTGGCACTTGCAGAAATTGCATAGTTACTTTGTTCTTCAGCTCCACCGTTGAGTAGCCTACAAACCTGGATGTGAGGTTATTGATCACTGGCGCAAATATCTTTGTTCGCCAAGTGAAGAATCCCATGTAGAAATCTTCCTCGAACGCCAACATATTATGTGATGGTAAGAACATACACTGGGCGTAGAAGCCATAGAGGACTTCTTCGGAAGGCTGACCACTGAGATCATAGCATAACCCTTTATTTCCCTCAAGGAATGTCATCCAGGGAGCGCGTGCTTGCTCTAGATCATGAAAAACTTCAATACAAGTGAGCAACATTCGGCATATCTTATATAACATTGCACAAGAGAGATCTGGTAGACTCTTGAAGAAAGACATGGCTCCCGTTAGGGTTTTCACCATGTATTCCTCTGTGGTTTTTCCTTTCTCTGGAGCTGGCAGTCTTGGGTAGTTCAGCCAGGTTGGCCTCTTCTTAGTTAGTGCCTCATACTCTTGCCAAGTCCTTACTCTTGGTACAAGACAAAAAGTGGGATCTCTTTGTAGAGCTGCAGGTGCTCTTGTGAACAGAATCAAATACCTCGGATTCTTGTTCAACCAGCTAAACCTCCACTTTGGGTGGTCTTTATCTGCGCCACCTGTTTGTATGTCTACGTACAACCTTTCTTTTACTTGGAGTAGATTCGCTTTTATCAAGGGGTATGGCAGGGATTGCTGATGTCATTGCGCATTGATCTGATTGGGAGTGAGTTGAGTGATGTTGATAGAGTGAAGAAATCTCAACTCCCAATCTATGGCGGCCTTCCACTGCTCATCCACCTCTTGTTTGATCTTTTCTTTCAGTGCATCTTCTTCAACTTTTGATAGTTGGGCCATGGGCATTGTGTCTGCATCTGCAATGTGTATCTGAAAATCATCTTCACCACTCAGCTCTGCTGTGGACTACGTCTCCAATTCAGCAAATGATACCGAGGGTATATCTATTTGCAGCGGCTCTGAAGTGCCTGCATCTTCCTATTTTTTTGGCTTTTTCTGTTCAGTAGGACAGTGATGTAACATTTAATGGCCTAATAACTTATGTGTAGCGAAAATTAGCATGAGCATAGTGGGCATTTCATTAGAATAGATTCCTAATGAGAATTACAAGAGTTCTTGGGTGGAGAGAGCAACAAAAATCATAACACCTAGTTAGATAGCATCGACAATACTTTCAAAAGAGAGAGAAATTAAGCTATTGACAACAGTTGAGGACTGGATTTGCATGGAGCCGGTCCCCCCTCCAAAAGGCTTTGTATTATGGTTTCTCCCATCAAGAGAGACATTGTACAATACAATTCTTTGTGTTCCTTCAAGACTAGCTAGTGCAATGAAGATGGAAACTTCATGCACTAAGCAAAACACTTAACAAACACAACTTGAATTATCCCCGTTCTCAGACCCAAGACCTCACACACCTTCGAAGATGGTGAGAGCTAGCAGGATATGAGAGTAGATTGAGAGGAAGAAGGAGTATCTTACGAGAAAGATGTACATCTCCTCACACAATCACTCATATGTAGCATAGATTAGCTTAGTAATTAGCTTGGTAGAGGAGATGAGCATGCATTGAAGCTTGGCTCTTGGTTGGATTTGCATCCACATGCCAAGAGAGTGTTGATGTAGGCTTCTATCTCACAAGCTTGGAGTAGGTGATGAGTTCTCCATTAAAGCTTGGGAAGAGATAGTCTTCTCTTTCTTCACACATGAGCTTCTATGAGTGTGTGTGTGTGTGTGTGTGTGTGATAATGGCTTGCAAAAATCAGCCCCCTCTCTCTCTTGGGCGAGCCCTCTTGCTAATTGCTCTTGCTGAAGCCTCATTGGCCCTCCCCAAGTCAAGCCAATGGAAATTAAGTAGCATAAGTGATAGCCTTCTGACATGTGTCCCCCTTTCCCCTTTTGTGAGAGCTTTAGGTAATTAAATAATTAAACTAAACTCTCATTGGACCCCTTTGCCTCCTGGCCAATAGGAATCAGGCAAAAGCCATGGGGCTCCTGAATGCTCATTGGACCCCTTGGGAGACTGCCCAATAGTCTTCTAGGAGACTTAATTCTCATTGGTTTCTTTTATTAAATGTTTTTAAATTAATTAAACTAGATTTACTCTAGCTTAATTCTCATTGGTCCACTTCAAGGGTCATCCAATAGAAATTGGGCACACCTTGTGGGCATCTGGCCTAGGGAGCTGACATGTGTCCCTCATTTCCTTTGTGTAAAGGGAGCCTGTGTGTGTGTGTGGCTTTCTCTCTCATCCCCTACCTTTAGGGCTCGCCCCCTCCCATGTAGGGATGTGCAAAGACTTTTAGGGCACACACAAAGCATCCAATTTTCCCTAGGGTTGACCTTTGGACACAACCTTTGAATTTTGGAACCTTAGCATTTTGGAAGTCTTAATGGGCTGAACCTTAGGGTCTTTTTAGCCCATTGTTGCACATGGCTCTTTTGCAGATGACCCCCCCTTTGGATCCCTATTTTCCCTCCTTTGGATCCCTACTGTGGCCGGTCTGCTAGCTTAACCAATATTCTAGCTTTTTCTCCCCTGGCCTTCCCCACATTAAATGATCAGTTTAATATGAGCAAATCATTTAGGAGAATTAGATATTGATTATTATGACAGTGAAGTGGGTCAGGGAGACTCATAGCCTTGTTCGTGGTGTGCCTCTTCCCTTGCCGTTTCCTCGGCTCTCTAGTCCTCTACCTCTTTTGCTTTCCTTGCCTCTTCTTGGGCTTCTTTTAGCTTGAGGACTTCTGCTTCTTGGTACATTTTTTCCAAAGATTCAGAGGGATCTTCAGCCTCCTTTATCGTGTGATGCTTTGTCCTTAGGCCTTTAAGTCCACTAGACACCCATTTCTCTAGGTCCTTCCCTTGTGCTTGTTGAGTGCGATGGGTAGGCGTGTTTTTCTCTTTCAAAGTGATCTTGCTTTTTCACTGGCTCTTCTTGGTGGGCGGCCACAGCTTCTCATTATCAGAGCTCTTGATGCTATGCCTTTCTGGCGAGATTTCAACCGATTCTTCATTTGATTTATAGGATCTTTTGGTTGACCTTGTAGCTCTAGGAGATGGTTATGCTGCCAATATCCATGTGTTTTGGTCTGGGACAAGTGGTAGGTTGTCGGCCATGCTGATGGCATGGTACGCAATCCTTGTCAAGACTTTTGGCGCACCCAAGTAAGTGATCTTCCCTTATTTCTTGGTGCCCTTCAGAGTGGTCATGACGTACTAGGCGTGGTCCACCGATTTTCTGGTTGTTGACTTGAGAACTTGTATGAAAGTGGTGGCAACCGCGTGATTTGGCGTGGTGTACCTTGATGGCCTTTTTGCCAAGAAGTGGAAGTACTGGTGGTATAATCTGGCTGGCTCTTCCACTTGCTTGTGAATTAAATCTGCAAAGATAGCTGCGGCAGTCTCTTTAGTAAAAGTTACTGTTGTTTTCCTGTCCCTTGCTCTCATGGTCATTTCTTCCGTGGACAGTTTGAGTGCTTCTACCACCATATCTTTAGTTATGACCACTTAGACCTTATTTCCCTACATGTCAGAAATTTGTGCGGTTCCATCTTCTTTAATTGTGGATAAAATCTCGTAAGCTTTCTGAAAATCCACTCCGCAAGGCTCCTATTCATAAAAGTCTCTCAGTACTAGCCTACGGTTGGCTTCTTTGGTCTCATGCTTCACGGCGACATCATATACTTCCTTCGGTAGGAGTTGCAACTCCACTTGATGTCCCTCTTCACTCTTGAATCTGCCAGTGAAGACTGTGGTATGATACTCTTCTAGCTGTTCTTTGGAGAGGTATGCTGCCATGGCTACTTTGACTGAATCGGGGTCTAGTTGATATGCAGGCAATTCTTGCAACTTTTCCTTTTGATTGAGCTTCTTCTTGGCTCTCTCTGTTGCTTGCATGGCTCCTATTCAGGAATAGATTATCTTAGTCAGTAGATTTGTTGGAATTTTCTATAAAATGTCCTTAATTGTAAAATGCTGACAATTTTGGTCCAATTTGCTTCAAATCAATTTTTGAACAAGCATAGATGCATAAAAACATACAAGGAACAAAACTGTAAAGTCAAAACAAATTTTTGCAACAATAGTGAATAATCGTGATTATTTACAGCTGAGTATTTTTTTCAACTTTTTGTAAACTTGGCTTCATAAGCTTGAAGTATATACCAAATACATACTCTAAGTGAAATATGGGCTCATTTGGATTCATAGGGTGAAAATGATAGCAGATTTTGACTTTAGGTCTCTAAAATAGTAGATATAAAGGAAATTTCAGATTTTGAGCTCCAAATTGGTTCAAATTTGGCTAGTGGGCTGAACACATCATGTACTTTGGATGTATGATGGAAAAATATCAAAACTCCCCAATTTTGGCTAGAAAGTAAATAATCACGATTATTAACTTTTCTACCAAAATCAATATTTTGTGGTACAAATTGGTTCAAGGCATTGTATAGACCCTGTGTATGTGATATGAGGTGAGTTGGACCATGAAATGTTGTCCATAATCCAAAAATTGGCTTGCAAAGACTTCTTGCGTTTTGGCTCATACTTGATTTTTGAAATGTAATAGGTGCGTACACATGATAGGTGAGGTGTTGTGACAATTTCCAAGCAAGAATAGTGCAAAAGTAAATAATCATGATTATTTAGAAAAGGGACAATTTTTTTGCAAAGCTTAAAAATTTTGACCTAGACACATTCTATACACCTAAAACAAATCTTAAATTGAATTTGGTCAAGTTTGGTCATGCCGGAATCACTTTGTGCTTTTTCAACTCTGAAATCACCGATTTCTGTGAGTACATTTTCAGTTGGGTTGGTCAGTGAACTTTGAGGCTTTGGACTTGCCCACAACATAGTCGTGAAGCAACTCATCCAATTCTGGCTCATTTGGAGTCAGTTTGACCCCGTATGTTGAATTTGATGCTTTGTAGCCTTCGAGCTATTTTCTGCTTTTCGAGGGCTTTGCTTGATTGATTTCACTAAACCAATCATATACATTTTATATGAACCTCGTAGGCAAGATGTTTGTGGAGTCAGATCTGAATTCTGGCATTTGCCAAAAACCTAGCTTTCTCTACTGGGGACCCCCTCGACCCCTACCAAATGGTCAATTGATGATATAGAAAGGTTCTATCATGTTAGGGCATGCTACAATTCAAATCCCACCTGATTCGGTCGAGCTGACAGGCCGCTATGGTCAGTTTTTGGTCGTAGGTCTTCGTACACTGCTCGATTTCTAGGGTTTTTTCTAGGGGTTTAGACTAGATACCGGTATACAAAATGGATGGTTGACAAGTAAAGAACTTACCCCTCATGTCTTGTGTGAGACGGCACTGAAAACGGGCAACTATGGACTCCGAAAAGGACATGTGAAAGAGGTTGAAATCTCTCTCTGCTGCAAAGACTGCAACTGGAAATGAAGTGGTTTTAGCCTACCTTGGATATCTATACCCGGACTTCCCAAACCAATTTTCTCCAGATTCCCCCATTAGTCCTACTAGGCCATGATATCTATGTTAGACTCAAAAATTTCCCTGATCGGATTCCTATAGTTCATTTTGCAATAATTTTACAAAAGTAGGCATGGCCGCCTAATTTAGGCTTCCCACTTCCATCTTCTAATTTCATTGAAAATTTTTGTGCTTGTTGCCTTGTCTTTCTAATCACCATTGTGTCTTCCGGTTTTCCATCTGAGCTTCCTTGCATTTTATTATTAACCTGTTTATTTGAAAAAATCAAAGAAAATAGCAAAATTCTCTAAAGAAGTAAAGTGAAAATCCAATAATTAGGAAAATCCATTGAAAAACACAGCTTTATTATTTTTGTTGGATTTTTCTATTTTTAAGTCTCATTATCGATAAAAATGATGAAAAATATCCAAAAAGGACTATTTTTTGATGAATTTCCGATAGTATATACACTATTTACACTCATCAGGACGATATTATCAGTGAATTTTTCCTTGATGATGAATTATAAGAGCATTATTAGGTAATTTTGCAAAAAATCACACGTTAACATCGAACTTTTTCCTCCCTCTTCAAACATTGCCCTTAATTACTTAGTACTTAGTGGCCTTCCATCCCTACTAGATGGCGTACTCCGGGATGACTGTGTGCATTGGTTGAACAATCGTGTCTATGCATAGCCGTTTGCTCTACCATGCTTTGAAGATCAATGCAATTCAAACCACTATGCAGTGCTAGAGCTGGATGTTCAGTAATTAACTCAAGGGTTTCTGATGTCGAGGTTTGTTGCTAATGTCTTCCAAAGAGCAAATCTTGTAGCTTGTGTGCTCTCTGTTTGATTGTACCTTCAGGATGCTTTTACAAGATGATTGCTTGAGTTGTTTGTAGCACTTTTGACTGTTGTCGAGATTTTTCTCGCCATTGGTAGCTTGACTTTCTTGTTGTTGTATGGTGTGGTGGAGTCTTTTGAGAATTTACTCGCCATTGCTTGATTGGTTTTATGGTTTGTGGAGAAGATAAGTGCTCTTTTTTCTTCCAAACCATTTTCATGTTAGGTTCCTGGCTTGGAGATGCTCGTCTCTGTGTTTTCACCCTTGGGACCTTCTTTTGTTTTGTCGGTGAAGTTTTAGGCACCCAGATTTGAATCGGCTTATCCTTAAGCTGTGCTTTTGGTACCCAAATTTTCCAGACTCCTTGCATGCTACTTGTAGCATTTGCTTGGTGAGGGGATGGAGAAGATTGACTACTTTGTGGTTCGGTCTGTTGATTGCTTCTTTTCCATTCCTCCCTGCTTGGTGCAATTGGAACGATGAGTTGGTTTGTATCCCAATCTGGTACTACTTTGTATGTCCGCATCTTTGGAATTGCAAGAATCATCGTCTCATTCATGTGTTCATCTGGTAAGCATACAAACTGATGAGGACATGAACATCCATGTACTATCACATTCAAGTTGATTACTCCCAATGTTGGGGTTGGGTTCTTGTTGCATCCCTTGATTATCACTATTCCTGTTGTCAATTCTTGAATTGTTGCTTTCTTGTACGTGGAATAACTTACTCCATTTACTCTAGCTCATGTGTCGACCAAAGCATTGGTGCAAAGATTGTTGAGATGTACTTTGATGCGCAGGTCCATTTCGTCTAACCATTCATCATCTCTTGAAACTGAATCTGTAGGTAATTCCCATTGTGATCGGTCATCTATTTCAATAGTGTTTATGGGAATTTGTATCTGTTGGTTCTTGAGAGCCGCTTTCCGTTTGAGTACCCAAAGCTAAGCTTCCTCTTGGGCTTTATAAATAACCTGTTGTTGTTTAATCTTTATTTTCTTGGCTGCATGCATTCTTTCTAGCAATTCATTGGTTAGCGGAAAATTGTATTTGTTTAAACGACATCCACTAATCCAATTAGCCATTGGTTCACTATCTATGGTGGAGAATTTTTCCTACTCCACTTGGAGATACATCTTCAATGATAAAACAGTCCATTTCCCTTTTTCTTAAACTTGGGAATGTGTTGCTTAAGGGAATAGACTAAAACTAAGTCCCCTTTCTTGAAGATTTTTGTAATTAAGTGGGAATCAAAAAAAAAAAAAATTCTCGCTTTTGTGCATAGACGTGAGCTACATCAGTTAGCTTTTACTCATCTAACTTTTCCAAATCTTCAAGACTTTTTGACAATTCCTGTGCAGTCCACTCAAGATTTTGTGCTACCCTTAATGTCGGCAATAGAAATTCTATTGGCAGTATGGCATCAAGACCATAAACAAGGTTGAAGGGTGTAGCATTGAAAGCTGTTTTGAATGAAACTCGATAAGCCCATAGAGTAGCATGGAGATTCGTTTCCCAGTCTGTCCTTCCTGAACTAACTACTTTAGTCAGCACCGAGCTAAGAATTTTGTTCGTATGCTTAGCTTGTCCGTTTGCTTGTGGGTGATAGGGAGCTGATTTGTTATGGGTGACCATAAACTCATTAAGCAAATACTTGATTACCTCATTGAGGAAATGAGTTCCCCGATCACTGACAATTTCTATTGGCAGTCCATATGTCGTGAATACATACTCATATAAGAATGCAGCAGTGGTTGTGGCATCATTCTTTTGAGTTGATTTAGCCTCGGCCCACTTGGTCAAATAGTCGATAGCTACAATGATATATTGAGCTTAGGTTCTGTAATCATGTGGCTGTATTGGTCCAACAAAATCTATACCCCATTTTTCAAAATCTCTAGCCCCCATCATTGGTCTTAAGGGCATGTTATCTACATGTGTTGGTATTTTTGATTGTTGACAAGCATCACACCTTCGAACATATTCTTTGGCATCTGCAAAAAGTGTTGGCCACCATATGCCTGCCATCAAGATTTCTCTTGTGGTGGTCTCGCTAGAAAAGTGATCTCCAGCTAATCTAGCATGTGCTTGTTCTATAATCGGAATATACTCATCTTCATTTTCACAAAGATGCAAATGTTGATCCTTACCTCTCCGATACAATTGGTTCCCAATAAGAGCATAGTCTCTTGCTTCAGTTTCAATTTCTCTTTGACGGTGTTTACTCATATCCTCAAGAAATGTTCGGCCCGATAAGTAAGTAAACAAATAGTTTCTCCACTTAGGAACAGGTGACATTTGAAACAGTGTTACGTGAAGTATGGGTGTTTGTTTTTGACATTGAGGGCAATCCTTTACAAAAGATAGAACATCGCTCTTCATAGTCAGCCAAAATACTCCAAGTCTCAAGATTCTTTGCATAGTTTGGTCTTCCGCAAAGTGAAGTCCTACTATGGTAACATGTGCTTGACTTAGGTGCTGTTGTTTTTCTTTAGAATTAATGCATAAGAGAAATATCCCGTGTTGATTTCTTTTATATAGTCTCCCAGCTAGTAATTGATACATAGCCGATTGCTCAATTAATCTGATCATTATAGGAAGTGGTATTTGTGAATCCACTTGGGCTATTGTCATCAATGACACAATGTTTTTTCGACCATCTAGGCATCATTTCCACAGAGAACAAATAGGCATGTAGTAGATCATCATCTACCCCTTTAGGTGATTCTCCTAAAACAATCCTTGATAAATGATATGCTCGTTGATGTGTAGTGCCCTTTTTTACAACCATAGTGAAATAAAATTCCAAAAGAATGATGAACCATCTCACTATTCTTCCTGTGCTGCATGGCTTGTTGACCAAATACAACAAAGCTTGGTGGTCTACAAAGAACACAAACTTGTTGGCTAATAGGTAATGTCTATACTTTTTAATATCATAGATCATTACTAATCCTTCCCTTTTGGTGGTGGTGTAATTCTTTTCTACCATGTTCAATTGTCGGCTAGCATAAGAAATAGGAAAGTCAATTTTCGCGTATCGTGGTTGATCTAGTATACAACCGATAGAAAAATTGGAAGCATCTACATGTACGTGGAATACCTTATTCCAATCTGGTGCTTTCAATAATGGAGCTGAGGTGAGATCTTGCTTAAGCTTCATGAAGGATTATTCACATGCCTCTCTCCATTCAAAGTGTGTAATCAAGCTATACATGGGTTTTTTAATTATAGCGTACAGAACTGTCGATAATATCCACAATGCCCCATGAAGGCTTGTACCCCCTTGACTATTGTTGGTTTAGGCAAATCAGCCATTAGGAGATTTCGGAGGTCTTTTGGAGGGCCTTTTGGAAGAGAGAGGAAAATAAGCTCCTCCAATGAGAGAAGAGCCTACGTTACGTAGAAAAATAGATTGATATTAACAAAAATATAAAAGGTGTCCCTCTCCTCATTTAATAATCTAGTGGTCCTTGAAGACGATCACTCTCTTTCATTTAATGCGAGCACCTTTTTCAGAAGGTAGATGCGGTGCATTTGATACGGCTTATGTCATCACTAGAATTCAAAAAGTTACAAAACTATCAAGTGGTGGAAGATTTTAAAACTTTTGATACTGTCAATGCGTCCGGAACGCCCAAATATCCTAGAAATGAATGTCCAATTGCCTAGCTCCGACATCCAAAGAGGCAAAGAATGTCAAAAACCCCTAAAAGAACATTTTACTAACGGCGCGCGAGGGGCATTCCGAAATTTTGGAATGCCTCATCACGCGCCGTTAGTAAAAAGCCCCTTTTTTCCTCTTTTAGAGAGGTTTTTGAGAGTAAAATGTCAAAAAATCTCTAAAAAGGCCTCCATCTATCACATAGGTTTTTTCTTCATCATCTTAGCCTTAGAGATCATAATTTCGGGTCTATAAGAGTGAGCACGCACACCCATTGTTACAATTCTACAAAGTGCATTTTGATCACACACACACACACACACACACACAGACAAATATAACATACACACAAACACACAGAGACACAAATATAACATACACACACACACAGAGACACACACACTCACAAACACACAGACACAAATATAACATACACACACACACACACAAACACAAAGAGCCCCTCTCTCCTCTCTCTCTCTCTCTCTCTCTCTCTCTCTCTCTCTCTCTCTCTCTCTCTCTCTATACTATAGGCGCGCGTAGAGAGGCACAACCGGTGTGCATGTCTCTATACACGCCTTTAGTACTGTGCATCCACCAGTGTATGTGTTTATGTGTGTATGTGTGAGTGTTATAGAGAGAGGAAGTAAGGCGGGGGAAAGAGAGAGAGAGAGAGTCTTTCTGTTACCTTATACTAACGGCGCGAGGAGGTGTTTTTTGAGGTCAAAACATGCTCCACGCGCGTCGTTAGTAATGGGAGTCTCTCACTCTCTCTCTCTTTAAATATGCTAAGCTATAGAAAGGAGAGAGAGAGAGAGAGAGAGAGAGAGAGAGAGAGAGAGAGAGCATGGTGCAAAAGTGAAATAGAGAAACATGGGTAGGATTTCTTGAAAGATAATTGTCCAAAAATCACTAAAAGGAGCTTTGTACTAACGGCACGTAGAGGGGCATTCTAGCATTTTAGAATGCCTCCTCGCGCGCCTTAAGTAAAAAGCCCATTTTTTGGGATTTTTTGACATTTTTTGTCTCTCCGGATGTCGGAATGAGACAAGTAGACATTCGTTTTTAGGGTATTTTGGCGTTCCAGACACATTGGTGGTGTCAAAAGCCTCAAAATATATCACTATTTGACAGTTTGTGACTTTTCAACTTTCAGTGATGACGTAAGCTACCTTGAATGCGCTGCACCTGCCTCCTGAAAAAGACGCTCACATTAAATAAAAAAGTGACCGTTTTCAAGGACGATTGGGAATATAAATCTACTTTTTAAAGTGTCTGGTGGTCCTTTTGGACGTACTCACAAGGTGCAAGTACATTTTAAAAAAAGTTTCTAGAGAGAGAAATACAATTTCTTACAAGGCCCTCCAAATGACCTCCGAAATTTTCTAATGAATGACATGAATGTTTTCAATATCAGTAGCTATGCCATTTTTAGACACTATATGTCCAAGAATTTTTCTTTGTCTACCCATGAATGTGCACTTTTCAAGATTTAAACAAATCCTATAAAGTCTACATTTTTCGAATACCTTTTTTGAGCTGTTCAAAATGATCAGCTCGGATTGATGAATGTACGCGTAGATCATCCATATATACTTCTAATAATTTCCTATAATATTCTTTAAAAGCATGGCTCATCAACCTTTGAAATGTGGCCGGAGCATTAGTTAACCCAAACGGCATAACCCGATAGGCAAACATACCCCATTCTATTGCAAAAGCAGTTTTATGCTGATCTTTTGGGTCAACCAAAAGTTGGTTGTATCCCGAAAATCCATCTAAGAAGCTATAAGCTTCTTTTCCTGCAACTCATTCCAAAACATGCTCAGTTATTGGAAGAGGAAATTTGTCTCTAATGGTAGCTACATTCACTTTTTTGAGATTAACGCGCACACCCGTAATTTTCCATTCTTCTTGGGTACTACCACAATTGGAGACACCCAATATGTGTGTTCAATTTACTAAATGAATTCAACTTCCTTTAGTTTTTTAATCTCTTCTTTTATCTTCCTAGCAAATGTTTTGTTATACTGTATGGACTTTGTCTACTTGGTTTTGCATCATCTCAAATGGGTATGGTATGTTGACAGATTCCTGGATCAACACCCTTGAGATCCTTGTAAGACCAAGTGAAGATCTCTCGGTATTCCTTTAACAAGATCAGCAAGAGCTCTTCTTCTTCTTTTGTTAGGTCATTTGCAATGTAAGCAGGTCTAGGCTCTTCTCATGGTTCAGCCAAGTCTATCTTTTTAGCATTTTTAGGCCCTTCGTAAGACTCCCTATTTTCGTAGTTCCCTAACAGGTTGTTCGACTATGGTTTTTTTATCTTGGAGAGTATAATTTTTGTAATGGGATGGAACGCTCATTACATCCTTACCATCCTCTTTCGTGGTTTCCATCTTGGTCGTATATATCTCCTTTAGAGCTTTTTTCAACTTTTGATATTTCTTTTTACGCTCAACTCGGGTCATGAGTGGTTTCTTATCCTATGGGTTGTTTGAGTACCCTTCCTTGTTTTTCTCGATGTTTGAGACTTTTTTGAATTTTTGTTTAAAGGATATCTGCCAATGATTTTGTCCTTGACACAATCATTTGCATCTATCTGCATCAAAAATTGTGTTCTATTGGAGACTGATGGCATAGGTCGTGTTTTCATGTTTTTGGTGTTTCTCTTTCATCTATACCATTTTTGTCTTCTTGATTTCTGGTTTGGAAAGTCAAAAACTTTTCCTCCCCTCCTTTTAAGAGTAGCTTAGCTCTCATATGTTCTTTTTCTGACCCCCAAATCTTCTGAGGTAGTTGAGTGTTCATCTGACTCATCAGCTGCATCGTAATAGAGGTCTGAAAATCCTTGTTGAGCTTTCATTAAATCCATGGGTTTCTCATTTTTTTCTTCAATGTTAAGGATTAAAATCATTTGGATGAGAATTATGTCATAGCCGTCCTCATTGCAAAATTGAGTAGGCATAGACGTATTATCACATATATCCATTGTCGCTAAAATTTGAGTCCACTCGAATGTCTCAAAAAAATGCTTTGGAAAGGGTTCAGAAATATAGGCTTCGTATGTGCAGTTCCTTTCTAGGATACATTCTTCTCCTCTTAAGCTTCCAATTTTTGAAGCTCCACACATCCAAATAGGAGTGTCCTTGTTTAACCAGGATGGAAGCTTAGTTTCAGCCGAAGAGACTGAATCAAACTCTTGTATGGGTGTTTTCAAGACATCTCTATAAGTGTGATCTTTTAGATTTACTCTTGTTATAGATCCCACTTGCTTCAAATACATATAATTGTTTCCCCAATCTTGGATAAGCTGTATCTGTCGCATGAAAGGTCTTCCCAATATGATTTCATAATTGAGTTTTTTCCCAAAGTCTACTATGGCAGAAGTGTGTTGATATTCAATTCCACAATAATTGACTATCACCTTTTCAAGCAGCCCTAATGGTCTCTCAATGCGTCCGTCATCCAATTGCAATTTCATTCAAGTTTGTCTAATGGCTGGCTATCCCCAAGATTCCCATACTGCTTTAGTGGCTATGGCTATGCCTGCTCTACTATCCAATATTTCCACGGTTTCAATGTCATTATACTTCATTGGAAGGGTGGTGTTTTCTTCTTTCCCTTCGTAATATTCTCTGACTTTGTTCATGGGAACAAATCGGATCTCTTTGTTGTCCCTTTCATTTTTCAAATTTTTCAAATTTTTTGAGATTAGCCCCGTTATCCCCACCTTCTCTAGGGTTTTCTGTAGATCATTCCATAAGTATAGTCTGAGTTTTAACAATTTTCCCAAGGTAAGAGTGCATTGGATGGGTGTAGACATGATTGAATGAATGTTGTCTACTTCTACGATCTATTCAGCTCTTTTTACTTGAGTGGTCTTCCTCTACGAATGGAATTCTATCGAAGGCATCTTCGTTGTCCGGCACTATAAGTTCTGGTTCTTTTGTTGCAAGGTGGGGTTCTGCCACCACATCAAATTTTTCTTTAGTGTCTCTTACCACAAGCTTCTCATGTTTTGCAATACTTTCAAGCTTGGTTTTTTGTTTTTCCAATATTTCTTGCATGATTCTTACCAAGTTTTGATAAGCTTCCAGCTTAGGTGCTTCCATGTCTGGAGAAGGATAGTTTTTCTTTTTTTTTTCCATGTTTTGGCCTGCTTTAAGTCCTGCTTGGTAGGCTTCCAAAGCTGTGTTAATAAGCTCAAAAATTTTATCAACCAGAATGGATCCTCCAGACCTCACGGTTGTTTCCTTGATTTCACTTCCAGTTTCTTTCAACTTTTTGTGGAATAGCTTTTTTGCTTTCTCCTCAATTTCAACCCATTGTTTTTGTTTTCTCCTCTCCTATCTTTTGCTTCTGCTCCTTTTTATTCTTTGAGAGGAAACTTTCGTATTTTCCGAATCATCAGAAGAGTTGTGTTTCTTTTTCTTGGCCTGGGCCCTAGTGATTACCTTGATTGGAACAATCGGTTCACTCTCTGATGAGCTACTAGGTATCACTTGGACTACGTTTACTACTGTTTTACCCTTGTTCAAAGGATGTTTAGGATAATTTTTTGGAAAGTGTCCTCCCTTTTTGCAACATTGTATGCAATAGGCTTCAACTGGTTTGAGGTTTTTGTCAGGCTCTGGACATTCATTTTTCTAGTTATCATTAGCACCACAGTTATGACAATTTTGTGTTCTTGGCTTAATCTTGGGTCTTACCATGGGAGGTCTGACACCTTGATTAGCTACATAATACATTGGTGCAAGCTCTAGTGGAGAATAAGTCACGGTTTCTTCCGTTGGTGGTGGATGTGAATTATACCAATCTCCTTCTACCATTACTGTAGATGGACTAGGCTTTGCATAGGGTGTAACAGGCACTAATGCTTGTTCATCTATGACTCCTTTAGAGTGCATGTACTTTATAGGCATTGGATTATGTCCAGGATACGAAGGTTGTTCTCCCAACACACGTTGAGGTCTTTCCATACCCATTGGTGGTCTTTGATCTTGGGCCATATTAGGTTGATATCTGTAAATGGGTTGTCCTTGTGGCCTCATGGGCACGTATTTAACATTTCCATCATACTTTGGTTTGAAATAGCACTCTTGGGTCTCATGGTTGGTCCATTTACCCTCAATTTCACACCATTTTGGTGGCCTAATTGGTTGTCCTTGTTGAGGTATCCCTTGTCCTGGTCCCCTCATAGGTGCTTTTTGCATGTTGTTCATCATGTCGTTCATCCTTTTGAGCATGTCCTCTATGGTTGAAAGTGACGCTATAGTAGCCATTTCCACTTGTGCTGGTTTTGTGGATGTTGTTTTGTCACTTTGGTTATCCTTAGGGACATCTTCTTCGTTAAAAATATCACAATTATCTCCTAATTCAATAGCATCTGACACACACTCTTCTAGGGTTGTATGCTTTTTACTATAGAGTATAGCATGAAGTTCTTTGTTTAGCAGTCCCTCTAGAAACAAAGATACGAGTCGTTCTTCTACAGGTATCTCTAGTGCTGGGCGTCTAGCAATGTATTGTTTCATTCGAGTTGCACAATCCCTAATAGAATCACCATGTTTTTGTTTAAAGCTGTAGAGCTATCGTATTATGTTTGATCCCCGTTTTGGAACAACCAGCTACAAATCCTTGAGCTAATGTGTTCAAGTCCATGATTGACCTTGGTGGAATGTTTTGAAACCATGTCAATGCTTTTCCTTCTAATGTCATTCCAAACCCCTCGAATTGAGTCTGGAAATCGAATATATGTTATGCTCTTAGCACTTGCTTAAAGCTTGCTAAGTGGTCGTATAGATCCCTTGATCCATTGTATTTTTTGACCCATTTCTGAAACAGCTAGTCTGATGCGTTTGTTTATTTCAACTCCTGGTCTTCTGGAAGTTGGTCCTGTTCCGAGTCCTTCAAACCAGTATTTGGAAATAGTGACTCATATAGCCTTGGACTGGCCTTAGTGTCACCCGTTTTTCTATGTGATGAGGTGGTTTTTGGTTTCTTTACATTACTCTCAGATGATCTCTCACGGTGTTCATCTCTTGGAATTGTTTCTAGTCCTTGTCCCAATATCCAATCGACCTGTATGGATTACCCTTGGTATTTGGTTTGTTCTACCTCCTCAGGAGTCATCATAACAAAGTTTTTGTTAAAACAATCCCTAAACAGGTATGTTGGTAGGTCCGCTAATCCCTTATCCTTGATCTTGAAGATATAGATGATCTTCATGACCGTTAGTTGTCCTGGTTTGGCATGCAAATTACAAAGAAGATCTTTTATGTTTCTGTATTCCCAACAATAGACTCCGATCCTAGGATTATCCGTACTAATCCATTTCAAAGGTGTCAAATCTACTTGATCATATCCCTGGAATTCTAAAGTTGGAGGTTCTTTTTTTGCTAACATATCTGGGATTATGGTGTTTACTTCTAACCCCCATTTGTCTACCACATCAGGGTTTTGACTTGTACATACTGAGTTTCGTTTATGTCCATGGAAATTTTTCCTTGTTTATTTGCTCTAATCTCTTCTTTGACCTCAATACCATGGTCATCAATGCGAACAGCATATTCCTCGTTAGGGTCCAGGTAAACCTGGGCTCCATGGCAGTTACTCTTGTAAAAAGAGAGTATATTCTTATAGCGCATTGTCGTTCCGGTTTTCGAGTGAGTGGAGTAAGAAGACATTTCGGATGTTGAGTTTGAAAAAGTTTCTGAGACTTCTTCAAGAAATGTGTGCAAGTAATTGCCTTGATTCACGCTTTCTTTAGTGGATACTCTACTGGAAGTTTCTCCAAGTATTCCCTGATTTCGTAGTACAGGACCCCATCTAAGGTTCATATAGACTTATGAAGTACTAGATAGAGTACTCACCTTTGGATTGACTTGTCGTTAATTTCCACTTGATTTGATTGCAACTTTTTGTCAAGCCACTGATTCCTTGTCTGCAACCTAATTCCTGTACAAATTTGATCAAGTTAGCTATTCTTCTATAAAGATAGTAGAGTTTTTGCTAGCTCTCGTGACTGGTCTATTTGTATCACTTCAAATCGAGCTATGGGAGTCAAAATTTGACTTTCAAATTCGACTCTAGCAAAAAATCAAAGGTTTAATCTGCACCTCGAAACTGAGTAAACATGCACCACTTTTGATTTGATTGAACTCAAAATTGCTCGGTGGCTTTATATTATGTTGGTCTAACACCGTATATGTTCAAAAGTCAAAATTGATGTCTCTGGATAGCAATAGTAAATAATCGTGATTATTTTCTTTTGCTAATTTTTTTCACTTTTTGGATTGGTTTGGGAAGTATACAACTTGTTAAAGTCCTTGGACAAGTTCCAACAAGTTTGGACAAAATCTGATCAATTTTATCAACTGTTTTGTGTCTGCAGACTTTGAATTCAAGAATCTGGCTTAAGTATCACTTTTGGGATCCAAATTTTACCAAAATTGATTTGTGAGGTCTACTTGATATGCTTGACCTTGTGGTATACTCACATTTGCAAAATTTTTAAGCTTGTTGAAGCAGATGTAAATAATCACGATTATTTACTTTGACTATATTTTTGTAACTTTTTGCCCCAACTTTGACACATATCTGTTAAGCACCTCAAGTTAAGGTCACTAGCCAAGTTTCATCAAGTTTGGATAATTTTTTGTCAAATGGTCATCAATTATCTGTCCACAGAGTAACTTTGTAAATTTGGCCACAATTTTCAATCCAGTGATCCAAATCTTACCAAATTTGGTTTGTGGGCTTATTACAACATGTTAAAACTAGTGGTATGTTGACTTGGTCAAAAAAGTTGAAAAATGGAACAGATGTAAATAATTGCACTTATTTACTACTGTCAACTTTTTGCACCTTTTTGGTCAACTGAGCATGTACACATGTTTATCACCTCAAAATAAACCTATGAGTCAAATTTCAACAAGTTTGGACAAATTTTTCCCCAATTTACACTCAAGATTCAAAAAGTCAGTAGAAACTTTAGTTTTTACCCAATTTTTTGCCAGTTTGGTGATCCAAATCTTTTGGGCCCTTTACAATAGTTATTTGTACACATGCAATGAGTCAATGGTATGAACCTTGGTCAATTTAGAGCAGAAAGTTAATAATCGTGATTATTAACTTCAGGTTTGAAATGAATACCTTTTTGCAATTTTTTCAAAGACAATCTTTACATGAGCTATTTTTAAGCCTATGAATTAAGTAAAAAATTAATTTGGCCTAAAATGTCAAGAAAAAGTAAATAATCTGAGTTTTGGCAAACTCTTGAAATTTTTATCTCGAAGTGTCTATGAGCTTACCAACTGGTTATGACAACTTTTAAGCTTACTCTCCAGTCGATTTAGTGGTTTCGAGTCTTTTCGAGCTATTAGCCGTAGACCTAAAATTTTGCAACTTCCAATAACAACTCACACTTGATTCTTTCAGAGAGAGCAATGTTCTGAAATCCACCTCGGATCCTACTTACCCTACGCTTAGATTCTCATGCAATGGGGTTGTGGAAAGTATCCACAAACACTCGTTTTCTTGTCTTTTATGGTTTTCTGAGCACTGATCTTAAGACTTATCTTGTCTACCAATCATTCTCAAAATCCTAGTCTATTTCTACAATTCTACAATCATAAAGGCACTCAACAAGTACAATTACTTCCAAGCTACCTCTACACAGCAAAAGGCGACAATCTTAAGCTATGCGGTTTCTAAAAGAAACTTTTGAACTCTAGGTGAATCTAGAGGAAGTTAAAGGATAACTTCACAAGACACTCGTGTTTTTTCCTAGTTTAGGTCTCTTCGATCCACGACAATGGTGCCAAATGTGGGACCCATGTGTAAACTCACCATCCTATCTTATTGTAGTATTAGCGAGAACCACGTTTAATTTGTCGATCCATGGGACAAAGCTGACTCGACTAGTGCATAGAGGCTACAAGAGGTTGTCAATCTCTCGGAAAACAACTAACATTTCGCATCTAACTCAAGCTATACTCAAGTGACTGAAATCACCAAAAGCCAATCTCTCATCTGCAAACAAATTACATCCATTACAACATCAAATGACATCCAAACGTAATGAAACTTCTAGGACATGTTTATAATACCTAACCACACATGATTATGGTCTCAAACCCCACTTTAGGTCAAGTTCCAAAATCACAATTATTAACAGCAATGGATTTTTGACCTAGTCGTTTTCGACCCAGAATGCATCTAAATGCTTAGCAATGATGACCCAATATCCCACCTATGCTTAGCTTTTGATTTGAAAGTGTAAATTCCTAGTTATGATAAAAATAGGCCGCGGGTCGGCGACGCCAAAAGCTACAATTTACTGTGAACTGCTTATGTCAATGCCTAGAGCTCTTACCTGTGGTTGCAATGCAACAAACGTGACTACAATGTGACAACCCGGGAGGGAGTAGGAAGCGCGAGAAGGAGAGGAGTGAGCGCTGCTAGCTCACGCTGTGTATTTCATTATCTAAAACTTATAAAAAACTTACAAAAATTGGCTTTTATACCTTAGCCGAGGTTTTTAGGTGGTCAAAACTAATAATCGGGAGTTCTACCAAAGCTAGGTAATGATAGGTTGATACAAATTGGAAGCTTGTAGCCCCGGCTCATTAACTATAGAGTTTATCCGAACAAATAGGAGTTAAAATATTTCCAATTTATCAAAATAATAAGTGTTTTACAAAGAGAACTCCGAAAAATGATATCCGTGTTAGCTTGCTCCTAACAATGGGCTACTTGTGAGAAAAGTGGGCAGACTGGGGTTCAATCAAAAAATCATACCTCACCAGTGGTAGCTCCAAAAAAATTTCAATCATTATTCAGCTCTTGGTCCACATTTTGTCTTCTAAACACCACTTCAAGTTGAGAGTGGAGATGGATATAAAAAATCCCACCAAAATGCCTACTCTTCTTCACAAAAAAGTCTTCAGTGGCCCCCTTTTGTTGAATTTGCATATGGCTCCAAAGGTGAGACCCTTCTTGTATTATAATATGACCTAATTGATTCTTAGGGGTTTGAAAATATGCATGGTTGTGGATTATGCATAAATATAATATATAGATATGATGGAAAAAAATAGGCTAGTGTATTTAAACAATTCATGGAATCTAGAATAGTGTGGGCTATATATATAAAAAATAAATATATATATAAATATAGGGAATCAAATGAGGAGGTCCCTCATTTGTTTTTATTGATTTATATTTATTTACAAGAGGTAAAAGAAATACCTTGTAGAAAATAGAAATTTAGTGAAAGGCAATGACTGATGGTGAAGGGTATTTTTGAGGTTTTTCCTTGGAGTGGATTCACACCAAAAATAAGAGAAGCTTGCATGAAAATATTTCTATATGGAATAAAGAGTATGCAAATAGTAAGAAAAATTGTGGTAATGGTGACTAAATGTACATAGCATACTTAGGAAAATAACGCACCCCTAAGTAGAAATATTTAAATAAATATCAAAATAATTATGCAAATTCACTGATTTAAACCCTATATATAATGAGATAACTACACACAAATGGGCCATAACATATTTTATTTTTTGTTTTTATTTAGTTTTTTTGGCTCAACTAGCCCAGTGACTAGTTAGCTGAGGGTTTTAAGAAGATATGAAGAAAGTCCCCTAAGTCATACACGCCTATGTACAATGAAAAGGTAAGAATAGCCACAGTGTTTAGGTGATTTTGGTAGGGTGAGGTAACTCACTATGGCAGTTATGGAGAGGCACAAAATGGCTATCAATATGTTTAATTAGCATAGCTGACAATAACCAAGAGAGTAGATTGAACATTGATAGATTTGATTTTGCACATGAAGGTGCTAATGATGATGCCCCCATGTTTGTGAATTATCTTGTTGCTAGGTTGCAGCAAGCTATGGGCAACCCTACTTTGCAAGCCAAAGTTACTAAACAAATTCGTGCTTATGGGATTTCCCTTTCTCTCCAAGAGTAAAGAGAGCTTAGGAGGCTTCTTGATGAGACTCCCAAAAGAAAACTCTCTCCCATAAGACAAGAGGAATCCAAATAACGAGAAAGAAGAAACACATTAAGTTCTGCTAAAGATGTGGCTCCATGAAGACAGCGGTCTAGAGGATCGCCAACTCCTCCCAAGAGGAAACGGTCAACCCATAGTCCTTCTCCTTGTAACTTTAAAAGGGAAGAGAGAAAACAAAGGAAGAAAAGGGCATGAAAGAGGTCACCCTTTTCTCCTTCTTCTTCACCTTCCTCCTCTTTTGATGAAAGCAGTGGATATTCTTCTAGAGAATACAAGAGGAGAGTACATCGCAAATCCTACCCTACATGGAGAAGGTCCCACAAGCTCAAGAAATTCAAAGAGGAAGGAAAGATCATCTCTTTTCTTACGTATGATGGCACCTTTGGTGCCACTGGCAAAGTATTGGTCTTCATCTAGAAATTTGATGCAGCCTTTGGAGATGAGCGCTTCACAGAGTCTTCCAAGCTATTTCATTTAGCTATGCACTTCCAAAAATTTGCTTGTCAATGGTGGGATAGCCTTCGTGGCAATGGCGAAGCCCCAAAGACATGGAAAACTTTACGGATTTCCATCATGAAGCAATTTCTTGCAAGCGATGCAAAGGACAAAGTGTTTACCAAATAATGGAGTTTTACGTTTCTCTCCAACGAGTCTATCCACAAATATGTTGACAAGTTTTGGGATTTACATCTCAAGGCTACCGAGTTTCAAAAGATAGACTTTGCCAAGAAAAAGCAACAATTCTATGCGGGATTACTTGAAGAAATGGCCGAGTATGCTAACTCTCAACAGCCTGGTTCTATCACTGGAGTAATCCAACACACTATGGCTGCTTTGTGCATCAATTTCCAAAAAGGGGCTAAAAGGAATGCCAAGCCCATGGAAAGAAAATTCAAAATTATGCAAAGGGGGAAAAAATGCCCAAAATTTTTCCCAAGGAAATTCCAGCAACAACAAAAACAGCCGGTCCAAGGAGAAGGGAGTTTACAAAGGTAAAAATTAAACTCTATCCTAAAGAGCTAGAAGCTTTTTGTAAGGACCACAAATTCTTCAAGTGTGGGGAGCAAGGACATGGCTATTGTTCTTGCCGCAAAAGAAATGCCTGCAATGATACTCCTAGAACTTTCATGATTGAAGCTCCAAAAGAGGATGATCATTGCAAAGGATCACCTCTCTCCTATGCTTGGGGGAAGGTAAGGGATCATGATGCCTTCATCTTGTTTGACCCTGGATCTACTCACAATTTCATATCCGCGGAGTTGGCCACCAAATTAAACTTTCAAGCTCATGTGATGGGAGATATTATTATAGCTGATAGATCCTTCAAGGGGCAAGAAGACACAATTACTCCCTTGATTGGGAAATTTGAGGCTTCATGTCCAAGGCTATGTTGACAAAGAGTATTTATTCATCTCTCCTCTCAAGCATGAAGATGTCATCTTAGGGGCGCCATGGTTGATCATATGGTTGTTAATGTAAAGCTCCCTAAAAGAAGGTCGTACTTCAAGTATATGAAGAAGAAAATGTACATAGATACTAATGAGCCTGTTCGTACCATACCCCTTGTAAATTCTCTTGCTTTTGACAAATCAATGAAAAGCTCAATTTTTGTGGACATGATTTTTTTCAAGTAATCTATAAAAAGTCCTAATGTTTTATCAAATGAAGATGGTAGGAATCAAGAAGAGCTAGACTTGTCTAATTTTCTAAATGGATTCCAAGATGGTTTTACCGATGATATCCCTTTGGACATACCTCCAAAACGAGGGGATGATGATCATCAAATTGAGATCCTATCACGAAGCTCACCGCCTAACAAGCCTCCTTATCGAGTTTCCCAATCTCAACAAGAGGAGATCATGAGGCAAGTACGAGAATTGGTAGAAAAATCGATGGTGAGGCCTATCTCATCTCCCTTTTATTCTCCAGTCCTTTTAGTGAAAAAGAAAGATAGTACTTACCATATGTATGTGGACTATTGAGCACTAAACCATATCACTATCAAAAACTAATTTCTGGTACCACGGGTAGAAGATCTATTTGATAAGCTACAAGGTTTGACCTACTATAGTAGGATTGACCTTAAAAGTTTTTATCATCAAATAAGGATAGTGAATGAAGATATTGTAAAGACTGTGTTTTGTACAATGTTTGGTCTTTATGAATATCTAGTCATGCCTTTTGGCTTGACTAATGCACTGGCCACATTCAATCGTTTGATGGAGGAAATATTTAGACCCTAACTCAAGTTCACTGGAGTGTTCTTTGATGATATCATCATCTACTCCAAATCCTTGGAGGAACACAAGCTACATCTCCAGGTTCAATACTTAGGTCAAATTATCCCTAAGGATGGAATCTGGATGGATCCATATAAGTTAGAGATAATAAAAGCATGGCTTAATCCAAGGAATTTTCATGATATAAAGAAGCTTTATTGGTATGTGTGCATACTATAGACGCTTCATAGCAAAATTCTCTCAAATAGCAAGACGATTACGTTACTTAACAAAGAAGAACGTTAAGTACTCATGGACTTCTAAAGAGAAAAATGCTTTTGACAAGCTCAAAGAGAAGCTTACCTCCCAACTAGTCCTTATGCTTCTGAATCTCTCAAAGCCATTTGAGGTCCAATGTGATGCTTGTGGTGATTTTCTTGGAGAAGTCTTGTATCAAGAAGGGCATGACATAGAAAATGAGAGCCAAAGGCTCAATACGGATGAACAGGTCTTGGACATATATAAAGAAGATATTTAATTGTTCTACATGCCGCAGACACATGGAAGCACTATCTACTGGGGACTCTATTTATTTTTTGAATGGACCACCAAAGTCTCAAGCTACGTTGCATTTATACACTCGTACCAAAAAAATTATACGTATAAAATGCCATTATATGCCAAAATCCCGTATAGCCGTTTTATTTCCTTTTTGATCAAAAGACTTTTTGATCCAAAGATATTTTGATCAAAAGAAAGATACTTAAATATAAGAAAGCATCGCCAGCTTCGATCAAAAGTTGTTCTAGAGCTTGAGCCAGTTTTGATCGAAAGTAGTTTCAGAGTTTGAGGTAATATTGTCAAACTGTACTGCTTTTTTCTAACTTGTTTTTGTTTGTTGTGCCAAACCCATGTGCTGCAATTTTTTTACTCACCACCACAGAGTTGGCTTGCAGGTTATAGGCCACTTGGTGGTGTGTAGTCATCTGGCTCACTCCAGAAGTGTATAGAAATTAGTCCCTTTCCTCAGGCTGTGCAGCCACTTGGATCACTACAAGGAAGGGTTTTAGGATAGACTTACATTCTCACTCGTGTGGTGCAGTTATCTATCTCTCACCACAAGGATGAGTTTAGGGTTTAGTGGTCGACTCGTGGTGTGCATCAGGCATGATGCTACACCTCTCACTCCAGAGTGACCTATAGGTTTCTCAATTTTAGATCAGCTTAAGTTATCATTTGTTTCACGTACACACAAGAGTTTTGTTCATCGTCAAATAGAGAGTGGAGAGATACATAGTTTATGCCCTCTTCATCTTTGTGTGACGCACTTGTCACTCTTGTGTTTTGAACTCCAAAGACACGTCATTGTTTATCACTAGATGACTTGGTGTTGTCTTGGATGTAGATACATACGATATTTGGCTTCCATCTGACATTGTTAGGTTGTTTACTGATGTTCCACACACTTCATCAGGGATTGGATTAAGTCACATCTTTGTTCTTACTACATAGAAATATGAGGAATATGTTTCTCTACCTAAGAGTGGAGAAATGCATATATATACCCTCTTCATCTTAGCACGATATGCCTTGTACTTTTTGATTCATAGATACACCACTCGTCATTAGATGACTTGGTGTTGTCTTGGATATAAATATGTACAATGTTTGACCACAATCCAGCATTTTTAAATTGTCTAATGGTTGTGTTGCACGTTCCACACACTTCATTGGGGATTAGATTGATTAAGCTATCAATCAACATTACAACAACGTCGAGGACTTATGTTGAGCATACCTCACACTAGCTGGGTTGTTCACAATCACACTCCAATTGTTTACGTGTATTATGTAATGCACATAACAGGGTCGAGTTCTTGTGATGAGCGTACCTCACACTCCTAGCATGTTCACCTCTTGCCATCTCTCTCTTTGTGTATCCTCCTCTCCATTGTACAATGTATGTATTGCAATCATAATATATCGTCATTTTCTATGAACTAAGTCAAGTTGTGTATAGAATCTGGATTAACAAACATGACAAAAAATTGATAGTTTCTCCTCTTCTCTGACAACATTTATGTTATGAAATTAAATATTGCAGATATGGCGGATATTAAGCTGGAAAAACATTTTTAAAAAAATCCTTTGAAGTGATAATACGTCACTTTCATCACATGTCAAAGCCTGAGCTTCATCGTTGCCTAAACCCTTCTACTCTAAAACAATATTACCAGTTCACAAAGGCCTTAATGAAGTCTATCTTTGAGCAGCTTTAGCACGCATTTATGCCTGCTACTTTTGACATATCTCTAATGACTTCAGGTTTATTATCAAACACGGTCAACCAGTCTATTGTACAGATTGCAAATATTTTTTTAGGATCTAAAAAATCCTAAAATCATTACTTTGTCAGGCGTAGCTACTTGCATACAACTCGTACAACAGTTATACTGAAGTCAAGAGCAAGGAAAAGCCAGAAAGAGCAGGAAAGTGCATGAGTGGAAGTCAGCTCTTTCGATGCTACTACAAATCTAGAGACTACGATTAAAATATAGTCTCTTGCTAGTGTCACTCTCGCTCTTGATTAGTCTCAACTCCCCCCTTGTATTACATCTTTTTCCAAAAACTCCAATCTTCACTATACAGGCTCCGCAGCTGGGAGAAGGGAGATGGGTAGATGTAAAGGGTGTAGGTGTCACACACCATGCATTTAAAGAGCCACTGTATGCGGTGAAAATCTTCAAAGTCCACTTCCATGGACCCACAGTGGATCAAAAAGTCAAGGACGAAGCCACAGCTTTGGACATCACTCATCACGACATTATTTATCCACTTGCCATGGTCCACCATATAGAGCGTCCAATGCTCATTTCATGCTTTTGGAATGGCGGCCATATAGAGCAGTGGAAAAAAGAATGCACTTTATATGGAAGTCTATCTGCCATTTGCGATTATGTAACCACAGAAGGAACAGTAAAGTTATTCCAAAATAACATTTTTTAGATAATAAACGCTCTTCTTTAGACCTTGAAGTATCTATATGCACATGACTATCTCCACAATGATCTTCACTCCCGCAACATGATGCTTCACTTTGGACAAAAGGGGGTCTATGTAGGCATTGTGGATTGGGGGTCATGTACAAAGACCAGAACAACGACATGCTTTACTCCTCCCTGCAACTTGCAAATAGAAGCTAGAAAGCAGAGCCAGAGATATTTTCCATGAGCTACCCCATAATGCATATCTACTAACCCCCCTCACTGGAATAAATCCATGGATATCTACTTCATGTGTCATACTTGTAAACAACTCGTGAAGTGCATGGAATTGCCACAAGAGCCAAACAAAAGGGAATTTTAAGGCAATGTACTTACCCACCTTGAGAATGCCAAGCAAAACAATCCCTTAGCCTATGACCTAATGCTTTTGATCTTTCCCTATGTCTAAACAATGCCCATATAGTGGGGTATGAAATTGTAATGATTTCTAGTTGACAAACTGAAGATTGAAGCGATGAATTATATCCTCTTTAGTTGCACTTGTAAATTATATAATTGATCAAGTTATCTTGTCTTTTTTTGATGACGTGGAGATAAATATTATGTCTCTTTATTGCAGCAAGATTAAGTAATCATGTCTATTTCTTTGAAGATTTGAAAGTGATAATCTGTTAACTTTATGACAACTCTCTCTCATGATGACATGTTCGCTTGATTGAGAAATATGGAAGAAGACCTTAACCATTTTAAAGCATAGGCCATCTACAAAGAAGAGAGAGAGCATTATGGCCAGGAGAAAGATCTTGAAGCTATTGCACGGATCAAAGAGGATGAGTCTGGATTGCAAGGCGAGCCTCTCAGACTTAAGGAGTGCAGGAAGTTGTGTCCAAGCCACTTTTCATGCCAACATTTATTTTGAATCAACAGCAATGCCAAGGAGTCAGCTCCTGTAAAGCTATTAGATTTGCAGCACAAAGGGCTCGCACAAGTATTGCTACAAAGATTCATACATCGAGAGTGAGTTATGCCAAACAACAACCAAATGGCACTCTACTTTATACAACAATGCTATGTTTGGGACATCCTTGTGAGACGTATGGATTGGTCAAACCGCCTAAAGAACTCTAGCGTTGGACATGGTCGGATTGTAGAGAAAGTGGCTCCAATTCAAGCCAATAATCCAATGCCTCCACGCAAACGGTCCATAGTTGTGCTTCCCAAATAATTAGAGACACTCATTGCATTGGCGATCCAAGGGCAAGATCTTTCAAGCCAAGGAGAGACACCTAATATTTTGTGTGGCAGAATCCTTGATCTTGAGATAGAGCTATCAGAGGCCCAAGCCAAGAAGCAACAGTATGCAACACTCTACGGACCATTTCTAGATCAGGCTGGTCCATTGCAAAAAGGACGTCCAGGCCCCATCTCCTACGCCTGAAATTGTTGAGCTCGACATAGAAAAACTACTCAATGAGCTGACACAATCTTTGGGTTAATTACTTCACTCACTTTACCCCTATCTATTTTGGAAAAGGGCTATAGTTTTTGTGATCAAAGTTCCCCACAGCAGGCCATTTTTGAATTCTTGATAAAATGAATTGTATTGTATTGTATCTAATTGTCATTATGACTATTATTGCAAAAGTAACTTGAGAGAGAGAGAGAGACAGAGAGAGATAGGTAAACATGTTGTAGTGTAAAATGTCGATGTGTCATAATTTTCACATACTCACAACAAGAAAAACTTATAGACCTTAAGTCATACATCATCATCTCCATCAAACACACCAATCGTATAATCTATTTCATCCATATCAAAGCATTCTAAATCTATCTCCCATTCCATATCATCATCATTGTCTACTTCCGTAGCTATAGCTTCATGGGTTTGGAAAACACCATAGTGCTTTTGTGCTGCTCTTGTCGCAAAGTTCACCAGCTTATGAATGAGTCTCATGTTGCAAAAAACATAAATCAAAGTAGCAGCACGTTAAGGATGAAGACAGTTTCATTTCTTAGTATGCATAAAGTCAAAAGCAGACTAGTTCCTCTCAGAGATTCTACTTGATGCTGCAATAGATAGAACCCTAACAGCAATGTGTTGCAGCTCCACGTTCTCCCCACCATACTCCTTCCACCATAGAGGCGTGTGTGCAATGGCATCTATATGCCATGGATCCTGGAACATGCTAGCTCTATTAGCATAATCAACTCGCTGATGAAAAGAAGTCTTCCTATCCTCTTATCCTAATAGTTACGAGCACACTGTTTTGAAGTCACTCATGACTTCTTTATTGGCCGATTGTTGGTGAATTTGAAATTTAGGATCTAGTACAAATATAGCACCATGCAATGGAGTATGCAATAGCACCCATCACTTATTGGCAGTTGTGATTATGGAAGCTTTGTCCTTTGCACCAAATCTAGAATGCTCTCTTACTTTGCACAATGCCTCTAATATACCAATAGACTCGGCCAAAGACAAAAGAGTCTTTGTCAACAATTTGCAAAAGATCTACAAATGGTTTGTCCAAGGTGACAATTCTCTCTACATTGCGCCAAAAAACTTGCGAGTTCACAAGTTGTACACACCTTGTAGCTGCCTCTTAGTAGCTAGGATACTTGTTGAGCCCTGCATCCCAATGTCTATCAACTACTATTTCAATCAATGCAGGGTTCACTTCTTGCAAGGTGGCAAGAACATAATATATGGTTGCAAACCTTGTTGCACAAAATATCTGCAAAGTTTTGTTGGGTGATTTTAATAAAAATAGAGCAAACAAAAATTGATGCTCTCTAATAAATTTCACCACATGATTAGAAGCCAACAGAATTTTTTTTATGATGGCCATTTTTCCAATTTCTTTTAATAGAAAATTAAGAGTATGCGCAGCACATGGCACCCAAGTAATTTTTGGGTACTTAACTTGTATAGCCCTTCCTACTACATCCTTGTTATTGGATGCATTATCTGTGACAATTGTAGTCACGTTCTTTGGTCCACCTGCCTTTGATATGGCACACTCATATTCCTTGCTAGATAATTACTGGTCTTCTCTTTTAAAGAGGCGTAAATGGATTCTAGGAACATAGACCCTCTAGGATTAATAAGCATCACATTGGTGAGCGGCTTCTTCTGACAGTTGGTCCATCCATCCAACATTATGGTGCAGCCATATGCAGGAACAAACTCCACCACCTTGCACTTGAGGATGGCTTCAGTGCTATCTTTCACTTTATCTAGATACGTTGTGCGCATCTTATTATAATATGGAAGCAAAACCTTTTTTTGGCCATGCTTATTAAAGCATCTTGAAATATGGGGTTGCACATAGCATTGAATGGTATACCACACGCCACAAAATCTCGCGTCCATTTCAAGTGCAACTCTAGCAACCATTGCTTATCTATCGCTTCATATAGCATTTGGCCATTGGATGATGCTTTACTAACTTTAGTAGAGCTAGTATTTGTTGTTGCTGACGTTGAAGCATGTCCATGAAAAAGAGCTGACTAGGAGTGTGATCATTTGCTTCCGTAGGTACATGCTCTATCCTCTCATTGAAAAAAGACATTTCAACATCCATTGTAGCTTGTTTGGCATTAACACTTTTCTTTTTAGCTGCAAGAATTTTCTCTGCAATGCGAGCATACTTTGGCAATCTAGCATGAATATCTCTTTACGGTTTCATACACTTGGACACATTACCATGGACTTTAAACAAATGCTCTTTGATTATGGTCACATTACCACTGAACTCATAATGCATGTATTGCATTTCAATCAAGATGTATTCTTTTCAGCACGCAACTCATGGATGTAACGCGACTCATGTCCTTTCTCCATGCTGACAAATAAATTTAAGCTGCCAGATCAACAAATCCACTTGTTAATTTCAAGAACAAAATTACTTTGAAACAACAAACTAGACAAGCAATGCTCTATTGATAAATATAGTGATCAAAATCTGTTCACGTTATCAATTAATCTCGCACTACATTATCAATTAACAATAGACAATAATAGTCTTTGCATTCTTCAATAAACTCATGTCAGTCAAATCATATTTTGATGCACTAAATAACTTCATCACTTCAAACAAAACTTTTCAATCACATTGCACTATATCGGTTCATCTAAAGTGCAAGCTTTTGGCTTTCATACATCATGATAATCGATAATTTTAATCCATTGCACTATATCGATTTATCTAAATTGCAAGCTTAAAACTTTCACACATTACGATAACCAGTAATATTGATCAAATCTTGCAATTACTTCTCATTGGAAATGAGGATTAGTTGGATTCTTTGAGGATTGTCATATATATCTGAAGTGCGAACATGAAGTTCTCACACTCCACGGTAGATCTTTGAAAGCTTATCTATCTTCATTTGATGCACGTGTACAATCACATAGTATGATAGATGTAGAAATCCAAATAAATATAATGTAATATCAATGTATTTGACATGTGATTCTTAAATTTTGATTCCAGTGAGAGCATAGAGTGATGGCTCTACACAAGACAACCATATTTCTATCTATGTTCACTTTGAGGTGAGAAAGTATCTGCATGTCAAAATCGAACTCACCTAAATAAAATTGACCTCTGTTCTATTATATTTTGCTGACAGATAACCTCATGTGAGAGTACACTCTACACACAATGGTAATCTCTAAATTATATCACTAATTCACTTCCACATGTCAGTAAATTGAGCACATAGTAAGTGATTCCTAAAAAATAAACACCTTGTATGGGTGAGAGTTTGAGCTCTACATAATCTGATTTCAAAACAAATAATGAATAAATTTTAACAAAACAATACATCATTAGGAAAAATATAAAGGAAAAATATGAACCCTCTAGGGGCCCTTTGGGATTAAGGATAATTAAAGGCCAGCCAATGAGAAGAGGGTGGTGGACACACTCTATGCCCTCAAAAATGTAGAGAGACAAAGTAGTCTTACACTTCTTAAATGGGCTCTTACCTAATGAGAAGATGGGGTGGGGGTAGGGGGGGGGTGGGTGGGTGGGCCATATGGAACTTCCAACTTCCTTCCTTTTTGATCCGGTTTTGAAAAACTCCCAAAAATTTGAAATTTTTCAAAATTTTCAAAACTCAAATTTCATCTTCTTAAAACCCCCCTAAAACTATTTTATGGTCAAAAAAGAATTTTTTGACCTCAAAAAGTCAAAACGTGCATCCAAAAACCCTAAACTTTAATTTTTTAAAAAAACTTTTGAAAAATCTTTTTTTGCTATCCAAAGCTCCCCCAAAAGTAGTTCTTAGGCAAAAAGTGATTTTCTCTCTCTAGAACCCCTTTTCCAACCCCTCCTTGGTTGCAACCATCACACTCATCCTCTACTCCAACACTCTCTCTCTCTCTCTCTACACCATCTCCATTGCTGCAGCAAGGAAGCTCCTCTCTCCTCCCCTACCACCTTCCATTGCCACACCAAGCAAACCTTATCCACCTTCTCCTCCCATTGTCACACTAAGCAAGGGTTATCCATCTTCTCCTCCCATTGCCACAAGGGTTAACCACCTTCTCATATCACTTTATCCCACCTACATTGTAGCAACAAGCAAGGTCCTTCTCCTCCTCCTAGTTTTCTTTGCTCAACCATGGCCAACTCTACTTCGCAAAGGCGGCCAAAGGATGAGGTCACAGCACTTGCATGCCACAACACTAGAGGTATAGATGATGAGTGGGTGCCACAAGAGTTCACCAAAGGTGCTTGGGTATACGTGCAACCATCTTCTATTGTCCCTCATCGTGTGCGGAATCGTGCAAACTTGGATCTTCATTGGAAAGGAAAGCTCCTTGGCTTCAAGAACTGCAAAGACTAGGGGACCGTAGCCATTGTGAAACATGTTTTCTCAATGTCAACCATGCATTTGCAACAACCACCTCGATTTCCAACACATTGTAAGTACATGTTTTGAGAATACAAAGCTAGGTGTGAAATCACAGTGTAATGTTATTATGGATTCATACTTAAGGTTTTTCATGCATTTATAGTCATATTTCCATCCACGTTGGTGGAGGAGCAGCCACTACATAGTCTCTCCGGCACATTCAATGCTATACATGCGGATATTGGAGCAATAATGTTCCCACATATTTGCCCAACCAAACTGGTTCAAAGAAGGATTTTCTTCTATTCTCACTCCTATATTGTCCCTACTTCTACACAAGCGTTTGGAACGCTTGAACCCATGAAAGTAACTTCCTTATTAAGTATGGAGTGGCCGGTGCCAGATTTGTGGTCGGTAGCATCTTTCAAGCAAAAGATGATAATGGATGTCCAAAACTCTTTGAAATCCTCTAAAGCTTCTAGGTCTGTGGGCTTGAGTTGGTGTTTGCCTATTCATTGTTTTGTGCACATTTTTAAAGAGTTTGGATTTGTGGAGACTACCACAATGCTTGTATGTAAAGATGCGCATTACGAGGTATTAGGAAGGCTTTTAGAAGAGGACTGGGGTTTTGTGGAGGGCATACACAACGGGGACCGGTACCGTTGTAAGGTTGGAGCTTCAGGTATTGGAATGCGATATTTGAAATCTCGCACCTCCTTGTACATACGATTTCACTATGATCGTTGGATGTGCAAGCTTGGGGTGTGTACTCCCTTACAGAGTGTAGACGATGCTATTGCAAGCTTTGACATTGCAGTGAAGATGCCCAACAATGCTTTGGAGGCAGTCCAAGTGAACAAGCATTGGACTCTCAGTAATGCTCGAGAACATTTGGTTATTATGGGTTTTGAGGCCCTTCAACAAGCACAATTTCGTTTACAAGGTCACAAGGTGAGAATCCTTCCACCACATTTTCAATACATCATGGTTTGTCGACGATCATTGGATGCTTATTGTAATGAATGTCCGCAGATTGGGAAGAGAATGGAAGACAAATTGAAGGTCGAGGAGGACTGGGGGATGCATGGAACTATGCTATCAATCTTATAACTTTGTAACTCTTGCACTTTTCAAACGGATCCCCGCTGTAATCAACATGATTTGCTTTGGCAAATCATGCCTTTGAATATAATTTTTTGCATTGGGATGAGAAATCATTTTTTGGTAAAAGTGCCTTTTTTTTAATGTCTTAAAAAAAGGGTCAATTATAAAAGGGGGGCCACCTAACTCATTCACTTTTGCAACTCTTGAGCTCCTCCACCCTCTATCTACACCCCAGGCTAGACATGGATGCTTCCACAGCCTCTGCATCTGTAGCCACATCCACCCCTTTGTCACGCTTCATCCTCTTCCTCGAGGACACCAAATAAAAAGGGAAGTTGGACCTCCACACCTTTTTTACTCGTCTCCCTGACCTTGATGCCATAGTTTCCCTTCACATGGATGCATTTGCCGAGATTTTTGCGTTCATGGAGGATCACATCATAAAATATTATGTATATATCCCCCCACGTGTAGGGATCTGGGTGCCTTGCGATCTTTGCGCTATATACACAAAGGTGATCGCCCATTCTCCAAGTGGTTGAAACGATTCCAAGAAATTGCAACCGATGCAGGCAATTACTTGGACGAGCAAGCCCCATGGGTGTCAGCGCTCAAGAAGCGCAAGTTGGGGGTGGAGTACCTTTCTCGGCTCGCAACATTTATCTTCTTGGTGAGCGAGGAACCTGATTTGGAGGAGCTCCGCTTACCACACCTTCAGGTTGGGCCTTTATCAAGGACACCAAGGAGCAGCAGGTTATCCCCATGAACCCTGCAGTGGAAGGAAAGGCACACCGGCTCGAGTACCCTAGGGGTCTTGAGGAAGTGGTTGAGAAATCTATAGTTGCGGCTGGCCCTAGTGACACTCCAGTGCCACTACCAATGACGGATGTGGCTATCCCCGAGGTAGAAATCAGTCCCTTCTCCTCAGTGTTAGTGGATGGGGAGGAGTATGTGTTCCTGCATGATTTGGAGAAAGAATTTGGCCTGCGCATGGATGAATGCTTGAGCGTGCTATGCAACAGCACCAAATGTCCCTTAGACAATATGCCAGATGCCCTAGAAAGCAAGCTCTTGCCAGATGGGGACTCTGTTGTTGCTGACACTATTGCAGTTGTATGTGCGGAGGTCTTGGCAGTAGAGCAGTTGCACGTGACTGATGAAGAATTCCAAGCCACACAAGCCAAGGTTGAGGCTGCTAGGATGCGTATGCCATTATGCAACCTCCCATCTGATGATCCAAAGCTCGTATTTGTGGTGCATGGGAGCATTGACTTGGATGCAAAGGGCAACAGGGAGGAGGACGACAAGGAACAGGAGGTAAAGTGTATCCTAAATTTCATGTTACTATTTTATCCTTCATTGTCTTTTTTCTCAACCTTCATCGATTTAATGACAGGATGTCATGGAGGTTGATGATTTTGCTGCAAGGACGGGTGGCAAGCGGATGGGCTTTGGACCTCAAGCTTCCCTTGCGCATTACCTAGGACAACTCCCCCCTGGCGATGTGGCCATTATCCATAATGAATTTACTCCCCAAGCCCATTTTATGACTTGGTCGTTAAAAGCTTTGAGCAAGTTTTTGAGTTTGAGCACCATTGCTCAAACTGCGCATCAAGTGTTCCTAGTGCGTAGATCCCTTGTATGCACAGTTTTGGCACGGGCTTTCGTGGTAAAGTGCTTTCCCAGATAGGGATACATGCTTCCATTGGCTCAACTGACTCAAAGACCATAGCGCAGTCCCTCTTGACTTGGGAGTTGCCTTACGTGCAAAATAGGCGCCAGGAAATGGTCAAAAAAATTATGAACTTCAGATATATGATGTAAAATCACCGTTTTGGAAGTAATAAAAAATATTTGAAATTGTCTCTCTATCTTGCAAATTCTTTTGAATGTGATTTGTCAATCTTGAAAATTGTTTCAATTGGTGATATGAAAATTGTTTTGATTGGTGACTTTGTAATTTCAAGTTCTGTATGTAATTTCTGTCAATTTCAGTAAATTTAGGTATTTTATGTCTCATAATCCTCATCTTCACTCCTATGCTCATCATTGTTGGGTAGATCAAAATGCATGGCACCCATTTCTTTCGGCAGTGACTTGCCGGACATAGTGTGGCAACCTAGGCCAGATCGCATCGGGCCCATTTGGGCTGGCAACATCTTCTCGCCCACCCTATGGTTCATTGGGATGTCCTCCCCTTCCCATGGTGGACATTCATCGGACGTGTCCGTCTCTGTTCGATCCGGGTCAGCTAGCTCTTTAGGCTGTCAATTTGCACCCATCTTTTGCTTTTTGCGCGCCTCAATGGTCTTTGGATTCTTCTTTGCAGTATGTTTTGTCCTTGCCATCCTGAAAGTGCGTTTGGGGGACTTTTTTTTTCTTTGGCAGATGATGCCTTATTTCTCTCTTGATGCCTTCATTTTTTGTCTACAAGTCGGAGAAAAGAAAAAAGGGTGTGTGTGTGTGTGTGTGTGTGTGTGTGTGTGTGTGTGTGTGTGTGTATCTAGAGCCCCCTTATCATCCGCATGATGGAAGCGTCGCCATGCTTATTTTTAAAAAAAAGTCATTTTTCCTAATTAATTGTAAATACATTTTTTAGAAAAAATTATTTACTTAATATAGTTATAAATTTTATTACAATTTATACTATATTAATAATTTATATGATAAATATTATACATAACGTAAAATAAAGAGCATCCAAATGTAGTAGATTTTCCATTTTCACAATATTCTAAATACATCTACCACCTCCTGACCCAAAATTTTCCAACCCTAGTCCTTGATGTTCGCCACATTGCATGCCGTGCTAATTCCAGCTTCTGAGGATCTCCAACGTTCTGAGGAACAAACATGGGCCAGTCGAGGGGTTTCTTTTGCCAAGCGCGATGACCTTGCACGTTCAATCGACACTTTTCATCCAAAGGTGGTGTGATAAAACAAGTTAAACATTTTAGAAGATAGCATGAGCGCACTAAACCTCCTCCATGTCTTGTATTCTTGAAGTAGACACCCTTGGCATGATAGTGTGACTTCTCCATACCTTGCGTTCTCCAAAAATCCAATGAACCATACATGTTCATAAAGTATGCACCATGGGCATAGAGGATGTGCTGCCCAAAAAGCCACAACACATCGATGAATTTCAAAGTTTGATCAAAATATGGTTTTCACCCTTTTTTCCCTCAATATTTTAGCCCAAATTGGATGGTGGTAGTTTCTACCTACCCTACTCCTAAGTACTGAAATGAAACATGAAACAAAAACAAAGTGAACGGTACAAAATAAAGTCAAAACGGAAAGCGGTACAACACTTTGAAAGCATAGAGAAAATCAGAATGAAATGCTTTTGGCTATCTCACTCACAACCCTCTTTACTTCTCAAGAATAGATCTAGCCAGTCCTCGACTTCTAGACTCTATCAAGCACTAAACCCCGTGTCTAGCTACTTCACTGCTAAGATGTAAATGGAATGAAGAGACAAATATTTAGAAAAATAAGGCTCTAAATACGTATTAGGTCACCACCATCTAAGGATCATGTCCCCGGCAGCGGCGCCAACGTCGCCGCGACGGACGTGTGCAGAAAATAGATAAGCCTACCGAGGGCCAAAAAAAGCCTGGCCACAAGGGCGCGCAAATGGACCATCCATCAGTTTTGGATGGGCCATTTGCGCGCCCTTGTGGCCAGGCTTTATTTTGCCCCTGGTAGGCTTATCTACCCCCTAGGATACTTGCAAAGCACAAATTTATTGAAATGAATTGGTTTTGCATCATTAATTTAGATGCACCCTTTTTATGGCAATTCCAGCATATGTTCACACTCAAGGACACTAGAAAAGGTGAAATCAATTATGAAATGAAGTTTCTAGCACACTATCACCTGCTTTAGCTCTACCTAGTACACCCTTGCACCAAAAAGTCCAATTACATTGGACATTTGAAAAATCCAAATTAATGTTGCATAGACACTTGGTTTCACAATATGTTATTTTTTTTTATATCCTATAGGGAATTCAAAGCTTGAAATGGCCAAAAAAGGGTGTCCACAAGGATCCATGTAAAATAATGTTGCAAAACCAATAGGTTTTACTAAATTTGTGCTTTTTAAGTACCCTTGGGGGTAGATAAGCCTACAAGGGGCAAAAAAAAGCTTAGCCACAAGGGTTGGATGGGCCATTTGCGCGCCCTTGTGGCCAGGATTTTTTTTTGCCCCTTGTAGGCTTATCTACCCCCAAGGGTATTTAAAAAGCACAAATTTACTGAAATTGACTGAAATTACATACAGAACTTGAAATTACAAAGTCATTTCAGTACAAAGATAATAGACACAGTAGACACAACTGTTGATCATATTGTCATTGGAAAGTCAAATCATTACAAAGATAAGGGTGTGCAATACAAAAAGAGGGGTAACTTTGGCTAATGCTCGAAGTCTCGTCGCAATCGACGTGCAAGCTGCATATCTTTCGGTTGTATTGTCACTCGCTTTGCATGTATGGCGCATAGGTTTGTATCTTCCAACACCGAAATGATGTGAGCCTCTGCAGCTTCTTGAATAGACTCTAGCGCTATTGCTTGCATTCTATACTGATTTCCATAGCTTTGAAGCACCTCCTTCACAGTGCGAGAAAAGGGGGCGCGTCGAATCAAAAGCTCCGTCGTCTTCTGGTAGTGGCGGATTTCTACAAATGCCCTTGCTATTTTTTGGCGCCGCTGCGGTTGTCTTGGGGGCACTTGCACATTTGCTGGCGGGTGGTGTTTAGGCTTCTTGAAAAACTTAGACTTGCGCCTGTTAACATGCTTAGGGGCTGGTTCTGCAGCCTCCTCTGATTCTTCCTCTTCCCTTGGCTGCCGATCTTGTTGTGTGGGGAGAGCTCCCTGGCCTTGAGGCAATGTCTTCTCCCCAACGGCCACCCGGTGTGTGTGCGGTATTTTATCTCGCAGCCATGGTGGCTCACTCTCTAATTCAGTGTCTGTATGGACCACTCAAGTCCTGGATGGTCCTGCTTGTGATTGGTGGCGCGACGGCTGCTCCCTATTGGAGTCTGTTGTTTGCTGGCCCTCTTCTTCTCTCCAGCGCCGGGCACGGTTCTTTATTCTCCTTATAGGTGTTATATCTTGAGGAGGTGAAGATTCAAAAGTCCTCGACGACTCTCATGCCCTACCACCATGCCCACTACCAGATGAGTTTTTGGAACGGCCAGGCGTTCGTGGACGTTTTCTTGTGCCTTTTAGCCATGACTGCTTCTCACATCCTTGGAGGGTGTTTTTGTTGGCAGGCGGATGCTCTTTCGCGGTTTGTTTGGTGCACGCCATTTCATTGGTAAGAGCTCACCTGTTCTTAAGAAATGAGTGGTTTATGAGAGCATGCAATATTTATAAGGGCCCATTTAAAAAGGGCCCTGTTCACACTAATTATTTTTTTTAAGTATTATTTTTTAAATAAACATGTCACTAAGAGTTAGACCCTACGTTCACGTTTAGTGACTCGCGCAGTATCCACTTTGATCCTTGTCGCACTCTGCATCGCCGCCATGCAGCATGCTTGGTGGGACCTTGCGACATTTGCCACTTGTTGCTATGCTCTTGACGACTCCATTTCCGCACTTCAATAGCAATCTTGGATTGTCGTGCACGCTCCATTGTGAGCTTACGAGCAAATTTTGTGCGAAAAAACCAATTGAACATCTCCTCCAAATAATTGGATTGCACCATTCCACCACCATGTCGAGTATTTTTGAAGTACACTCCCCTTGCTCGATAATGGGACTTCTCCATGCCTTGAGTGCTAAAAATTTCAAGCGATCCATACTTGTGCATAAAAAATGCACCATGCGCAAACAAGATATGTTGTTTACATGAGTAAGCGATCCACATTATTAAATAAAAACAATCCCTTGTAATGAATACACCATGTAAAATGACTTACCATGTAATGTGTGATGTTATTTTCACCCCAAGAAAGGGTGAAGACCTTGGTAAAATCCGCCAAGGCTTCTTGAAATGATTGGCGTTGTTCTTCTGTTGTGCTGTTAAGGCCCATAAGCTTGACCATTTTATCAAAATGTGCCCAAACTTGCTTGCGCTTGTTTGCAAGCTCGCCATTTGAATCATTGTCGGTAGTAGCTTTGAACAACTCCTTCCAAAACTCCCAAAGGTTACCTGCCTGCTGGTTGGAGCTGTTTTGAGAATCATATTGACTTGGCTTTCCTTGGGAAACTTTCTTCAAAAAGTGTCTAGCCTTTTGTCCACTCATTGACACTTGTTGAGCAATTTCATGGGCCTCCCCTATGTTCTTTGCAGCAACGATAGACACATTTCCACCGTGACAGCCAATGGAATTCAAGAGTACCTCCACTCTTTCGATCGCTTCCAGGGACTTTCCCAACGGTTTCATTGTGAAAGCATAGTCAATGTGGAGCTTCAATAGCCTATCAAAAATGCGCATGAATGTGTGTAATGTACAAAAATGTACATTTGATAGAGGAAATCGAAAGATTGGATTCCAAGCATGGTTCTGTTGATCACGGTCTGGGGCATTGAGCATGGGATATCTCAGAATAGACGCTTCCCATTCTCTACCTTCATCTCTGACATCACGACAATATAACCCTTGTTCTCCATGTCCTTGCCATGGAAGCATGGAACCGGCCTTTGTAGTGCTCTTATGTGATTTTTTTCCATTAGGTTTGTACCCTCGAGTACAAAGTGAACAAGGCATGAGAGAAGAAGCCCCTTGTTTGCAGCCAAGCAAACACTTTATGGTCTTCAAATCCCCACCTAAGTGCCACTCCACATCATAACTACCAAAACCCTCGATCTCCAACTTCTGACCTGCAATTTGGGAGTGTATTACTTCTGTGATCCATGGAGTTCTATCAAAAATCCATGAAAGTACTCCATTGGTCTCTTTGGGCACCTCAAAAGCACCCAACCACCTAATGTCTTTCTCTGATTGCACACTAAAAGATGGGGTGGGAGATAGCTCGACTGAATCCCTTCGCTTGGTTTGCAGAAGGGCCTCGTTCATTAGAGTGACACTTAGCCTCTCTAACCTTCGGCCTTTCACTATTTGACACTCATCGAGTTTCAGCACAAAAGCAACTTTTGTGCCAAGCACTACAAAATAAATAGTGCTAAGACCTTAAACTTCAGAGTCTATGATAAGAATAATACCAAAGAAAAAAGTAAAGTATGTCACCTTCTTCAGGTAACTCGTAAAATCTAAGCATGGCTTCTTGAAGCCTTCTAAGATCCACGAAAATATTGTTCCACATTGTGTAAGGAAATCCCTTCTCCGAAGGTCTTATGGATTGTTTCTTACCTTTTCCCCTTGTCTTTGTTGCACACGAAGCATAAAGGGAAGTTGGCATTGTGTCCTCAATGTGTAGGTATGTCCCAATGCAGGAGAACACATCTTCGTTTGTGGCCTTCTTTGCGAGCTTGACCTTGTGAGGAACGGGAAATAGGTTTTCCACAATGCCACGTTCTTTGAGGGCATCCTTTAGGAGTTGGAAAATAGCCTAATAGACTTTGGTGCTGATTTCAGCCTCATCACAAGCTTGTTGAACATCATCATCACTAACCACATTTCTTAATTTACGCATAAGGTCCTTGGTGACTGCATCCTTAATGTGCTTACTTCCAGGTGATTGTAAGATAGAAATCACGTCCTGGGTATTGAGACAACTAGTGAGAAGGTTGACTCGATCATCTTGGCTTGTTCCACCGCATGTCTCCTGGATGAAGTTTCTAGCAACAAATAAACATAAATGTTAGAAAATAGTGTGAAGTAAGAATGCATCATGCAAGTAAAGACCAAATCACCTTGTGGCTGTAACTCGTCGTTTGCGTGCTCCTCCCGAATGTGCAAGAGTTTCAATAGATGAATACGTGCGTTTGCATTTCCTTTCACCAAGGGGTGTTTCTTTCAAGTATGTGATGGTGTTGGTAAGCTTCTGGATGTGGGACTCCTTTTCTTGCATTTTTTGTTCAAGAGTTTTAACTACCCTCTCCGAAGAGGCAACACTCTCTTGTAATGTCGTCGTCTTGAGGTGAAGAGCTTGACATTCGTGCATCCACATATGCAAAGAAGCACCTGCACCCATACACAACCGCTTGCAATAGCCTAACAAGCCTGCTTCTCTCCTCCCAAGAAATTGAAGAAATGTGTAAAGGCTATTAAATGGTGGATGGAAGCGGCTTATAGGATCGTAAGGGTACAAATGGCCATCCACCCAAATGTCAACATTGGTCTCACAAGCTGTGCGACGTTCCTGTGATGACCTTTGATCACTTTCACTAGTGGTCTTCAATGCAAATGCCGTGGGTAAGCAAATATGTATGCTTTTGGTGTGCGAAGTACGTGGTGGTGAAAGAAAACCATTTGTGATGTCCGTGAGCACCATGGAAGCTATTGCGTGAGGAAGCAAATGATGAAAAGATAGAGGGGGAAGAGTAGAGAGGTTGAGGAAGATGGGAGGAGAGAAGGAGGGAGGGGGGGGAGGGAGAGATTGGGGAGGAGGAGGAAGGTAGGGGTAGGGAGGGAGAGGAGAGGGAGAGAGAGAGAGGAGGGAGGAGGGGGGAGGAGGAGAGAACAAAATGTTTATTACTTTTTGGGGGAAAAGAGTTTTGAAAAAATGGACTTTTTAAGCTTGTGGGTTAAAAAATGGGTCAAA
The DNA here is from genome assembly GCF_014529385.1 of Adiantum capillus-veneris. Taxonomy (NCBI): domain Eukaryota; kingdom Viridiplantae; phylum Streptophyta; class Polypodiopsida; order Polypodiales; family Pteridaceae; genus Adiantum; species Adiantum capillus-veneris. The sequence continues at coordinate 124,999,551 of NC_140958.1, forward strand.
AAATGATTTTTGGATATGTATATATGTTGGGAGGGAGTTTTAAGTAAAAAACAAGTAAAAATGATTTTTTTAAAAAAAAGTCAAATTTTGTCTCTTTGTGACCCACGTTTTTGCTGATGTGGACACACCCTTATGCTTCCTTCACTTAAAAAAAAGCTAGAGAGAGAAAGTAACCCTTTAGGTCCACATCCTACATTTGTCTAAAAAAAAGGCTAGAAAAGTCTACTCAAAACTACCTTCTTCAATGCCCTTGCCCCCTAAACCCCACACAACATTAGCTTTAATTCCTAAAAATTAGGATTCCTTACAAGGCCCATGCAAGGTTCATATTTCTCCTAATGTTAAATTTAATCAAAATCTAAAAATTTTGATTTTTTATTCTTGAAATTATACACAAAATTCATTTTTTTTTGTCTCCTATTGACATGGAATACCTTTTGTGAGGATCACTATACTCAACAAGGCGCGTTGCCGGTATATATAGTTTTTTTTTTATCAATACATCTTTCAATCGAAAAAAAAAAATTTAAATATCTTTTGATCGAAAGATTCTTTGATCAAAAGATAGTTCATTCGAAAAATTAAGAAAATAAAACATTGCCCATTTTTGTTGAGATATCACCGTATAATACGCCCGTATAAAATGGGGTCAGGTAAAATACGCTTGTATATGACGTATTATATGTTTCCCGTATAACGTATAATGCAACTTAGGTCTCAAGTACTTCATGACACAAAACAAGCTTTCGGACAAACAAATGAGCTGGGAAAATTTTCTAGTACACTTTTATTTCCATATTGTTCACATTTTTGCTAAGCATAATCAAGTGGCCAATGCACTTTCACGACAACCAAGAGTCAATGTGGTGTTTATAGCAACTCACAATGATCTATCTTCTATGATGGATGAGTATGCTATTGACCCTGACTTTAAAGACATAATGGCAGGCCTTTCATTGGGGAAGAAAGAACCATTCACCTTGTAGGATGGTTATCTTCTCCATGGAAATAGGCTATGTGTTACCCACTCCCTTCATGAGAAAGTCATGTATGAATCCCATGCTCAGGACCTTATGCGGGACATAGAGGCATTCAACGTACTCTTTGAGGAGTAGAGACGTACTTCTATTGGCCTACCATGGAAGTAGACATATAAGAGTATGTTTCAAAATGTGTGGTATGCCAAAAGACCAAGTATGATAAAGGGAAGAAAACTAGATTACTCCAACCATTACCAATCCCTAATTCACCATGGGAGAGTATATCCATGGATTTTATCTCTGGATTACCTAAGTCTATCCATGGGAATATGGAAATATGAACAATAGTCAACAGATTTAACAAGCAAGCACACTTTATTCTTGTCAAAAAGACTATTAAGGCACACCAAATGGAAACTCTCTTCTTATTTGAGATTTTCAAACACCATGGATTTCCAACAGCCATTGTGTCAGATTGAGATCCTAGAATGATCAGTAATTTTTGGAAAGTCTCTTTGAAATTCTAGGTACAAGATTGAATTTCTCTTCGGCCTATCACCCACAAATGGATGGCCAAAGTGAGATAGCCAATCTTACGACTCTCGATCTACTAAAGACTTAAGTTACAAAAATAGATCAATGCTCACAATGGGAGAAGTACTTACCTCTTGTAGAGTATGCATACAATAATACTATCCATACTACTACGGGAAAAGCACCTTTTGAGATCATACACAGAAGACCAAAAAATACCTTGCTACTTAAAGTACATGGGAAGATCTTCGTTGTTGATGAGTATAGCCGTGACCTACAAGAATCTTTCCAAAAGATAGAAAAGGCTATATCCATCTCTCAACAAAAGAAAAAAATTGGTGCTCTACTGATAAGCACAGGAGGGCCTTAACGTTCAAACAAAATGATTGGGTTTTACTCAAGTTTTCCAAGGCTCGATTAAGGCAAACAACGGACAAAAATTCTACGGGCCATCAAAAGTATTATGCTAAACTAGGAAAAAGATACTAAGGTCCTTTTTAAGTCTTGAAGACAATAAGTGAGATGGATTATCAACTCAAGTTGCCCAACCATTGGCTCATACACAATTCTTTTCATGTGAGACCACTTAAGCCCTACAAAGGAGAGCCACCAAAGGAACCAATTATTGAAGCCCCTCCAAAAGTCAAAAACCAAGAAGAGGTGCTACAACCCATAGCTATCCTTCGCCATGAGGACAAGGTACTAGATTCCAACAATATCTTATTAAGTTCAAAAATTATCCTTTTGAAGATCCTAGATGGATACAAAGAGTACAGCTTTAGAATAGTATGAACCTTGTCAATGCTTACAATTCTACATAGATTAAGAAAATGTAAATGTTTCTTTTAAATGATTAATGTTTTTGTCTTATAAGACTAATTCTCTTTTTTTATGCACAAGTTTAAGTAGTATGCATGCTTAGAATCATGTTTGTGATGACGACCTCTCTCAAACACCAAGTAGAATTTGTCACTCTAATTTGGGAGAATGAAATGGACTCAAGAGCAGACATGCTTGTGGCAACTAGGTCTCCCGAGCCCCAATTTAATTAGTCATCCATCTTGGAATGATGTCGTAGGGTAAAAAGAGATCCTCTACCCTGTTAAGAAACATCGACTAATGACTAACACCTTATCTCTTCTACCTCATAGTCGAGGACGACTATGATTTCAAGAGAAAAGTAATGTCATAGAATCTAATATCTAAACAACCCAAATGATTTTCTCATATTAAAATAATCATTTAATGTGGGAGAATAAACAGGAACAAGGGTCATAGTATAGACATGTTCTTATGGATCTATCTCAACACGGGGCCAAGGTTAAAGGGGTCCAAATGAGAGATGGTCTATCAAACAGCAAGGCTATCTAATGGAGCTTAAAGACCTTAGGGTTATTGTTTGGCGGACAAAGCAACAAGCGGCCTTTTCCAGAGGAGGATCACATTTTTCTGAGAAATCATTGTAAAATTCTTTTGTAATGAAGCATCTCTAAGCCAGGAATTTGTCGAAGGATGTATGATTATTCTTATGGGAGCAATTGTATATTAGAGAGCCAGTTAGGAATTTGGGAGTTTATGGCCGGACAAGCCATTTTGTAAAGACCTAATCTATAAAGGTCATGTTTTGTAAGTTTGAAGATAATCTTTTTAATGAAGAACTGAGAAGACAACGTACGTCCGAGAGCTCCTTCTTGTTCAAACTTGTAATCTTCGCCATTGCAGCTACGGTAATCCAAATTCAGATTTGATTATTGCATTATGTTCCTCTCCTCTTGCTCTTTCATTCAAGTGTAATCATTCAAGATTCGGTGTAAGTTTTCGACTACAAGTTTTAGGCCTTAAACCGCTGTTTTGAGTGTTAATATGCGTGTTTTATGTTGTTTTGACCCTAGGAGAGGCTGTAGGGACTCTAAAACGACCCATTAGGATCAACTGTATGCTGTTTTTGTTGACTTTGGGACGAACGATCGCGATCGTTGTACCTCTCCAGAATGTTGTGACACTGATAGGACATGTTTCTGATAATCCCCTGTAGATTCCCTTCAAGTTTCGTGCGATTCCGATATGATTTTCATTGTAAACGGGCGTGAGGACTGAAGAACGGTGTAGGAGGACATAGGCAAATTACTTGGTGGTAACGCGTTTGATTTGCTTGTAGAGTTAGTAAGTTGCATCTCTTCGAGTTCACTTCATTAGGATTGACACCCTAGCGAGTTCCCATGCCTCATCCGAGTCGCTTTCCCTGTATTAATAAATATGTTGATGCTTGAGAGCTATGCTATGGACGTTCGTTGCGGCGACCCGCAAACATTGGCGCCGCTGCCGGGGAATGCACCTTAGGTGATGAGTGACCGAGTGCGCATTTAACTCCTTAAAAAAGATCAATCCACAAATCCATTTTACACCTCAGTTAGGCTGCTAGACAAGGGTTTAGAGCCTAGTGGAATCTAGAGCCAGTGGACCGGCTAGATCCTCTCTTAGGAGATTTAGGGAGCTGTGAGTGAATGTGTTAAAGCATTTTTGCTCTTCAATTTCTCTAATTCGATTGAGTACTGAAATCTCACGCGAAATCCGTCGTGTTTGTTTTGTTTGATTCATTTTCTTATGTTTTTTCAATTCTGTACTTAGGAGTAGGATAAGCAAATCACATTCCAATCAGATTTGGGGCAAAAGTTAGAGTCGAGAAACCAGAAAACCATAACCTTGGCCAAAAAAGCCATAAGACTCTGAAATTTTGAAAATCTGACCAAACAGGATTGATATTGATTCAAATCACAAAGTGGTAGCACAAAATACTAGGAAACACTTGTCAGAGGGAGCAAACAAAATTTCATCAGATTTAGCCCAAGTACTACGATCGCGATCGGTGTACCTCAGTGTCAGATTTGGACCAGATTTGGCATGTGCCTTCCTGATAAGATTCTAAACAACTTTGTCTAAAGCAACCACACCCAAAAACATCAAAAACCAACAAAATCAGGCCACTTGGGTAAAACTAGCCTGACAGACCCAGAAACTGCAAAATCTTGACTTTTGATGATCCAAATGCAAAAAGACCTTGGGGATAGCCTTAAAACATCAGTGTCTACAAGCATGCCAAGTTTAGTCTGATTTGGACTCAGAAGTACGATCGCGATCGGTGTACCTAAGTGGTGCCAGAATTGGACCAGATTTCATATGTGGGATCCCCAAGTGTATATAAACATAAAAGTCTAAAGGACCTAGAGCCAGAAACCTCAAAATACCTGTCAAACCATTTGAATATAGATCCAAGTCAAAAATTGCTAAACTGGCTTAGAAATTGACTTTCAGTAGACCAAAACACATCCAAACTAGGAAGGAACTACACAGAGGGATAGCTTGTACACAGGACAATCCCAAGTATCTCTCAAATCCCAAATCAAACATCAAAATCCAGTCAAACTGATAAATTTGGAAAAACAAACACATCCAACCAAGAATTGGTAAAAACTTGACTTTCTTGAGTCCAAATACAAAAGTGTCTGGCAGGTAGTCTCAAAATAGCCTAGTGAACAAGCTGGTGAAGTTTCATCTGATTTGGGCTCATAGGTACAATCACGATCGCTGTACCTTTGGCCCAGATCCAGCTCAATTTTGACCTGCCCATAGACCTAGGTTATACAAGATACCAGGAGTTGTCAAAACTCAAATTGGATCGAGTGAATGGGAATTATACCTAAACCAAGCTCATGTACAAACAACGGGAATTCACAATGGGCATGCATAGATGTATCAGGAGATTGATGAGAATGGGTGTATATTGGCCGAAAATGAGACATAGTGTTCATATGCATGTCAAATCTTGTGTTAAATGCACGCTTCAAAAGCCAATAGAGCCGGTGACTCTATTCAAACTATTTGTAGCACCCCAATGGAGTAACTACATTGTTGAATACCTCACCACCGAGATACTGCCTGAGGGGATGAGTCGATCACGAAGCAACACGATCATGAAAGAGGCAGAAAACTATGTACTGATTGAGGACACTCTTTACAAGAGGGAAAAAGACAATCAATTGAGAATGTGCACGACTGAAGAGGAATACATTCCTATCTTAGAGCAAGCACACAGCGGACAAGCTGGTGGACATTTCTCAGCTGACAAAACGGCCAAAGCAATTCTTATTGTTGGCATATGGTGGCCTACACTATTCATGGATGCGGAAGAGTTTGTGAAACGATGTGACGATTGCCAGAAAACAAAAATTCCTAGAGTGCGAGATGATATGCTCTTAAGGCCAATGATGGGGGCAAGAGCGTTTGCAAAATGGGGAATAGATTTTGTAGGACCGATAGCGCCTCCGGGATATAAAACACACGCTCAATACATTATTGTGGCAACAGATTATCTAACAAAATGGGTGAAAGCTAAAGCAATAGCCAAAAATGATGCAAAAACGACAGCACAGTTTTTGTATGAGAACATTTTCACCAGATATGGCTTACCAATCGAGCTTGTGAGTGATAGAGTCACTCACTTCATCAATGAAGTGATCGAAATCCTATTGGATGAAATCACGGTAATTCATAGGAAGTCGGCCCCCTATCACCCACAAGCGAACGGCCAAGCAGAAAGTACGAATAAACTTTTGGTGACAATTCTCACCAAAATTGTCGGCGAATCGAGAGCTGACTGAGATCAAAAGCTGCATTCAGCTTTATGGGCATATCGAGTAGCTTACAAAACATCCATCGGGACGACTCCATTCAACATGGTATATGGAATTCAAGCAATTTTGCCACTTGAATTTTTTATTCCCACGCTTCGAGTCGCTAAACAATTAGAATGGACGGGTCATGAATTATCCAATCAGATAGATGTCCTGGAAAAACTGGATGAAACTAGATTGAGAGCAGTTGCATCAATCTACGTGCAAAAACGAAACATGAAATCATTCTTTGATCAACATGTTATCAGTAAGGAATTTGCTACTGGGGATTACGTCTTAATATATACCCTAAAACAACATTCCCGAAAACTCAAAAAGCGAGGAAATGGACCCTATGTGATTCATGACATATCATCTAGTGGTTCCATCAAACTTGCGACATTAGAGGGAGAGGAAATTCTTAACTGGATTAATGGTTGCAGACTAAAGAAATACAACTTACCACTAACCACAGAGATGCTTGCCAAAATACACGCTGCGAAGGAGCGCAAGAACAAAGCAAAAGAAACAAAAGCTCAAGTGCAGGAGGAGGCCAAAGTCAGGATTTTAAAAAGAAAACAAACCTTACAACAACAAAGACTTCCTCCACCAGCAGACACGACTCAAGTTCCTTTGTCTATGATTCAAACTGATGAGCAATGGGAAATAGGAATCGATGTTCGCATCAATGTCAGACTGCCGCATGGCAGGTATCAGCGAGCATTGATTGACACAAGAGCAAGAGTCAATGCGGTCAACTTCTCCACTTACAGGATGCTTACAGATGAACCCCTCGTGCAATCCACACGTGATCTACAAGCAGCAAACGGTGCAACAATGCCAACATTGGGGATAGTAAACTTACCAATCAATCTTGATGGAAATAGTTGTCCTCATCAATTTTTCGTCATGAAAGACGACGAAATCAGAGAATCAATATGCTTGGGAGTTCCATGGATGAGAACGTACAATGCAGTCACTGAATGGTCAGAACATGCGTTAAGGTACACACACGACTCTAACATGTACATGACTCCATTCGCCATTACAGATCACTTGTGGCCAAGTATCCCCCTCGCCAATAAGCAACCGACTAATCAACAAAAAACACCACCAAAGGTTGTTCGGAAGGTCTGGATAAAGAAAACATTGCTGACCAACAAACCGAGCAAGATATGGCTACCTAAGGACAAACTCCAGACGGAAGCAGCATCATCTCCAAAACCTTCAGAAGTTACTCCAAAGTGGAAATGGCAACCAAAAAAGGATAACACTAAAGTTTCAACGCCAGAGCTCGAAAGGAAACACAAATGGCAATGGAAACCTGTGAAAACTAAAGCAGAATTTGTAAAGATGCAACAAACTACATATAAATGGGTTCCAAAAATAGTTTCCAACACAACACCCACAATCAAGGAACGAGCAATTCAATTGCAAGCTCTCATGTTCCATAAACAGCTACCCTCGTTGCCATCAAAAGCCACTGAAAACTACGTTCACTTCCCACATCTTGCACAGCATGTCGTTACCCAATGCATTGTCTCAACCATCAGAATAGGGTCACATTACACGGCCATGCATAGACACAGAGATCAAAACCCATGCACACACACCAAACCTTCGTCCGGGACGACTCAGACAAGGAAGGGGGGAGTAATTGATGAATCTAGCAACAATCAGGGCCATTAAGGGGTCCAATGTGTATATATGTACATAATGTGTGTGTTTTTTCATTATTTAGAGTTCAGTTTTGAACATATTCGATCAAAACCTGGCATTGTTTGCGTTTTTTTTTGTATCATCCGACTAGCATAATAATCAGTTGTAATGACAAATCCGGAGCATTGGGATGCTTCTAGAGAAAATATATGCTTAGGGATGAGTATAATAATTTTGGCTAATTTTCGCCATTGAATAAGTATTTTCATTTTATTGTGTTTGATTTTCGTTAATAAAACATCAAAAATTAAAAAATCTCGCTCACAAGTGTCGAAATCAAGTTCTGGAAGCAAACGCCCGAAGTATCATGATATGGTTATCAAGCATGGAAGATATGAAGCTAATCTGAAGATGTCAAATTTCAACCTCAATAATCATGACTACATTTCGCCAAAATCGCATCAAATGGTCATACGACACCGGAATGACAAACGGTTCGACCCACAAGTGGTATGCAGATTATATTGGGATCAAAGGTGAGAAAAATAAACCCAATGTCACGAAAATCTCGGGAAGATATAGGTCAGGTAGGCCAAATTCTAGCTCATTGTTCATTTTCACCTTTTGAGAGAGAAGGAGAGAGCTTTTTTGACCTAGAGCGAGCTGCCACATTTCTTCCCCGTACGGACAATCGGAGCCAGTATTTCACACTAGATTTCACAGATATGTTCCCTATCAAGTAAAGATCAAGTCTATTATGCATGCAAGCGCGAATCATTGCACAAATGGGCGAAGGGATCGAATCAAAGTCGGATCGGGTCAAAGAGGTCGAGGGCCCTTAGAGGCATCCATACAAAACTTTTTTCAGCACAAAACACATCCATGTGCTCCCTACAAGGTCAGGAACCAAGCCATGTGGTCAAAACCAAATTTAGTGGTGGTACACTGATCGCGATCAGTGTACCTCCCTGACAAAAACTGGGACAGATCTTGCAAAACACCTCCCCTTGGCCTCGCCTACAATCTGCTGGTGTCAAAACCAATTTTTTCCCCATGGTGATCGCGATCGGTGCCCCCATATGCAAGTTTTGCAACTTTTGGTCTGGCCCAGGTTTGGAACTCAGTTAAAAGTACACTCTCTTGAATTTTCAAGGAAAATGCACAAATTTTGCTCATGGAATGGGCCCAATTTATCAAACACAACCAAAAAGGGAAAATTTGACCTACAACTACCAAAATCTGGTTAAAATTAATGATGGTTGGTTGGGAAGGAACACTTGTCCGACTAAGAGTCAGGACAGTTGCAGAAAACCTCGGATGGATCTCAGAATCTCCTACAAGTGCAGATATAGTCGTTTCAGTCTCGAATGATCACACAGAGATAGAATTGGAGCCGAGCCAATTCCAAAGACCAAAAGGTTACTTAGGGATGCTCAAATATCACATGGATATCCAAGAAATGACTGAAAAATGCACAAATCTGGAAAACCTCCTAAGAGAGGGTATAAAGTGCCTAATAAGGTCAAAATCAGACAATAGAGTAGGCTGATGGTAGCAGAACATCATGGAAGCAGTGGGAGCTCTAAAACTAACTTCAACTAACTCCAGGACCCAACCAAAATTCATCAGGAAAACCAAATATGGTTAGACTTAGTAAAATATGGTCAAACAGTGAAAAATTGCTCTAAATTGTTCATTTTAAGTCCAAACTTGAAAATAAATCATTAGTGGGCTAGGCAGGCATAGGAGTTCATGACCATCTAGTTTTCACCAAAAACAGGCCCAGAACACCGATCACGATCGGTGTACCTCAGCTTCAGAATTTGACCAAAACCTATCAAATCCCTTGTACACATCTTGTTCAAGTCACCATCCAAGTTTCAAGCCAATTGGACATCAAAAACTCATAAAAAATCAGAGTCTAGTCCAAAAACTCCCTTGCAACCCCGAAATGGGACCTGTAAACTCAAAAGTGGTTCAAATGACACACAGAGTGCACCAAAATGACCCTCCAACTATCAGGAACCCACTCATATGATCAAGCCAAATTTGGCCTCTGTACTACGATCGCGATCGGTGTACCTCAGACCTAGAACTGGCTCAGATTTTTATCAGTCATAGCTCTAGTCTTTCTAGTCCCACTGGTGAAATATGGACAAGAATGGATGAAATTTGTTCAAGTTATGATCAGTTTTAACTTTTGAACTATTTTTTACTAAAAGTCTAAATGCGATTGATTGCGAAAGGAAAATCCTGACAGCTTGTGATTCTCCTGACACAGAATGCCTCGCCAAAAGAAAGAAAGGCAGTGGACAGCAGCACCATATGAAGTGGAGGAGCTCACCAAAAATGAAAAGGCTCACATCTCGGATGAGATACTAGTGTTGGGGTATAGGCGTCTGTGCCTTGCCCGGCCGCCCAGAGTCTGGGCGCCCACTGACTTGTATACCTTATACATAGCATAAGTGTATAGGGGGTTGCTCACTCTTTAGAGTCTCCCCACCCATATCTGTGTGTCGTGTGTCTCCTTCTCTCTCTCACTCTCCGTCTGTGGTGCTCCCCGATCCCCTTCAATTGGTATCAGAGCTATGGTGACCGCGGAGAGCACGACGGCTTTGAGAGCTTCGAGGCGATAGCTCGCTCGCTCTCGACGGTGGAGTTCGATCGCGGAGTTTCACGGAGAGCGATTTTAGCTTGAGGAGCATTGTCTTTGGAGCTTAGGAGCTTGGTGTGGTCAAGCTTGGTCGAGGAGGTGGTTGCGGCTTCCTTGGTGAGAGGAGCTTTTGAGCTCAGTGGAGCTCGTTAGAGAAGTGCTCGGCGAAGGAGAGCTTGACATTCGAGTGTTTGGGATGCTGTTGTGGCAAAGCTCTTGCGTTGGAGCTTGCATTGAGAGGACATTGCATCACGCAGAGTGGAGCAGGAGCAGGTTCAAGACTGTGTGCAGCTCGTTTTTGCCATTTTCAGGCTCTAAAACGCAGTTTTTGCGTAGCTTCGTCATACAGAGTCAGATCTACATGATCCAGGAGTCTAGGTCAGGGTTTTGGCACGCTCTGGACGCGATGGTGATGTCTATTTGCTGAAATTATGCTTTGAATTACAGCAGGTACAGCAGCAGGTTTATTTGTGCACTTTCGGGTCCCAAAAACACTGTTTTTGGTATATCTCACACACACGGAGTATTTTCTGCAGCAACCAGCAAATTCATAGGTGTACACAGGTTTTTGGATATGCATTTGTCCAGAGAGCCACTCATGCGAGAGTGAGCTATGTTGCCATGGTCTTGGCGGTTTATGTATGCCATATATGGATTTGTGTATTTGTTTATGGCTGAGATTATTTCAGTGGTACTCCGGCAAGAGCGGGTATGCTCATATGTATGACTTTGTGAGGTGATTCCGGTCGAGTTTATTCCCGGATTGGCCATCGTGGCATATATTATTGTCTCTTTGAGGTTTACTGTTGAGATTTTGCTCCAGTTACAAAGGACACTCTGCCAAAATTTTGTCAGATATTTATGCGCGATTAAGTCATTATTGACTTGTGATTTTGTGCAAGGTTTTGCACGGTTATTGGTGCAACTTTGCATCAGGTTTTGAGCCATATTTGCAGACTTTTGTTGATGCGATTGGAGCCAGTTTAGGGCTGATTTGGTTGACATTTGCTACTCATTTTTGGTTGCTCTTTTGCGAGCATTATGGCTGATTTTTCATTTGACTTCCAGCGTTATGGTCTGACACAGTTTGATGGTGCAGATTTTGTTGCTTGGAAGGAGCATATGCTTGTTGCATTGGCGGATTTGGGGCAGGATAAACCCTTGCGTGGTTTATCGGCGAAGCCCAAGTCTATGCGTGATGATGATTGGCAGGATCTTGATGAGTTAGCCATGTCTACGATTCATTTGTATCTGGTTGAGTCCGTTTACTGGCAGGTCTCGTGGGAGACTACAACTCATGATTTATGGCAGAGTTTACATGCTATGTACTCGACATCCATGTCTACAGGGGAGTCTAGTCCCACTTCTATGTCCATGGGAGAGATTGGTCCCACACGCAAGTCTCGACGGCATAGAGACTTGACATGTTGGCATTGTGGACATAGAGGGCACATTAGGCGTCGATGTTTCAGGCGTTTGAGACAACGGAGGCGACATATGCGTGATGCAGATTTGGGCATGATAAATGCTAGTGAGATCAGTACGGTGGTTACTGAGTATGCTTGTGACGGCGATGTCACATTTACATCTAGCTTGCCTTCAGACGATCTTATGTCTACGGATTGCATATCAGATTGCACATTGTCTTCACATTGGTTACTAGATTCAGATGCTACTTTCCATGTCACGTCGCATCATGAGTGGTTTAGCACATTTTCTAGTGGGAGACTTGGTTGTGTGCACATGGCTGATGGTGTTGTGTATGACATTGAGGGTGCAGGAGACGTATGTTTGTCCTTGCCTAGTGGTATGAGATTTACACTGCGTCATGTGCGTTATGTGCCAGATCTGAGACGGGATTTGATCTCAGTCAGACAGTTACGGCATAGTGTATGTCGGGTATCGCTGCTTGAGCGATCTTTTGTGATGCATTTGGGTTCTCTAGTGATTGCGAGAGGTGCCAGGAGTGGTACAGGTTACCCATTGCATGTGGATCACGAGAGAGACGGTGTTGTCTCTGTGATCACGCAGCCAGGTAGAGAGCGAGAGAGCAGGTGAGTCTCTTTTGCTCATGGGTTGCAGGGTACTTTGCATGGAGTGCAAAGTAGTGAGCTCGTTGTGCACACAGTTGGGGCACGACTTGAGCAGTCACACAGAGAGGTGACAGAGTCAGACATGCATGCTTTGCTAGTGACTGAGCAAAGCAGAGAGTCAATTGTGCGAGATACTTCTATGCAGGATAGATAGGTAGAGCGGTCTTGCTCTAGTGAGGCACGACAGGAGGACGTTGTGCAAGAGTCTATGCATACGGAGTTAGAGCATGAGAGCTCTAGTGAGTCATAGCAGATTGAGTGGTCATGTTTGCAGTGGATGATTGCAGAGGAGACTGAGATGTCAGCGATTATGCAGTCATTCCTTTCTATGCTCGACAGGGAGCATGGGGATATAGTTGTGCAGGATATGTCTTCCAGGAGACACCTAGAGCAGCTGGTTTGCTCTGAGGTTGCACGACAGGTTGATGCGTATTTTGAGGACAGTCAGGAGATGCATGTGGCTGACGCGCCTTGTCAGTCAGAGATGCCTATTGCCAGGGATATATATGTTGATGCATGCTCCGTAGAGCTAGCAGGGTCCACTAGCATTGCATCGGCATTCGGTGGTCTCATGTATGAGATGCTGATCTTGAGACCAGATATCGCAGCTGCAGTGGGAACATTTGCAGTTGGGGTTGTCGGTCGTTTGTTGACTGATGATAGCATAGTGCACGAGGGAGATATGCAGGTATTGCGTACATACTTGCAATACGTGTGTGGTACGTCTGGTGGTGTATGGACTTACACGAGAGCAGGACAGCCGGATGCACACGATCACAGCCAGCCAGTGGGCATCGGTTGAGAGCGGTTTTCTCTCACCTTTTGTAGTCTTTAGACTAGGTTCCCTTGCTTAAAGGCACAATCGCCTTTAAGTGGGAGGTTGTTGGGGTATAGGCGTCTCTGCCTTGCCCGGCCGCCCAGAGTCTGGGCGCCCACTGACTTGTATACCTTATACATAGCATAAGTGTATAGGGGGCTGCTCACTCTTTAAGGTCTCCCCACCCATATCTGTGTGTCGTGTGTCTCCTTCTCTCTCTCTCACTCTCCGTCTGTGGTGCTTCCCGATCCCCTTCAACTAGCTCAAATCCCTACCCACATCTTCATCTCGAAGTTTAAGGATGCGGATGGTGACTTGGTAAAGACAACTATCATGCCACGGGAGATATGGAATCTCCACCAAAGGCCGGAGGTAATAGAGGCTGTGCGAGCGGTACACTTGGAACAATTTTTCAGATTACAGCCATGTAAAACATATTACATGAGGGCCCACGAGCTCATGAGCTCGATACAATATGATGGGCAGGCAATGCTCACAGACAAAGATGGGTCAAAGGTTAAAGTAAAGATCACGAAGGAAATCATCAACAAAGCCTTGCATTTCCTCCCAGGGCAACACAATTTGCTAGCAAAGACAAAGTCACTGGACAATGAGAAGGCATTCGTCAAAGCGAAAGGGAACAAATACAAATACAGTGACATGATCTACGGGGAGCTGGAATTGCCGATGAGACTGATATCTCAGCATTTCAGAGTTCAAAAGCCTCCTCACTACACAGAGCCAATCCTGCACATTGCCGTAGTAATGGCTCTAGCGACATCAAAAAATAGATCCATTCACTGCAACTACGGTTCTTATATTCTGGATAATCTGATTGAAGCAAATTTGAAAAGCTCGGTAAAAAACAAAACCTACATGAGTGCAGGGACGATGCTAACTAGAATAGCATACCAGGCTTTGGGAATGATCGAAGATTTACCAACTGCCAGCTCACAAACGGCCTTGATCCAGAAAGCTAAGCTGGTTGCACATTCCGTAAGGACGACCCCTATTGCGACATCCTCGCGCTCAGCAAAAGCCACCAATAAAAATTCGAGTGATGAAGAGAAAACGGAGACAGATGACGAAGGGAAGTCTCAAGATTCTAAAGACAAAGTGCCTTCAGAGTTTGAGGAAAGTGAGGAGGAAGATTCAACAAAGCCGCTCGAGAGGAAAAGAGGAGAGAGAAGTGCAATACCGCAGTCGGACATGCAAAAAGCATATGCGGAAGCCCAAAAAAGAGTCGAAGAAAGACGAACCAAATTGCGGGCTGACAAACAGGCTCGAGCGGTTGAAACGCAACAGGAACAAAAAAGAAGACTCGAAAGGGAAAGGCAAGAAAGGATAGAAAATGCAACTCGCCTACGGGCTGAGAAGCAAAGGTTGGAAGCAAAACAAAAGGCTGCGGAGGTGGACATTTCTTTGCAGTCCACTGAAGGAACCAAGGGGAAAGATGTGGCTGATGAGAAAAATCAGGCGGAACAGCTTAAGAAGATTCAGAGAGATAGGAATTTGGAAGCGCGACGGGCGGCGGATCTCACCCGCCAAAGAATAATCAGGATTTTAAAGAAGAGAAAAGCGGAAGCATCCGCTTCGCAACAAGGAGAGGAGACTTCCAAGAAGAGACGGGTGCAAGAAGAATCAAGTCTGCCTCCCCCCTCGCCCAAATCACCTCCTCCCTCTCCTAGAAAATTGCCTCCTCCTTCACCAAAATCTCCTCCTCCTCCCCCTTCTCCATCGAACAAAAAACAGCCAACTCCTCCCCCTTCAACCTCGCAAAAAGAAGTTATACCACCTACAGAATCCATCGGATACCAAGAAGCCTGCCAAGCAATGGCTGGATTTGATTACAGGCAAACTCTGCGGGGTTTAGAATGGCAATTCCAGTATCAGCATGTGGTGCTGAGTGAGAAGGAAAGACAGGTACATGAAGCCCAGCGAAAGCAAGCATCAGAGCAAGAAGAGCTAGAGAGCCTGAGGACGCAATTAGAACACAAAACGGAGGAAAGATACCTTGAGCGACAACAGGCTCAGTCTCTGATCAAAGATTTGATGGACATCAGGACAAACCTGACTGCCAAAGAGAAGGAGTGCCAAGAGCTGACAGCAAGAGTCCAGAAAGTGACAGAGCAGCTTGCCTACAAGAGTGCAAGATTCCAAAGGCTTAGCAGTTCCTACAGCACTGTCAAGGGCACTCTGACGACTTTAATGGTGGCTAATCAGGAACCTGCTGGGGCATTGGTCTCCGCATCTGACAATGCCACAGCAGTGAGCACTATAGCAGCGCTAAAAGCAGAGCTAGAGCAAGAAAGGCTTCAAAGACAGCTGCTCGTATCAGGGATGGTTACCCAGACAGCAGCAAACGAGCTAAAGTTAAAAGAAATGGAGCAGCAACTAGCTCAAGCAAGCGCTGAACTACAGATTCAGAGACAGATCGGTGACACGTTGCTAAAGGAAAAAGAAGATCTGCTTTTCCAACAACAGATCAAAGCAGACAAAGCCCAGACTCAACCGCAACTGTTGCCTGGACAACAAGCGCCAGATTTGCCTAGAACATCACACCAAGAACAACAGGAGCAGGAATTTGAAGGGCCCGATCTCGACATAAGAGATGAACTCAGTGAAAGCATTCAGGACATGCCAGAGGGGCCAGCCAAGGAGTATATGCTCTATGAAAAGAAGATACTGGAATCAGCAGCCCTGGCATACTTACAACCAGAAGAGCAGGTGGAAGGATTTGGCCACGAATACCTTTCGTTTCCTCTGCTATGCCATGAAGCAAATTTGTGGAAAGAAAAGATGCGGCCTGCCTTGCCACGAAACAAAGAAGGGGGTTACGAGGGCATCGCACTCATAGTGGAAGAAGCTCAGGTGCTTGTCGATGACCACCCCAAGTGGAGGCAGAAGTGGTTGGACAAAAGGCCGCAGGATCTAACAAATTACCACAACGCTCCTCAACATATACAAATAGATCCTACATTCTGCCCTGTCCCTCGAAGACGCACTTGGAAAGATTTCACCACATGGAAGGGGTCGAGGCAGCACAAGCTAAATTACCCAGTTCTGACAGCGCAACAACCTCCTAGGGTGGCTTACATGCTTAGCACATTGAACTCAACAGTTACTTTGCTGTGGGATGTCACTGATTTGGCGTGCCAGATGTTAGTAAAGATAGCCCGGATGATCGTCACCTGCATCCAGGTGTTTAGAGACACTGAAGGCGAGGATCATCCGTGGAATCTGTTCTTGGAAGGACACAGAGGCATCTGCTGGAATCTACAGGATTCACCGCCATGGCACATCTTGATGGCCATGGACTCCAAGCTAATGTACCTTCCATCACACTACTTGCAGACATTTGAAGAGGCCTTCGTCACAGGATTCTTCGAAATGGATTCAAGGATTTTCCATCCCATGGCGAAGGACCTCAAGGCAAGGTACGTGGCATACCAACACACATTATCTGAAAATCCATTCAGACAACACCAAGAAGCCCTCGAAGCCGTCCTGCGAACAAGAAGCTTTTCAGCAACACTCGCTTCATTAGAGCCACATCAACAGCCAAAGCACTGAAGATGCACGAGGGCATGCAAGGATAAGGAAGGGGGGAGTGTTTGGCGGACGAAGCAACAAGCGGCCTTTTCCAGAGAAGGATCACATTTTTCTGAGAAATCATTGTAAAATTCTTTTGTAATGAAGCATCTCTAAGCTAGGAATTTTTCGAAGGATGTATGATTATTCTTATGGGAGCAATTGTATATTAGAGAGCCAGTTAGAATTTTGGGAGTTTATGGCCAGACAAGCCATTTTGTAAAGACCTAATCTATAAAGGTCATTTTTTGTAAGTTTGAAGATAATCTTTTTAATGGAGAATTGAGAAGACAGCGTACGTCTGAGAGCTCCTTCTTGTTCAAACTTGTAATCTTCGCCATTGTGGCTACGGTAATCCAAATTCAGATTTGATTATTGCATTATGTTCCTCTCCTCTTGATTTTTCATTCAAGTGTAATCATTCAAGATTCGGTGTAAGTTTTCAACTACGAGTTTGAGGCCTTAAATCGCTGTTTTGAGTGTTTATATGCGTGTTTTATCTTGTCTTGACCCTAGGAGAGGCTTTAGGGACTCTAAAACGACCCATTAAGATCAACTGTACACTGTTTTTGTTGACTTTGGGACAAACGATCGCGATCATTGTACCTCTCTAGAATGCTGTGACAGTGATAGGACATGTTCCTGATAATCCCCTGTGGCTTCCCTTAAAGTTTCGTGCGATTCCGATATGATTTGCATTGTAAATGGGCGTGATGTGACTGAAGAACGGTGTAGGAGGACATAGGCAGATTACTTGGCGGTAACGCGTTTGATTTGCTTGTAGAGTTAGTAAGTTGCATCTCTTCATTAGGATTGACACCCTAGCGAGTTCCCATGCCTCATCCGAGTCGCTTCCCCTATATTGATAAATATGTTGATGCTTGAGAGCTATGCTATGGACGTCCGTCGCGGAGACCCGCAAATAGTTATATTCATTAAAAACCTCCAAAGGTTAGTGTTAAAATTCCTTTGATGATAGGCAAGCTAGGGTTCTGCTTGAGGTGGGAGCCCGTCGGCTCAAGATTGAGGTGCTTGTCGTGCTTGCTCACTAAGGTTCTTAAGGTGCGTGAGGTGCTTAATGACTAAGGTGCTAAGGTGCTCCATGACTTTGAACATCTTTGAGCAAGAAACCTAACACAAGATGGATTTGGAGGAAAAAGGAGCACTTATCTTCTTCGCAGATTATAAAGCCGATGAAGCAGTGGAGAGTTAAGTCTCAAAACATTCAACCACAACAATTAATCAAAGAAAAAACAAGATACGAATGGCGAGTTAAAGCTCAACAACCATCATCATTCATACTGAGAACTAAAATCACTGTGTCAAAGCATCCTGATGGTACCATAAAAAAAAGAGCCCACAAGCTACAAGATCTACTCTTTAGGAAACAGCAATAGGAAACCTCGACCACAAAAACCCTTGAGTTTATTACTCAAGACCCAACTCTTTCACAGCATAATGGTTTGAATTGCATTGATCTTCGAAGCATGATAGAGCCAACCAAGGCTATGCATAGACAGGATTGTTCAACCCATGCACATAGTCGTCCCGGAGTACTCCATCTAGGAGGGGTGGAAGGGAACTAAGTAATTAAGGGCAATGTTGAAGAGGGAGGAAAAAAGTTGGATGTTAATGTGTTTTTTTTTGCAAAATTACCTAATAATTCCCTTACAAAATCATTAACAAGGGGAATTTAATAGATAACATCTCCCCGATTGAGTGTAAGTAGTGTATATACTATCAAAAAATCATCAAAACCATGTAATTTTTTGTTTTTTCATCATTTTTCTTGATATTGGGACTTCAAAATTGAGAAATCCACCAAAAAATAATAAAGCAGGGTTTCTCAATGGATTTTCTTAATTATTGATTTTTTATTTTGATTTCTTAGCGCATTTTATTATTTTCTTTGATGTTTTTTATAAACATGTCAAAAAATTAATAATAGATAGCAAATGAGCTCAGATGGAGAAACTGGAGATACGTTGATGATCATAAGTACAAGGCACATAGGCACAAAAAAATTCAATCGAATCGACAGATAGAAGCGGGAAGCCTAAATTAGGCTGCCAAGGCCTACGTTCGCAAATTCTTGCAGAATGAGCTCACGGAATCCGATTGAAGAAATTTTTTGAGTCTAACATAGATTTCACAGCCTAGTAGTACTAACATGGGAATTTATGGAAAATTAGTTTGGGAAGTCCGAGTATAGAAATCCAAGGTAGCCCAAAATCACCTCATTTCCACTAGTCACTCTTGTAGGAGAGAGCTTTCTGCCTTCTTCGCGTGCGATTTTTGGATTCTACAATTGCTCATTTACAGCATCGTCTCACACGAGACATGAGGGGTAAGTTCTAAGCTTATCTTATATGGCCAGGTAGCATGTCTAGGCTCATGAAAAAACCCTAGAAACCCAGTTGTGCACGAAGACCTACAACACAAAATTGACCATAGCGGCCAGACAGCCCAACCAAATTGGACGAAACTTGAATTGTAGCATGCCCCGATATAATAGAACACTTTCATATCACCAGATGACCATTTGGCTGGGGTCGAGGGAGTCCCAAGTAAATAATCTAGGTTTTTGTCATATGCCAAAATTGGATTCTGACTCCATAGACAGCTTATAGACTGGGTTTATACACAGTGTACCTAGATGGTTTCATGGAAACAGTCAAGGCAAGCTCTAGAACAGCAAAAAATATCTTGAAGGCTACAAAGCATCAAATTTGACATATGAAGTCAAACTGACTCCAAATGGGCCAAAACTCAATGGGTAGCATCCGAGCTATGCAGCGGACAAGTCCATAGCTTCAAAAATGACTAACCAACTCTACAGGCCATCTAGTCAAAAAAAATTGGTGATTTCAGAGTTGACAAGAGCACGAAGTGATGCCAACACCATCGAACTTTACCAAATTCATTTTAGGACTTGTTTTGGACGTATTAAATATGTTTAGGTCATCAAATTGTCAGTTCTTGCAAAAACAATGATTGTTGTGAATAATTGCGATTATCTACTTTTGTGCTTGATCTCTTTACTTCACCTATCACTTGTACACATCTATTACATGCCAAAATAATCAAGAAAAACTTTGAATTTGTAGAAAAAACGCACTAAAGTGCTTTCAATCCAATTTTTGAGTTGACTGTCACATTTTTTGATCGAAATCACCCCATATCTCACACATAGACTCTACATCATGCCTAGAACCAAGTTGCAACAAAAAATCCACAAATCGATGAAAAAGTGCGTAATCGTGATTATTTACTTTTTTACCAAAATGGGTGCAATTTGCAACTTTGACCTTATGGGACCAAAGAACATGATGTCCCAAGTCCACTAATCAAGTTTAAGCAAGTTTGGATCTCAAAAACTCAAAATCTCTTTATATCTATTGTTTCAGAGTCTCAAAGCCTAAATCTGGCACCATTTCCACCCAGTGCACTCAAATGAGCCTACGCTTCACTTAGAGTAACTAAATGCCATATGTTTCAAGCCTATGATGTCAAAAATGCAAAAATTTGGAACAAATCCCCAGCTGCTAATAATCGTGATTATTTACTTTTGTTGCAATTCTTTCTTGAACTGCACAATTTTGATATCTACATGTTTTTATGCATTGAACTGTACAATTTTGATATCTACATGTTTTTATGCATCTATGCATGCTGCAAATTTGACTTGAATCAAAATGGACATCATTTGTCGGTAATTCAGACTCAGGGCCTTTCAGAGTGGAATTCACAGAATTTTCTATCTTTGACACTGTATTCACTTAACAGGAGCAATGCAAGTGGCCAAGAAGGTAAAGAAAATAGTGTCCCAGAAAGAAAAGCTGCAAGAGTTACCACCATACCATATAGATTCAATCTTAGTGAAGACAACAAAGGCAACTTACTTGTCTAAAGAACAGCTCAATGAAAACAACACAACTGTTTTCACTAGCAGATTCAAGAGCGAATAAGGACACCAGGTAGAATTCCAAATGCTACCAAAGGAGGTATATGATGTAGCAGCACAACTAGACACCAAAGAAGCCAACAGAAGGCTAGGACTAAGAGATTTATACTACCAGGAACCATGTGGAGTGGACTTCCAAAAAGCATATGAATTGCTATCCTCAATCAAGGAAGATGGGTCGGCCCAAATCACTGATCAACAAGGGTAAAAGGTTGAAGTGGTGATCATTAAAGAAATAGTGGCCAAGGCATTGAATTTGTCAACAGAAGTGTGGGATGGGTGTCTAACCTCACTCCTATCTTATTGCAGATGTAGCGAGAACCAGAAATAAATTGTCAATCCGTGGGACAAAGCTGACTCAGCTAGTGCATAGAGGCTACAAGAGGTTATCAATCTCTTAGAAAACAACAAACATCTTGCATCTAACTCAGGCTACACTCAAGTGACTGAATCACCAAAAGCAAATCACTCATCAAGAAACAAATCACATCCATTACAGCATCAAATCTCACTTTAGGTCAAGTGCAAAAATCGCAATTATTAGCGGCAGTCGATTTTTGACGTAGTCGTTTTTGACCCAGAATGCATCTAAATGCTTAGCAATGATGCCCCAATAACCTACCTATGCTTAGTTTTTTATTTTAAAGTGTAAATTCCTACTAATAATGAGATTAGGCCGTGGGTCGGCAATGCCAAAAGCTACAAAATACTGTGAAATGCTTACGTCAATGTGTAGAGCTCTAACATGCAGTTGCAATGCAATAGACGCGACTGCAATGTGACAACCGGGGAGGGAGTAGGAAGCGCGAGAAGGAGAGAAGTGAGCGTTGTTAGCTCACGCTCTGTATTTCATTATCCAAAACTTAATAATAACTTATAAAAATTGGCTTTTATACCTTACCCAAGGTTTTTGGTGGTCAAAACTAATAATTTGGGAGCTCTAACTAAAGACAGGTTGATACAATCTAGAAGCTTGTAGCCGCGGCTCATCAATTACAAAGTTTATCCGAAAAATAGGAGTTACAATATTCTCGATACATCAAAATAATAAATGTTTTTACAATGAAGGCTTTGAAAAATGGTATCCGCGTTAGCTTGCCGCTAACATTCTCCCCCTCCTTGCCTATATCATCCCTTGACACAGCTTTATGGGCTGAAATAATCTTTGGGCTGACGATTGGCAAGGCGGTCGTTAAGTGCATGTAAAGCTTTTTCAAATCTGATATTTCTTTTTGGGTGGAACCTGCAAAAATTGCATGGTGACTCTGTTCTTGAGCTTGATGGCTAAGTAGCCTACGAATCTGGAGGTTAGGTTGTTGATCACTGGCCCAAAAATCTTCGTTCGCCAAGTGAAGAACCCTACATAGAATGCTTTCTCAAATGCCAACATATTGTGAGATGGCAAGAACATGCACCGGACATAGAATCCATAAAGGACTTCTTCAAAAGGTTGTCCATTGAGTTCGTAGCAAAGACCTTTATTTCCCTCGAGGAATGACATCCACGATACTCCTGCTTACTCTGGCTCATCAAAAGCTTCAATGCATGTGAGCAGCATTTGGTAAATTTTGTAGAGCATAGCACATGAGAGATAAGGGAGACTTTTGAAGAATTTTATGGCTTCTTTGTCGTTGCTTCATGTGCTTACCATGTGCTTACTCTTGGTACATTACAAAAAGTAGGGTCCTTCTGAAGGGTTGCAGGTGCTCTTGTGAATAGAATCAATTATCTGGGATTCTTGGTCAGCCAGCTCTTTCTCCACTTGGGGTGGACTTCTTCTGCACCTTCTGCTTGCATATCTTTATATAATCTTTTCTTAACATGTAGCAGCTCTACCTTGATCAAGGGATATGGCACTGATTGTTGATGCCATTGTGCATTGATTTGGTTGGAAATGAGTTGAGTAACATTGACTGAATAAAGAACTCTCAACTCCCAATCCATCGTTGCTTTCCATTGCTCATTCGTTTCTTCAACGACCTCCTCCTTAAGTGCATCTTCTTCAGCTTTTGATAACTAGACCATTGTTACTCATTAGGTGAAATTCGGACTCACAAAGGGGCCATTTAAGGAGTTTGACTTTACCTCTCTACCAAAACGTACACATGGATAAATTTTTGCGAACAAACTCCAATGTTGGCGGAGGTTTGACAAATAGAATGTCCTCTTAAAGCTCTATCTACTGATATATAACAAGCCATGAGATTCCTCATATTTTAGAAGATTCTTTTTTTGATTCACTTAGATTTCGACATAGTGAATAAAAAAAAGAATCTTTTAAAATATGAGGAATCTCATGGCGTGCTATATATCAGTAGTAGATAGAGCTTGAAGAGGACATTCTAACAGTCAAACCTCTGCCAATATTTGAGATTGTTTGCAAAAGTTAATCCATGCGTCCATTTTGGTAGAGAGAGGTAAAGTCAAATTCCTCAAAGTGCCCCTTTGTGAGTCCAAATTTCACCTAATGTGATTGGCATCTGTGATTGGTACCTGGAATTCTTCTTCTCCTCCTAGCCCTTCTTCCAGCTGTGTTTCCATCTCAATTGAGGGAATTTCAATGTGGGGTTGTTCTGAAGTACCTGCTTCTTCCTGTGTCTCGTGATGTCCGTCTCGCAGTAGCTAATCAACTCGCTTGAGCTCTGTTATCTCCTTGAGCAGCTGCTCTTATCTTTGTACCCGCATTAATGCAAGGTCTCTTTGTTGTGACTGCTCTAGCTTTATCTCTAGCTCAAGATCTTTATTCTTCTTTTCTAGTGACTTATATAATTCGTATGTACCTTTGATCGAGGCAACTGCATGATTTTCTCTTATGTGTTGGAAGAAGGTTGCCTGATCATTGATCCTTTGCTCTGAGTATTGCAGTGAAGCATTTGCTATGTCGAGCTGCGCTTGGATCTTTTGAACTGACAGAGTTGTAGCTAAGAGTTCATTGGTAACCTCTGTCAGTTGTTCATCTTTGGTTTTGCAGACATCGGATAACTTCATGAGAAGTTTCCCTAGCTCTTCCATTTTCTTTTTTTGTTTCTCTTTTGCTAGTTGGTGTTGTTCAACTTGAGCTCTGAGCTCTTGGATTTGTCTTTGCAAATCGATGATGATACTCATTCTGTCCTCTAGCTCTCCTTGCAGAGCGTCGATGACCATCTCTAGCTCTCTAGCCTTAGCAGTGTGGCTAAGTGCTATTGTTCACATTTTCTATGTCATCTACGGCCCATTTGTTTACTTGTAGAATAAATTCATCATTTGTCTTCCAGTCTTCTTGCTCTGTGATCAGCCTAGATGTTTCAACAGTCTTTGTGTGTGGCTCCTTTGGTGGGACTGTGGCAGCTGTTTGTGGTAGCGGCAAGGGTTCTACCTCCTCGAGGCTATGCGTTTGCCTCTGCTGCTTCGTCTTCTTGAGGCTTCGTGGATGCCTCTACCATTTCTTGTTGAGTGGTTATAGAAGGTATGGTTTCTGTTTCTTGTGCCTTGGGTTGCTCAAAATTGGCACTCTTGTGGTTCAGGACTTGCTACCTCTTGTGGTTCTTGGTCTTTTGCTTTGGCTTGCTCACCCTCAGTGGGTCTAACTGTTGGTGATGGGGGAGGGCTTGGCATCGGGTGGTCTTGTTGTTTCATAGCAGGTGAGGTAGGTTTAGGAGACATCTCACCCTATTCATGCTATGTTTGACTTTGTTGGACCGCTTCAGCTTGTCTTTGCTACTCCACCGCATCTTCCTTTGCTTCTCTTTTGGCTTCTTGACGATTCTTGGTTCAGGGGCCTTTTATGAAAGGACAAGGGAACTGGAGCATGTTCATCAACACCCAGCCATGCCCTATATAGGCCCTTGGCCTTCTAAATATAGGGATCCCCTTGACTGCATGTCCGTCCTGGACCATGGCCGTGCCTGGTCCTACCCTTGGCATATCATTACTCCCCCCTTGGAGAAGCGTTTTCGTCTTCGAAAACAAGAGTGATGATATACTAATGTTTTCTATAGTGGCATCCTTCATGGATCCAACTGTTTGGTTGACAGGAACACGGTTTAGCAGGAGGTTCAATGAAACCAAGAGTAACATCTTGATTTTTCACATTGTTGTCCATTTGCAACCGTCTTGTGTTGCCGATTCTTATCCATCATAGTCTGTAGACTCCATTTAGAACACACATGAGTATGCAAAACGAGTTATCACACAAAGATGTACCCTAAGGAGTACCTCTTTTCACTTTCCATGAAAGTAAATTGCTAACATAATTCATCAGCCAAGTTTAAGTCCTTGACTTGTTTTCCAATTCCAGCAATAAACAACCCCACCATAACTAGTGTTCAAGGTTGAGAACTTGATTTATACATGAAGAGACTACACCTAGTTGCCAACATGCTTTAACTTATGGTAAGCAAACTCAAGTAGAGCAATAAATGCTTACTGATTGGATCGCTTGGTGCTAACATACGCACTTTGCACATCCTTTAGGACAAGATTACACTTTGTAATCTGCCTATCCCCTTGGATAACTGACAATATTGAGTTGTGTTTTCCCTCATTGTTTACAAAAAGTCTTCCTAAATGACTGGTAAATGGGAATCACAATATCGTGTAACATAGTTGAGGAATCAACAATGTCCGGAATAACTATCGTGGTTAATTTGAAAATTCCACAAACACCCAAACCGAGCCATGATCTCTATTGGTGATTAGTAGACCCAAAAGGAATCTCATAGAGATACTGCACTATGAGATCCCCAACCCGTCAATACCAAGATCGGGATGGGATCCTTGACAGGTCTCTAGGTCTGATAAAAATCAGAGTCTCTAAACAAGAAAAATCCAAGGAATAGATCTTTACCATTGACAATGGCTTGGGTCTATAGCCTTAGAAGCAGACCTGGTCCTGTCTCGCAGCGAAAATAGGACAACGTATTAAAAGTCCAAAAAACTATTTCGGCCCTATAACTGCCACAATTGGGCTAAGGTATCCTCAAGCAACGTTTTTCCCCCTAACAAATGTGAGGGCACAGCCGCTGGTGGACTCCTCTTCCAAGTGAAGAAGTTTTCTAAACGTTTTAGTGCACATGGATGGATAGTTACCTGACTGATCAGGTCCACCCATCCATGATTGACAACCTCAATCAATCCCCACTTACCACCCCGCACTCACACATGATTCTTTTGTTATTTAATTACTACCACGTTCTTATCACAATTAAAGTAATGATTCCTTTTATCCTTCATAACAGGATTTTATTAAAGCAGCCCTTGAAAACAGTATTGAAAACATTCTTTTAGCAAACAGACATCTTTAAACTTAAGACAGGGTACTGTCAATCAAAACATTGTCCATAATACCTATGACCAATAATCTTGTTGTCTCAAGACCACCTAAGGGTGAAAAAACGGCACCCATTCCGTATTCACAATCCGGAGTGGATAAACCCCCACCCAAGGTTCCAGTTGCCCATACACCAAATCAGTTGCCCATACAACCGGGCGGCTCCCCTAGGATTTAAAAAAAACGGTATCCTAACTTATGTAGAAATACCAAGACATGTCACGGAGTAGAAACTCAATGTTCATGGGGGTAACCGACTTATCCATGGCTAGAAAGCTATCATTATCATCAATTTATACCAAGGAGTCGGAGGTGTCTTGAGACAAGCTGTCTTAAGGATGATTGATCATATCTTTCCTAATTCAACCAGTTTTAACCCAAACAATTCTTTCCTACTTTATAAACAAATGCACGTTGGTTTCTTGGAAGTTACCTTTCGTTTTTTACCAACTTTTTCTTTTCTCATTCTTACTCACTCCTTACGTATGCAATGTTAACTTATAAAAGAACTTAAAATTTTAAAGACTTAATTGAATAATGGGAAATCCACCTGGGATTGATCGACCATCTGTTGCTGCGCTGGCGCCTGAAGACTCTCCTCCGTAGGCCTACTACTAGGCCCGGCTTCATCGTCGCGCGATGCTCTAGTTCGTTTTGGAGCTACGTCCTCATCATCAGATGTAGGATTGGCTCGGGTCCTTTTAGGTGCCATAACTTCTTATCCTTATAAAAAGGACGTCTAATCATTAGGTACATTATTTAAAATCTAGACTTAACCTTTGTATTCAATCGTAACCCATCCAAGGTTAAATTTGTAGTCTTAATTGGTAAATTCTTGACCTAGTAATTTCTTATTTTTCTATAAAGACATGATAACTTTTTTCACAGCTTCCCTAAGGGTTTTATAAGCTATCCTAATTTACTTATAATTTTGTATTTTTTTTCCTAATTTCTCCATCGACTTATTTTGAGCTTAATATTTATTCTATTTATTTTCTCTTAAAGATTTCATTTCCTCAACTTTATATCATAGGTTTACACTTACTATAATTTTCCTAAAAACTTTTGATCGCAAAGTCTATATACTTTAATTAATCTTTTGCTAAAAATAGGACTTTTTGTCAATTATAATTTCCTAACCTCACTAATTAACTATGGTATAATTACCACAAGTAGATAAAGATATTTTTGACCTCTGGTAATTATCTTATTTTTTCCAACTTAATTATATAATTTCCATCTTCAATTTTTAGCTAAAATTATGATAATTTGACATAAATAAATATTTATACTACTTTTCTAAACTTGACATAATTATCACGGCCTTTTCATCATGTAATCTAGCTCTAATAAATAGCATGTAATCATAGCACATGATTTACTAATTTCCTCCTTTAGTTTTTAGCTAGAATTAGAATAATTTGACTTAGATAAATATCTATACTACTTTCCTAACCTTGAAATAATTATCATAGCCTCTTTATTCTATAATCTAGCTCTAATAAGTAGCATGTAATCATAGCACATGATTTACTAATTTCCCCCTTTAATTTACCCTCAATAATAGTGCTTTTCTACTAGGATAACCATTTAACACAATTATTTGTAGTTAAGATAATCATCATAGGTTATGTAAGATGTAATTTACCTTTGATAATTATCTCAAAGCTTCTTGGGTTAATTTGCTAATTTTTTCCTTTTATTTTCTCATAAAACGAGTGTAATTCTACTTAGATAATTAATTAAACTAATTATTTGAGATTAAGATAATTATAACCGGTTTTATAACATGGGATTTACCTCTTATATTTATCTCAAAGCATTTTGGATTAGTTTCATATTTTCCCCTTTGTATTTTCTCCAAAAAATAGTGTAATTTTTTTGAGATAATTAGTTATACTAATTATATGAGATTGAGATAATTCTTATTGGTTTTAAAATATGTGATTTACCTTTGATAATTACCTCAAAGCATTTTGAATCACTTTGTTATTTTCCCCCTTTTAATTTCTCCTTAAAATTGTATAATTATGCTGAGATAATTAGTTAAACTAATTATCTGAGACTAAAATAATTATCATGGGCTTTATAAGAGTTGATTTACCTCTGATAATTATCTCAAAGCAATTTGAATCGATTTGCTATTTTTCCCCTTTTAATTTGTCCTAAAATCAATGTAATTTTGCTAAGATAATTAAGTAATCTAATTATCTGAAGTTAACATAATTATCATGGGTTTCCTAAGATGTGGTTTACCTTTGATAATTATCTTATAGCATTTTGGATCAATTTTCTATTTTCACCCTTTTTATTTTTCCTAAAAATAGTGTAATTCTGCTCAGATAATTAGGTAAACTAATTATTTGAGCTTAAAATAACTATCACAGATTCCCTAAGATGCGGTTAACCTTTCATAAATATCTCAAAGCATTTTAAATCAATTTTCTATTTTTCCCTTTTTAATTTGTCCTAAAAATAGTATAATTCTACTAAGATAATTAGGTAAACTAATTATCTGAGGTTCATATAAATATCACGGGTTTTCTAAGATGTAATTAACCTTTGATAATTATGTTAAATCATTTTGAATCAATTTGATCATTTCCCCCTTTATTTTTCTCTCAAAAACAGTGTAATTCTGCTTAATTAATTATGAAAATTACTCAAAAATTTCTAGCATAATGACAGTCTAACATAGCTCTGATATTTATTTCAACTTAATCTAAACGTAATTAGTATAATTCCCGTTAATTTACGGTTAAAATGGATAATTACAGTCCTAATACGATATAATAATTAATTTACTTAATATCCCTAAGTTTAATTACGATAATTAGCAAAGTATATTTAATTAAGAGAGGATTTTTGAGTTTACATAGGATTAATCTTTAATTTATTGAGAAAATAGGTTAACCTAACTTTGCTAATTAAGAAGGATTAGGCTAATTACCGTTTAATTAACCAACTAGAGCTTGATCTCTAGTGATTTTTTGTGTAGCGGTCTCTCTAGATGAGAGAGAGAGTGTGCCAAGGCTCTGAGTCTGTCTGAAATTGTGAAGCAAGGGTCATATTTATAGGTTTCTGGGCACTCATAGGGTGGAAAATGGTAGTAACTTGCATCCTAAGCAGTCCTACAGCTCCAAAAACGTCCCCTGCTACTAAATCTAGTCCGGGATAGGTTCCCCACAGTTCCACACAGCCCCCCTAGCTTCCAGAATCAACTTTTACTAATTTCACTGATTTTTAATGATGAAAATTGAAAATATCAATAATTTCTAGAACCTTAGGATAAGAAAGTCTTTATTAATAATAATTACTGAAACCATCCAATTTTAATTAACTAATTAAATTCATAGTGTAACCTTTCAGAGCCCGTAACTTTTCCAGATTTAATCGAAATTCTATTCTGAAAATTTCTAGCCTGGAGTTTGCTATGCTTAAGATTCCAAAAATACCAATATTTTCCACAATCGGACAAAATTCTGCATTGCTTTTTCAATAATCATATCAGTTTGATTAAGTTTTATACAATCTTTAAGGTTTCAGAAATTGGAAACCTTACATGCACATAGAGAGCAAAATGCTTCATAAGCAACAACTTGAGGAATATGCATGTTGTTCCAAATCAGCCTTTGCTAAACACTAGGGCCCATAACACCTAGTGTGCATGCAATTAGCAAAAAACAGATCCGAACCTGTATATCCTTGGTAATCCTTGCCAATAGTTATGGCAAATGTGATGCGCCTAGCACACATTAAAAATTAATGTAAATAGTTATGAAAAGAAACTAAATACTTTCAGTTGCAATCTTTTGCAAGCCTTGCTGAAACGTTTGAACCATAATAGAAGGTGAAACATTGTCACTTCTAGGTACTAACAATGAAATTTTTTCATTAACAACTTAGAGACTTTCTATATGTATAAACAACCATTTGTAATGTTGTTTAGCAATACTTGTACCTGAACAAGTCATTCTAAGTATCGGAAAATTTCTGGCCACTGAAATTGCTCATGATACGTCGTGCTGAAAATGGTCTAGAAAACAGATTTGACCAGCACCTAGGGACCTTGTTATGACACATATTTGAAATAGTGGCGCTAGTGTCAGTTCCAGAGACTCATATTTTCCACATGTGGAATATGTCTCAACTAAGGATGTCTGAAAAAAAAACATCCTACAAGTACAAGATGTACTTGTGTGTGGAGGTAACTCTAAACACTCTAAACACTCTGCGACAAGAGTGAGAGGACCCTCATTCATTGCTCCACTTTGGCTAAACCGAACTCCTTGAGTCCCTAGACCATGTTGTATCCCATGTGACAACATGTGCCAAATCGAATCCTACAAGTGGATTCATAACAGCATAATTTACATTGGACACTACGGCCCAGAATACTTGTTTTGACATGCCCTTGGCATGGCCCTGGGGATTGAACTGAAAGTTCAGTTACCCGTATTCAAATGCACAGGAGTACGTCTCCCACTTGTAAAAAACCAAGAAGCATTGCATTGGAAATCCTAGGTGTTGCCTTCGCAATCCAAACCCGTTGGGTAGAATCTACGTAGTCAACCCCTTGGTAAGACCCTTTGTAGAAACTGCTCAACTAGCAGGTAACTATAACCAACATAGTTAACCATGTACAAAATGATGAGAATTAACTTGAAAAGTTGAATTTTTGCGCTACCGCGTAGTAGGTTGCAGAATTTTTTCCTTGAAAGTATGACGAAAATAGATCAAACTATGATCCTCAATGCCTATGGGGTGATTTAGTAAGCACCCGCTGGATCGTACCCCAAAACTGTGATGTCATAGACACTCGTAGTGCTATAAAGACAACAAGAAATCCACACAAGTGAGATGCCTAGCTCGTATCAATAGCCGTGTTGTTGCAACTATTTGCTGCCTCTAGATTTCGTGGTATAGATCAACTAATGTGAGTTTCAGATTTAAACTCAACTTGAGCATCACATGAAAAGCATGTAGTGAAAAAATGACACCCTAAACATCCATAATAACAAGACTCTTTCTTCTCCATTAATGTCAAGGTGCTCGATGTGTATTCCACTGGGCAGATCTGTTTGATCTTAAGAACAATCACCCAAGGAATGTCAACAGTTGGGTCGTACCCGAGATCTGACAATGACTCGTAGCCACGTGTGTGGCTCATAGCCCTAATAATAATTAGTGTTCAATCAACGAACTGATGAAGACTAATTTAGATGGCATCTTACCCTATGTCTAGCTGAGAGTTAGAGCACCTTGGCTCAGGCTGACTTCCAAACAAATATGTTTAAAAGCATCGTAGAAAGTTTCATTATTATATGAGAGAAATAAGAAAGAGAGAGAAAGAGAGCATGCTGGGCTGAGAAACTTTCCTTACGTTACTACCTTGTATGCACTGCACCCATGCTTGTGTGCATCTTATGCATAGCGTGCAGCTTATCCTATAAGCATGCAATAATCTGGCTCTAGAATGCTCTCATCGAGAGATGTAACAAAAAACACAAGTCACACCTTGCTGCACTTATCATGTAGGGGATCATGACTGTACAAAAATGACTTAAATATGGCACATTGTCTGTGAAATAAGTCCTAGATTTAGGTTCAATTAGTGGTATTGACAGCAACCAAAAATTTAAACAATCCAGAACTTAGTTTGTCTGTGACGGAGTGTCTGGTGTGATAGCAGAAGTGTAATCTCTGAAGCGGTGGAATTCATGCCACCTGGTTAGTATGCCTTGCATACAATTTTTTTAAGCCCTAGGCGAGAGTGATGGCCTCAAATGTGAGAGCCAAAATTGTAAGTGCCTTGCACAGTTTAAACTGGTAGGGATTTTGTGAGCTGAGATTCACTATTTTTCCAGTCTCCCAAACTTTTGTGCCAATGCCCTTGATGCCAAGTTATCGGGCAATACTTTAGCACAAGGAAGAAGACTTTCTTCATGTAAAATTGTCAAAGCACATTGTTGGTCATCATATTGTAACCACTTGTCCCAAGATTCTGTACAAGGAAACTCGCTCTAAACTGGCTCATAGACATATCTGTTTTGCAAGAGAGAATTGTCGTGTATCATATACGCATGTCTGGTATGTAATGAAATAACTTGCAATCCTTGGTCCTACCCTTGGCATGACATTTTCTTTTGGAACCTACTTTGCCGGGTCCTCTCCTGCAGCTTGGCGGCTTCTTTCGTAGGTTTGTTTTTCCCTTTCAAACCTTGCCTTTTTCTGCTGAGGTTCTTCCTGATATGCAGCCACTACCTTCTTCTTCATATCCTCTCTTCTAGATCTTTTCTCTTCGTTGTCTGAGCTTTCGCTGCTATGTGCTTAATGAGAGCTTTCTATAGACTCTTCATCAGATTTTTAAACTCTCTTTGACAAGTGGGTGGTTCTTCGAGATGGTTTTTCCGACATGATCCATGTGTTCTAATCTGGGATAGGTGGCAAATTATCTTCCATGTCAATAGAATGGTATGCTATTCTTGTTAATACCTTTGGTGCACCTAGATATGTGATCTTACCCTCTTTCTTGGTAGCCTTCAACGTGGATAGCACATACTTTGTGTGATCAATCGGGTGCCTGGTTCACTACAAGAGGTTGTGTGCTCTTGTGACGCTGTTAGCGACGGAAATACACTGGGTTTTTATAACCCCCGGCGTCGCTAATAGCGTCGCTACGAGAGCGTCGCTATATGCGTCGCTATAGGCGTCGCTACATGCGTCGCTATATAGAGACGCTCATAGCGACGTTTACACAGAAGTCTATAGCGACGCTACAGAGCCATAAATAGCGACGGTTATAGCGACGCTCGAGAGAATTTTTTTTTGGTGACAGGGCATTGAATGCCCTGCCACCCATCAACCATATTGTACTTGATTCACTTTTTAAAAAAAGTGCAAGGGTAGATAATAGACCCAAAATAGTCACCCACAAGACGCATTGTTTGCAAAATTGACAAGCGTAAAATTGACAATTGTACACATCATAGGCAAAATGAATTGATTGGCAAATGTAATAATGACAATTGTACAACATCATAGGCATAAAGAACTGATTGGCAAAATGAACTGCGGTGACAAATGTAATAATATACATGGTTCAAAAAGACGTATAAAATCCGTCTCATGATAAATAAGCTATGAGAAACCCTAAACTAATGCTATCTAGCTACGGCTAAACTGACGTCGTCTAGTCAGACGTCTCATCGCGTCCAAGCGGCGTATCTGTCGGATTTTGCAAAAAAAGACAATAAGACAGCTTTCAGTAAGTATAAACATATAACGACATTTATAAAACAATACAAAAAATAGAAAAGAGTAAACCCTAATACTAACCATGCCGCCGCGAGAACTGAGAATGTCTATCAGGGCGTTTAAGCCCTTCCTGCCTGCGTACTCGCGCTCGTACGGTGTGGGATCACGTCCTGTCATCGACCACTGTCAAAACATACAAAGATTTCATTATGTTAGAATTAAAAAGCTCACAAACCCTAAACTATCGAACATAAAGAGCAATGCGAAAACACTTACAAAATCGGCCTCAAATGATGCCCATCCAACGCTCCCCAAGTGGTGCGAGCTCCCTGCCTCTACTCGCGCTCTAGCTGCATCCTTTTGTTGCTTCCACTTGTCGGGATTCTCGCGCGCTGCTTTCTTCGCATTCTTCCAATCTTCTTTGGCCAGCCAATCTGGCATGTTCCACCCATGCTTGATTGCTTTTTGCACTTCGAAACGCTTGTGTTTGCAGTATTCGCACATTCGAATCTTCATCAGGTCTTCATTGAAGCGCTGATCCCGTGTTGGAATGGGAAACTCATCATGAAGTATGCTGATGACTCTGTTTTTTAAATCACTTGGTACTTCACTCCATTTGTTTAGTATGTAGTGTCTAAACAGCTGAGAGCAAAGACCACGCATGCGCGAGATCACCTTCTTGCCGTCATCATCCATGATGATGCCGCCGCTGAAGTCGACGGAGTAAGGCAAGCCCTCTGGCCGGTGACGCGTGAACCTGGGTGTCCCGACAGCGGTCTCTAGTGGTGTGTCGATGGGGGTACGGACGTCAGGTGTCTCCACCGGCGTCTGGGCCCCGAAGCGAGGAGTGTCGAGTGGGGTGGCTCCTGGCGGAGTAGGTAGAGGTGTGTAGCTGCTAGGAACAGTCAGCCGCGCAAAACCTGGCATAGATGGCGATGCTGTGGCTGGTGTGGGGGCAGGCAAAGAAGGGGAGGGTAAAGAGCCTCGTCGAACACGAGGCGGTGTGGAGGCATCGGCGGCGGAATCCCCACAACAACCGCCACCGCCACCACTAGAGCGCCGGTGTCTAGCCGAGTGTAAAGATCGTCTCGTCGACGCCGAAGCTTCGGAGCGTGCCGAATGCTCCGAAAGAGAGGGAGATGCGGATGGAGTAGGAACGCGCGATGATGCGCCAGAGCGATGACGCTCCACGTACCACTGTCTCTGCTGCGGTGACAAAGAAGAAAGAAACTCCTCATCATCCATACCTGCATTAAACACACGAATATTTAAACTTAATATTGAATGAATAGAGTAGACAATGACGCAAAGACCATTAAATACAATGACGTAATGACGCATATAAATACAATGACGCAATGAATTGAGTGATAGAAGAGGCAAGTCGAAAACTCAGAATTTTCAATCAAAAGATGTGAGCGCGAGTAGAAAAGAGCGTTATACACCATGGAAAGTACTTAGAGAGCCAGAGCTTTTACAACACGGAGCAAAATTGTTCAAATACAATATTTGTGGCTTTAAGAGATCTCTCTCTCATCCTCGCATAACTCAGCATAACTTCCTATATCTATATAGAGCTCTCCGTTTAAACACATATCCTCTGTTTCATTTTGTAGCTCCTCTACATGCACCCCATATAGAGTAGTAGCATCTTGATGCTCGTCTGGCACCACCGCAGCGGCTTCTGATTGAGCATCTTCTCTGATCTCCTCCATTGATGTCGTTGTGATTGGCACATGGTAGCCTTCATACGTCCTTGCACTATGAGGGGCTACCTCTATGACGTACCACCAGTTTGATGTAGACTTTGTAGGATGAAATATTACCTGCCAGAGCCACATAACTTACATGAGAGCTTTCAAGCACATAACTTGTAAAAGGGGGATGTTAACTATTTACATACTTACTTGTTCACAATGCTCGGGTAGTACGAAAGTGTCTCTTAGGTCAGTCCATTTCTTAGTAGAATCCACCTCAAGAAAACCAGACTCTCCTCTACGCACAGTAGCGTTGCGACCCTCCATGATTATCTTGAACCATTGCACGTCGAACAAGTCGACAAAAAATCCTCTGTAATCGATCCTCAAAATCTCTTGTAGCGTGCCGAAGTAAGTGAGTTCCGCCACCACAGGATCTGCATCAGAGGAACGTCGTCGACTAGACTGTTCAAATTTTGCCATGATTCCACAATCTTGAGTAAAACGCTTTTTGTCGATCCGTTCCACCCTAAAATGTCGACCTTTACACCATGCTGCTGTGTATGACTTATACTACAACGAACAAAGATTATGAGTGGCCGTTCAAACGTTTAGAAATAAAGTCACTAGCTAGTCGTACATTGCAAACTTACCTTGGTCGCGCAACCCCGAGAGTACTCCCACTCTTCCTCAGTCACTTCGTCACCGCATTGTTGTGCGCTTTTCAATTGGTTGTGCAACCATCTTAAGCTCATGAATGTTGGTAGGCTCTCCAAACCCGTCGGATAGTGCATCGGTGGTCGTCTTCCCCGTCTCCACTCGATTCGTGCCCTTTGTCACTCTTGCTTTGCATCCTCATATTGTGAAATCCACTTTTGCATCACTGGATTGTGAAGCATGCAAAATCGGTTGATTTTAGCCTCTAGATCTTCCGTCATCTTCTTCTCAACACCGAGATTGCACATGACAATCCCAGATATGCGCTCATCATCTATGGTTCGCCATAGCGTGTCCCGGGCTTTATCAAATCCATCTAGCCACTCTCCAATGTACACTAGGGACTTTGATACCAACCAACCTTCTGCCATGCTACCCTCCGGATGTGCCTTTTGACGCACATATCCCTTAAGCGTTTTCATGAAACGTTCTAAGAAGAACATCCATTTGGAATGAACTGTGCCAGCTATTTCCACCTCATCAACTATGTGAACAAGAAGATGCACCTGAATGGTTAGCATGGTAGTAGGAAAATGTTTCTCAAACATGCACACAAGCTCCGCAGCATTTAGTTTGGCGAATGGTATGGAGTCTACGTTGATCTCCTTTTGTGAGATCCATTGCACCAGCTTTGCAAGTTTGTAGATTGTGTTACGGATGTCGAGAGACAAACATCCCTCAATGGCAACCGGTAAAATAAACTGTAAATTATGTGCAGCAATGATATTAAAGTCCACATTTTATGCAATGATATTAAAGTCCATTATGAACGTACCTGACACATTTTATGCCAATCGTGTGACTTCAAACCGGTAAGCTTTCCTTCTTTAGTAAAACACGTTCGGAGCGAGTGCACTACACCAGTGGGGGTCCGCAAAGATCGAATGGTCTCTTTTACTTTGCGTTCTTGGGCTCCTGTGAAAATCCATGGTGCTTTAGGGAGTTTTATCGATCCATCAGACGCTGTTTGTGGCCAATATTGCTCCATACGATCCACATTTCTAAGGTCAACTCTGGCTCCCAAAGTATCTTTCTTGCCGGTCAGATGGTCCCATAGTAGATTACCCACATTCTTGAATATGTGCATTGGATCGAGCAAGTGATTGATCATGAGTCGGGGCCAGTATGGTAACTCGTACCATAGAGATAGTCTCTTCATCCCTGGAGGCAATCCGTCATCGCACATCTCCTTCTGCTCTAACCATGCTTGTGCAGACATCTTTGGTGGCTCTCTTCCCAAAAAGCCGTCGCGTAACACATGATTCTCTGGAAGATACGCTTGATGACCTTCGTAGATTTGCTTCTTCAGTGAGGGCGCCCTACGTGCATTCAGTCTAGGTCCACATGTGACACATGCTCTGTATCCGCTTGTTTGAAGCCTTGCATGTATACACATGATAATAGATCAACTATGGGAAAAAACAAGATTTACAGTGTCTGAGTGAGGAGTGTCAATAGATCACCTAAGCATTCTGTTAGCCCGGGATAGTCATGCATGGTCCACATTAGAATGCCTCTGATCAAAGCATTCCGTTGTCCTGTGTGTCGACTCATATCCACCACCTCTATGCCAATCCACAATTGTTGTAGCTCTTCCAATAGTGGACGAAGATACACATCCATATTCTCCACTTTATATCGCCTTGGCACAATCAAGCTTAGCCATAGGTGCCCCTTCTTCGTAGTCAACCACGGGGGAATGTTGTAGTTGACGATGACAACGGGCCATACACTGTAAGATGTTGATCTTTGACCAAATGGATTTACGCCATCCATAGCCAGGCCTAAGCGCAAATTTCGAGCTTCCCTGGCAAAATCCGACCATGTTCCATCTATATGTTTCCAGGCTACGCAATCTGCAGGAATTTGCACACCATCCGAAGATTTATTCTCCTCATGCCATGATGCTAGGGCGGCCATGGACTTACATTCGAAGAAATTCTTGATGCGAGGAAGCAGAGGAAAATGTCGCAAAACCTTTTGTGGAATTTTTGTCCCGTGGAGATCTACTCGATATCTTTCGAAATCACATTTCGGACACTTCTCCATGTCTATGTATTCCCCTCTGAAAAGAATGCAGTCATTAGGACAAGCGTGGATAGAATTGTAATCCATCCCCAAGTTTTGCAAAATCTTTCTTGCTTCATCTCGGGAATCTGGCATCACATTGTCAGCTGGTAGTATGTGCTCTTTAAGCAATCTACACAACATAAAAATACGATACAGTCGTGTAAAAATCTATCAGATCATTATACATTTAGAGTTTTATTAAAGTAAACTAATTGTAATAGATCACCTGAAAAGCGCTATGACGCTAGTGACACTCCATCCAAACTTTGTCTGCATGTTGAGAAGAACCAGGAGTGCTTTCAATCTAGACATACGTGCTCCATTATACAATGGCGTATCGGCTTCACTTTTCATATCATCATAGATAAGCCTTTCTGAATCCATGATCGTCTCGATCATTTCATCAATCTCGGGCTCAAACATTGCCTTGTTGGGAATGTGCTCTGCATGATCATCCCCCGAGCTGTCAGAGGCTACATCTTGTGGCCTCACATATGCTGCTTGACCAAAGCGCCTGCGAACATGTCTATTGGGTTTCAAGATTGCTGCTTGTTGGCTAGCGTCAGATTCCGACGAGTTATAATTAGCAACAACTCGATCTATAATAGATGGATCGAACTCGCCAAATTCGCGAACGTGCTGCAAAGAAACACGTCTTGTCCGTCGCACAGCATGCTTGCATTGATTACAAGGACATAAGACCCTCGTTGAGAGATAGGTGTTTCGGTTGGACGGTCCCACATCCTCGTCACTACTCATAATGAGGATAAAAATCTTATTACCTGGACAACAAATTTAATATTCTATTGGCATTCTTCATCTTATCTCTCTCTCTCTCTCTCTCTCTCTCTCTCTCACACATTCTCTAGTCATGTCCAATCCCCGCACACCTCGGTCTAGAGGTGCACGGAGATCAGAACCACCGGGTTATAATCTCGTCTTTATTGGTCAATACCTATATTTGTGGGTATAAGAAATCTACAGACCCACGTCTACATGATACTGCATGTAGTGGACAAAACCCCTTTGCCTCTTCTCTAGCTGTAGCACTTCACAGCATCTTAACATCTTTTCACAGTAGATCTTTTCACTGTTCGTCTAACTCTAAACCCTAAACCGTAAGTAATTCTTGCGTGGACTCGATCTAACGTAAATAAGCGTAAATCTAAATAAACGTAAATCTAACTAAAAATAAACCTAAATCTAATTTAACGTAAGTCTACATCTAACCTAATCTTTAACGTCTTTTGGGATAGTTTCCTACGACGTTAAAACTCTCTTCTTCTTGTGTGTGTGTGTGGGTAAACCTAAATAAACCTAAGTCTAATCTAATATAACATAAATCTAAATCTAACATAAATTATGTTATATTAAAAACAAAGAACTAAACTAACAGGGATTATAAGAACCTTAAAATTGATTTAACACATAATTTTTCACATAACTCGGCAAGAGTTGGCATTCTCATCACTAAAGATGTGAGAGTTAACTTCCGGCGGTGACGCTGCCTCATCTCCATCCACATCTGATGACAGCAATTGGCCCTTTGGACCGTTCTTACTCTTGTTACTAACTTTGAAGTTGCTGTTGAATGACTAGAGGTTGTCTAGATGGTCATTGTCGGGGATGTAGTGACTCTTGCCGCCCTGAAGATCCACCTTCTTCCCTATCTTCTGAAGACATTTCACCAGTACTTTTGGATCGACGGACCCACCATGAGTGAAGGCAGCAATACCCTATATTCCATTGAGGGCTTTCTTCACCCGCTTCATGCAGGCATCGCAGTCTATGGAGACCTAAATCTAATCTAATATAACGAAAATCTAAATCTAGCGTAAATAAACGTAAATCTAACTAAAAATAAACCTAAATCTAATCTAATTTAACTTAAATAAACCTAAATTTAATTTAACGTAAGTCTACATCTAACCTAATCTTTAACGTCTTTTAGGATAGTTTCCTACGACGTTATAACTCTCTTCTTCTTGTGTGTGTGTGTGTGTGTGGATGTGTGTGCCAATAAAAAGAGATAAATGGTATAACCTTTCTATCACCCATGCCAAGTATGATAGATTATTTTTGCCATTTCCCTCTTGAATAATAGGTCTTGAGTTCAACTCCTCATCGGCTAGATCTTTAGGTCTTTTAATTTTAATTAGTTTCCTACGACGTCAAATTAGTTTCTCTCTCTTTCTCTCTCAATGTGTGTGCGTTTTTTTGTTTATGCATGTTTTCTCTCTCTTTTCCTCTCTCAATGTTCGGTTTTTTGTTTATGCATGTTCTCTCTCTCTTTTCCTCTCTCAATGTGTGCGTTTTTTGTTTATGCATGCTCTCTCTCTCTCTTTTCCTCTCTCAATGTGTGTGTGCATTCTTTGTTTATGTATGTGTGTGTGCGTTTTTGTTTATGTTTGTACTCTTTCTCTCTCTCTCTCTCTCTCTCTCTCTCTCTCTCTCTCTCTCTCAAAAACACTATGTGTGTGTGTGTGTGTGAGAGAGAGAGAGAGAGGGAGAGAGAAAGAGGGGAAGGGAACATGAGAGTGAGGAGAGGGAAGGAGCATACCTGGCTCTCCTTCCTCTCCTCATGTGTGTGTGTGTGTGTGTGTGTGTGTGTGTATGTGTGTGTGTGTGTGTGTGTGTGTGTGTGTGTGTGTGTGTGGAGAAGAAAGAGAGAGAGAGAGAGAGAGAGAGAGACAGAGAGAGAGGGAGAGCGTTACCTTCTCCTTGCTTGAGGGCGCCGAAAAACTCAGATCTGAGATCTGAGTTTTTGGGTGCTCTCTGTTATTTTTTTTAGCCCAGCCGGCGTCGCTATGAGCGTCGCAAATTTACTTGTAAATTTGCGACGCTCATAGCGACGCTCATAGCGACGTCGGGAAATTTTTTTTTGAGCGTCATTGTGTGAGCGTTGCTAATATGAATAGCCTCTTGTAGAGGTTGTCGACTTCAACACTTGTGTGAATGTAGTCGCAACTGCATGATTTTCTGTTGTGTACCTTGGCGGTCTCTTTGCTAGAAAGTGGAAGTGTTGATTATATAACCATGCTAGTTCTTCCACTTGTTTCTAGATGAGGTCAGCAAAGGTGGCCGTACTAGTCTCCTTAGTGAAAGTATGTGATGTCTTTCTATCTCTGGACCTCATTGTCATCCACTCTATTGGTAACTTGAGAGCCTCAGCTACAATTTCCTTCGTTATCACCACTTCTACCTTCTGTCCTTGTTGGCGAGTAATCTGATCTGATCCGTCTTCCTTTATTGTAGACAAGAGCTCATAGGCTTTCTGGAAGTCCACACCACATTGTTCTTGGTCGTAGAATTCTCTAAGTCCGAGCCTTATGTTAGCTTCTTTTATATCGGGCTTTGCCACGACATCATAGATCTCTTTAGGCAGTAGTTGGATCTCTACTTGGTGTCCTTATCCACTTTTAAACCTACCTGTGAAAATTGTGGTGTCGTTCTCTTCAAGTTGTTCTCTGGATAG
Source organism: Adiantum capillus-veneris (assembly GCF_014529385.1). Taxonomy (NCBI): domain Eukaryota; kingdom Viridiplantae; phylum Streptophyta; class Polypodiopsida; order Polypodiales; family Pteridaceae; genus Adiantum; species Adiantum capillus-veneris. The sequence goes on from NC_140958.1 coordinate 125,041,036, forward strand.
ATATGTTTCTTTGGCCGTCTTTACTGAACTGGGGTCCAGTTGGTATGGTGGCAGCTCTTGCAGTTTCTCTTTTTGAGAGACCCTCTTCTTGGCCTTCTCCACATCTTGCATTGCTCCAATTAAGTGAATAGAGTACCAAAGTTTAAAAAAATTTGCAATTTTACTCTGAAATGTCCTTCAGTCTAAATTGTTGACAAATGAGTCCACTTTGCTTCAAATCAATTTTTGAACATGCACACATGCATAAAAACATGTAAAGATCAAAATCATTAAGTTCAAGCAAAAATTTGCAGCAAAAGAAATAGTCGTGATTATTCACAGCTGATGAATAAGCTTGAAATACATATCAATTAGATACTTTGAGTGACGTGTGGGCTCATTTGAGAGCACAGGGTGAGAATGGTGCCAGATTTAGGCTTTCAGTCTTTGAAACAGTAGATATAAAGGGATCTTGAAATTTTGATCTCCAAATTTGTTCAAACTTTGTCAATGGGCTTGGGACATCATGTGCTTTGGTTCCATGAAGGCAAAGTTGCAATTTCCCCCCATCTTGGCAAAAAAGTAAATAATCACGATTATTAACTTTTTTATCAAAATGAACATTCTTTGGTGCAACTTGGTTCTAGGCATAATGTAGACTCTGTGTATGAGATACAAGGTGACTGATAACTCAAAATTTGGTTTAGAAGGACTTCTTTGCATTTTTTGGCAATTTTCCAAGTTATCATTGATCAATTTGGCTCATACTCAAAATGTGGCATGTAATAGGTGTGCACAAGTGATGGGTGATGTGAAGGTACCATTTTCAAGCCAAAAAATTGCAAAAGGAAATAATCGCAATTATTTTCAGTAGTCAACTTTTTTTGCAAAACTTGACAAATTTTGATCTAAACAAATTTTGACCTAAACATATTCAATACACCTAAAACAAGTCCTAAATTTAGTTTGGTAAAGTTTTGTCTTGTCGGCATCACTTTGTGCTTTGTCGACTTTGAGTTCACTGATTTTTGTGACTACATGGCCCGTGGAGTTGGTTAGTCACTGTTGAAGCTATGGACTTCTTCGCTACATAGCCTAAAACAACTCATCCAATTTTGGCCCATTTGGAGTCAGTTTGACTTCGTATGTCAATTTTGATGCTTTGTAGCTTTCGAGTTGTGTTTTTCTTTTTGAGAGCTTGCGTTGATTGATTATATGAAACCAACCATATACATCGTGTTTAGACCCAGTCTATAAGCCATCTATGGAGTTAGAATCCAATTCTGGCATCTGCCAAAAACCTAGCTTTTCTACTTGGGACCCCCCTCGACCCCTCCCAAATGGTCAACTATTGATATAGAAGTGTTCTATAATGCAGGGGCATGCTGCAGTTCAAGTCTTGTCCGATTTGGTTGAGCTAAGAGGCCGCTATGGTCAATTTTTTATCGTAGGACTTTGTGCACTGCTCTGATTCTAGGGTTTTTACTGGGGTTTAGACTAGCTACCGGACGTACAAAATGGATCATTGATAAGTATAGAACTTATCCCTCATGTCTCGTGTGAGACGGCACTGTAAACGGGCGACTGTGGACTCCGGAAAAAGCGCACAAAGAAGGTCGAAAGCTCTCTCTCCAAAGGCGACAAGTGGAAATGAGGTGGTTTTAGACTACCCTGGGTATCTATACTCGGACTTCCCAAACCATTTTTTCCCAAATTGCCTTGTTAGTCCTACTAGGCCGTGAAATCTATGCTAGACTAAAAAAATTTCTCGATCGGATTCATGTGGCTCATTCTGTAAGAATTCTACAAAACTAGGCCTTGGCTGCCTTATTTAGGCTTCCCGCTTCCATCTGCCGATTTGAATGAAATTTTTGTGCCTGTCCACCTTATCCTTCTAATCATGAGTGTGTCTTCACTTTTTCCATCTAAGCTCATTTGCTATTTATTATTAATTTTTGACTTTTTTATTGAAAACATTCAAGAAAAATAACAAAATATGCTAAAAAAGAAAAGTGAAAATCCAATAATTAAGAAAATCCATTAAAAAACATAGATTTATTATTTTTTGCTGGATTTCTCTATTTTTAAGTCCCAATATCACAAAAAATGATGAAAAATAACCAAAAAAGACTATTTTTTAATGATTTTTTGATAGCATATACACTATTTACACTCATTGGGGAGATGTTATCCGTTAAATTTTCCCTGTTGATGATTTGTAAGGGCATTACTAGGTATTTTTGTAAAAAATCACACGTTAACATCAAACGTTTTCCTCCCTCTTCAAACATTGCCATTACTTAGTTCCCTTCCACCCCTCCTAGATGGCGTAATCCAGGACGACTATGTGCATGGGTTGAACAATCGTTTCTATGCATAGCCGTGGTTGGCTCTACCATGCTTTGAAGATCAATGCCGTTAAAACTGTTATGCTGTGTAAGAGTTGGGTCTTGAGTACTTAACTCAAGCGTTTCTGATGTCAAGGTTTTCTGATGTTGTCTTCCAAAGAGCAAATCTTGTAGCTTGTGTGCTCTTTGATTTATTATACAATTAGGATGCTTTGGCATGCTGAATTTTAAGCTATCGATATCAATAATGATTGTAGTCGAGCTTTTATCCGCCATTGGTATCTTAATTCTCTTGGGTCAAAATGATGTGGTAGAGTCTTCTGAGATTTAACTCTCCATTGCTTGATTGGTTTTATAGTAATAAACAAGGTTGAAGGGTGTAGCATTTGAAGCTGTTTTGAATGAAACTCTATAAGCCCATAGATCCACATGGAGATTCATTTCCCAATCTATCCTTTCTGAACTAACCACTTTGATCAATACCAAGCTAAGAATTTTATTCGTATTCTCAGTTTGTCCATTTACTTGTGGATGATAGGGAGCAAATTTGTTATGGATGACCATAAACTCATTAAGTAGATACTCAATTACCTCATTGAGGAAATGAGTTCCTCTATCGTTGACTATTTCTATTGGCAGTCCATATCTTATGAACACATACTCATATAAGAATGTGGCGATGGTTTTGGCATCATTCTTTTGAGTTGCTTTATCCTCGGCCCATTTGGTCAAATAGTCCATGGCTACAATGATATATTGAGTTTGGCTTCTATAAACAGGTGGGTGTATTGGCCCAACAAAGTCTATACCCCATTTTACAAAAGCTCTAGCCCCCATCATTGGTCTTAAGGGCATGCTATCTACACGGGTTGGCATTTTTTCTCGTTTACATGCATCACAATTTAAAAGATATTCTTTGGCATCTGCAAAAAGTATTGGCCACCATATGCCTACCGTTAAGATTGATCTTGCAACGGTCTCACTAGAAAAGTGACCTCCAGCTAATCTACCATGTGCTTGTTCTATAATGAGAATGTATTCGTCTTCATTTGCACAAAGACGTAGATGTTGATCTTTACCTCTTTGATACAATTGGTTTCCAATAAGAGCATAGTCTCTTGCTTCTGTTTCAATTGCTAATTGACGGCATTTACTCATATCCTCAGGAAATGTTTGTCTTGATAAGTAAGTAACTAGATAGTTACTCCACTTAGGAACAGGGGATATTTGGAACAGTGTTACATGAGGTATGGGTGCTTGTTTTTTACATTGAGGATGATTTTTCACAGAATAATGAACATCACTCCTCATAGTTGGCCAAAATACTCCAAGTCTCAAGATCCGTCACATAGATTGGTCTTCTGCAAAGTAAAGTCCTACTATGGTAATACACGCTTGACTTAGGTATTGGGTTTTTTTCTCTGGATTAATGCATAAAAGTAATATTCCATCTCGATTTCTTTTGTATAACCTCCCAGCTAATAACTAATACATAGCCAATTGCTCAATTAATCCAATTGTAATAGGACGTGGTATTTGCGAATCCACTTGAGCTATGTCATCAATGATACCATGTTTTCCAACCATCACGGTATCACTTCCATGGAGAACAAATATGCATATGGTAGATCATCGTCTACTCCCTTAGGTGGTTCTCCTGAAACAATCCTTGACAAATAATCTGCTCTTTGATGAATGGTGCCCTTTTTCACAACGACAGTGAAATCAAATTCCAGAAGAATGATGAACCATCTCACTATTCTTCCTGTGTTGCATGGCTTGTTGACCAAGTACAATAAGGCCTGGTGGTCCACAAAGAGCACAAATTTATTTGCTAATAGGTAATGTATATACTTTTTGACGGCATAGATCATTCCTAATCCTTCCCTTTTGGTGGTTGTGTAGTTTTTCTCTACCATATTAGACTGTCGGCTAGCATAAGAAATCGCAAAATCAATTTTCGTCTCCTGGTTGAGCTAGTATGCACCCGATGGCAAAATTGGAAGCATCTACATGTATGTGGAATATCTTATTCCAATCTAGTGCTTTCAATATTGGAACTGAAGAGAGAGCTTGCTTAATACTAGTCTGGTAACCTAGCAGGACATAAAAGTGTCCTTTCAAGGTTTTGGGAAAAAATTCCAAAACCATAGTAGGTCCACTCATTTTGAAAAATCCTTTCATGAGCTTATAGTACAAGGACTACTACTGATGGAAAAAATCAAAAACTTGTAAAATTTCTCATCTCTTTGTCACATCAAGCCTCCAAAGTTGATGGACCAATGCATTTTTCCCAAAACAGCCATTTCTTTTGGTTGATTGCATATAAATAAGAGTGGGGATTTTTGTAGGACATGAGATAAAATGCCCCGTTAACTTCGATGGGTTGGTGATCAAAACATATGGCTTCTTTTGCCTCACTGATTCTTTTTGGGGGGAAAAAATAGATATTATGTGGACTTATCATCAAAGTTTCTATAGTCACGCTCAATATTGATACTATATACATGTTTTCTTAGTTCCCTTTGGGCCATTGGATTCAAAAGAATCCATGGAGCATGTCAAAAGAATAATGGATCTCTTACTAAGTGGAACCTTGGGGACCGTGATAAAGTGCTAAATACAGCAAACATGACAAAACTAGGTTTAGCATTATGACCTCTAGAATCCCATAGAAACTACTCAATATCTAGCCAAATTTGGAATTTATGATTAGATATGGTTACTACCTACAATATACACACAATTGGTCTAAGAAACTAGCAATATTGAGAAAGCTATACTTGTTACACTAAAATGTCTCGTATTCTTTGATAATCAAAAAACTCAACCATCATCATATACTATGCTATATAGCATATTAGGTCCCCTTGAACTCAAGGAAGATTATCTTTATGTTCTACATGCCACTTACACATCAAAATTGCATTTGTATATCAAGAAATCCACCAAAAAAATCATAAGAGTGCTAATTTTGGCCAAAAAACAGGATTATGTAATTCTTGTAAGTTGGTCATAACTTTCAATTTTAACACTTAGTTCTCCCCAGAAGCATCAAAACATGTGAGAACTATGAAGGCTTATCTTTTAGAAATCTAAACCTCACAAACATGAAGTTTAGAGTGGTATGGTTGCAGAAATTTGAGAAAAAGAAAAATGTTAAAACCTGTTTTTTCACACAGTTTAGGTTCAAAAATGTTGTGCAAGAGTAAGGTTAATGGTGAGATCGATATTCCAAAAAAGTTTCAAGTTTTTTTTACCTCATAAGGAAACTTTGTGGATATATAGCACCTAGAAATTGATTTTCATAGTCTTCAAATAATTCAAGCAAAATGGTCACTTAACATGACACAAAAGTGTCCAAGGACATAAAAGTGTTCTATTAACATTCTAGTGTTAAGCTTCATAAAGGATTCTTCTTACTCATCAGTCCATTCAAAGTGGTATGGTTGCAAAAATTTGAGAAAAAGAAAAATGTTAAAACCTGTTTTTTCACACAGTTTAGGTTCAAAAATGTTGTGCAAGAGTAAGGTTAATGGTGAGATCGATATTCCAAAAAAGTTTCAAGTTTTTTTTACCTCATAAGGCAACTTTGTGGATATATAGCACCTAGAAATTGATTTTCATAGTCTTCAAATAATTCAAGCAAAATGGTCACTTAACATGACACAAAAGTGTCCAAGGACATAAAAGTGTTCTATTACCATTCTAGTGTTAAGCTTCATAAAGGATTCTTCTTACTCATCAGTCCATTCAAAGTGTGTGATCAAACTGTACATGGGTTTTTCAATTATAGTGTACAAGTAAAAGAATCATCTATAATAACCACAATGTCCCATGAAGACTTGAATCCCCTTGACTGTTGTCGGTCTAGGCAAATCAGTAATAACATGAATTTTATCCATATTAGTAGCTATGTCCAAGAATTTTTTCTCCTCTACCCATGAATGTGCACTTTTTAGGATTTAAGAAAATTCTATAAAGTCTATATTTTTTGAATACCTTTTTGAAGTGTTCAAAATTATCAGGTCGGATTGATGAATGCACACATAGATCATCATATATACCTCCAAAAAACTCCAAAGATATTCTTTAGAAGCATGGCTCATCAATCTTTAGAAGGTGTCAGGAGCATTAGTTAACCCACAAGTAATAATCCGATAGGCAAAAATACCCCATTCAGTTGCAAAGGCAGTTTTATGCTGATCCTTGGGGTCAATCAAAAGTTGATTGTATCCCATAAAGCCATCTAAAAAACAATAAGCTTATTTTCCTGCAACTCATTCTAAAACATGTTCAGTGATTAGAAGAGGAAAGTTGTCTCTAATGGTGGCTGCATTCACTTTCTTGAGATTAACAAACACTCGTAATTTTTCATTTTTCTTGGGTACTACCACAATTGGAGACACCAATCTGTGTGCTCAATTTCATAAGTGAATTCGGCTTCCTTTAGCTTTTCAATCTCTTCTTTAATCTTTCTTGAAAATGTTTCACTGTATGTGTATGGCCTTTGTCTAATTGGTTTCGCATCATCTCTCATGGGTATGGTATGTTAACAAATTTTTGGATCAACCCCCTTGAGATCCTTGTAAGACCAAGCGAAGATTTCTCAGTATTCTTTCAGTAAGCTTAACAAAATCTCTTCTTCTTCTTCCATCAGGTCATTTGTAATGTAAACAGGTCTAGGCTCTTCTCCTAGTTCGGCCAAATCTATCTTTTTTGCATTTTCCGATCCTTCGTAGGACTTGCCCTGTTTTCGCAGTTCCCTAACAGGTTGTTCGGCTATGATTTTTTGGTCTTGGAGAGTATATTTCTTGTAATGGGATGGAACACTCATTATATCGTTACCATCCTTCTCTATGGTTTCCATTTATGTTGTATATATCTACTTTATAGCCTTTTTCAGTTCTTGATATTTGTTTCTCCATTCAACTCGTGTTATGGGCAAATTCTTGTCCTGGTTTTTAGGTTTTGTTTGAGTTTCCTTTCTCGTTTTTCTCCATGTTTTTGATATTTTCTGTTTTTTGTTTAAAGGGTATCTACCAGTGATTTTGTCCTTGACACAATCATGTGCATCTATCTGCATCAGGAACTGTGTTATACTGGAGACTGATGGCATAGGTCTAGCTTTCAAGTTTTTGGTGTCTCTTTTTCTTCTATACCATTTCTATCTCCTCAGTTTCGGGTTTGGAAAGTCAAAAAACTTTTCCTCCCCTCCTTTCATGAGTAGCTTAGCTCTCAAATGTTCTTTTTTCGACCCCAAATCATCTGAGATAGCTGAGTGTTCTTCCAACTAATCTCTTGCATCATAGTAGAGGTCTAAAAAGACATGTTGAGCTTTCATCAAGTCCTTGGATTTGTGAATTTTTTCTTCAATGTGACGTTTGAGATCATTTGTATGGGAAATATGTCATAGCCGTCCTCATTGCAAAATTGAGTAGGCATAGATGTACTTACACATACATCCATTGTCGCTAAAATTTGTGTCCACTCAAATGGCTCAAACAAATACGCTGGAAAGGGTTCAGGTACATAGTTTTCGTCTGTGCAATCCCTTTCTAAGATACATTCTTCTCATTTTAATCTACCATTTTTTGAAGCTCTGCACATCCATATGGGAGTGTCCTTGTTCAACCAAGATGGAAGCTTAGTTTCAGCCGAAGAGACTGAATCCAATTCTTGTATGGGTGTTTTCATGATATCTCTATAAGTGTGATCTTTTAGATTCACCCTTGTTATCCGTCCCACTTTCTTCAAGTACAGATAATTGTTTCCCCAATCTTGGATGATTTGTACTTGTCGCATGAAAGGTCTTCCCAAGATGATTTTGTAATTGAGTTTCTTTTCAAAGTCCACTATGGCAAGAGTGTGTTGATATTCAATCCCACAAGAATTAACTCTCATTTTTTCAAGCAGTCCTAAGGGTTTTTTGATGTGTCTGTCAACCAATTGAAATTTTGTTCGAGTTTGTCTAATGGATAGTTCTCCCCAAGATTCCCATACTGCTTTCATGGCTATGGCTATGCCTGCCCCACTATCCAGTATTGCCATGGTTTGTATATCATTATATCTCACTGTTGGAAGGGTGGTGTTTCCTTCTTCCATTTTGCGTTTCAATTTTCCCAAATTTTTTGCGATTAGCCCTGTTATTCCCACGTTCTCTAGAGTTTTGTGTAGATCATTCCATAAATATGGTTTGATTTTTAACAGTTCACCTAAAGTAAGAGTGCGTTGGATGGGTGTAGACATGACTGAATGGATGTTGTCTACTTCTAGGGTCTACTTCGCTCTCTTTATCTGAGTGGTTTTACAAACCATGGATTCATCTTGGTTATCTCCCAAGTAAAAGGGTAGTGTTTTCAAAGTGAATGGTTTAGACATTCCTGAAGCTTTAGATCCGCAATCCCCATACAAGGATTGTACATCCATGTCCATATCAAGAGGTAGGTTGTCTAACCAAACTTCCTCTATAGGAACTCATTTCAAAGTTAGGCTCCCATCATTAATCTCTCTAACTTTTTCCTATAAGTGTCCTGGCTAGTCTTCTTCTACGAATGGAATTCCGTCCAAGGCATCTTCACTGTCATGCACTATAAGTTCTGGCTCTTTTGTTTCAAGGTGGGGTTCTAACACCACTTTGGATTTTTCTTTACTAGTTCCTACCACAATCTCCTCAGGTTTTGCCATACGCTAGAGCTTGGGTTTTTGTTTTTCTAGCATCTCTTGCGTAATTCTTACCAAATTTTGATAATCTTCAAGCTTGGCTGCTTCCATGTCTGGAGAAGGTTAGTTTTTCCATTTCTTTTCTATGTTTTGGCTTCCTTTAAGTCCCACTTGGTAAGCTTCCAAGGCTACATTAATAGGTTCAAAAATTGTATCTACCAAAATTGATCCTTCAAATTTCACGGTGGTTTTCTTGATTTCACTTCCAGTTTCTTTCACCTTTTCCTAGAATAGTTTCCTTGCTTTCTTCTCAATTTCAGCGCTTTGTTTCTGTTTTCTCATCCCATACCTTTTGTTTCTGTTTCTTTTGGTCTTTTGAGAGAAAATTTTTGTATTTTTTGAATCATCAAAGGAGTTATCTTTCTTTTTCTTAGCATGGGCTTTGGTGATGACTTTGATTGGAACAGTTGGTTCACTCTTAGACGAGCTACTAGATATCACTTGGACTACGTAGGTTCACGACTGTTTTATCCTTGTTTAAAGGATTTTTTGGACAATCTTCAGGGAAGTGTCCTTCCTTTTTGCAACATTGTCGGCAATAAGCTTCAACTCGCTTAAGGTTCTTGTCAAGCTCTGGGCATTCATTTTTCTAATGATCATCTGCACCACAGTTATGACAGTTTCTAGTTCTTGGCTTAATCATGGCTCTTACCATAGGAGGTCCATTAGGAAGAGAATGGGGTCTAGGAGGGCCTCTTTATTTGAAGTTAAGGAAGTCAAACCTTTATTATTGAGAAAGTAATCAAAGGAAAACTTTTGAATTCAAACAAGCAAGACGGTTAGTTTTTTTTTAATTCAAAGTTTCCCCCCAAAATGGAATTTCAAATTTAGAGGATAAAAATATCATGTATCATATCTATGGAAAGATCTCGACGTGTAGATTACAGATCTATGATCTCCGCTCAATCCAATATTATATGTGGGATTTTTGGAAGGCCAAAAATCCTAAATTCTTCCACCTCCTTATTGGGGAAAAAGTGCATCCTTTGACCAATCTTATATATCTCTTACACACCCACCATTCTTGCACACATGGTGCACACCTATTCCTCAAAATTTGAATCACCTCCATAAGCTCATGGCAAATAAAGAGGCCCTCCTACACCCCATCCTCTTCCTAATGCTAACACCTTGATTAGCTACATAGTACATTGGTGCAAACTCTTGTGTAGTATAAGTCACAAGTTCTTCCATTGTTGGTGGATGTGAATTATACCATTCTCCTTTTACCATTACTGTTGATAGACTAGTCTTAGCATAGGGTGTAACATGCACTATTTCTTGTTCATCTATGACTCCCTTTGGATTCATGTACTTTACAGGCACTGCATTATGTCCTGAATATGGAGGTTGTTGACCCAACACAGGCTGAGGTCTTTCCATACCCATCGATGGTCTTTGAGCTGGGGCCATATTAGGTTGATATCTATACATCGGTTGTCTTGTGGTGCCACAAGCAGGTATTGAACATTCCCATCATACTTTGGTTGGTAATAGTACTCATTGGTCTCATGGTTGGTCCATTTACCCTCCATTGCACACCATTTCTACGGCCTAATTGGTTGTCCCTGTTGAGGTATCCCTTGCCCTGGTCTGCTCATAGGTGCTTTTTGCATGTTATTCATCATGTCATTCATCCTTTTGAGCATGTCTTCTATGGCTAAAATTGTTGCTGCAATAGCCATTCCCACTTGTGCTGGCTTAATGGATGTTGTTTTCTTGCTTTGGTTATCCTTAGGGACATCTTCTTCATTAAAAATATCACAATTGTCTCCTAAGCCAATTGCATCTGACACACACTCTTCGAGGGTTTTATGCTTCTTGCTATACAATATAGCATGAAGTTCCTTGTTTAGCAGCCCCTCTAGAAACAATGATACTAGTCGTTCTTCTGCAGGTAACCCTAGCTCTGGGCATCTTGCAATGTATTGCTTCATTCAAGTTGCACAATCCCTAACAGACTCACCTTGTTTCCGTTTAAAGATATAGATTTGAGCCACAATATTATGTTTGATCCCCGTTTTGGAACATGCAGCTACAAACCCTTGAGCTAATGTGTTTAAGTCCATGATTGACCTTGGTGGAATGTTCTGGAACCATGTCGATGCTTTTTCTTCTAATGTCGTTCCAAACCCCTCGAATTGAGTATGGAAATCAAATATGCATTCTGCTCTTAGCACTTGCTTAAAGCTTGCTAGCTGGTCATATGGATCTTTAGATCCACTGTATTTTTTGATCAGTCTCTAAAAATCAAATGGTCTCTGTCAGTGAGTCGCCGCAATGGACGTCTACAGCATAGCTTTCTAGCACTAACATAATGTCAATACTCAGGGAAAGTGACTCGGATGGGGCACGGAGACTCTACGAGATTGTCAATCTCACGAAGTGAACCTTAACAAGCAAACACACTAAATCTACAAGCAAACCAACACTCAATGATCAGGGAAATTTGCCTATGTTCTTTCTCACAGCTCTAGGTCATCACGCCATTTTGGCTCTCGAACGGACTCGAAATGCAATGAAACTCTAGGAGGAGGTCTAGGACACCTAGGGGCACTATCCTAGCAAGTCTGGTCGTAATCCAACAAGGTACCAAAATCACAATTCATCATGAAAAAGGTCCTAAAAACTGCAACGGAACATGCTAGAAATGTCGTCCTATGGTCTAAGAACACTCTCCTATGGTCGAAACGACTATAAACAACAATTTAAGCACTCAAATCTGCAATTACAGCTCACAGACGTGCAGTCGTGAACCACATCAAAACTGACAATGCTTACACTAGAATGAAAGAGCAAAGAAAGAGGAACACAATGTAAGTTTCGAAATTGAAAACAGATTACCAAATCATTAGTTGCGTCAATTACAAGTTTGGAGTAGCTCGTACCCTGGGCGTACGTTTTTTGAGCTCCCACTTCTTCTAAAGATAAGCCTCCCTTCAAATTAAGGTTATTGACCTTTATACCTAGGGCATTCTAAATGGCTAGTGACCGACTCACATGGACCTTTACAAATGTCATGACAGAATTACAACTCCCGAAATTGACCTGCTACTCTGGAATTAGGATTTACACAGTATTACTACACTAGCTTCGCAAAATAATAAACTACAAATGTGGTGTCCGGCTACGTGTCCGGCCAGGTGGGCACCCGTTTGATCTTTTCTCAAACATTCCCCCCTTCCGAAATCGTGTCATCCCTTGACACGACCTTGTGCAGTCTTGTCATAGGGTTGTCTTCAGCTTTGTCTTCAAGGTTGGACTTCAGCTTGGGAAGTGTTTTGTCGTTGATGACGCTCCCCCCTTCCTTGAGTGATTCATATCGCCATGTTGTTGATACATGACTTGATCTTTGATTATCAAGACAACTTTGCTTCTTGTTGCAGTCTTCTCTTTGTTTTCAATCTTAGCCGCCATGAAGATGGATGTTGATGTGTTTGATCATGTAGAACTGATCCTCTTTGTGGCGTGGACTTTATCATGGATATTCTTTCAAGTCCACTGCAATTTGAGTTGTTTACAATAGGTCACCAATGTTGAAGCACTGTGTGAGCTACTTTTGATTGTTGTGGATAGCTCGCTTGTTGCTGAATTTTTCATTGCTTGTTCTTGTGGGCCATTGTTTGACTTGCCATTGTTTGATGGAGCTTTATTGTCTCCCTTGAAGAGAAAATATTCTCTTGATAAGCATATGGAGACCTACAATGTTTGCTCCAAGTTGTTGTCGATTGATTTAGGTAGCCATTTCTTTATTGCTGATGTAGAAGGAATATATACAAGAAGTCGATGATGAGGGTTTCTAGATTAGGGTCCTAAAACTTGGATGACCAAAGGGGAAAAAACCGGTGGGAAAAAAGTGCCTTTGGTATACGCTCTTATTGGAGTTGAGCATTTGGAATTGAAGTACCTGTCATGCAAGGTGAGTGCTCGGGAGAAACAAAGGAAGAGTGTCTAATGCAAGTGCCAATTATGGGACACTCTATATGCTTATGAGAATTTTTCAAACAAAAGCATGTAGTGTAAGAGATGGAGTTGATGGGTGCTTCAAGGAACAAATGTAGCACATGTGACATCAAAGGACGTCTCAATAGCTTTCACATTTCCAAGAAGGGTTTTCGATGTAGAAGCTTCTCCACTCATACCTCATTGTGTTGAATGCGTGAGTGTATTTTGGACCTCCTCCTTCACTTACCACTATAATACAATTACTTTGGCTCTTATGCTCACCTATACCAGCATGAACGACACAACATAATTATGCTCAACTCTTCCAGCTTGAGCAGTACCTAGGATAACTAAGACGCTTAGACCACAGAGAATATTACATGAAGGTTTGGGACTAATGCCTCGCTCATTTACCTGCTTAGCTGCCCAACTCTGACTTTTATGCCATGTATTGTTAATGGCAACTTGGACTTACCTATTCAAGGCCAGAAACCCAATTCCATAAGTTTTGAAAATTTAGGCCTTTTCCTTTGTTTTGGTCTTTATATGCCACCATTTTTTCCAGTAGGTTGGCATATGTTGGCTCTTCTTGACTTGCTTGTCCTATGTTTACACTGCTTTGTGAAACAAGTCCTTCAGCTCTTGTAGGGATTGATGTAGCTTTTCCGTTATTTCCCATGAGAATCAGTTGATGTGTGTGGGTTCTTTGTGTTTGAGTTTCCACGAGCAATTTCGGAACCCATCTTGTTTTTGGTCCTTGTGTGACTGTCTTTGGAATTTTATCTTCTTCTATAATTTGATGGACACTAGGCTTCAGTATCCAAACCTGATGATTTCTGTTGTAAAATCCTTGCTTTTGTAATTGATAACAAGGTATCATCTGTAGATTGCATCCACCTTGGTTGTAATTGGCTTCTGATTGCTTTTGGTTGTCATTGCTTGCTTTGGGCTAGTAGCTTGTGCTGCTTGATTTCTCTTCGTTGTTCCGAATTGAGCTACAATTTTTGGTAACCGTATTTGTGTGTTACCTTCATAAAATCCTTGAGCTTTGAGTAGCTTAACTGGAATCATCCATTGATTCATCTGTTTGTATTCGGTATATTTGTTGAAGTCTAATTTCGATACCCAAACTTTTCGCGTGGCCCGCTTGGAAGGTCTTTCCATTTGCCTTTTGTTGGTGTTCTTTCGCTTTCCTGAGTATTTTGTATTCTGTTGATAGAACGTCTTGTTCCTTGTAGAAATCATTGGTTGAGGTGGGTAGGTCCGGGCTGTTACTTTAGGCTTTTTGGCCCAAACATTAGTTTTTCCTTAGAAGTAGCCCTGAGCAGTGATTAACTCATTTGATGCTACCCACCCTGTCACCTTTTGTGGTTGTGGTTGAACTTGTGCTTCATGTATCCAAATTGGGTCTTTGACTTTAATGTGCTCTTTGGATACCAACACTTGGTTGACATTCTTTGGCTTCTTTTGGATGTTTTTTTGTGATGGAAACTTTGGTTGATAGATTTTTTGCTTTGGTTTCCATTGCATTGTTGGTGATGTGGCTCTTGATGTAGAGGCTTCGCGAGAAATTTGATGGAGGCTCGTTGAAGGTAAAGTCGTCTTGCGAGGTTGATTTACTTCAAATTTTACCTTAGCTTTACCTTTTTCTGCTATGCTTGGTTGCTCCTTTTTTGCATAGACTTGAGGTGCTTTTGGGGCCTTTGTTGGTGTTGTTGTTGAAGATTTTCCCTGTGGTTGAAAGAAGATGTTCCTCCAACTTTCTATCAAGATCAGACTTTCTTTGATGTGATGGGAGTCAATTATGTGGAAAGTATCCTTATACTCTCCGGTACTCAACTTGAGTACGGCTTCTGCCATGCCAAAGCTACGAATCACTGTTTTAGAACTTGTGTACACTATCTCCTCTAGCTCCGTGATTGGTGGCTTTTCCATCATGATCCAAGTTCCATATGTCATTAGATTCTTTGTTGCTTCTGGATATATCACAGCTGAACATGTTATTCTCCGCATATGCTAAATTTTATCATCGTAGGAGACAATCATTCTTCCTTCTTGTCCCTGTTCTTCTTTTGATCTTGCATTTTTTGAACATTTGACGTTGAACTTGGAAACTTTGCTCCTACGTCAGCTTTTGTTTGCACTTTTTTTGGAGTGGACTTCTTTGAAAGAGCTTTTGTCGATTCTTCAGGTATGTCAATGATGACATATTCTCGTGATTGCTCTGCTTCTTTTGTTTGCACTTTGGCATCATGCCCTAAGTCATAGCCATCTGTCTCAACTTTTTTCCTTTCACACTCACAAACTCCATTAGCTTCCTTCAACACCTTTATTGTAAATAAAGGAGTTATATCATACCCATCTTCATCACAAAATTTAGTTAGGGTCACCTCATTTACACACACATCAAGAGTCGCCAATATTTGATCCCATCCAAAGGGTTCAAATAACTCCTCTAGAAAAGGTTCTGGTACATATGCCTCATCTTCTACTGAACGCTCTAGGATGCAATCTTGCTTTCTAAGACTTCCACTCTCAAGAGCTCCATACATCCAAATATGGGCTTTGCTTTCCAAATCATTTGTGGAGTTTAAGTCTTCCCCCAGGGTTCGCACTACATCTTTATAACTATGGTCCTTGACACTGATTTTTGTAGTAATTTCCTTGTGTCTTAAGTAGATATAGTCATAGCCCCAGTCTTGTACCATTTTGATCTGACACATGAATGGTCTGCCCAATATGATATCAAAGTTGTTGCTCTTGTCAGAATCCATTATGCAAAGGTGTGCTCATACTCGATGCCACACGAAGATACAATGATTTGTTCTAATATTCCAATCGGTTTCTCCATGTATCGATCCGCTAATTGCAGTCTCATTCAAGTTTTCCTAAGAGTTGGCTTTTCCCATTTTTTCCATACCTCTTTGGTTGCAATAGCAATTCCTGTCCCACTATCTAATATAGCAACAGTCTTTACTCCTTTGTACTCAAGTGGTAAGGTGGTGTTTCCTTCATCTCCTTCGCAGTAGTCAACCACCTTATTTACTAGTACGGGCTTTGTTTGTGGCTTCTTAGGCGAGGTGTCATCCATGTTTTTGTCCGCAAGTTGGTCATGAGAAGGGATTTTCAACCCCATGTTTTCCAGGTGTTTGCCCATTTGGCCCCATAGATGCGGTCTAATTTTTAGTAGCTCTGAGAGATAAAGTGTGCATTGTATAGGAGAAGACATCAATTCATGCAAGCTCTTGGTATCCATCATTTTTGGTGTGGCTTTCCACTAAGAAGGTACCATTTTAACCTCCAATTTTGTTTCGAGTTCTCCTATGAAAGACGGCAAAGTCTTTAGGGAGCGTGTTTTACTCTCTTCAAATGTGATAGACCTGACATCCCCATATAAAGATCTTATATCTCCTGGGAAAAATTCATGATCCATGTTTATCTTAGGGATAGGTACTGATTGTAAAGTAGCACTACCATCTTTTTGGTTTCTGATTGATTCCATAAGGATTGTGGCCACGGTTCTTCTACCTCCGGAATAGGCATTACCACTTGTGAACCCACCCCATCTGTGTTATTGGCTACTTCCCTTGTATCTAAAGGTGCCTCAACTCTCGACCCTCCTTGGTCTCTGTTTACAATACCCTGGCTCTCCAATTCTTGGACTTTATCGCAGATTAGCACCTCCATTTTTGGAGCATCTGGAACATGTGGTTCCATAAGAGCTTGGGCCTTCTGGATGAGCTCCTTGCACATTTGCAACCTCTCTTTTTCATACCCTGGATGAGAGTACGTTAGCCATCTATCCTCTTGGGTTTGTTTGGGTTTTAGCCTAGCTTTATAAGCTTTCAAGATCTCATCCAAAGGTTCAACCACTTTGTCGACCAAGACTGAACCTCTCGAGTTAGTCTTTGACTCTTTAGATCCCTTTGTGTTTTTGTTCCTTTCTTGCTCTTGTCTAAGCTGCTCTCTTGTTTGATTCAGCTTAGTTTCCAAAGCCGCTTTCTCCTTCATCCTCTTCAATTTCATTTTGTCCCATCTGCCTTTCCATGATCTTCTTCCGAAGCTTCTTACTGGTTTGTTCTCAAATTTTGTTTGAACAGGCAATGTGGCTTTTTTAGCTGGTTTGTTTTTGGCAGCTTCTTGAGCTTGAGCTCGAGTCATCGCATTTAAAGGAATGGCGGGTTCTACCTTGGATCCTCTTGAAGAATTCATCACGCCTACAACATTCATTGTTGCTTTCCCTTTGTAGTCTGGATTTTTAGCATAGTGTTGGCATAGATGGTCTATACCACAACGTTCATAGAATACAGATAATTCAATTTGTGGACCCTTGTTTGGACAACTTTGTGCCCAATGATCACCTCCACACTCATAGCATGGACCTTCTTGTTTTACAGTTGGTGATCCAGCTAATGGTTGTTCTTGCCTTGTGAGGATGTTCTTTGAACCATACTCCTGTGAATGATTGGCTATGAACATGAGCGTATCCGCATCCATGGGGTACTGGTTTCTCATGGGTTGTGGCATATGCATTGGTTGAGCGTAGTTGACTATCACTCTCCCATCATTCAAAAGTGGTGGTTGTTTCCCTAACACACATTGTGGCTTTGGCTGAGTGTTACACCATGGAGTGGGGTGATCCCCTCTGCAAGTATTACATATCCTCAATTGAGGATGTCATACATTTAGGTTTTTCTTGTAGCCTTGGTTTATTCTTCTAATCACCCCCTCAACCACTTGATCAATGATTGGTTTCCAAGGAGTTTGAACATCTTGCTTTGTGGTGGGTTCACTCTTCGAAGACGAGACGCAATTGGTCGTGTTGTCTGTATCTTTAGTCACCTCTCCGTAGGCCTTGCAATTGTCAGCTAGATATAGAGCTTCTCTAATGACTTGCTCAAATGTTGTGCATCCTTTTATATGTAGGTCCTTTTTG
Source organism: Adiantum capillus-veneris (assembly GCF_014529385.1). NCBI lineage: Eukaryota > Viridiplantae > Streptophyta > Polypodiopsida > Polypodiales > Pteridaceae > Adiantum > Adiantum capillus-veneris. The sequence continues at coordinate 125,058,967 of NC_140958.1, forward strand.
AGAGTTTCATTCCTCAAGCCCTCTATGAAGAGAACTGATAAACTCTCATCTTGCAGTAACTCTCTCACAGGACATCTATCAATGTATTGTTTGAAGCGAAGCAAAGATTCCTTCACTCTTTCGTTCGCTTTTTGTTTGAAAGCGTAGATTTGGGACATGGTGTTATGTTTGATTCCTCTTTTTGAGAACCCTCTACAAACTCTTGTAAGAGTTGTGCTATGTTGGGAAAATCATCGCTATTTAGTGGCTGGAACCAACTCAAAGCTATTCCTTCCAATGTCAACCCAAATCCCTCATACTGAGTATGAAAATCCGCAATTCGTTCAGCTCTCAACACTTGTTTGAAGAGTGAGACATGAGCATATGGATCCCCTGACCCATTGTACTTTGTCTTGACACATTGAGCCACTTGATATGGTCTTAATCATTGTGGTCCAGTCACCAATCTTACCAATTCATGGTCTCTTGGAAAGACGTCTCTTGCTCTCTCCTCTAGTCTTGGAGAAAATCCCAGTGGAATCCTCTCTGATGTGTACTCTAGCATTTTTTTTGGCTGGAAGTAAGTAGAGACCGGAGTACCCTTGTATGTGTATTGTTCTAAGTCAATTGGATCGACAAGTTTGTACTCACATCCATACTTATCTACCATTAAAACTTGCACTCCATTGGCATCTGTGTATGTGAATGCATAGCTAGAGGTTCTTATGGGTGGTCAACTCCCTAGCATTGGGTTCTACACATTTGTAGAAGATATATGGATCCCCATATGTGAATCTATACAAGCCCTCATGAGTGTAATCTATGATCACTCTCTTAGATTCATTGGCTTTGATGAATCTCACGTTCGGTTTGTTGATCAGAGGATGCCTCTACTCTATGTATTCTCCCAATCCCCCTGTTGTTGGCATTGCATCGTTTTTCATGTCTCTGAGTGGAGTAGAAAACCCTGGTGGTGAATAATTTATCATGATTAAGGATCACTCAAAGCTCTCAAGATTTTCCTTGGCAAGCCCACTTTGGCTTAGTGCAACCTATCCCCTTTTTCCCTTGATGAGGTCTCTCAGAAGTTAGGAATTTTTGACTTTTTGGTCTCTGGAAACTAGTCTTGGGTACCCTAAAAGTTTGGATTTAGGAAACCTAGTAAAATTCAACTCCAAAACCAGTCTAGGTGTGTGCTATTGCCTGCAAGCTTTCTTCCTAGGTATACCTGACTCAATTTGGAGTTGTCTATCAAAAGTAAGAGCAATTTTGTGAACTGCACTTGAAACAACGTATTTTTAGCTCAAACTTGAGATTTGGGATATACTCAAGTATGTTTACAAAATCATCAAGTCAGATACCCCCACTATGGTGAGAGGTACATGGATCGCAATCCATGTCCCTGTCAAACTTTTTTTCTCTAAATTTTAACTGTGTGTAGACAAGGTCATGTGCATGCTATATACCAATTTTCATCAAATTCTGAGGTCGAGGTACATGGATCGCGATCCATGTTCAACCACATCTGGACTTGATCTCTTGGCAGCTTATTCCTGACTATGTCCACAAGCTAAATCTCAAATCTTTTTGGATTTGGACTTGGTTTGATAGGTCAAATAGCCAATACTAGGTCTACACTACGGTTTTCAATCTGTCACCTGTTTTGCTCCCTTTTGGCCCAAATTTGCTCAATTTTTTTTCCAAAACTGGACTTGGGGATATGTCTCCTTGTGTATGCACTACTGATCTGGAAAATTTTAACTCAAGCTGTCACTATGGGTACATTGATCGCGATCCATGTCTGAAGCCCAAATTAACTTTTTTTGGTACCATCAGATTCAGCATGATTAGTAGGTCCTATGGTATCAATTTTTTTGAAAATGGACCTCTGGATTGAAAATTAGGTCAATTCTGGCACTTACACATAGTACTTGGCAATTATGGGCTTCTGGACAGGTTTTTGATATCCGAATTCACTTTTGAAAAGACCACTAGACTCCTTGTGATGTCCTCTAGCTATGGTGCAAGTTTGGTATCAACCTGTGACAAAGGAACATGGATCTCGATCCATGTACCTATGTGTCAGATTGCACTGAAACTTGGCACACAGCTTGTGCTTGGTCTCCTGATGCTAGATATGTGATTTTTGTGTGATTTGGACTTTTTTAGGCTAGGCAAAAGGCAATCCCTAAGTCTGTTTTAGAGTTCTTACCTGGACCTTTGAGGAAAACCTTGTCTCCTTCTTTGAAAGTAGCAAGACGATGATGCTCATCTGCGTACTTCTTATATTGATCTCGAGCTTGCTTAACATTCTGTCGAGCAACTCAAAGCATGTCAAATTGGTCTTGGAGAAAATCCTTCGCTTGTTGTATCTTCTCCTTAGCCAACCCCACCGTAAGGGTGATCTAGGTTGAAATCCATATAAAAGCATAAATGGACTAAACCCTATAGTCACATGCTTTGAACTATCATAAGAAAATTCTAATATAGGTAAGTAGTCTTTCCAATTGGTTTGCTTCTTGCTAACGTACGCTTGTAGCATATCCTCTAGCACTTGATTAACTCTTTCTGTTTGACCATCCATTTCTAGATGATCAGCCATACTTAGGTTAAGTTTAGTTTCCAAATTTTGGAACACATCTCTCCAGAAGTGATTATCAAACTTTTGATCTCTGTCACTAATGATACTAGCTAGAAGACCGTAGAGTTTATATATATGCTCTACAAATAGCTGTGCTAATTCCGGTGTCTTAATCGTTGTCTTAGTGGGAATGAATCGACCCATCTTTGTGAGACGGTCTACAATTATCCAAATGCCATCATGGTGACGATTTGTAGTAGGTAGTCCTACTACAAAATCCATAGAGATACTCTTCCACTTACCTTGTGGAATCTCTAAAGGATGTAAAAGGCCACCTACCTTGAGGCACTCTGACTTATTACCTTGGCACTGTTGGTAGTTTAGTACGTACTCTTGAACATCATGATGTAAGCCCGGCCAATAAAATTGCCATTGAACTAAGGCATACGTCTTACGAATACCTGGATGACCAGCACTTGGACTATCGTGACACTCAAATAAGATTTGGTGCCTAGTGTCTGAGTCGTTGGGCACACATACTCTACCTTTGTGGAGTAAGTAGCCATCATCAATGTAAAAATTCTTCCATCGCTTAAGCTCTTCCTGAGTAGGGGTGGAGCTCTGTGTGTTGGAGTTTCTATCCAAGCGTGCAGAGACATGTTGATTTGGTTGTTCAAAGACATGTGAGTGTGAGGGATCCCTTTAAAACTGAACTTTACCCTTTAGTATATGATTGATCTTGTACACACTTGCCACATAATGACTCCAAAAATACACTCTTTAGTTCCGTAATAGCAAGTGAATCAATTTAAATTAATCTGAGGCATCCAACTTAGTGCATCCACTACTACATTATATCGCCCCTTGCAATATCGTAGCTTACAATCATAATCTTGAAGGATTTTTGCCCATCTAGCTTTACAGCCCTTCGAGTCTGTTTGAGGAGTAAACCATTTGATACTCTCATGGTCAAACTCAGCACCATATAAATAGTGTCACCACTTTCGTAAAGCGTGAATTATGGCATAGAGCTCTCTCTTAGAAACAAAATAATTATGTTGAGCTCTATCTAACTTTTTACTTTCAAAGGCTATAGGTCTTCCCTCCTGGAGAAGTACCGCACCAATGGCTTTATCACTAGCATCAGTCTCTACCACAAACGGCTTGAGTGGGTCGACGATTGCTAGGATGGGAGCAATGGCTATAGCTACCTTGAAGTATTCAAAACTGCATTTTTGGGCTTCTTCCAAAGAAAAGGTCTTACCTTTTGCTTTAAGTTGATCTGTCATAGGAATAATGATTTTGGCATATTCACGCCGATATATTGTCGATAAAATCCAACCATGCCCAAAAATATTTGAAGCTCCTCAACCGTGTTGGGATGTGGCCATTGAAGAATGGTAGTGACCTTGTCAGTGTTCATCTTGATGCCAGAATAAGAGATCATAGGACCGAGGCACTGTATCTCTATTTTAAAGAAATCGCACTTGCTTTGCTTAGCATACAGTGCGTGAGCTTGTAGCTGTTTGAACACTAATCGTAAGTGCTCTATGTGTTCATCTTTAGTCTTACTGTAAATGAGAAAGTCATCAAGGAAAACCAAAACAAATTTTCCAAGATAGGGACGTAAGACACTATCCATGAGTGTCATAAATGTAGTTGGAGCATTGGTTAGACCAAAAGGCAGAACCAAAAATTCAAAATGCTCGAACCGTGGTGTAAAGGAAGTTTTGGAGATATCTTCCAGTGGGATACGTACCTGGTGGTATCCTGAATGAAGATATATCTTTGTATAGTATCTTGCCCCATGGAACGACTCATCTACTCTTGATAGAGGATACTTGTTCTTGATGGTTATGGCGTTTAATCCGTGATAGTCTACACACATGTGCATAGTACCATGTTTTTTTTTTACCAATAGAATTGGTGATTCCCAAGGCAAAGTGCTAGGTCTAATGAAACCACGAGCGAGGTAGTCAGTCAACTGACTCTCAACCTCCTTGGCTTCTTTAGCACTCATACGATAAGGTGGTTTACTCGCCGGTTTAGTGTCTGGCAAGACATCTATGCCATGTTGCACATCACGTGTAGGGGGTAAAACTGGTGGTAAATCACTTGAGAACATATCACTAGACTCCGTGAGTAAGTGAGTTAGCTTTTGCCGTGCAAAAGGAGAAAGTAAACTAGAGTTATGCTGGGATGGAGAATCTTGTAATTCCTGTAATGTTTGTTTTACAACAGTTGCACGTTGCTCTATAGAATTAAAATTGAGAGCACTTTGCTCGTTAGATCTGTTCACACTTTCAATAGAATTCATTGCACTTTGCATACCATTACTAGAATTCACCGCACTTTGCTCTTGAGAATTCACAAGACTTGGAGACAAGCAATAACACAAAAAGACTTCATCTATTAAATCTGCTTTCTGCAAAATAGAAAGCTCGGCTGTACATATAAGAGGTGCAGATGGTATATTTTCTCACCAATCAAAAGCATATGTTTACCATTTTCCATAAAGGATAAGGAGTTGTGTTCATAACTAGTGTGCAATGTGTTTCCCAAACCATGCAGCCACTCCCGTCAAACTACATCAGCACGGTCCATGTTCATAACTTGGAAGTCAAGGTTCATTGTATGATCTTGAACATTAAGCTCAACCCCTTGACCTACCGTGTCCCATACTTCTTTATCATTCCCAGACATCTGCTCCACCACATACTTGTGAGAGTAGGGAGTATGTGTAAGCTTCAATTTCTTGACTAGCTTATAGTTCAAGAAGTTATGAGTTGCACCATCATCGACTAAATTACGAACACGTTGTTCGTTAATAGTGCCATGCATGTGAATCAAATCATGGGGGCCAAAGGTGGGGTTTCCACCTTGAAGCAGGCACACAACACTTGTGATTTTCTTCCATATGAAGAACCTCTATAGCACAATATTTAGGAGATGAATCTAATGTGAGGGGTTGCACCGTGTGCATGGCCTTTTCTTTGCCTTGCAAAAGAGGACAATCTTTCTTGTTATGTTGGTCCAAAAGACATCTAAAACACAAATTGTGTTTCTTTGCACGCTCAAAATCAGCAGTGCTGAGAGACCCACGTGGAGTATCTCGTGATTGCTTAGGCTTCTTAGCCTCTCGTGGGCGTGGAGAGGTAGATTGTCTCTTATTTCTCTTGGAACATGTGGAAGATATACCTCGCCATTGGCCCTTAGCCACATTGTTCTCTGCAAAAGTATTCTTAGAGTAGGGAACATTTCCTTCCCTCTCTTGGTCATCATCATATCTTTGGGCATGACTGATAGCTTCTTCCAAAGTTTTTGGATGTTGGATCTTGACATGAAGACGATAGTCTTTGTCAAGAACCCTATTAAAACCCCGTATCTTTTGCAATTCATCTAGACCTTCTAGTTTTAATATGATTTTCTGCCGATACTTCAAAAGGCACTGTGTGAGAGAGAGGCCAGACATGCAGCATGCATCCCATGCTAACCAATTCTTATCTTCTTCATTGGAGTCCAAAAACTCTTTGGAGAAAGAAGCTTGAAACGCAGCCCAAGATGGAGGACGAGCATCTATTGGAAATGTCATCCACCACTTATAGGCCTTGCCTTTAAGAGATAGACTTGTTTCCACAGCCGTGTTATTATCCGGGGTGTGTCTCAATCTATGAATATCACTCCATTTGTGTAAGAACGTATTGACTGCATCCTTGTTGCAATTAGGCTCTTCCCCGTGAAATTCAATAATGGTGATATTCTTGAGTAATGCATTGCTACCTTCTGCATCTTCTGCAGCATTTGTCTCTTGGACTCCTTGAGTCATGCGAGCTTGGTTCCCTTGAACCGTTCCACTTGTGGCTCCTTGAGTCCTCCGTGAATTCATAAATTTCACAAGTAGCTCTGTAAGATTGGTAACATTTGCATTGACTGCAGAGAGGTTGCTTTCAAGTACGCTTTGGCGATGTTCCAAAGTCTTGAAAGAAGCCATATCTACAAGCCCATGATCTCCTAGATCATTAGCATCATGCATATTAGTGTCAACAGCACCCGTGGTGCCTTGATTTTGATCTACATGCTCAAAATCAAACGTGTGTGTAGGTGGGATATCCTCACTAGCCATGGTAAACACACACTAATATAAAGAGAGAAAAGAAAACAACAACTTGTACCTTGAGAATTGAAGTCTTTGTGTTTTGTATGCTCGTGATTTGCGTTGCATGTGAACCTCGCCTTGCGAGAATTTGAGCGCTTCACTTGTCGTTTGTTGTAAGAAAACCTTTGATGATTCTTCACAAAAACTCATCATTTTTGTGAAGGATTTTCTTCACTTTGAAGCTACCTCCTTAAGGAAAAAAGAATTTTTGGAGGAAAACTTGCTTTCCTCCGAGAAGTAAAAAGGAAGGGTGTAGCTACTTCCTTGAAGTTTGAAGCTTTCCCTTTCCTTCTAGTTTTTGTTTAAACACAAGTAAGCTATCTTTCCTTGTTATACACAACAAGGGTCAATAGCTTGATGGTAAAGTGTTGGCCTCTTACCCTCATGGGGTGGGTTTCAACCCTCCTTCATGAAAGGGTAAGCGGGCCTTCCTATGTGCGCAGCCAATGGCGCCAAAGGAAGCCTTCGAAGCCTTGGTGCTGTCGAGTTGCCGGTCGAGTTTGCCTTCGTCGCCCGTTGTGGAGGGCATAGATGGGGCGGCCACGATCAATTGTTGCTATCTGTCCACGCATTGCAAATGGGAAAGCATGACTGTCTTCTTTTGTTGCACAACAGAGACGCCGCTATCTACGGAACGTGGGAGATAAGCAGAGCATCGCACGCACATGCAACAACCCGCTTTTAGCCTTCTCCCAAAAATAGCTCGGATACCAGTGAAATGGTGGTGGTAATGTGTGTGCTAGTCTCCACCCAACCGTGCTATCTTATAGCCTCCCCCTAGTGTACACATTTTTCAGCCATGCCAGTGGCCTTGCCCATAGGACCCATGTCCTTACATGTTTGAAGCAAAGCAAAGCTTCCTTCACTCTTTCGTTCTTTTTTTGTTCAAAAGCATAGATTTGGGACATTGTGTTATGTTTGATTCCCCATTTCAAAAACTCCTCCGTGAATTCTTGAAAGAGTTGTGCTATGTTGGGAAAATCATCCCTATTTAGTACTTGGAACCAAGTCAAAGATATTCCTTATAATGTCAATCCAAATCCCTCATGGAAATCTGCAATTCATTCAGCTCTCAAAACTTGTTTGAAGAGTGAGACATGAGCATATAGATCCCCTGACCCATTGTACTTTGTTTTGATATATTGAACCACTTGATATGGGCTTAATCGTTGTGGTTCAATCACCAATCTAACCAATTTGTGGTCTTGCGGAAAGACATCTCTCGTTCTCTCCTCTCGTCTTGGAGAAAATCCTAGTGGAATCCTCTCTGTTGCGTGTTCTATCATAATTTTTTACTGAAAGTAAGTAAAGTTCGGAGTACCCTTGTATGTGTATCGTTCTAGGTCAATTGGATTGACAAGTATATACTTATGTTTGTACTTATCTACCATCAAAACTTGCACTCCGTTGGTATCTGTATACATGAATGCATAGAGGTTCTTATGGAGGCATCTCTCCAGCATAGGGTTCTACACACTTGTAGAAGATATATGGATCCCCATTTGTGAACCTATACAAGCCCTCATGAGCATAATTTGTAAGCACTCTAATAGATTCATTGGCTTTAATGAATCTTACGTTCGATTTATTGATCAGAGGATGCCTCTCCTCTAGGTATTCTCCCAATCTCCTTGTTGTCGGCATTACAATATTTTTTATGTCTTTGAGTGGAGTAGAGAACCCTTGTGGCGTCTAATTTTTCATGGTTAAGGCTCACTCAAAACTCTCAAGATAGTCCTTAACAATCCCACTTTGTCTTAGTGCAACTTATCCCTTGTTGCCCCCTGTAAGGTCTCTCAAAAGTCAGGACTTTGTGACTTTTGTGGTCTCTTGAAAATAGTTATGGGTACCTAAAAGTTTGGATTTAGGAAACCTGGGAAAATTCAGCTCTAGAATTCAATCCTATTGCCAGCAAGCTATCTTCCTAGCTATACTTGACTCAATTTGGAGTTGTCTATCAAAAGCTAGAGCACTTTTAGTGAATTGCACTTGAAACAGCACTCAAACCAGTTTCAGGATAAGAACACACGAACTTTGTCTTGTATCTTGGTCTCTAGATGGTATTTTTAGCTCAAAATTGAGATTTGGGATGTACTCAAGTATATCTACAAGATCACAAAGTCAAATACCCCCACTATGCTGAGGTACATGGATCATGATCCATGTTCCTCTATCAATTGTTTTTTCACATTTTCCCAAATTTTGACTATGTGTAGACAAGGTCATATGCAAGCTTTATACCAATTTTCATCAAATTTTGAGGTTGAGGTACATGGATCACGATCCATGTTCACTTGATCTCTTGGCAGCTTCTTGTACTCTATGTCCACAAGCTCATTAGGAGAAATATAAACCTTGCATGGGCCTTGTAAGGAATCCTAATTTTTAGGGATTAAGGTTAATGTTGTGTGGGATTTAGGGGGCAAGGGCATTGAAGAAGGTAGTTTTGAGTAGGCTTTTCTCGCCTTTTTTTAGACAAATGTAGGATGTGGACCTAAAGGGTTACTTTCTCTCTCTAGCTTTTTTTAAAGTGAAGGAAGCATAGGGGTGTGTCCACATCAACAAAAACGTGGGTCACAAAGAGACAAAATTTGACTTTTTTTTTGAAAAAAATCGTTTTTACTTGTTTCTAACTTAAAACTCCCTCCCAACATATATACATATCCAAAAATCATTTTTTGACCCATTTTTTAACCCACAAGCTTAGAAAGTCCATTTTTTCAAAACTCTTTTCCCCCAAAAAGTAATAAACATTTTGTTCTCTCCTCCTCCTCCCTCCTCCCTCCTCCCTCCTCTCTCTCTCTCTCTCTCCCTCTCCTCTCCCTCCCTGCCCCTACCTTCCTCCTCCTCCCCAATCTCTCCCTCCCCCCCCCCCCCCCCTCCCCCTCTCTCCTCCCATCTTCCTCAACCTCTCTACCCTTCCCCCTCTATCTTTTCATTATTTGCTTCCTCACGCAACAGCTTCCATGGTGCTCACGGACATCACAAATGGTTTGCTTCCACCACCACGTACTCCGCACACCAAAAGCATACATATTCGCTTACCCACGGCATTTGCACCGAAGAACACTAGTGAAGGTGATCAAAGGTCATCACAGGAACGTCGCACCGCTTGTGAGACCATTGTTGACATTTGGGTGGATGGCCATTTGTACCCTTACGATCCTATAAGCCGCTTCCATCCACAGTTTAATAGACTTTTCACATTTCTTCAATTTCTTGGGAGGGGAGAAGCATGCTTGTTAGGCTATTGCAAGCGGTTGTGTATGGGTGCAGGTGCTTCTTTGCATATGTGGATGCACGAATGTCAAGCTCTTCACCTCAAGATGACGGCATTACAAGAAAGTGTTGCCTCTTCGGAGAGGGCAGTTAAAACTCTTGAACAACAAATGCAAGAAAAGGATTCCCACATCCAGAAGCTTACCAACACCATGACATACTTGAAAGAAACACCCCTTGGTGCAAGGGGATGCAAACGCACGTATTCATCCATTGAAACTCTTGCACATTCGGGAGGAGCACGCAAACGACGAGTTACAGCCACAAGGTGATTTGGTCTTTACTTGCATGATGCATTCTTACTTCACACTATTTTCTACCATTTATGTTTATTTGTTGCTAGAAACTTCATCCAGGAGGCATGCGGTGGAACAAGCCAAGATGATCGATTCAACCTTCTCACTAGTTGTCTCAATACCCAGGACGTGATTTCTATCTTACAATCACCTGGAGATAAGCACATTAAGGATGCAGTCACCAAGGACCTTATGCGTAAATTAAGAAATGTGGTTAGTGATGATGATGTTCAGCAAGCTTGTGATGAGGCTGGAATCAGCACCAAAGCCTATCAGGCTATTTTCCAACTCCTAAAGGATGTCCTCAAAGAACATGGCATTGTGGATAACCTATTTCCCATTCCTCACAAGGTCAAGCTCGCAAAGAAGGCAACAAACAAAGATATGTTCTCCCGCATTGGGACATACCTACACATTGAGGACACAATGCCAACTTCCCTTTATGCTTCGTGCGCAACAAAGACAAGGGGAAAAGGTAAGAAACAATCCAGAAGACCTTTGGAGAAGGGCTTTCCTTACACAATGTGGAACAATATTTTCATGGATCTTAGAAGGCTTCAAGAAGCCATGCTTAGATTTTACGAGTTACCTGAAGAAGGTGACATACTTTACTTTTTTCTTTGGTATTATTCTTATCATAGACTCTGAAGTTTAAGCTCTTAGCACTATTTATTTTGTAGTGCTTAGCACAAAAGTCGCTTTTGTGCCGAAACTCGATGAGTGTCAAATAGTGAAAGGTCGAAGGTTAGAGAGGCTAAATGTCACTCTAATGAACGAGGCCCTTCTGCAAACCAATCGAAGGGATTCAGCCATCTCCCACCCCATCTTTTAGCGTGCAATCAGAGAAAGACATTTGGTGGTTGGGTGCTATTGAGGTGCCCAAAGAGACCAATGGAGTTCTTTCATGGATTTTTGAGAGAAATCCATGGATCACAGAAGTAATACACTCCCAAATTGCAGGTCAGAAGTTGGAGATTGAGGGTTTTGGTAGTTATGATGTGGAGTGGCACTTAGGTGGGGATTTGCAGACCATAAAGTGTTTACTTGGCTGCAAACAAGGGGCTTCTTCTCTCATGCCTTGTCCATTTTGCACTCGAGGGTACAAACCTAATGGAAAAAAGTCACATAAGAGCACTGCAAAGGCCAGTTCCATGCTTCCATGGCAAGGGCATGGAGAACAAGGGTTAGATTGTCGTGATGTCGGAGATGAAGGTAGAGAATGGGAAGCGTCTATTCTGAGATGTCCCATGCTCAATGCCCAGACCGTGATCAAAAGGACCACGCTTGGAATCCAATCTTTTGATTTCCTCTATCGAATGTACATTTTTGTACATTACACGCATTCGTGCGCATTTTTGATAGGCTATTGAAGCTCCACATTGACTATGCTTTCACAATGAAACCGTTGGAAAAGGCCCAGGAAGTGATCGAAAGAGTGGAGGTACTCTTGAATTCCATTGGCTGTCACGGTGGAAATGTGTCTATCGTTGCTGCAAAGAACACAGGGGAGGCCCATGAAATTGCTCAACAAGTGTCAATGAGTGGACAAAAAGCTAGACACTTTTTGAAGAAAGTTTCCCAAGGAAAGCCAAGTCGATATGATGCTCAAAACATCTCCAACCAGCAGGCAGGTAACCTTTGGGATCTTTGGAAGGAGTTATGCAAAGCTACTACCGACAATGATTCAAATGGCGAGCTTGCAAACAAGCGCAAGAAATTTTGGGCACATTTTGATAAAATGGTCAAGCTTATGGGCCTTAACAGCACAACAGAAGAACAACGCCAATCATCTCAAGAAGCCTTGGCGGATTTTACCAAGGTCTTCACCCTTTCTTGGGGTGAAAATAACATCACACATTACATGGTAAGTCATTTTACATGGTGTATTCATTACAAGGGATTGTTTTTATTTAATAATGTGGATTGTTTACTCATGTGAACAGCATATCTTGTTTGCGCATGGTGCATTTTTTATGCACAAGTATGGATCGCTTGAAATTTTTAGCACTCAAGGCATGGAGAAGTCCCATTATCGAGCAAGGGGAGTGTACTATAAAAATACTCGACATGGTGGTGGAATGGTGCAATCCAATTATTTGGAGGAGATGTTCAATTGGTTTTTTCGCACAACATTTGCTCGTAAGCTCACAATGGAGCATGCGCGACAATCCAAGATTGCTATTGAAGTGCGGAAATGGAGTCGTCAAGAGCATAGCAACAAGTGGAAAATGTCGCAAGGTCCCACCAAGCATGCTGCATGGCGGCGATGCAGAGTGCGACAAGGATCAAAGTGGATACTCCGCGAGTCACTAAACATGAACGCAAGGTCCAACTCTTAGCGACATGTTTATTTAAAAAATAATAATTTTTAAAAAAAATTAGTGTGAAGAGGGCCCTTTTTAAATGGGCCCTTATAAATATTGCATGCTCTCATAAACCACTCATTTCTTAAGAACAAGTGAGCTCTTACCAACGAAATGGCGTGCACCAAACAAACCGTGAAAGAGCATCCGCCTGCCAACAAAAACACCCTCCAAGGATGTGAGAAGCCGTCATGGCTTAAAGGCACAAGAAAACGGCCACGAACGCCTGGCCGTTCCAGGAACTCATCTGATAGTGGGCATGGTGGTAGGGCACGAGAGTCATCGAGGACTATTGAATCTCCACCTCCTCAAGATATAACACCTAGAAGGAGAATGAAGCAACATGACCAGCGATGGAGAGAAGAAGAGGGCCAGGAAACAACAGAGTCCAATAGGGAGCAACCGTCGTCGCGCCACCAATCACAAGCACGACCATCCAGGACTCGGGCGGTCCATACAGACACTGAATCAGAGAGTGAGCCACCATGGTTGCGAGATAAAATACCGCGCACACACCGGGTGGCCGTTGGGGGGAAGACATTGCCTGGAGGCCAGGGAGCTTTCCCCACATGACAAGATCGGCAACCAAGGGAAGAGGAATAATCAGAAGAGGCTGCAGAACTAGCCCCTAAGCATGCAAACAGGCGCAAGTCTAAGTTTTTCAAGAAGCCTAAACGCTGCCCACTAGCAAATGTGCAAGTGCCCCCAAGACAACCGTAGCAGCGCCGAAAAATAGCAAGGGCATTTGCAGAAATTCGCAACTACCAGAAGACGACGGAGCTTTTGATTCGACGCGCCCCCTTTGCTCGCACTGTGAAGGAGGTGCTTCAAAGCTATGGAAATCAGTATAGAATGCAAGCAATAGGGCTAGAGGCTATTCAAGAAGCTGCAAAGGCCCACATCATTTCGGTGTTGGAAGATACCAACCTATGCGCCATACATGCAAAGCGAGTGACAATATAGCCCAAAGATATGCAGCTTGCACGTCAATTGCGACGAGACTTTGAGCATTAGCCAAAGTTACCCCTCTTTTTGTATTGCACACCCTTATCTTTGTAATGATTTGACTTTCCAATGACAATATGATCAACAGTTGTGTCTACTGTGTCTATTATCTTTGTAATGAAATGACTTTGTAATTTCAAGTTTTGTATGTAATTTCAGTCAATTTCAGTAAATTTGTGCTTTTTAAGTACCCTTGGGGGTAGATAAGCCTATAAGGGGAAAAAAAAATCCAAGCCACAAGGGCGCGCAAATGGCCCCTCCATCAGTTTTGGATGGGCCATTTGCGCGCCCTTGTGGCCAGGCTTTTTTTTGCACAAGGGTACCTAAAAAGCACAAATTTACTAAAACCTATTGGTTTTGCAACATTATTTTACATGGATCCTTGTGGACACCCTTTTTTGGCCATTTCAAGCTTTGAATTCCCTATAGGATATTAAAAAAAATAACATATTGTGAAACCAAGTGTCTATGCAACATTATTTGGATTTTTCACATGTCCAATGTAATTGGACTTTTTGGTGCAGGGGTGTACTAGGTAGAGCTAAAGCAGGTGATAGTGTGTTGGAAACTTCATTTCATAATTGATTTCACCTTTTCTAGTGTCCTTGAGTGTGAACATATGCTAGAATTTCCATAAAAAGGGTGCATCTAAATTAATGATGCAAAACCAATTCATTTCAATAAATTTGTGCTTTGTAAGTATCCTAGGGGGTAGATAAGCCTACCAGGGGCAAAATAAAGCCTAGCCACAAGGGCGCGCAAATGGCCCATCCAAAACTGATGGATGGGCCATTTGCGCACCCTTGTGGCTAGGCTTTTTTTGGCCCTTGGTAGGCTTATCTACCCCCTAGGGAACATAAAATACCCAAATTTACTGAAATTGACTGAAATTACATACAGAACTTGAAATTACAAAGTCACTAATCAAAACAATTTTCATATCACCAATTGAAACAATTTTCAAAATTGACAAATCACATTCAAAAGAATTTTCAAGATAGAGAGACAATTTCAAATATTTTTTATTACTTACAAAACGGTGATTTTACATCATGTATCTGAGGAGTTCATAATTTTTTTGACCATTTCCAGGCGCCTATTTTGCGCATAAGGCAACTCCCCAGTCAAGAGGGACTGCGCTATGGCCTTTGGGTCAGTTGAGCCAATGGAAGCATGTATCCCTATCTGGGCAAGCACTTTACCACGAAAGCCAGTGCCAAACGCTGTGCATACAAGGGATCTACGCACTAGGAACACTTGATGCGCAGTTTGAGCAATGGTGCTCAAACTCAAAAACTTGCTCAAAGCTTTTAACGACCAAGTCATAAAATGGGCTTGGGGAGTAAATTCATTATGCATAATGGCCACATCGCCAGGGGGGAGTTGTCCTAGGTAATGCGCAAGGGAAGCTTGAGGTCCAAAGCGCGTCCGCTTGCCACCCGTCCTTGCAGCAAAATCATCAACCTCCACGACATCCTGTCATAAACCGATGAAGGTTGAGAGAAAAGACAATGAAGGATAAAACAGTAACATGAAATTTAGGATACAGTTTACCTCCTGCTCCTTGTCGTCCTCCTCCTTGTTGCCCTTTGCATCCAAGTCAATGCTCCCATGCACCACAGATACGACCTTTGGATCATCAGATGGAAATATGCATAATGGCATAGACATCCTAGCAGCCTCAACCTTGGCTTGCGTGGCTTGGAATTCTTCATCAGCCATGTGCAACTGCTCTACTGCGAGGACCTCCGCACATACAACTGCAATAGTGTCAGCAACAGAGTCCCCATCTCGCAAGAGCTTGCTTTCTAGGGCATCTGGCGTATTGTCTAAGGGACATTTGGTGTTGTTGCATAGCACGCTCAAGCATTCATCCATGCGCAGGCCAAATGCTTTCTCCAAATCATGCAGGAACACGTACTCCTCCCCATCCACTAACACTGAGGAGAAGCGGCTGATTTCTACCTCTGGGATAGCCACATACGTCAGTGGTAGTGTAAGGTCTCTGACCCCAACCAAAAAGAGCACCCTTGTACCATGAAATGATCATAATGGAAAAAAGTTACTATTTTTAGCAGTTTTCCGAATTCTGTCAGTGCCATAATGTTTAAAATGTTATAAAGCTTCAAAATGTGAATTAAAATAATTTTTGTGAAAATTTTCCAAATATAGTAAGTTTTTGGTCACCCGACCCGTCCAGTCTCGACCGGCTCGAAAATCTGCAACCGTACCCCGAATTTGAAAAAAAATGCATTTTCGGACTCCGGGGGCTACTAAATATGGCAGGTACTCGGGCCAGTACACCTTAGTTAGAGCTTCGTATGGCAATTTACGGCATCAAAATCCGTTTCGTATGACCCGTTTTAGCCTAGAACCAATTTTCCTAAAAATTGTTCGGGGAGGTACCGGGGGCCCGGAACTGTGTGGGAACAGGTTCCAAGACACTCCATACCAGCTTTAGTAGCTAGGGGGCGCCCTCTTGCTTTGTGGGAGTCCTGGGAGAGTTTCCAAGCCAGTAACTAAGTCTTAGAGTCAGTTAAACTAGCCAACCTGACACTTGGTGAGTAGGCAACTAGACTTGCCAATGCAGTGAACTGAGTGCTCCTCCAGATGCTAATAGCAGGGCTGGTCGATTTTCAGCCTGTAGGAGCCTATTTAAAGGCTCACACACACACACACACACACAGGCATGTATGCTCACACACACACATTGCATACTCACACACCTACACACTGGGAAGGTGCTGCCGGCACACACACAGCTTTTGAAGGAGAAGCAAGGAGGGAGGTGCTGCCAAAATTCCCATCTCGAGGATTCATTGCATCAAAAATTTAAGAGGATTCTCAGCCCTAATCACGTTAATTATGGTTTAATTACTGCTCTTCTTAATCTCATCATTACCCACTCATAATTCTTGTCTACTATACCTACTTCTGGCTATAATTCTCTATAGCTGCTCTCTAAGTTTTCATAGCTACACTTCATTACATAATTATCATTCATTTAGTTAGTTTATTCAGCCATTCATCATCCTTAATCAAGGATTAATGCATGATTAGGAAAGATTCTCTCTCTAGGCGGTATAGTCAATAAATTGTCAGCTAGTAATAGTGTAGATTTGTTAGAATTCAATCTTTCACTACTCAATAGAGTTGTAATTAAATTATACTTAATCTTCTCCCACATTTAGATGCGATTAAGGCTAAAAATTAATCCGTCATTAGTCCAATAAGAAGAAGGGTTTTTCATCACACATGCCTGCGGTCACTCTGCACCTTCACATTGCTCTAGGAAAATGAATGAGCTTGCTTACTTCATATCTTTCATGAATCAATTAGAAAAACTCTGAATTTCTTAATCATCTAAGCCAAGTAATTAACCTTAGAGTCGTTTCCCATAGGGTGGATACAGAATTACCCTTAAAATTGCTAGGGCAAAAAGGGAAAAATCTAACCTCGTGCATAAGGAGAAGTCTTTAATAAATCTAATCTGCCGATTGGTTTGTCATGTTAATCTCGGACCTTAGCTCTTTTTTTTTCAAGTCTATCATTTAAGTAGTGAGAAAAATGGCCCCGGTTAAGAGAACTCGCTTCGGTGGAGCCCACGACCGCGAGGCGGGAACAAGCAATGTCAACGGAAAAGGAAAGGTTCCCATGGACGAGCAAATATCGGCCATCTCACGGGCTATTGACGAAGAAATGGAAGAGGTAGGTCCCAATTTCTATTCAAGTTGTTTAATTAACATTGCATACGATTAGTTAGGAATGAACATATCCCCGAACATGTTGGAGAAATCCGAAAGAAACCTCGGCATTGAATGCATATTACATTTAAGTATAAAGTAGGAAAGAAATGATTGATGGGTATGTTGTTTGCAAGAGGAAAGAATGTTTGCTAGGGAAAATTTTAGCTCGGCATGTTCATTCTATTTCCAATGTTGAATTAGTCATGAACCCCCTCTTGATCACAGGGGGCAGAGTTCCTGGTTAAGGGCTTTTGAATCCACGACTACTGGTTGAGTGGTGGATACCCACGACTGCTGGTTAAGCGGTGGGAACCCACGTCTTGCTTTCTATGCGGTGGGAGTGTCCATGACGTGCTTTCTATGCGGTGGACATACCTAGTTGTATGGGCAGCTAGGCGACAACGGGAGGAGTGAACTCTCGCTGGAGGGGGGATGTTGTACCTTCAGAACATTGGAACTTTTATGAATAAGTTTGAGTAGAATTTTTACTAGAATTCTGTCTTGGTGTTGTTTGCAATATGGTTGAAGGGCTGTTTTAACGAACCATGTGATTTGAAATTAAATAAGGAATATTTATGTTGAACAACCTTTGTTGTAGTAATTAGGTCACACGAGGAAGTGTGAGTGTGGGGGTGGAAAGTGGGGGCTTGGCTCGGGTTGCCAAAGCCTACGAGATGGGTGGTCCCGATTGGTCGGGAACTCTCTGTCCCCATAGTGCTTACTCGATATTGGTATTACTCATTGCCCCTAGAGCGGCGAATCCTCGACAGTACGTGCCTCTGAAACATGGGGAAAAAGGCACTCGGGGTTTCTCTCCTCTTGGAAGGTGGGGCTTAGGATCGCTAGATAGTTAAGTACGCTTCCCCTGCGAGGTGGAGCTAGATCTCGTTGCTAGTAGGCTCGAACTCGACTCACTTTGTGATGAGAGATCGTCCGCTAGTTGAACCCTGAACCATTTTGTTTGCTTCCGCTATAGATCTAGTGGCCACCAGGTTTACCATCAGATCTGTTGTTTGATACGACAGGGTGGGGACCTCACACCTGGTATCAGAGCTATAGGTTTACGAACTGGAAAATGATGTTGTTTGAAATTTTAAAAACTAAAGGATTGTAGGATAGCTCGTACTCAAAGCTTGAGCATGATGCTTCCCAAAATAATGACATTGGATTTGTCTAGTGGATTGTCTCCTGAGTGATGTTAAAGAGTTTTACTCGTTGAGCTTGTCGGGATTCAGTGGGTTCCACATGATGTTTTTTTTTTAGAAGACGGTGGTGCGACTAGTGCTGCGGGCAGGTAGCCTGTTGATGCACATAAAGTTATAAGTATGGATCAAAGCTCTCGAGTAAAGTTTTTACCATTATTTATCGGACAATTTTGGATGTATTCAATGGAGTTTAAATGGTGGAATGGTTAAAATCCTTTGTGATAGATGTACAGATTAAGTAGGCTGGTTAAGCCCAAAAGTTGAATTTCTTCTTGAGTATGGAAAAGCTTAGGTTCATTTGAGAAGAGTGCTATAGTAATGAGTTTTATACCATTGGATAGGCACCGCTTGCTGCTCTCTACTCGGCAGTGCAAGAGAAGAAGCTCCTCCTTAAACAAGCTCAGCCTCCAACCTTTAAAGGCGAAGGGAAAAATGTGGAAAGAGATGCAGAAGTATGGATGGAGGCTATGGACGACTATTTTGAAGCTGCGAGAACTCAACCCGAGAACCAAACCATGCTTGCAATGTTCCGCTTGTCTGGTGATGCCAAGATCTAGTGGAAACAACATTGCAGGGACTTGGATATCAAGGGATCTTCCCAGTCATGGGAAGACATCAAGGCTGCTGTGATGGGGTGTTATTTACCACCCGCCTATAAAACCTTGAAGATGAATGAGTTCTTTTCCCTTCGGCAGCTGACTTCATCTGTCGAAGAATATTATTCAAAGTTTGTCACTCTTCGGAGATATGCTCCTAAGATGACATTGGAACAACAGGTAGCACGGTTCTGCCAAGGACTCATCGACCCCCTGAACAACCGACTAGAAGCTCTCAGGCCAGTAACTTTGCAAGATGCCTTGCTAAGGGCCAAACCGTTAGCTAAAGAGATTTAGAGGACTACCCAAGATAGTGAATACTATTTGTCGAAGAGGGCCAGGACAGACAACTGGAGTAACAGACAAATCAACCCTGCATACAACCATCGTCCGGTAGTAGCTACCACGACAGCTACCGAGTTTCCCAATATAAGATGCTTTGAGTGCCAGGAGTATGGACATTACAAAAGTCGATGTCCAAAAAGGATTTCCCAAACATCTGGTGCTAATAATGTATCTCTGAACGTCAACGGGCGAGGTCAACCAAATGGAAGAGGAGGCAGAGGAAGAGGAAACATAGGGCAAGGAAACGGAGCTTTCGTTAATGCCGCAGTGAGACAACCAACTTTGGGTGATGAAGCTGATGAGAGAGAAGCAATGTATGATGCAACTGCTAATCCTAGTGAGCAATAAATCAAGCACCAGAATCTCATCAAAGTTCAGCAGAATAAGACGCATAAAGCTAAAGACTACTCTATTATCAAAGGATATCTTTACTTTAGATAAAGGATATATGTACATAAGTAGTTAGCATAGAGTTTATCCAGATTTATTCTTGAGATGAGGACATCTTAAATTTTTCATGTTGGGGAGGTTGTAAGGTCCCTGACCCCAACCAAAAAGAGCACCCTTGTACCATGAAATGATCATAATGGAAAAAAGTTACTATTTTTAGCAGTTTTCCGAATTCTGTCAGTGCTATGATGTTTAAAATGTTATAAAGCTTCAAAATGTGAATTAAAATAATTTTTGTGAAAATTTTCCAAATATAGTAAGTTTTTGGTCACCCGACCCGTCCAGTCTCGACCGTCTCGAAAATCTGCAACCGTACCCCGAATTTGAAAAAAAATGCATTTTCGGACCCCGGGGGCTACTAAATATGGCAGGTACTCGGGCCAGTACACCTTAGTTAGAGCTTCGTATGGCAATTTACGGCATCAAAATCCGTTTCGTATGACCCGTTTTAGCCTAGAACCAATTTTCCTAAAAATTGTCCGGGGAGGTACCGGGGGCCCGGAACTGTGTGGGAACAGGTTCCAGGCCACTCCAGACCAGCTTTAGCAGCTAGAGGGCGCCCTCTTGCTTTGTGGGAGTCCTGGGAGAGTTTCCAAGCCAGTAACTAAGTCTTAGAGTCAGTTAAACTAGCCAACCTGACACTTGGTGAGTAGGCAACTAGACTTGCCAATGCAGTGAACTGAGTGCTCCTCCAGATGCTAATAGCAGGGCTGGTCGATTTTCAGCCTGTAGGAGCCTATTTAAAGGCTCACACACACACACACAGGCATGTATGCTCACACACACACATTGCATACTCACACACCTACACACTGGGAAGGTGCTGCCGGCACACACACAGCTTTTGAAGGAGAAGCAAGGAGGGAGGTGCTGCCGAAATTCCCATCTTGAGGATTCATTGCATCAGAAATTTAAGAGGATTCTCAGCCCTAATCAAGGTAATTATGGTTTAATTACTGCTCTTCTTAATCTCATCATTACCCACTCATAATTCTTGTCTACTATACCTACTTCTGGCTATAATTCTCTATAGCTGCTCTCTAAGTTTTCATAGCTACACTTCATTACATAATTATCATTCATTTAGTTAGTTTATTCAACCATTCATCATCCTTAATCAAGGATTAATGCATGATTAGGAAAGATTCTCTCTCTAGGCGGTATAGTCAATAAATTGTCAGCTAGTAATAGTGTAGATTTGTTAGAATTCAATCTTTCACTACTCAATAGAGTTGTAATTAAATTATACTTAATCTTCTCCCACATTTAGATGCGATTAAGGCTAAAAATTAATCCGTCATTAGTCCAATAAGAAGAAGGGTTTTTCATCACACATGCCTGCGGTCACTCTGCACCTTCACATTGCTCTAGGAAAATGAATGAGCTTGCTTACTTCATATCTTTCATGAATCAATTAGAAAAACTCTGAATTTCTTAATCATCTAAGCCAAGTAATTAACCTTAGAGTCGTTTCCCATAGGGTGGATACAGAATTACCCTTAAAATTGCTAGGGCAAAAAGGGAAAAATCTAACCTCGTGCATAAGGAGAAGTCTTTAATAAATCTAATCTGCCGATTGGTTTGTCATGTTAATCTCGGACCTTAGCTCTTTTTTTTCAAGTCTATCATTTAAGTAGTGAGAAAAATGGCCCCGGTTAAGAGAACTCGCTTCGGTGGAGCCCACGACCGCGAGGCGGGAACAAGCAATGTCAACGGAAAAGGAAAGGTTCCCATGGACGAGCAAATACCGGCCATCTCACGGGCTATTGACGAAGAAATGGAAGAGGTAGGTCCCAATTTCTATTCAAGTTGTTTAATTAACATTGCATACGATTAGTTAGGAATGAACATATCCCCGAACATGTTGGAGAAATTCGACAGAAACCTCGGCATTGAATGCATAGTACATTTAAGTATAAAGTAGGAAAGAAATGATTGATGGGTATGTTGTTTGCAAGAGGAAAGAATGTTTGCTAGGGAAAATTTTAGCTCGGCATGTTCATTCTATTTCCAATGTTGAATTAGTCATGAACCCCCTCTTGATCACAGGGGGCAGAGTTCCTGGTTAAGGGCTCTTGAATCCACGACTGCTGGTTGAGCGGTGGATACCCACGACTGCTGGTTAAGCGGTGGGAACCCACGTCTTGCTTTCTATGCGGTGGGAGTGTCCATGACGTGCTTTCTATGCGGTGGACATACCTAATTGTATGGGCAGCTAGGCGACAACGGGAGGAGTGAACTCTCGCTGGAGGGGGGATGTTGTACCTTCAGAACATTGGAACTTTTATGAATAAGTTTGAGTAGAATTTTTACTAGAATTCTGTCTTGGTGTTGTTTGCAATATGGTTGAAGGGCTGTTTTAACAAACCATGTGATTCGGAATTAAATAAGGAATATTTATGTTGAACAACCTTTGTGGTAGTAATTAGGTCACACGAGGAAGTGTGAGTGTGGGGGTGGAAAGTGGGTGCTTGGCTCGGGTTGCCAAAGCCTACGAGATGGGTGGTCCCGATTGGTCGGGAACTCTCTGTCCCCATAGTGCTTACTCGATATTGGTATTACTCATTGCCCCTAGAGCGGCGAATCCTCGAGAGTACGTGCCTTTGAAACATGGGGAAAAAGGCACTCGGGGTTTCTCTCCTCTTGGAAGGTGGGTCTTAGGATCGCTAGATAGTTAAGTACGCTTCCCCTGCGAGGTGGAGCTAGATCTCGTTGCTAGTAGGCTCGAACTCGACTCACTTTGTGATGAGAGATCGTCCGCTAGTTGAACCCTGAACCATTTTGTTTGCTTCCGCTATAGATCTAGTGGCCACCAGGTTTACCATCAGATCTGTTGTTTGATACAACGGGGTGGGGACCTCACAGGTAGTGGCACTGGAGTGTCACTAGGGCCAGCCGCAACTATGGATTTCTCAACCACTTTCTATAGACCCCTAGGGTACTCGAGCCGGTGTGCCTTTCCTTCCGCTGTTGGGGATAACCTGCTCCTCCTTGGTGTCCTTGATAAAGGACCCAACCTGAAGGTGTGGTGAGCGTCCTCCAAATCACATTCCTCCCTCACCAAGAAGATAAATGTTGCGAGCCGAGAAAGGTACTCCACCCCCAACTTGCGCTTCTTGAGCGCTGACACCCCTAGGGCTTGCTCGTCCAAGTAATGGTCTGCATCGGTTGCAATTTCTTGGAATCGTTGCAACCGCTTGGAGAATGGGCGATCACCTTTGTGTATATAGCGCAAAAGATCGCAAGGCACCCAGATCCCTACATGTGGGGGGATAGATACAGAATATTTTATGATGTGCTCCTCCATGAACGCAAAAATCTCGGCAAATGCATCCATGTGAAGGGCAACTATGGCATCAAGGTCAGGGAGACGAGTAAAAAAGGTGTGGAGGTCCAACTTCCCTTTGTATTTGGTGTCCTCGAGGAAGAGGATGAATCGTGACAAAGGGGTGGATGTGGCTGCAGATGCAGAGGCTGTGGAAGCATCCATGTTTAGCCTGGGGTGTAGATAGAAAGTGGAGGAGCTCAAGAGTTGCAAAAGTGAAAATAGTGAATGAGTTAGGTGGCCCCCCTTTTATAATGGACCCTTTTTTTAAGACATTAAAAAAAAGGCAGTTTCACCAAAAAATGATTTCTCATCCCATGCAAACAAATTATATTCAAAGGCATGATTTTCCAAAGCAGATCATGTTGATTACAGCGGGGATCAGTTTGAAAATTGCAAGAGTTACAAAGTTATAAGATCGATAGCATAGTTCCATCCATCCCCCAGTCCTCCTCGACCTTCAATTTGTCTTCCATTCTCTTCCCAATCTGCGGACATTCATTACAATAAGCATCCAATGATCGACAAACCATGATGTATTGAAAATGTGGTGGAAGGATTCTCACCTTGTGACCTTGTAAACAAAATTGTGCTTGTTGAAGGGCCTTAAAACCCATAATAACCAAATGTTCTCGAACATTACTGAGAGTCCAATGCTTGTTCACTTGGACTGCCTCCAAAGCATCGTTGGGCATCTTCACTGCAATGTCAAAGCTTGCAATAGCGCCGTCTACACTCTGTAAGGGAGTCCACACTCCAAGCTTGCACATCCAACGATCATAGTGAAATCGTATGTACAAGGAGGTGCGGGATTTCAAATAGCGCATTCCAATACCTGAAGCTCCAACCTTACAACGGTACCGGTCCCCGTTGTGCATGCCCTCCACAAAACCCCATTCCTCTTCTAAAAGCCTTCCTAATTCCTCGTAATGCGCATCTTTACATACAAGCATTGTGGTAGTCTCCACAAATCCAAACTCTTTAAAAATGTGCACAAAACAATGAATAGGCAAACACCAATTCAAGCCCATAGACCTAGAAGCTTTAGAGTATTTCAAAGAGTTTTGGACATCCATTATCATCTTTTGCTTGAAAGATGCTACCGACCACAAATCTGGCACCGGCCACTCCATACTTAATAAGGAAGTTACTTTGATGGGTTCAAGCATTCCGAACGCTTGTGTAGAAGTAGGGACAATATAGGACTGAGAATAGAAGAAAATCCTTCTTTGAACCAGTTTGGTTGGGCAAAGATGTGGGAACATTATTGCTCCAATATCTGCATGTATAGCATTGAATGTGCCGGAGAGACTATGTAGTGGCTGCTCCTCCACCAACGTGGATGGAAATATGACTATAAATGCATGACAAATCTTAAGTATGAATCCATAATAACATTACACTGTGATTTCACACCTAGCTTTGTATTCTCAAAACATGTACTTACAATGTGTTGGAAATCGAGGTGGTTGTTGCAAATGCATGGTTGACATTGAGAAAACATGTTGCGCAATGGCTACGGTCCCCTTGTCTTTGCGGTTCTTGAAGCCAAGGAGCTTTCCTTTCCAATGAAGATCCAAGTTTGCACGATTCCGCACACGATGAGGGCCAATAGCAGATGGTTGCATGTATACCCAAGCACCTTTGGTGAACTCTTGTGGCACCCACTCATCATCTACACCTCTAGTGTTGTGGCATGCAAGTGCTGTGACCTCATCCTTTGGCCACCTTTGCGAAGTAGAGTTGGCCATGGTTGAGAAAAGAAAGCTAGGAGGAGGAGAAGGACCTTGCTTGTTGCTACAATGTAGGTGGGATAAAGTGATATGAGAAGGTGGTGTGGCAATGGAAGGTGGTAGGGGAGGAGAGAGGAGCTTCCTTGCAGTAGCAATGGAGATGGTGTAGAGAGAGAGAGAGAGAGAGTGTTGGAGTAGAGGATGAGTGTGATGGTTGCAACCAAGGAGGGGTTGGAAAAGGGGTTCTAGAGAGAGAAAATCACTTTTTGCCTAAGAACTACTTTTGGGGGATCTCTGGATAGAAAAAAAAGGCTTTTCAAAAGTAAACCTCAAATATTTTTGGATTTGGACTTGTTTTGATAGGTCAAATTGCCAGCACTAGGTCTACACTGCGGTTTTCAGTCTGTCACCTATTTTTCTCCCTTTTGACCCAAATTTTCTCAATGTTTTTCAAAATTAGACTTGGAGATATGTTTCCTTGTGTATGCACTACTGATCTGGAAAGTTTCAAGTTAAGTTGCTACTATGGGAACATGGATCACGATCCATGTTTGAAGCCCAAATTAAGTTTTTTTGGTACCATTAGATTGAGCATGAGTACTAGTGGGTCCTATGGTATCATTATTTTTTGAAAATGGACCTATGGATTGAAAGTTAGGTTAGTTGTGTCACTTTTTCAAAGTACTTGGCAATTTAGGGCTTTTGGTTTGGTTTTTTATTTCCAAATTCAGTCTTGAAAATACCACTAGACTCCTTGTGATGTCCTCTAGCTATGGTGCAAATATGGTATCAGTCTGTGGTGACAAAGGAACATGGATCACGATCCATGTACCTATGTGTCAAATGGTAATGAAACTTAACTCACAGCTTGCCCTTGGTCTCTTGATGCTAGCTATGTGGTTTTTGTGTGATTTAGACTTGTTTAGGCTAGGCAAAAGTCAATTCACACGTCTATTTTATGGTTTTCACCTTGAACTATTTTTTGCCCTTTGATGAGTTTTTTGGACTTTTTTGACAAAACTCCTTTGGAGACTTTTGTTCACAATGGTCTCTGCTATAGGCTTGAAAAGTTTCTGCCCAAAAACTTATCAGGGGTACATGGATCGTGATCCATGTTCCACCACTTTTGGACTTGATAGCTTATGACGTTTGTAGCTTGCTCCACAAATCTTTTTGAATTTGGATCAGTTTTGCCCGAGCAAAAATGACTTCTACAGTATGCTGTGATAGTTTTGACAATGTTCACTTTTTGGCTCTTTTGGCCACTTTTTACAAATTTTTTGCATATGGTTCTTTTGGGAAAGTTGTTCCAAATGATATCCCCTATCTACTGGTCTAGTTCTTGTGCAAAATTTCAAAAAAGATACATGGATCACGATCAACGTTTTGAAGCCAAATTGACTTTTCTTGGTACCGTTAGGATCAGCATGTTTACTTGATGCTATGGTATCAAAAATTTTGGATTTGGACTAGTTTTTTTCATTCAAAAGCAAGTTCTTCTTTTGTCTGTCCTACGATTTTTGGCTATCTGGTAAATTTTTTGTGTTTTGATTAAATTTTTTTAATTTTTGGCTATCGTCCCTTTTGGCAAGGTTGTTCCAATAGTTATCAGGGATGTACTTATCAAATATCATCCTGAGATGTCAAAAGGTACATGGATCATGATCCATGTTTGGCAGTATTTTTTCATGAATTTTGTTCTACTGGTTCTCTATGCCCTGTAGAAGCCAAATCTCACCCCTTTTTGAATTTGGATCCCAAAATCTCAAGATTTACCCAATTTTGTGTATGAATCCTTGCTTTTGCTTTTTTGCCCTTACAGTCAATTCTGATGTGATTTTTGAGTTTTTCTTTCAAGAAAACTTGATCAGAGCAATATCCCACTGATGCTCAATGTCACGAATCACTTCTCACCAAAAATGGTCTCTGGGGTATATGGATCGCGATCCATGTTCCTCTATAGAATCTAGCCAGACGTTCCAGATTCATTCTAGAGAGTCTGTTGATACCCTTGATCCACAAAGTTTTGAATTTGGATCACTTTTGAGGTCTCTACCATCAAATTTTTAAAATTTCAGAGTTATGGTCATTTTTGCCAAACCATGGTTTTAACCCTTTTTTCCCTCAATCTTTTAGCCCAAATTTGATGGTCATAGTTTCTCCTTACCCTACTCCTAAGTACTAAAATGAGACATGAAACAAAAACAAATTGAATGGTACAAAATAAAGTCAAAACAGAAAACGGAACAGCACTCTAAAAGCATAGAGAAAATTGGAGAATGAAATACTTTTGTCTATCTCACTCACAACCCCCTTTACTTCTCAAGAATAGATCTAGCAAGTCCTCGACTTCTATACTCTACCAAGCACTAGACCCCGTGTCTACCTGCTTCACTACTCTTAAGGTGTAAATGGAATGGAAGACAAATCTTCAAAAAAGAACGCTCTAAATACGCACTAGGTCACTCCAACGGGTTGCCGTGACGGACGTCTGCAGCATAGCTTTTTGGTACTAACATAATGTCAATACTAAGGGAAGTGACTCTGATGGGACACGGAGACTCTTTGAAATTTTCAATCTCAAGAAGTGAACCTTAACAAAGAAACACAACAACTTTACAAGAAAACCAACACTCAATGATCAGGGAAATCTGCCTATGTCCTTTCTCACAGCTCTAGGTCATCACACCATTTCGGCACTCGAACGGACTCCAAATGCAAGGAAACTTCAGGACGAGGTCTAGGACACATTAGCAAAAGTTTGGACTCAAAAATGGGCCTTGTAAGAAATGCCAGGTCAGCTTAGAGAGAGATAATAAAAAGTCCCTAATTTCATTTTTGATATTCACTTTTAAAAAAACTCGGATATCAGATTTGGGGGGTACGTTTATTAAAACTCTCAAAAAGTGTTCACACAATGATAACATGCGACGGCTCCGAATTGAACGCCGATTATCTCAATCTTTTGGATTTTTCAAAACTAAGATTTGGCGCTCAACGAGGTGCATTGAATGTTATTCTTCTCCTCAGTTTCGCGTCTCTCTTGCTTTACGCCTGCGCGCAGTCTCTTCCCTTGAGCTCTCTTCCATTTGCTCCACTCTTGCGTTCTCCTCTATTTTGAGCTTTCTCATTCACCAAGTCATATCAATGTCATTATCATCTTCACACAGAACTCAAACGAGGAGTCAAGACGATGTGTATCATATGCATATCGAACTGTCCAGAGAATACGAGCCCCTCCAGAAGAAGAATAAGCGCGGCATCCTTTCTGAAGCTTCAAAAGAGAACTTCATATTTCAAGGTAAAAAAAGTGTCGATCTTTGGGTGGATGGCAAGATGTATCCTGAGCATCCTATCACCAACTCAACTCCATCATTCAGAAACATAACGTCATTGCTGAACTACGTAGGAGACGGTTATTCTGGTTTATATGGCTACACCAAGCATTTGGCAGCCAGAAGTGATATTCTTAAGCTTGAGAGATACCTTTCACACAAAGAAAACTTTTGCTTGAAGCAAACTGTGACAGAGTGCGCTCAGCACAACTGAAAGTCAAGGACGAAAGCATCACGCAGCTCACGCAGAATCTCAGAGAAAAAATATTGTCTTGGGTCCTCGGTTAAGAACGACGCTTACGATACATTGAAGAGCTGAAGGTTGGTTCTGGGGATTTGAAGAAGAGGGTTAAAGCAATCAAGTATGATTATCATTCAAGCAGGTTTAATTCATCTTTACATTTGTAGTTTTATATCTTACTTTTCATATTTATGCTTAGATCGTTACTACATCCTCAGTCAAATATTGACAGCAACACACCAACTTCTTCAATTCCTTATGGTCTCATACTTAAACGCAAAGATGTCGCCAGACTTTTGGACGATAAGCGCTACTGCAAGATTGTTGCTAAGCAACTTGACGCTCTTTTGAAACAGAATCAACTCCAAACACGTGATGTTAAGTCAATTCAGGATGAAGCTGGAATATCCAACAAAGGTTATTCTGCAATTTTTAGGTATGTTTGGTGTTTGAATCAATTGTCTTCACCTGTCAAATCAAATGTCTCCAATTTTTAGGTATATTGGATATGTGTAGCATTTGAAAACTTGGAAATAGTCCATTTACTTAATTTTCTCTTTACAGAACTATGCAGCAACAAAGTAAGAAGTTCAATCTCAAGCACACGTTGCTGCCAAATCCTTTCTCCATTCGAAAGACAAGACTAGAGGTCAACCAGGAAGTGCTTCGGACATTGGGCACTCCTTTTCACATTGAAGCAATGTAGGGTAAAAGCATGTTAACCTGTCGCACGATTTTTGTGCTAGTTAGCATTTTCAAGTTAGCATATCTTAGAAAAGTTGGGCGACTAGTAAAATTTTTACAAAATATCAAAATTTATCGGAAGTTGTACATTTGGATTCCTTGTTTCAAGAGCTTTCTACAGATATATCATACGTCATAGATCTTGGAGATGTAGCTCATGTTATTGTACTAGTTAGCATATGTCGAAATTGTGCTAGTTAGCATATGTCGAAATTGTGCTAGTTAGCATTGTCCGGGACATGAAAAAGCATGACACGTTAACATTACAGATCGCCATCAACAGAGAAAGTGGTCTATGACAAATACAATAATATATTTTATGATTTAGTAGCTTTGCAGACATATATTGTTCAAGGTTTCTCAAGAGGAATGCAATGGAGTTTTGAAGTTTGTGCTTAAACTAGATGAGTGTGAGCTAGTGAAAGAGACAAAGGTTGAGCGTGTCTTATGAATAGAGCATTAGATGAAAGCATTGCTTCAGACAACCCTAGAAACTTTAGCGTGCAATCCGAAAACAATATTTTCTTATTAGCCACATTCAAGGTTTGATATCAACAAGTTTTTGCTTTAAAAAATGGTTACACATGTTTCATTTGATTGGTTTGGTTTTTCTCGATGTATTAGACATGGGTTCATACACAGTAGAGTGGCATATGGCTGGAGATCTCAAAACCCTAAAGTGTATGTACAACATCTCAAAAGGAGCAACAAGTAAAAGCCCTTGTTTGTATTGCATGGGAGGAGTCATTGGTCTTGACAAAAGAAATTGGAGGAGAGCACCGGACAGGCACTTGCAGGACCTTAACTTCCGCCCAGTGTTGGATATTCCACTATCCAGAGTACATATTTGCATGATGCATGCACTCTGCAGAATCATTGAGAAACTTATGTTTCTGTACATTTGTTTTGCTTGGACCACTCGGCCAGCATCAGCAAAACAAAGGGCTATATTATCATTGGAAACAGTTTTCTCAGAGATGGGCTTGCATGGAGGACATGTGAAAATAGAGCAGGACGAGAAGAGGTATAAGAATGGTCGAGATGTGCCAAAGAAGTTGTCTATTGGCAGTGTGAAAGCCCGTCTCTTCTTGTCAATGCCAACAAGTGGAAGACAACGCAAAAGCCAAAGTGCTCAGGAAAGGTTGACATTGAGATGCAACCGGTGGAGAAACCTGCACAATGCAGTGGTTGACCACGCAGACAATGGTGCAGCAAGGACTCGCAAAGCGAACATGTGGAAAAGTTTGGATTCCATATTCAAGTTTTGTGAGCTCAATACTTGGAAAGATACTGACTATACATTGTTTCAAGACGCTCTAGAGACCTTCCACAGGTCTTTCATAGCTGCATGAACAAATCAACACATAACTCATTACATGGTATATTACTTTATTTGATAAAATTGTGATTATATATTTACATATAAACAATAGGCTGGTCTTTTTTGCAGCATATCATATGCAACCACATGCCTTGGTTTGCTAGGCAGTATGGTAGCTTGGCTATATGGTCTACACAAGGTATGGAGAAAAATCACTACCAAGCCCGTACTAGCTATTTCAACCACACTCGTCCACGGAGGTGGTGCAAACAAAGCCAACAGTTTGGAGGAACTACATCAATGGACTTATCGAAAACTTATGCATAGAACACACCGAAAGGAATGTGTCAAAGACATTCAGATTGGCCAAGCAATGAGATTAGCAAGCAAACGACGGAAGAAGGAAATATGGGAGGCATCTTCTGCGGCATCACGAAATGCAGAGTGGCGACTTCAAAAAGAACACATTGGAAAAACTTGGACAACTCCGACCCAAGTTGTTTGAGACTTCCCGAAAGATAGCGCATTGTAACACAATATAATTTTTTGTGCCAAGAGAAGACAACCAGTCACAAAAGTGAGAAACATAATGTACTCATTGTTTTGATAGAAAATGTACTATTTTTTGGCATTGACAATATACATTAGAGCTTCTCTTCGTCAGGAAAAGTTACAAAATATTCTGGCCTTTTTGCCTGTTGTGTGTTATCGTCTTCTTCTTGCCTTGGTCTTTTGCAACCTAGTCCTGAAGGTTCGTTTGTCGACAGTACATTTGTCTCCACCTCCACAGCCACAAGAGACATTTCTTCAGTAGGCAAATGCACAATTGGTTGTTTATTGTGAAACATAGCATGCTTGTCATACTCTAGTAATTGCACAGGGTCAATGATTCCGCATGCCAAACCATATGTTGCTTGGGTCAAAAAATAGCGACTACGCAAACCATACATTCTTGGCCCTTGGCCAAACATATACAATGCTGCCTTTTTTTCTAAAAGCATTATTTTATCTGCATTCCACCTAATGACGGCCCCTTCTAAATATCTTGAAATTGTCTTCAACGTCATCAAGGGTAGCTCCGCGTTGTCATTGGAGAAGGACGAATGGAAGACCAAAAAACTCGGATACTTAAGATTCTTTAAGTATTGGCCGAGAGAGGAATTCTTCCCTAAATCTCCCATGCCTCGTCCACAAGGGCGAGGAATGAAGGTATCATCATAGACCACCAACTGCAACAAATTAAAGTTATGAAATGAGATAAGTAGAAACCAAAAAGGTAAGGCAAAAAAAAAAAGATTACCTTCTGGTTTTCTTCTTCCTCAAGTAAGTCCTCATTCCATAGGTTGATGCCACCCTGACCTCCAGTGGGTGCATTAGAGGTTGAGGCCAAAGATGATGAAGAAGTGCTTGCCTTACCCATTTCTTCAATCCCTAGCTTTTTTGTACTTCCATGAACTCATTTTCTATTGGAAGCGTGCACTCATACCTAGCAACATCACTGTAAATCATCACACGTGCACTTGCGGGGTCAACAAACTCATCGTCATTTACATGGGCATCTATAAAGAATACTTGTCGTGCTCAGGGTCAATGACAGCATCATTCTCTTTGAGATTCTGTGCCACAATGGCAAGGCAATAGTCCTCTTGAAGGTCAAAATGCTCCATAATGTCGTTAAGCATGACATATTGCAAATCACCAATAGGTATGGTAGGTAGAACACGAGTAGGCAAAGCACCCTCCTGAAGCAGGACTCCCTCTGAAACCTACAAGGCAAGGCTTCCCCGAGACTTGGGCTCTTGACCCTCCCCAGTCTGATCCTCTAGAAACGCCTCTGCAGCATCAACATGCTCATCCAAAATTAAATGCAAATATAAAATAAAATGTGCATAATATTCAGCCACTCGACACTTGCGGTTATGAAGTGTACACTTATAGTCTGTTATCCGCAAGTGCACTGGCAACTTAAGGCAACTCCTAGAAAATATGTGTTTCTTGGAGGAGTCCGAATTGATATCCTTCATGTGAACAAAACAAACTCCTTGTATCTCGACAGTGCCACCGGACATTTGTTGCTGGTAGGTATGCTCAAAACCTGATCGATAATGTTGCGCGGAGACAATCCACTCATGCAAAGAAAAACATCGGCCTGATCTCTGTCTTGCACTGCTCAAGCCCAATGCGGTATAGAAAATGAGATAGTTTGTCTTGGGGGGCATCCTGAGAGCAAGGCACTTCCTCCTCTGCTTCAACATTGAAGGGGTCCATAACGGAAATTCAAAAGCGAAGATAGACGAGAGAGCACAACATCCAAACAAAGGGAAAATGGGGGAGCAAGTCATATTTATAGGACTCCCGAGGACATTGATGACATCGATTGACGTGCATCATGGGGACGTCGTGCATCATGCAGTCGCCGTGATGATTACGCCATGTGCCAGCCTCAGTGGAACGGTCGCGCCACAACGCGAAACTGGTGCCACCACTCCACAAAAGCACCGCTATCACGTTTTGGTGCGACAACTTGTTGTCGTGTCATAACGCAATATGGCCAATCTAGAGTACTCAAGAACGCCACGTATCATGTTGTGACGCGACGCCTATTTGTCACGCCACCCGTGCATCATGCAGTCACCATGATGATTATGCCACGTGTCAGCCACCGTGGAACAATCGCGCCACAACGCGAAACTGGTGCCGTCACTCCACAAAAGCACCGCTATCGCGTTTTGGCGCAACAGCTTGTTGTCGCGTCATAACGCAATACGGCCAATCCAGAGTACTCAAGAATGCTCCGTATCGTGTTGTGCCACGATGCCTTTTTGTCGCGCCACAGCGCGATACTTGTGGTCAAACTAACCGGGACCTTACTTATCGCGTTTTAGCGCGACAACATTTTGTCTTGCCACAACGCGAACACTGCAATCCAGAACCATCAGGGTCCGCCTCCTCGCGTTGTGCCGCGACATACCATTGTTGCTAGGGCAACCCGGTGGGGTGCTTCTTTCCTCGTCATGCCACACTGCGAATAGGCAGTGCCACTAATTTCGGCACCACCAATATCGCGTTGAGTCCCGATGTGCCACATGACGTGTAATCATTATGCTCGTACGCTTCCCGTCATACCTTGCAATGTCATGATTAATGCAGTCGCCTCTTGTCATGATTAATGCAGTCGCCTCTTCTCATGATTAAGATGTGATTATACTTATTCTGCTAATATAAACACCCCCCCCCTTTTTTCTCATCGTTTTTTCTGAAGTGTCTCTAGTCACTCTGCGTTTTTACCCACATCCAGATTTCCATATTTCCTCGCATTTTCCTCATTCAGGTCATGGCCCGCACAAAGCAAACAGCAAGGAAGGTTTATCCTGGCCAGTTTGGTCCGCAGGGCCAGGCTAGCTTGTTTGTAGTGCAACCGTCAACATCGCAGGTAATTCCGGGCAAGACCATGCCGCAGTTACGGGCAACAATGCGAAGAAGAAGATACGAGCAGAATAGGAGCGTTCTACCCAAACTTCGTAAGCTCCAAAAGCACATTTCATTGGCAATACCTAAACTGCCATTCCAGAGAGTTGTTCGCGAGATTTGCGAGCAACACAACTTGAATTTCCAGTGGTCTCGAAGTGCAATGGGGTGCTTGCACGAGGCCGCAGAGGATTTTTTTGTAGAGCTTTTCCAGGATAGCTACATTCTCTCAGCCCACACCCATAGGACAACATTGATGCCACGAGACATCAACACACTTCACCTTCTCAGGTTCAGGTATGACAAAACAATATCGCCTGCCGGTATTTCAGACCGAAAGATGGACAATATTCTTAGAATACCACCTATTGAGACAAGGTCAAAGTTCATGAAGTGTCTACACAAATGCATCGATATAGCACCCGTCTCAACACCGAGCGGGACACGACAAAAGACGATAGTGAAAGATTGGAGAAGTTATGCCTTGAGATGATGGAGGAACAAATGGCAGATGCCATCAGCGACGCCAACGCTGATGATTTGTCATTGTTGTTTTCCTATTTCCATGTTGGCCTTCCTCTGTGGGGACGCATTCTATATTTTTCCTATCACCCCCACGAGATTGCAATTTACAGAACCGAACGAGGGAACTCACAGACTCAATCATCAATTGCTTGCTTTGGTACGTGCTTTCCTTTTTTTCACAATAAATTCTTTTAATATATTGAATTTTGTATGACACGAATTTATTTACAGTTTTGTAGTTTCAAATTTGCCTTGGAATATGCAAGATGATGTCGTCGTCCTTGACTCAAACCTCTCGGTCGTTTTGACGGCCGAGAATACATCTCTAGTGGAAGTAATTGACTGGTTCCAGTCAGTGAACATAGAGACGGCAAAATTTTTTGTTCTGGCTTATCATGAAGGGTACGCAATGTTTTCAATAGTAAAATTATTTTATCTTGAACTCTAATTTGTTGTGAGGATGACATATGTTTTGCTTATGTTTATTTGTAACAGTGCTCATTGGAGTCTTGTTCTCTTACACCTTGAACGAAACCAGTCCTACCTTGCTAATTCATCCCATGGATTTCATGGTGAAGTACATAGGTAAGAGGTTTTGTATTTTGTTCGACATCGCATAGAATTTTGTTAAAAGTTGCTTATGAAATTTAATTGTATTTTGCGCAGATCTGTTCGGAATCTTGTGTCTGCTCTTGAAGCTTTAACGCAAGAGCAGATATATGATAATCTTATGATTATTAGTTGCAAAGTCCCTAAGCAGGACGATGCCTACTCTTGTGGATGGAGGGTCTTAATCAATGCAGAAATTTTGTTAGGGGTCATGCTTGATGGAAGTCGTAGAAGTGTAAGCATTTGACACTCGTTTACAGATTTTTATCTTAATGAGTTAGTAGCTATGTTAATAATCATGATGTTCTTAACGCAGGTAAGAAATTTGGCAGATTATTCAAAGGCTGATGTTTCTTCGTTTAGAAACAGAATGAATGAAAACTTGATCAATTGCGCGACCATGCGTCCAGACGGAGCACGTGATGCTTTTATCCCGCCAGCACCAAGGCCCACGCCTAGGCCTCCACCTTGTCTGTCATACCAACATAAGCACATATCAATATCTCCCCAGATGCCTCCCCAACTCAAGCTCCCACTAGCTCTCGTCCTCAAGAAACAGCTCCAGAACTCTCAAACCCCCCACCTTGCACCTCTCCTGCTCATGAAGCAGCTCCAGAGCCCCCAAACCCCCCACCCAGCACCTCTCCTGCTCATGAAGCAACTCCAGAGCCCCCAAACCCCCAAGCCACCACCTCTCCTCAACCTCAACCAACAGCCCCCACATCACCGCACGCACAAGATTAGAAAGAGATTATGAAATGTACTTTTGACAAATTGATTACAAGCAGTGGATCGAACTTTGACTTTTGTTTTGATTATGGTTCAAAGTTTACAAAATGTTGTGTACAACTTTCCAAAAAAATGGGAGAGTGAGGATCCAATGGTGTTTGGTAATGTAGAGAGCTGCCTTTGTCGAGTAATCTTTGAGAATAGTATTTGAATCATTGTGTATAGTTAGTTCACTATTTCAAGTCTGTCGTCGTTGGTAATCTGTGCACAAAGAGTCATATTTTCTTGTCTGTGAGGTACCTGCAATGCAACGTACGCGATAAGACATTGGGATACATGAGCACGATAGAAACATCAACGTATAAAAGTAATACATGTATCTTAGTACCTTTCTCATGTTACACTTGAAAACAAATTTTGAAGGCAAATTGAGATCGGACTCATTTAACAGATCCTCTCGAACCTGTCTTAAAGTGACATTTGATCTGACCACAACAATTGTA
This sequence comes from Adiantum capillus-veneris, assembly GCF_014529385.1. Classification (NCBI taxonomy): domain Eukaryota; kingdom Viridiplantae; phylum Streptophyta; class Polypodiopsida; order Polypodiales; family Pteridaceae; genus Adiantum; species Adiantum capillus-veneris. The sequence goes on from NC_140958.1 coordinate 125,095,501, forward strand.
AGCAAATAATTTGAAAACCATATCTAGATGGACATCAAGGGATTTAAAAAAGCATTGTCACTTAAATCTTGATCCATAGCTACCAACTGACCATTCACTCGATGCCACCTCATGTAGTAGAAAGAAACTATAAAATTCTGTGATGCTATCATACACTTGCATACAACCGAGCGCTTTTCAACTTTGCACAAAATGCCTTTAGAATCACTGACATCCCAATTATCATCCAAAAAATCAAGGCAAGTTTGGGATTTTTAGATGAACATGGTTTCTGTTTTTCTAACCTCCTCATCGTGGAAGAAATCTATAAAGACATGTAATGGCATAAATAGACTGACTCGTACTTGCATGCTTGCAATGTTTGGTCGCAAACACTTCAAAATTTCCTGATGAAGCTTGAGTTTAAAACACTCAGAGGTTTCTGAAGTTGGAATTGGCCACTTTGGGGAATCTTGTTGGGAAAGAGGGAAAGGTTTCAAAGTGCCAAATCCATGGACAAAGCAAGGGGCGTTGTAAAAGTAGTCGTAAAAGAAAACTCCCCTCTCTCCGAGAGCTCTTCTCGCACTAGTTCTGTACATAAGTTCTCCCACCGAAGCATAAAAAGCATTAAAAATACCAATTATGCACTCAACTGGTTGCCAGTCTTCTTTGTTAGAAGGATAAATATCTGCAAAAACAAAAGATAAGAGAATGGTCACAAGAAATAGTCAACAAAATAACTTGAAGGATCTTTAAAGACTTTTTAGCAATATAGTAGTCACACAGTTTGGTCTATGAGCAGGAAACCCCAAAGGTGACTATTGTAGTCGTAGTTCGGAGTGCATATATGCATGCTCAATGAACACCTCTTTCACTATCTTTCCCGTTTGAGACAAGAAAAAATCTTTCACACGTCCTTTGTAGCTGTTGATGAATTCATTTGACATCCGTTTTCTTCTTCTTGTTTGAAGCAGAACCCAACTACCAATGGTGATTGTGGTAGACATCCAACGACCATGGTCTAAGTCAAAGCTGTTGAATAGTTCCACAAATTTAACAGAGGCGGATGGTCGTCGTGGTCGTCTTCCTTCCATCTCTGCTTCTATTAGCTGCAAAGTGACACTACACAAAAACGATAGAATAAAAGAGGCTCACTAGTTTACACAAGAAGTAGTAGCTTGAAAAGTGTTCATCAAAAGGTGTGCCTCATTGAATGTGAGTTATGGCACATTCGATGTTCGTCGGCCATGGCAGGGGAATAATTTGCACAAATCGTGTCGTATCTTCTTATTCAGATCTTTTTTTATAAAAAAAACTCTTTTTTGAAAACGCAAAAAATTGAGATAAAAATCAAATAAATTGGAGCTACCGTTGTGGTGACTCAAACTCTATTGGTCGAACAGCATTTTCTCTCTAACGTCAAAAAGTCCTTTTTTGAGTCCAAACTTTTCCTAATGCCTAGGGACACTATTCTACCAAGTCTAGTCACAATCCAACAAGGTATTAAAATCTCAATCCATCATAAAAAAAGGTCCAAAAATTTGCCACAGAACATACCAAAAAATGTCGCGCTATGGTCTAAGAACACTCTCCTATGGTCAAAATGACTAAAAACTGTGATTTAAGCTCTCAAAACTGCAATTAAGGTTCACAGACACGTAGACACGAACCTTAACAAAATTGACAATGCTTACACTTGAATTAAAGAGCAAAGAGAGAGGATCACAATGCAAGTTTCAAAATTGAAAACAGATTACCCAATCATTAGCTGTGATGATTACAAGTTGGAGCTTTGTAATCGCTTGAGAGTGCGTACAATAGATCTCTCTCTTCTCTAAAGATAAGCCTCTTTTCACATTCACGTTCTTGGCCTTAATGGCTAGGGATTTCTAAATGGCTAGTGGCCGGCTCACTTGGACTTTTCCAAATGTCATGACAGCATTACAACTCATGGAATTGACCTGCTACTCTAGAATTAGGATTTACACAGAGTATCACTACACTATCTTGGAAAACTAATAGAGTACAAATGTGGTGTCTGGCTACGTGTCCAGCCAGCAGTGTATTTTGTTTGGACACCGACCTTGAAATATTACTCAATTTTTTGGCAAGAAAATAAATCTAAATTTATGAATTTGGCAAGCAAAATATTTTAGAATTAAATTTATCATTTTTTTCACCAAAAACGAATTAGATTTTAGTTGGTCATTTTTGTTAATATCACATATAAGGATAAAAAGAATATCTCTTACAACTTTTTATATAATAGAAAGAAGTGATTTAAGTAGTGCCACCTAGACTTTTCAAATAAGTATCAATGTCACAACACACCTTATATGTACTAGGGTTTTGCTAGGAGACGTCTTGTTGAGTAGGGTAAGGCATATATGTTCCTCAGTGGTCATATCTTTCGCGACTAGCTACCCCAAAATACAAAACCTTATAGCAAAGTCTGGTGAAAAACATCTTAAGATCTACACCAATGAGAGCCAAAAAAAGAGCTCAAAATTTTCAAGATTTGCCAAATTGGCAATTTTTAGCCACAAAGAAAATACACTACCGGCCAGGTGGTCGATCTGTTCTCAAACATGTGGTTACATAGCTTATTCTTATCAAAGTGAGAAATATGTGTTACATTAGTCTTTTAAACCATTTAGGCTTATTAGCAAGGGAAGAGAGATAGGCCTCTTTGTTTAGCATTGCTAAATCCAATCTTAGTCATTATTTTCAAAATGTTTTTTAGTCCAGTATCACCATTGAGGGGAATATTTTCATAACATTGCATAATGTCGATAGAAAAAAGATGGAAATATGGTTTGGTGAGGTTAAGAATAAATTCTATAATCTTTTTTACAAGCTAGAATGGATTGTAGTGGATCTTGACAAAATTTAAATAGAGTTTCTTTTTTTTGCACAAATTGATTCAAATTCAATTAATATGAGGTCCAAAAATAAAATAATGTCTTTGGTAAAATTTGTAAAGATTCTATTCGAGGCATCCAAAATCCATCAAAATTTAAGTTTGTGAAGTTTATAAGTAGGGAACAATATTATAGTTTGATCGTCTCAAGAGAGTATCCAAAACTACTACAGTGGGTGGAAATACAATTAGTGACATTGGTGCAGCCGAAGTTGGACCATCACAGATGGCACAGGTAGGGATGTGTATGATAGCAGGTGCATGGCAAAGGGCTAAAGTAAATGTGAAGAAATTGGAAAATAGGTAGCAGCGGTCGTGTACATCTGAAATGGTTGTATAGACCAAAAGGACTCCAAAAACGGCCCAATGGGATGGCAGGTGAAGGAGGTTCACATGGTAATTTTTTTGCTTAAAATTGAAGATCTTGAAGTGCTGATGGAGCTAGTCAAGATGGCTCATCAAACAGACCCATGGTGTGCAAGATATGGGATATTTGCATTAGGAAGGGAATGGGGTCTAAGGGAGACTCTTTATTTGCCATGGGATTAAAAAGGAGATTATGGAAGGGGCAAATGGGTGGATTCCATGTGGACTGAAATTGTGGGTATGGCATGGCCTAAAAGTAAGTGGTCAAACTTGTACTCTATTATAAAATATAAGAGAAAATCTCTTCTAAATTCAAAAAACTAAACTTTTCTCAAAATAGTTGAGAAGAAACCGATCCTTTCTCTCTCTACTGGTGGCTTCCAATTTCTCCGTCCCTCTCTCCTAAAAGGGGGTCCCTCCAAAAATGTGTTGATCATTCCCTCCCTCTCTCTCTACTGTACCGTCTCTCACTTATCTTCACTTCACCTTGTTTCTCTTTCCTTCCTTTGAGTTTTCCCTCCCAAAATCTCTGCAACAGAATTTTGAACCTCCTTTCCCTCCTCAAGCTTACTGCATTCTTGAGGGATGCATTCTCCTCAAGCAGCTGAAGTTCTCCATTTGCCCATGGACTTCATCTAGCTAAAGCTAAAGTCTACAGCATATCCTTCTGCTAGATCATCCCTCTTTCTTTCCTCAACAGGTTTCCTACTCCTTCTCTATTAATCTCTCTAGAGAGGATCTACTTCCCTCTCAATCTTTGCAACATTATCTTCCGCATTAGGCCAACAAGCAAGTGGAGGAGTATAGCAGTAAGTGTCAGCCTTCACCTTTGTGTACCATCAAGAATCTTTCTCTTTATACAACTGAGAACATGGATGTGCAATGTCTAATTATAAGTGTTTGTGCATCAGGTACTCGACGACCTAGGAGTGTCATTGACTCCATTTCATGCAGCAATGTACAAGGATGACAATGGATATTGGATGACAATGGAGTTAAAACAAATGATGTGGGTGACAATGCATCCCAGCTCAAGAGGTGCACACAAGGTCTCAAGAAGACCCATGTCTTCTCGAGCACACCATTGGAAGGGAAGAATCATGGAGTTCAAGAGACTTGCGAAGGTGTAGCATGTGTATGTTGCTTCACAATTGAAGCTAGAGACAGTAGTGGCTCCATCATCGAGGTTTCGTGAATATAATAATTTTTACTCCTCTTTCAAGTTTTTCGGTTCTCTATTTAGTTGTTTTGCCTTGTGTGTTGCTTTTGATGACTGTAAGATTTCCGTTGTTGCTATTTGTTCATGTTTACAGATGTTTTTCCATCCGATTTTGTAGAGTGGGAGCCAATAGAGTCCTTCACAAGAACTTTTGAGGCCATCCACGTTGAGCTTGGCAAGTTTCTCTATGCTGGTTGTCAGTCCTCTGAGCTTTCCTCACATGACATTTTCTTTTATAATCACACTTATGTCACACCTAGGCAAAATGGATATGGTAATCTGCCTCTATTTCATTCACCAACCTTGGAGAGTTTGGAATGGCCTAAGCCAGACAGTGCCTTGATCATCACAGCAACCAAAAGGAGAATCAAGGTGGATGTGCAAGAAGAAGAAATGAAGTGCACATATGGTTCCCATAAAGCCACGGTAACATGTTTTATGTCTCTTCATGTGTTTGTGTTTATATTTTGACTTTAGAGTGTTCACAGCACACCAACAATGTGGACTTGAAAAGGAAGAAATGCAATCAATGGGTTTCTTACAGCTGGATGGGAAACTAAGGTGGTCAACCACCAAGGAGATAGAATCAAGTGCTCTGTAGTTGCTAACAATGTGGTGTTTAGATACCATATTGCGAAGCAAAGCTTGTCGATAGTCTTTCCCTATAGAAGATGGAAGTTGGCGATGGGAGAATGGGAGGCATTAAACTCTAAGGTTGCTGATAAAGAATCAGTTGACCTACAAATACGTCTTGACAATGATGCAATGCACCACATTATAGTGAACAATGACTGGCATCTCAGTCACCTTTGCAAGTATCTTAATCTTAGATATACCTTGCCCAAGCAATATCTCTTTGTAATCAATGAAAAAATTGTTCGCTCCAGAAAAGAGAAGAACTTTTTGTGTGAGAATGTTCCGTTTTCGTGATGTATTTTTGTAAAAGGTTGTAGTTGACAGGGATTTTGTCTACATTAATACATACGGTGTTTTGAATCTCGTTTCTATGCATACTTGTTTATTCTCAACTTGTTCAAGGTTTTTATTGAAACGTGCAATTTATTTGATGTGAAGCACAAATGTTTTCAATGTTGGTGTCTTTCAATGCTCTGTCACGTGATTTTGTTTAAAATTAAAGTTTTAAGTTATTTTGACATTAATTTAAGTGCTTTTTAGAGAGTGACTTTGGGTGTATAAGTGATTTTTTAGTTTTTAAACTTCATTTCTTACATTCACAAAACTCTAGCTCTAAGCTCTCTTTGCATCTTCTTCGCAAAACAACCCATGGCAACATCTACTAATGCACTTCTCACACAATTAGAAATGGTAGGACTTGCAGATCGAGCACATGAACTACTTAGTGTGTTTGAGGGAAAATTGACATGCAGGCCACTTCCAACCTTCATGCAAAGCCATTTAGAAGCTTTCTTGACTACATAGCGTAGCACATGGAAGAATATGTCATAATCTTTGAAGGATCCGACATGGTGTGGTTGCCATTGGATTTCTTGAAGCATCTTATGCGACTGACAAAAACTTCCAATTTTGCTTGTTGAGGTTTATTAAAGGCCTCACCGAATGGGAATACAGGATAGAGAATGAGGATGATCTCATGGATTTGAGCATGGGGTGCATAGGCACCCAATTTATTTCATGGGACATGGTTCTGGCATTACTTGCGCTTGAGGGCATGGATAAGGGAAAATCAAAGGAAAAGGTCAACCAAAGACCTCCTATGACCATTATGGAGGAATCAAATGAAGTTATCAAAGAGATTAATGAGTAGACCGAAGCATCTATGGCACTCGTACTTTTGCAAGATCCTAGCTCCACTGAGGAGGAAGATCAAACAATGGAGGGAGATGAGGTGCTGGAAGAGGTCCCGGACCTCCAAATTCTCACTTTGCATCCAGCGGTGGTGGATGATCATCAATTTCTATTCCTTGACGACATTTCCAAAACATTAGGACTCAGAGAAGATGAGTCGCTCGCAGTGCTTGCTTCTATGAGGGCATGAAGGATCCCAGTGGAAAGGAAGAGAAAGTCAATTTTCAAATTGACTTCAAAGACCAAGATCTCTCAGCAATCCTCTCTTTCCTCCCCAATGAAAACGAAAAACAATTGGTGCAAACAGTATCAAGTACACTAGTGGAAATAAAATTATGTGCCTCTTTCTATGAAATCATATCGGAGAGCGTTTCATCCACCCAAACCACTAATCACGATTGGTAGAGATGATTGATCTAGCATCGACCTTACAAAGAAAAATCTTCTTGAAGTGAAGGATGAAGAAATTGAGGTTAAAAAAATCTTAACCTGGTAGAATTTCTATTATTCCTTACTACAAGTGCTAAAATCAATTAAAATGCTTTGCAAAAGGCATCTCATGTTGATAAGTTTGTAATGCATGTTGGAGGTTCGCGCAACGTCTCCATGGGTAGGGATAGCTCGCTTTGGCACTATCTGAGCCACCTGGGGCCATCGATTCTTAGAGTTGCTCACACAAAGTTCTCCAAGAATGGTTCTGTAGAGCTGCTAAAGTGTAAAGCATTCTCACCCTAAGCACTCACAAATGTATATTGGTGGACCGAGAGGTAGCATTGTATGCCTCTACAGGCAAGCACCCAGGCTTGATCCTCTCCCACTGCGCCTTGAGCCTAGGTCAAGAGTTGACAAACCCAGAGTAAATTGTAAAATCCCTCAGTGTCAAGTCATCCATTCGCCCCATACCCACATATGTAATTCGTAGAAAAATTAATCCACCGTGACGTAATATCCAAATCAATAAAGAATAATTGTTTTTGTCAATGATTTTTGTCACCACCATTCAGTATTTGTTTTTTAATTCATAATGTTCAATAATTTTCATTATGCACCCGATGCACACACATGCACAGAACCTCAAACATGTAGCCACCGGGTGGTCGGGGGGGGGGGAGGGATGAGTCTTGGTGATTCTTTTGTGAAACGGGACAAAAGGGGGTACGTACGGGGTCAACAAGACCAAGTAACACATCAGCGATGCTTGGCAAGGTTGGATGGGGCAAAAAAAGCCCCTATGCACCACAACATGCAAGAAGCAATTCGGACAGTGGTCAGAATTGCTCGTGCACAGGGGCTTTTTTTGTCCTATCCGACCCTTCCGGGTGCCACCGATGTGTTACCTAGTCTTGTTGACCTCGTTCGCCCCGTTTCGCAAAAGAATCACCGAGACGCGCCCCCGACTATCGGATGGGCTGTATATTTGAGGTTTTGTGCATGTGTGTGCATCGTCGAACGAGCCGAGAGCCATGGTGGTCAACATAAATTTAACATATCCAACAATTCAAATACTTATAAAAAACAGTGTACAAATTAAAATTGAACATTTGCATGGAATGGTAGAAATTTGCCATTTGATATTAAAGAGAAAGATTACAAATCTCATGAAGAGAGAGTAAATGGGATAAACTACATCTTATTGCTTCATTTCTTAAATTGATTGCTAAGGCTATATCTATATTTTTTAATGTTACACGCTTTGCATGTGCCATACAGGAGACACCATCTTAAAAAAGCTACAGCAAAATATCTTCAACGGCATCTTGTAAGGACAATAGAGTTGCACGTTGTATTCTTGTAACGGATTCTCTATATTCATCTATCATCTCTCTCACCACCCGAGAGAAGGCCGCTTGGGGTATGATTGGCTCAGTGCTCTTTTGATATTTTTTGATCTCATGCAGAGCCACTTTGCCTGGCCTCCATCTCTGATTTTTTTTTGTTGTTGGTGGTGGTGGAGGAGCCGCCTGCCTGGCCCATTGAGGAGAATCATCTTTATATTTTTTTCCTCCTCTCCTCTTGGGTTTGTTTCTCTTCACGTGTCACCTTGTCCCTTTTTCTCTTTGCACATTGCTTGGCTCTCTGAGGGATTTTTGAAGGCCTTGAGCTCCCAGCCTTTGCTTGTTGGGTGGCTTGATCTCTATCATGTGCCTCCTTTCTCTCTGCCTTTGCTCGTGCTTGTAAGTTTTCCAAATGAGCTCTCTTGGCCTCAGCTCTCTGCCTTTCCTGTTGCTCTCTCTGTCTTCTCTGCTCTTCTTGTACTATCAGTGCTTCCTTCTCAGCCATCTCTTTCTTCTCAGCTGCCTCTTTCTTTTTCTTCTCCCTTTGCCTTTTTCTCCTCTTGGCCTCTCCTGCTTTAGAAATCCGGTCACCTGGTATGACCTTGATTACTCTTTCTTTGATTAGCGGTGGAAACTTTTTTGGCGTAGTATTTGGGGTGGCTTGAGCACCAATGGTGGTGACAGCAGGCGAGGGTGGAGGATTTTCAAGAAGACCTCGGTATTCTTCTTCTGTTTCTCTAGTTTCTTGTGTTGCTCTGTGAAGAGTTGAAATTGGTGGGGGATCTGGCAGAGGTGTGTGATTGGCATGGGTTATATCGCCGAGATCTCCAAAAATATGTCTCATGTTGCTTAGATCATCTGGATTTGATGGTTGGGGTGGCTCTTGGGTGGTTGGAGCGGGCTGGGGTGTTGGGTTATCCACGTGTGCTTGGGGGATGTGGTTTTGAGTCCGTAGATGATTTTGCATGGATTTTGGGCTGCGGATTTTCTGCAATGTGAGTGGATGTGGTGGTATTGTTGTGTGCCGTGCCAGTCTGCTGTGTGAATCGTCCATGTGGTGCAAGATGTGAGTGTGTGTGCATTTGTGCTCTAGTGGATTTTCTAGAATGTGCAAACAAGAAATGAACTTCAAGTTGTGAGTTTTGACTTATAAAGTACTAATTTTTTAAAAAACTAAAAAACTCAATAATACCATTAAAAATAAAAAATAACTCCAAAATTGTCAAAATTGTAACATGAAACCACTGATTGGGGCGTCAACAAATCACGTGGCATTACAATGTATGCTTGATATGGAAATGGTTAGTGTCAAAAATTTATTGGTTTTTCACCCAACGCCTGCCATTTTGTCGCCTTGTCGTCAACCACCGTCAAAATTGATCTTTTGCACTAGAAGCATGATATGATTGTGATCGCCTCACGTTAACCACTTTCTCTATTCTGTATGTCAAGCTTCTTTGCACTGTAGTCTTCTTCTTTTGTCTCCCCGCTAAAACTCTATAGAACCAATTGAACATTTCGTGTAGGGCATTGCTCTTTTTCTCCCACCTCCATGCCTTGTATTTTCAAAATACACTGATTTTGCTTGATAGGTGAGCGCTCCATTCCTTGGCTACTCCAAATACCATTTGAACCGAATGTGTCAAGAAAAAATGAGGTATGAGCAAAAAGAATGTGATGTATAAATATAAAACTTTAGTTCAAACACTGTTGTTTTTTTACTGCAAAGACAAAGTGTTCAACCCACCAAGTAATGTGTTATGTGCGTCTCCCCCCAGGCATCCACCATTTGCATTGTGAAACTATTGATTATAAATTTTAAGGTGGATATCTCAGCAGAATTTAGATTTTCCTTTTCAACCAAACAAAAAATGTCATCTATAGATTGCCACACATGAGCACGCTTAATTCCTAGGGCTGCTTTGTTACCTCTGTAGGTGGTAAAGTCACACACCTTTTTCCACAATTGAAACTCATTGGGACTTTCAAAGTCAGAATAGTCTGAAAGCATATGCCTAGCTTTACTACCACCCATACATATTTTATTAGGATGATCATGTGTACTTCCAAATGCCTTCTTCTCCTTTGCTAACTCTACTGCACCCCCATGCAGGCCAACGCTTGATAGAATAGATTCGAGTTCTCTGATACACTCTTCCTTCTTTTTGCAGGCTCCACATTCCAAGCATTATTAATATGGAGCATAAGCAACTTGTTTGTAGATAGGCATGAAGAGTGCACAAATGCACATTTATTAGAGGAATCGGTAGAATAGGATCACAATTTGTATCATCCATGTCTCAACTAGGGGGTACACTCTGGTTACAACTGAGGATACCTCGAAACCATTTTTGTAGTGTTTTACCCACCTTTTGTGTAGTGGTCACACCTTTCGCAGAGTTGACTGCAGCTTTGCCACCCTTACCCTTACCCATACCCTTACCTTTTGTAGAGTTGACTGCATCTTTGCCACCCTTACCCTTACCCTTGCCCTCAGTTCCTAATAATACTTTATTGTGGTAGCAATAAATGCATGGAAACAGGTTCATTGCACCTTGCTTGCATCCTAATATACACTTGAAAGTTTTCAAATCTCCTGCCAAATTCTACTCTGCTTGGAAAATTGGTGTAGCCAAAGTTGGTCAGAGCTAGGAGATGGTCTATGCCAGGCAAAGGCAGCAGGCAAGTGCAGTGCAAAACGCTAGGGCAGGTGCGAAGGACCTGGGCAGCCTAAGGATAGCAAAAAAGTATGTCTGAAGTGGTTTTTTAGGCCAAAAGTGATGCGGGATGGTCCAAATGGGATGGCATATGAAGGTGTATAAAATGCCAAATCAGTGTCCTAAAATGTAGTGCTCATTGTGCTCTAGAACCAGGTCCAGACGACAGAGCCTTGGTGCTCAAGATATTGCAGTTTAAAGTTAGAAGGTGTAGCGGAAAGGGCAGCTAGGGAAAGGTGGCACGGGCTGATGTCAGTATATACATGTGTAGTGCTCAAGTTATGGAGCATGCCTGTCTTCTCGGATTGTGAATCGGAGCTCTCGATAGCAAGTTATGGTCAGTGGACATTTCTCCAGGGGCCAGGTCTGAGCCCACTTGCCCGCATTAAAAGAATGTGCCATCTGGCGTTTCTTCGACCTCGCCAAGGTTCTTGGCAATAGTGTGTGTAACGTGGAGCTAGCACAAATCAATGGTGCATCAATCGGATACTCGGTCAGCTAGATGCAGCAGAATGAAGCCGGGAGGTAATGCCGAGAGGAGAGTGGTAGATGCTTTTTGGCCTTTTTTATGGCCTCGGATGACAGCCTTGGAGATCTCAAAATGGGGCACGAGGCAGATGATTTGAAGATGAAAACGGTGGGTTTTGGTCGGGCTGCAAGGCCGGTGCATAGGCCAACTGGGCAAGACATAGCAAAGTACCCAATACAAGCAAAAAAAGAGGTTTTTTTTAGTTTAAAGGATGGATTTTTTGAGGCCTTGGAGGCCGTTCAAGCCTGGAGCTCACACAGGGCCTAAATAAAACCATAAGCGGGCGCAAGGGCAGGGATGCCGTGGTATAAAGGCCAGAAGGTGCACCATTGGGGGGTATCCAAAGAGGAGAGAGCTCCTCTCATGGCGGTAGCTATGGAGCCGAGCGCAAGTGGCGCTGCGTTGGCCGGAGGCAGCCCTGTCGGGCGTAGGCGGCAGTGTTTTGTTCGGGCGGGGCGGAACGGTGGCGCGCGCCGGCGTGTGAGAGGAAAGTGGGACGGTGTAGTGATGGTAACGTGGCAGACCCTGGTTAAGGGTGGCATCCCTCGGCTCGGTTGGGCCCCCAAATTTTTGAGGTAGAGAGGGAGGGTAGTAGCGACATCACTATTGCCTCCCCCTTGCATGAAAGGGAAGTGTCCTACGGGTAATAAGCAGGGGATTGAGAGCAGAGAAAGCCCGAAGGCCACGAGGAGGTCAAATGTTCTGGGGATAGACCCGAAGGAGAGAAGGAGAGAGGGTCGGAAGGGGCCGCCCAGTAAAGAGGTGTAAACAAGTCATTTCAAGAGCCGATCAGGAAGAGCAAAAGCAAAGGCAAAATGGAGGTCAAGGCCAAAAGGGAGCCAAGGAGGAGTCGGATAGAGAGAAAAAGAAAGTCAAAGAGGAGCCAAAAGAGCAGTGCAAGGTTGAGCCCATAAGGGGTAAAAAAATATAAAAAATAAAAAGCCAAGGGACAATAGCGACGTCGCTATTGCACCCCCCCTAAGTACAAAAGAGAAAAGAAGAGAGCAGATAGAACAAGGCGGTGCCCCCTTCCCAAAGATCCCAACTTAGGGTACCAGGTGGACCAATTGAAGGGCAATTTCCCAAATTGAAACCCTCCCCCCATAAAAGTCAAAAATTAATCAAATTAGGGCCTTTTTTCCTGGCTCTTTGGGTGTTGTTTGAAGCCTGCAAAGTGGAGTTCTCTAGCAAGCTATCCCCTTTGTAACTTTTTCTTGAAAATGGCCATGGTGATGGCAGTGCAAGCCCGTGTACATGTTTTTTGAAGTGCAATCAAGACAATGTTGCCTCCTCTTGCTGTTGTTTCCCTTCCCCCCTTCTCTTTCTCCTGCTTTCCTGTTTCCCCTCGGTGTCGGCTGCGTGGATGTGTGTACCCCCCTGGAAGACGGTGATTTGTGTGAGAGAGTGAGATTGAGCGGCTGTGTGTGTGTAAGGGTGGAGACAGGCCGTGGTAGCAGGTGTGCCTTGTGTAGTGGATTTGTGGAGTGTGTCAGCAATGGAAATTGAGCAGGCAGTGGTCTGCTAATGTAAAGTGTTTCTTTGAGGGTGTTTTCTGAGAGGATAGGGGCGATGTGGATACCCTAAGCTATAGAGAGGTCCTTGCGTTTGTGCCCGGTGTGTTCCCCCATTCCCCCTCTCCATTTTCTGGTGCCCCCATGGACAAGTGTGCTGATGCTCCTAGTTGAAGTCGAAGCAGTGATTTTTGTGATGCCAAAGGTGCAGCCTTTGAAGAGCAGGTGCTGCTAGTGATGGCTTGGGCGGATTTTTCCATTTTCACTGGGGTTGAAGATGCGGAAACTTGGATTCAAGACTACAGGTTGTTCGTGTTGGAAAGCGGTTTATTGAGAGAAGATGGTGTAGTACAGGTGTTCCCGCTCCAGGTTCGTGGTAAAGCAAAGCTATGGTTCTATAGCCTTGGTGAACAAGTGTGAGAAAACGTGGAGGTAGATGACCCGACGTCATATGAGGAGGCGGTAGCTCTAGCAAGAGGGCAAACCAAAAAGATTTTGAAGGAGCGCGAGGCTAGCCAGGGTTGGCCAAATGCAATGATGCCAAAGCAATGTGATGTGGTAGAATCCGAGCCAAAGGTGGGGCAAAGAGAAGTGCCAAGTGCGAGAAGAACTGTCATAAAATCTAATATCTAATATCTAACCAACCCAAATGATTTTCTCATATTAAATTGATCACTTAATGTGGGAGAATAAACGGGAACAAGTGTTAAGATATAGACATGTGCTTATAGATCTATCTCAACACGGGGCCAATGGTAAAGGGGCCCAAATGAGAGATCGTCTATCAAGGAGCAAGGCTAACAAATGGAGCATAAGACCTTAGGGTTAGCTTCATTGAAGACCTCCAATAATGTGTGTAAAAGGCCTTTGACCTTAGGTAAGCTAGGGTTGAGCTTGAGGCGCGGGAACCCGACCCAGCTCGAGGTGCTTGTCCTGCTTGTCATGCTTGATGACTAAGGTGCTTGAGGTGCTTTATGATTGAGGTGCTTGAGATGCTTGAGGTGCTTAATTATTGAGATGCTTGAGGTGCTTGACATGCTTGAGCTTCTAGGGTTGCACTTGAGGTGAGAACCCAGCCCAAGCTTAAAGTGCTTATGAGCCAAGCTTATGGTGGGAACTGGGCCTATACATGAGGGGCTTAAGGTGTCAAAAAGTCAAAGATTCAATCCCTACAAGGAGGGGGCAAGCCCTACATGAGGGGGGATGAGAGAGAACACCCACACACTCACACAAGGCATGCATGGTACAAAGAAAGCAAAAGGGACACTTGTCAAGTTCCTCCTCATGTTGCCCTCATGGTGTGCTTGAATCCTATTGGTTGGCCACCCAAGGGGTCCAATAATAATTTAGTAGATTTAATTAAATGATTTAGCATTTATCTAGCCCTCTCTCTCAAAGGGGAAAGGGGGACACTTGTCTCAAGGCTACCCTTGCTGCTTGTAATGCCTCCTACTTGTGATTGGCTAGGCCTGGAGGGGTCCAATGAGCTTCAAGCATGAGCTACAAGGGGGGGTCGACCCAAGAAATCTAGGGGGTTGCTTAGGGGGTATACTCACCCACACACACTCACACACACTCTCATTGTGTGCTATGCAAAGTGCAAGAGCTCCCTCTCCTTCTCCAAGCAAGTAGAGGTTGAGAGCCTACACCAACACTCTTGGATATGGAGTGCAAATCCAACCAAGAGCCATGCTTCAATGCTTAAGCTTGCCATCTCCTTCTTCTTCATTACTATGCTATTATGTATGCTAGCAACAAGAGTTATGATAAGTGAGGAACTAATTCTTTCTCCTATGAAATGTTTCTTCTTCCTCTTCCCTACCCTCATTCCCTGCTAGCTCTCTCCACCTTCGAAGGTGTTTGAGGTCTTGGGACTGAGGCTTGGGATAGTTAAATCTTTTCTTCAAGTTTATGTTATGTTTGTGATGCATGAAGCTTTCCATCTTCATTGCATCACCTAGGTCACAAGGAACACAAAGAATGTATTGTAGCAAGTCTCTCTTAATGGGAGAAATCATAATACAAATGCCTATTGGAGGGGGGACTGGCTACACATAAATCCGGTCCTCAAATGTTGTCATGTTTTCTAAACTCTCTCTCTTGCAAAAGTATTGTTCATGCCAAGTTAGCTAATTGCTATGATTATGTTGCTATCTTCAATTATGTTCACCCGCTATGCTCACAAAGTCATTTCTCAAAAGTACTCTCATTAATTTTCGCTACTCTCAAATTAAATAGGCCAATTCCATTACATTGGTATCAGAGCATTTGGTTTCTCTTTTCTTGCTTAAGAAGAGAGGTCCTTAAGTAGCCTATAAATGGTTCATGTTGTTGATTATATTAGGGTAAGTGGAATTGGGACCTATTATCGGTTTTGTTGAGCCCACTATGTGGGGGATGGTGCACACCTCGGGAGCTTTGGACTTAATAATGGAGTTTTTTTAGACTTGCCTACGGCTTTACCATTTCGGACTTCTTATGGCATTATTGAGCCATAAGAAGTCCGAAAGGAGCTAGCCCTCGGCAACTCTGCTATGTTAGACCTACTCCTCTACTCTCTATAATTAACCACTTCGATCCGTGGGTGTAGATACTTAAGAGCCGATTTTCAAAGGCTAAGAGGAGTGGCAACTTAAGGTTTTGAATTGCCAAAGCATACACTAAGTACATACATAAATTTTGTTGACATGGCTGACAATAATCAAGAGAGTAGAATGAACATTGATAGCTTTGATTTTGCACATGAAGGTGCTAATGATGATGCTCCCATGTTTGTGAATTATCTCATCACTAGGTTGCAGCAAGCTATGGGCAACCCTGCTTTGCAAGCCGAAGTTACTCAACAACTTCGTGCTTATGGAATTTCCCTTCCTCTCCAAGAGGAGAGAGAGCTAAGGAGGCCTCTTGAAGAGACCCCCAAAAGAAGACTCTCTCCCATTCGAGAGGAGGAATCCAAAGAGCAAGAAAGCAATGAAAGTTTAAGTTCCTCTGAAGATGTGGCTCCACGAAGACGGCGGTCTAGACGATCACCCACTCCTCCCAAGAGGAAAAGATCAACACATAGTCCTTCTCCTCATCACTCTGAAAGGAAAGAGAGGAAACAAAGGAAGAAAAGGGCTAGGAAGAGGTCACCCTCTTCTCCTTCTTCTTCACCTTCCTCCTCTTCCGACGAAAGTTATGGCTATTCGCCTAGAGAATACAAGAGGGGAGGACATCGCAAATCATTTCCTGCATGGCGAAGGTCACAAAAGCTAAAGAATTTCAAGGAGGGAGGAAAGAGTATCTCTTTTCTCACCTATGATGGCACCTTTGGTGCTACCGACAAAGTGTTGGCCTTCATCCAGCAATTTGATGCGGCCTTTGGAGACGAGGGCTTCACAGACTCCTCCAAGCTACGCCATGTAGCTATGCACTTCCAAAAATCAGCTTGTATTTGGTGGGCTAGCCTTCGTGGCAATGGTGAAGCCCCAAAGACATGGAAAACTCTACGAGTTTCCATCATGAAGCAATTCCTTGCAAGCGATGCAAAAGACAAAGTGCTTACTGAATGGCGCAGCTTGAAGCTTCTCTCTCATGAGTCTATCCACAAGTACGTAGACAAGTTTTGGGATTTACATCTCAAGGCTACTGTCTTCAAAAGGTAGACTTTTCCGAGAAAAGGCAGCAATTCTATGCAGGATTACCTGAAGAGATGGCCGAATACATCAACTCTCAATGTCATGGTACTATTAGCGAAGTAATCCATCACACCATGGTTGCTTCACGCATCAATTTCCATCAAGGGGCTAGACGTAATGTCAAGCCCACGAAAAACAAAGACAAAAATGATGCAAAGGGGAAAACCAATGTTCAAAATACTTCCCAAGTCACTTCCAACAACAACAACAATCGGTCCAAGGAGAAGGGAGTTTACAAAGGTAAAAACAAACTCTCTCCTGAAGAGCTTGAAGCTTTTCGTAAGGACCATAAGTGTTTGAAGTTCCCTGAAAGAAGAATCTACTTCACCTACAGGGGAAAGAACATGTAGATAGATGCTGAAGGAGTACGAGTGGAAGTGCGACGCGAGAGAGAGTGCGAGAAGAAGAGCACGACGATATGGTGAACTCGCTCTACTGTAATGTGTAGAGCATAGTGAGTTCTTATTAGGTTTTTACAAAAGAATATGTGTACATACCTGGCGGCCCGCCCACTTACCTGGGCGACCACATTGGGCTTTATACCCCAACAACCTCCCACTTAAAGCCCAATGTGGTACTTTAAGTGTGACAGAAGCTACTATACAAGCTAATATACAAGAGATGTAGAGAAGTGATGTACTACCCTACACCTAACTGCTTGCAAAAATGCGCAAAGCTCTCTGAGGGAAGTCCTTTTGTAAGTAGATCAGCAGGATTTTTTGTGGTGTGAACTTTGACAAGCTGAAGTTGCTTATCCTCGAGCATTTCCCTGATGAAATGATACTTCACATCCACATGCTTTGTCTTTGAGTGATAAACTGGATTGCGAGCCAATTGTATAGCACTTTGACTATCACAATATAACACAGGCATCTCTTCTTTGATTCCCAAATCTGTTACTAGTCGATTAAGCCAAATTGATTCTTTGCATGTCTCTGATGCTGCAACATATTCAGCCTCTGTAGTAGACTGAGTAACACAATCTTGTAATCTAGAACGCCATGATAATGCTCCACCAGCCAATGTAAAGACATACCCTGACGTAGACCTTCGGTTGTCTAATTCACCTGCATAATCTGAGTCTGTAAAACCCTTTACACTTAGCTCCTGACTCCCATAGCATATACGCATAATCTTTGTAGCTTTCAGGTATCTCAATATTCCTTTCACTGCCTCCCAATGTTTCTTGCCTAGGTTTGACATGTATCGACTTACTACTCCCACTGCAAATGCAATGTCTGGGCGAGTAGCAATCATTGCATACATCAAACTACCCACTGCAAACGCATATGGAATCTTATCCATTTCAGCCTTTTCTTCCTCAGACACAGGACAATCTTGTTTGCTAAGTTTCACATATGGTGGCAATGGAACACTCAGTGCCTTTCCCTTCTCCATATTGAAACGTTGCAAAACCTTGTCAATATGCTCTGTTTGAGATAACCAAATCAACTTCTTTGATCTGTCTCTCTCAATGCGCATACCAAGTATATGACTTGCCTCACCCATGTCTTTCATGTCAAACGATTTTGCCATCTTTGACTTTAAAGCTGAAATTTCTTCCAAGTGCTTGCCAGCAATCAACATGTCATCCACATACAAAATAAGGATCAGCCAACTACCATCCTTAGCCTTCTTTGTATATAGACAGTGATCGAACTCACTACGTTTGTAGCCTTGAGAAAGCATAAACTTGTGGAATTTATGGTACCATGCCCTCGGTGATTGTTTTAAGCCATAAACACTCTTTAACAACTGGCATACCCAATCTTCCTTGCCTTTCTCAACAAACCCTTCTGGCTGCTGCATGTAAATTTTCACATCTAAATCACCATGCAAGAACGCTGTCTTGACATCCATTTGGTGCAACACCAAATCTAATATGGCAACCAATGCAAGAAAGCATCTCAATGTAGTCATCTTGACCACCGGAGAGAAGACTTCATCAAAGTCAATGCCTTGTTCTTGCTTAAATCCCTTGGCAACAAGCCTTGCTTTGTACTTTGGCTGACTATCATGAGTGGTGATCTTATACCTGTAAACCCATTTACAAGGTAGAGCCTTTTTGCCCTGTGGTAATTTAACTAGCTTCCATGTCTTGTTTTTATGCAGAGCTGTCATCTCTGACTGCATGGCCAATTGCCAATTCTCGGAGTCCTTCATTTGCACTGCTTTCTTGTAACATGAAGGCTCATTGCAATCAGTCAACATGACATAGTTCATGGATGGAACAAACCTATCAGGAGGTCGCGTGACACGTGCAGATCTACGCACAATAGGTGGCTCAGGCTCAACCACAACCTGTGGTTCCACTTTATCCTATCCTTGCTCCTCTTGAGCCCTGACATTTTGTCTTGCACGTGCAGGTCCATCTTCTTGGAAGACAACTCTTCTAATCTCCTCAACCCTCTCTGGTTTAGAATGATATTTGGATTCATTAAAGTGAACATCATTGCTACGGACAACCTTTCTGGATTCGGGATCCCAAAGTCTGTACCCCATCTCACCAGAATTACCATAGCCTAGAAAGATGCACTTTCTACTCTTTGGCTCAAGTTTGTTCCTAAATTCCTTTGAACGTGAGTATATGCCTCACAGCCAAAGACTCTGAGATGCTTGTATGAGGGCATTTTGCCTGACCATACCATCTCTGGCAGTGAATCCTTCTGCAAAACCTTGCTAGGAGATCTATTTACAAGATGAACAGCTGTTGATACAGCTTCAGCCCAAAACCCATTTGGCAGTTGTGCATTAGACAACATACTTCTGACCTTCTCTTGTATGGTCCTATTCATCCTCTCAGCAACACCATTTTGAGGAGGATTTTAAGGAGCAGTAAGTTCACGTTTTATACCTTTTGACTCACAAAAGTCCTGAAAGGCCTTTGAAACATACTCTCCACCATTTTCAGTGCGTAAGCATTTAAGCTTCTTGCCACTCTGATTCTCCACAAGTGTCACAAACGTTTTGAAAACACTAAACGCTTCATCCTTGTGTTTGAGAAAGTAAACCCATACTTTCCTCGAGTAATCATCTATAAATGTCATAAAGTAAGAAGCTCCCCCTAGAGATAGGTTAGGCATAGGTCCACACAAATCACTATGAACAAGTGCCAACTGTGTATCTCTTCTACTGCTTCTATGCTTATGTGGTTGCTGTGTTTGCTTACCATACAGACAATGTTCACAGAATTCAAAATCATTAAATGAAAAGCCAGGCAAATAACCAGAACGAGACAAGATTTCCATTCCCTTCTTGGACATATGTCCTAACCGGCTATGCCACAAAGAAACGTTCGGCTGCTCGGTTACATTTATTACATTTTTAGAGACATTTGATACATAAATCATGTAAAGTCCTCCAGACTTTACTCCATGTGCTACTGTCATAGAACCCTTGGATATCTTCCACATGTTCTGTCCAAAAGTGGTGACGTAGCCAGCATCATCAAGTAAACCTGTGTTGATCAAGCTCTTTGTAATTGCGGGAACATGTCTCACATTCTTCAGCGTGAAAGAAGAGCCATTCTGAAACTTCAATTGAACATCTCCAACACCTAAGATCTCACATGTCTGCCCATTGCCTAGCCGAACATGATCTTTAGTGGTCACATAAGAGGTAAACCACTCCTTGTTTGAAGACACATGAAGTGATGCCCCTGAGTCTATAATCCAGTCACTCAGTGCATTTCCATCAGATGCTGTAAGAAGAGCTGAGTCCATTGTATTCTTCAAGAAGTAGATGTCTCCTGACACTAGGCTGTCATCCTCTGCAACAGTGTTTGTCACATTTATTTCTTGAATCTTCACTGAGGACTTGTTCTTCTCACCATGGTCTTCAGCTTTCTCTTTGCCTTTTTCTGCTTTCCATTCTCTGCAATCTCTTTTCATGTGACCCTTCTTGCCACAATGGTAGCATTCTATGTCACTCTTGCCTTTAGCACTGCGAGACTTGATATGAGACTGATTCCTCTTTCCACCTTTGTACTTTTCTTTGGTCCTTCCCCTGACAACTAAGGCTGTTCCTTTGCCTTTGTCCATTGTCTTTCTATTGGTTTCTTCAGTAAGCAGACTTCCTTCTACACCTGCTATGTTCAAACCATCTAGAGGTGCAAAATTACTCAAAGCTGTGCGAAAAGTGTCCCAACTTTTCGGCAATGTGATCAACAGGAACATAGCTCTAACAGGTTCATCAAACTTGACACCTTGAGCTGACAACTGACTATAGATTGTGTTGAATTCATTCAAATGATTGGACATAGGTGTCCCTTCTTTCAAGTTCAAGTCAACAAGCTTCTTAAGCCAATATACCTGTGAAGTTGCACTCTGCTTCTCATAAAGATCACTCAGCTTTAACCATGCTTGATAAGCCGACATCTCGTCTGCTACATTGAAGTAAACGCTTTCTGCCAAAGTCAGCATAATGGTAGAAAGTGCCAATTCATCCATTTCGCTCCATTCATCTTCGTCCATATCTTCTGGTTTTATCCCCTTGAGTTTTATAGGTTTTATTTGCTTCTTTTGTACCAACACGTGCCAAATCTGCTTCTTCCACAATGGGAAATTGGTTCCATCCAGCTTCTTGATATTGTGAAGAGCAGTGTCCTGTGATCCAGCCATAGCTACACTTCACAGTGGTTTACTTTCCTGGGAAAAATTCGACAGAGTTTCCCCTGTAAACTGACCTCTGAACCAATATCAACCTATCAAATGAACCAAGAAAGCTTCAGATTCTGCATAAATTTCGGCAGAGTCTCCTTTGTAAAATGGCTCTGGTGTACTCAAAAACAGACTAAAAAACAACTCAAAAAACACTGTCTCTCTGACACTGTAAGCTGCGGGTAAACCTGTCCTGCACCTATACTGTCTCTCACTATCCTGTCACTGTCCTATAAGCATAGACTGCGACAATGCCTCAACGGCAGTAAAGCAAAGATGCAATCCCAACTGTCTAACTCACAGTCAATACATCCTAGCTGCCTATCTAAGGGTGCTCGAGGGATCGCTCCAAGACTTGTTTCACCGAAAGGATCTCAACATTCGAGAGTCCCCCAGCTCAATAAAACCTCACTCGACCCTCAACAAAGGCTGCAGTAAATCTGACAGTACATAGACTTCCCACAAAGTCATACATCCACAAATTTCCCACTGTATGCTGTAACCGCTGCAACGGTTGTTTGCTGCGTGACTCACAGCCAGCAAACCCTCAACAGACATACATCATCTCTGACAATACATCCCATGTGGAAGTACCTGCAATGTCAGGATTAAATCTCTAATATCAAGCAGCAAACACAAGCTACCTGATGAACTAGTGGATGTCGCCTACAGTCTGTGTGTAGATGCGCCCGTGTCGTATGTGACACGCCTCCAAGAACTGTGAGCCGTCCTTCGATGTGTAGACAGCCACAAATCAACACTCTGGGAGTGTCGATATCCTCAGCACCTGTAGTCATAGGCCGAAAACCCCAAATTTGCAGAGTCGGATCTGTACCCGCTGAGACCACGTAGTCAAAAATGGCCTGCGCAGAACTTTGTCGAAGCCGAACGGTAACCGAGATGACCTCAGAATGAAATTCTGAGCACACCGAGTCCTACGGGCCCTCCCACAAGATTTGGGGCCGTGTCTTCGCCTATCGAATTTCACTCCAATCTGAGCTGGTGACTCTAGCCTCCTGCAGTGCTGCCCCGAGCCTCGATCTGAGCTCTGATACCAGTTGAAGGAGTACGAGCGGAAGTGCGACGCGAGAGAGAGTGTGAGAAGAAGAGCACAACGATATGGTGAACTCGCTCTACTGTAATGTGTAGAGCATAGTGAGTTCTTATTAGGTTTTTACAAAAGAATATGTGTACATACCTGGCGGCCTGCCCACTTACCTGGGCGACCACATTGGGCTTTATACCCCAACAGATGCTAGTGAGCGTGGTTGCACTATTCCACTTGTAAATCCTCTTGCTTTTGATAAGTCAATGAAGAGCTCAGTTTCTGCGTACATGATTTTTGTCAAAGAGTCTCTAAAAGATACTAATGTTTCATCAAATGTAAATGGTAGGGATGAAGAAGAGTTAGACTTGTCTAATTTTCTAAAAGGATTCCAAGATGTGTTCATCGATGATATCCCTATGGACTTATCTCCAAAAAGAGGGGATGATGACCATCACATTGAGCTCCTTCCTGGAAGCTCGCCACCTAACAAACCTCTTTATCGAGTCTCACAAGCTCAACAAGAGGAGATCATGAGGCAAGTACAAGAGCTGGTAGACAAAGGGATGGTGAGGCCTAGTTCCTCTCCCTTTTGTTCTCCAGTCCTTTTAGTGCAAAAGAAAGATGGTACATACCGTATGTGTGTGGACTATCAAGCACTAAACCATATCACTATCAAAAAGAAATTTCCCGTACCTCGGGTAGAAGATCTATTTGATAAGCTACAAGGCTCTACCTACTTCAGTAGGATTGACCTTAAGAGTGTCTATCATCAAATAAGGATAGTGGATGAAGATATCTTAAAGACCGCGTTTCGCACAACGTTTGGTCTTTATGAATATCTAGTCATGCCTTTTGGCTTGACTAATGCACCAGCTACGTTCAATCATTTGATGGAGAAAATTTTTAGACCATACAGCAAATTCACTGGAGTGTTCTTTGATGATATCATCATCTACTCCAAGTCTTTGGAGGAACATAAGCAACATCTCCAAGTGATTTTTCAAGCATTGAGGGAGAACAAGCTTTTTCTCAACCAAAAGAAAAGCGAATTCTTCCTTCAAGAGATTCAATACCTAGGTCATATTATCTCTAAAGATGGTATCCGAATGGATCCATCAAAGTTAGAGGTAATAAAAGCATGGCCTAACCCAAGAAATCTACATGAGCTAAGAAGATTTGTTGGTATGTGCGCATACTATAGACGCTTCATAGAAAAATTCTCTCAAGTAGCAGAACCACTACACGACATAACTAAGAAGAACCAGTCCTCGTGCTTCCGAATCTCTCAAATCCATTTGAGGTCCAATGTGATGCTTGTGGTGATTGCCTTGGAGTAGTTTTGCTTCAAGAAGGGCATGCCATAGCATATGAGAGTCGAAGGTTCAATATTGATGAACGAGTCTTGGGCATTTATGAGAAAGAGCTTTTAGCTGTTCTACATGCCCTAGACACATGGAAGCACAACCTATTGGGGACTCCATTTATCCTACGAACCGACCACCATAGTCTCAAGTATTTCATGACGCAAACCAAGCTTTCCGACTGTGCGCTCCTTGCCGCACTGTCGAAGCAAGGGACTTGCCAATACACCGTATGCGAGCCACAAACGGCTCCAAGCACACAACAAGCCTAAACTAGCAAGCTCAAGAAAACAAAGGGTGTGTCACTCACCGCTCTACGCTCGCCTTCGTGGTGGATTCCTCGCCGCGATGAAGAAGAAGCTGCAGTCGTGCCGCGCTCAACCGCTTCGCCGCCGTCGTGCCTTCGTAATGCTCGATCGCACACACACTCTCCCTCTCTCTCTCTCTCTCTCTCTCTCTCACACACACACACACAAGGAGGTGAAGAAGAAGAAGATGGAGATGGAGCAAGAGCACTCTTCTATTGCACAAATGAGAGAATGAGTAAAAATTAGGTTTAGTTGGCTTTTATAGGAGCTCACCCCATTCACACTTGGGCGCCCATGCTTAGCCAACTAACCCCTTGAATGTCCAAGTTAAAGTGCGCCTCTCATCGGCGATCACTCTACCTTTCCCTATTGGTCCGACAAGCCCGGTACCTGACTCTAAATATTACAACGTTTATAGATCATAGGGTGTCCGTGTGCCGTGAGGGTTAACATGCCCCCCTTCCTGATGTAGATTCCATCCTCGGAAGCTATTAAGTTGAAGCTGGGTCGTCGAGGTGGAAGAGCATTTGAGATGAATGTCCTTAGCCTTCTTCAGTCACTGCAAAATCAAACAACATTGGCACGGTAATTGCATTCTCTTAAAAAGCATATGCAGTTTTAGGTAGAAAAATTGATTGGTCAAAGAATTTCAAACAATTTGATAGCAATGAACATTAAATTGCAATGTAATCAAATGCATAAACAGATGTAAAGGTAGAAAATTAAACAAGTCTGGGGTCGCTAATTTGACGGTCGAAAGGCACTAGAGATCGAATATTAATACCATGGGTAAGCTTCTTAATTTTCTGTGGTCAATTAAGTTGTTTAATCGCGAGAGCCAAGTATTCATGTTCGAGGGCTGACTAGAGGCTATATCTAGAAGACTTTGTAGTTAAGCTACCATAAAAGGAATTTCTCATGAAATCATCGCCTGACTGATTACTTTTTCTTTGACCCCCCAAAGTCTTTTCACATTGATTCAATTATGAAGTGGGTGCTTATTTTGTATGCCTTGGGTTTTTTGCTTTTCAAGGAAAAGCGCCCACACTGGGAACCTCTAGGGCTCTAGTACCATAGGCGATACATGTGAGTGAAGTACCAAATCAAGCTGAGATTTCTCTTCCAACTTAAAATTTTACATTGTGGCACTTTGATTTTTTGCTTGTTCATTTTCAGCATTTAAATTTTGTAACTTTGGGGGGTCATATAACATTGTTACACTCCCCAGGCTCATCACATTAGTAAACTCCCTTTATAATACTTAAGCTAAAGGTCGATAGGGTTAAGCCCACTAGAAAGCCCTAGTACATTTCATACAATGCTGCCTAAATCGGATTAAGAACCTAAGTAACCATTGCTTATTAGGAAGGCATTCCCCATGGTATTAAGAGAAGATTTCTAATACCTAGCTTGGTCAAACTAGCTTAGTCAGACTGCTTGATTTTTACACCTAAACGAGTGATTATGACAAAACATTACATTGAATTAAATGTTTGATACTAAGCCAATGCGCTGAATATTATGCTACCAATCACAATCAAAGCAGACAATCATTAATGCAAAAAAGATAAGGGCAATGCTAATGGACAAGAAACACCTGTTTGTGTCGATGGTCGCGCTTGATTTGAAGAGTGAGTCGAGATAAAGATTCCATGAAGGTCCAAATCCTATCAATAGCAACACGCTCCTGTACACACTAGGAAACAAAAGGAATACCTCCAGGAGGCACATTAGTGGGAAAAGAGAACTTCGCTAATCTCTCAACTCTAAAACAGAAACACTCTATCGTACTAATCTTACCTACCCTCCATCACTCAAGTGATGAGGATCAAAGGGGTTTTATGGCATAGGTTTCTGTTTCACCGTACCAAATGTGACATGTGTAGGTCTGAGTCAATGTTTTGACTTTAATGTGCATCCTCGTTTGCTAATTGCTCTTGCTCTTTTTTTTTTTGTGAGTATAAAGCTTTATATGTACATTCCCTAAGATTGGAATTGAGAGGTCAGGGAAGAAGGTTGAGAGGGAAACAAATGAATGATGACTGTCAGCAAACACTCCCCCCTTCCTTGGGTAGATCATACCATTTGAAATGAGCTTGTCACCCTTTGAAACCAATTGTTCCAGTTGGTAATAGGTGAGGATTTTTTCCATTAGTTTTCTATTACCCTAGGTGCCTCGTCAAGTTGCAAGGGTGGTAAGGTACTCTCCCAGGATCGAACTTGAAGTGGTTCATCAGGTGATTCTTGAACACTGGGAGGTGTGGATTCTTTTGTAGCTTCATTGAGGTCCACTACTATAGATGGAGGCGGTGTAGAAGCTTTTACCTCTATGGATGTATTACATGAGGAGCTAGAATCTTCATGGGACTCCCCCCTTCCTGAGCTAGGTGGAACAAATCGTTCTTTCTTTGGTACCCAAACTAGCTCGGGAGCGGGTGTGTAGCATTCTGTGATTTTTTCCTTTCCACGATCATTGATTCATTTTGGAGCTACGGGATTGGGCTCACTTGGGTCAGGTGATAGGTAAGAGTACAATCTACGTTTTGGCACCCAGATTTGATCATTTCCTTGATAGTAGCCTTGGGCTTCCAATAGTCGTTTAGGGATCCATCGCAACATTTTCTTACTTTTCTTGGAGCGAGTGGTACGTTTCTTACAAGGCTTCTGTTTTTTAGCACTAGCTATGGTCACTAAAGAAGCTTTAGGGACCCACTTGTATGTTTTCTTTGTTACCTTAGGATGAGTCTTGTCGGAAGCGATACGCATTGCTTGTAGCATATTTAAGGGTATAGGCATTTCATCCCCCTCAGGTGTTACCCAGGTCGTCCCCCTATTTCCCCAAGTGTCTATGGTTGATGCTAGGTGGACCCAATCCACATTGTCCGACTCAGTCATCCCAGGTAGGATATCCATATAAGGAGAATCTTGGCCAATGTCTGTATCCTTCTTACAAGTATAACAATATTGTAGTGGGGCCGAGTGAACTGTGGTGTCAGATCGATGATCAATAATGGTTTTACTCCCTAAGGGGTGTACCTTACCAGTCACCAAATCCACTCTAAGGACAGAGTCTTGGAATTGCAAATAGACATGATTTTTAGACCAATCATGAACCATTTGTGCTTCCCTCATGAATGGTCGTCCTAAAATCATTTCATATGACATAAGGTGTTTAGAGAAATCCATTACAATGAACGTATGTCGTACCTTGTGTCCTAGAACTTTGATCTTAAGATCCTTGAGCATCCCCATAGGTTTGGCTATGGTACCATTTGCCATCTTTACCACAATGTTAGTAACACTGAGGCGGGGTTTTCCCATGGATTCCCAACAATCTTTTGTAACGATGCTAACTCCCGCACCACCATCAAGAATTCCCTTTATAGTTAATCCCTTGGTAGTGATGGGTAGGGTCGCATTAGACTCGTCGCCTTCAAAATACTGCCCTAATTCGTTAATGGGTACCTCGATCACAGACTCGTGTCCATCTAAGTCAAGTGATTGCACATGATTTTCCTCATCAATCATAATCGAGTCAGGCCTATTTGGTTGCGCAAACTGCGGTAATCCCGTTCGTAGCTCTCCGTTAAGGAATGCTCGAAGTGCAAGGAATAACTCAGGATCTCCATACAGCTTTGCTATGATCGTGGTTCGGACCTTAGAAGACATGAAGTCCACTAGTTTGGCAACATTCATTGGCGTTTTGCAGGGTGTAGGTCCTTGACTAGGAACTGGTGAGGATGGAATCTCATATTCCTCAATGGGATCAGGTATTCCTTCGTTAAACATCCTTTCCAACAAGAAAGGTGTATGCTCACTTTCTGATGTCCCGTCCTCACTCCCTTCTTGGATGATACTAGATATGGCTAACGGTCTATGGTTCATGTGGGGTGGATGAACTTGCGTGGGAAACACTGTGTCATGAATTTTGACATGCATGGGTTCTGGTTCTAGTTTCCTTTGAGTCTCCTCCACTAAACCTCTTAGATGTTTCACCTGCTCAATCTCGTCTACTGGGTTTGGGTACGTCCCAATCTTCTTTTTACGATTCTTCCCTTTTTGCCCCTGCGGTTTATCTTGGGGGTCTTGGATTGGATTTGGAAACACTTGTGGTGTTTTCAGAGGCTCTTTATGATTTTCTCTTATTCGGTTTTCATTTGGTTCCATGTTACGGTTTTCTTTGTCGGTCTTTCCCTTTGTGGTATTGGTTCTAGTCTCCATTGTCTCGACTGAATCTGAATCATCCTCGAGGTCATTCATATACACGGGGTCATCTCCTGTTCCTATGTTTGTTTTGGAACTTGGCTTTGAATTTTCCGTATTCTGCGACTTCTTCCTTCGTGTCTTCTTTTTCTTTGCTTGGATAATTGACGCGGTATCTCTCTCTTCGAGGATATGTCCTGGCCCTTGAAGCATGGACCGTGTAATCGCATAAGCGGGTGCGACGGGTGGTATTGGCGATGTCACACTAGCAATTTCGACCAAATTTAGGGGTGTGATTTTAGGCGCATTTGGGTTATAGGGGCATTGGGAAATCAAGTGATCTATGCCACAACGATTATATGTGAGTATTGGCATTGCAGACGTGCTCCCTTGATTCACTTGCATCTGTGCAGCATTCTTTTGCAGCCTAATAGGGCACTCCGCTACTCGATGTGGTCCACCACACTTGTAGCATTGAAGAGGTGGCCTCCTAGCCTAGGTGTTGATATTTTGACCTCTGGATGCGACAGCAGCAGCTTGATAAAGCGGCTTGACTTGCCCCCAACAATCTTCCACGTAGTATATAGGACACTCTTCCAATGTATCAAGTCCGTAGGCAATACTAGTGTCTATTTCCTCCTCACAGCCATCTGCATAAGCATTTGATGGCTCGCAACCTACTTGGTTCATAGGGGCGACTCTTGGATGCGGGGGCTGCGGTCCTAGCACAGGAGGTGGTAACGGTGTAGCTTGTACAACATTTTGAGATCTAGGGACCATGTGTTGCGGTAGTTGCTCAACAGGTGGAGTAGGCATTAATACAGGAGCTCGAGGCGCATCCGTCCAGGCTACAGGTGGTCTATTTGCCATCATACGTTTGATCATTAAACAATCCTTAGCTTGGTGACCATACCTACCACATGCGTTGCAAGTTCCATTAAATTTTACTCTAAACGTAGGGCACTCACTAGTGCTATGTGGACCTAAGCAAATGGAACACCATTGTTGCTCCCTTCTTGGATACATGTGACTATTTTGAGGGGGTCGATTATCCTTAAGAGACTCTTGGATTGCCTTGGTGAGGTCTGTCAAGAATGTCTCAAATACCTTTGGCTCATTGGCAATGGGCTTTGCAGTCATGGGTTCATACTCAATGGCTTGTGAGCTAGTGGATCTCGTGTCAGTAGACACCCTCATGCCTGCTATCATCAAGTTGTCCTCTAATTGGATGGCATTGGCAGTGACATCTTCCCAGGTTGTGATACCTCTACTCACTAGTCCATTATAGATTCCTTCATTCCTCAACCCTCGAATGAATCGATCAAGCAGTTGGTTATTGTTGAAGCGCTCATTTACAGGGCAGCGAGAGTTTAAGTGCTTTAGACGACTAATGAAGTCCCTTACTGACTCTCCTTCCTTACGTTCGGCCTTCTGTAGCTGAGATGCTACACCCCAAAGCACACCTTCTCGTATGTACTCCTTTAGAAACAACCTTCGAAGGGTAGGGTAGATTGTTTTCTCGTCCACCCTTAGGGTCCTATACCAATCTCCAGCCTTCCCACTTAATGTCAAGCTTAAGGCATTGCACTTATGTAGTTCGTTGCGTTCCCCTAAGGAATCACATACTTGTTCAAACACTTCAATGTGTTTCCTAGCATCTTCGTCCCCATTGAATTTTTGCGTGAGTTTGGCAATTTGTACTGCCTTACTTCTAGGCTCTCTATCAGATGCGTGACGCATATTTTCCGCGATAGATCGACCTATGGTTTGAGCAAACGCTGCCAAGTCACCTATGTGAGGAGGCAGGGCCGGTGGAGGTACTCTTGGAATCATATGTGGGAGAGGGATGGGTGCCGGTCTTGGCATATGTGTGGATGATGCAGGATATGGAACATAACCGGGCATAGGTCCACTCGGATAAGAGCTAGGGAGCGGCACTCGAGGAGCATAAGCAAGTGGTACAATTGGAGGTGTGGGGGCCATGTGTGCATAAGGGGCTAGAGGCACATATGGTCGAGGCCCCATATTAGGTACTACGACACTAGGTAGTGGCACTGCGCTAATCGTAGATGTCATCGGTACATTCTCTGTCAGGCTTATCCCTGGAGTGAGCACTGGGTTTTCCTTAATAGAGGGTTGAGCCAAGTTAGGGAAGCTAAAGTTTTCGCTCGGAGGCTCAGATTGCATAGAGACCCCAGGTGAAATGACGTAAGATGGGTCCATGGGGCTCATTAGAGGAGTCTCCATTTGTGATAGAGTAGGCTGTTGAGCCTTGCTCGTATCCAGAAATCTCATGGGGCCAGTTGAGAGTATATTTACCCCTCGGTTTTGCCTTTCTGATTGAATAATGCCATGGATAACATTACAGATCATTTTCTGTTGATCTTCGATGCTCGTGGCACTAGAGGTGGATTGTACAATCTCTATCCATCCTACATGGTAGGCGTGGCCAGAGTGTAGATCCGTCAACACCTCAGTGTGGAGGTCGTTTGTCCAATGATCATTAATGAACAATCCTTCTAGAGTCGACGTGTTAATGGTTTCTTGTGAGGTAGAAGCAATGTTGCTCCCCGTGGTTTTACTTGTCACCAACGGTACTCTAGAGGGAACTTCTGAAGGAGGCAGCTCAACAGGGCCTTCTTGGTAAGAAGTTGGCAGGATATCCACATGGACACTCTTTGGGGGTGTGGGGTCCACGTGCGATGTGAAAGGAGAGTCCACTTCCCCACCCCCTTCGTGAGCTTCATTTGCATCAGGTTCCGAGCGAGTAGCTCTACTTAATGTTTCCATGAAATGGCTAAACATACTAGTACTAGGCTGTGGAGCTTCGGGAGGTGCATGGCCTTCTCTCTCAGTGTTTTGGTTAGGGTATGCTTCCATGATTTCTGAGTCGGAGGAGGAATCACTAGCGGCTATTTTAGGGTCTTGGGTGGTGCTACCTTGTGTCCCCGCTGAGGGTCTAGATCCTATCGTGGATGGGCAATGGGTGTCCGTATGAACAGAGGCACTACCAATGTGATCGTGCTCTAACACTCGTCCAGAGCGTAAGTGCATGTGCTTTTGATACCCTAAGGTGTCAAAAAGCTGCTCTAGGAGGCCTTGTGACTAGTTTTTAGCGTGTTTTTTGTTTGTTTTTTTGCTAGGTTTTTTAGAGCGTGTCGTGGAATGGGCCGTGTGATAGCTCGAAACGAGCGTATCGGTCAGAGGGTCGTGCCGTGCTTTACAGCCCTCCGTTTGGTCACTCTATGCCCTCGGAATCCCTAAAACTGTCAATTTCCAGTAGGGAACTAGGCCCAAACTAGAAAGTCTAAGGGTGCAAGTGGGAAGAGAAAGGAGGAGAGTGGAGGACTTGTCTCACATGCTCTCATTCTCTCTTGAGGGAGTAGGGTATATATATAAGAGTGAGTCTAGTATATATCATAAGACTGAGGACTGAGGCCTGGGCCTGGGCTTGGGCTTGGGAAAATGATCCCGATCTCGATCTACCTTTTATACAAACCAGCCCGTCCGTTTTAAGAGTCACGTTTTTTATTTTCGAAAAATTTCGCCGCCCGCTCTGTCGAAGCAAGGGACTTGCCAATACACCGTATGCGAGCCACAAACGGCTCCAAGCACACAACAAGCCTAAACTAGCAAGCTCAAGAAAACAAAGGGTGTGTCACTCACCGCTCTACGCTCGCCTTTGTGGTGGATTCCTCGCCGCGATGAAGAAGAAGCTGCAGTCGTGCCGCGCTCAACCGCTTCGCCGCCGTCGTGCCTTCGTAATGCTCGATCGCACACACACTCTCCCTCTCTCTCTCTCTCTCTCTCTCACACACACACACACAAGGAGGTGAAGAAGAAGAAGATGGAGATGGAGCAAGAGCACTCTTCTATTGCACAAATGAGAGAATGAGTAAAAATTAGGTTTAGTTGGCTTTTATAGGAGCTCACCCCATTCACACTTGGGCGCCCATGCTTAGCCAACTAACCCCTTGAATGTCCAAGTTAAAGTGCGCCTCTCATCGGCGATCACTCTACCTTTCCCTATTGGTCCGACAAGCCCGGTACCTGACTCTAAATATTACAACGTTTATAGATCATAGGGTGTCCGTGTGCCGTGAGGGTTAACACCGACAAACAAATGAGGTGGGCATATTTTCTTTCGCAATTTAATTTCCATATTTCTCACATTGCTGGTAAGCACAATCAAGTGGCCGATGCACTTTCACGACGACCCAAAGTTAATGTGGTGTCTATAGCTACTCACAATGATCTATCCTCTATGATAGATGAGTATGCTACTGACCCTGACTTTAGAGACATAATGTCAACCCTTGCTTTGGGGAAGAAAGAGAAACCATTCACCTTGCAGGATGGTTATCTTCTCCATGGCAATAGGCTATGTGTTACCCATTCCCTTCGTGAGAAAGTTATGTATGAATCCCATGCTCCTCCATATGCGGGACATAGAGGTATTCAACCTACTCTCCGAGGAGTAGAGACGTACTTCTATTGGCCTACCATGAAAGTGGACATACAAGAGTATGTTTCAAAATGTGTAGTATGCCAAAAGACCAAGTATGGTAGAGGAAAGCAACCTGGATTACTCCAGCCATTGCCTATTCCAAATTCACCATGGGAGAGTATATCCATGGATTTCATCTTTCGATTACCCAAGTCTATCCATGGGAATATAGGAATATGGACAATAGTTGACAGGTTTAACAAGCAAGCACATTTTATTCTTGTCAAGAATACTATTAAGGCACATCAAATGGCAACTCTCTTCATATCTAAGATTTTCAACCACCATGGATTACCCACATCCATCGTGTCAGATAGAGATCCTAGAATGACCAGTAATTTCTAGAAAGGTCTCTTTGAAAATCTAGGAACAAGATTGAATTTGTCTTCGGCCTATCACCCATAAACGGATGGCCAAAGTGAGATAGCCAATCTTACGATACTCGATCTACTCAAGACTTATGTTACTCAAGTAGATCAACGCTCACAATGGGAAAAGTACTTACCTCTTGTAGAGTATGCCTACAATAATACTGTACATACTTCTACGGGAAATCACCTTTTGAAATCATTGAGGGAAGACCTAAAAGTCCCTTGCTACTCAAAGTACATGGGAAGATCTTCCCCGCCGATGAGTATAGCCGTGACCTACAAGAATCTTTTCAAAAGATTAAGGAGGCTATATCCATCTCTCAACAAAGGCAAAAAGCTGTTGGGCTGCTGATAAGCACAAAAGAGCCTTAATGTTCAAAGAAAATGATTGGGTCTTACTCAAGTTTCCTAAGGCTCGATTAAGGCAAACGACGGGCAAAAATCCTACGGGCCATCAAAAGTATTATGCTAAATTAGCAAAAAGATACTATGGTCCTTTCCAAATCTTGAAACCCATCAATGAGACGGCTTATCAACTCAAGTTTCCCAACCATTGGCTCATACACAATGCCTTTCATGTAAGCCTACTTAAGCCCTACAAAGGAGAGCCACCAACTGACTTGAAGACCCTCCTGAAGTTGAAGACCAAGAAGAGGTGCTACAACCCGAAGCTGTCCTTCGGCATGAAGACAAGGTACTACGACATGGTAAGATTATCCGACGGTATCTTATTAAGTTCAAAAATTATTCTTTTGAAGATGCTAGATGGATGCAAGGAATACAGCTTAAGGATAGTATGAACCTTGTGAATGCTTACAATGCTACATTAGAGTAAGCAAATGTACAAATTTCTTTTAAATGACTCATGTTTTTGTCTTATAAGACTAGTCCTCATTTTAATTGTGCACAAATTAACTAGTATGCATGCTTAGATCATGTTTGTGATGACGACGTCTCTCAAACACCAAGTAGAATTTGTCACTCTACTTTGGGAGAATGAAATGGACTAAAGAGCAGACATGCTTGCGGTAGCTATGTCTCCCAAGCACCAAATGGATTAGTCATCCATCTTGAAAATATGTCGTAGGGTAAAAAGGGATCCTCTATCTGCTAAGTAAAATTGACTAATGACTAAGGCTTTATCTCTTCTACCTCATAGTCGAGGACGACTATGATTTCAAGAGAGAGGTAATGTCATAAAATCTAATATCTAATATCTAACCAACCCAAATGATTTTCTCATATTAAATTGATCACTTAATGTGTGAGAATAAACGGGAACAAGTGTTAAGATATAGACATGTGCTTATAGATCTATCTCAACACGGGGCCAATGGTAAAGGGGCCCAAATGAGAGATGTTCTATCAAGGAGCAAGGCTAACAAATGGAGCATAAGACCTTAGGGTTAGCTTCATTGAAGACCTCCAATAATGTGTGTAAAAGGCCTTTGACCTTAGGTAAGCTAGGGTTGAGCTTGAGGTGCGGGAACCCGACCCAGCTCAAGGTGCTTGTCCTACTTGTCATTCTTGATGACTAAGGTGCTTGAGGTGCTTGATGATTGAGGTGCTTGAGATGCTTGAGGTGCTTAATTATTGAGATGCTTGAGGTGCTTGACATGCTTGAGCTTCTAGGGTTGCACTTGAGGTGAGAACCCAGCCCAAGCTTAAAGTGCTTATGAGCCAAGCTTATGGTGGGAACTGGGCCTATACATGAGGGGCTTAAGGTGTCAAAAAGTCAAAGATTCAATCCCTACAAGGAGGGGGCAAGCCCTACATGAGGGGGGATGAGAGAGCAAACCCACACACTCATAGAAGACATGCATGGTACAAAGAAAGCAAAAGGGACACTTGTCCACTTCCTCCTCATGTTGCCCTCATGGTGTGCCAGAAGCCTATTGGTTGGCCACCCAAGGGGTCCAATAATAATTTAGGAGATTTAATTAAATGATTTAGCATTTATCTAGCCCTCTCTCTCAAAGGGGAAAGGGAGACACTTGTCTCAAGGCTACCCTTGCTGCTTGTAATGCCTCCTACTTGTGATTGGCTAGGCCTGGAGGGGTCCAATGAGCTTCAAGCATGAGCTACAAGGGGGGGTCGACCCAAGCAAGCTAGGGGGTTGCTTAGGGGGTATACTCACCCACACACACTCACACACACTCTCATTGTGTGCTATGCAAAGTGCAAGAGCTCCCTCTCCTTCTCCAAGCAAGTAGAGGTTGAGAGCCTACACCAACACTCTTGGATATGGAGTGCAAATCCAACCAAGAGCCATGCTTCAATGCTTAAGCTTGCCATCTCCTTCTTCTTCATTACTATGCTATTATGTATGCTAGCAACAAGAGTTATGATAAGTGAGGAACTAATTCTTTCTCCTATGAAATGTTTCTTCTTCCTCTTCCCTACCCTCATTCCCTGCTAGCTCTCTCCACCTTCGAAGGTGTTTGAGGTCTTGGGACTGAGGCTTGGGATAGTTAATGCTTTTCTTCAAGTTTATGTTATGTTTTTGATGCATGAAGCTTTCCATCTTCATTGCATCACCTAGGTCACAAGGAACACAAAGAATGTATTGTAACAAGTCTCTCTTAATGGGAGAAATCATAATACAAATGCCTATTGGAGGGGGGACCGGCTCCACATAAATGCGGTCCTCAACTGTCGTCATGTTCTCTAAACTCTCTCTCTTGCAAAAGTATTGTTCATGCCAAGTTAGCTAATTGCTATGATTATGTTGCTATCTTCAATTATGTTCACCCGCTATGCTCACAAAGTCATTTCTCAAAAGTATTCTCATTAATTTCTGCTACTCTCAAATTAAATAGGCCAATTCCATTACAAGAACCAAGAGTTCTTTGGCTGTAAAGAGACAGGATGGTTCCTATGCCAAAGAGGCCGACTAGAGCAGTTCCAATTGTGGAGGAAGTGCAGGTGGTTCCAGAGTGGAAAAAGGGTGTGATGCCAAGTTTGAGTGCGGCTATAGAAGCTCCATTGAAGTGCGGTAAAGAGCAAGGAGTGTGGTTTGCAGACAAGGTTGAAGCGGTAAAGCTAGAGGAGGTTCCCAAGCTTGAAATGGAAGAGGAGACTGGGTCAAATGACAGTAGCTCTATGGATGCAAACACGAGTTGGGAGACCGAGTCGTCCCAATCGAGGTATGATGAGTTCGACCTCTTACATGTGAGTGGAGCAGCAGTAAATGTGTGCGAGGAGCAGCATGAAGTGCAAGCGGAGGTGCTTAATGAAAACCAAATGGAGCAGTCTAGTCCTACATATGATGAAGAGTAGGTAAAGCTGGTGTGTAGTGCCGTGCTAATGACCATGTTGATGAAGATAGCAGTAGAGTATGTCATGGTGGTGCAGCAGGTGCAAAATTTTGCCAAAAGGGTTAGAACAGTTGTACCTATGGAAGAGGACGAGGAGAATGTGATAGAGAACGAGTTTCTCTCTTCCTTGACAGAGCTTGATGATGCAGCAGTAGAAGAGCAGGTAAATTGCAACGGACAAGCAGATAGTGCTTATTGACCTTGAAGGGACAATTGTCGAGGAGGAGCTCGACGAATGTGGAATTGAGTTCGTGGCAAGTGAGAAGAACAAAGCGGAGTCAAAGTTAGAGGTGCTCCCTATGCACTCAATGCCCTCTATACAGGTGATGCGGACTCCAAAGCTGTGTCCAAGCTTTCTAAGGAGGTTTCTAAGGAGGTTTGTAAGTGGTGGTTGAAAGGAATGGTGGTAAAAGCAGTTGTGCAGTGTGTTGTTGAACAGGTGCAGGATCTGCTAGATGGAGATCTAGCTTTACATGGATGGGAGGGCGGGTCAGATATGTTAGGTCTGTTTGGTGCGAGTGATGGTACAAGCAGGTCTCTGGATGGTGAGCACGAGGGTGCTCTATTAGGTGTTTTTGGAGATGTTTTGTTGCGAGTGGGCAGTTTGCCAAGAAGTGATTCATTAGGAGAAACTTGGACTCAATTTTGGGCCCTGTAAGAAACGCCAACTCAGCATAGAGAGAGGTAATTATGAAAAATGCAAAAGTTTTTTTTTGGAATTCTATTTCTCATAGTACATACGTAAAAGATTGCTCAATCACTTAAATGCATGCTCGTACAAAATGCTTTTCGAGAGCCCAAACTTAAGTGTACACAAAATTCCATGTCTGTGAATCTTAATGAGTGATGTGATGTGCGATGAGAGAAAACACATAAGAGTTGTTTTCAAAATACAAAAATAATGCATGGAATAGAGGCACAAGTATCAATCACCTTTTTATGAAGTACTCGCAATTTAAATGCGAACAGATTGTACTTGATAGTGATTGATAGGTACTATTTAAGACTATGAAGGAGTCGGAACCAAGCGAATAGGGATGCTTGAGGGGTCTCTGGGACCTCTATTCGCTTGGTTCTGACCTTATGAGGCCCTAGGATTAAGATATAGTACTTTTTAAGCCCACGGATGCGTTCGGAACGTCCAAAAATCAAAGGATAGCTCTTTAAAACACTGAAATCTGACAACTCTAGCTCAAGATATATCATTTTTAAGCCTAGGGCCTCATGAGGTCAGTACCAAGCGAACAGAGGCCCTTGAGATCCCTCAAGGGCCTCTGTTCGCTTGGTACTGACCTCATGAGGCCCTAGGCTTATGATATATCTTGAGCTAGAGACGTCAGATTTCAGTGTTTTAAAGAGCTATCCTATGGTTTTTGGACGTTCCGGACGCATCCGTATTTGCTTGGTACTGACCTCATGAGGCCCTAGGCTTAAAAATGATATATCTTGAGCTAGAGACGTCAGATTTCAGTGTTTTAAAGAGCTATCCTATGGTTTTTGGACGTTCCGGACGCATCCGTGGATCTCAAGGGCCTCTATTCGCTTGGTACTGACCTCATGAGGCCTTACGCTTTAAAATGATATATCTTGAGCTAGAGACGTCATATTTCAGTGTTTTAAAGAGCTATCCTATGGTTTTTGGACGTTCCGGACGCATCCGTGGGCTTAAAAAGTACTATATCTTAATCCTAGGGCCTCATAAGGT
This sequence comes from Adiantum capillus-veneris, assembly GCF_014529385.1. NCBI lineage: Eukaryota > Viridiplantae > Streptophyta > Polypodiopsida > Polypodiales > Pteridaceae > Adiantum > Adiantum capillus-veneris. The sequence continues at coordinate 125,133,499 of NC_140958.1, forward strand.
CAGAACCAAGCGAATAGAGGTCCCAGAGACCCCTCAAGCGTCCCTATTCGCTTGGTTCTGACTCCTTCATAGTCTTAAATAGTACCTATCAATCACTATCAAGTACAATCTGTTCAAATTTAAAATGCGAGTACTTCATAAAAAGGTGATTGATACTTGTGCGAGATGCACATGTACAAGTACTTCACTTTATAGGATAGCAACAACGGGTTACAAAAAGGCGTTCCGCGCTTGTGCCAGATGTCATTATCAAGCGCCTTACTTTTCTGATGATAGTGACAATTTCACCAAAATGGTTTTGATGGACATTTTCAAAATGAGAAAAAATGTTTTTTCAACGTAACGTTAGCCTTCTTCCTATTGGCTAACGAGCATTCTCTCACTAGAGTTGAAAGGCCCAAAAATGAGTCCATTTCTTTCCTAATGGGAGTGGTAGAAGTATGGTTTTGATGGTTTGGATATGCAATTAGATATGTGCCTTGGTGTGGCACTATGTAAAGCTGTTCAGGTGGACAAAAGAGACCAATGCAAGGTGTTTTACCCAGGCGGTTGATGACAAGTAAATCAGGGGGTTGGGCAACCCGCATGAGCAAAAGTGGTGGGTGGCAGATGCCAATTATGTACATATGATAGGTGGTTTTGCAAGGTACAGACAGTTTGTTTTTTGGCCCTGCAGTTTTTTAGTGCAGTAAGCCTATGTGTGGTTGAACATAAATGTTCAATGAGGGGATGGGCAATGATGGTGCAGCCAAAGTTGGTCGGAGCTAGGAGATGGTCTATGCCAGGTAGAGGTAGTAGGCAAGTGCAGTACAAAAGGCTAGGGCAAGTGCCAAGGACCTGGGCAGCCCAAGGATAGCAAAAAAGTATGTCTGAAGTGGTTTTTTAGGCCAAAAGTAATGCAGGATGGTCCAGATGGGATGGCATTTGAAGGTGTTTGGAATGCCAAATCAGTGTCCTAAAATGTAGTGCTCAGTATGCTCTATAAGCAGGTCCAGACGGCTCGTCAAACGGAGCCCCGATGCTCAAGATATTGCAGTTTAAAGTTAGAAGGTGTAGCAGATCCCCGACGGAAAGGGAAGCTAGGGAAAGGTGGCACGGGCTGATGTCAGTATATACATGTGTAGTGCTCAAGTTGTGGAGCATGCATGTCTTCTCGGATTGTGAATCGGAGCTCTGGATAGCAAGTTATGGTCAGTGGAAATTTTTTCAGGGGCCATGTCTGAGCCCACTTGCCCGCATTAAAAGAATGTGCCATCTGGCGTTTCTTCGACCTCCCAAGGTTCTTGGCAATAGTGTGTGTCATGTGGAGTTAGCACAAATCAATGGTGCGTCAATCGGATACTCGGTCAGCTAGATGCAGCAGAACGAAGCCGGGAGGTAATGCCGAGAGGAGAGTGGTAGATGCTTTTTGGCCTTTTTTACGGCCTCGGATGACAGCCTTGGAGATCTCAAAATGGGGCAAGAGGCAGATGATTTGAAGATGAAAACAATGGGTTTTGGTCGGGCTCCAAGGCCGGTGCATAGGTCAACTAGGCAAGACGTATCAGAGTACCCAATACAAGCAAAAAAAGAGGTTTTTTTTTTGTTTAAAGGATGGGTTTTTTGAGGCCTTGGAGGCCATTCAAGCCAGGAGCTGGCACGTGGCCTAAATAAATCCATAAGTGGGCACAAAAGCAGGGATGCCATGGTATAAAGGCTAGAAGGCACACCATTGGGGGGTATCCAAAGAGGAGTGAGCTCCTCTCGTGGCGGTAGCTATGGAGCCGAGCGCAGCTGGCGCTGCGTTGGCCGGAGGCGGCCCTGTCGGGCGTAGGCGGCAGTCTTTTGGTGGGGCGGGGCAGCACGGTGGCGCGCGCCCACGTGTGAGAGGAAAGTGGGCCGGTGTAGTGATGATGGCGTGGTAGACCCTGGTTAAGGGTGGCATCCCACGGCTCTATTTGGCCCCCAAATTTTTGAGGTAGAGAGGGAGGGAAGTAGCGACATCGCTATTGCCTCCCCCTTGCATGAAAGGGAAGTGTCTCGCAGGTAATAAGCAAGGGAGTGAGAGCAGAGAAAGACTAAAGGAGATCAAGAGGTCAATTGTCCGGGGGATAGACCCGAAGGAGAGAAGGAGAGAGGGTCCGAAGGGGCCTCCCAATAAAGAGGTGTAAACAAGCCATTTCAAGAGCCGATCGTGAAGAGCAAAAGCAAAGGCAAAATGGAGGTCAAGGCCAAAAGGGAGCCAAGAAGGAGTCGGATAGAGAGAAAAAGAAAGTCAAAGAGGAGCCAAAAGAGCAGTGCATGGTTGAGCCCATAAGGGGTAAAAAAATAAAATAAAAAATAAAAATCCAAGGGGCAATAGCGGCGTCGCTATTGCACCCCGCTAAGTACAAAAGAGAAAAGAAGAGAGCAGATAGAACAAGGCGGTGCCCCGTTGCCAAAGATACAAATTAGGGTACGAGGTGGACCAATTGAAGGGAAATTTCCCAAATTGAACCCCTCCCCCCATAAAAGTCAAAAATTAATCAAATTAGGGGTTTTTTTCATGGCTCTTTGGGTGTCGTTTGAAGCTTACAAAGTGGAGTTCTCTAGCAAGCTAGCCCCTTTGTAACTTTTTCTTGAAAATGGCCATGGTGATGGCAGTGCAAGCTCGTGTACATGTTTTTTGAAGTGCAATCAAGCCACCATTGCCTCCTCTTGCTGTTGTTTCCCCTTCCCCCCTTCTCTTTCTCCTGCTTTCCTATTTCCCCTCAATGCCAGCTGCGTGGATGTGTGTACCCCCCCGGACCGACGGTGATTTGTGTGAGATAGTGAGATTGATTGGTTGTGTGTGTGTGTGTGTGTGTGTGTGTGTGTGTGTGTGTGTGTGTGTGTGTGTGTGTGTGTGTGTGTGTGGAGACAGGCCGTGGTAGCAGGTGTGCCTTGTGTGGTGGATTTGTGGAGTGTGTGAGCAGTGGAAATTGAGTAGGCGGTGGTCTGCTAGTGTGAAGTGTTTCTTTGAAGGTGTTTTCTGAGAGGATAGGGGTGTTGTGGATACCCTGAGCTATAGAGAGGCCCTTGTGTTTGTGTTGGGTGTGCTCCCCCATTCCCCCTCTCCAACGTAACCAGGCCTAAAACTTGCAATCGTTTTCCTTCTTGTCATTGTCAAATGACGACAATGATTGGATTGTGATTAAAATACCATTTGAGGGACTCATCTCATGTGGGAGATGAAAAGCTGCTGGCCACTAAATATTCTTCTTGGACTTAACACCTAAATAGGTGTTTCCCTTCTCACTAGCATTTAGCTCAACATCGATGCCCACAAGGCTCTGTTCGGCAACATCCAAAGCCTGTGCTCTACCCCCAAGGATTCTACTTCAATCTGTCGTGATGGTAAAAAAGGAAAGGCCCTAGAGACTTTTGGCACCATATCCAAAAGTGAAGCTTCACCGAGTGAACAAAGGTCCTTATGAAATTCTTTTACATCTTCCAATACAGCTGCATCTCTACAAAAGAGGCTGTTAGGTGGAGGGACAATCGGAGTAGAGGGAGCCGTAATAAAGATGGACTAAGCCAGCAAAATTTTCTAAGAAGATTGGATAGTTCAAAGCCTTTAGAAGAGAATGATGCTAAGTCCTAAATATGGGATTTGGAAAGACCAGCCAAATTAGTAGTAAATTCCAGCATAAGGTTGATACCATCAGATTTATTCTTAACGAGGAGAGCAAGAACCTTCACCCATTGGTCAAATGAAATAAGCTGGACAAGAGACAGACTAGAATCCTTTGAGACATCAAAATTTAAGGTAGAGGCTTTGCTATCTTGTATACATTTCAGCACAAGTAGAGAAGCAAAGGAAAGGGGTTCCATAGGAAGAGAAAACCCTTGGGAAAGGGAAACAATCTGCACTTCAATAACAATAGTTAGATTACCGCAGTTTGGAAGAGCTGAGTAGACCTAAAGACCTTATACATAGTGTTACTTCTTTTTGAGTTTTATAGCCCTATGCAAATAAGGCCTAATCCTAAGAGAGATATTAGGAAAGGTGCTTTCAATTTCTTTAGCAAGTTGTAACGTCTTTGAAATCAGAGCTCTTTTCTCTTGGTCAGAGAAGACCTTAATTCTTGCAGTGAGCTTTCTCGTAACCTGGTAAACAGACATAATGACTAGTGAAATGACAAGAAAAAAATAAATTTTAAGAAAGTGAGAACGAGAATCTTTAGTATAGAGTGGAATGGTCATGCTAGCAACCTTTCACCAGTCAGGTCAAAGGAAACCACTGAGACTGTGTGATAGCACCCCATCCTACTAGGATATAAAAAATTATATTGTAATAGGCGTTTCTCACTAGAACTATTGTCTGAGATAGATAAACAAACAAGTCACTCTCTCTTTTGCGTTTATTGTGTGTGTAGCAGTTCTAAATATATATATACGCAAACAAACACTACATGTTCACAAACCAACAATTCTAGGAAAATACAATGGATTTGTACAATAATTTATTTGCAGTTCAAAATAAATCTTGTACAAGGTAATGAAGATAACAAAATATAACATGGGAAACAGTAATCCCAAAGTCTAGGTAATGTTGCTTCAAGGTAAGAGATCCGCCACAAGTTAAGAACAGAATGTTTTTATCAAAGAAGGTAGCCCTCACCTCCACCCATAGCCACAAGAAAACAATTCGTTAGCACGTGACTGTACGCAGGTGATGCTGGGCATCCCATTTGTTATCCATGTCACAATGAAAAAACAAACAGTTTTCTACATGTATTTTGTTCTTTTTGAAAACAGAAAAAGAGTCCTTGGCTTTTTGCCAATCCAATTTTGGAGAGTGAAATTTCCACAAAGCTACTATATATCTATTTAGTTCCAGATCTATTTTATAAAATTTTCCATTTCCTAACCTTAGTTTAAAGGAGTTTTAAGGAGATTACCAAAAAACCTAAAAAAACAAACTTCTTCTTTACCTAGATCGAAGAGAATATTACTCCATACTAGTACGCACAAGAAAACTTGAGACCAGATATCAGTTTTTAAAGGGCTAAAGCATCTCTTGTATAGATAAAGGACAGCATGGCTATGTATGTAAGAAGTTAGAGCCTGATTTTGTTTCCTTTTCAAAGCCCAAAAGGCATTAGTAGTATATTCGCAAAAGCCAAACCAACCCGCAATAAAACTATCTATTAAGGTCCAGGACCAACAGACCATCGTAGAGGGATTTGAAACTTAAGTTTGGATTTTTTTAGAACATAATCATATCCCAAAAAAACTATTTTTTTAATTTGATGTATAGAAAAGGAAATCCTTTTGTAAAGTTATTACTGTACAAAAAGTTTTAGTTATTTATTAAAAGATGAGATATCCCATAAAAAAAGCTCCATCTAAGTATTTCCCGACTCTCAAAATATAAAACAGAGCCTATTTTATGAATTTTGAGCCGGTTCAGTCATATTTACTTTCATTATGTCATGTCCGACATACTTTTAGCAAAGCCTGTTACAAACTACATTTTATAGCATATTACCATAAACTACTCAATCCTTCCCTTTCTTTTTATTAAGAAAAAGTAACATTCTAAGTATTTTTTGTAAAAAAAGACTATATATGTCAATTGATAGTGTATGCCTCCGAGCGACCATTCTAACAACACAACCGCCAGGCAAGTTTAAGTAACCAGTACTCAGTATGACAGTGAACTCACAATTATCTCAGAAGATTTACTAAAACATACCCGGGAACTGAGCAAAATTTCGATCTAAAGTCTGTCCACTTATCTAGAGTACCTCAAACCAAGAGTTTTACTACTTACCCAAGTATCTTATCAGTCATATAAGACCATCCCAGCACAATGTCTTGAAGATATTTTTTTCTTCTTTTTTTTAAAGGGGAATTTCTGACACTTTTCAAAGACATGCAGTACCTCAATCTCCAGCACATACTTACTATTGAGTAGTTATTTTATGGAAATCAGCATCAGCAACCCACACACTCACAACCTCCCATCCATCAAAAAGCCATCCAATACTCAGTAGATTAAAAACCATACAGTACGCTAGTCTCGAGATCTGGTAGCTCTTAGCAACAGGAAAATTTCCCAATCTCTTCCAGTAAACCATCACAAACCAGTTTCCTAGAACAAGGAGTTTAACAAAAAATCAGTCTAATTAACGGTGCTTCAAACATTACACTTTACCAAATTTCAAGCTCCTTCATCTTAGCCAAACACTCCAGCTCTCAATTTTTTTTAAAGCTTCAATAGAGAAAAAAAATATAGTTAACATGTAGATTAGGAGACGAAGATGATTCCACCACCCCCTTCTCAATTCTTTTTGGCATGTTGAAGTCACAACGGTAAACCAGTTTTGAACCCACACACAGAAGATTATAGAGCACAATGCTAAGTGAGTAAGAGTACTCACCTTAAGAGGATTTTATAGATGTTGATGCAACTCCGTAGCAAATAGGACCCAGAGTCGGCCAGGTTTTCCCACCATCAAGGTCTCCATTAAGGGCTCTATTCCCAAGGATTTTACCCAGCACAAGATCCGGAGGATACAAGCCTGCATCGAGACACACCCTCTACTGTGTATTTTCCTGCAAACCCTCTTTCAAGTACGCAGACGATAGCGTGCGACAGGAAATAAGAAAACTTAATGCATAGGAATTACTCAAACGCTACAGAGATGTCATATAATTTTAATGTACTATGGAAAGATATATTTATGTTCAATGCAAAGACAAGAAAAAATATCCCAAAGAAACCTTTTTTTTAATATGGAAGAAGATAGTAATCCTTTCGCATGGTCGATACACAATCCATTATTTATTACGAGTTATTGCCCCTAGCTCTGGGTGGTCATACACAACCGGTTACCCATAAGACCGAAACATCCAATGATCCTATATCAGAAAGCTTATCCACTTGGGCAAATTATGAGAGTATACATGTGCCAATCACAAAGCTGAGAGTTAACCTACTTAGAGAAGTCAATTAGTTTGGGTAATTCGTACTAGTACCTATTTGGTCCAGGAATCAAAAGTGGGTCTATAAAAGACGGGCGTTTTTTTTAAACGGAACCGAGTGTATAATATTAGTCTTGAGTAACTTTCACGGAGTTTACAACTTCCAGCTTGCTTTGTCATCAGGTGTGTCATTATATGTTATGGCTTATAGTCAAGAACAAGTTTTTGCCATAGCAACAGCGCATCTTCAGTAGTCAAGTGAATCTACTAGGAGAACCACACTACTCCGTTATGAGCATCATTTATTTCTGTAATTAGGAACATCTGCTACCCAAACTAAGTGGTGGACATATCTGAGTGACGCATGTGACCCTTTGGGGTCGAGAGCATTTTAGGAACAATATCCGTCTAGCGATGGTAACTGAAGCCATACGCCTAGGGCCACAATATTATTATGTAGAACATTCAATGAAGCGAGTGTTTTCAGAGCGGTTATACTTGCTAGCCCAGTTTCTTCCTCACCATAATATTTTTTTGTATCGCAGTTATCGACAACCCCTAAGAGGATACTTTAACAGTACTCCACTCACCAGACCAGGGAGTATGGAGTAGTCTTGGCGACCCGTATCCTACCTTTAGCCGAGCATCCGAACACGTGTTATTACTATGACAGTTGTTTGTGTGATCATGTAATGGGCGGTTTAATAGAGATGTAGAGGGAAAAAAAGGGTTATCTCTTCTTCTTTTTTTAAGGCCAGCCAGGATTTTTATTGTCCAATTTAAGTAGTGAATCATGTGAAAGGACTCATGTAATTGTGTGTGTGTGTGTGTGTGTGATGGCATGTGCAATTGAGTGTGTGTTAGTAGGAAAGTTCATCGTTTTGAAGGTGTAGAGTCAATAAGATAGGCTAGAAAAAACAGATGCTTTGGATGCACAAGCAGTCCCAAGGCTCAAAAATAAAAAAATAAAAAAAATGTCCAAGTACAGTAGTTGAGATTATGCAGCGGGGCTACTTTCTGAGCCGATACCTAAATTATATGCAGGTAAAAAGAGTCCATTATTTTGCTCAAGTGTTAGGCAAAACAATTTTTCTTTCTAAAATACACAATGTAAAGCTCAGACGACATCATTCTTCTCTTACCATGCAAGGTATTGCAACACCACTTAAACAAAATCCTAAGCTTAGTAAGGTACCTGTGTTACTTGAGCTGCAAGCTCTGTAAAGATGTGGAAGATATGTTGAGGAAGGTTAAGTGTGACTTCTGTAGCGTTTTTTGTTAACGAGAAGGGATTATATTGGATTTTTAGAAAATCCTTGCAGATTTTCTACTTCTCTGCACAAATGAGCTCAAATTCTGTGAGAATAATATCAAGGCAGAGAGTAATATCTTTGGTGATATCTGTGAAGATACAGTTAGAGGCATCAGATATCCATCTGAATTTGTGTTTGTGGAATTTATATGTAGGAAATAGTACTGTTAACCTGGTGTTACTAATTGAGTAACCAAGATGTCCTAAATGTTTAGAGATTCTGTTAGAGATATCTTGCAGTGTATTGCTAATATGACAGAATTCTTTACTTGATACTCGATCCCGAGCTGCTTTCCAAGCAAGGTATTTGCACATAATAGTAGGATAGTTGGAGATTTTGTCAAGCCCGACCACTATCTGAGATTAGCTGAAAATCAATAGCTAGTTGAGGTGTAAGCCAAGAGCAATCATAAGAAAGCCACTTCCTAGGAAGTAGAGAAATTTTAAGAAGGAAGCCTTCCTTCACTAATTCCTTTAAGTCCGGTAGGACTGTCATCTCCATCGGAGAGCACTGACAAGGTCAATGAGGCAGCTAAGAAAAGCTCATAGGGCAAGGTAAGGGTTTTTTGGATAGTTAGGTATGTGATTGAGCCCTTTGGCCAGTAACTTACGTATTGTGACATTATTGATAATGCTAAGGTCCTGAGTACATACATGGTTACCAAATCCTTCAAAAATCTTGCAAAATGAGGTAAATTGAATGCATGTACAGTAGGGGATTGTTTCTTGTCTAAGCAAATCATTATTTAAAACCAATCCTTTTATAGGATGATGGTATTTCCATCCTATGAGAATATTGTCAAGCAGTTTATGATTCCCAAAAAATAAGTCAAAGCACTCACAAAAAAGTTTTTTTGGTAAGTTCCAATGGAGAAGGATATTCTGAAACAGACAGTGTATGTAGATAGCTCCACAATTTGACTCTTCTTTGTTGAGAACTCTTCTTCCACATGGGTTTGTAGAGACCTACAATATATTTAAGGATTAGTTTTCAGGGAAGTTTCTGATTGCAAGGAATCTGCCTCTCCCTCTTGTAAAGCTACGAGTTTTTCCTCGATTAGACGAGGAGCTAGGTGTAAAAAACAAGGTGAAAGAGTTGGGAGTAGCCAAAGAGTTAGCTCTTTTCAGAGCAGGAGAATCATCATCTTCAATACAAGGTTTAAGCAGATTAGTGATGAACTTGACCCCTTTAAAGTTAGCATAAGTGGTGAGGTATAGACCGGGCTCATCTGCTTTAAGCTCTTTTAGAATATCATGCATAAGACCACGGAAGATATTAAAGGCAATTTGTGCAGTCACAACCTGCTTAGCCTGTCCGCCTAGCCAAGAGCAGATGAGGGATAGATGAAAGTCGATTGGTTTCTCTGGGAATAACAGATCCAAATGGTTAAGGATAAACCATATTGCATGATCAAACCACATGATGCTTGACTCACAAGTAGCTTTGGGGTCAAGAAATTTGCAAGCACATTTCACATAGGGACGGCAGATATTCCAGATGGACTCTGTGTAGAAATATGGGTTACTTTTTGCAAATTCCATGCTACCTTTAGTACGTATGTACAATCCAGAATTTGAGGGGCATTTGGAGTGGTCGATGAGGTGAAGGTTAAAGGGTGCTTTAATCAGTTCTCTTTTGTCCAAGAACTACCCACCTTTGAGAATCTTGAGTTTACAGTCTTCCATTGTTGAGGCAGGGAGATTGGCCAAGTACACCCAGGTTTCACTAAGAATAGGAGCCAGGAAGGCTTTGTTAGGCAGAGCCCACAGTTGATGGTCAACTCCGAGAGATTCAATTTCTATTTGTCTTAGTGGTAAGACAGGAAACATTTTAGAGATTTTTGGTACCATCTCAAGGAGATTAACATCATTGAGGGAGCAAATATTATTTTGGAATTCTTTTACTGCTTCTAGTGCTGCACTATCTCGATAGAAAATGCCATCGGTTGGGGAGATGGAGGGGGTATTTGGGGTGCAGAAAAAAGAGGGGTTAAGTCCACAGAGTTTTCTAAGGAAGTTTGACAGCTCAACTCCAGATGAGGAGAACTGGGCAAGCTCTTGCTGATATTGTGAAGCAAGGACAGGAAGTTGGACAACATATTGGGTCAACAAGTTAACACCTTCTAGGGGGTCTTTGTCCAATGTAGCCAGAATTTTTACCCAGTCACTAAATGACAACATATGCAAGACAGAGAATTTTTTATCCGAGACAAGAGCTGAATCATAAATAAGTTGTGAAGCATCCAAACTGCTAATACATCTGAGGACAAGAGAGGAGGCCACAGAGAGGGGCTCCGAGGTAAGTTCCAATCCTTGAGATAAGGCAAGAGTCTGCAAAAACAGTGAGGTCAGGTTTACTTTTTCTTGCCATAGTATGTAATACATAATTTGGCTTTCCTAGCAAGGAAAGGTCTAGTTCTAGTAGCCAAGGCATTCTTTGGTGTATGGTTTATAATGTACAGCTTAATCTGATCAATAATCTTTGCATGATTCTCAGGGTTGTGATTAGTACTCATGCGAGTTGTCATTCTATAATGTGAGCAATCCTAAAACAGAGGTGACATAAAGATTAGCAAAGTGTCTATATTGTAAAGTATACTTGGTCCTGCAACCCTTCAACCGGCAAAGTCAAATACTATGGTAGCCGTGAGTAGGGAACCAGAAAAAGAGTCTAAAAGGGGCCACCTAACACCAGTCTACCAATGAAGTATTTACAGACTGTGGGTCCAATTTAGAGCTCCATTCCTAAGATAATTTCCTAGGCCAGCATCCCGGTTTCCTCCGAAAAGAAGAAACCTTATGTATAGGATGTGTGTGTAGCTGTTTAAATCTTAACTAATAAGACATAATTGCATTTTTACATTCAAAAGATAGTTGGCCAAGGAATAATGAACTGATATGTACAAAAATAACTCAGTATTAGAATTATTTAGGTACAATGATTGTAGGAAAGAGATCCTCTTTCAATAAGACCAGTAGTAAAAGAACTTCCCCGTTCCTCGGTGAGTATTTCATTACAGAAAGGTTGCTTGCCAAAGAAAAGAAAGCCATCCAAGATAAGATAGAGTCCTTACCTGCATCCATCCAAACAAGACAACAATTCAGTTAGCTTGGATGTGTATTACAGGTATCAATGGACCATATCAGTTGTTATCCATGTCCATCTTATAGGATTTAATTACTTTAGACAAGCTAGGTTTATTTAGTAGTCTCTTTTTTTTTTAAAGATATATTTTACTTTTTAATGTGAGTGGTGAAGTCCATCAAGAGTCCAAAACATTTCAAGATCCATAGCTCGATAGCTATGCTTATGCCCAAAAATAGCAACCATATACTTACCTTCAGACTTAGTAATCCCATGGCATCATTGGTATCCCTTTATTCAAAGATAGGTCATGTCTGACTTTTTCTAGCACATGGAATCCCAATTTTTTTAATCATAGCTTGGAAGCTATGCCAAAGCTGCAAACACCAGCCATATACTTACCTTTATAATGCCAATGATATCCACAAGTCATTATCCATTTTACAAGAACGACAGTGTCCAGCCCTTGACTGAGTGAGATACCTTACTTGTTTATCAGCCAGAGGTACTAGATGCAGTGAATAATAGCCCAACCATTTTTTTTTATATGAAATTACAAGTGACAAGCTGTACTTAAGCCCAGCAATTTATCACGCCAAGTTAACACAAGTAGTTTCTAACATATACCTTCCAATTCTGCACGTCATGCAATATGTCAAAAAAATGTAATTTAACGCCCTGCAATGGTTAAGAAGAGAGCCCCACTTAATCAGTATGCGCACAAACGTCACCTATTATAACCAGTAGCGCACCACTTGCACAGCCAACAATAACCAGAAGCTACAAACCAGCGACTGCTCGAGAAGGAGCCAGTACAACACCCAGTAGCAAGAAACAGTCCAAGCATGTGTTTGACAGTAACTTAGCCTCATTCTATGCAAATGAGTCCTTTAGGCATATGTTAATCATGCCCCGGCCCAATAGTTTTTAATAAAACCAGTTAACCGTATTTATAACAACGGTCTCCCAATTGAAGCCAACCGTGCCACAGATTCATAACCAGGTACCTTACACAGTGATAAAGAGTATCAAGCGCCTCAGTTGCTACAAGGGCTAAGAGTATCCCTATTTTTTGAAAAGAACCATTTATGCCAAGACTAGGAGATGTGAGAACGTATAGTAATACAAAAAATACAGAGTGCCTCAGTAATTATAAAGGCCAAGAATAACCCCGGTTTTCTAAGGAAAAACCAGTTATGCCAAGATTTAGGTAAAGCAAGCAGACGGCAATTCCTTGCAGCGATTTTCTTAGAGAAACCCATTTACAAGATCCTATCGCAGTCTAAAGCCTTATTGCACATTGTTCCTTTCCAAAACAACAACAGAAAAAGACCCCTATCTCTCAATGTATACCAAAGCATTCCAGCTAATCATTGCCTAAGAGGTGCCAACCACATACATTATGAAGAGCCGACAGATCCCGACAGCTTACCAGAGAAGCGGCATAACCAGTCCAAGGTCAGGAGCCCCTCCCATATTACCATGATGTTATATCATACTATGTCAGCCCATAGTAGACGGGGGTGTATCATGCCCATAGTTACCATCCCAAGCTAACACTATTCCTTCAAGTGTACAGTCAATAAGATAGGCTAAAAAAAACAGATGCTTTGTATGCACAAGCAGTCCCAAGGCTCAAAAAAAAAATGTCCAAGTACAGTAGTCGAGATTACGCAGCGGCTACTTTCTGAGCTGATACCTAAATTATATGCAGGTAAAAAGAGTCCATTATTTTGCTCAAGTGCTAGGCAAAACAGTTTGTCTTTCTAAAAATACATAGTGTAAAGCTCAGACAACATCATTCTTCTCTTACCATGCAAGGTATTGCAACACCACTTAAACAAAATTATAATCTTAGTAAGGTACCTGTGTTACGTGAGCTGCAAGCTCCATGTTGGCAAGATCAGACAGCAGCAAAAAAGAAAAAGAAACAAAGACCTACTCCTGGGCTAAGTGAGGGCCAGAGTGTGCCCTCACCTCAGTATAAATAGGAAGTCATGTAGTCGGCCGCCCTCAACTGCTCAAGCTTGTAGGAGCCATAGCCTGGGAAGGTGATCGAGAGTGGACAGGGGGCCGCCTACCCCATGAAATGATTTCATTTTCACGCTTTGGTCTAAGCGGGGGCCAAGTCCCCAGTTATCATTATTATGCAACCAAGGGGAGGGGGGGGGTTGTTTCTTTTGGAAAGTTTTTCTTACAAAAAAACCATTTATGACTTGTGTGTGTGTGTGTGTGTGTGTGTGTGTGTGTGTGTGTGTGTGTGTGTGTGTGTGTGTGTGTGTGTGTGTGTGTGTGTGTGTGTGTGTGTGTGTGTGTGTGTGTGTGTGTGATGGCATGTGCAATTGAGTGTGTGTTAGTAGGAAAGTTCATCGTTTTGAAGGTGTTTTTGAGAGAATTGGGGTGTTGTGGATGCCCTCAGCTACAAAGAGGCATTTATTAATGTTTCAATGCATAATGTAACATTGGAATAGAAGTGAAATGCTACTCTGCCTGATGTTGTGTTGCACACCTTATCGGGTGTTCCTACCCTCAACAAGCTATCGTGGAAATGTGTACAATTAAAATACCCATAGTTCATAAGTTTAGAACAAATCTCATTGATGCATTTAAAGAACCAACACATTGGCTTCGTCGTACAACCTCAGAAGGCTATGTTTGAGGTTTGTGGCTTGTTCTATAGATGAGAGTCGTATCAATGTTCCATTGAGTCCAATGCATACACTTTTTCCTTGGTCGATGGAGACACAAAATAGCATCACCGTAATCACTTTTGGGAATCTTTGTCACCTTCACAATGAGATCAATGTTGAATATGATCTTTGTTAAGGTGTTCTTATGTGACACGCACCTCAAAAGATCCACGAAGCTTTTTTTGTTCCTCGTAAATGGTGAACCATGCAAAAAATCTTCAGTGGACACATCATTCCCATCGGGGGTGCTTAAATCAATGAATTTTGTAGTGTTTAATTCAAACAAAATTGGGGTATTTATAACATTAGTGGGAGTGCTAACAATGAGAAGATGATGGCTCTTTGATGCTAATCTTGCAAACCACTTGACAAACGCTCCTCCAATATGTAGCCACCTTCTCTAAGATGATTGATCGTACATTCCAAAGGTACATATATTTTCTCTGTACCATTATCAAAAATAGCATCTAAAAAAATAAACTTTGAGAAATCAATTTGATCAATCAAGTAACTTTCAAGCATTATAACTTTTTTTTTAGAAAAAAAAAAGTTTCATTGAAAGTAAGAAAATTGAGAGTACAAGCCTTAAGAACAATAATCTTTGAAAAGAAGTAACTCTATAGATAGAAAGTACAAGCTTAGGATCCCCTCATTGGGCATCCACATTGTGAGGGCTCCACCCCCACCTATAACCCCCCCCCCCCCCCCCCCCCCCCCCCCCCCCCCCCCCCCCCCCCCCCCCCCCCCCCCCCCCCCCCCCCCCCCCCCCCCACCCCCCAACCCTCTCAAGCAAGGCAATAGATTGAGGGTGTATGCCGCTCTAACCCCCGATCCAAGGAGGGAAACTTGAACCATCAAGGCTTGATAAGGGGAAGGGTTTATTTAGTACTCAAGCAAAGCTACAAGCACATCTAGCTAAGGAAACATGTAAAACTCTCAAATTTCAAAGGGCAAGGCTATGTAGATGGTTTTTCAAGAAGGCAAACATCTCCAAGGCATTCTCGTCACTATGATTTCCATAGCAAGAGAATTTTTGGAGATCTTCAAAAAGGTTAAGAAATTGAAAATGCATGCTACTACATTTGTAGAAGCTTCATGCAAGGCTTTCCAGTTTGGTGGACTTAATGCCACACAAGAAGGTTTTTATTTATGCTTCCAATATGACATAGGACACTCTCTCGAAGACATCATCGACCATATAATGGTTGTTTTTTTTTCATTATCAACAAGTTAAATTCTAATAAAGATCTGCAACACATGCACAACAAGGTGCATAAGTACAGAGGTTTTTAGTTATATGACTTTTTGCACAAGGGTGCTTATGGAAATATCCCTCGGGGGGCACACAAGTGGTTCTAATAGGGTTTTTTTTTTTCTTGTACGCATTTTTTATTTTCATATTGATGTCTTTTTCTAGGGATTTTTTTTGTCTCTATGTGTGAACAACAAATCATTTTCATTCTAATATGTGCACAATAGATACCATCTTTTCTTGTTAGCAAGCATGGTTATATAACATAGCTAACCAATTTAGGTGGCATTTATTTTGCCTAGTTTTTTAGCAGTTTTTGGGCTAAGTATGCCCGAAGAGCAGATAAGCATGTTTCATATTTGATGCAAGGGGACATTGAATATGTTTCATTCATGCAATCCTTTTGGGAATTTTTTAAGTATTTTTATGATGACTATATAGAAACAAGCAAGTAAAACTCCCAATTTTGCTTTTTTCTCATGAGTAATAGTTATATTGCCACCTTTTATCAGTCTATCTATGAGATGGTACAGTGATGTATGAGTGTAATGCCTTGGATGATGTGAAAACCAAGATCCATTTTCACCAGATCAAGAAACTATGAGTGTACAGTTTGAAGTTAGCCTATGGGATCACCTTTGGCTACTCAATATAGACAAATTCAATAGCCCTATGGGGAAGTTTTTTTTCGCATCATTATTTCTCTTTCAAAATATTTTGATGTATATATGGCTATGAATAAGCATGAGTTATGTGGCTAATCTGAGTTTTCTTGTTAGCAAATTAAAAACAAGTAGTTTAAATAAAGTCCATTTAAGACCCAAAGAAAAAGCAGGCCATGTTTTAATACACTAGAATTTGGTATATATGGGAGCATTTTGCAAAAAATAACCACGAGTTTTGTGCATGCGGATCCAAGTTGATGCTGCCGGATAAGAAAGAAGTTCTTATGGTAGCGAAGTTCCTTCTTTTGATATTCACTTGTATATCTTTATTATGCTTTGTTTCGAATGCCTCTTTTGGGATGAAATTTCCACGTACATTACTTGGCATCCAAGCTTTAATCATAGCAAATTAAATTTTACCCAAGCCGAGGATACGGAGGACAGAGGTTCAAATCCTTGCAAGGCATCCGGAACAAAAGTTGTCTTGCATTTTGGGAAGAAATCACTCAAATCCTTGCTTTCACATAGAGGAAGCAAAAAGAACCTAGGTGGGAAAGTTTGATTTGGTCAATCTCGTTGCCCCTCCAAACTAAGTGGCAACAAAATCGGATCATAATGTGCTTAAGGAACTTGCAAATTTTTCCAAAAATTGATCATTGATTTGGTTGTTGAAGGTTCCACATTAGCCCTATAGGGAAGGGTTTTTTCACATAGGTGTTTCTCTTTCAAAATATTTGGATGTATATATGGCTATGAGTAAGCATGAGTTATGTGGCTAATTTGAGTTTTCTTGTTAGCAAATTAAAAAGAAGTAGTTCAAATAGATGTCTATTTAAGACCTAACTAGTTTTCCTTGATTTTTAAACAATTGGTAACTCTTAAAAGAAAATGCAATAGCTGGGAATATTTCCTGCCCGCTTTTTCTCAAACTTCATCACCTCCTTTGTATAGCCTTCCTCTCCTTCTCACCTGAGTCGCCTCTACCTCTACGAGGACTGGTCCACCCCTGCGTGTAGCAACCCTTCGCCATTTTCTTGCATTCACAACTCGCCTCCCTTCAAAGCTAATTTCCTCCTCCTTCAAAACACCTATACACCTCTGAGAAAAACTCGAGACCAACCATGGAAAGATATATGTTTGCCTGTTTGAGCTTAGGTGATGAGCTAAAGAAGTAGTTCAAATAGAAGTTTATTGAAGACCTAAAGAAAAATGGTTCCATGTTTTAATACACTATAATTTTTTATATATGGGATTGCCTTTGGCTACTCAACATAGACAAATCCAGTAAGAGCATTTTGCAAAAAATAACCATGAGCTTTGTGCATGCATATCCAAGTTGATGCCGTGTAAGAAAGAAGTTCTTATGGTAGCGAGGTTCCTTCTTTTGATATTTACTTGTATATCTTTTTTATGGTTTGTTTCGAATGCCTCTTTCGAGATGAAATTTCCACATACAATACTTGGCATCCAAGTTTTGATCATAGCAGATTAATTATTATCCGAGCCAAGGATACAGACGGAGGTCAGAATCCTTGCAAGGCGTCCGGAACAAAATAACAAAATTCTTCTTGCATTTTCGGAAGAAGTCTCTCAAACCCTTGCTTTCCACGTAGAGGAAGCAAAAAGAACTAGGTGGAAAAGTTTGATGTGGTCAATCTCCTTGCCCCTCCAAACTAAGTGGCAACGAAATCGCATCAAAATATGCTTAAGGAACTTTAAAATTTTCCCAAAAATTGATTATTGATTTGGTTGTTGAAGGTTCCACATTAGCCCTATGGGGAAGGTTTTTCTCACATCAATGTTTCTCTTTCAAAATATTTTGATGTATATATGGCTATGAGTACGCATGAGTTATGTAGCTAATCTGAGTTTTCTTGTTAGCAAATTAAAAAGTAGTTTAAATAGAAGTCCATTTAAGACCTAAAGAAAACGCAGGCCATGTTTTAATACGCTATAAATTCACAAAAGCAAAAGGACTCCCAAAATCGTGTCATCATACATAGGCACATATTGTTTAGCAAGACTGGTGTTCTTTGCACTTGAAGAAGAAGATGACCTCTCCAAGAGCATGTATGGCATCTTAATCCTCTTTCAAAACAAACAAAGTAGTCAAAATCTATGTCAGAGCAACACTACAAAATATAGCATAGAAGGGGCCAAAAAGAGTATCTTCTACAATGTTGCTCTTGCAGAGGTTTTGATTGCTCCATTGGCTATGAAAGGGGATAAAACGTCACGTCACCTCATCAAGATGGTCCCAGAGTGCTGGACTTTCTCATTAAGTCTATGTGCCATGACACAATTTTGGGAGTCTCTGCTTTTATAATACTTACAGGTACATGTATAAAAAATTGGCTTGCTTTTTTATTAAAGCCCGAAAATAATAGGTAAATTGGACTCACTCATGTTAATTCTTTTATATTTCTTTTGAGGATTATGACATGAAAAATGTCCAAAAACAATGGCACCGATAACATTATGCCAAAAAATCTAATTTCATATGACCAAGACCTTAAGCCAAAGTAGGACTAAAATTCAAGCTTCCATTAGCAACTTAAATACAATGCAATTTTCATGCCTACTGAAATGCGGTTCTAGAACAAAAGTAAGTTTCTTACCACAAATGCACATAGAACTTTTGATGGCCAAGAGAAATATTCCAAAATTGGGATATTAGCCAGCTCTTTTCACCCTCGTCAAGGATTGAAGTGTGAACTCGGATGCCATAGAAGCTGGGAGGCAAGTGTTTTGTTTGGTTAGGAATGTGTGTGTGTGTGTGTGTGTGTGTGTGTGTGTGTGTGTGTGTGTGTGTGTGTGTGTGTGTGTGTGAGAGAGAGAGAGAGAGAGAGAGAGAGAGATTACAAAAAGTATGTGTAATTACAACAACAAAAAACGTGTGTAACACACGCACATATGTGTGTATGTATGTATGTATGTAATACTAGATGAGAGCCAGAATGAGTCTGCCAACCTCTCACGCTAGTAGCTCTTGATATTAATCACGGAGGTGGTTACATTTGGGTTCACACTATGGGATGTCCAAGCGGGATCACGTCCTACACACCACACCTCCCCCCTTGGGGAGAAAAAAGATGGAAATCTTTTTTAGGACTCTTTTGATTCCACGACTTCCAACTGCGGTGCTTTATGCGGGGAGAGTGAGCTTACAATGGTCTAGTGGCTATATTTTGAGAGGACTCGACTTGACAAAGACAACATCCTAACATAGCCAATATGCTAGGTCGCTATCCCAATGCAAATGGATAAGCAAAGAACAACAAAATGAGGGCTACACCATGATGGCATGGACACGATGTTTTTGGTAACATACATCTCTCTCAAAAGGGGCTTGGTGTGATGATAATGATTATTCGACAAAAACTAGGCTATGGAATGAGTTGAAGGTTAAAAGGCTATTACTAAACACATAAACAAAGGTTGGAATTCAAGGCTGTAGCTTTGCTTCATGACCAGTGTTCAAGAAAAGTTAGACTTGAGCCATTTGAAAAATCAAAAGAACCAATTGAAGAAAGGGGGAGAAGGAAAAATTTTGCTTGAAAATTTTAAGAAAATAGTTATATTGCAAAAAAATTCCTCTTTGAATATATCTTAAAGGGAATTTTGTATGTCTGCAAACTTGATTTTTTCCAAACAAATTCATGGCACCCCTGCAATGAATGTGCCACGTGGAATTTGCCAACGGCTTCTTGCAGCTTGCCGCCCTCTTGCCAACCAAACACATTCTCTGCCTTCTCTCGCCTTGCCTGATCAGCCTTCTCCACTACCCCGGCCTTGGCTTGATGGTGTAGGGGAAGGACTCTGCATAGCTTGGTATATTGCCTGTGCAATGGCATCTATTTGAGACGAAAGACGAAAGGAACATTGACAACTTTAGAATACACTGACAACTTTGGCACACTGATGATGATTAATTGACATAACCATAAGTAGGTGAAGGCAATATATGTATTTCTGAACAGTTTAAGGAGGCTTCTTGGCCAAATTAGCAAGAGCTTTGCTACCAATGTAACCAGTGAGCCACCTTGACAAGGCGCTAGTAACATTGCAACAATACTTAACTGAACCAAAATAACAAACACAGTTTTACTCGGCAAGCCACGCTCTCCCTCTGAGTCATCCACCTTCAAATTTCAAACATCTATACAACTCTATTATGAAGAAAGGAATTTAGGGAAGCCTCGGCCTACGATGGACCTTGCTCTACTATGCGATCAATGTCTTACTGCGCCATGTCTACGCTCTCCACACCTCATAAAGCATAGGTCCCTATAACTGCTACTAACGAGCTTTCTCGCGAATTGTTTTTTTTGGTTGCCCAACAACAATAGTGAGTTCCACCAGTAGTTTGCACCACCCCACCCAATCACCTTGAATAGCCTCATATGTCTTTAACCAATAGAGCTGGCCCATTGGTACGAGCGAACGAGACCCGCAGGAGGCGGGTCGCGTGAGCTCGTAACCATTAAGACATCACAAGGTTAGTCCAGAAACTTGCTAAGAGGTTTCATCCTAAAAGATGCACCAGAATACCCATTGCTGAGGCGAAAAAGGTAGCCATGCAAACGATCTTCATTTTTCTCCATCACTTGTGCAGCAAAAACAGCAACAGAGATTGATACACAGAAACCCAATATCTTCGCCTTGAAACACTTGCCAAAGCCAATAGATACCAAGCACACCTCACAACAAAATTTCATATTATAGGTTTACATTCCACCATGTGGCGGCACAAAACACGAAAAAACTAGCCTAAGAAGCACAAGCTCAAGAAAAGTCCTCTCAAATGAATTGTTGTTCAAAGTCCAGCTCTCTTATGTAAAATGGGTCGTATCAAGACCTGCACAGTGCACATTGACCACTCTAGATGGTCTGAGACTACAAAAACTTGCAGGTAAAACGTTGAGTATAGTAAGAATAAAAATTATGACAAGAAAAAGGCCTCGCCACAATGTCATATCACTTCGGCTGCAAGTGTGCTAGCAACCTGTCTTATCAGATTGCCCAACCCTTCAGCAAACAAGCACACCTTTAACGTAAGCAAGGGGTCTGCATCGTATGTCGAGCACCATGTCAAACTAAATGCACAGCTTCCAAATTGACAAAAACGCCACCTCTCGAACAACTGATATCAGCGTCATCTTGTTATCCTGTATGCCTGTGAACGTGGAGAATATAATTAAAATTACTAAAAAAATCCAGAAAAGTCGTTTTACGAGGCAATATAAACATCAGCAGCTCAGCTCATCATGCATACTTTCGACTCGATACTACGACTTTGCCACCACCATTGGCAGTGCCCGATAGAGTGGGGATGATAGGCATAGAAACTGTCTCCAGTCCCTCCACCGCCTTTAATTACACACGCATGCGCACACAATGGCAAGCATACACTCACGCCTACCTCATTCTCTCCTTTCAGCAGAGAGTATTTCACTTGACACGGCCCACATCTAAAGAAACAAAAAGGTGGAGTAACGGATCACCTTCACTTTCTTCAAAAGCTTTGAAGCATCAGCATTGGTTTTGAAATGATCTCTTACAGGCTGCATACACACACAATAAATTCTCAAAATTTAATAAGAAGGGATGGAGAAAAGCATGCTACATCTTTAGCGCGCACAACCTGCAGGATCTTATTTAGTGCTTTGCTGAGGTTACTTTTCAAATCCGACGGATGTAATGCCCCAGACTCGTAGTCGTTGTTGACGTCATCCATGTTGTCGTACACCCTGGTAACACAAGATATTACAATGAGTGGCCATACCTAGAATATCTCCACCATCCACCATGACATGGCAAGTACACCCTACAAACGTGAACGAAGAGAAAATTGGACAAAAAACACGCACTTGTTGCCACCATCCTGTTCCTTGCGCAGGACCTCAAAGATTCCAAACCAAGGAAGTATAATGTACTCAACATATTCAATGCACGGGTTCTCCTTTGTAACCTTTGGCGGGCAAAATGCCTTCTTGACCTTCACGTTTACTTCCGCCTTTACCAAAAAAAAAAAAAGCACACGAGAGGAGAGCACATTAGAAAGAGACAGAAAGAATGAAAGAAAGAAAGATCTTGTTACGGCTACTAGAGGCAGAACTCAGTCTATGAGACAGACCAAATATACATGCATGTGTCACCCATCTATCAGGAAAGGACAAAAGTACAAAGTAACAAACAAAAGGTGGTCCTATGGTAAGGGGAGAGGGGGTGATCCATGGGAGGCTCGGATACAAGATACATAGTATATGAGAGGGGCGGGGGGGGGGGGGGGGGGGTTAGAAAAAGAGAGAGAGAGAGAGAGAGAGAGAGAGTACATTGACTAACCTCTTCATCTTCCATGTAAATGGCTGAATTTGGGTCACTCTTCGACATCTTGCCCTGTCCTGTTAATCCTGACAGCATGTCTACTTGTGTCAAGAACAAAAACACATGAATCCAGGAAAAGCCCAGATGCAAGTGCAAATCATAGACTCATTGTAGTCATCCACATGACAATACAACAATCAGCTCCATAATGCATAGTATTGACTCGATTCTATGACATCCCCACTGATGTCCAACAGTGGGTGTAGAACTAGGTACCAATATATGTTCCCACACACACACTCCGACATCCACGGAAAGACATCAATACAAAGGTCTTCATAATGAGATTTTGTCATTGTCATGAATGTAGAGATGCAAAGCAAACTCAGCAAAAGCCTAGATTTAAAAGAAGCATTACATAGGAAGAATTATTACTAGTTGATAGGGCAAACCCACCACCAAAGATTAGAAGAAATAACTCAGTATCAACTCAAAAAAAAGGACTCATGTAACAGATACAGGCCATTGGTAGGCAATAAGAGGTAGCCCCTGGTGGATACGGTGTGATAGAATAATGGGCTTCGGTCTTCTCTTTGCTTCGTCGCTGTATTCTCGAGCAAGCATGTTCACCTTCCTTTGGTCCATGCCCAGTTGACAAATGTCTGCCTTCTTGGTAAAAAGCAGCAGCAATTAGTGCCCACTATCATTGGCTCAGTCTTTGTGAATGAATTAGTAAACTGGTCTTAGTACTAACCTTCAAAAAGAATATGTCGGCACACTGCATACAGGGGTATAATATCTGAGCAGCGGAAAGTTCGTCTGACTCATTCCTCCCCATGATTTGACAGCACCTACAAGTTAAGAAAAAAGGACAATATCGTAAGCGGGCATAATCACAGCCAAACAATAGGAATGTCCTGAACAGGCAACAGGAAAATAGATTTTTTAGCATATGATGAATTTCAGCAAAGCAGAAGAGAGCACCGCATTACGTGGAAAGCCTGATAACTACCAAAATATCTAGCAAATAAGACTTGGCCGATCAAAAATTTCCTCTCCAACCTCGAAGTCCCCAAACCTCATGACATGTGTACAATATTTCAATCTTTCTAGACTGGCTTCAAACAAGACCGGTAGCAGCACGCACAGGCAAAGCAATCAAAGGGCCTGCATGGCATGAAATGCCAGATTAGCAATACAAAGTCTTGCGAGGTGATCTGAATAAGAATTGGGTACCAGTATAGCTCCAACATCCAATCCTTAATGTCCTAGACCTACTGAATTGTGTTCTGAACTGCAACAATCAATTCGTAGACAAATCGAGGAAGGTCCAAATTCAAGTGGAAAATGCAAATTCTAGACCAGTAGTGCCCAAGAAAGGATGGAGAAAAGGGTTACCAAATCCCCACACAGACAGCCAACCCACCTAATGAGCATACGAGCATACAGAATATTTGGAGATCTGCATAATGAGTTTCAGCTAGGCCCAACACTAAAGAAAACATCCAAAACCAAATGCCAAAAGACGGACGTATGGACCACTAAAGATTAAACAAATTTACATGTGCCTATTAGCCAGTGCAAATTCTACATGTCCGCTACTATGACTTAGATATTTACCTGAATGGATCACAAATCCGTCTTTTTTTTTAAAAACTAGATGCTTATAGGAAGAATCCATGAGAGCAAGCAACAATCAACATTGACCATGATAGAATCATCTAAACACCATCATATGCTCCCTAATTCAGTACTGCCCAATATTAGATGTCAAGCAGCACGCACACATCTTACACTCAAGTGCATTCACACACACCCACATACAGACACACCCCATTGTTACACTTCAATAAAGCTCTCAGCGAAGAGTTCCTGGCATATCTCCACCAACATAGTGGTGTCTTATTTTGACATAAGTAAGAAGCCGTTATTGGTCTGTAATGGACCACAATGAGTCTGGCCTCATGTCAAAATACACCTCCAAGTCATGGACTCATGATAGTGATGCATGAGAATAAATAACTATTTACCATCCAGTAAGCCATCATAGTGTAAAGAAGTTTCTGTGACCAACTGTTAAGTCTTCTTTTCACATAAGTCTAGACACTATTATCTGTGTAGAGCAACACATTTGAAACTCATGAACGTTGCTACTCTTTTTATCCCCAAGAATTTGTCATTCAATCACAAATACAATTTTTCAGGCTCTGAGATAAATGGATGTAATGGATAAGCACGTCGTTTTATAATGGTTGAAACATTAACACACCTTATTATTCTTTTCAAATTGTTCCGCCGTGCTATGTCCATCACAAGGGGCCAATACACATCTGCTTTAGCATTAATTTCTTCAGAAGACCATAAGAATTGAACTTGATCATGGCGCATGCCAACAGCCTTCCAAACTTCTATCATGTACTGTCCCACATTTTTTATTTTGTCCAAATTTCCATCCATTTTGTTGTTCAGCTGTGCAAACCAGTCTGCAATCCAGATTTTGACAGAGCAACCTGCCTGTGTAAGTTTGTTGACGTTCAAAGCTTTCATAACTCCCTGCAAACATTAAAAAAAAAAAAGATTACTTAACAATAGGTCCCTGTCTTTTTTGACATTCCACATTTAAGCTGTTAAAATGAATTGAGTTCTTAGTTCACAGTTTCACCTACATAAACCTGAAAGCTTACTAAAACATGACTCAAAGGTGATGGACATTAGCACATCAGTTTTAACACATAAAATCAATTTCTCAACTTTCAAAACTCCAAAATAGACTTGTTAGATGTAGGAGGCGCATCCGTGACATGTGAAGCGGATAGTACTCTGCTTACAAAAAATACATGCTCGACCCTTGATGGGACAGCTAGAGCAACCATCAGCTCAGACGTTCTTGGCTGACTTCATTCTTCCAACCACGTCAATTGTTTCTGCTTGGAGAATCAGTGAGACACTGTATCACTTCCTGGTAAGCCTTCTCTAAAAATACCTTGAAATTGATAATTGAGGATGAATGTCATGAAGGCTGGCCAAACTTACACTGAATATTTTCACCAACTGAAATCTATACGAGTCTAAGAATCAAACATCGGCAATCAATTTACCTGAGCAATATGCATCCTGCCAGAAGGCTCAAATCCATCGTAACACACAAGCTCATGCATCCGGTCAAACTTTCTTTCAAGTAGCAGCTCAAGCTCATCCAATTGTATACATTCTTCACCCACGCTTTTGATGAGATTGAATCTCTCTTGGATTACAAGTCTGCATAGTAGAAGAATTGGGCACAATTTTGGGCATATCCAGGCTATCAGCTGCAGAGAAATTCAACTAACTGCAGAGAAAGACCTTTTGAGAGGAAGAGAGATCGAAACGCTTACTTGCGTGTGGGGTCGCCATTGTCAGTGGGTGCCTCCGTCTTCTTTACTTCTGCGGAAGAAGGCACATATTCCTCCGTCCTTCCCACCGCTTCGGCCGGGGTCTCTGATGGCTTTGGGTCGTCCATAGCTTCGCTTCCTTAGCAGAAAACCTCGCGAGGTTTATAATCACTGTGTGAGGACAAATCGTGCAGTATTACTTCCCTATCGTGCACGCACCAAAAGCGCACGAATGTGAAATTGGGGGGGGGGGGGGGGGGGGGGGGGGGGGGGGGGGGGGGGGGGGGGGTAAGAGTGTGTGATGTATGGGTCATTCAAGCTTTTCTTGCTCATGAGAATAGAGAGAGAGAGAGAGAGAGAGAGAGAGAGAGAGAGGAGCCAACAGAGCAGAATAGCCACGAAGCGTGAAACTACTCAGTATTATTAAGGAGGTCAGGCCCCGGTTATCCTTACAAACCTTGGCAACTTTGAAGCATTCTCTATCCTCAAATGATGGACGCTCCCTTGAGTAGTCTATGTCTTTTACCGCATGTGATTATTGTGAGCATATTGTAGCCTTCTAGGATTCTTTGAGTCTTCAATACTATTTGTTTGAGGCACCTACAAATGTAATGGCTACCAAAGAAGTAGTGCGATGTTGTTTACAATCCCCCATGGTGCATAAATATCCTTCCATGGCTCCTCTACCCCTTCCCCATTATTTATCTTGTTGGAAATAGGGTTGCAAGGAAACACACACAGCTTGGAGAAGATAAAGAAGCTAAAAGCATACAACAGAGAGTATATTGCTTAGTGCACAATTGAAAGATAAGTTAGCACTAGAATGATGGGTGTATATACAATGCACAGGGGGAAAAAACCTCCTAGCGAAGGAAAAATTTTCCCGGCGGTCCTAAGTGTGTTCACACACTAGTACCACATACATATGGTAACAAATCCCCAATGGGAGTGATGCGATGAACAAGAGCTAGCACATAGTGTATAGGGAAGTGACATGCCTTGAGTACATGATCAATCCACAAAGGAAAGTGTAATGAAATTGGCCTACTAACTTGAGAGTAGCGAAAATTAATGAGAGTACTTTTGAGAAATTACTTTGTGAGCATAGCGGGTGAACATAATTGAAGATAATCATAAACATAGCAATTAGTTAACTTGGCATGAGCAATACTTTTGCAAGAGAGAGAATTTAGAGAACATAAAAGAGTTAAAGACCGGATTTATGTGGAGCTGGTCCCCCCTCCAATAGGCATTTGTATTATGATTTCTCCCATTAAGAGAGACTTGTTACAATACAATCTTTGTGTTCCTTGTGACTTAGGTGATGCAATGAAGATGGAAAGCTTCATGCATCAGAAGCATAACATAAACTTTGAGGAAAGCTTTAACTATCCCAAGACCTCAAACACCTTCGAAGATGGAGAGAGCTAGCAGGGAATGAGGGTAGGGAAGAGGAAGAAGAAACATTTCATAGAAGAAAGAATTATTTCTTCACTTATCATAACTCTTCTTGCTAGCATACATAATAGCATACTAATGAAGATGGAGAAGATGGCAAGCTCAAGCCTTGAAGCATGGCTCTTGGTTGGATTTTCACTCCATAGCCAAGAGTGTTGGTTTATGCTCTCAACCTCTACTTGCTTGGAGAAGGAGAGGGAGCTCTTGCACTTTGCACATTGCATAATGAGTGTGTGTGAGTGTGTGTGAGAGAGTATACCCCCTAAGCAACCCCCTAGCTTGCTTTGGTCGACCCCCCCTTGTAGCTCATGCTTGAAGCTCATTGGACCCCTCCAGGCCTAGCCAATCACAAGCAGGAGGCATTACAAGCAACAAGGGTAACCTTGGGACAAGTGTCCCCCTTTCCCCTTTGAGAGAGAGGACTTGATAAATGCAAAGATAATTAATTAAATCTCCTAAATTATCATTGGACCCCTTGGGTGGCCAACCAATATGCTTCAGGCACACCATGAGGGCAACATGAGGAGGAACTTGACAAGTGTCCCTTATGCTTTCTTTGTACCAAGTGGGCCTTGTGTGGGTGTGTGGGTGTTCTCTCTCATCCCCCCTCATGTAGGGCTCTCCCCCTCCTTGTAGGGATTAGATCTTTGACTTTTAACACTCAAGCTTAGGCCCAGTTCCCACCACAAGCTTGGCCATTAAGCACTTCAAGCTTGGGGTGGGTTCTCACCTCAAGTACAGCCCTAGCATCTCAAGCATGTCAAGCATCAAGCATCCCATCAAGCACCTCAAGCATCTCAAGAACCTCAATCATCAAGCACCTTAGTCATCAAGCATGACAAGCACCTCAAGCACCTTAAGCTTGGGTCGGGTTCCCACCTCAAGCTCGGCCCTAACTTACCTAAGGTCAAAAGACTTTTACGGTAACTATTGGAGGTCTTCAATGAAGCTAACCCTAAGGTATTATGCTCCATTGGTTAGCCTTGCTCTTTGATAGACCATCTCTCATTTGGGGCCCTTTACCATTGGCCCTGTGTTGAGATAGACCTGTAAGCACATGTCTATATCTTAACCCTTGTTCCCGTTTATTCTCCCACATTAAGTGATCAGTTTAATATGAGAAAATCATTTGGGTTGGTTAGTTATTAGATTTTATGACATTACCTCTCTCTTGAAATCATAGTCGTCCTCTGCTCTAGAGGTAGAAGAGATAAAGCCTTAGTCATTAGTCAATCTTACTTAGCGGGTAGAGGATCCCTTTTGAACCCTACGATATCTTTCCAAGATGGATGACTAATCCATTTGATGCTTGGGAGACATAGCTGCTGCAAGCATGTCTGCTCTTTAGTCCATTTCATTCTCCCAAAGTAGAGTGACAAATTCTACTTGTTGTTTGAGGGACGTCGTCATCGCAAACATGATTCTAAGCATGCATACTAGTTAAATTTGTGCGCAATTAAAAAAAAGAACTAGTCTTATAAGACAAAAACATGGGTCATTTAAAAGAAATTTGTACATTTGCTTACTCTAATGTAGCATTGTAAGCATTGACAAGGTTCATACTATCCTTACGTTGTATTCCTTGCATCCATCTAGCATCTTCAAAAGGATAATTTTTGAACTTAATAAGATACCGTCGGATAATCTTACCATGTCGCAGTACCTTGTCTTCATGCCGAAGGATAGCTTCGCGTTGTAGCACCTCCTCTTGGTCTTCAACTTCGGGAGGGTCTTCAATAATTGGTTCACTTGGTGGCTCTCCTTTGTAGGTCTTGAGTAGGCCCACATGAAAAGCATTGTGTATGAGCCAATGGTTAGTTAACTTGAGTTGGTAGGCAGTCTCATTGATAGGCTTTAGGATTTGGAAAGGACCATAGTATCTTTTTGTTAGCTTAGCATAATACTTTTGATGGCCCATAGGATTTTTGCCCGTCTTTTGCTTTAATCAAACCTTAGGAAACTTAAGTAAGACCCAATCATTTTCTTTGAACGTTAAGGCTCTTCTGTGCTTGTCAGCAACAGCTTTTTTCCTTTGTTGAGAGATAGATATAGCCTCCTTAATCTTTTGAAAAGATTCTTCTAGGTCATAGCTATATTCATCGACGGCGAAGATCTTCCCATGTAATTTGAGTAGCAAGGGACTTTTAGGTCTTCCCTCAATGATCTCAAAAGGTGCTTTTCTCGTAGAAGTATGTACAGTATTATTGTAGGCATACTCTAGAAGTGGTAAGTACTTTTCTCATTGTGAGCGTTTATCTACTTTGGTAACATAAGTCTTGAGTAGATCGAGTATCGTAAGCTTGGCTATCTCACTTTGGCCATCCGTTTGTGGGTGATAGGCCGAAGAGAAATTCGATCTTGTTCTTAGAGTTTCAAAGATACCTTTCCAAAAATTATTGGTCATTCTAAGATCTCTATCTGACACGATGGATGTGGGTAACCCATGGTGTTTGAAAATCTAAGATATGAAGAGAGTTGCCATTTGGTGTGCCTTAATAGTCTTTTTGACAGGAATAAAGTGCGCTTGCTTGCTAAACCTGTCGCCTATTGTCCATATTTTCCGTATTCCCATGGATAGACTCGGGCAATCCAAAGATAAATTCCATGGATATACTCTCCCATGGTGAATTTGGGATAGGCAATGGCTAGAGTAATCCAGGTTGTTTTCCTCTATCATATTTGGTTTTTTGGCATACTACGCATTTCCAAACATACTCTTGTATGTCCACTTTCATGGTAGGCCAATAGAAATATGTCTTTACTCCTCGAAGAGTAGGTTGAATACCTCTATGCCCCTCATAGGGAGGAGCATGGGATTCATACATAACTTTCTCACGAAGGGAATGGGTAACACATAGCCTATTGCCGTGGAGAAGATAACCATCGTGTAAGGTGAATGGTTCCTCTTTCTTCTCCAAAGCAAGGGCTGACATTATGTCTCTAAAGTCAGGGTTGGTAGCATACTCATCTATCATAGAAGATAGATCATTATGAGTAGCTATAGACACCGCATTAACTTTTGGTCGTCGTGAAAGTGCATCAGCCACTTGATTCTGCTTACCAGCAATGTGAGCCATATGGAAATTAAATAGCGAAAGAAAATTTTCCCACCTCATTTGTTTGTCAGAAAGCTTGGTTTACGTCATGAAATACTTGAGACTTTGGTGGTCGGTTCGTAGGATAACTGGAGTTCCCAATAGGTAGTGCTTCCATGTGTCTAGGGCATGTAGTGTCATACTAATCAATATCTAATTCTCCTAAATGATTTTCTCATGTTAAACTGATCATTTAATATGGGAAAGTGTCATGGGAGAAAAAGCTAGAATATTGGTTAGGCTAGCAGACTGGCCACAATAGGGATCCAAAGGAGGGAAAATAGGGATACAAAGGGGGGGCCATCTGCAAAAGAGCTATGTGCAACAATGGGCTCAAAGGACCCTAAGGTTCAGCCCATTCAGACTTCCAAAATGCTAAGGTTCCAAAATTCAAAGGTTATGTCCAAAGGTCAAACATTAGGGGAATTGGATGCTTTCAGTGTGTCCCAAAAAGTCTTTGTCAAGCCCTACATAGGAGGGGACGAGCCCAAGAAGTATGGGATGAGAAAGAAACACCCACACACACTCACAAGCTTCATTTGTACACAAGGGGAAAGAGGGACACATGTCAGCTCCCTATGCCAGATGCCCACAACGTGTACTCAAATCCTATTGGATGGACATGGAGGTGGACCAATGAGAATTAGGCCA
Organism: Adiantum capillus-veneris; assembly: GCF_014529385.1. NCBI lineage: Eukaryota > Viridiplantae > Streptophyta > Polypodiopsida > Polypodiales > Pteridaceae > Adiantum > Adiantum capillus-veneris. The sequence continues at coordinate 125,164,335 of NC_140958.1, forward strand.
GAGTAAATCTAGTTTAATTAATTAAAAAACACTTAATAAAAGAACCAATAAGAATTAAGTTCTCTAGAAGACTATTGGATAGTCTCCCAAGGGGACCAATGAGCATTCAGCAGCCCAATGGCTTGCCTGATTCCTATTGGCCAGGAGGCAAGGGGGTCCAATGAGAGTTTAGGTGCATTTATTAATCACCTAAAGCTCTCACAAAAGGGGAAAGGGGGACATATGTCAGAAGGCTATCACTTATGCTGCTTAATTTCCATTAGCTAGGCTTGGGGAGGTCCAATATGGTTGTAGCATGAGTAATAAGCAAGGGGGGTCGACCAAGAGAGAGAGGGGGCTGATTTTTGCAAGGTATTATCACACACACACTCACACAATCTAGCTAGGTGTGAAGCAAAGAAGACTCTCTCTCCTTCTCAAGCTTTAATGGAAAGCTTACCACCTACTCCAATCTTGAGAGAAGGGATGCCTACACCAACAACTCTTGGCTTTGTGATGCAAATCCAACCAAGAGCCAAGCTTGAATGCATGCTCATCTCCTCTACCATGCCAGTTACTAAGCTAAGCTATGCTAATATGAGTGATTATGTGAGGAGATGTACATCTTTCTCATAAGAATACTCCTTCTTCCTCTCAATCTACTCTCATACCCCGCTAGCTCTCACCATCTTTGAAGGTGTGTGAGGTCTTGGGTCTGAGACCGTGAGGGAATTGATGTTGTGTTTGATAAGTGTTTTGCTTAGTGCATGAAGTTTCCATCTTCATTGCACTAGCTAGTATTGAAGGAACACAAAGAATTGTATTGTAAAATGTCTCTCTTGATGGGAGAAACCATGATACAAAGCCTTTTGGAGGTGGGACCGGCCCCATGCAAATCCGGTCCTCAACTGTTGTCAATTGCCTAATTTCTCTCTCTTTTGAAGCATTGTTCATGCTATCTAACTAGGTGTTATGCTTTTTGTTGCTCTCTCCACCCAACACTCTTGTTATTCTCATTAGTAAGCTATTCTAATGAAATGCTCACTATGTTCATGCTATTTTTCGCTACACACAAGTTACTAGACCATTAAATGTTACATTGGTATCAAAGCACAAGGTTTCCCTTTTCTTGCTCAAGAAGGGAGGTCCTCAAGCTAGCTATAAATGGTTGGTACTATTAATTGCATGTGAGTAAGTAGAATAGGGATTTTTCAGCCTTGCAGTGCGACTGCCTTTGTGCAGTTAATGGGGCATCACCATTAAGAGCTATGGTCTTAATAGTGGAGTCCTACGGGGCTTGCCTATGGCTTAACCACTATTGAGCTATTAGAAGCTTGACAGGAGTCGGTGCTGTTTTGGTGTTGAACAACCCTCTCTTCTATTCCTTGCAATTAATGGTATTCGAGCCACGGGTACAATAGCTTGAGTGCTTTTTCTAAAGGGGTAAAGAGGAGTAGCAACTAGGGCTTGAAGTGCCAAAGTACACCTAAAAAGTTTACACCTAAAAGTTGTTAGAATGGCTAACAATAGTAAAGAGACTGAAATTTATGTCGATAACTTTGATTTTGCTAATGAGCAAGCTACTAATGATGCCCCGATGCTTGTTAACTATCTTGTTTCTAGGCTTCAAGAAGCCATGGGAAATCCATCCCTCCAAAGTGAAGTGCAATGGCAGCTTCGTGCTTATGGGATTCTTCAAGCTCCCCACCATGACGAGAGAACACCTAGAAAGCCTCCTTGTGAGACTCCAAAAGAGGTCTCTCTCCAATTCGGGAAGAAGAAGAGGATCCCTATGAAGGGCTCATAAATTTGCTCCTTGATGATGCATCTCCTTGTCAAAGGAGAACTCAAAAGCCTCCACCAAAGGAACGAGAAAGAAGTGAGTCTCGTGCCACCTCAATGGAGATGGATCCACGAAGACGGCGGGCTAAACGCTCTCCATCTCCTCCAAGACGGAAAAGACCATCGCATACCTCTCCACACCATACTTCAAAGAGGGATGACAAAAACCAAGAGAAGAAAAAGGCGAGAAAGAGGACACCCTCTTCTCCATCTTCTTCATCCTCCTCCTCTTATGAAAGTGATGGTGAAGACAATGAAGATCAAGGCAAGAAAAAGGCGAGAAAGGGGTCACCCTCTTCTCCATCTTCCTTAAATTCTTCATCTTCTAAAGAAAGCGACGGTGCAACCTTTGAACCATCAAAAAGAAGAGGGCATAGAAAATCATATGCCGCGTGGAAGAGGTCATTCAAGCTCAAGAAGTTCAAAGAGGGAGGGAAGAGCATCTCTTTCCTTACCTACGATGACACTTTTGGTGCTATGGATGAAGTCTTGGCCTTTATCCAACAATTCGATGCGGCGTTTGGAGATGAGGGCTTCATGGAGTCCTCTAAGCTACGCCATGTAGCTATGCACTTTCAAAAGTCCTCTAGGCAATGGTGGTCTAGCCTATAGGCCAACGATGAAGCTCCACGAACATGGAAAGCTTTAAGAGCTTCCATTATGAAGCAGTTTTTGGCCACCGATGCCAAAGACAAAGTACTCAGTGAATGGCGAAGCTTAAAGCTCTCTCCTTGCAAATCCATTCACAAATATGTAGACAAGTTCTGGGACCTACAACTCAAAGCCACTGTCTTAAAGATTCTCAAAATGAACCTAATGTTTTAGCAAAAGAAAATATACACAATCAAAAGGAATTAGAGCTATCCAATTTTCTCAAGGGGTTTCAAGATGTCTTTATTGACGACATCCCTTGTGAGCTACCTCCTAAACGAGGCAATGATGACCATGCAATTGAACTTCTTCCAGGAAGTTCACCGCCTAACAAACCTCCTTATAGAGTTTCTCAAGCTCAACCAGAGAGATTATGCGGCAAGTGCATGAGTTAGTTGAGAAGGGCATGGTTAGGCCTAGCTCATCTCCATTTTGTTCTTTTGTGCTACTAATGCAAAAGAAAGACGGCATATATCATATGTGTGTTGACTATACAGCACTAAATAGGATCACTATCAAAAATAGGTTTCCCGTTCCACGGGTAGAAGACCTATTTGATAAGCTACAAGGGTCCACCTATTTCAGTAGGATTGACCTAAAAAGTGGCTATCATCAAATAAGGATAGTTGATCAAGACATGTAAAGACCACATTTCGCACTATGGTTGGTCTTTACGAATACATTGTCATGCCTTTTGGCTTGACCAATGCACCAGCCATATTCAACCGCTTGATGGAGAAGTTATTCACGCCTCACCGAACCTTTACTGGAGTGTTCTTTGATGATATCATCATCTACTCTAATTCATTATACGAACACAAGAAACACCTCTAGGTAATATTTCAAGTTCTAAGAGAGAATAAACTTTATGTTAATCGAAAGAAAAGTGAATTTTTCTTGCAAGAGATTCAATATTTAGGTCACATTATCCCTCAAGATGGCATTCAAATGGATCCATCAAAGTTAGAGGTAATAAAAGGATGGCCTAAACCAAGGAATCTTCATGAGTTAAGAAGCTTTATAGGTATGTGTGCATACTATAAACGCTTCATAGAAAAGTTCTCACTAATAGCAGGACCATTACATGATCTAACAAAGAAAAGCGTTAGGTACACATGGTCTGCCAAGGAGAACAATGCTTTCGAAAAGCTTAAAGAAAAGCTTGTCTCTCAACATGTGCTTACACTACCGGATCTCTCAAAGCCATTTGAGGTCCAATGTGATGCTTGTGGTGATTGCCTTGGAGCTCTTTTGCTTCAAGAAGGGCACGCTATAGGCTATGAAAGTCGAAGGCTCGACCCTGTTGAGCAAGATCTAGGCATATATGAAAAGGAACTCCTCGCAGTTCTACATGCCTTAGACTCATGGAAGCACTATTTATTGGGGACTCCTTTCATTCTGCGAATGGATCACCAAAGTCTTAAGTACTTCATGACGCAAACCAAGCTCTCCGACAAACAAATGAGGTGGGCAAATTTCCTTTTGCAATTTCATTTTCATATTGCTCACATTGTTGGCAAGCATTATCAAGTAGCCAATGCACTCTCAAGACGGCCGAGAGTGAAAGCGGTTTCCATAGCAACTCAAAATGATCTATCTTCTATGATAGATAAGTATGCTATTGATCCCAATTTTAGAGATGTGATTTCAGCCCTTGCACTAGGGAAGAAAGACGAACCATTTACTTTACAAGATGGTTATCTTCTCTACGGCAATAGACTATGCATTACTAGCTCACTACGTGAGAAAGTAATGTATGAATCTCATGCTCCTCCTTATGCAGGGCATAGAGGGATTCAGTCTACCCTAAAGGGGATTGAAACATATTTCTATTGGCTTACCATGAAGACAAACATACAAGAGTATGTTTCTAAATGTGTGGTATGCCATTTGATAGAGGGAAGCAACCTGGATTGCTTCAACCTTTGCAAATCCCTAATTCACCATGGGAGAGCATATCCATGGATTTTATCTTTGGATTGCCTAAGTCTATCCATGGAAAAACGGGAATATGGAAGATAGTGGACAGGTTCAGTAAACAAGCTCATTTTATACCTATCAAAAAGACTATCAAAGCCCATCAAATGGAAACCCTCTTCATTTCACAAATCTTCAAGTACCATGGCTAGCCAATGTCCATAGTGTCGGATAGAGATCCTAGAATGACCAATAATTTTTGGAAGGGTCTCTTTGAGAATTTAGGAACAAGGCTAAATTTTTCTTCGGCCTATCACATGCAAACGGATGGCTAACCTAACAATTCTTGATCTACTAAAAGCCTATGTAACGGAAGTATATCAAAGATCCCAATGGGAGAAAGTACTTATCCTTAGTGGAGTATGCCTACAATAACACTGTACATACTTCCGCGGGAAAAGCACCTTTTGAGGTAATTCAGGGAAGATAAAAAAGTCCCTTGCTACTTAAGGTACACGGGAAGATCTTCCTACAGATGAGTATAGCCGACACCTACAAGAATCTTTCCAAAAGATTAAGGATGCTATCTCTATCTCACAGCAAAGGAAAAAGGTTGCTGCTCATAAGCAGAGAAGAGCCTCAAGCCTTTAAAGAAAATGATTGGGTCTTATTAAAATTTCCCAAGGCTCGATTAAGGCACACGACATGCAAGAATCCTACAGAACACCAAAAGTACTATGCTAAGTTAGCAAAAAGGTACTATGGTCCCTTCCAGATTCTTAGGCCAATCAATGAGATGGCCTATCAACTCAAGTTGCCCATTCATTAGTTCATACACAATGCTTTCCATGTGAGCCTACTAAAGCCTTACAAAGGAGAGCCACCTCAAGAACCAATTATTGAAGACCCACTGGAGATCAAGGACCAAGAAGAGGTGTTGTAGCCCGAGTCCATTCTACAGCATGAAGACAAGGTACTAAGAGGCGGTAAGACTATCCGACGATATCTTAGTAAGTTTAAGAATTATCCTTTTGAAGATGTTAGATGGATGCAAGGCATACAATTAAAGGACAATCTAAACCTTGTCAATGCTTACAATGCTTCCCTAGAGTAAGCAAATGTACAAATATTTAAAATGAACAAAGTTTTTGTCTTATAAGACTCTCTTTTTCTTTATTGTGCACAAAAATGAAGTAGTATGCATGCTTAGATCAAGTTTGCGGAGACCGAACACCAAGTAGAGCTTGTCACTCTACTATGGAAGACTGATAGGACTAATGTGCAGACATGCTTGCGGTAGCTTAGGCTCTCAAGCGCCAAAGGGACTAGTCATCCATTCTGGGACGATGTCGTAGGGTAACATAGGGATCCTCTACCCGCTACGAAAAGGACTAATGAATATGCTTTATCTTCTCTACCCCACATTTGAGGACGATTATGATTTCAAGAGAGAGGTAATGTCATAATAATCAATATCTACTTCTCCTAAATGATTTTCTCATGTTAAACTAATCATTTAATATGGGGAAGTGTCATGGGAGAAAAAGCTAGAATATTGGTTGAGCTAGCAGACCGGCCACAGTAGGGATCCAAAGAAGGGAAAATAGGGATCCAAAGGGGGGGCCATCTGCAAAAGAGCTATGTGCAACAATGGGCTCAAAAGACCCTAAGGTTCAGCCCATTAAGACTTCCAAAATGCTAAGGTTCCAAAATTCAAAGGTTATGTCCAAAGGTCAAACATTAGGGGAATTGGATGCTTTGAGTGTGTCCCAAAAAGTCCTTGTCAAGCCCTACATAGGAGGGGGCGATCCCAAGAAGTAGGGGATGAGAGAGAAACATCCACACACACTCACAAGCTTCATTTGTACACAAGGGGAAAGAGGGACACATGTCAGCTCCCTAGGCCAGATGCCCACAAGGTGTACTCAAATCCTATTGGATGGACATGGAGGTGGACCAATGAGAATTAGGCTAGAGTAAATCTAGTGTAATTAATTAAAAAACACTTAATAAAAGAACCAATAAGAATTAAGTTCTCTAGAAGACTATTGGACAGTCTCCCAAGGGGACCAATGAGTATTCAACAGCCCAATGGCTTGCCTGATTCCTATTGGCCAGGAGGCAAAGGGGTCCAATGAGAGTTTCGTTGCATTTATTAATCACCTAAAGCTCTCACAAAAGGGGAAAGGGGGACATATGTCAGAAGGCTATCACTTATGCTGCTTAATTTCCATTGGCTAGGCTTGGGGAGGTCCAATATGGTTGTAGCATGAGTAATAAGCAAGGGGGGTCGACCAAGAGAGAGAGGGGGCTGATTTTTGCAAGGTATTATCACACACACACTCACACAATCTAGCTAGGTGTGAAGCAAAGAAGAATCTCTCTCCTTCTCAAGCTTTAATGGAAAGCTTACCACCTACTCCAATCTTGAGAGAAGGGATGCCTACACCAACAACTCTTGGCTTTGTGATGCAAATCCAACCAAGAGCCAAGCTTGAATGCATGCTCATCTCCTCTACCATGCTAGTTACTAAGCTAAGCTATGCTAATATGAGTGATTATGTGAGGAGATGTACATCTTTCTCGTAAGAATACTCCTTCTTCCTCTCAATCTACTCTCATACCCCGCTAGCTCTCACCATCTTTGAAGGTGTGTGAGGTCTTGGGTCTGAGACCGTGAGGGACTTGATGTTGTGTTTGATAAGTGTTTTGCTTAGTGCATGAAGTTTCCATCTTCATTGCACTAGCTGTATTGAAGGAACACAAAGAATTACATTGTAAAATGTCTCTCTTGATGGGAGAAACCATAATACAAAGCCCTTTGGAGGGGGGACCGGCTCCATGCAAATCCGTCCTCAACTGTTATCAATTGCTTAATTTCTCTCTCTTTTGAAGTATTGTTCATGCTATCTAACTAGCTGTTATGCTTTTTGTTGCTCTCTCCACCCAAGCAATCTTGTTATTCTCATTAGGAAGCTATTCTAATGAAATGCTCACTATGTTCATGCTATTTCCGCTACACACAAGTTACTAGACCATTAAATGTTACATGTAGAACAAGTAAAAGCTCTTTCTCATAAATGCCCAAGACTCGTCCATCCGTATTGAGCCTTCGGCCCTCATATGCTATGGAATGCCCTTCTTGAAGCAAAACTGCTCTAAGGCAATCACCACAAGCATCACATTGGACCTTAAATGGCTTTGAGAGATCCAAAAGCATGAGGACTGGTTGGGAGGTAAGCTTCTCCTTGAGCTTATCAAAAGCATTTTGCTCCTTAGCAGTCCATACATACTTAACGTTCTTCTTAGTTAAGCCATGTAGTGGTCTTGCTATTTGAGAGAATTTTGCTATGAAGCGTCTATAGTATGCGCACATACCAATAAAGCTTCTTAGCTCATGTAGATTCCTTGGATTAGGCCATGCTTTTATTACCTCTAACTTTGATGGATCCATACGGATACCATCTTGAGAGATAATATGACCTAGGTATTCAATCTCTTGAAGGAAAAATTGACTTTTCTTTTGGTTGAGAAAAAGCTTATTCTCCCTCAATGCTTGAAAAATCACTTGGAGATGTTGCTTATGTTCCTCTAAAGACTTGGAGTAGATAATGATATCATCAAAGAACACTCCAATGAAATTGCTGTAAGGTCTAAAAATTTTCTCCATTAGACGATTGAACGTAGCTAGTGCATTAGTCAAGCCAAAAGGCATGACTAGATATTCATAAAGACCAAACGTTGTGCGAAACGCGGTCTTTAGGATATCTTCATCCACTATCCTTATTTGATGATAGCTACTTTTAAGGTCAATCCTACTGAAGTAGGTAGAGCCTTGTAGCTTATCAAACAGATCTTCTACCCGAGGCACGGGAAGTCTGTTTTTGATAGTGATATGGTTTAGTGCTCGATAGTCCACACACATACGGTATGTACCATCTTTCTTTTGCACTAAAAGGACTGGAGAACAAAAGGGAGAGGAACTAGGCCTCACCATCCCTTTGTCTACCAATTCCTGTACTTGCCTCATGATCTCCTCTTGTTGAGCTTGTGAGACTCGATAAGGAGGCTTGTTAGGAGGTGAGCTTCCTGGAAGGAGCTCAATGCAATGTTCATCATCCCCTCGTTTTGGAGGTAAGTCCATAGGGATATCTTCGATGAACACATCTTGGAATCCTTTTAGAAAATTAGACAAGTCTAAGTCTTCTTGATTCCTACTATTTACATTTGATGAGACATTAGGATCTTTGGAGACTCTTTGACAAAAATCGTGTACGCAAAAACTGAGCTCTTCATTGACTTATCAAAAGCAAGAGGATTTACAAGTGGAATAGTGCGACCACGCTCACTAGCATCTATATGCATGTTCTTTCCCATGTAGGTGAAGTAGATTCTCCTTTCATGGAACTTCATATTGGCAGCCATGCGATCAAACCATGGCGCCCCTAGGATAGCATCCTCATGTTGGAGAGGAGAGATGAAAAAGTCTTCTTTGTCAACATAGCTTTGGACATGAATCCTCAACTTCCCAATCAAGGGAGTAACAGAGGCTTGTTGTCCCTTAAAAGCTGTGTCAGTCGTTACCATATCTCCCATCTCGAAAGCTTGAATGCCCAACTTGGTGGCCAACTCCGTTGATATGAAGTTATGAGTAGAGCCAGGGTCAAACAAGATGAAGGCATCATGCTCTCTTACTTTTCCCCAAGCATGGGAAAGTGATGATCCTTTACAATGAGCATCCTCTTTTGGAGCTTCGATGGTGGAAGCCCTAGGAGTCTCATTGCAAGCATTCCTTTTGAGGCAAGAAAGATAGCCATGTCCTTGCTCCCCACACTTGAAACAATTATGGTCCTTGTGTGCGCGTATGTCGCACGTGTCAATGCAAGGAACTTGCCGATACACCGTGTGCGAGCCACAAATGGCTCCAAGCACACAACAAGCCTAAACTAGTAAGCTCAAAGAAGGCGATGGTGTGTCACTCACCGCTCTACGCTTGCTTCGTGGAGGATTCCTCGCCACGAAGAAGAAGGAGCCGCCGCTTCGCCGCGCTCAACCGCTTCGCCGCCGCCGTCATGCCTTCGTAATGCTCGATCGCCCACACACACACACACACACACTCTCTCTCTCTCTCTCTCTCTCACATACACACACACACAAGGAGGTGAAGAAGAAGAAGATGGAGATGGAGATGGAGCAAGAGCACTCTTCTATTGCACAAATGAGAGAATGAGTGAATTTTAGGTTTAGTTGACTTTTATATGAGCTCACCCCATTCACACTTGGGCGCCCATGCTTAGCCAACTAATCCCTTGAATGTTCCAGTTAGAGTGCGCCTCTCATCGGCGATCACTCTTACCCTTTTCCTATTGGATCAACAAGCCCGGTACTTGACTCTACCAAATAAATAATACAATGTCCGCCGTAGGTTACAACGTCCGTCGTAGGTAATAGGGTGTCCGTGAGCCGTGAGGGTTAACATGTCCCCCTTCCTGATGTAGATTCCATTCTCGGAAGCTATTGAGTTGAAGCTCGTTCGTCGAGGTGGAAGAGCATTTGAGATGAATGTCCTTAGCCTTCTTCAGTCACTGCAAAATCAAACAACATTGGCACAGTAATTGCATTCTCATAAGCGATTAAAAAGCATATGCAGTTTTAGGCAGACAAATTTATTAGTAACAGAATTTAAACAATTTGTCAGCAATAAACATTAAATTGCAATATAATCATATGCATAAACAGATGTAAAGGTAAAAAATTAAACAAGTCTGGGGTCGCTAATTTAACGGTCGAAAGGCACTAGAGATCGACTATTAATACCATGGGTAAGCTTCTTAATTTTCTTTGGTCAATTAAGTTGTTTAATCGCGAGAGCCAAGTATTTCATGTTCGAGGGCTGACTAGAGGCTATACCTAGAAGACCTTGTAGTTAAGCTACGATAAAAGGAATTTCTCATGAAATCATCGCCTGACTGATTACCTTTTTTTTGACCCCCCAAAGTCTTTTCACAGTGATTCAATTTTGATGTGTGTGCTTATTTTGTATGCCTTGGGTTTTTTGCTTTTCAAGGAAAAGCGCCCACACTGGGAACCTCTAGGGCTCTAGTACCGTAGGCGATACATGTGAGTGAAGTACCCAATCAAGCTGAGATTTGTCTTCCAGCTTAAGATTTTACATTGTGGCACTTTGATTTTTTGTTTGTTCGTTTTCAGCATTTTAATTTTGTAACTTTGGGGGGTCATATAACACTGATACACCTCCCCAGGCTCATCACACTAGTAAACTCCCTTTATAATACTTAAGCTAAAGGTCAATAGGGTCAAGCCCACTAGAAAGCCCTAGTACATTTCACACAATGCTGCCTAAATCGGATTAAGAACCTAAGTAACCATTTATTATTAGGAAGGCATTCCCCATGGTATTAAGAGAAGATCTCTAACACCTAACTTGGTCAAACTAGCTTAGTCGGACTGCTTGATTTTTAAATCTAAACAAGTGATTATGACAAAAAATTACATTGAATTTAATGTTTGATACTAAGCAAATGTGCTGGATATTATGCTACCAATCACAATCAAAGCAGACAATCATAGATGCAAAAAGATAAGGGGCAATGCTAATGGACAAGAAACACCTGTTTGTGTCGGTGGTTGCGCTTGATTTGAAGTGTGAATGAGAGAAAGATCCCATGAAGGTCCAAATCCTAACAACAGCAACACGCTCCTATACACACTAGGAAACATAAGGAATACCTCTAGGAGGCACATCACTGGGAAAAAAGAACTTTGCTAATCACTCAACTCTAAAACAGAAACACTCCTATTGTATTAATCTTACCTACCCTCCATCACTCGAGTGATGAGAATCAAAGGTGTTTTATGACATAGGTTTCTGTTTCTATGTACCGGATGCGAACGTGTAGGTCTGGTCAATGTTTTGACTTTTATTGTGCATACTCGTTTGCTAATTGCTCTTGCTCTTTATTATTTTTGTTTTTTGTGAGTGTAAGTCTTTATATATACATTCCCTAAGATTGGAGATTGAGAGGTCAGGGAAAAAAGGTCGAGAGGGGAGCAAGTGAATGATGGATGTCAGCAAACACTCCCCCCTTCCTTGGGTAGATCATGCCGTTTGAAATGAGCTCGTCACCCTTTGAAACCAATTGTTCCAGTTAGTAATAGGTGAGGATTTTTGCCAGTAGTTTTCTATTACCTTAGGTGCCTCATCGAGTTGCAAGGGTGGTAAGCTACTCTCCCAGGATCAAACTTGAAGTGGTTCATCAGGTGATTCTTGAACACTGGGAGGTGTGGATTCCTTTGTAGCTTTATGGAGGTACACTATTGTAAGTGGAGGCTCTGGAGAAGCTTTTACCTCTATGGATGCATTACATGAGGAGCTAGAAGCTTCATGGGACTCTCCCCTTCCTGAGCTAGATGGAACAAATCGTTCTTTCTTCAGTACCCAAATTAGCTCTGGAGTGGGTGTGTAGCATTCTATGATTTTTTTCTTTCCACGATCGCTGATTTGTTTTGGAGCTACGGGATTGGGCTCACATGGGATCATTTCCTTGATAGTAGCCTTGGGCTTCGAATAGTCATTTAGGGATCCAACGCCACGTTCTCTTACATTTCTTGGGGTGAGTGGTATGTTTCTTACAAGGCTTCTGTTTTTTAGTACTAGCCATGGTCGCTAAAGAAGCTTTAGGGACCCACTTGTATGTTTTCTTCGTTATATTAGGATGAGTCTTGTCAGAAGCTATATGCATTGCTTGTAGCATATTCAAGGGTACAGGCATTTCATCCCCCTCAAGTGTTACCCAGGTCATCCCCCTATTTCCCCAAGTGTCTATGGTTGCTGCTAGGTGGACCCAATCCACATTGTCTGACTCAGTCATCCAGGTAGTACATCCATATAAGGAGAATCTTCCCCAACATCAGTGTCCGCTTTACACGTGTAACAATACTGCAATGGGGCCGAGTGAACTGTGGTGTCAGATCTATGATCAATTATAAACCTGTTTCCTAGGGGATGTGATCCACCCGTCACAAGATCCACTCGAATGACAAAATCTTGGAACTGCAGGTAGACATGGTTTTTAGACCAGTCATGCACCATTTTTGCTTCCCTCATGAAAGGACATCCTAAGATCATCTCCGATGCCATAGTGTGTTTGGAGAAATCCATAACAATAAAGGTAATCCTTATTTTATGTCCAAAGACCTTGATCTTGAGATCTTCTAGCATCCCAATAGGTTTAACAATAGACCCATTGGCCATCTTCACTACTATGGTTGTGGTCGCAAGGTGAGGTCTTCCCATAGTTTCCCAGCAATTTTTAGTCACAATGCTAACCCCAGCTCCACCATCAAGGATTCCCTTCACAGTTAATCCCTCAGTAGTGATTGGTATGGTCGCATTGGATTCATCACCCTCAAAGTATTGTCCCGACTTGTTAACAGGTATTTCTATAACGAGGTTCTCATCTAGATTCGGTTGTGGATCTATGTATTCCTCCTCTATTGGCATCTCCCCAGCTCCATCCATCTGTGAAAATTGTGGTATCCCAAACTTCAGTTCTCCATTGAGGAAGGCTCGAAGAGCTGAGACTAGCTCGGGGTCTTTATATAGTTTGGACATGATGGTGGTTCTAACTTCTGAAGACATGAAATCCATCAATTTGGCAATGTTTAACCGCACCTTTTGGCCTTGAGTCCCTTGACGTGGGGAAGATGGGATCTCGATTTCTTCGATAGGATCAGGTAGTCCCTCTGTAAACATTCTTTCCATCAAGAAGTGAGTACGCCCACTTTCCCATGACTTTAAGTCACTTTCTTCTTGGATGACACTAGGTATGTCCAAGGGTCTATGGACTTGGTGAGGTTGTTGTTGTGTAGGGAACACGGTGTTTGTAATCTGGATCTTCCTAGGTGCTGGTTCTAGATCCCTTTGGGTATCTTCTACCAAACTCCTTAATTGCTTGACTCGCTCAATCTCCTCTGTGGGGTTTGGGTAAGTTCCTATCTTCTTTTTGGATCCTAGCCATTGTGGCTCATGAAGATCTTCCTTGTTGGTTTCTATGTTAGTGGTCGTTTTGGTCTCCATGGTTTCACCTGAATCAGAATCTTCTTCAACGTCGTTCATATATACGGGGTCGTCACCAGTCCCTATGTTGGTCTTTGAACTGGGGTCTGACTTCGTTGCTTTGTGCGATCTCTTTCTTCGTGTTTTCTTCTTTTTCTGAGATTGGGCAATTGATGTCGTGTCTCTTTCCTCAAGAATATAATTTTGTTTTTGGAGCATCGATCGTGTGAGTACGTTTACTGGTACCACGGGTGTACTTGGTGATGGCTCCTTGGTAACTTCAATCAAGTTTAATGGCGTGATCTTCGATGCATTTGGAATATTTGGACATTGGGCAATCAAATGATCTATGCCACATCAATTACACATGAGTATCGGCATTGTAGACGTGCTTGCTTGATTGGTTTGCATTAGTGTGGCATTCTTTTGTAGCCTAATAGGACACTCGGCTACACGATGTGGAACTCCACACTCATAGCATTGAAGAGGTGGTCTCTTAGCGGTGTAATTGATATTTTGGCCTCTTGCCGCAAGAGCAGCTACTTGATATACATGTTTGACTTGTCCCCAATAGTCCTCCATGTAGTATTGTGGACTTTCTTCAAGCACATCCATCCCATAGGCGATATTAGGATCTATATCTTCCTCATAGCCTTCCAAACAAGAAATAGATGACTCACAACCCACTTGATTCACAGAAGTGATTCTTGGATGTGGTGGTTGCGGTCCTAGCATTGGGGGTGGTAAGGGTGTTGTCTAAACAACATTTTGGGCCCTAAGGACCATATGTTGTGATGTTTGTTCAAGAGGTGGGGCCGGCATCAATGCAGGCACTCGAGGTGTGTCTGTCCATGCTAAGGTTGGTCTATTGGCCATCGCGTGCTTAAATACTATGCAATCCTTAGCTTGATGACCATACCTTCCACATGCATTGCAGTTCCCATTGAATTTTACTCTAAAAGTAGGGCATTCACTGGTACTATGCGGTCCATAGCATACTGAGCACCATTGCTGCTCCCTTCTTGGATACATATGATTGTTTGCGGAGCACGATTGTCTCTAAGACTCTCTTGAATAGCCTTGGTGAGATCTGCTAAAGTCATCTCAGATATCTTTGGCTCCTTAGCAATAGGCTTTAGGGTCATTGGCTGATGCCCTGATGCTTGCGAGCTAATAGATTTAGGCTCAACAGACACTCTTTCTCCTTGAATCATTAAATTATCCTCCAATTGGATCGCATTGGTGGTGACTGCTTCCCAAGTGGTGATACCTCTAATGACTAGGACATTGTAGATATCCTCATGTCGTAATCCCCTAATGAATCTATCAAGCAATTGGTTATTGTTGAAGCGCTCATTTGGATTACAACGAGAATTCAAATGCTTCAAGCGACTTATAAAGTCTCTCACCGACTCTCCTTCCTCTCGTTGGGCTTTCTGGAGCTGAGAGGCTACACCCAAAAGCACTCCCTCTCGTATATATTCTTTTAAGAACAGTCTCCTAAGAGTAGGGTAAATCATTTTTTCTTCCACCCTTAGGGTTCTATACCAATCCCCAGCCTTTCCACTTAAGGTTAGGCTTAAAGCATTGCTCTTATGTAGGTCATTTTGTTCTCCTAGAGAATCGCATATTTGTTCAAACACTTCGATATGCTTCCTCACATCCCCGTCTCCACTAAATTTTTGTGTGAGCTTGGCTATTTGTACTGCCTTACTTCTAGGCTCTCTATCAGGGGTGTTACGCATATTCTCAGCAATAGATCGACCAATAGCTTGAGCAAATGTTGCCAAGTCACCTAAGTGAGCAGGCACCGTGGGTGAAGGCGCTCCAGAGACTACATGTGGGGAGTAGGTATTGGCATTGGGCTTGGCGCATAGGAAGCCCTTGGGTTCCACGTTGGGTATGATGTTG
Source organism: Adiantum capillus-veneris (assembly GCF_014529385.1). Taxonomy (NCBI): domain Eukaryota; kingdom Viridiplantae; phylum Streptophyta; class Polypodiopsida; order Polypodiales; family Pteridaceae; genus Adiantum; species Adiantum capillus-veneris. The sequence continues at coordinate 125,179,714 of NC_140958.1, forward strand.
TGCCATGTGGTGGTCCATAGTTCATATGAGTGGCCCTAGGCATAGCAGAGGTCGGATGTGACATGCTAATGCTAGCCGGTATAGTCCCATGGGAATAAGAACTTGTGTATTGTGGTTGTGGAGCATAGGTAGTTGAAACAATGGGAGGGGTAGGGACTACATGAGTGTGAGCCATAGGTGCATACGATTGGTACACACTTGTAGGTACTGTTGCAGGCATTGAGCTACCATGTAGCGGTGCTTTACTAACAAACGAGGTCCATGGCGTGTTTCTTGGCATGCCCATCATTGGGGTAGGCATGGTATCCGTGGTGTCATCCAGGGAAAGATGAGCTAGACTTGGAAAAGTAAAGCTATCACTTGTGGGCTCAGATTGCATTGAGACCCCTGGCGAAACAACATATGGGGGATCGATGGGACTCATTGGGGGAGTCTCCATTTGTGATAGAGTGGGTTGTTTCCCTTTGCCCGTGTCTAAAAATCGCATAGGATTTGTCGAAGGTATGTTTATTCCTCGATTTTGCCTCTCGGACTGGATAATCCTATGGATGACATTGCAGATCATGTGTTGTTGTTCCTCTAGACTAATGGCACTAGATGTGGATTGTACAACTTCTAACCAACCCACATGGTATGTGTAGCCCATGTATAGGTCGGTCAAAGTCTCTGTGTGTAGGTAATATTCTCAATTTTCATTGAGAAATACCCCGTCCAAACTTGGTGTACTAGGGGGTTGCCGTGAGGTGGATGCCATGTTGCTTCCCGTGTTTTGACTTTTAGTCACCGCTACCTTAGAGGCAACTTTGGAAGGTGGTAGCTCGGTAGGGCCCTCATTAAATGAGGTAGGTAGAATGTTCACGTGGACACTCTGAGGGAGTGTGGGTTCTACAGGAGATGTGAATGGTGATTCTACTTCCCCACCCCCTTCGTTTACTTCACTAGCTGTAGGTTCAGAGCGCGTAGCTCTACTAAAAGTTTCCATCAAACGGCTAAAAACACTAGTTCCAGGTTGTTGGGCCCAGCTAGGTACGGTTTCATTTGTTCCCCCGGGGCTTTGTGTAAGATGCTCTTCCATAATATCGTAGTCAGAGGAAGAGTCGCTAGCCGCTATATTTGGGTCTTGGGTTGCACTACCTTGGGTCCCCGCCGAGGGCGTAGACCCTAGCGTGGAAGGATCGTGAGTACCTCCGTAAATCAAAGCACTAGCTAGTTGTTCGGACTCTAGCACACGACCATAGCGTAGATACATGTGCTTTGGGTGCCCTACAAGTGTCGACAAGTACTCTCAAAGGTTACTTGCTTTGTTTTGTGGGTGTTTTGTACCCCGCTTTCTACTTGATTTTTTCTTGTTTTTGATGTTTTTTGAATGTTTTTTAATGTTTGATCTTTTTGATTGAAGTGTGTGATAGCTCGAAACGAGCGTATCACTTAAAGGGTCGCTGTGTGCTTTACAACACAATTTTCGGGCATCTGACGTTCCGTTGGTCCTCAAAAAATCGATTTTTAGCTACGTGTGAAGCTAAAATTCGTTTTTTTAAAAGGCGACTGAGGCCTAGGCCTGAGCATGAGCTTGGGCTTGGGTATGGGAGATATTCCCAATCCTGGTCCTACCTTTAATTTTTTTTTTAATAAAAAAAAGATAAGGCCGCCGCGGCCTGCGCGAGAGCACACACAAATTTTCTCTACCTACTTCTAACTAATACACCTACTCTTACACACTAACACACTCTATTAACTCTCACTAATCTACTTCCTACTTACTGTACACAGAAAACTAACTACCTTAATACACAGAGAATAAACACAGAACCTTTGAAATCTCTATTAACAAAGAAAACTAACTACCTTAATACACAGAGAATAAACACAGAACCTTTGAAAACTCCATTAATAAAAAAAACACACAGTATAACACCAAATCCCTCTTCTCAACACACACACACTCCTTCCTTGCCTTTCCTACAATAGAAATTGCACCACGGAGAAGCACAGAGTGCTACTCGAGCTTGGTGTATGGCACTCCCTGGCAACGGCAAAATGTGCGCGTATGTCGCACGTGTCAATGCAAGGAACTTGCCGATACACCGTGTGCGAGCCACAAATGGCTCTAAGCACACAACAAGCCTAAACTAGTAAGCTCAAAGAAGGCGATGGTGTGTCACTCACCGCTCTACGCTTGCTTCGTGGAGGATTCCTCGCCACGAAGAAGAAGGAGCCGCCACTTCGCCGCGCTTAACCGCTTCGTCGCCGCCGTCGTGCCTTCGTAATGCTCGATCGTCCACACACACACACTCTCTCTCTCTCTCACACACACACACATACACACACACACAAGGAGGTGAAGAAGAAGAAGATGGAGCAAGAGCACTCTTCTATTGCACAAATGAGAGAATGAGTGAATTTTAGGTTTAGTTGACTTTTATATGAGCTCACCCCATTCACACTTGGGCGCCCATGCTTAGCCAACTAATCCCTTGAATGTTCCAGTTAGAGTGCACCTCTCATCGGCGATCACTCTTACCCTTTTCCTATTGGACCGACAAGCCCGGTACTTGACTCTACCAAATAAATAATACAATGTCCGCCGTAGGTTACAACGTCCGTCGTAGGTAATAGGGTGTCCGTGAGCCGTGAGGGTTAACACCTTGCAAAAAGTTTCAAGATCTTCAGGAGTGAGTTTGTTTTTACCTTTGTCAACTCCCTTCTCCTTGGACCAATTGTTGTTGTTGTTGTTGGTAGTCCGTGGGAAGAATTTTGAGCATTAGTTTCCCCTTTGCATCATTTTTGTCTTTGTTTTCCATGGGCTTGACATTCCGTCTAGCCCCTTGATGGAAATTGATGCGTGAAGCAACCATTGTTGGATGGATTACTTCACTAATAGAACTAGGCCGTTGAGAGTTGATGTATTCGGCCATCTCTTCAGGTAATCTTGCACAGAATTGATGCCTTTGCTTGGCAAAGTCTATGTTTTGAAAGACAGTAGCCTTGAGATGTAAATCCCAAAACTTGTCTACATACTTGTGGATGGACTCATGAGAGAGAAGCTTCAAGCTGCACCATACGGTAATCACTTTGTCCTTTGCATCGCTTGCAAGGAATTGCTTCATCATGGAAACCTCGTAGAGTTTTCCATGTCTTTGGGGCTTCCTCGTTGCCACGAAGGTTAGCCCACCATTGACGAGCTGATTTTTGGAAGTGCATAGCTACATGGCATAGCTTGGAGGACTCTGTGAAGCCCTCGTCTCCAAAGGCCGCATCAAATTGCTGGATGAAGGCCAACACTTTGTCAGTAGCACCAAAGGTGCCATCATAGGTGAGAAAAGAAATACTCTTTCCTCCCTCCTTGAACTTCTTTAGCTTTTGTGACCTTCGCCATGCAGGGTATAATTTGCGATGTCCTCTCCTTATGTATTATCTAGGAGAATAGCCATTGCTTTCATCGGAAGAGGAGGAAGGTGAAGAAGAAGGAGAAGAGGGTGCCCTCTTCCTAGCCCTTTCCTTCCTTTGTTTTCTCTCCTCTTTCGGAATGACGAGGAGAGGGACTGTGTGTTGATCTCTTCCTCTTGGGAGGAGTGGGCGATCGTCTAGATTGGCATCTTCGTGGAGTCACATCTTTAGAGGAACTTAAAGTCTCGTTGCTTTCTTGCTCCTTGGATTCCTCCCCTCGAATGGGAGAGAGTCTTCTTTTGGTGGTCTCTTCAAGAGGCCTCCTAAGCTCTCTCTCCTCTTAGAGAGGAAGGGAAATTCCATAAGAACGAAGTTGTTGAGTAACTTTGGCTTGCAAATCTGGGTTGCCCATAGCTTGCTACAACCTAGTGATGAGATAATTCACAAACATGGGTGCATCATCATTAGCACCTTCATGTGCAAAATCAAAGCTATCAATGTTTGTTCTACTCTCTTGATTATTGTCAGCCATGTTAACAGAATTTATGTATGTACTTAGTGTATGCTTTGGCAATTCAAAACTTTAGTTGCCACTCTTCTTAACCTTTGAAAATTGGCTCTTAGGTATCTACACCCACGGCTCGAAGTGGTTAATTATAGAGTGTAGGTCTAACATAGCAGAGTTGTCGAGCGCTAGCTCCTTTCGGATTTCTTATGGCTCAATAATGGTAAAACCGTAGGCAAGTCTAAAAAGACTCCATTATTAAGTCCAAAGCTCCCGAGGTGTGCACCATATCCCACATAGTGGGCTCAACAAAACCAATAATAGATCCCAGTTCCACTTACCCTAATATAATTAACAACATCAATTATTTATAGGCTACTTAAGGAACTCTCTTCTTAAGCAAGAAAAGAGAAACCAAATGCTCTGATACCAACATAATGGAATTGGCCTATTAACTTGAGAGTAGCAAAAATTAAGGAGAGTACTTTTGAGGATTTACTTTGTGAGCATAGCGGGTGAACATAATTGAAGATAACAACATAGACATGGCAATTAATTGACTTGGCATGAACAATACTTTTGCAAGAGAGAGAATTTAGAGAGCATGAAAACAGTTGAGGATCGGATTTATGTGGAGCCTGTCCCCCCTCCAATAGGCATTTGTATTATGATTTCTCCCATTAAGAGAGACTTGTCACAATACAATCTTTGTGTTCTTTGTGACCTAGGTGATGCAATGAAGATGGAAAGCTTCATGCATCACAGAATAACATAAACTTTGAAGAAAGCTTTAACTATCCCAAGCCTCAGTGCCAAGACCTCAAACACCTTTGAAGGCGGAGAGAGCTAGTAGGGAATGAGGGTAGGGAAGATGAAGAAGAAACATTTGATAGAAGAAAGAATTAGTTCCTCACTTATCATAACTCTTCTTGCTAGCATACATAATAGCATATAATGAAGATGGAGAAGATGACAAGCTCAAGCATTGAAGCATGGCTCTTTGGTTGGATTTGCACTCCATAGCCAAGAGTGTTGGTGTAGGCTCTCAACCTCTACTTTCTTGGAAAAGGAGAGGGGGATCTTGCACTTTGCACATTGCATAATGAGAGTGTTGTGTGTGTGTGTGTGGGAGAGTATACCCCCTAAAAAACCCCCTAACTTGCTTTGGTCGACCCCCCCTTGTAGCTCATGCTTGAATCTCATTGGACCCCTCCATTTTTTAGCCAATCACAAGCAGGAGGCATTAGAAGCAACAAGGGTAGCCTTGGGACAAGTGTCCCCCTTTCCCCTTTGAGAGAGAGTACCTGATAAATGCAAAGACAATTAATTAAATCTCCTAAATTATCATTGGATCCCTTGGGTGGCCAACCAATAGGCTTCATGCACACCATGAGGGCAACATGAGGAGGAACTTGACAAGTGTCCCTAATGCTTTCTTTGTTCCAAGTAGGCCTTGTGTGAGTGTGTGGGTGTTCTCTCTCATCCCCCCTCATGTAGGGCTCACCCCCTCCTTGTAGGGATTAGATCTTTGACTTTTAACACCTCAAGTCCCTCAAGCTTAGGCCCATTTTCCACCACAAGCTTGGCCCTTAAGCACTTCAAGCTTGGGCTGGGTTCTCACCTCAAGTACAGCCCTAGCATGTCTAGCATCAAGCATCCCAATCATCAAGCACCTGAAGCATCTCAACAAGCACCTCAATCATAAAGCACCTCAAGCACCTTAGTCATCAAGGATGACAAGCACCTCAAGCACCTTAGTCATCAAGCATGAGAAGCACCTCAAGCACCTTAAGCTTGGGCCGGGTTCCCACCTCAAGCTCAGCCCTAGCTTATCAGCCCTAGCTTACCTAAGGTCAAAGGACTTTTACTGACTATTGGAGGTCTTCAATGAAGCTAACCCTAAGGTCTTATGCTCCATTGATTAGCCTTGCTCTTTGATAGACCATCTCTCATTTGGGCCCCTTTACCATTGGCCACATGTTGAGATAGACCTATAAGCACATGTCTATATCTTAACCCTTGTTCCCGTTTATTCTCCCACATTAAGTGATCAATTTAATATGAGAAAATCATTTGATTTGGTTAGATATTAGATTTTATGAGAGAAAGAAAGCCCAAAGCTTTGCAAAAAGCTTCAAACTTTTCACGAGGCAATGCCTTTGTGAATAGATCTACAAGGTTGTCATGTATCGGTGCATAAGCCAAGCTGATCTCTCCCCCTGAGAGTCTCTCTATGATATAGTGATAATGCACCTGAATGTGCTTTGTGCGAGCATAAAAAACTAAGTTCCTTGCAATTGCCAATGCACTTTGACTATCCGTGTAGATGATGTTGGTAATGTCATGTACAACACCCAAATCAGCCATAAGGCATCTGAGCCATACACACTCAACCGTAGCTGTGAATACTTGCATGTACTCATCTTCACATTTAGAAGTGGCCACAGTAGGTTGATTCTTGCTCAACCATGATATGCATGGACCAACGAGCATGAAACAAAAACCACTTGTGCACACTCACATGTCATATCAACCAGCCAAATCAGTGTCCGAAAAAAGCATATAAATCCGGTGGCAATGATCCTCCCTTGAGATAAAACAACCCAAGATGTAAAGTGTCACTCAAGTAGCGAAACATCCTCTTGAAAACTTGCCAATTCTTAGACCCTAGGCTATGCATAAATCTACTAACTTGTGAGACTCCAAATTCAATATATGGCCTTGTATTGCATACATAAATCAGGCATCCAACAACATTTTGATAAAGAGTGACATCGATTGGATCACAACATCATGAAGACTCAATTTTAATCATGTTTCCATCGGATTAGCAATACGTTTGCAGTCCTTAAGTCCAAACTTACATAGTAATGTAGCTATGTAGCTTCTTTGATACAAGGCAATACCACCATCTCATTGTTTGTATAAGCCCACACTTGTGGCACCACATGGGGAAGAGCCCTTGTCTACTAGGATGGATGAATTGTTAGGGTAAGACCACACTTGTTGCACCACATGGAAAAGATCCCTTGTCTACTAGGATGGATGAAAAGATGACATGGTCCAATAGGAAAAGGATACAACCTCTCTAGCCAATGGATGTAAATCACTAAGACTATATTAGAGGCTATTTTCTAATTAATTATTGCACTTTGAACATTATCATTGTATCTATACTCTTTCTCTCTCTCTCTCTCTCTCTCTATGCTCTTGCTCTTGGCATAACCTAATCCTAATCACCATCTCTCTAAACCTAACCCTAACGCCATGGTTAAGCTAAGGATTCACCCTCCATAGCCTAACACTAATCATTGGTGATTATGGAGTATGCTGCCGCATCGACTAACCCATCAAGTGGTATCAAAGCTTCAGTTTCATCCTAGGGAAATCTTGCAGCAGAGGAAGAAGCGGTGAGAAAGAGCTGAGAAGGAAGCTAGCAACAACAAGAAGGTTGAATAGCAACAGGATAAGCAACCCCAATGGGAAGCTCAACCACCCCGCTAAGGGACGTGTAGAAGAGCTCAGTCCTAAGGGGGCGGCACTGGCTAGCATAGAGGAAGGTGGTCAGCACCATTGTCAGCCAGCAGAGCAGCCCAATTGAGCACCAAAAATGGAAGGCAACAGAACATGTAGAATCTCATTCATATCAAGGATGGACAAGCAGAAACCAATTTATCAGTATGTAGGGGATTGGGCTTTGTGATGATGCAAGAATTTATAAGCAGATGGGTGTGTATGAGTGATGTTGTTATATGATCATCAACAACGTCGGATTCAATGTAGTGGATTTCTTCATTCCTCGCATGCTTATGATGTATACATCAACCAATCAGACAATACATAGGAGTTCTATTGCTTGTTGTATCTGAGAGACCTCTTTGTAGGTGGTAGGTGTTTATTGCCTGTCAACCTACCGATCTTCCCTCAATCAGAGCCTTTTTTTTGGATATGCAAAGAAGGAGCCAAGCTCTAGTGGAGTTCTAAAAAGGGGAAAATAAATCTTCTTCTTTTTACAATGCGTAGTTTTTTTAATAAAATTTAATCCCTAAAAGTTTGACCAGTAACAAGGTTGTTCATGCACTAATGTATGTAGCCCATTCAATAATGACGATTAAAAAAATGAAATTTGGACACAAAACCCCACACACCTCACTTTGTCTATTGTTGATTAAGACATATCTATCAAGTTCCATAGTATCAAGTTGTCAATGGGATTAGACACTGCTTTGGTGAGTATCATAATGTCGATGGTAAGAGCTTCCCTCATGGATTATGAAAAGCCACGGGTTGTTTTGTAACCCATTATCATGAGGGTAACAAGTAAACTTGAACTTAACATTTGGGCATAAACAAAAACCCTGCTTGATGGTAGCTCGGTAGTAGCACCAAGTTGTGAGAAAATCTAAAACTCATGGTTGGAGAATATACCAAAAACTCCTTGTGTCATAAGAGTGAGAGTTTAGTTCTAGGGGGCCTCACAACATTGATCATGCCAAGTTTTGCTAAAGAGGGCAATTGTTGGGATCATGCCAAACTTGGACGATCGAGAGTGTGTGAACATATTGTAAGGCCTATAAAGGACTAATAAAACTTAATGGTAAGTCCTTTTTTATTTTGTGCTATTGGTCGTCAACCTTATCTTATTCTCTTCTCTCTCTCTTTCTTCTCTGTGTATATTCTCTTACCATGTCTGTGAGAGAATCTGTTGGCTTCCTGCTGTGAGCTCAACACTCACTACTTAAACTGTTAGGAAATAGGACGTAGATAAATAGATATTTGAGTAGCTTATTTAATGGAGAAAGACAAATTTTCACACATGAGAGATTATAGTGTATATATATATATATATATATATATATATATATATATATATAGAGAGAGAGAGAGAGAGAGAGAGAGAGAGAGAGCGCACGACATATGTGGACCATTTTCGATCGCAAACCGGCCATAATATTTTTGCAAAAATGAATATTCTGGCGAATCATGTCTCGAGCAAAGCTCAAGAATGGCCGTGATAATTTTGATTTCCGATGAGTGATTTTTCTTCACGCACAATGGCTTCTCCTCATAACGGAGGCCTTACAAATGTGCGTTTTTAATACAAAAAATTTCAAGGGGTAAATCAGGCTCCATATTTAACAATCTCCAATGATATATTGACTCCATGCAGGTGCTATGTTCACCCGAAACAATGTTGCGTGATCGACTGGTCGTTTGGCACTACATACTGTACAATTGGTGACATAAGAATGTGTATCTGCATACATAGTTGGCCAATAAACCCCTAACTGTTTCAGTCTCTGGTGTGTTTTCACTGCCGAACAATGAAATGCATAACCCTGGACATGTGCCTCTTCAAGGTAGCACTCGAATTCTTCCGGATTTATACATAATTGTAAGATTAGGTCAGATTCAAGATGAAACAGCCGTCCTGCTATCAACTGGAAGTTTTTTGTTTGTCGAATTGTTTGCTGTTTGGATCTGCATCCTGTATTATCAAACTCACTTCCGAAGGAGAGAATGCTAACTATTTCCTGAGACCATTTGGGTACCATTTCAATGTTGAAAAGATAAGCATCTGGTATGTCATCATCTACCCCTTGAGGAGCTTCCCCGTTGTGTATTCTTGAAAGATGATCAGCTCGCAGATGATTTTTACCCTTTTTGACCACCACTGTGAAGTCAAATTCTAGCAATATAATAAACCACCGTACGATTCTCCCTGTATTGCAAGGTTTATTTACTAGGTACAAAAGAGCTTGATGATCTGTGAAGAACACAAATTTGTTTGCAAGCAAATAATGACGAAATTTCTTCACCGCATAAATCATTCCTAACCCTTCCCTCTCTGTGGTTGTGTAGTTCTTTTCTGCACTGTTTAATTGTCGGCTCGCATAGCAAACCGGAAAGTCCATTGTTCCGTCTCCAGATTGAGCTAGAATACTTCCAATGGCATATGTTGAAGCATCAATGTGCACATGGAATATCTTTTTCCAATCTGGTGCCTTTAATACATGTGCTGATATAAGGTTTTCCTTCAACCTTTGGAATGAAGTTTCACACTCCTTGGTCCATTTGAAATTGACTAGCAAACGATACAGAGGTTGTGCGATAACCGCATACATGTATATGAATCTTCGATAATATCCGCAGTGCCCCATGAAGGATTGCACTTGTTTCGCATTAGTAGGCCTGGACAAGTCTACAATGACTTTGACTTTGTCTAGGTATGTGGTTATGCTGTTTCTTGAGACAATGTGTCCTAAGATTCGTCCTTGCTTAACCATAAATACGCACTTTTCGGGGTTTAGAAGATTCGATATGTTCTACACTTTTCAAAGACCTTTTGCAAATGGTCAATATGTTCCTCTCGCAGAAGAGAGTGTACACACAGGTCATCCATGTAAATTTCTAAGAATATTCTTAGGTATTCCTTGAAAGCGTGAGTCATTAACCTCTGGAAAGTGGCTGGTGCATTTGTTAAGCCAAATGGCATAACTCGATATTCATAAATCCCCCATTCTGTGGCAAACGCTGTTTTGTGTTGATCCTCCCTTGCTATTGCCAGTTGGTTGTATCCTGAAAACCCATCCAGAAAGGAATAAGCCCGTTTCCCAGCCACTCGCTCAAGGACATGTTCTGTAATTGGCAAGGGATAATTATCCCTTATGGTTGCTACATTCACCTTTTTGAGGTTTACACACACCCGCAGTTTTCCATTCTTCTTGGGAACTACCACAATGGGTGACACCCAATCTGTATGTTCAATCTCATCGATGAACTCCGCTTCCATCAGTTTATCAATCTCTTTTTTGATTCGTTTGGCAAATGTGTCATTATATGTATAAGGACGTTGTTTGCTAGGTTTTGCATCTGATTTCAAAGGAATTGTATGTTGGCATATCAATGGATCAACTCCTTTGAGGTCTTTATAGGACCAAGAGAACACATCTTTATACTTCATGAGAAGTTGTGTTAGCTGTGCTTCCTCCTCAGGCTCTAAATTGTTAGCTATATAGACCGGATGAGATTTTTCACCTGGTTCTGCGAGGTCTATTCTTTTTGCATTTTCAGGCCCATCGTAAGATTCTTGGTGGGTTCTCTCCCTAATTGGTGGTGTCATGATGATTTTTCTATCTTGGATAGTAAATTTCCGATAGTGTGCTGATACGTTCATGTTGCCCTTTTCTGACTCCCCTTTACCATCACTATCTTCTTCAGTAGTCCATATCTCTCTCAAAGACCGTTTCAGTTCTTGGTATTTCTGTTTATGCTCCAGTTTGGTCCACTCTTGGTCTTTTGTTGGTTCTTTTTTTGATTTTTCAGATTTTTGAGATTTTGTTTCGGTTTTAGCTTTTCTTACCTGTTTTATTTCTTCTCGCATTCGTTCTTTTCGATTTTCTGAGAATTTCTCTGATATTTGATCTTTCACACAATCCTCTGCTTTTACAAGCATCAAATAGTGAGTTTTACCTTTTATCCTGGGCATCAGGTTCTCTCTCGCTTTCCTTCCTGCTCTTTTCCTCCTATATCGTTCTTGGCGTCTAGGGTGTTGATTAGCAAAATCATAAAACTTGATATTCTCGGCTTCATTCCCACGCTCACTTGAGGTGTCTGAACACTCATTATCTGCCTCATCATTTAGTTCCAATTGTTCAGAGGAGTTGTAAAACTCTTCTTGTTCTGGAGGTTCTACCGTCTCTTTCTCTGGCACAACGCTTACCATGTAATAGGGTAGCACATCGTAGCCATCCTTATCGCAAAATTTTATTGTTGGACTGTCGGTAATGGTACAGACATCTAATGTTGCCAGTATGTGTTCCCATTCTAGAGGTTCCAAGGCATCTTCAGGGAAAGGTTCCGGAATATACTCTTTGTCCTCAATTGCTCTTTCTAAGCTGACGCATTCCTCTTTTCTTAAGCTTCCACAATGTGAAGCTCCGCACATCCATAGCTCTTTTGGTTGCCCTAACCATGCTGGTAGTTCCGATCCTGCTATTGTCGCCGAATCAAACTCTTCCATTGGTGTTTGGTTCACATCTATGTGGTCATAACCCCAATCTTGGACCATCTTCAGTTGTCGCATGAACGATCGTCCCAAGATTATCTCATAATTGTTCTTTTTGTCGAAATCGACTATTGAAAATGTATGCTCATACTCGATCCCTCACGAAGTGACAATTACTTTTTGTAAGAGTCCGAGAGGCTTCTCCATGAACCCATCTGCCAATTGTAGCTTCATTCTGGTAGCCCTCAGAGCTGGTTTTCCCCATTTTTTCCAGATTTCCTTGGTGGCGATAACAACTCCCGTTCCACTGTCAAGAATAGCTTTGGAAACTACTCCTTGGAATTCTACCGGTAGCGTCGTGTTTCCGTCTTCTCCCTCGCAATATTCTCCAACCTTATTCAATGGTACAGGTCTAGTGTTCAGGTTAGGTCTGTCCAACTCCCTGATTCCTTCTTGTAGCTTCAAGGTGGGTCTTTCACTCCAAATTTTTCTAGGCATTTTCCTACTGTGGTCCACATGTTTGGCCTTAACCTTAGGAGTTCTTCTAACGTGATTGTGCATGCCACTAGGGTGGATAACAGCTCAATCAATCCTTGTGAATCCATCACCTTGTTAGAAGGAAATCTTTGAGATGGGAGTGCTCTCACTTCCGACTTAGCTTCATATTCTCCCAGGTAAGAGGGTAAAGTTCTCAAAGAGTCTGGTTGGCTGTGCCCCGAACTAATAGATCTTTGGTCTCCCCCTTGTGAATGTATCTCAAAGTTCATTTGTGATGTTGCCTCAAATTCTTCAATAGGAGGTAAGATCACATTCTTTTATTTTTTCGTGCTATTCATGTGGTTACTCATCCTATTAGCGTCGTTGGCCTCTCGGATTTGCTTCCACAGATCATTTAGACCGTTACCGTCCTTTCCCATTTTTGTCAATATTTTAGGATGGACGCCGTCACTTGCCCCATCGGTGGTATTTGGCGCTATGATAGGCTCTCCTCTGGATTCATAATCATTAGTGAGTCTTTCCTTTGTTTCTTCATGTTTCTCTAATGTTGGTTGGATAGGGGTTGGAGCTGGTGCATCATGACAATTTTCCAGTTTACCCAACGGGTCTTCCATCAATGATTGAGCCGTCTCGATCATGTTTTTACACATATCCAACCTTTGTTTTTCTATTTTTGCATATGGATAAGTCATCCACCTTTGCTCCTGGGTTTGGTTCTTTTTAAGTCGAGCTTCATAAGCTTATAGAAGCGCATCCAATTGCTCATTTACCTTGTCTGCCAGCACAGATCCTCCTGATCCTGCACTTTTGGGCTCTGCTATTTCCTTGGGTGCTATGGCTGCTGTGGTGTGTGAGCTTAAGCTAGCTAGATCTTCTAACCGCTCCAATCTGTTCTTTGTATGTTTCAACTCATCGAATAGGGCTGTTTGCTCTCGTTCTTTCCTGGCTTTCCTACGCGCCTTTCTCGCTTTCCAAGTGCTTCTCTGATTTTTCGTTTCTAAACTTTGGGCATCTGTTTTTGGTTCTTCTATTATGGGTTCGTTCGTCCTTCTTTGGGCTTGGGCTCGCGTGTTACCGCTTGAATAGGTATGATTGTTTCATTTTTCGATCCTGCACTGGAAGGTATCGTTTCCAACAGGTTCAAGGTGGTTTTTGCTCCTTTGATCGGGTTTTTAGGGCAATTGGGAATCAAATGAGTAATTCCACATTCTGGGCAATACGCATTGACTTTAATGATTTCATCATGAGGACAATCTCTCATCCAATGGTCTCCGCCACACTTGTAACAGGGTCCCTAGGGTTGTTGAGGTGCTCCTTGAGCCCCTCTTTGCTGGTAAGTCTGTCTCTGTCTGCCCATGCTTCCATTGGCTATGAACAACAATGTTCGTTCATCTAAGCTATATCTTCCTTCTCTTGCGGCCTGTGCAGCAGTTGGTGGTCCTTGATTCCCTATCATGCTCCATGGTTCCGGTGTCGAGGGTTCTTCCGGTGGATAATAGATAGGGTTTGCCGCATATCCATTGGGATCTTCATAATATGCATGCATAGGCACCAAAGCTGCTCCTGGTTTACCGCTATTTCTCCTTTCAGTGTTGTCTTGGAAGACTTGCTCCCACTTTGCTGTGAAGATGAATGGTCATCAAGGTCCTTGAACTCCCCTTCTTTGTAGACCGCACAATTGTCCACAAGGTACAGAGCCTCCTTGGTCAACTCATTCAACGTCGTGCTCCTCTTCATATGTAAGTCTTTCTGGAGATCTGCATTCCTTAGTCCTTGGATGAATATCAGCATAAGTCTGGACTGAGTTGGCAGTTCTTCAACAGGACAGAACTTAACATATCTTTTTAGTCTTAGGGCTGCCTTCCGTACAGATTCTCCATCTTTTTGTTTGAATTTATGGATTTGTGAGACGGTATTATGAGCTATTCCCCTTTGAGAGAATTCCTCAATAAACTCGTCAAACACTTCCTCCATCGACTCAAAGTCTCTACACTCCACAGAGTCAAACCAAGTTGCAGCATCATCCTCTAGGGTTAGTCCAAACCCTGCAAATTGGGCAGGAAAATCTAACACCTCTTCAGCTCTAATTACACGCACAAAGGCTGCTACATGATCTCTTGGGTCTTTGTTTCCTATGTATTTCTTGTTTACCCATTTTTGCACTTGAGAAGGTCTAATTCTGCGATGGTCTACAAACCTCATCATTGGATCACCCCGTCCAAATCTATACACCTTCTCAGGCCTTCTGTAATAGGCTGGTTCCTCTTCCAACGGTGCTCCTAAGCCATAATTTCTAACGGTTCTCGCTGGAGGTGGTTCTTCTTTTCGAACTCGTTCGATGGGTGGTCCTCCAAGCTTGGTCGACCCTTGTGTCTTTGGCTTACTCTCTGCTTGATACCTTGAATAGTGTGGTGGTTCTTGCAAATCCCTGAGCCCTCGTGCGGCTTGATAACCATCTCGGTTTTGGTCTGGTTCCATTGTTGTACTCTGTCAAAGCCATGCCTGCAATGATGGCTGGTTTGCTGGTTGGTCTTGGTTGTTGAATGCTTGTTGTCTGGTGGAATGTGAGGTAGTGTCATACTCATCTGAAAATGGATTTTTTGACTTGCTTGGGGTGTGGGCGGCTCTCGGCATTTCCTCAGGGGCATATGCTGATGCTCCTGGACGTGTTGCTCTTTCTACTTCCTCTGGGAGAATACGTTGGTATTCTCGCCCGTATCTATCAACAAAAACTATGCCCTTCCCCGTAGTAGTTTCATAAGAGAATAAGTAAAGAACCTTGTCTTTGCTTAGTTCGTTTATGTATGGTTCTTTGCTGCGAAAGTAAGA
This sequence comes from Adiantum capillus-veneris, assembly GCF_014529385.1. Taxonomy (NCBI): domain Eukaryota; kingdom Viridiplantae; phylum Streptophyta; class Polypodiopsida; order Polypodiales; family Pteridaceae; genus Adiantum; species Adiantum capillus-veneris. The sequence continues at coordinate 125,194,941 of NC_140958.1, forward strand.
GACAATACCCTCTCTCTCGTGTTTGTAGATTCCCACATTCTCGTTATAAGTTGGAATCCTGATTGTTTTCTTATCGTACGTAAAAATAGCTTTGTTCCGATCAATGTTTGGTGGCGGCTCTTGAGTTTCTGAAACCATTTTCCCTTTAGCCACGTTATCTCCATATCTGTTGTAATCTTCAGGGTTGCTAACTATTAAATAGTGGTTCCCCTTTTCGTCTCGGAATCTATCTCCATCATCATACACGCGGATTATCTCCAATCTTTGTGCTGGCCTCTCTTCGATACAAATGCACTTGCGGCCTCGATAGTCAGAATAGACTAGGGCTCCTCTTGAGTTTGTTCCCTCTAAGAAGATCACCGTAAGCCTGGAATCATTCAAAGGATTTTGGGAGGTGCTTCCTCCTCGCATAGGTCCATCATAGGTGAAACCTCCTGGCTGTTGACTACCCATCATGAAGAAAGATTTGTCTGACGAAGTGTCAGTATCACTACCTTCCTCAATAATCGGTGCTAGCGGATCTAGCCTTGCCTGAGTTACACTCTCTTCGGTGGACACTAAGCTACCTTGGTCACCTGTCACCTTCTGGTCTCTAACAATGTATCTTTATGATCTTAAATTCATCAAACTTATCAACGCAATTTATCACAAATTCAACCACTCACCTGGTAGCGGGTCAGTTTTTGCACAACTTCTTGCTTTGTTTCTGAATATACCTGTACACAAGCATTTTAATTTCGGCAATTGAATCAAAGAATTTATCTGCTAGAGGTTATCTTAGTAATGATTGGTATAACTGGAGTGTTAATTTCAACCACTACTGTATTTTATACATTGCTGATACTCTGGATTAGGTTGCTAATCTGAAACAGTACTTCCTTCTGATGTTGGCCAATTTACGTGAAAAAGTCTGAATTCAGTCTTTGCTTTGTCAAATGGGCAACCAAGGTCCAAATTCACTTCTGAAAGAAGTTCTAGAACCCTTAAGCCAAATGGAACCTCACTGTCTAGGCCAGGTCAAATTTTCTCTGCAGTCTGCCTCAATAGATATCCTACGTGTAGGATGTCTCCTGCTGTATTTTGCCTGGATTTTTGCACTGTTGTTTCCCCTTGTTGTGCTGAGCTTACAACTGCTTTTACTTTTTGATTTGGACTTCTATAAGCTGGTCAATGAGTCAGGAATCTGTTTCGACGGCCTGTTGATGGTACTGATCAGTCTAATCAACTCCAAATTGGACCAAAATTGACTAGCAGGCTTGCCTTAGGCTATATAACACCTTACAATGCTCTAAGTCAAATTCTGGCTTCATTTTCTTGCATTAGACATACTACGTGTAGGATGTCTTTTTCATCAAAATGGATTTAAACCCAAGGCTTAAGCTCCCCTTGAGTTGCTAATCACCTTGGTATACTCAGATTTCAGTTTGGAGTCCCCAATCACTCAGAAGACATCCTACGCGTAGGATGTCTTTTTGGCCTGTTTGACCCCAGATTTGTTCCACAGCTTCCCCTTGATGTCAGTATCCCAGTGGTATGCTTAGATTTTGATTTGGATGTCAAAAGTCCCAAACTTCATCTGTTTTTTCTTTTTCAGTCAAAAGTGCTAAAGTCCACTTTGAATCCAATTTTCTTACCCAAAGGAGGTGAAACCCTTTTCAGTCACTCAATATATCATGCAAGACACACTCATGCAGCCATCTTATGGTTTTGGTCTCAAGTTAATGTTTTGGCACTATTTGGGTAGGATGTCTTGCAATTTCTGTCTATCTGGCCTTATCCTGTCAAGATATGGCCAAATTTCCACTTTCCAGTTGAAATTAGGCTAAATCCTACCTTCTGAACACACTGATCAACTCAAAATCCCAAAATTCCTCCCAGATTGGCATGTAGACATCTTACACGTAGGATGTCTCCTGGCTTAAAATTAAAGTTTTTTCTGACAGGAATGCTCCTGATGCTCTGAAGACCTGTGAGAAACACTCACAGTAACTTTTGGACTTCAATTAGGCTTTGAACCACACTTTTGTGTCTTTTACAACCTTGTAATGATTCTACCAAGCAAGTGTACATGCATGAAATGCTCTAGATCTGAATCATGATGTCCTACTTACTCTACTTCTACCTATCATGAAGAAATGGTGATAATGGTGTTTTTGCTTGCTTTTTGGACTCTCCGGACTCTCAAGCTCTCCTCTCACCGCTTCTACCACTCCAACTCCTACTCTAGAACTCGACTATTACCTAAAACTACCTAAGTCTACCTCCTATACCTAAGTCGAAGGATCTAGGCCAGACACACGCTTCCTAGACTCCCTCTAAGACCTAGAGAGTCCTCCACCCTCTGATCCTATCTAAATGTAAAGCGAGACTCTTGGCAGCCAAAAATCCCAATCCTCAAGGATTAGTCTCGGTCACCTACCTAAGGTTTTCCTCCCCGGCAACGGCGCCAATGTTGGACGGATACGCCGCGACGGACGTCAGCACAACGAGAACTCACCTAACAAGTAATGTCAGCTAAGAATGAAGCTCGACCCGCAGGCGCGTGGAAGCAAGCATAAGGTGTCAACCTATATTCGACCGACTCCTAACTAATTCCTACAGAGGTCCACTACAAGAGGTTGTGTGCTCTTGTGACGCTGTTAGCGACGGAAATACACTGGGTTTTTATAACCCCCGGCGTCGCTAAAACCGTCGCTAACAGCGTCGCTACGAGAGAGTCGCTATATGCGTCGCTATATAGCGACGCTCATAGCGACGCCTATAGCGACGCTTATAGCGACGCTCTCACAGAAGAGTATAGCGACGCATATAGCGACGCTACAGAGCCATAAATAGCGACGCTTATAGCGACGCCTGAGAGAATATTTTTTTGGTGGCAGGGCATTGAATGCCCTGCCACCCATCAACCATATTGTACTTGATTCAGTTTTTAAAAAAAGTGCAAAAGTAAATAATAGACCCAAAATAGTCACCCACAAGACGCATTGTTTGCAAAATTGACAATTGTACACATCATAGGCAAACTGAATTGATTGGCAAATGTAATAATGACAATTGTACAACATCATAGGCATAAAGAATTGATTGGCAAAAGGAATTGCGGTGACAAATGTAATAATATACATGGTTCAAAAAGACGTATAAAATCCGTCTCATGATACATAAGCTACGAGAAACCCTAAACTAATGCTATCTAGCTACGGCTAAATTGACGTCGTCTAATCAGACGTCTCATCGCGTCCAAGCGGCGTATCTGTCGGATTCTGCAAAAAAAGACAATAAGACAGTTTTCAGTAAATATAAACATATAACGACATTTATAAAACGATACAAAAAATAAAAAAGAGTAAACCCTAATACTAACCATGCCGCCGCGAGAACTGAGAATGTCCATCAGGGCGTTTAAGCCCTTCCTGCCTGCGTACTCGCGCTCGTACGGTGTGGGATCACGTCCTGTCATCGACCACTGTCAAAACATACAAAGATTTCATTATGTTAGAACTAAAAAACTCATAAACCCTAAACTATCGAACATGCATAAAGAGCAATGTGAAAAGACTTACAAAATCGGCCTCAAATGATGCCCATCCACCGCTCCCCAAGTGGTGCGAGCTCCCTGCCTCTACTCGCGCTCTGGCTGCATCCTTTTGTTGCTTCCACTTGTCAGGATTCTCGCGCACTGCTTTCTTCGCATTCTTCCAATCTTCTTTGGCCAGCCAATCTGGCCTATTCCACCCATTCTTGATTGCTTTTTGCACTTCGGAACGCTTGTGTTTGCAGTATTCGCGCATTCGAATCTTCATCAGGTCTTCATTGAAGCGCTGATCCCGTGTTGGAACGGGAAACTCATCATGAAGTATGCTGATGACTCTGTTTTTTAAATCACTTGGTACTTCACTCCATTTGTTTAGTATATAGTGTCTAAACAGCTGAGAGCAAAGACCACGCATGCGCGAGATCACCTTCTTGCCGTCATCATCCATGATGATGCCGCCGCTGATGTCGACGGAGTAAGGCAAGCCCTCTGGCCGGTGACGCGTGAACCTGGGTGTCCCGGCAGGGGTCTCTAGCGGCGTGTCGATGGGGGTACGGACGTCAGGTGTCTCCACCGGCGTCTGGGCGCCGAAGCGAGGAGTGTCGAGTGGGGTGGCTCCCGGCGGAGTAGGTAGAGGTGTGTAGCTTCTAGGAACAGTCAGCCGTGCAAAACCTGGCGTAGATGGCGATGCTGTGGCTGGTGTGGGGGCGGGCAAAGAAGGGGAGGGTAAAGAGCCTCGTCGAACACGAGGCGGTGTGGAGGCATCGGTGGCGGAATCCCCACAACAACCGCCACCGCCACCACTAGAGCGCCGGTGTCTAGACGAGTGTGACGCTCGTCTCGTCGACGCCGAAGCTTCGGAGCGCGCCGAATGCTCCGAAAGAGAGGGAGATGCGGATGGTGTAGGAACGCGCGATGATGCGCCAGAGCGATGACGCTCCACGTACCACTGTCTCTGCTGCGGTGACAAAGAAGAAAGAAACTCCTCATCATCCATACCTGCATTAAACACACGAATATTTAAACTTAATATTGAATGAATAGAGTAGACAATGATGCAAAGACCATTAAATACAATGACGTAATGACGCATATAAATACAATGACGCAATGAATCGAGTGATAAAAGAGGCAAGTCGAAAACTCAGAATTTTCAATCAAAAGATGTGAGCGCGAGTAGAAAAGAGCGTTATACACCATGGAAGCTACTTAGAGAGCCAGAGCTTTTACAGCACGGAGCAAAATTGTTCAAATACAATATTTGTGGCTTTAAGAGATCTCTCTCTCATCCTCGCATAACTCAGCATAACTTCCTATATCTATATAGAGCTCTCCGTTTAAACACATATCCTCTGTTTCATTTTGTAGCTCCTCTGCATGCACCCCATATAGAGTAGTAGCATCTTGATGCTCGTCTGGCACCACCGCAGCGGCTTCTGATTGAGCATCTTCTCTGATCTCCTCCATTGATGTCGTTGTGATTGGTACATGGTAGCCTTCATACGTCCTTGCACTACGAGGGGCTACCTCTATGACGTACCACCAGTTTGATGTAGACTTTGTAGGATGAAATACTACCTGCCAGAGCCACATAACTTACATGAGAGCTTTCAAGCACATAACTTGTAAAAGGGGGATGTTAACTATTTATATACTTACTTGTTCACAATGCTCGGGTAGTACGAAAGTGTCTCTTAGGTCAGTCCATTTCTTAGTAGAATCCACCTCAAGAAAACCAGACTCTCCTCTACGAACAGTAGCGTTTCGACCCTCCATGATTATCTTGAACCATTGCACGTCGAACAAGTCGACAAAAAATCCTCTGTAATCGATCCTCAAAATCTCTTGCAGCGTGCCGAAGTAAGTGAGTTCCGCCACCACGGGATCTGCATCAGAGGAACGTCGTCGACTAGACTGTTCAAATTTTGCCATGATTCCACAATCTCCGGAAGATACGCTTGATGACCTTCGTAGATTTGCTTCTTCAGTGAGGGTGCCCTACGTGCATTCAGTCTAGGTCCACATGTGACACATGCTCTGTATCCGCTTGTTTGAAGCCCTGCATGTATACACATGATAATAGATCAACTATGGGGAAAAACAAGATTTACAGTGTCTGAGTGAGGAGTGTCAATAGATCACCTGAGCATTCTGTTAGCCCGGGATAGTCATGCATGGTCCACATTAGAATACCTCTGATCAAAGCATTCCGTCGTCCTGTGTGTCGGCTCATATCCACCACCTCTATGCCAATCCACAATTGTTGTAGCTCTTCCAATAGTGGACGAAGATACACATCCATATTCCCCACTTTATATCGCCCTGGCACAATCAAGCTTAGCCATAGGTGCCCCTTCTTCGTAGTCAACCACGGGGGAATGTTGTAGTTGACGATGACAACGGGCCATACACTGTAAGATGTTGATCTTTGACCAAATGGATTTACGCCATCCATAGCCAGGCCTAAGCGCAAATTTCGAGCTTCCCTGGCAAAATCCGACCATGTTCCATCTATATGTTTCCAGGCTGCGCAATCTGCAGGAATTCGTAGCACACCATCCGAAGATTTATTCTCCTCATGCCATGATGCTAGGGCGGCCATGGACTTACATTCGAAGAAATGCTTGATGCGAGGAAGCAAAGGAAAATGTCGCAAAACCTTTTGTGGAATTTTTGTCCCGTGGAGATCTACTCGATATCTTTCGGAATCACATTTCGGACACTTCTCCATGTCTGTGTATTCCCCTCTGAAAAGAATGCAGTCATTAGGACAAGCGTGGATAGAATTGTAATCCATCCCCAAGTTTCGCAAAATATTTCTTGCTTCATCTCGGGAATCTGGCATCACATTGTTAGCTGGTAGAATGTGCTCTTTCAGCAATCTACACAACATAAAAATATGATACAGTCGTGTAAAAATCTATCAGATCATTATACATTTAGAGTTCTATTAAAGTAAACTAATTGTAATAGATCACCTGAAAAGCGCTGTGACGCTAGTGTCACTCCATCCAAACTTTGCCTGCATGTTGAGAAGAACCAGGAGTGCTTTCAATCTAGACATACGTGCTCCATTATACAATGACGTATCGGCTTCACTTTTCATATCATCATAGATAAGCCTTTCTGAATCCATGATCGTCTCGATCATTTCATCAATCTCGGGCTCAAACATTGCCTCGTTGGGAATGTGCTCTGCATGATCATCCCCCGAGATGTCAGAGGGTACATCTTGTGGCCTCACATATGCTGCTTGACCAAAGCGCCTGCGAATACGTCTATTGGGTTGCAAGATTGCTGCTTGTTGGCCAGCGTCAGAGTCCGACGAGTTATAATTGGCAACAACTCGATCTATAATAGATGGATCGAACTCGCCAAATTCGCAAACGTGCTGCAAAGAAACACGTCTTGTCCGTCGCACAGCATGCTTGCATTGATTACAAGGACATAAGACCCTCGTTGAGAGATAGGTGTTTCGGTTGGACGGTCCCACATCCTCGTCGCTACTCATAATGAGGATAAAAAACTTATAACCTGGACAACAAATTTAATATTCTATTGGCATTCTTCGTCTTATCTCTCTCTCTCTCTCTCTCTCTCTCTCTCTCTCTCTCTCTCTCTCTCTCTCTCTTTACCTCACATTCTCTAGTCATGTCCAATCCCCGCACACCTCGGTCTAGAGGTGCACGGAGATCAGAACCACCGGGTTATAATCTCGTCTTTATTGGTCAATACCTATATTTGTGGGTACAAGAAATCTACACACCCACGTCTACATGATACTGCATGTAGTGGACAAAATCCCTTTGCCTCTTCTCTAGCTGTAGCACTTCACTTCATCTTAACATCTTTTCACAGTAGATCTTTTCACTGTTCGTCTAACTCTAAACCCTAAACCGTAAGTAATTCTTGCGTGGACTCGATCTAACGTAAATAAGCGTAAATCTAAATAAACGTAAATCTAACTAAAAATAAAGCTAAATCTAATTTAACGTAAGTCTAATGACTAGAGGTTGTTTAGATGGTCATTGTGTCGGGGATGTAGTGACTCTTGTCGCCCTGAAGATCCACCTTCTTCCCTATCTTCTGAAGACATTTCACCAGTACTTTTGGATCGACGGAGCCCACCATGAGTGAAGGCAGCAATACCCTATATTCCATTGAGGGCTTTCTTCACCCGCTTCATGCAGGCATCGCAGTCTATGGAGACCCGCATCTAATCTAATATAACGTAAATCTAAATCTAGCTTAAATAAACGTAAATCTAGTTAAAAATAAACCTAAATCTAATTTAATGTAAGTCTACATATAACCTAATCTTTAACGTCTTTTAAGATAGTTTCCTACGACGTTATAACTCTCTTCTTCCTGTGTGTGTGCGCGTGTGTGGATGTGTGTGCCAATAAAAAGAGATAAATGGTATAACCTTTCTATCACCCATGCCAAGTATGATAGATTGATTATGCCATTTCCCTCTTGAATAATAGGTCTTCAGTTCAACTCCTCGTCGGCTAGATCTTTAGGTCTTTTAATTTTAATTAGTTTCCTACGACGCTCCCTTAGTTTCTCTTTCTTTCTCTCTCAATGTGTGTGCGTTTTTTTGGATCGTATGCATGTTTTCTTTCTCTTTTCCTCTTTCAATGTGTGCGTTTTTTGTTTATGCATGTTCTCTCTCTCTTTTCCTCTCTCAATGCGTGCGTTTTTTGTTTATGCATGCTCTCTCTCTCTTTTTCTCTCTCAATGTGTGTGTGCATTCTTTGTTTATGTATGTGTGTGCGTTTTTGTTTTTGTTTGTACTCTCTCTCTCTCTCTCTCTCTCTCTCTCTCTCTCTCAAAAACACTATGTGTGTGTGTATGTGTGTGTGTGAGAGAGAGAGAGAGGGAGAGAGAAAGAGGGGAAGGGAACATGAGAATGAGGAGAGGGAAGGAGCATACCTGGCTCTCCTTCCTCTCCTCGTGTGTGTGTGTGTGTGTGTGTGTGTGTGTGTGTGGAGAAGAAAAGAGAGAGAGAGAGAGAGTGAGTGAGGGAGAGCGTTACCTGCTCTTTGCTTGAGGGCGCCGAAAAACTCAGATCTGAGATCTGAGTTTTTGGGCGCGCTCGGTTATTTTTTTTACCCCAGCTGGCGTCGCTATGAGCGTCGCTATAAGCGTCGCAAATTTACATATAAATTTGTGACGCTCATAGCGACGCTCATAGCGACGCCGGGAAATTTTTTTTTGAGCGTCGCTGTGTGAGCGTCGCTAATATGAAGAGCCTTTTGTAGTGGTCCCTACCAATTGTCTAAGTCACAGCCTTCGAGAGTGCAGAAGAGGATATTTCCTACAACGCTTGCTAGATCCGAACACTCATCAAACACTTTCGAAACACCATAGAACTTGAAGGAGACCTTACTAATACCTATAGGCCGCTCTCCCTAAGGTCTATGAACTAAAATCACGACCCAAAACACCCGATGCAGAAACACGTAGGATGTCTGGCCGAAATCTGCAGGTCTTCATTTTCGAAATCTGAAGTGCCTAATGTGTAGCTCTACTCAATGTGAATGCGTGGATATGCTGCAATGCAAAATCAGATAACGTATGCTCACCCAAACAACGGATTAAGCTCGTAGAAGGAGCTCCCAAAGCCGGACCGTACGTGCGCAATGTTGGTATCGGCTCGTAGCTCTAGTCGGGGGCAACATGCTGCACTTCTTCGCACTCGATTCTGACCACCGTAGCACACGTAGCGTCGAGACAAAGCTCACACTCTCTTTCACGTACACAGGACGCTCACTCACAAACTCAAAACTTGTTTAAAATGACAAAAGGTCCTTCATTAAGGTCAAAAAGTGGTATATATACCTTACAACTTCTCAAACCCTAAAGTTCCAAAATCAACCATCTACTCAATCTAACTATCAAAACTGGGATACAATCTGGAAACTTCTGTAAGTTCCAATATTTACAAGGTCAAAAATCGGGTTTTCCTCAATGAATGAATAATTACAAAAATAATAGTCCGCCGAGTAGTTAGATGCCGTGGGGTGTGTCCAGCTTCTAACAACCACACATGTGAATCTGCAGCAACTAACAAGCATGCATCATGGACAGCAGGATTGTAAGTGCACTCTGCACTAAAAGCCCATTCTGCATCAACATCAGCATTACAGTCTCCTTTCACAGAAGACTCAACAATGGCTGCATTTGTAGTGGAACCAGCATTTGCAGTGGAACCACCCTCTTTCTTCTTAGCCTCTTTGGCCTTCAACTTAGGACACGACTTGATCAAGTGATCATTAGCTTTACAATAATGGTAATGCATCTTCTTTTTGCCCTTATCACCAGAATTGCCAGACGAAGTGCTGCCAGCAGAAGCATTAGGAACATAATTTTTGCCACTCGCAGCAGAACCATAAGAAGTGGCTGCATTGCTGTTACCACCCTTTCTTTGAGAAGCAATAAAAGCCTGTTCAACTGCACGCTACCTAGTCCTGATTTTTTTGTAAAGTGACTCTTGCAATAGTAATGTTCATAATGCATCAAACTTGACAACTTCTGGATTTCCTTGGGTCATAAGTCTCCAAGTACTAGCAAAAGTTTGGTAGGAATTTGGTAAGGCATCAAGAACAGTCTGCACAAGGGAACTGTTTGAAATGACTTCACCTGCAGAAATAAGTTGCTCATTGATATCCTTGACACTAGAAAGGAAAGTGTCCATATCATCTTCCTCATGCATAATCTTCGACTCCAGCTCTTTACAATTTTAGCCTCATTGCGGCTTGCATAAAGACCTGCTAGAATATCCCAAGCCTCTTTTGCAGTTTTTGCTGAACGGATGTGAGAAACAATGGTGTGCTTCACAAACAATGCAATCAGTGCATGAGCCTGCGCATCCTTTACATCCTAACGAGCTTGTTCTGCCGTAGGCAAAACAACTCTAACAGCAGCAATCCTTGCAGCAAGACCTGCAACATCCTCAACATCACCTACATCCTCAGAACCAGGACGTACATCAATGCCCTGCACAATGTTCCAGACGCCCTTTGACACAAGAACATGTTGCATCATATAAGCCCACATAGGGTAGTTGTCCCCATCCAACATGTCCTCAGCAGCAAACATCTTGAACAGATATGTGTTGTTGTTGTCAGCCATGGTAAATGCTGCACCTGATGTGAAAACTACCCGAAAATAGGAGAAACGGAGCGGGAACAACACGTGCTATATAGCACAAACCGTAGAAGACTATAAGGCACCTGTTATGCAGAAAACGACACTGACAGAAATTCTGCACAAAATGATGAAATAGCCTGTGCAGTACTGCCTGTAGTGGAAACGGAGGCCGAAATGAGCCCAAATCAAAAATCTGAGCAGACCAAGCTTTACGAGTTTTCCCAAAATATTTGTCAACCTGCGAACGCTCGCCAAAGCTCACTGAAATCGGAGAAAGTGAGCAGGCGTGAACTGGAGCAGTTGGCGACTAAGCCCGGGAGGACGCAACCTGCTCTGATACCAATTGTTGGAATTAGGGTTGCAGAGAGACACACACAGCTTGGAGAAGATGAAGGAAGCTCAAGGCACACAATAGAGAGTGTATTACTTAGTGTGCAATGGAAAGATAGATAGCCCTAGAGTGATGGGCGTAATACAATGCAAGGGGGAAAAAACCCCTTAAGAGGGAAAAAATGCCTCGGCGGTCCTAGTGTGTTCACACACATCACTACCACATGTATATGGTAACAGAACTAATAAATTTTAAAACGCCTCTAAATATTGAAGAATCTATATCTACAAGATCATTATAAAAGGAAACTGAAGCTTTTCCATCTATATCTACAAGATCATTGTAAAAGGAAACTAAAGCTTTTTCTTTCTTCCATAGCCTCTATCTTCAAACTCACTTTACCCAAGAACAATGGCCTTGTTCAATGTGATTACCAATTGCTAGCCATTTGGGATCTCTGAAACTTTTTAAAACCAGATTGTCACTCTACTTTCAACAAAATCATCAAGAAAGAAGGCATTCATGACATCAAAACATTCATAACATTAAAGAGAGCAATCTATTAAATGGAACCAAAAAAACATCCAATCCCTTCAATCATGGAGAAAAATAAATAGCCCCCGACTTGCTGGCTAATCAGTGCATGATTGTCGGGACCATTTTGCATTGGTGTGGGATTGTTAGACAGAGCTATCGGTGCTTTTCACGTGTATTATCCACTTGGAATACATTTCCATATATAGGCTGATCAACATGTTCATTTTTACTGGGACACACAAGCCAAGTGCTTTTTTCTTACGAGCTGGGAATAGCAGTTGACATCGAGGGATCAGCTTGGACGAGCAGTCAGCTTCCTTCAACTCTTTTTGGGCTTGCACATTGTAACTTTACTGTACATGTCGTACATGCAAACACACCAAGTCTTCCACATCCTTTTCAATATGCTAATTAGCAATGCTTATGTTATGCATGTCAACATAAGCATGTCCTTGATTATATTTTGAGTGCAAAACTTTGCCTACTTTTCATGGGTGCCCTACATTGCGGCATCATTGTAGCATGTACAACAAGTCACTTGTCCTATTAATGTTAAGAATGGTTTGGACAAAACATGCCCTTCAATTGTATCTTCAAAGTATCTTTGACTCATGTGCATATGACACCAGACCCTTTGTTTTTGCAATTGCCTCTGCAATTTTTTTAATTGAACACATTCATTCAAATATCATTCGTGCAACTTATTGGCACATTGACACGTGCATTCACTGTAAAAAAGGCAAGGAAAAATAGGGCACATTTCAAGGACGCAAGAGCGCAAGGCATTTCAAAAGGGGAGACAGATTTGTGTATAGGTTGCTCCAATATTGATGAATTAGCAGCTGGACATCCCAAAGATGATCGAATTTGCGTACCTCACCCAGTTAAAGAATGCCCTAGGCACTTTGAAAAGGCATTAGACACAACTGACTTGAGCTTTTGGATGTATACAATTGTACCCAATGGCTCGTGTAACGAGGAAGAAGAAGCTTATTCTGATGCTAATAGCGAAGAATTAGAGTGAAGGGCTGCCATTGAGAAAGTCCCAGAGAAGGTTGTTACTGCCACTGCTGATGACCATTGGACCAGTCCACGGAACGCTCAGACATAAGCCCAACCACTTCTTCCAAACCCTCTTCATCATCACAAGACTCCACCTTTTTGGCTGTAGCTACACAGCGGGTTCTATTTCATTGGCAGGTCAAATACAGCATGCTGGTCAGGCTGTTGTGCATAGGAGTAGGGTGGCGCGGTACAAATCAAGATGATGACCTTGGAAATACCTTGCCAAGCTCCTTATCAGTGACCTAGATTTTATTGCTAAAACTAATGGCTCGTGGCTCCTTCTGCCATCGTTCCCGTTCTACCACGACCTGATGTAGAGATGATCCCACTCCATCAGGATGGATATTTGTAAGCCAGGGACGAGGTCGGCACCGCCGCCGCCGTGAAGACCAAAGTAATATATATATATTTTTAAAACCACCGTACTCTCATGAGCCTTCCCCGACGCGGACTGGTTGCAGCAGCAGACCAGGGAGGGGTATGGTCATGCGCATTGCGGCTCATTTCTTTAAAACAACGTTTGCAAGAAGGCTAGGGAGGGTAGGGTCATGCTAGTAGGGAGAAGACTAGGGAGGGGTAGGGTCATATAGGTAGTCATTTCTTTTAAAAAAAACGTCAATCAATCTAGGGATGTGTTGTAACATGCGGTGCCACTGGCAAAGAAAGTGACACATCAGGCATAGAAAGCGGTGCCACAGGCAGGCATATAATTCAACTTTGTGCCTCTTAGGAAAACGATGGCGAGACGGCATGATGTTGAGGTGTTGAAACGGATGACAGTACAACGACACCTACAATATGATAGCGAGTAATGCAGGGGATTTTTTTCCATGACTAAAGGGATTGGAACATTGGATTGCAGCCATACATGTCAGTGTATAGAAGAAAAAACTATGCACTTGTGTTGGTTGCTCTTGTTTACGTGCTGCTATAAAGGATCTTGGAAGGCTTTGGAAGCTTTGAATTGCCATTATGTGAATGAGGTAGGCCTGAATATGCCAGCGAGAGCACTCACATGATAGGAACTTTTAAGGAATTGTTGCTTCATGACTTTACCTATGCATCTTGCAGGCAAATTCACCTGAGACTTGGGCTTTTTTTGTGCAAAAGAACTTGCATTTGGCTCTGGGTCAAATCGCTTCTGTTTAATGATCACAATAGACTCGTTAGGCAAGAAATTGTACGCACAAAAAGTAATTCTAGAACCAAAATGATCAATTCAAGCAGCCTTCTGGAGGTCCTTGCAAGGCACCTATTCAAGCTTTATTTTATCCTTGAATTTGCAATTAGAAAGTCTCAAAGAATTAAGAGTATCTTATAAACCAGTGCATGTTGCACAAGTTGCCAAGGAACTTAAGCGAGATGACAACTTTTGATGACTAGTAAACTAGAGCTTGCCACAACTCTTTTACTGCCTTCTCTTATCCAAATATCTTCAGAAGACAAAAATCAAATCCATGACAGCTAGACATGTTAAACTCTTAATCAATTTAACTTGCATGTACAAGCACCTACTAATTTTTTGAAATGAACTCCATTTTACTCAGATTTTGCACTATAACTATGATTGTATCAATTTCTCGCATAGATATCCAGTTTCCTTCATAGGTATTAACTTCCAAAGGAACACTCTCAATGTGATGCAATCATTTTGAAAAGAGCTAACAACCTTCTATGCTTCCTTGGATGATTTCTCCCCTTTCATGGTCTTGTCTAAACATACAAACCCCAATTTGCACTTGCAAGCTTCTCTCAAAGAATTTCATTGTCTATAAATTTGTTTGAGTAAAAAAGACCTTAGAAATCAGGTTTTTTTGCAACTAAGCAAAGAAGCAACTAAACATCTACCTATTTCACATGAGCCTCATAGAATGGGCCCTTCTCTTATGTTCCTAGCAGATCTCAACATGGATTAACTGTTAGTCATGTCTAGTAAAAGCAATAGAAAAATTATGCCTCAAGAATCTTGTTGAGATGGTCATGAGGCAGTTGGGTATGCTTGAGCTCATCATGCATTCACTCGGCACATCACTTCATCATTGCCACTACATATGCCATCAATGAAGTTGCAGCGGGTGCATCCACACCTTATTGCTCTCATTTTATCCATCATTTATCGATCTGGCAAGAGGAAAGGGAGGGCCGCTCAAGGTGGTGCACTCCGAAGCAGAGAGAGAGAGAGAGAGAGAGAGAGAGAGAGAGAGAGAGAGAGAGAGAGAGAGAGAGAGAGAGAGAGAGAGAGAGAGAGCTTGTTCTTGCTTGCTTTGGGCACTTGTTTTTCTTGCTTACAAAAGTGGAGTTGATTATGCTTTAGGAGGTTCTCAGATAGTATTGTAGGCTTATGAGGTTACTTTTTTGAAAATCTAAGTGCCAACTTTTTGGTGGTCTATTTTTGAGAGGAGGTACGCCACATGGAATTGAATTATATATGTTTCTAGTATGAAGAGATTGCTTGTGTCTTGAGTATTCAATTTTCATAATAGTTCAATATCTCATTTTTTGTGTATTAAGTGTTAGATTTGTGGTAGTGAAAGTAATGTGCATGGCATAATTTTTGTCTTTCACCATTGTTGATCGTGTATCAATTTGCTCGGATTTATCTTCGCTTGGTTTTCTTTGCTCGGTGATTAGAAACCGCCTGATTTCTACATACCATCATGCATGGTTATTTTCTAGATTGCAAAACATTAAGGCAAGCATGGCTTGCATTGAATTACAAAACGGTTGTAAGTGGATTGGGCCATATATTTTGTTGATCAATATCTCTTTGATATATCCTCTTTGTACTATCACGAGGAGGGGAGAAATAAGGCTTCCAAGAGAATGGCTCCATATATATGTATGTGCATTGGGTGCATACTCACTCCAAAGCAGGTATAGCTTGCCAGTGTGCAGACAAAATGAGTACACAAAGTAGATTGAAAGCACAATCATGCCATAGGATGCTACAACTTTTGATGCCAAGGACGATGGTCATAGAAAATTCATAAGTACCTTAAAGTTAAGTTTCATTGTTGAACTTATTCCATCTTGCAGGATTCTACATTGCCAACTTGACAAACAAACGTTGCTTTGGTCAAGCGGACTTTGGCAACTAGCTGACATTTGATAGCTAAGCTTTATGATCTATCTCTTGTAATGTTTAGCAATCTCATGCTTCTCAATAAGTTGCATGATTGGGCAAGGTCTTTCCTCTATGAAAGATCAACAATGTCGATTCTCTTTGACATTTGTGGGTCAACACGTGCATTGTTGGGGGTTCCATCGTTGCATAGCTCCAATGACCAACAAAATTATCAATCCGGAGGGATGAGCTACTCGACTAGGGCATGGAAACACTCACACGATTAGTGAGCTAATCATGGCAACACGAATGGTTAACTCTATGAGGTGAGCTTCTCGGCCTATGGAGGAGCTAAGCCACAATGGTTGGAAATCTCCACATCCACTTCCCTTCACCTCCAATCAACCCAATCACACACACTACGGATTGCAAGATGCACACAACACTAATCCTATCATGCAACACACTAATCACAAGCACACACACATAGATCTATCGAGCACCACACTACTCCAATCAAACCTACATGCACACACAAGTAAAAGAGGGCAATCCCATAAGATTAGAGAGGGATTAACCACTAATTAGTTACGATCTAGCTAATCAAAGCATCATTACAAATCGCAAGAAGCATGAGAGAGGCACAGTGAAAGAGAATTAAGAATTGATTAGTGTTAATCAAGTCACATGAACAAGGAGAAGCTCAAGGACTCCACAACCATACACCTCAAGAGCTCTCACCAAAGAGTGCTCTCAGCAAATGATCTTGAGAACCCTAATTTCTTTTACACACTGCATTATGTACCTAGGGTAAAAATATGCAATGTCCGGGTGACCAAGGCCTTTAGGGCTCCACCATTTACTGAATCTGCTACCTAGGCACACGAACTGACCTGTTCTTTACAGCTTGGAACTCCCATTGAGCCCGTAACACATTAAAATATTACAATGGCTTGAAATAAATCGAGAATTTACAATACATTACCATTTTGGGAAAACATGAAAAATGTGTAACTCCAATCTTTACTGCTTCTTTGTATTCATCCTCGATGTGCATTCGTATGTCGTCGATCTTTAGAAACTTCTGTTAACTGAAGTTGACTCAGTTAACATTCTCCTCTTCCGATTTTAGTGCCCGTCCTCTTGGGCACTGTTGAAAAGTGTCCGTGGAGGTTGTGGAAGGTTTTTGATTGGTTGTTGATGGGCTGATCGTCTTCGTTTGTCGTTGAATTTGTTGATGAGGTTCAATTTTTTACAGCATCTTGATTGGTCCGAATATGTCTGATGTGAGAGACGATGTTGCATTTGTACGTTGTAATAGCATAATGATGAGGCTACTATTTATTTATGAAAAGTATGTACAAGGGAAGTCGAATGAATGAGGTTCTAAATTCGGGTCTAATACCTGGATGACCAAAGGGAAAAACCCAGTGGGAAAAAAGTGCCTTTTGGATAAGCGCATTATTGGAGTGCTTATTAGCATGGAAAATATTAATAAAGTACTCAAGGGATTATTTCCTGATAGATATGGAATTAAATAATGGGATATCCGTCGATGTTTACTAGGCCGACGTCCATTTGCCAAGGTGAGCACCAAGCGATGAGGAGTGTTGGGTAGTCACCAATCCTCCTATTCGCTCAGTGATGACTCCACTATTGCATGTAATGATTTTAACATTAAGGTCAACACCAAGCGATGGGGAGCGTTGGGAAGTCCCCAAGCTTCCTACTCACCCAATATTGACTCAACTTTATGACTTGACTTTCCCTTGTCGGTTATCATGCCCCAAGGTCTTTGCTGTCGCTTGTAATGTCTTTAACACCAAGGTCAACACCAAGCGATGGGGAGCGCTGGGTAGTCCCCAAGCTTCCTATTTGCCTAGTATTGACTCAAGTGCATGACTTGTTGTATAGCATGACATTGGTTTGCATGTTGTAGTTCACTCAAGGTGCATAGGTGGAAGCAAAAAAGAGTGTCTAATGCATATGTCCAATGATGGGACATCCTATTTATGCATACACATAAATGCATGGAAAACAATATGCTGTGCAAGAAGGATTTTGAGGGGTTCTTCATAAAGATGGTGTAGCTATATAAGAATATGACATAGCTTTGCAAGCTGGCACCCCTTAAAGAATGGTTTTTGTTGACTAGGATATGTGCTCTCATCTTAGTGTGCACTGTGCATGAGTGTTTTGGAGTCTACGACACTCCACCAATTGTAAGTAAATAGACTTCGACTCTTATGCTCATCTCATCTAGCATGAGTGACACGACTTAGATATGCTCAACTCTTCCAGCTTGAGCGTAAGCCTAATAACTACGACTCTTTGCACAAAGCTTAATATGACTTGAAGATTTGGGACTAATGCTTTGCTCATTTTATGGCTCAGCAGCCCGCGACTTTGACTATGCCAAGGAGTGTTTTTTGCACCATGGCAACTTGACTTTTTACATTCTTGTGCTTACTACAAACATTTCTTCAGGTAACAATAAGCTTGAATCCTCAAAAAGAGGATTAGTGAAGGACCAAGTTGGCACTGAAGGTTTCTTTTGCCATACCTATTTTATCATCTTTGAATCTGCATTCATGTTAGGTTGTCCTTCTTTGACTATGAAGACTCCATAATCTGTTTGATTCTCCAATTGGGCCTGTTGATAGGAGCCTTTGATGTTGTTGTAGGCCTCTCTTCATTGTCAGCCTTTGGATTTTGACTCAGAGCATTGGAAAACTTAGGAATCCAAATCTCTTCATGACCTTTATATCTTCAATATTGTTGACTTTACTTAGCTCTAGTTTTTTTGAGCTTTTGAGATCTTCATGCAGGTCTGATCTAGTTGCAGTTGGCATACGGTTGACTGGTAGCCAAACCTTTGTATAGCTTGTGTGGAATCCTTGTCTAAGAGGAAGATTCTTTGAGATCCATATTTGTTTTGTATCCTCTTGAGAGTTGTGGTTGACTTTAGCATCTTTCAATGTCGTTCGGTTATATACCTGCTTCTTAGGTATCCTAGGATATTGTCGAGGTTGATACCTTGTGGGCCTTCTTTCTTGGAAGGGTCTTGATTTGACGGTTTTGGTACCCATATCTGTCTGTTACCTCCATAATACTCCTGTTCTTTTAAGCTCCATTGTGATACTATCCATCCCATGTGTTTGTCTTTTTGTGTTGCTTTTCTATCTTTAATCCAAACCGGATCATTGAATTTGACTAAACTGCTCTGAACAAACACTTGCTTTGATTTCTTTTAATATCTTAAGTACTTTGGCTGAAATATCTTTGCTTTTCTGGGTGTCTCCTTAGAGTGTTTAGTTGGGTTAGCAATTGACTTGAAGTTTTGAAAGCCTGACCTGCTTAAAGAGGCCGATCCATGAGGGTTCTTTGATGTAGATGCATATGTTGTCACTCCATTGATGTTAGTCAACGATAGTTCCATTTTAGCTTTAGCTTTGTCTGCAAGATTTGTCTTTGATTCTTGTGACTTCTGCAACTCTAAACCTAGCATTACTAGTACCTGTAAATGTTGCTGGCTACCCCTTAAAAAAGAGAGTATTAGCATTTTATCTTCTTTGTATGCTTTGTGATGGTCTAACCACTGATGTCCAAGGATGACATCTGCATGCATGTCTTTTGAAGACTTTACTTGAAACTTTACGTGCTCTTCATGATTTTGGATGCTAAGAGTAGCACCCATTTCTTCTTGACTTGTAGCCTTATCCATAATTTCTCTATTATTTGGCTTTCCCTGAGTAATCTCTAGAATGCTATGGATGTTGTTTGCACCATATTGCACTTTGATTCTTTATCCAATAAAGCATTACATCTGACACTTGCTCCTTTTGTACTGTTGAGAACTATAGCTATTCTCATTCTTGGTTCTATTGAAGATCTCTGTCTTGCTTTTGCCATGGTCTCATCTTGATCTAACTGTGTCTCTATGGAGGGTAGCTTGAGACTTTGTTTTCCAATTTGACTTTCATCAGCTGATTCAGCTGGCAATGAGTGATTGATCTTTGAACTTCTTATTTCTTCTTGGTTGTATGCAACCTTGTTCTTCTTTACCTCTAGCTTTGGTGGCATTCTCTACTCAATAGCTATCGTGGTTGTTTTTTGTTCTGTTTGATCTGCACTTGCTATTGATTGATTTGATTTAAGATCTTCAAAAGTTCTGCTTGATGGAGAGGAATCATCTTCAATAAGATCTTCTTTGATATCAGTCTCCATTTTAAGTGTGCTTGAGGACTTTGTGCTATCGTCCGTGGGTGACCATTGTTGGTCTTCATTCTTTCTGTGAAGACTCCGTCATGTTTGCATTCTGTATCTCTAACATCTTTTGAGCCATTGGCATTCCCATTATGATGTCGTATGGAACATCCTTTGCTGTGATCATGTGGAATTGAGCTGTGATGGTCTGTGAACTTACTTCAATCGTGGTGGAGATGATTTCCCACCATTCTGGTGTTTGTCTCCAAATATGCTCACAAATTTAGGAGCATCTTCCAGCTGTGGTTGGCCACATCTTTTCCAAGTGCAAAAGACATCAGATTTTTGTCTAACTAAAAATCTAGCTTTACTTCTCTTGGGAGCTTTTCCTCGTTTTCACCAACAATGTTGCATTTGATCGTCTTAAGAGATCGTCTCAGGATTTATTCTGTATTGATTGCTTTTGATGTGGCAGTGTCCTTTGGTTGAGCTTTATCCGCATTTTCTTTGCTTTGACCGCCTGCTTCAATTGATGTTGACTCCATTGGCTGTAATATTGTACCTTTTGCTTGCAATTGTTGAGCATTATCTATCTGCATCTCAGTAACCTTTGATCTTAAAAGATCCATTGTACTTTCTAGCAGAATCTGTCTCTTCGTAGGAGATTTTGGTTGTGACCTTTGTGTAGCCTTTTGGACTTTAACTTCTATTGACTTTGAATTTTCTATCACTTGTTCTGGCAGCTTGAGGCTTTGCAGCATCTTCAGATAGTCTTTGACTTTAATCGCGCCATCAGTATGGGTTTGTACAAAGTCGTGATCTTGCTGATATGTGTTAAGATGTGCATCTTGATATGCATATGTGAGCTTGGTCACGTGTAAATGCTTGAACGCTATTGGATTTGTTGGCTTTTGACTTTGACTTGTGGAGATCAACTGAAACTTCTGTCCTTGATGATCTTCATAGAGGCATTTATCTGTAGACTCTGATGGAATCTGGGTCAATTGGAAACTTCCAACAACCATAGATCTTTCATTAGTTTCTGCTTTGAAGGGGTTCATTGGTTAGAGGCTCTAGGGCTTCTAGCTGACATTGGGGTTCCTGGTACAAGAGCTAAGCTTGTGATGAATTTACAGCTCCCCCCTTCCTAGGGTGATCGCTATAGCCTGCTTGATTGTAAGAGCAATTTTTTTTGGCTTTGGTTAAGTCTCACCTTTTGGGACTGTGAAGGTACACTTTGGGTACCACTGTTGACATTTGACATCTGTAAACCTTCTGCATAGTTTCCTATGTATCTCCATGAAACATGACAAATTATTCCCCAAGTTAATCCGTAGATAGCATTAACTTTGCCTTGATATTGCCTATCCCATGGGTCTCCTATGATCCGAACTTCTGTGGTTTCAAGACCCAAGACATCATAGATGCTAGACTCTTGTCTATATCTACGACTATTTTGGTCAAAGTATATGCTCGTTTGGTTACAACGTCGAAGCTTGATTTTTGACGGAGGAGAGTTTGGCTCTGAACAGATTTCTGGGTTCACTCGGTCAATATCCTCCAGCTCCAGAGAGGATGGGCTATAATAAATACTATCCTCTAAAATGAACCATCCTTTCGGATCTATCACTGGACACACTTCTATGAGCTGGTATGTGGGCCGTTCAAACACTGGTTGATCTTTTTTGTACAATTGCCCTTTTTGGTCTACATAGTGTGCATATGAATTATGTATACCATACAATTCTAACAACATTCTGTTTGATGTGTCCCTTAGACTCGTGAATGGTTGCACACTTGTGGCAGTGGATGCAGAATCATTTGCAAACCTAACAGTCTTTTCAACATTCTGTGATATCTGGACATCTTGACCAAATTCATGTAGGAATTTCTTGTTCAAAGAATCAATTTTAAGCTTTTCACGTGCGTGTGCATCTTTATGCTGATTTTGAACTTGTAGTGTTTTTATTGGTGCGTCTAACGGTAATGCAAAATCATATGATTGCATTAAAAGTGACAAGTTAGATGCACTTACATCGAGATTCGCATTTCCAATTTTCTCTGTACCTTGCTTGGTAGTTTGTCCATGTGTCTGGGTTTCTTGGACAATCTTCAGAAAAATATCCACCTTTTCTTCCACAATCTGAGCAATACGCCATGACTGATGGTATTTCAATTGGCTCTGTCATGTCAAGCTCTTGCTGAGAAGCTTCTGTCTTTGTGCTTGCCAAATTGTCGGCATCTTCTTTTTAAACACTGAGCATCAAGCTGTAGAATGCTCCATCTTGACCTTTGTACTGTCTTTGGCTTGGTTCTCCAATTAGACTGGCTTCTATTGGCTGATCTGTTGGATCTTGCAATTCTGGTTCTCGACTATAGATTTGACCACTGTAATCCATGTACAATGATCATGATTGCATATGCACCAGCTATATGTTTTGCTGGCTTGTGCATATTTTTGGATAACCACTTGGGTTGAATTTTTGAACTTCTATTTGCACTTCATCTTTGAGCTTGCAATACCTGGCTCCACTGAAGTTTGTGAACATATGGGAGTTTTTTAGATCTGGCTTTACTTTGATCGATAGGATCTTGGCTCCTGTGCTGCTTTTTTGCTGCTTATCAAGTATCTATGGCCTTCTGAATCTGTATATAAGACTTTATCTCCATTGTAGACATATAGCTGTAAAATTTGCTCTGTTGCAGTTGTGAATGTGTAGCCACTACTACTAGCTTGCTCTGTTGTACTTCAACTCTCAACTCGATTTGAGTCCATGATGGCTGGTTTTGTAAAAACTGTCTCCTAGCAGATTCTGGTATTGATTAGTATAATTTTTGCTACTCTTACTAGCCTAATCTGCATTCACATGTGAGTGTACCCCTGTTCGTCCGATTAGAAGCTAATTTGCAGTGCAATTACTTGCACTAGCCAATTTATAGCGTGCACATTCACTTCTAGCTTCTTGACTTAATTGTGGCTGCACTTTCCAAAACTGAGCACGATTTTTTTTTGCTGCTCACAGCTTTGAGTTGGCTGTTTTCTCTCTTTTATCGGATGTTCTTTTGTTGTTTCTGGCTTTTTCATTGTTTGCTAGATTTGCGGTGTGTGACTCTTTCGGCTTTGCTTTTTTCAACTTGCTCGCTTTTGCGTGGTGCAATTTCTTGGTGGTGTGTTTTTTGCTTCTCGACCTCTTTCGACGACTTCCTTTTTATTTTTATGATTTTTAGTGAAATTTTGATTTTTTAAATAATTTATTTGGTATTTTTTATGATTTTTAAGTTTTATAAAAAAGAAGATATTTTTTTAATTTTGTAATTTATATTTTTTTTTTGAAGGTTTTACGAATTTCTTGATCTATTGTGATTTTTTCGATCAATTTATGATTTTTTAATGAAATTTTTGTGACTTTTTATGAATTTTTTACAATTTTTTTGATCTATTTGTGTAATTTATGATTTTTTAATGGATTTTTTGTAAGGTTTTTAATTTTTTATTGAAAGTTTTATGAGTTTTCTATTTTTTATAATTTTTCAAAACCTCTTATTATTATTATTATAGATTTTATTTATTTTTTTGATTTTTTTTTTATTTTGTGGTTTTTAATGATTTTTGAGATTTTTTTAAATTATTTTTATTTTTATTATTTCAATAGCCCTTTTTTAATTTTTTTATATAATTAAATAAAATATTTCAAAATAAATGAATAAATAAATTTATTACCTTCTTACCTGTGGTGCTGATGGTGATGGCAATGTTGACTGCGCTGATTGCGGGCCTGGCGCGGTTGTAGGGCGGACATGGCGGGTTGAGCAGGGGGTAGCGGGCAATACGGGAAGAGAAGGAGAGAGTTGACGGCGTTGACAGTGGGGCCCCTACCTGAGCGGGGCAGACAGAGAAGAGAGAAAGAAGACGACACAGTGCTGACGTGGCAGCCGCATGGAATGCGAGACCGGGCTTGGCGGACAGTGGTTAGCGAAAGAGAGAAAGGCGAAGCACTGGGTAGTGTGTGTGTGTGTGTGTGTGTGTGTGTGTGAGCTAAGAGACAAACATGGCGGGCCAGAGAGAGAGAGAGGGAGAGAGAGCCGGATGGGTAGTGTGTGTGTGTGAGCTACGAGACAAATATGGCGGGCCAGAGAGAGAGAGGGAGAGAGAAAGAGTTAGAGAAGAGAGAGAGGGGGGGAGGGTGCACGGGAGAGAGAGAAAAAGAGAGTTAGAGAGAGAAAAGAGATAGAGTTAGTGAGAGTATGTTAATAATTGCTTGAGGAGGGGGAGAGAGAAGGGAAGTTAGAGAGAGAGAGAGTAAATAATCGTAGAGTGGGGAGGAGAGAGAGAGGGAGTGTGTGTGGGTGGTGTTCACGTGCCACGAAGCGAGAAAGTGAGTGGCGACAGCAGAAGAAGAAGGAAAAAGAATTATTTTAACGTCGTAGAAAACTATCCCAAGAGACCGTAAAGACCCGACGAGGAAAGTTCATGTGCCGAAAGGCACGCTCGGGAACCGAAAGAAGTTGAATTTAGTCCGAAAATTAGCCGAAATGCTAAAGATCACCCGAAAATCCAAAAAATTTCTAGAAATCTTAGAAAATCACGGACAATCACAATTGAGTATTTTCGACACGCATAAGCACACCAAAAAATAGCAGTTTTTATCGAAAATACGATTTACAAAAAAATCAATAACGCGGTCCCCGACAATAGAAAAACGCTCAAAACTCGACCAAGGAGGGCACAAATGCGCTCAAAATGATGCCATAAATACGCACACAAAACAACTCGTAAAGATCACAAGATATCAAATTTTTATGTAACTAAACAAAAATTAATGCAAAAATTAGCAATTGCCAAAAATTTGCAAAAAGTATCCAAAAAAACCCAATTTTTTGTGAAAATTCTCCACACATTGGGAATTAGTGCAGCCAAATAAAATCACAAAAATCACATCAATTCAATTGCCAAATAATTTGATCAATAAAATCCAAACTAGGCAATTAAATCGACCAAAGGAGATCAAAATTTGACGGATTTGGAGTGTGTAGATCTCTATTTTGAGCTAGAAAACTCAGCAATTAACCATTATACACATCAATATGCAATCAAAAATGTAATTAATCATGCACATTAAGCACTTTTTGGGCACACACACATTAATAATTGGTAGTTTTAACCAATCTTTAGGTGCGCACACAAAATGGTTAATCTTGTCCAAGTTGCAATGTGATTTCACAAATCTCTAGCCGGGCATGACCACAACACAAATTAATAATCACAATTGAAAAATCATTAAGCACACATTGACTTTTAGGTGCACAAACAAGAACAAAATAGTGCACACACACCTAAAATTAGGCATGCACACACTTGATTTTAGTGCACACACACTTGAAATTGAACATTCAAGCATACAATTAACTCAATTAGACACACATTTAGCAATGTACATTCACCAATTAACAACTGAACTTGTCAATTTCATATGCCACCAAATCTCAAAAAAATTTGCATTACGTTGGCATGAAAATGAACAATTCAAAAATTTTCAAACCATAACATAGCATTGACATTGCATTGCAATCAACGTAGCATCAATATGGCATTGACATTGCATCATCGTGGAATCTCTACAAAATTCTACACATGTTTAGATTCGAGGGAGGTTGAGAATACCACCTTGATTAGCTTTCCAATGAAGATCGATTGACGGTTGAAAGCTCCAATCCGTAGAAGCAAATTAGTGTGTAAGTTAGCAAAATTAGTGAAATTAGCAAAATTAGCAAGGGGTTAGTGTGAAATTAAACTGTCTAAACACACAATTGGCAAGATACGGTGACAAATTAGGGGAAAATGAACACATCGCTTCATGCACACACATCCAAAATCCACAAAAACATAAACATACAAGTGAAATTAGTGAGGAAACACATCCGATTATGCCACAATTACACTAGCGTAGGCCATCGTCCCCGAAAACGGCGCCAAATGTTGGGGGTTCCATCGTGCACCAACAAAATTATCAATCCAGAGAGATGAGCTAGCCAGCTAGGGCATGGAAACACTCACACGATTAGTGAGCTAATCATGGAAACATGAATGGTTAACTCTATGAGGTGACCTTCTCGGCCTATATAGGAGCTAAGCCACAATGGTTGGCAATCTCCACATCCACTTCCCTTCACCTCCAATCAACCCAATCACATACACTAACAATTGCAAGATGCACACAACACTAAGCCTATCATGCAACACACTAATCACAAGCACACACACATAGATCTATCGAGCACCACACTCCAATCAAACCTGCACACACAAGAAAAAGAGGGCAATCTCATAAGATTAGAGAGGAATTAACCACTAATTAGTTACAATCTAGCTAATCAAAGCATCATTAGCAATCATAAGAAGCATGAGAGAGGCATAGTGAAAGAGAATTAAGCATTGATTAGTGTTAATCAAGTCACATGATCAAGGTAAAGCTCAAGGACTTCATAGCCACACACCTCAAGAGATCTCACCAAAGACATTAGGAAATTTCAGAGGTCATTTGGAGGGCCATATGAAGAGAGAGAAAAATAGAGCGCGTCCAATGAGCATGAAGGCTACGTTACGTAGGAAAGTACGTGGAAAGACTCAAAAAATAGGAAAATAGCATAAAACTTTCACGAAACTAGGATTGTAGCATAGTAATTTCCTTCCTTTTACCGAGCTTTTAGGTGCTTGCATGTGGTCCCACTTCTGATATTCTCTTATGGTCATTAACGTACTGGAGGGTGACCATTAAGCCCGCACAAGATATTGGAATTCTAAAACACTTTCCCTCCATTAGAATGCTTTCAAAGTGAATCTCCCTCCACTAAAGCTTTTCTCTGAGAGCGATGGCATCCACGTCTTCTTGCCCAAGAGCCTCCAGGTGTTTACTGTCTCTCACACCAACAACCAACAACTGCACTTTGCCTAGAAGGCCAAGTAGTAGCATATCCTCAATTACAATACCAGCTTCAATAAGTGCAGAGAACCAATGGGTTGGACAAAGGATAAACAAAG
Organism: Adiantum capillus-veneris; assembly: GCF_014529385.1. NCBI lineage: Eukaryota > Viridiplantae > Streptophyta > Polypodiopsida > Polypodiales > Pteridaceae > Adiantum > Adiantum capillus-veneris. The sequence goes on from NC_140958.1 coordinate 125,221,873, forward strand.
GTTCATGGGTCCTCATGCAGCCAAGAAGACCCAAGAGGTCTAGTGGTATCAACGTTTACCGCTCAGCATGGAAGGCCAGGGTGTTGGATTTCAAAGTTGAAATCGGCAAAAGATCTGTAAAGGAAGTTCTTGTTCAGCATGTGTTTACCCATCCAGAGGTGATAGCAAACGGTGGAAATGTATCAGATATACATCAACCACGTTGCAATTGTAAGTACTCTTGACATGTGAACTTACTGATACTCTCATTATAACTTTTCTTATATATTTTGCAATGTTTCTCCCGCTTGTTATGAGTAATGTCTCCATTCTTCACAGCTCAATTACATTAGATTTGTCATTTGTACTTATTGATACTCTTAGTTTAACTCTTCTTATATATATTGCAGATGTTTATCCCTCTTCTTATGAGCAATGGGAACCTGTGGAGTGCATAATAGGCCTCTTCCATGTTGTTCATGCCCACATTGGTTCTCTACAGTACTCAGAGAGAAGCAGCAAAAGACTAGCTGATGAGGGAATCTTTTTTTATGACCACTTTTACCAACTCAGCTCAGGGAATAAGAATGGCATGTTGGTGAAAGTGCCTCTACCAACCGATTGGAACACTGTGGACTGGCCAGTTCCCGAGGAAACAATGGTGGAGGCAATGCGAAGTAAGCTCTACAAGGATATACAAAGGTCTCTACGTAGCTCTATTCCTACCAAACTGGTTAGAATTGCAAACTTTTGTCCTGTTGCACTCTTCATAGAGCTGTTTCATAGCTACAACATCCGAGTTACAAAAACTATGTTCATGTGCAAGTCATTTTAGCAGTCATCCTGTGACAAACTTCTTGACAAAGGATGGTATGCAAAGGAAGAGATTGGTTTACGGTGCGAGGTCGCGCTTGATACTCTAGTTGTCAAGTACATGATTGCAAGCCAATCACTGTTACTCTCATTTTGGTATATGCGATCACAAATGCTAAACGGTAAGTACATTCCTATGGACCAGGTTTCTGCAGGTTTGGAAGATAATCCTACTGTGGATGTGGAAGTGATTGATAAAGAGCATGGCCTACTATTGGTGGTTACAATAAGGGAGCTATGCAGTCTTCAGCATTTGCGAAATGACATCATTGAAGAGTCAATGGACAAGGACCTATCAGATTTTTCCTTTTTCCTAGCTGGCCGTAAGGTGATGCGGCGAAGGGAAAAAGATATTTTGTGCAAAGAGTTGGATGGTCGGGTTGAAGTAGTGTCAATGTAACAGATATTCTTGTGAACCCAAGTGTATACAAATGAATTTCAAGACATGAAGTTTATTGATCTCATTTTTCAATTGTGCCCTGTGAAAAAGTGTGCTTGAAATACATTTCTTTACCACGTCAAATCTCTCTCTCTCTCTCTCTCTCTCTCTCGCTATATATATATATATATATATATATATATATATATATATATATATATATATATATATATATATATATATATATATATATGTTAGACAAGACAAAGACATGATAGAAGAATCATCTTAATTCATTAGAAAGTACAAACTCGTCCGTGAACAATGGACTGAGATACAATTTTTGTAAGTATGGAATCAGAATGTCTTCAAGGTAAAAATCGAAGGAATGCCCCTCGAAAGAAGGTGGTGAGACAGTTGTTCCCGGCGGATTTAGTTCTCCCTTTTCAGGAGTATCATCAATTAGTAGTGTATTAGTTGCATCAAAGGGTACACCGATTTGGCTAAACGGTTTGTACAAAAGAGGTAAGCTTGGTTTTTTAGGGTGGTAGTGGCCCTCAACGGTAACGCATTTTCTTTGATCATACAAAAAGGCAAAATCTGACGTGTGAGCTTGGCATACACTGCAAACTAGTGCAACTAGTGGCGACAAGTTTTGCCTTTGCATTGAAGACCATATGGCAACTCTGAAGCGCGGAAGAAGAAACTGAATAAATTCCTTGGTTCCTGGACGAACCACGACTCGACAAGTTCCCATCCGAAACGTTTGCAAATCCTCAAAGGGTCCTCTGTCACTGAGAGGCACCCGCATCAGCAGCAATCCATTGACGTCCAAGATAATCAACCTCTGTAAAAGTTGACAAGTACATATTAGTAGTAGAAGCTGAACATATTTTGCCATACTTGAATAGACATTACCGGAACAACCGTATCTACAGGTAGCAAGGGTCCATACTGGGTCTCTGTAGTGTTCATGTCGTTGTTGCTCTCCTCCGCTTTATCTTCATAGTCATCATTCACATCTTCATCAGGGGTCTCCCCCATGGCTCTTTCTGCCTCATTCAAGGTTTCTTCCAAGGTCTTTTAGTCTCCCTCGGTTGATCGGCTTGCCTCATACATCCTTGCCTGATCCATATCATTTTGCTCATCCCTAGGCCTGCTTTCCTCATCCATATCCTTTTGCTCATCTATAGGCCTGCTTTCCTCATCTTGGGTTTCAGCCATAGGCTCTTTTGGCTCCTCCACTGGCTGACTTGGCTCTTTCATTGTCTCCTCCGGTTGTACCTTAGCACCTTCCATATGCTCATTTGACCTTTCCTCATCCTCGGCTCTTTCATCTTCTGCTGATATGACCTCCTCGGCCCGTTGTGATTCCACTATATCGGATGTAGGGGTTTGTCGTGGTGGCACGTCATGTTTTGTAAGATCAATAGTGCGCTCATCCAAGCCGCTATCTTCAAGGTCTCTAGGGCTAGACATAGTAAGCAGGTGTTGTATTAAACTTACCCGGTATCTTTGCAAACAATCATATGTGTAGTTTTTTAAAGCACTCTGCAAAATTGAAAGACCACATGGTGAGAATTCTTTTATAGACTAAACCAAAACTAACTGAATGCATTGCCAAATGGGTACCTTAGTCATGAAAGGTTTTAATGCAAAGTAGCCTTGTATAGTTCATACCTTCCACATAGCTTGCCATAGGCAAGCAACAACCTCTTTATACAACTGCACAAAGCAATGTCAAGATGTTAGCATGAGGCTTCAAATTTACATGGATATCTATAAGAAACACTTTCTGATAAAAAACACTTACAGCTTAAATTCAGGGTGGGTTCCTTTTATTGAATTGAGCACCCACACTGCTGGTTGGTCAACATCAAGGCATATGAGACTCCAGTGATGGTTGTTCTCATATAGAAAGATGATCACAGTAACTTCCAGCATAGCACAGTGGAGAAACCAACTCTCAAAGGTCCCAGATGGACTGTTCTTTTGTCTAATAATTACTGACATTTGTGGATCAAGGAGAAACACCTCTGTGTGAGTGTGCAGTGGGAGTTGACTTTTGATCAGGCTGCAGAGACTCTACCTGAGTTAGCAAACCTATTATCTGAGTTTTCAAAGCTAGCAAGATAGTAACACTTACTTAAGACAAGCATAGATAATTGTGTCTGAAATCTGAGCATCTGGATTTTGCAATAAATTAATGTCCACTTTTTCCAGAGCTAGCTTTCTGGCTCCATCTACAAATGGTATCTCTGCAAGCAAACCATTCTTCATTGAAAGTAGAGTTTCTTGATTGCTTGCCTCTATAGACAGGGTCACATTGCACTCTGTTTGCCTCTGGGACTCCACTGCTACTTTTGCTTTCTCCTTAAGCTCTGCTTCCCTCATGTCCTCTGTTTGGCGAGCAATAGTCTCTGCCCTTGCCCTTGTATTCACATCATGTGTGACATCTACAACTGTGAGTTGTGGCACTAGCTCCGGGGGGTATAACAAAATTTCCCTCATTTTCTTATCCTTGCAGACATTGGGGACCAGTAGTTTGTCATACCTCCACCTTATTCTTTTCAGTGTCTCACTATCTTTGTCCATTATAGTAACCCTGTGGGCATGGGCTGCAACAATGGTCATGTCACTGAAGTACTCCAGTAGGAAGTCCTCTGCTGCTTCCTGTAGAGCCATTAATGCCACCACCTTCCACCTTTTGGTGCCCCAGGTAGCTTCATCACATATGGACCTCACCATCCTCTAGAAGGGCAGCTTTGGTATGCATAAATCTACACATTTCTGTGCCTTTCTGATTTCTCTGAAAAGTCCCATGCAGGTTTGCAGCTTCTTCATCCTTGGCCCTTTCAGAAATTTATTTGGTTTTCCAGGTCTTTTCTTTGGGGTTGCAGATCTGCTACTTGCTTTAGATGCTAATCCTGGTCCCTTGCTTGCCTTCTTTGCAGTGGCTTTTGTTCTAGCCATCTCACTGTACACCAAAAGAAGAGTCTCAATCCCCTTCTCTCTTTCTATGACTCCCTCTCTCTCTCTCTCTCTCTCTCTCTCTCCTTTCTATAGCTTAGCATATTTAAATAGAGAGAGAGAGAGAGAGAGAGAGAGAGAGAGAGAGAGAGAGAGAGAGAGAGAGAGAGTGCGCATTACTAAAGGCGCGCGCGGAGCACGTTTTTACCTCAACAAACACCTCCGTGCGCCGTTAGTATAGGGTAAAATAATACACATACTCTCTCTCTCTCTCTCTCTCTCTCTCTCTCTCTCTCTCTCTCTCTCTCTCTCTGGTCAATGCACAGTACTAACGGCGCGCATAGAGACATGCACTACGGGTATGCCTCTCTACGCGCGCCTTTGGTTTAGAGAGAGAGAGAGAGAGAGAGAGAGAGAGAGAGAGAGAGAGAGAGAGAGAGAGAGAGAGAGAGAGAGAGAGAGAGAGAGAGTATGTGTGTGTGTGTCTGTGTGTGTGTCTGTTTGTGTGTGTGTGTGTGTGTTTGTATTTTAAAGATGTGTGTCTGTGTGTTTGTGAGTGTGTGTGTGTGTGTGTGGGTGTGTGTGTTTGTATTTTAAAGATGTGTGTGTGTGTGTGTGTGTGTGTTTGTGAGTGTGTGTGTGTGTGTGTCTGTATGTGTGTGTGTGTGTGTGTGTGTGTGTGTGAGACTGTTTGTGTGGGTTGTTTGCTAAGACTGTGCTTGGTACTGTGACAGAAACAGAGATAGAGAGATAGAGGCAAAGGCAGAGGGAGAGGCAGACCTTCGTTATGTCGATGGGTCGGCTTGCTGTCGGAGACGCAGACGACGGCTCTTGCACTCTCTCTCTCTCTCTCTCTCTCTCTCTCTCTTTCACTCACTCTCTTCCACGAGGTGTGGTTTTTCTCTCTCTTGACCTCTTTATATGACGTACAAAAGTATACGGTCTCAATAATGACCACACGTGTGACAGCATGCAAATATACTCTAATTTATAGTGACACGTGGGGCGCCGCCGTGTGTATCCGTTATAAGTGTGATTTTGAGAGAGAGAAAGAGCGAGAACAATAGAGAGAGAGAGAGAGAGAGTCTTAGAGAGACAGAGAGAGAGAAAGAGAGATCAGATTGTGAGAGAGATAGAGAGAGGGAGAGACACAGATTGAGAGAGAGATAGAGAGAGGGACTCCTTACTCTCAGAGAGAGAGAGAGAGAGAGAGAGAGAGAGAGGGAGGGAGAGAGACAGAGTCAGTTTGACACACAAAAAAGCAATGGAGGAGACACCTCCCTTGGAGTTCCTGCAAACCCCACCAACAAAAGGTGATCTCTCACTCTTTCTCTCTGTATTTCCAACAGTTGGTACAAATTGTGTGTGTGTGTGTGTCTCTGTGTGTCTAAACAAAGAAAAACCCAGACTGTTGTTCAACACACACACCTCAATACCCATACTTCCATAGACAGAGACACAGACACACATACACACAGACACACACACAGACATATATACATTGTCTCTTTCCCTACCCTCTCTGTACACGTTACTAACGGCGCGCATAGCCAACCAAATATTGGCTCCAGCTCTCTCCGCGCGCCTATAGTATGGTTATGACTCTCTCTCAGTTGTACTTAAGGCGCGCGGAGAGAGTTGCAAAACGCACTTTTCCTTCCTTGCGCGCCTTTAGTCAAATAGAAAAATACAAAGAGAGAGAGAGAGAGAGAGAGAGAGAGAGAGAGAGAGAGAGAGAGAGAGAGAGAGAGAGAGAGAGAGAGAGAGAGAGAGAGAGACTAGGTGTGTTTTTGTTTGTGTTTTGGTGAGAGACAGATATATATATATATTTATATTTATATCTATCAGGAGAGAGAGAGAGAGAGAGAGAGAGAGAGAGAGAGAGAGAGAGAGAGAGAGAGAGAGAGAGAGAGAGATCATGATGGTTTGGTTTTGGCAGAGTTGTCCTGTTTCCTGATGGTTTTGACTTGTCATGTTTCCTGATGAATAGGATTAAGGTCTAGTAGGCAGAAGAGGCTGAAACCTGATCCAGAGCTTGTGCCAGGATTTCAATCCTTGCAGGCTCAGTTGCTTAATGTATCTGCCAAAAGAACTGTTGACTTTTGTCAGGACATATCTGAAGAAAAGTCAGTTGGTGAAGATCAATCAGAGAGGTCACCAGGGCAAGAGGATCCCTCACCCTACAAGGCTGTGGTGCCCTCTACAGTACTTCTGAAGAGAAATACAAGAAAGAGGAATATAGACTTCTCAGATGATACAGATGTGCTAGAAGGAAGTCCCTGTGCAACTAAATGTAAAGACAAAGAGGATGTGTCTTCTCTGGAAGACCCAGCTGCAACTGATGAGAGGCTGTTTGATTTTGCAGCATCTTGTGGTGCTGGGGACAAGTATGATCTAGTTCATTCTATGTTTAATCCAAAGTTTGACATTGAAGACCTGTTAGCTCAGCACAGTAATTTCTTGCAGTCCTACAGAGATAAGTTTGAAGTGATGGTGCAGGTAGGAAGGGTTGTTCTGCCTACTATGACTCTTGTGCATTTAAATGACTGTGGTGGAAAGGGACAGGGAGTGAAGAAGTATAGGGAATTACCACCCTCTTGCCGACATTCAGCCTGCCCTTTGCATAAAAAAGAATGCAAACTCATTCAGGAAGCCTTTGGCTTTATGATTTACCTGAACAGCCTGTTTGGATTCCTCATGCAGAATCCTGATGAGGTGTTAGAGGAGCAGGATGCAGCACCAGATGAGGAATGCGAGGAGACAACTCATATGCAAGAAGTCGAGGAGGTTGAAGACACAGTCGACCTTGAGGTTGAGGCAATTGAAGTACAAAGAAGTAAGATGCTCTCTGTGAAAACCACAGAAATCAAACTTCCATTGGATGTCAGTAACTTCACTGAGAAGCATGCTCAGATGATGTTGCCTGCTGTGCCTGACTTCAGGATTGGAGACAGGACCTATATCTTCTTACATGATGTGCAAAGTGTGTTTTATTTAAGGGAGGATTTCTCCCTGGCTATTATTTCCAGAGTCCAAGAGGAGAGGAGTGGATTTGTTTCAGAGGATAGTAGTGATGATGAGGCAATGGAAACATCCAACAATCCAATGGAATGCCTTCGAAGATGCTTTGAGAAAGCTGAAAAATACAAGGAGACACTACCTGATGAAGCCACCTTCCAAGCAATAAAACAAAGCCTAAGACCATCGAAAAGTAACAAAGAAGTGGAGGATTGGTTTAACCATTCAGGTCAGGGGTCAACTACATCTGTAGACCTGTGGCAAGAAAACCTCTTTCTGCAGGATGAGAGCTTCATGGTAACTCTCTCTCTCTCTCTCTGTCCCTCTCTCTCTCTTTGTGTCATTTCTGACATTGTATGTGCAGTCTTGGATTGCTGACAAGGATGACTTCCTTCGGCGCCGGACAAGAGAGTATCGAGGAAGGGATGCGGCCCTAGCACAGTACCTTTCAAAGCTTTGCGAGTCGCCGATAGTAGTTTTTCACAATTCCATGTCACAAGAGGGTTCAATAGCAACTTACACATTCAAGACACTATCACGCTTCTTGGGTGGACCGGTGCTGCCCAAAAGTGTAGATAAAGTCATTCTTGTGGACAAAGTGTTTGCTAGAGATTGTTTTGGTTACTGCCCAGGCTATACAGGTGGTCGGGCAGCGTATTACTACACCTACACAGCAATGGCACTAGCTCTTGGTAGACAAAACCCAGATGAACTTTAAGAGTATGGCAAACATCTCATGATTCGTTACAAGGGTGACGTGCCAAAAAACAAAATTGAACCTGCAAAATCTTGATACACTTCAAGTAGCAATTGTATAAGATCATGTATTACATAAATTTTGTACAATGTCATCCACTCAGAGTATCTTTCTCCACTTGTGATTCACATACACCATTGTCTCTCTCCACCTTCGTTGACTTTCACGAGCTCCGGAGTTGTTGTATGCCATTGATCTTTTAGCTTTTTGTTGTTGTAAATGTCTGATGGCTTGTGCTGTTGCTGAATTTGCCAAGACTTCTTTTGCCTGCATTCGATGAATGATTCTACGATAGAACCATTCAAATAGTTCTCTCAAACTGTTAGCCTTGATTCGAGAGCCACCATGTCGTGTGTGCCTGAAATAAGCATTTCTCGCCATGTAATGAGACTTTTCCATCCCTTGGGTATTCCATATTGCCGGGTTCCCATACTTCTGTATAAAATATGGCAAATGATTGAAGATGATGTGCTGGATATGAAAACAGATTAGTTAGAATGTTTTACAGTCACATATTTGCACATAAGAGAGAAAGAAATACATTATAATACCATGTAGTGAGTAATCTGGGTGTCTGTCCATGCTGTCTTGAATGATTTTTTCAGAAGGTTGAGATTTTCCTTGAACTTGTTCATATCACCTTGTGACCAGTCATCTTTGTCGCACATCAAAAATAGGATGTCTATTGATCGCCAAACCTCAGCCTTCGCGTTACGAGTAGTTGGTTCGTGGTCTTTGACTGCAATATGTAGCTTTTTTCAGCTCTGATACTCTACCTTGCTAACATAAGATGTGTTATATATTTTTCCATGTTTTGTTAGCTTTGGTTCTCTTGTACCTTGGGGCTTAGATAAAAACCTCCGTGCCTTCACCCCACCGATGGATGGTTTGCATGGGACATCCTTCTAGCAGTTGATCTCTTTTCATCCCGCTGGATTTTCACATTGCCACCATGAAGCCCCATATCCGACAGTACCATTTCTAAGCACTGCAGGGCTACTTGTCGTTCTGCGGAGTTCTTAATCTTCCAAGCAAACCCGATGTATAAGTAGACCAATTTCTCCACAATTCTACAAAGGGCATGCATTGTACAAATGTGGACATTCACAAGTGGTATTTTCAAAACTGGTCGAAAAGCAGGATCCTCAATGTGATGTGTTGGAGCTTTTCTCCACCACTTTGGGTCCATGACCTTTGTAGGCTCCATGCAGAACAAACACGGTGACTTTGCCATTGCACCCATTCCACAATTATACATGCACTTTAATGTTTTAAGGTCACCTGCAAGATGCCACTGAACTTGAAAGTCTCCCCTTCCATCTATACGTAGTACCTCTCCCTGGTTAGTCTGTCGATCAATCACCTCCGGAATATTAGTTCGATGGAACACCCAATATAGAATCTCATGATCTTCTTTCTTTACCCGCAACACAAAATAAATGAGACTTAAGTAGATCTGAACATTTGAGCTTACTTGAGAATATCGCTTACCTCAAACGCACCAAGCCACCATATGTTAGATTCTGATTGAGCACTAAAATATAAAGGATCATCACTGGGACACTTTGAGAGGGCTCTATTCATTAAAGTAATAGTAACACGCTCTAGCTTTTTCTCTTTAACAAGCTCACACTCATCCAGTTTTAACACAAAATGTAATAGCCCACGTGACTCTTCAAATGTGGTGTTGTAAAACTCCACCATTCTCTTCTGTAGTATCCGCAGGTCCATAAAAATATTGTTGAACTCATCATATGCCATGTTCGCTCCATGGCCACTGTAAGTTGCTTTAATATGAAAGGGCTGTCCAAGATAGTCTCCCTGTGCCTCGTTAAGCTGAAGCCTCTCTTTCCAAACACTTGAGGCTGATGGTAGAAGTTTGGATTTTATACCCTTCCTAACAAAGATGGATGAGACAGACTTTTGGATAGCCGAATATCCTCTTTTGCTTACACCAAGTGAATCAAGTGTGCCTTGTATCTCTTTTGCAGGCACTGAGTTCTCTGAAATAAAGCGGTCCACTACATTTCTTTGTAGAACCTTAAACTTCTTGTCATGTACTATATCTGCTGCCAGGCTTCTACTTATAAGTGGCTTCAATCTCTTTCCTATATTGGCTTTGGGGTCAATGTTTTCCTTGTCAGGATAGATTGAATCTCTACATGAAGACAATGCATAAGTAAATAACAGAAAATTTGCTTCACTAACACTATTTAGGCACATGAAAACAATGCATAACAAGAAAAAACAAAAAGATTACTTAACTAAGACAATGTAGCCAACCAAGCAGCATCACCTTAATGCTCGGATTCTTTTCTTGAGACCTCCTGATGCAACCTGCAATGTTTCAAGATTGCGCAATTTCTTCTTTCGGATACGACCACCCAAGATGGTGTCCTTCATTTGACAACTTCGCACCTTTCCTTTCAGTTCTTGTACCTCTGTTTTATGTTGCAAAATGGTAACCTGATCTGTAGAATGTAAATGTGAAAGGCGAACAATCTCACATTGTTGAGCTTGGAGAATGCTCTTGTAAGTTTCAGCTTCTCTTGTAAGTGATTTACAATAACCCAAAAGGCCCTTTTTTCCATCACCAGCAAAGGTCAATAAGCTTGTAGGATTGACAAACGGTGGAGACGCATTAGTTATTGGATTCTTAGGGTAGAGAGAGCCTCTCGTCCAGATATCTATGTGTTTAGCTCCTTGAGCTCTGAGCGTGTCTATGGAAGCGGGAGGTATATGTGTGTTTGTTTTACTGCGCTTAATCAATGGTTGGTACTCATTGTCCAAATCAATGTGAAGGTGATATTTGGCTCGTTTCTGGGTAACATTTGTGCCATTTGAGGAGTGCGCCATTAGCCAAATGTGCAGGTTTAATGGAAAGTGAATAGCGGCTGCGGATTCGTCCCTCCATGTTAGCCGCATTCCCTCCATATTGACGAGGTTCATTCAATGCAACTGAAAAGAGGATTATCCCTCAATCACTACGAACGAATGTTCAGAAGAGTAAGGAATCTACTTAAAGTACACTTTTTGAAGTTTTACTATGAAAGACCCAGCTCTTTTATTTGCCATTTTTTCTAGAGAGAGAGTGCAAAAAATACATTTTCTTAGAAGGCCCTCCAAATGACCTCCAAAATTTCCTAATGGTGCTCTCAACAAATGAGCTTGAGAACCCTAATTTCTTTTACACACTGCCTTATGTACCTATGGTAAAAATATGCAATGTTCGGGCGCCCAAGGCCTTTAGGGCTCCACCATTTACTGAATCTGCTACCTAGGCACACTAACTGACTTGTTCTTTACAGCTTGGAACTCCCATTGACCCCATAATACATTAAAATATTACAATGGCTTGAAATAAATTGAGAATTTACAATACATTAGCATTTTGGGAAAACATGAAAAAGGTGTAACTCCAATCTTTACTGCTTCTTGTATTCATCCTCGATGTGCATTTGTACGTCTTCGGTCTTTAGCAGCTTCTGTTAACTGACGTTTACTCAATTAACATGCACCTATTAGCTATGATCACTTAGGATGCGTTCTATCACATCATTTTGATGAACTTATGCGAAGCAAGGCTTCACTTTGGGGCATTTTTCCTTGAAGCTTCCAAAGTTTGGAATATGTTAGCATACAAACTTGGAAAAACTTGGCAATATGTCTACTTTTTTTTAATTGGAGGTCGGTATGAACCAAGCCCCGAGGGCATACAAGTACATCCAATAGCTCTAAATTTCTTCGCATACATGCAAGTGAAGACAACTACTCCCACAAGGGTTACAAAGTTAGACAGTTTCAAGTTCTAATTGTTTTTCTCTCTTTCAATTTTCGTTTGAATAAGATTTCTCTACTGTGTAAAGCAAAGAGTTTTGATAGACCTACTGCAAGGCAAGTATTCTATTCGATGCCATTGTATTAGCCATTGACTTGGGATCCAGGATAATGACATACATGTTTGGCAATAAGAGGATATTAGATCACAATAATGGTTTGCAATGACCAATTGTGATGTATCAATGTCAATACACATCGTGCAAGGCACGTATGACATTTTTTCACATTGTGGAGACCGTCATTGAAGCCAAGGGATAATCACACTTTTTTTTTTTTAATGCATGCATGGCATGCCAGTAATATGGACTCATTCCACTCAAGCATGGTATATGCTTCTGCTATAACATTAGCTACTCTATTCAAATAGAGTTGAGGCTGGTGTTAGGGAATATGATGTAGCTAAGAGATATTTGAGTACTTTACTTAATGGAGAGAGATAATTCTTCACAGCAGAGAGATTATAGAGTAGAGAGAGAGAGAGAGAGAGAGAGAGAGAGAGAGAGAGAGAGAGAGAGAGAGAGAGAGAGAGAGAGAGAGAGAGAGAGAGAGAGAGAGAGCACACGATATACGTGGTTTACCCAATGTGGGCTACATCCTGGGAAATCAACCACTCAATGGCTTTAGTACTTCAAAACAAGAAGTAGATTACAAAGAGATTATACCCTTTTGGAGCTCTTGCCTTGCTTCAATCTCATCACCTCATGTCCACCTTGTTGCATCAAATTCACAATGCTTCACCTCTTCAGTCCATTCTTTTGTGTAGAAAAGACCTCCTTTTATAGGCCAAAAGAGGTACCCTCTCTAATGAAAGGCTGCCGTGTGTAGCCGCCCTTGTGTCATGCGCCCATGTGTGGCCACCCTTGAGAAGACAAGTCCAATTTGAAATCAACCACCGGCCATTGAATTTTGGCCCACTGGCCACCGCCCATTGAATATTGGCTACTGGCCAACCGTTTTTCTACCACGTTTCGACCGCTGTCAGCCATAATATTTTGGCAAAAAGAATATTTTGGTGAATCCTGTCTCGAGATTGATTGTGGAAATTTTGATTTTTTGGTGAGTAATTTTTCTTCACGCATGATGGCTTCTCCTCATAACGGGGGCCTTACAAATGTGTGTTTTTAATGCAAAAAATTACAATGGGTAAATCAGGCTCCATACTTAACAATCTCCCACTTGGAGATTGATCTCCACACCAAACCTGTGACTGCTTTCCATCTTGGCTTTTATCCTTGAACGCTGATTGAAGATGAGCAAAAGCTCTTCTCCTTCTTGACTACCTTTGTAAACATGTTTGCTGTTGCAGGATTTTCACTTGTATGCACCTTTGCTAGCTTTAGCCGTCCCTCTTCCAAAAGAGTGCATGTAAAGTGATATCTCACCTCAATGTGCTTTGTCCTTGAATGAAAGGCTAAGTTTTTTGCAAGATGGATAGCACTTTGGCTATCACTGTACAATACACAATTGTTTTTCTTGAATCCAAGCTCTTCTAAGAATCTGTGAAGCCACACAATTTCTTTGCTTGCCTCTGTCATTGCTACATACTCTGCTTCTGTGGTAGAAAGTGAAACCACTTTCTGCAGCTTTGAAGACCAGCTTATTGATGTGCCTCCAACTATGAAGACATAACCAATAGTGCTCCTTCAAATATCTTTATCACCTGCCATATCTGCATAAGCATACCCTTGCAAGAAAATATCATTTCTTCTAAAATACAAAGCATTTGTTGTTGTCCTTTTTAGATACCTAAGTATCCACTTTAGAGCTTTCTAGTGCTTTGTACCTTGGTTGTCCGTGAACCTACTTACAACTCCCACTGCATGTGAAATGTCTGGCCTTGTCCAGACCACAACATACATAAAAGAACCTACCGTTGTAGCATATGGAACTTTAGACATAAAGGATATCTCCTCTTGTGTCTTTGGGCACATATCCTAGGTTAGTTTAAAGTGACCAGCCAAAGGTGTAGAAACCATTTTTTCATTTTGCATTGCAAACCTTTTTAGTACCTTCTTGATGTAATCCTCTTGAGATAGGTTTATTGTCTTCTTCGCCCTATCCCTTGATATATTCATACCAAGTATCCTCTTTGCAACACCTAAATGTTTCATTCAAAAAGATTTAGACAACTCCCCTTTTAGGTCTTTGACGTCTTGCATGTTAGCACTTGCAATTAGCACATACAATATTAGGATGATAAACTTCCTATCTTCCAAATTCTTTGTGTAGAAGCAGTGATCTGAGCTACATCTTGTGAATCCATGATCCAACATCCATCGATCAAACTTCAAGTACCATTGTCTTTATGCTTGCTTTAAACCATACAAGCTCTTCTTTAATCTGCAAACCATTTTTTTCTTACCTTTTACTTCACACCCCTTTGGTTGAAGCATGTAAACTTCCTCCTCTAAGTCACCGTGAGGGAATGTTGTATTCACATCCATTTGCTCAAGATTTAAATCATGAGCTTCGACAAGGCTTAAGACAAGACTAATTGAGTTCTTTTTACAACAAAAGAAAATATTTCAGTCAATACCTTTCTTTTGAGAAAACCCTTTTACCACAAGCTTGGACTTGTACCTTTTCTTCCTACCTTCTTCTTCCTTCAGCTTAAACACCCATTTGTTCTGCAATGCTTGATTAACTTTAGGCAACTCAACCAGCTCCCATGCTTGCTTGCGATGTAATGAGTCCATCTCCACTTGCATGCTCTTTATCCATTCTTATTTGGATTCGTGATGCATAACTTCTTCGTATGATTGTGACTCTCCAGAATGTAAGATCAAGAGATGGTTGAAGGAAGGAACGATCCTTTCTGGAGGTCTATTTGTTCTTGTAAATCTTCACGGAATAGGTTGAGGCTCCTCATTTGGGTGACGTTGTTGCACATTGTCACCGTCTCCACTCCTTGAGTCTTCACTGTCCTCAAGCTCCATGTACTCATTACCTATTTATTTTGTTTGTTTTATTTCCAAGTAATCTTTGAACATATTTTATTCATTAAATCCTACATCCCTATTCCTGAATATTTTACATCTTCAAGATTCCATAGGTGATACCCAAGTCACCTTCTCCATAGCCAATGAAGAAACACCTTTTGAACTTTGCCTCTAGCTTTGACCTTAGGCTTCTATCTATGTGCACAAAAGCCTCATAGCCAAACACTTTGAGAAATAAAGAATTCATCAGTTTACCTATCCATGCCACCTTTGTTAATCCCCCATCCAATGTCATTGAGGGTGACCGGTTAATTAAGTACACAGACGTACTTAGTTCTTCCACCCAAAGCTCACCCAAAGCTCAAGCGGTAAGCGTGCATGTAGCCGCATGCTTTGTGCTCGCTCCATGATTGTTTTGTTCATCCTTTCCAAAATTCCCTCTTGTTGAGGTATCCTTGGGGTTGTCCTTTGCCTCCGAATGCCATGCTAGCACAAAAGCTTTCAAAATCTTGGCTGCAATATTGGCCTCCATTGTTGGATCTGAGGCATTTAACCTTGGTAGCTACTTCATTCTCCACAAAGACTTTCCACCTTTGAAATATAGAAAACACATCAGATTTATTCTGGATTACATAAACCCATGTTTTCCTAGTCGCATCATCGTCTATGAATGTTACATAGTACAATGAGCCACCAAGTGATGGTGTACTTGTAGGACCCCAAACATCAGAATGAACCAACTCAAGTTTGTTATTTTTTCTTTCATTTCCTAATTTTTGAATTTTACCCTCTTTTGTTTACCGTAAACACAATCTTCACATAATTCTAAGTCCATTTCTTTCTAACCTGGTCGACATCCGACGTCGATGGGACTTCTTCGACTACAACTTTACTCGTTTTCTCGGCGATCCCTCAACAGACCATGAGGCAGTCAGCGGCTTTAGGGTCCATGTTCTGTTCCTTACAACTAGGGGGACAGAGGCCTTAGACTCGGCGGTTGGCTTCTCTTTTCCCCTTTGCGGTAGGGATCAGATTGATTGGACTCTCAACTCAGTGTTGGGGTGGTTGCACACACAGGTCCTAGAGTTCTATCCACATGGGAGAACTAGGAGTTACAAACATGCTTCAGACTTTGGGGCCATTGGCAAAGTTTGCGGTGACCCCTCCAGATACAGGAGGATGTAGACACATTGTGGTTTACTTCTTTGCCGATACATAGTGCTTGCCATGCTATGTACATATTCATGAGGACTCCTGGACAGAGGAGGTTGCTTTACGTACGGCTCGCTCTACTTGGGCTTGGGCCAGGCACTCGTTGCAGTCATGACTATCTAGAGGACGCTCGGATGTGGATTACTCCCCATCCAAGCCAGCCTCGAAGATAGCTTGTTTAGCTGCTATGGTCGCATCTGTTCTCTCTCACTCCCCATGAGGATCGTCTCATGGAACGTGCAAGGACTTGGTGGGCCCCAGTTTTAGCGTCAGTAGGGCTGACTGCGCTAGGAGCTTCAAAGTTGCCTTGTGGGAGGAGAGATTGATCTCCTTATGCTACAAGAGCACCATCTGTGTGAGAGCTGCATTAGACATTGTGAGAACTTGGTGGGCCCCAGTTTTAGCGTCAGTAGGGCTGACTGCGTTAAGAGCTTCAACGTTGCCTTGTGGGAGGAGAGATTGATCTCCTTATGCTACAAGAGAACCATCTGTGTGAGAGCTGCATTAGACGTTGTGGTCAGCTCTTGCATGGATGATATGATACGTTTTGGTCACCTACTTTTGGACCTGGAGGCATCCAGGGTGGGGTATGTATGACTATTGTGGATTCTTTGTAGCAGGCCATTGTGGGCAGAGGGATTATTGTGCCAGGGAGGGCTCAATGGATCATTATGCAGGTTCAGGGTTGCCTTGTGGGCTTCCTGAACATCTATGTGCCAAATGTGGCAAGTGCACGAGCAAAGTTTTGGTCACAGATAGTTGAGTCTCTGCTGCTGCAGGCAGAACACTGGTGCATAGGGGGGGATTTCAACATGTTGAAGGACCCTTCTGACAGGATTGGTGGTAGCCATGCTACTGTGCATGGAGTTGAGCTGGCAGCTTGGGAGAGATTTTGTATGACTCTGAGGGGTCTCGGATGTGTGGCAGCACTCTAGTTTTGTGAGGCTCCCAGACAGCCTAGCCTTCTCTTGTTCGGACCGTAGAGTGGGAGGAGTGAATCTATCGCGGATACATCGCTTCTACACTAGTGACCATTTCAGTGACTTGGGTGGGATACTTGGCATTCTAGCAGGGACTTCCTTCTCGGACCATGCACCAGTGATCCTCACAGTGGTGGCAGACATGCAGAGGAGGGGGAGCATGATGCTTTGCATCCCAGAGAAGGTCTTGCTGGACTTTGCACTCAGAGAGAGAGAGTTGAGGCTCTCTGGACAGAGAGCTTGGACATGGAGGATTCTCCTAGTGACAGAGTGGCCTCAGGACTAGCTCAGAATAGTCGTTTCTTGCTCCAGGAGTCTTTGGCTTGCCTGGCTATAGCAAGAGAGTAGGAGTAGAATCTCAGACGAGGCATTGCTTTGTTGCAGAGGATGCAGGAGCAGCATCCAGACAGTCCTTGGTTGGGGGAGCAGCTACAACAGGCTCTCCAGGAGCTTGTTAGCACAGAGGAGCGGCGACATGAGTTTGCTTTCCATCAACAAGAATCTCAAGGGACACAGGTGGGCGACAGAGTGACTGGTGCTTACTTTGAGGTAGTGGGACCTCGACATTCGCATGCCAAGGTTAGTCAGTTGAGGAGGCTTGATGGGTCAGTTGCTTCTGAGCTAGAGGACATGCATGCAATTGCTACTGACTTTTATCGTGAGTTACTGTCTGCACAGCCTCAGTCAGAGCGTCAAGATGCATGCATGGAGCAGGTGTGGGCATAGATCCCTTGCCTTGTGACTGAGGAGATGCATCAGAGGCTTGAGCTACCACTTCAGCTTGAGGAGCTGCACACTGCTCTTAGTGCACTCCCCCGTGGTAGCTGTCCAAGTGAGGATGAATTGACTCCCAGTCTTTTCTTGGAGTACTGGGACTTGCTTGGCCCAGATCTCTATAGTGCTTTTCAATACATCTTGCACACAGGAGTGATGCCTGACAGCATGAGTGAGGGTCTGATTTACCTCATTCCCAAGGAGGGTGGCTCCTTGGATGAGATTCGACAGTGGTGCTCCATCACCATCCTCAACTCACCCTACAAAATTCTTGACAAGGCTCTGAGTTTGAGGATCCAGCCACTTCTAGAGAGCCTTATACATGAGACTCAGACAAGGTTTGTCAAGGAGCATAGTATCCTTGACAACATCTTTACTTTTTGGGAGGCTTCTGCCCTAGCGAGGCTCCATGGTGAGGAATTGGTGATTCTTCTTCTTGATTTTGAGAAGGCATACGACAGAGTTGACTGAAACTTTCTAGAGGGCACTCTACGTAGGATGGACTTTTCAGATGCTTGGATCAGAGGGGTGCCAAATTTGTACAGATAGGCACACAGTCAGGTTCTTTTGGCAGGAGGTAGAGGTGATCGCTTCATGCTCACACGTTTGGTCAGACAGGGCTCTCCGCTTGCCCCCTTCCTCTTTTTGTTCTATGCTGAGGTGATGAGAAGGTTTTTGGTGTTGCAGCAGGTTGGTCTACGTGGCTTAGCACTTCCTATTCATAGAGATGAGCTACTGGACGATGAGTTTGTTGATGACTCATCCTTGTACTTAGATGGCCAAGAGGCCAACCTTCATAGGTGTGAGCAGGCTCTTGAGACCTTTTGTTGTGTATCTGGCACACTGATCAACTGGAGAAATACTGTGGCTTTCTCGGTTGGTAGTGCTCCTGTGCCCGATTGGACGCCAGGTGAGGGTTTCAGAAGGATTCCCCCAGGGATTGCAGTTTGGTACTTGGGCTATCGGGTTGGTTTGGACTTGTCTCTCGAGCAGAAGATTGCTCCCCTCCACCTGTCCATCAAGAGGAATCTGTTACATTGGAGCTCCGCACGACTTTCTTTGGCTGGCAAAAGTGTAGTGGTCAACCAGGTACTGTTGGCTACTATGTGGTACATCACTTCTTGCTGGATCTTCTCAAGTTCTTGTATCAGCCAGGTAGAGTGGCTGATCAGGAATTTCCTTTGGTTAGGGCGAGACACTCTCAGTGCCCGAGCCAAAGTGGCTTGGCAAGTCATCATTCTTCCTTGTTCATAGAGAGGGTTGGGGATCATTGACCCAGCACAACATAACATAGCCCTTCTTGGGAAGTTCATCGTCCGAGGTCTTCTTCTAGGCAAGGAGCCCTGGAAAGAGTTCTTGTTACAACGGCTTTGTGCTAGGGTGCCTCAGGCAGGAGGCCCCTGGCAACCTTCGACCAGATGGATCTTCACAGAGATGCGTGGAGTTGGTTTGAGCAGGAGACTGGAGGATCGCTTTGCTGTGGGGTTGCTTCAATCTTGGGAGAACTTGCGGCGAGGCCTGGAGCAGTGCTAGCCTACTTGCACGGAGGAGCACCTGTGAGACAGCCACTTGTTTGGAACCCCATGGTTAGCACTCAGAGAGGGCACTTGGTTGGTAGTCGGACTCATGTTTTCTGGGGTTCCATGGCAGCGGGTCCAACACGCTCTTTAGGTGTGGTTACATTTTGTAGGCTTGTCAGAGGAGCTACAGGGCTTTCAACTATAGGGCATGAAAGGGGTGCAGAGCATGTGTCAGGACATCTCAGAGGCAGTACCAATTGAGTGGCTCACGCCTCTCAAGTCAGCAGCACCAGATGGATGGGAGCCTTCATGCGACTGGAGGTTCTCATCTCTGTTCGGGCTTGCTCAGAGACTGTTCCCTCCCTATTTTTTGAGCTACAGGGTGAGGGACGCTTACAACGAGTTGTAGTAGAGGCCCCGCAGGTGGCAGAGTGCTATTTTTTAGAGTATTTGAGTGGTGGGCATCTATGGGAGGACTTGTGTCATCGATCCTGACCCAGCAGCTCTTGAGACTGGACATTGGAGGCTGTGGGCTTGGGAGTGTTGTCCACAAACACGAGTACAGTGGGACCTTGGAGAGTGGCTCTGGAGGGACCTTTCTCTTCTGCAGACCACCCACGTGTCCCTTTCTTTCAGTACACTTTTCGACTGGGACGTCACATATTGGCAGCATAGAGAGAGGCTCTCCATGCTGCAACACCTCATTGGCAGGAGGAGGGTCTCACGACTCAGTTCTTGGCAGTTTTTTGGGAGAGGTTGTGGGACTATAGACTACCGAGGTGAGTCAATTTGTTTCAGTGGCTGGTTGCACATAGAGCTACAACAGTTGGGAGCTAGCTTGTGCATAGTAGTCTCTCGTCCGCATGCACAGCTTGTGACCACCTTGTGGAGAGTTAGCGTCACTGTCTTTGGGACTGTCCCTTGGCACAACAGGTGTGGCTTTATGTTCTTCGGCTGATGCCTGCTCTTTCCACGGCTCGGCAGTACACTTGGGGGGCAGCTACTTGGTCCACTCTCAAGGGCCTGGCACTTCAGTTTGAGCTTTCATCCACCAGCAGGATGATAGTGATGCAGGGGGGCGACCTTCACTCCAGCTTTCCATAGAGCTTACTCCACAGGAGTGGTGCAGTGAGAGAGAGGTGTGTTGGGAGCTCATCAGTTGCCTGACACTCTGGTTCATCTAGCGGGCCCGTTGCTTCCGCATCTTCGAGGCGCGGCCTGTACCACCAGCAAAGATTTTTCGGGATCTTTGGCTTGAGCTGATTCATACTCTCAGAGGACAGTTCGAGAGACTCCAGGGCAGTTCCAACTGTATGTGGGAGCGCAGAGAGGCTTTCCTTTGACTTTGGCGTCCTGGGCCATTTTTCACCATGGACCAGAGTGTGCTCAGATGGCACTACCATCCACCTATGTGGCTCTTCCCTCGTCCCATCCCTTGATCTAGCCTCATCGTACATCTGTTGTTTTTTCATTGGGAGAGTCTCCCCATCATGATTGTTGTAGTCCTCTCTTGTAGAGGAGGTTGTAGCCCTATGGGCAGTTTCATAACTAATAGAAGGATTTTTTTCTCGGGAAAAAAAAACCCGTGTTGCCATATTGTTGAAACACTATGGCCAAAACCTCATTCCCGTGGATAAAGCATTCATACGTCACTGTGGGAGCAATTTGCTACTACAAAACAAACATTCAAAGAAATTACAACGTCGTTGTTTGAACACTTCAAACCAAACACTTTCACTCAAGAAGACAAGTCAAACAAGTATCACCAACCAATGTCACTTATAGATGCATCATACAATATCCTTTCTCAAACAACATGCATGGATGTGTGCATGATGCATAACTAACCCAACTAGTATCACGCTTTAGGCTATCCCCATAATCTTAAGCATTGGCTCTGATTCTAGGTGAGAGATACCCCTCCCCAGGGGTCTATGCACAAATTGTACAATTTACACTTTTATACAATTTTCAATATACATCAAAGTTGGGGAAGCATTTGCATAGGGGAGGATTTCTCAATGCCCAACCAAACATGGAGTTTAGGCCATGAGCCGGACTGCATCCAGAGGTACCTAGCGACTAGTGCTACCCATGAATGGATGTTAAGAATGAAAGCGTAATCAAGAAAAAGAACAACATTGTGGAGGGTGAATATATGTGTACACTAAGTTGTGGGAAGCGAGAGAGAGAATATAGTGGAGGGTGAAATAGAGTGCATAGAGACATGAGAAAGTGACAATAGAGAATCTTTAAATGCCCCATCTAAATGAAACAGACAACCATGTATTAATGCAATGACAAAATTAGGGTATACCACATCAAAAAGTTTATGACAAAATAACTCGCAGAGCACTAGACCCTGTGTAAGGATAGATCGGTCCACCCATCCACATACGCTCTACTATGGACACAGAGAATTTCACTTCGTTGGGAGCAAGCCAGAACACCTCCAACCTACCTGATCCAGACATAAGTTGAGGTTTCTTTGCCTCCCTCCATGAACTTGAGCTCTAAAAGGATCCCAAGTACCACTAGGTGGTAGGGTATCAACACCAATTATACCAGTTTAGGTGCCACGCCTCTTCAATGCCCAGCACCGGGTGTTTAGACAAAGCCAAGGCAAAATCCCTTATGCGTTAGCCGTGTAGGTCATTCAACCCTCGACGCACTAACCGTGTAGATGGCCTAACAAAAAGAAGAAGACCTAGGCAACACCCCCGATCTAGCAAAGCCCCACGTCAACAACCCTTTAGTTTAAGGCTAAGCGATGTAGGTTATCCTAGTCTTGTACAATGCTGCCATAAGAAACATAACACATGAGTCCAATCACAATGTGACTTCCCATATGCACAAACAATCTTTTCCAAGTAGTTAGACTGTACAGGGTCTCTACCCTTATACGTCTATCATAAACTATCTAGATTACTTCATGATCCTATCTCAAAACCATAAACCATAATCTAATCACATCACACGGGCGAGCACTCCACCCAACTTGGGTGAGGCACGACCAATCCTACATAACCACTTTAGAACGTAACATGGCTGCAAAAATTTCGATAGCATAACCATATCCAAAAATAAAACATGAGCCACACCGGCTTCCAAAGTAAAAATCATAACCATGAGGGAATCTCAGCCCTTGACCACAAATCATAATCACACTAAACCAACTCCCAAACTTGGAGTTTGACATATTTCTTGCAATCAATTGGAGTCCATACACATGTGACTCTTAAGAAATGATTCTTTTATGCATAAAAAGAGTCCAACTAGCAACTAATCATGATATAAAAATCCAATTTTTACAATATCCAGTCATGAAAAGTTGATGCATCACATCTGCACTTCACCTTCCTAGTACATAGAGCTAGTTTGAACATAGAAAGGTGGAAAGCAATCATACCCATGCATATGAGGCATCCATATCAATCCATAAGTTCCTATACATCATATGATAACATTCCAACACCATAAACATGATGCAAAACAGCTCCGACCTTTAGATCAACCATAAACCATAACTTCACACATATGCAAAAAACAACTTTATGGCATTTTTTGGAGCATGCAAAACATGCAAATGAAAGTATTTGACCTCAAAACAATGCATCAAGCTCAGATCCATAATATAGACTAGCACTCTATCACATCACTTCACCCATATGGTACTCACATAACAAACAGTAACCGCAAAAGAAAACCACTATAATCATATATGCCAATCCGTTCGAGATGTCTAACCATATGCTCTCATATAAGTTTATGACCATCTAATAGTTGAAATCAACTCACAAAACAAATAAATCATACAAATACAGCTCGGTTAACTCACGACATCATATGGTACCCCCCCTTGGTAGCATCCGTTTACGTGTATGTAAAACTGGTTATGGAACGATTAATAACTCGCATTCTCAAGGTGATAATAGAGACTTAAATTCATTTATCATCAAGTTTTATCAAGATTTTCAATTGGCTAAGTGGGTTTGGCCATGCGGTGAATCTATATAGTGGTTCTCCAAGGAGCCTGGAGTCCAAAATTTTGGTTGAGTGGCTAGCAAGCTGTTTTCTAACCATATCTCTTAGCTTGTGCGTGTTTTTCATATGACACCAAAGAAAGAAAATGTTCTAAATGATGTGTTTTATCTCTGGCATAAAGAGTATGGGTTGATTCATAACGGTTTGTGATTTATGACCAAACCAATGTTCCTATCGCCTCTATCACATGAAAGGAAAAGCGCTTTTTATGCACCCAAGTGGTCATAAACGCATCATGTGCATAAATCAGTGTGTTAAACATGATGAAATAATCAGGGGTCAAATTCATACGTACTCGGTTAATCCATGCATGCACTCATAGACAAGAAAACAATCAGTGAGAGGGTCACTACTCAAAAAAATGACATAGAGAGAGAAAGATGATGGCTATGGAGTTTAGAGCTTCTCACCGTGCTTTAGAATCGATTAGGGACTGTTGAAAGGCTTCTTGCTTTGCGGCAAGAGAGTGGTGATGAGAGTTACGTAGAGGTATCCGCCACGAAAGCTTTTGGAGAGCGCGTACATCGTGAACCGAGAGAGAAGATAGTAAGCAAGTAGAGAGAGAGTATCCTTCTTCTTCTTCTTCTTCTTCTTCTTCTTCTCCTCAAAAGAAGAGCTTATGGAGATGGTCATGAAGAGCTTATGGAGATTGACCAACTGAACAATATCTGGCAAACTAATGGAAACCGTAGCTAAACTATGCTGCACCATAATGTCCCGACATAATTATGACCTTTTTGTACTGCACCGACGTATTTAAGTAACGCTTTTTATAAAAATAATTTTTATAAAAGTCCCATTTAGTCCCGTCTTTGCTCCAGTGACCATTTTTTAAATCGACGAAGATAACGTATTTAGGTATCACTTTTTTAAAAAAATAATTTTTGTAAAAATCCCGTATGGTCCCATCTTTGCTCCGGCTGACCATTTTTAAATCCGACGGAGATAAAAATTAATATTTCTATGTTTAGGTCATCATAAAAAGCACATTGCTTTTCCAAAACACCGAAAAGCATGAAAAGCTAAAAATAGCGTAAAAAGAAAAAAGAAGCAAAATTTTCTAAAATTGAATCACGCGTTCCCCTTGTCCACTGGAATAAGAAAGCGGATTCACTTTTCACTAAAAGACACTAAAAATCATGAAAAGCTAAAAATAGAGTGAAAAGCACTCAAAAAGCAGATGTTTATATAACTGGACCATAGCTTCCCTGGCCCACATGTAGATCAAGGATCCGACCTTGCTTTTTACAAAAAAGCACCTAAAAGCATAAAAAGCATGAAAAAGCTAAAAATAAACGGATTTTTCCAAAACTGGACCAAACGTCTGTCTAACCTACTGAGACATGGAAACGACCTTTGCTTTTTACTTTAGAACCGTCCAATACTGTCAATAGCGCATCTTAAGTCAAAATTTGGCAAAATAGATATTGAAAGCTATTTTTCTTATTTTTAGAAGAGACCCAAAAATTGGGGATTTTACATTATATTTATTTTAGAACAATGGTCAATTAAGGCAACAAATGGTTCTTCAAGATCACCTACCTTGATCAATGTCTCTGTAGTAGCCCATACCCAATGGCTTCTAGAATACTGGCTCCTAATTATACTTTGAGACTCTTCCCCATCATCAGTAAATTTCACTTGCCTTACATTTCAAGAAGACGGGTAGCATCCCACCATAGCCCCATCACCTTCTTTATCATGAACCTGTACTACTCGTGTCTTCACAGTATCGCATTCAGCTTGTGGCCGACTAGGCTCTCCAAGTGTTTGCTTCTTCTCTTGATGATGTCGATAATTTCTTCATGGAATTCATGCTTGGCTATGCCAAGCACCTCCCCCAAAGTAAACTCAACCTTACTATTCAAAATCCTCTCCTGTAAAACTTTCTTCAAGTCTGTAGCAAGCTCAATATCAGATTGTAGTTTGTAAGCTGGGCAATTTGGCTTACCTTTTGTTGGCTCCTTTTTCTTCCCTGTTGTAGATTCCTGCATAGTCACTTCTGGTGAAGGTGCCTCTTGTGTTGTTGGTGCTTGCAAAGGTGCTGCATCATTCCTTCCTCCACTTCTTGTAGCTCTTTTTAAGGCCCTTCATCACCTTTTTTACACCTACGCTTTTCTTCTACAATGGCTTCATGGCTTTGGCAGTTTGTAATGTAGGCATGGACAAACATTGAATCCACTGGATTACTCCACGCTGTTTCCAGACATATGCAATCACCTGCTTCATGTAGAATCTCTTTTGTAAGCTTTCCCTTTTTAGCTAATTGCATGACATTTGGCCAACGTCAACCATGATGGTCACTCATTTCTTCATCACTAAGATGCTCAATTTGTACTCCATAAGTAGCTTCCTCAACTGAAGAGGTGGCATGGTTAGTTGCCATATCTTCAACTAAGGTTTTCATTCCCCCCTTCCGAAAGTTAGTTCTCAAGGGTAGACCTGTCTCTCTTAAGTGGATTTTACCATCCTTAAAAAACACAACATCTTTTGTCAAGCATCACTAAAACTATCACAATTCATTCTTACATGGTCTGTACTATCACACCAAATACATCTATTAAAAAAATCTTCCTTGGGCTGTTGTCTTTGCCTAGGAAGTGGCCCTGATGATTGGCCTTTTTCTTCAAGCTTTGCAAGCTTCACCTTCAAGTCATGCAATCCCTTCACAAGCTCATCTAGCATGACCTCATCAAACTTAGGAGCTGTAAAAGTAGGATTTACCATTTTGTAAGAAGTTAAGGTGGAAGGACTTGTAGTGTTTACTACCATCTTGTCCCTTCTTCTTTTGTCGTTCAGCAAGTGATGGGGGCTTTTCACAAAAGCTCCCATACCCCTCTTCTCTCGTCCCCACCCCATGAAAACCCCCTCTTAGGGAGGGAGTGATAAAAGGCATTGGAAAAAGTAAGAAAAAAATAAAGTATGATTATGTAAATATATGAGAAAGGTAAAATAGGCCACCTCATGCCTGCGGGGCAGCCCATCCCCACCTTGCCTCCTTTTTCTTCACTGTTGCCCCGTCGTGTGTCCCTTTTCCTCTCCTCCACTCAAAAGGTTAACCCCCTCTCTCTTCCCCTTGTCCTTTCTCCTTTCTCTCTCCCCTCAAGCTACCCCACCTCTCACCAATAATGCATTCTAACTCACCAATAATGCACCCTAACTCACATGCAACTTATCCTATCTTCCAAAATAGTATACCCCACACCCCCTTTCTCTCTCCTATCATATCCCATGACCCAAATACCCCCCTCTCTCACTAAAGGGCGCCATGTCTCTTGTCTTGTAGCTAAATAACCTCCCCCACACTCTCACACACACACTCAGTTTCACTGAAAAAGGTGCCCACAGACCCATCTCCACCCGGTGGTTACCTAATTTTTCTTGTGTTCACACACATCTGCACACAGATTCACCTCTGAACACACTCCCCTCTCTCCCCTCTTGTAATTACTTTATTCTCCATGTCACCTCTCACTTTTTTCATCAACCCATCTCTCTCTCTTTGTATCTCTCTCATGAGACTGCTGTTCTGGCACATATACACACAGCCAGACAAGTGGGGCCCACAGTCACATGGCCTATGTAGAGAATGATTTCTTCATTTTGAAATTCTATAATTTCTCCCCCCTCCTCCCCTATATAAAGAGGGGTCACCATCACACTAAACACACACACAACATCACCACAGAGTACACTATGCACTGTGTGTGCCTACTGTACACACACACACATCCACACCATCACCATCACCGCAATCACCATGCTCGTCTTGAGCATGACCTCTACACCCTTGGGCTATGGAAGATGAAGGGCAACTAAATGAAGGATGATGGCCATAACTCTCATGCGAGTCTTCGCCATCACCTCCCACCTATCCACCATCTGCTCTACCACTCTCTCCCTTCTCATTCCCCTACCCTATGCTCCCCATTTCATCGCCTTATTCTCTAAATAAAGCTTGAGGTTTTGTGACTATGTTTTCTTGCAATGTTTTGCCCATGTGAGGTGTGCGGAATCGCCACCTAGTCTTGTGTTTGGAGTGAGCTTGTGTATGTGTGAAGGGTGTGCGGATTCACCATCCTTCTGTGGTGCCTAAGTACTAAGCTGCCATACCCCCTCCTTCACTCTCTCTCTCTCTCTCTCTCTCTCTCTCTCTCTCTCTCTATTGATCTCATTTCCCTTCCTTTTCATCATTACTCCCAAGCATCCATCTCTCTTGGATGAAAACTTTGTTATGGTGGTGTGTTGTTTGCGTCCTAGCCGCTAAAGCTAGGTGGTGCCCCCTGTTCGCTTTACCGTGACAGGCTCGAGGCGCGCCATTCGGCCCCGGTGTTTTAGAGGCCGTCGGGGTTCGGGGTTCGCTTTGCTCCCGTCATTTGGTGCCCCCACTTAGGATCTTTTCATAAAACCCTTCAGTTTATAAGACTGAAACCCCTAAACTATTGTGAATGGATGAATGGCTAGCAGGATTTGCTAATTGTATGACAGAAGAAGAAGAGCTCCAAGCACAACTAGACGAACTCCGCATCTCCATCGAAGCTCGAGTACCAGGCATAACGGTAATCGATTTGCAGTGGGAGAGTCAACCAACACGCCAAACCCAGTGGATATACATAGGCCAAGTGCCAAGAAGAAGAAGGAGAAGGTCGAAACCATGTCCGCAACCTACAACCAACCCACAACAACAAAATGGAAGGAGCTCTGCACAATAGAGAATCAACACTATTCTACTTTGAGAATCGGGTAACTCAAGTCACCGAGGTAATTATCACAGTCAGTTTTCAAGTCGCACCTGATGCTGCAGCACAGATAACGGAAGCATTGGCTCACACTCTCACTAGAGAAACTAGGGATCTACTAAGTTTGTTTCAGGAAAGAACACCACCCTCTCCCACAAGCTTAGACAGTGAATAAGCACCTCTAAGCTTCACATGAATCAGTACAACCTACCTCAAGACAGATCACACATACCAACACGTGTACGCTCAATCAAGGTAATACTGGACTTGAAGGCTCACTACCAGCACATCATTGAGACCATGCTGGGTGGGGAGCGGTTTTTTGAGGCTCTGATATCAGATCAACCATTTGTCTTATCTTTGGTACAAGGCAATGTACCGTTTGAAGTTTTAATCTATGTCCTAGTATAAGAGGGTATACACGCCTCCTTGTAAAGAAGAAAAAAACTTTTGCAAGTTAAGAAGTGTGTCTTTCTAGCTCTCTCTTAGTAATCATGGCAAGTGTAGCATTTCCAATATTTAAAGGAAAGAAGGGGGAGGATTTGGTAACAGACTTCCTAGATGGCTTTGAAGTAGCATGTGTAGTGAGCAACAAAGATACGGATGAATCCCGGGTTAGAATCTTTAAGCATCTCATGAAGCTAGAAGCTAGATCATGGTACAATGCACTTCCACAAGCAACCAAGGATGACTGGGAACCCTTAAAAACGGCTTTTAAGAGGCGCTTTGGGGGAGGTACCACTTCAGAAAAGTTGTGGGACAAGTTGAGAGAATTGAAGCAGGAGGGTCTTTTAGAATATGCCACCTATGAGTCCAAATTTGTGGATTTGTGGGAATGGTGGGTTGAGTCACTCGCAAGGGGGGAAGCTGCACCCGATTTCTTAAAAAAAAATCGGTTCACGCATGGCTTATGGCCGCTTCTCAAGGAGAAGGTGAAAGGTAGATTCCAGGCTACGTACGAGTTAGCCGTTGAGATTGCTCGCCTTAAGGACAAGAAAGGACAAGAAGCTACGAATGAAAGCCAAAGAAACTGAGTCAACAGAAGCAGGAACATCGCGTCGACCAACAACTACGACAACCACCATTCCACCACCACCACCGGATCTTGGGGTAAGAGGTGACCAACAAGATATGTTGGCCCATATTACTGACCAGCTGCAGAGTTTGTCTGTCCACTTAATACAGCAAGGGAGGAGTCAAGAAAGAGATCAAGACCCTGGAAGAGCATGACGACAAAACAGGGAGTATTACTGCTACAACTACGGAGAAGATGGTCACGGTATGTATTACTGTCCCAAACCACAACGAAATTATAATACAGAAGGTAGGAGGAACCAATTGTCACCCCCTAGAGAAAGAACACCCCCACCCCGAGCACCAGCCCCACCAACACAAATTCTACGTCCACGAAAATCGCCACTTACAATCATCCTACGCCCACCATCAATTGGTACCCGCACACCAAGTATCATTGGTCTTGCAGAAGAGGTCAAGATGAGTGTAACAGAAGAAGGATCAAGTAAGAAGACTATTGAAAGAATTGAAGCAGTGGAACAAGAGGTTAAAGAATCAAAAGATTCTACCCAGGTGGGTCAAGTAAGCCAAGAAAATTGTGTTACAAATGTAAGTACATCTTTAACCTT
The DNA here is from genome assembly GCF_014529385.1 of Adiantum capillus-veneris. Lineage (NCBI taxonomy): Eukaryota > Viridiplantae > Streptophyta > Polypodiopsida > Polypodiales > Pteridaceae > Adiantum > Adiantum capillus-veneris. The sequence goes on from NC_140958.1 coordinate 125,251,540, forward strand.
GGATGAAATAGGCACCAAAGCAATCAGTCGACAACATTGGGCAGTAAGGATAAGAAGGTGTAAAGTGTTGATTAGGCCTCGTCAGAGTAAGAGGAATGCAAAGGTCATGAAAGATACAAGAGAAGAGGAAAACCAGCCTGTTAGCAAGGCTTTGAAGAAGGTGGACAACATATCAAGCAAAGGGGAGGGATTTGAAAACAGAAGCCATTGCACCAGCATGGACCCAAGACAGTGTAGCAAGCTAAAGGAATCTTGCATCAAGGCAGTTTCACTAGAGGACCATAACAAAGAGGTAAGTATGACTGAAGGTTTGGAGTTGGATATTGCTCTATAGGCTTGGCAGCCGAGCAAGACTTTATTGTGTAGTGTTATAGACTTGGAGATGGGTAATGCCTCCAGTTTATGTGAGGGTGTTTAGAGTAAGTGTGATGATCAATATGTTGCCAACCTTTTAAGGATGTTCCAAACTCCTCCACAACACAACATTGTGTTTGCATGGGATGCATCAGACCTATGACTATGGCTAGCCGCTATAACATATAGAGAGAAGATCACCATGGAGATAAGAGCAAAGGAGGCATGGATAGACAAAAGCCTGATAGAATGCAAGAATGAAGACCTCATTCGCAATTTGGTACAATTTTTTACAAATAGTGCATCCTCTCTTTGGAGAAAGGTAAGTGGATTACGCTTGTATTTAAGCCGCAAGGTAGGTGGCTTGCTATTAGCATCAGTAAAGGAAGCTGACATGTTTGAGCACACCCAAAAGAAGCATGATATGCTTGCAGTTTTTTCTAATGGCAGTAAGCAGGACTCTGAAGACAACTTGAGCTCACCGCACCAACAAGGCGGCCATATATGGTGGATTCTTGGTACACTCTTGGGAATCATAATTTTCACTTCTTTCTTTGCAGGAGCCAAGATGCTCATTTCCCCTCTCGCTATTGGTGATTATAAATTTGGTCCAATTTGGCATGCAAATTTTATTGTTTGGACACTGTAGACAATGATCCTATTTTTCACTTGGGATCCAGGAGGACATTGGCACAAAGTTCTGGAAGCCATGGGCTTCCTCTTTAATCAACCAACACTATTCCAAGGAACAAGCTATCGATTGGACCTGTTATATATTCATGAATATCCCAGAAATTTCACCAATGGCCAAATGGAATGGCTAGTTCAGAAGGCAACTCGATATCGCATCCTACAGCTAAGCGGAAGAAGAAACAGATGAGCTAGAGGCATAAATGCCTCTAGCCAAAAGGGGAGGGCTAATGATGGGGGCTTTTCACAAGCCAAGCTCCCATACCCCTCTTCTCTCGTCCCCACCCCATGAAAACCCCCTCTTAGGGAGGGAGTGATAAAAGGCATTAGAAAAAGTAAGAAAAAAAAAAGTATGATTATGTAAATATATGAGAAAGGTAAAATAGGCCACCTCATGCCTGCGGCGCAGCCCATCCCCACCTTGCCTCCTTTTTCTTCACTGTTGCCCCGTCGTGTGTCCCTTTTCCTCTCCTCCACTCAAAAGGTCAACCCCCTCTCTCTTCCCCTTGTCGTTTCTCCTTTCTCTCTCCCCTCAAGCTACCCCACCTCTCACCAATAATGCATTCTAACTCACCAATAATGCACCCTAACTCACATGCAACTTATCCTATCTTCCAAAATAGTATACCCCACACCCCCTTTCTCTCTCCTATCATATCCCATGACCCAAATACCCCCCTCTCTCTCTAAAGGGCGCACTGTCTCTTGTCTTGTAGCTAAATAACCTCCCCCACACTCTCACACACACACACACTCAGTTTCACTGAAAAAGGTGCCCACAAACCCATCTCCACCCGGTGGTTACCTAATTTTTCTTGTGTTCACACACATCTGCACACAGATTCACCTCTGAACACACTCCCCTCTCTCCCCTCTTGTAATTACTTTATTCTCCATGTCACCTCTCACTTTTTTCATCAACCCATCTCTCTCTCATAGTCTCTCTCTCATGAGACTGCTGTTCTGGCACATATACACACAGCCAGACAAGTGGGGCCCACAATCACATGGCCTATGTAGATAATGATTTCTTCATTTCGAAATTCTAGAATTTCTCCCCCCTCCTCCCCTATATAAAGAGGGGTCACCATCACACTAAACACACACACAACATCACCACAGAGTACACTATGCACTGTGTGTGCCTAGTGTACACACACACACATCCACACCATCACCATCACCGCAATCACCATGCTCGTCTTGAGCATGACCTCTACACCCTTGGGCTATGGAAGATGAAGGGCAACTAAATGAAGGATGATGGCCATAACTCTCATGCGAGTCTTCGCCATCACCTCCCACCTATCCACCATCTGCTCTACCACTCTCTCCCTTCTCATTCCCCTACCCTATGCTCCCCATTTCATCGCCTTATTCTCTAAATAAAGCTTGAGGTTTTGTGACTATGTTTTCTTGCAATGTTTTGCCCATGTGAGGTGTGCGGAATCGCCACCTAGTCTTGTGTTTGGAGTGAGCTTGTGTATGTGTGAAGGGTGTGCGGATTCACCATCCTTCTGTGGTGCCTAAGTACTAAGCTGCCATACCCCCTCCTTCACTCTCTCTCTCTCTCTCTCTCTCTCTCTCTCTCTCTCTCTCTCTCTCTCTCTCTCTCTCTCTATTGATCTCATTTCCCTTCCTTTTCATCATTACTCCCAAGCATCCATCTCTCTTGGATGAAAACTTTGTTATGGTGGTGTGTTGTTTGCGTCCTAGCCGCTAAAGCTAGGTGGTGCCCCCTGTTCGCTTTACCGTGACAGGCTCGAGGCGCGCCATTCGGCCCTGGTTTTTTAGAGCCAATCGGGGTTCGGGGTTCACTTTGCTCCCGTCCTTTGGTGCCCCCACTGAGGATATTTTCATAAAACCCTTCAGTTTATAAGACTGAAACCCCTAAACTATTGTGAATGGATGAATGGCTAGCAGGATTTGCTAATTGGATGACAGAAGAAGAAGAGCTCCAAGCACAACTAGACGAACTCCGCATCTCCATCGAAGCTCGAGTACCAGGCGTAACGGTATTCGATTTGCAGTGGGAGAGTCAACCAACACACCAAACCCAGTGGATATACATAGGCCAAGTGCCAAGAAGAAGAAGGAGAAGGTCGAAACCATGTCCGCAACCTACAACCAACCCACAACAACAAAATGGAAGGAGCTATGCACAATAGAGAATCAACACTATTCTACTTTGAGAATCGGGTAACTCAAGTCACCGAGGTAATTATCACAGTCAATTTTCAAGTCGCACGTGATGCTGCAGCACAAATAACGGAAGCATTGGCTCACACTCTCACTAGAGAAACTAGGGATCTACTGAGTTTGTTTCAGAAAAGAACACCACCCTCTCCCACAAGCTTGGACAGTGACTAAGCACCTCTAAGCTTCACATGAATCAGTACAACCTACCTCAAGACAGATCACACATACCAACACGTGTACGCTCAATCAAGGTAATAATGGACTTGAAGGCTCACTACCAGCACTTTATTGACACCATGCTGGGTGGGGAGCGGTTTTTTGAGGTTCTGGCATCAGATCAACCATTTGTCCTACCTTTGGTACAAGGCAATGTACCGTTTGAAGTTTTAATCTATGTCCTAGTATAAGAGGGTATACACGCCTCCTTGTAAAGAAGAAAAAAACTTTTGCAAGTTAAGAAGTGTGTCTTTCTAGCTCTCTCTCAGTAATCATGGCAAGTGTAGCATTTCCAACATTTAAAGGAAAGAAGGGGGAGGATTTGGTAACAGACTTCCTAGATGACTTTGAAGTAGCATGTGTAGTGAGCAACAAAGATACGGATGAATCCCGGGTTAGAATCTTTAAGCATCTCATGAAGCTAGAAGCTAGATCATGGTACAATGCACTTCCACAAGCAACCAAGGATGACTGGGAACCCTTAAAAACCGCTTTTAAGAGGCGCTTTGGGGGAGGTACCACTTCAGAAAAGTTGTGGGACAAGTTGAGAGACTTAAAGCAGGAGGGTCTTTTAGAATATGCCAACTATAAGTCCAAATTTGTGGATTTGTGGGAACGGTGGGTTGAGTCACTCGCAAGGGGGGAAGCTGCACCCGATTTCCTAAAAAAAAATCCGTTCACGTATGGCTTATGGCCGCTTCTCAAGGAGAAGGTGAAAGGTAGATTCCCGGCTACGTACGAGTTAGCCGTTGAGATTGCTCGCCTTAAGGACGAGAAGCTGCGAATGAAAGCCAAAGAAACCGAGTCAACAGAATCAGAAACATCGCGTCGAACAGCAACTACGACAACCACCATTCCACCACCACCACCGGCTCTTGGGGTAAGAGGTGACCAACAAGATATGTTGGCCCATATTATTGACCAACTGCAGAGTTTGTCTGTCCACTTAATACAGCAAGGGAGGAGTCAAGAAAGAGATCAAGACCCTGGAAGATCATGACGACAAAACAGGGAGTATTACTGCTACAACTACGGAGAAGATGGTCACGGTATGTACTACTGTCCCAAACCACAACAAAACTATAATAGAGAAGGCAGGACGAACCAATTGTCACCCTCTAGAGAAAGAACACCCCCACCCCGAGCACCAGCCCCACCAACACAAATTCTACGTCCGCGACAATCACCACTTACAATCATCCTACGCCCACCATCAATTGCTACCCGCACACCAAGTATCATTGGTCTTGCAGAAGAGGTCAAGATGAGTGTAACAGAAGAAGGATCAAGTAAGAATACTATTCAAAGAATTGAAGCAGTGGAACAAGAGGTTAAAGAATCAAAAGATGCTACCCAGGTGGGTCAGGTAAGCCAAGAAAATTGTGTTACAAATGTAAGTACATCTTTAACCTTGGATGAAATAGGCACCAAGGAAATCAGTCGACAGCATTGGGCAGTAAGGGTAAGAAGGTGTAAAGTGTTGATTAGGCCTCGTCAGAGTAAGAGGAATGCAAAGGTCATGAAAGATACAAGAGAAGAGGAAAACCAACCTGTTAGCAAGGCTTTGAAGAAGGTGGACAACATATCAAGCAAAGGGGAGGGCTTTGAAAACGGAAGCCTGTGCACCAGCATGGACCCAGGACAGTGTAGCAAGCTAAAGGAATCTTGTATCAAGGCAGTTTCACTAGAGGACCATAACGAAGAGGTAAGTATGACTGAAGGTTTGAAGTTGGATATTGCTCTATAGGCTTGGCAGCCGAGCAAGACTTTATTGTGTAGTGTTATAGACTTGGAGATGGGTAATGCCTCTAGTCTACTGAAAGATGTTATATCCTTGGAGATGGGTAATGCCTCCAGTTTATGTGAGGGTGTTCAGAGTAGCCTATTAAAAAATATTAAAAATACATAGGATATATATATATTGAAAGTTACCCTAGATATAGGATCTAGCTAGGGTGTGAGATACTAATGAGATAGCAGAAAGGAAGAACCAATGCTTTTTGCCCCAAGTTAAAGAAGCGGAGCTATTGATGCTTTTATAACAGTAAAGTAAGAATATGTTACCCTTGGGATAAATATTAGGATGAGATAGAAAGTTTATTGTTATTCTTAGATATGCATATATACATTATATGAAATATACTAATGTATCTAAAATGTTGCAATATAGATCTTGTAGTATTGGTTTCCACTATGTACGTGTCACATCACGACAATGTACCCACATGCCTTGGAGAACTGGAACCCACACCACGCACTCATAGGCTTGATTACACACCGCAATTGCACACACACTCCTCTCTATCTCTCCCTCTTTGCACAACACCACACCCGGTTTGGGGTAACACATGACTACTTCGACACTAGCACCAAAGAGAAAAGCAATAGAAAAGGGAAAAGGGGAACAGACAATTGACAAAAAAATTGGGCAATGGCGAGCTTCTTCTTCCTCCAAAAGATGAGTACAACCTTCCTTGTCTCCTATGCAAGGCTATGCTCTTCTTCTCCTTCTCCTCCCCATTTTGAACTCCCCCAAAAATGCCAAAAAAGGGACCCTTATAGGGTGTGCATGACCTTTTTAGCATTTTTATTTTTATCAAGCACTTCTTTTTTAGCTACTTGGCATGTGAGCTATCCCTTGTCGTTACTGACTTGACTTGCATCGTGTGAGCCTGCTCCTTGGGAGGAGGGGATGTCATGGCATCGTGACAACCCTCACAAGAAAATTCCCTTCAATAAAATACTTGTGGCCATTGAGCTCACGTGAGAACAAGCCCCCTGACCATTGCCACATCATCACCTACTTCACGCCAAAACCATCGCTGCAAACTCCCACAAGGCCACCAGCTTGCATGCATAGCCACCAACGCCGGCGATGTAGTGCACAACATGAGAGAGGAGGGGTGCTCACCATGGGAGCTCCTCTCTCCCACCTTTGATGCTTTAGTAATGCACCCACACTATATATATTGTGGAAAATGTTCCCCTTCCATTGCATATGGGATTAATACCAATGCTACATGGCAACTCCAACACAACAACACCCTCAAGGGTTTCAAATTTCCACAAACAAATCGGTAACATGCTAATTTTCCCCTCCCTAATTTGGTGGTCTCCCATATGTTGCTCACAAATACAATGGCCGAGCCGTAAAGACCAAACAAGAGCCCTCTGTGCCGGTCTCAATCCATGAACACCTTGCTACACCTTGAGACTTCTAGACCGCAAATCAAGGTCTCAAAAACAAGCAAAAGTTATCTAGCACCTTCTTACCACCAATCGCACCAAAGTTTTGACTGACATATTTTGATCATCGCAGCTCCGATCATCAAACCCTTGATTCCTATTGACTTCTCAAATTGCATATCACCCCTCAAGAACCTGGTCAAGCCCAAAAAAACTTTGGATGGCATGCCTACCGATGTAGTCAACTAGGCACATAACTAGCCCCCTTGAAATCTTCAATTGGCCATATCTTTCACATTCAAGATCTGATTGATGACCCAGAAAGACCACAATAGGAGCACTTTCCATCCATCACCTCAAACTAGCTCTGATCACTTGTCTCCACCTGCCTTGTCTGTTGGGATTCTACAAAACATTCTAAATTGAGACTATCATAACTCCCACTCCGTAGCTCTGTTTGAGGAACCGTCTAGACCGGCTTGTAAAGCATCTAAGGCTCCACATCCCAAGGCTTCATTACCACACTTTAGACACCTAGACCTACCATCTCAATTGGACATTTTGGATCCCTTTTGGCCTAAAAGTCTCCATTAGTCATACACTTCTACTATCATCTGCCTACCAGGGTCTTCACATGTGCTTAGTCCCTTTGCCATGCACCTGTATACACCCATAGCCTTGCTTTGCACACGTCCTAGCATCGACCAACTTTGCATGCACCATCATTGCCCAACCCCCTTGTTGAACGTTTATGTTCGACCACACATAGGCTTATTGAACCAAAAAAGTACAGCACCAAACAAGCACTCTGTACACACACAAAAATTGCTACCATATGTACCAAAATTGTATCATGCCACCCACTACCTCTGCTCAAGCAGGTTGCCCAAATCCTTGCTTCATAGCACGGCTTCCACATGGGTCAAGTACCTGGCTTTGATCTCTTCCATCCACTTGCAACAACCTCCCACAATGTTGTACCTAGACACCAACTTTCTCTTTCTAGCTTCCTTTAGCCACAACTCCATCTTGCACATCAACACACAAGAAAAATGTACCTAGCCCTCCCACCCATCCATGTACTAGAACGACCTCCATGCAAGATATATCCTCTAAAGGGCATTGTGGTTGATACACATACTCCTCCATAGTTGCCTCTACTGGCCCAATTATAGTAGTAGGCAATTGCTCACGCAAAGGAAATTCCACTTGTGGAGGGGAAAACCCTTGCATCACCTATATCCTGGCCAAGTTTTTACCAATGAGCACATGTGTCTCTTCATCCATTTCATCCATTGGGTCATCAAATCCCCAATTGACTTTATCTTCAATGCATACCTAAACAAAAGAACCAGTATTCAAAGCATTGCATGTGCAATCCATAGGCAAATGTGGTTGCTCCCTCTATTCAGCATCTACATAATAAGCACAAGAAAAGTGCCCAACTCCCTTGGTCTCCACTTCATCATCGTCCTCTTGTTGACCATGCAAGCCCATTTGGCTATCCATAAATGCAACCTTATCTTTTTTTGCAAAGCCTACAAACTAACTGCACCACTACCACTCTCTACACTGCAACCCTCATTAGCATTATTAACATGGTTTCACCTGTCGTCTTTGATTGTATATCGACCTCCACAAGCTTTGATGCTTCAAATAGCTCTTCATTCACATTGTCGATCACCATATCCTCAGGCATACAACAAGGTAGATTCACTCTTACCAACACAGGCTCATCGGAATCTGTCTGCTCACCATAGTATGTGGACGCATCCACTCTATCCTCCTTGCTTGTCTCCCAAAAGCTTGAGTTTGTATCCCCATCATCATCACCATATACCAACTCTGTATATGTAGCTTCACCCTCTTTCTCGCCCACAAAGGCTAGGCCATCATCTTGGCTCCGCACATACTCTTCACCCACTTCCAAGATCTTGGCATTTGCAACTTGGCCACACTCTGCTACCTTTTCATGCATAATCTCCACAAAAAAAGGCTCTCTTACCTCCTCACTCTACCCTTGAGACCCAACATCGACTTGCTCTTCAACACACAGGTTCTCTTCCATGGAATGCTCATCCTCATTGACACCATATCATCATAGCTATCCGCACCAAACTCCACCTTTTCTCTAATCTTTGGATATCAAGGAACTTTGACAACTTGAAGTACCGGTTGCCATTAACCCCGCTAAAAAGTTGGGCAGTGGCAATATTCTTCTTCCTCCAAAAGATGAGTACAACGTTCCATGTCTCTTGTGCAAGTCTATCTACTTCTTCTCCTTCTCCTCCTCGTTTTGAACTCCCCCAAAAATGCCAAAAAAAAGGCCCTTATAGGGGGTGCATGGTCTTTTTAGCATTTTCTATTTTTATAAAGTACTTCTTTTTTTAACTACTTGGATGTGAGCTATCCCTTGCTATTCCCAGCTTGACTTGCATGCTAGGACTCACGTGAGCGTGCTCCTTTGGGGGGAGGGGATGTCACTGCGTCGCGACAACCCTTGCAAGAACCTTCCCTTCAATAAAATGCTTGGGGCCTTTGAGGCTGCGCAAGAACAAGCCATGTGGACACTACCACATCATCACTTGCTTCATGTGCTACTCACCTTCGTAGGGAAGCTAGCTTGTGCACACAACCACCAACAACTCTAGTACAATGCGCAGCAGGGGAGAGGAGGGGTGCTTACCATGGGAGCTCCTCTCTCCCACCTTCGATGCCTTTAGTAATGCACCCACACTCTATATATAGTGTGGCAAATGGTCCCCTTCCATTTCATATGGATTTAATACCAATGCCACATGGTAGCTCCACCTCGATTGCGCACCCTCAAGGATTTCAAAATTCCAAAAAAAACTTGGAAACATCCCAATTACCCCCCCCCCCCCCCCCCCCCCCCCAATTTGGTGGTCTCCCATTTTTTCTCAGAAATCCGACGACCAAGCCGTAAAGAGCAAATAGGATCCCTTGTGTTGTCTTCAATCCATGAACACCTTGCTGCACCTTGATACTTCCAAGCCCGCAAATCAATGCCACAAAAAGAAGCAAACGTTATACAGCACCTTCTTACCATTGACCGCACCAAACTTTCGACTGGCATATCCTGATGAGTGCGGCTTCAATTATCAAATCATTGATCCCTGCTAACTTTCACATTTGAGATGCGATTGATGATCCGGAAACACCAACATGCTCCACAACACAAGCACTTCATGTCTATTACCTCAAACCAACTCTCATCACTTGTCTCCAACTTCCATATCCATCGGGGATCTGCAAACCCTTCCAAACTAAGACTGCCTTAACTCCCACTCGATAGCTCCGTTTGAGGAGCTGTCTAGATTGGCTTGTAAAGCATCTCAAGATCCACATCCAAAGGCATCATTCCCACACTTTAGACACATGGACCTTCCATCTCAATTGGCCCATTTTGGAGCCTTTTTTACCCCATTAGACATACAATTCTTCTATCACCTGCTTGCCCACCACTTGCTTAAGCCCTTTTCCTTGCACGTCTATACACCCATATCCTTGCTTTGCACACTTCCTAGCATTGACCAAATTTGATTGCACTAGCATACAATTCAACAAGAAGATTATGTTGCAGATCTAGAGAGTATTGTTGAGAGAGTTCCCCTTGGATGTGTTTGAGTATTCCAGATAGGATGTAAGAGTTGTAAGCTTCTCTCAAACTGAAGAATGAGATACTGTTAAGATACAAGGATTTTAATGCTATAGCAAAGCGAGTGAAAGATGACATTGAAGTGTTTGAGCAGTAACTAGCCCAACTGAAGCAAAAAACTCCATGCAATGATGATGAGATCACGGGCATGGAGATAGATTTGGGAGCAATTCAATGCATGCTACAAAAACTCAGAGTTTCTCAAGACCCCACCTCCAACTGCTTCCAACAAAATTCAAATTGCTCAAGAAAAACTAAGAAATCTTGACTTACATCTTGATGCAATGCCTTAAGCTTTGCACCCACTTAAATTGGGGAAATCTTTTGTCAAAACCGCCCAAGAAATTGACTCCGCAGCTCCTGCCATGAAATTTGATCTCCACTCTTCAAACTATCAAGCCAAACTTTTGCACATCCGTGCATCAACAACAACACTATTTGAAACTTCTCCGCATCTATCACTATGTGCATCGACAACATCCATATTACAAAATCGGCTACCCAATTCTTCGAGTCTTCAATCCTTGTGAAAATGGGGCCAATGCTTGGCCCCATTTTACAAAATCGGCTACCCAATTCTTCGAGTCTTCAATCCTTGTGAAAATGGGGCCAATGCTTGGCTCCAACATCTCTGAAAACTCACACTTTGACCACTGAAAATTCCACTTGACAGACCGTCAACCGTCTATCGGCTTCAAACTCCACTTTTGACTTCAACTAGCATCAATTAGCGTGCTCCTCAGTGGGGGACACCAAAACATGGAGGGGGAATGGGGCACACACCAAGAACACACATAAAAAACCTCCCTATAGCCTAGAGTATCCACAATACCCATATCCTCTCAGATTCACCTTCAAAACAACACAATCTCACCTACAAACATTTATTGTAGCACGGCAACATGTATCCACATGCCTTGGAGAACTTGAAGTCACACGACACATTCACAGACTCGGTTACACACTACAACTGTACACACAATCCTCTCCCTCTTTGCACAACACCACTCCTAGTTTGGGTAACACACAACCACACCAACACTGACACCAAAGAGAAAAGCAATAGAAAATACAAAAGGGAGGGGGGGGGATGCTTTTTTTCTAGTTTTGTGATTTGTAAGTTTACTAATTTTGGTAGCTTTTGGTATAGTGTTTGAGCTCTTGGTGATTTTGGTAGTTTTAATAATGTTGTTTTGTTGGTTTTTCTATTTTTGGTAGTTTGGTGGTTTTTTGGTATCACTGTTTTAGCATATTTTGATATAGTTTCTAGAATTTTGGTGGTTTGGAGGTTTTGGTATTATCTGTTTTCGGTGGTTGTGCTCTTTTGCTAGTTGTATCGTTTACAAGGTTACTATTTTGTGTTTTAGTATATTTTGATATAGTTTCTAGAATTTTGGTGGTTTGGAGGTTTTGGTATTATCTGTTTTCGGTGGTTGTGCTCTTTTTCTAGTTGTATCATTTACAAGGTTACTATTTTTGGAAAAGTTTAGTGGACTGTTTAAGCTCTTGGTGGTTTTGGTACTTTTTGGTATTGTTGTTTTGTTGTTTTTGTTGTTTTTGGAAATTTTGATAGTTTTGGGGCTTTGCAGTTTTAACATATTTTGGTAAAGCTTTTTAAGTTTTGGTATAATGATTTTTTGGTGGTTGGGATTCTTTGCTACTTTTGTTGTTTAAAAGCTCACTATTTTTGGCATCTTTAGTAAAATTGCTTGAGGTCCTTGGTGGGGCTTTGCAGTTTTAACATATTTTGGTAAAGCTTTTTAAGTTTTGGTATAATGATTTTTTGGTGGTTGGGATTCTTTGCTACTTTTGTTGTTTAAAAGCTCACTATTTTTGGCATCTTTTAGTACATTGCTTGAGGTCTTGGAGGTTTTGGTACTTTTTGGCCTGCCCAAAGGGCAAAGACCATAGAGATGAGTTCTCTTTTTGGCTAGCTAAAAATAATCTTGGAATTGTAAGAATTTTTTTTGATAAATAGATAGACTTAGTGGAGACTCCTGGTGGGAAGAAGGGGTGGAGAAAATATTCCTTTACAAAATTTTCCACATCGGTGGATATATAGAGCAAGCATTATCATGATTGTAAAATCCTTGAGAAAACCATATGCATCTAATGAGCTTCAAGTTTCAACCAGATGGCCCCTTAACTCTATATCTAAGGCAAGCAAGATGAGATGGGTTGGGTATCAATAATAATAACCTAGTGTGGCACGACATTGGGCAGTAAATTCTCGCTAAAGGCATAATCAGAGCAAGCCCTGATGCATGGGGTCCTCATGGTGCCATCATTAACTGCTCAAACTGATGGCTAAAGTTCCCACCGGTTGAGGCTCCTTCACCCTTACAAATCTCAATAATCATATTACCAGCGCCAAGTTTCTCTCTGTCAAAATGATCACACTGGCATGCAACACACCTCATTGCTTGCTTGTAATACTTGTAATCTACCTGTCCTCTCTGGGTGACTGGAAGTACAACTATGTGTTTCCCCACCGTTTACAGAGAGTCCTCCAAAATGACTGGTGAACAGGGATCACAATTTCGTGCAACAATTATCATTAATCAACATTGTTAGGACAACCATGTTGGTTAACTTTAGTGACATGATCTAGAAACACCCAAACTGATCCATGACCTCTATTGGTGATTCATAGATCCACAAGTAATCTCATAATGATATTGCACATATAGCGTGAAATGATTTAGTATCTATTAATGTCATGAATGTCTATGCCACTCCAAATCAGCCTTTGCTAAACACTAGGGCCCATAACACCTAGCGTGCATGCATTTAAGAAAAAAAGATCCGAACCTGTATATCCATAATCGTACTTGCCAATGCGTATGGCCAATTTTATGCTCACGGATCACAGGCAAAGAACAATATACTTTCCACGTGGAAATTGTGCTAACATATGTGGACCATAATAGAGTGTGAAAATCCATCACATCTAGGTACCAAATTAACTAGTTCATTACGAGAGTGTAATTTTGATGCATGTGTAAACAATCATTCGTTAAAGTTGTTGAGTTGTACTTGTAATTTTAACAAGTTTGACTAGGTAACCGAAAATTTTTGGCAACTGAGATTATTCCTGATACAACGTGCTTAAAATGGTCTGATAAATGGATTTATTAGTTCCATAGACTCATATTCTCCACATGTGGAATATGTCTCATATATGGATGTCCACAAAAATGACATCCATCAAGTACGAGGTATACTTATGTGTGGAGGTAACTGTAAACACTCAGCGACATGAGTTGGAGGGACCCTCATAAACCTTGCTCCACACTGGCTAAACCGAACTCCATGAGTTCCAAACCATGTTGTATCCCATGTGACAACATGTGCCAAACAAAATCGTACATGTAGGTCCATAAATGCATAATGGAAAAATGTATTTCAAATCCTATGGTCCAAAAAATTTTGCTCCTTCATGACCTTGTCATGTCTCTGAAGAGCAAAATAAATAAAAGCATTGAAGCTTATACATCCTACTGGAAAAATCAATCAAAGCATATTCAAAAATGAAAATAAGCCAAATCATATGTGTACCTGGAGGTTGAACATAGTTTTCACTTACCCATAGTCAAATGCACATGTCTAACTTTCCTACCTGAAAAGGCCTAGTAACACAATTTGAAAGATTAGTGAAAATCAAGTAGTATTGCACTGATAACCCTGGGTGTTTTACTTGCAATCCAAAGATTGGAATCAGCTTAGGAAGTTGAACTTGTTCACCACCCCTTGGTAGACTGCGAAATTTTTTCCTTGAAAGTACAACTATGATGAGATCAAATTGTGACCCTCAACACCTATGGAGTGACTGTATAGTAGTTGGTCATACCCCTAAAATTATCACTCCTAGAGACACAATCAATCTACAACTAAGCATAGATCGTCTCAAAGTTGGAATCTTATTCACAAGTGGATCTTGAAGGAACCATATCTCTCCATGAACAGAAGAGAAAAATTGTCAACACCCCAAACAAGGTAGTCGTACTAAAGTTTCTTGAGTGTTTAAACAAGAGATCACCCACTTTGAGGCTCATTTAGTCTATTCATGTCGTTCTACGAATCATTTGCTTGATAGCAAGGCCATGCCTACTTGCTATCACAAAAACCCTCATCTGTATTTCCAACACCTTGTGCACAAAAATTTCACACCGATGTAGTCATATACAATGATCACAAGCAAATATACCAACTGTTAACTATGGAACCTAATTTACCCCTTGTAATTTTTCTATATTAAAAACGCACATTTCTAAGTCCCCCATTATGAGGAGAATCCATCATACATGAAGAAAAATCACTTGCCGGAAAACAAAAATTTCCACTGCCGGTCTCGAGTAGGATTGGATCTTCCAAAATATTTCATTTTGCCAGAATCTTATGGCCGAAAAATGATTAAGACCAGTTGGCCGGTTGGCCAGTGGCCAATAGTCATTGGGCGGTGATCGGTGGCCAATTTTAAATTGGACTTGTCTTCTCAAGGGCGGCCACACATGGGCGCATGTGAGAATTCAACTCTGACTACACAAGGGCGGCTACACACTGCTACCTCTCATTAGAGAGGGTAGCCCTTTTGGCCTATAAAAGGAGGCCTTTTCTACACACAAAAATAGATTGAAGAGGTGAATCATTGCGATACATTGTGAAGTTGATGCAACAAGGTGTATGTGAGGTGGTGAGACTGAAGCAAGGCGGGAGCTCCAAAAGGGTATAATCCCTTTGTAATCTACTTCTTGTTTTGAAGTACTAAAGCAATTGAGTGGATGCTCTCTCATGGACATAGCCCACATTGTGTGCTCTCTCTCTATCTCTCTCTATCTCTCTCTACTCTATAATCTCTCTTGTGTGAAAAAGTATCTCTCTCCAATAAGTAAACTACTCAAATATCTACTTAGCTACATCATATTCCGTAATAACTAGTATCAGAGCAAGGTTTGCTCGTAGCTAAAGTTTCTCAAGGAAAGAATTCCTTGAATTGAGTGGGAGTAATGATAGAGGAACAGAATCTCAAGATCAAGAAGTTCAACGGCAAGAATTGTCAACATTGGAAGATGCAGTTTGAAGACTATCTCTACCAGAAGGATCCCTATTTGCCACTAGACAGTCTCGCAAAGAATCCCGCAACGATGGCAGATGAAGCATAGATTTTCCTTGACCAAAAGGCACTGGGAACAATTTGGTTAATCTTGGCGTCAATGGTGGCCTTCAATGTTTTGGAGATGAAGACCATGGAGGACTTGATGAAGTCACTTGACATCCTCTACGAGATACCATCGGCATCCAATAAGGTATATCTTATGAAGCGCTTGTTCAATCTAAAGATGGTAGAGAATGGTTCACTTGCAGAACACCTAAATGAATTTAACACCAACATAAGTCAACTTTGATTGATGAAAGTCAATTTCGATGAAGAAGTGTGAGCTCTCCTTATACTATTGTCTCTACTGGATAGTTGGGACAACCTTATGATGGTTGTAAGTAACTCTATCGCTGGCACAAATACTCTTAAGTTTGATAATATTGTGGGTGTTCTCCTAAGCAAGTAAATGCAAAGGAGAAGCAAAGGTGAATCATCAAGTGTTGCACTATCAGTGGAAAGAAGAGGAAGGCCTAAGGAGAGATTCAAAAACCAATCGCTTAAGGCTGAGCAAGTCATGTACAAAGTTAGTTCTTGAATGTTGGAATTGCGGCAAGAAGGGTGTCAAGAAGGATTTCTGGTCCAAGAAGAAGAAGGAGTCAGAGTCTGAAGACAACAAGCTAACATCGGAGGCCAATGTGGCAGGTAAAGTAGCTCAAGATGCTCTAATTCTCTCATTAGACAATTTGTCTAATTCCTGCATAGTAGATTCCGGGGCTTCATTCTATACGACACCACACAAGCAGCATTTCCAAGATTATACCAAAGGTAATTTTGGGTATGTATACTTGGGAGATGATGAAGCTTGTGAAATTGTCGACAAAGGTACAGTTTGTGTCAAAACTACTAATGGAAATGAATGGAAGATTAAAGATGTTAGACATGTTCCTTCTCTTCGCAAAAAATTGAGCTCTACAAGACAATTGGATGATAAAGGTCACAACATTGCATTCGGACACAAACATTGGACGATCTCAAAGGGATCTTTGGTGGTTGCCAAAGGAGAAAAGGTTGGTACACTTTACTTGTGTACTGTCAGCACAAAACCTTCATCTTGTGCAACAACTACAAAAGTCAACAGGGCGGTGTGGCACTATCGGCTTGGGCATATGAGTACCAATGAAATGCAAATCCTTCAATCCAAGAAGCTTCAACACAACATGCAGAAGATGGGTATAATATCAAAAGTTCATTTTGGCTGCCAAAATTAGTCTTGAGACATCATATGCGTATGATGTCCACTAATGACTTTTTGGTCCAAATTCATTCCCAGTCATCCACAAGTCTCTAGCACTATATTTCAAGCACTTCTACCAATTTTCATGCAAAAATGAGTTCCGAATCACAGGTTTTTCTTTTTTTCCCGTTTGAGACACTCCGTCTTTTGTCTTTTGGGTGTCAAGAGTTGGTCAAAATTCTAGTTTCAATGTATACTTGGGGTAAAACCCCCCTCTAAACACACTGGTGCAGTGAGATTTTTTATATTTGGTCCCCAGATGCCCCTTGAGACATTATACGCGTATAATGTCTCAGTTTACAGAATTTCACTTTTTCTTCACAGAACCCTTACACTTGCCCTTTTATATGGTCATCATCAATTAGTCATGCAAAAATGTCAACAGAAAGCTTTTTATTGCATTTTTTCCTCAAAAGCAGACTTTCAGAGATTGTGAATGCAAACAAGCATTTTAGCAAATAAATCAATGATGTATAGCTCTAGATCAAAATCAGATTACTTACCTAAAGCTACTCCTACAAATCATATGGGGTTTTGCATCTATGAGTAGAAAAACGCTTCAATGCCACACACGGACTAGCAACCCTTTTATCACCTCACAAATCACTCGACCACCATAGCAACTACTCTTATCTACAAATCCTGACTAAATCTACCTACTCGCAGACCCTCGGCAAGACACACGCTTCTGGCTATCCACTTGATCTCGGAATAACCTCTTCTAGATCCACTTAAGAAAAATGCTTTCTTAGCCAAAACTAAAGCAAGCAACCATCACCCGAGTGTTAGTAGGAATACCTACCTAAGTCCTTGTATCCCCGGCAATGGTGCCAATGTTGCAGGAGCGAATCACACCACCCATAAAGTGCATGCAGCACAAACTCAATCAACATAATCCTACTCATACAACACTCTAGAAGGCCAACTAAACCACAACCTGGAATCTCACTACTCTCAACTACACCACCTAGCCACATACACACAATGGAAGGACTCATCAAATCATGCCAGAATCGTATGAAACTTAAGGAACACCATCCCCTCACTAGGATACACCTGTCCCAAAGCCTCTACACCCAAAACCCTAGCTCTAGACGCATCTGCAAAAAAACACATATAAAGACCGAGCTGAATTCTGAAAGTGCCCGGAACTTAAATCTATGAGTACCTATGCATAGCTTACATTGCTACGATTCTAATGACTTCTTGTATGCACAAAACAGACATTGTTTGATATACTTACAGCCGCAAATAGCACGTACATGCGAGAGCACGTTAGCTCCATTCTGCGAGGAATGCTTGGTGTTTTCGTATAGCTCTTGCTAAGGCTAGTGCAATGGTGCAGTCCAATGTGATGAGCGAGCGGGGAGTAGCGTCCGAATGGCTCACGTTGTATCTCTTTCTCTCTCACACACAATTGACGATAGCTTAAAACTTATGGTTATGATAAAAAGTTCTCCTTTACAAAATGACCTAGGTACCTTATATACTAAGGTCACCATAGGTAAAACTTAAAATAGAGTTTGAGGGGTAAAATGGCTTTGTATTTACAATTTTCACCCTGGCTTCTGCTACTAGACTACCTACTTAGTACAAATGATATTTCTAACCATAATCTGCAACATTTCATAACTCTATGAGAATAAGACTTTGTTGAGTTATGTCGTGTTGTTGACACAGCGGTCAACAATGTAGTACAAATTTGCAAGTTGTTATCACTTTCGCACTTGTAAAGGTGGTTTTTGATAATCACATAGTTTTTATTTTCGTCTAGATTGACTTTGATCTAGATCGTTGGCTCTATCCATAGCCTCAATATTCCATCCTTACCATGCTTGTATAGCCTCCCTATTATTAGCACAAGTGATTGGGTTTTCTTGATAACTGATGGCTACCAATTATCTGCAATGAACCAATGGTGAGCAAAGGTATTACATGTTTGCTTCATCTCGGCATCATCTCAATATTGAATAGATATGAATAAGGCAAATCATTTTCAACTCCATGAGGTGCTTCCCCATGAGTCAATCTAGACAAATGGTGAGCTCTCTGATGTGTAGTCCCCTTCTTGATTATGATGAAATTAAACTTAAGCAATAATATGATAAACCATTGAACAATTCATCCTGTATTGCATGGTTTGTTGACCAATTTTAATGGTGCTTGATGATTTACAAAGAATACAAATTTATTTTTGAGAAAGTAGTGTCTAAATTTCCTCATGGCATAGACCATTCCTAATCCTTCTCTTTCAATGGTCATGTAATTTCTTTCCACACTATTTATTTGTTTGTTAGAGTATCAGATGGGAGAATCCATGTTGTTATCTAGTGATTGTGCTAGGATACATCCAATTGTATATGCCGATGCATCAACATGGACATGAAATATCTTATCCAATTTAAGAGCTCTTAAAATTGGAGTAGAAACCAATCTCTACTTTGCTATAATGCTGCTTCGCACTCTTCAGTCCACTCGAACTATGATGAGAGTATAGAAAGGTTTTACAATGACTGTGTACATATAGATAAACCTTTTGAAATAACCATAGTGGCCCATAAAGGCTTGTACCTCTCTAACTTTTGTGGATCTTGGAAGAGAAACAATAACTTGTATCTTTTCAAGATCTGTGGAAATGCCATTTTTGGACACTATGTGCCCCAAAATCTTCCCTTGTCTTACCATGAAGAAATGTTTCTCCAGTTTTTTGCTTGCATGGAGGTAGTCAAGCAAGACGGGGCTTTGTAGGCTGGTGACTAGACGTGCTTTGTTTTTTTTTGGGGGTTGCTATTGTCTAAATGGTTCTATTTATTGATTATTCACATTACTCTGTTGACTACTTTGTAGATCTAATCTCCTTATGGGGATACATTTTCTGCTACCTAGATTAATTGTCTATCTCTGCTTGATAATGTAAAACTTGTGTAAATACTTCTTTTTTTAAAAAGGGGGGATTGTTTAACTTAAATGCTACGTTTGTTGGTTATGATTATGGATTCGGTTCATAGCATGAGATTGATTGAGCAAAATGTTTAGCTCCTTATCATGGTATGGTTTATTATGAAAAATGGAATTAGTAGACCTTGCCCAGTGACTTCATGAAAAGGAGCTCCTAGGAATAGCTTCAACTTCTTCATCATCATTTGAGAAATGCAGTTGCTTCACTCTCCCACTAGATTGGTAGCATCCTACCACAACTCCATCATCCTCCTTATTTCGCAACATCTCTTGTGTCTTCAAGGTTTCTCCTTCAACCCGTGGACGAGAAACCTATGCCTCTTTCTCTTGATGATGTCAATGATCTCCCCATGGAATTCATGCTTTGCAATGCCAAGAACTTTTCCTAGAGTAAACTCAATCTTGCTATTCAAAATCCTATCCTCCAAGACTTCCTTTTAATCTGTAGCAACCTCAATATCAGATTGTAGTTTATAAGTTGGGCCTTTTGTCTTACCTTTTGTTGGATCTTTCTCTTTCCTGTTGTAGACTCCTCCATGAGTACTTCAGGTGGAGATTCTCCTTATATCGGGGGTGTTTGGGAAGGCATTGAGTCACTTCTTCCCCCACTTCTAGAATCTCTTTTTAATGGTCCTTCATCAGCATTCTCACGTCTGCGCTTCTCTTATACAATAGCCTCATTTTGTTGGCATTTTTTACTGTAGGCATGCACTGACAATGAGTCCACTGGATCATTCCATCCTGTTTCTAAACGTATGCAATCACCTCCTTCATGTAGAATCTCCTTTGTAATCTTTTCCTTTTTAGTTAATTGCATGATATTTGGCCAAAGTTGACCATGATGGTCACTCATCTCTTCATCACTAAGATGCTCAATTTTTACTCCATAAGTAGCTGCCTCAACTGAAGAGGTGGCATGGTTAGTTGCCATATCTTCAACTAAGGTTTGCATTCCCCCCTTCCCAAAGTTAGTTCTCAAGGGTAGACCTGACTCTCTTAAGTGTATTTTACCATACTTAAAAAAGACAACATCTTTTGTCAAAGCATCACTGAAACTATCACAATCCCTTCTTACCTGGTCTATACTATCACACCAAATACATCTATTAACAAAACCTTCTTTGGGTTGTTGTCTTTGCCTAGGAAGTGGCCCCAATGGTTGGCCATTTTCTTCAAGCTTTGCAAGCTTCACCTTCAAGTCACGCATTCCCCTCACAAGCTCATCTAGCATGGACTCATCAAACTTAGGAGCTATAAACGTAGGCTTTACCATTTTGTCAAAAGTTGAGGTGAAAGAACTTATAGTGTTATCCACCATCTTGTCCCTTCTTCTTTGTCATTTGGCAATCACTGAGACAACACCTCCAACTTCATTCCAGTCGGTCCTTAGTCCTTTCTCAGCATCTTTATCTTCAAGAAGAAGCTCCAAATTTTCTTGAAACTCTTTGCGTGCAGCTTGTAAGAAAATATATGTCTTTTTTGCATCTAGTGTGGCCCTTTCTGTTGTCCTAGTAAGTCTTGCATAGAGCCGCTCAAATTTCCTAAGTAGCTCTTTTATTGATAGTCCTTGCTTTGGCTTGACTACCCATTCTAAGAATGTCCTTTTGGTCACTCTCTTAGAGTCCTCCATGAAATATTCCTCCTATAAAGCTACTTTGATTTCTTTACAGTTTCTCCCCTATCCATCTTTAATTCCCCTAACATGTTCCCTAATTTTTGGAGCAACAACTAGCTCAAAGTTTTGAATCATCTCACCTTCTGACACGCGATGCAGCTCCATCTCCTTCACATACTCATGCAAGTACTTGGTTACATATTTTCCATTGAACTGATCCATTTTGTTGACGACCGCTCATATGGATTTGGTTGCGGAAATCTCCCTTCTTTCAGTGGCATGTTGTTGTTACATGAACATTTCAAATGCTTAAAACATTTGCATTGTTGCTGGGTCAAAATGCATACCCTGTTGCTCAACATGATCACCCATGGTTACCCAAAAACTCTCATGTTGGTAGATTCACGTCGGGTTCACCAAAAATATGTCGAGAAATTTGCGGTCTTGCCAGGAAAGCAACGGGCTTTTGGCTATGAGAGTTTGTGAGGGAAGTCCAAAAACTATATGAAGGAGTTAAACCATACATACCATGAAGTCTAGGGTGTGGAAGGAAGTGCAATCAAAGAAGCCCCACTCTTTCTCTCTTGCACTCACACAAAGAACACAAAAGAGAATATCAAAACAACACAAAAATGCAAACATCAAGGATTTAGTCATATTGTATCATGGGTAATATGAAAGGGTTAATAGATTAGTTAATGGTGTTCAATATTTTTCGACCAAACAGGCTATGAATTGTTCTTTGGAATTGTAGGTTTGTGCTTACCATAATTGTAGGTTTGGAATGAAAGAGGTTTGTTCTTTGGAATTGTAGGTTTGTGTTTTATCTAGTCATTGGAATTAATTGTGTGTACAAATGCTCTTGGTTCATAGTAAGATAACTACACTTACGTCAAAAGAAAAGTTATAGTCTATAAGGGGTAGTATGATGGCATCCGGTGAAACAAGTATTTCATTGAGCCTTTCTGAGCCAAAGGGAAACACTATACGTTGTTGAAAGTATATTCTACGGCTAATCCATACGTTAATTGTAATAGATTGCACAAAGTGAAAGCGATGGAAATTCACATCATGTGGATTTTTCATCTAGGATAACTCTAGTATGTGCAAAATGTAGATATGAGAGAAGTGAAGAGAAGAGAAGTTTCTCTCCCAAGTCCTATTCTTGCCCTTAAGCAATAAGGATACTTCGGAGAGAGATGTACATGTAGCAAGGAGAACCTAGAATTTGTAGAGAGAGTGAATTTCTAAAAGTGAGAGAGATAGTTTGGTTAGAGAGAGAGAGAGACAAAATTAGAGATATATGTTGGATTAAAGATGAAAAAGAAAACAACAAGAATCAACAAAAGATCAAAGTAGAACACATCTTCCTTGACAAACCCTTCGGGAGTTATTCACCATTTTTTATGAAGAGAGAAGAAGAGGGAAGAATTCAAGCGTTGATTGATGCACCAAGTTTAAATCCTTCTTTGGTTAGAGCTTATCTTCCAAGGATAGCTTACAAGATTTGCTAGTCTTTCTGTAGGAGTAAGTATAGGCTTAGGCTTATATTTATGGCTAAGTACAATTAGACATTACTACTCTCACTTCCTCATGAATTCATCTTATGAATGGTTTACAAGGAAGAAGAGGTTCCCTTTTATAGGTGAAGGGAACCCCCAAGGGTTACACAAAAAAGAGAAGAGCTAGTGCAAACAGGAACTGGCAAAGTTTGAAGTGAGTTGTCCCTGCATGATGTGGGCAACCGGGGTCCAGTATTTTGATCATATCTCCTCAACCATGGCTCCAAATAAAAAAATAAAAATAGGGGCAAAAAAATCAGCTCATAAGCTACGACTCCCATTCTATAAATGTTTTTCAATTTGGATTGGAACCTTGTGTAAAAGTTCATCAAAATAGGGTACAATTTTGGTAGTAGCAAAAGTCTTCTTGTGGTCCCTTTAGCCTAGACTTTCATTTGATTCCAATGAACACCTCATGCAATATGAAAGCACGACATTGCTCCTTGACAAATTTTGTAATCATGATTGCAATAATGTATTAAAATAGGTGTATCTTTGAGAATCATGCAAGCTAGTGTCCCACTAGGATTTGATTCCTTCCTAGTAGCTATTAAAAAGAAATATAAGAAAAATACATAGAATATATATATATTAAAAGTTACCCTAAATATAGGATCTAGAAAGGGTGTAAGATAATAATGAGATAGTAAAAAGAAAGAACCAATGCTTTTTGTCCCTAGTTAAAGAGGTGGAGCTATTGACGCTTTTCCCCATAGTACTTTTTGATGGTAAAGTAAGAATATGTTACCCTTGAGATAAATAATAGGATGATATAGAACTCTTTATTATTATGCATATGTACATTATAAAAAATATATTTTTATAGAACTCTTTATTATTATACTTAGATATGCATATGTACATTATAGAAAATATATTTATGTATTTAAAAATTCACAAGATAGACCTTGTAGCATTCGTCTCCACTATGTCTGTGTCACAACACTACGGCGTAAGAAAGAGTTTGTTTTGGCCAGGACTAAAGCATGATATGTTAAACTATGTTACAAGATATTTTTAACATGTCAATGTATTAAAGATGAACAAATTGGATACCCCGGTAAGCTTAAGTCTATTGATGCTCCACAAATGAAATGGAATGCATATCCATGGGCAAAAGCATGAAATGGTGGTCATTATTTTCTACCTTCCAAGTACTTTCAAGAAAAATGGTCACATGGTAAAATATTCTTGAAAAAGATTAAAAACTATCGGAGATTACATGTTTACATCCCTCTCATCAAGAGCTTTATCCTCATATGTGACACATCATGTACATCTCTATTTTAGACATTAAGTTGAGTGTCCATATGTGTACAAGGTAGTGTCAAAGACACTACTTCTTGAACACCTTTTCATGCTTTCACCCCCATGGATTTTATTACAAGACTTCCTACATCTCTGGGATATGACTCTATTTTTGTGGTTGTTGATATGCTTACAAAAATTGACCCATTTATTCCCAGTCAAGACAACGTTTACGACTAAGGATATAGCTCAAGTCTTCGTGAAAGTTGTTTTCTTGTATCACGGTTTAACTTGATGGATAATTTTTTATCGTGATGCAAAGCTCACCTCTAATTTTTGGAAAGCTTTATTCTCAACTATAGAAACCCAGTTAGCCTTTAGCACTGCTTATCATTCTCAAACTGATGGGCAGACAGAAAGCAGACAGAAAGAACAAATCAAATCATTGAAGAATGTCAAGAGCTTATTGTATGCATGAACAGAGTGAATGGACTAGATATTTGTATTTGGTTGAATTAGCGTCTAATTCATCATTCCAACGCTCAATTGGGATGTCTCCTTTTCAAGCATTGTACGGACAAGAGTGTCTTACTCCGCTCAAATGGACAGACCCTCTCATACGAGTTCAAGCATCCAAAGAAATATTGAATGAAATGCAACTGCAAACCGATCTTATACGATAGGATATTAAGACTGCTCAAGATAGACAGAAGAGTTATGCTGACCCAAGGATGATCTGCTAGACTTTTTGAAGAGTAAGATATGGTATTTCTGAGAGTTAAACCCACACATAGTTCTTTATCAATGGGGAAGTGTACGAAGCTAAGTGCTAAATATTGTGGACCTTTTGTAATTATAGAGTGGATTAATGATCAAGTTTTTAGACTTGATGTTTTTCACATCAGCTTAGTTAAGAAGTATGTACCTGATCCGCAACATATTCTTGATGATTATCTATTATCTACCTCTACTGATGAGACTTTTGAAGTATTTTTCAAGGTAATTCTTTAGAGCAGAACCAAGCCTCTGCGTAATTGAACCATTATTGAACACCTTGTTAAATGGTCAATGTATCCTCCGGAGGATTCCACTTGGGAACATGATGATGTAATGCGACTACATTATTCAGATTTCATGTCAAGCTGAGGACACCTCAAATTTTTTCAAGTGTGGGACGATGTAGAATCCTCAATTTTTGGGTCTCTTTAAAAAATTAAAAAAATAGCTTTCAATATCTACTTTGCCAAATTTTGACTTAAGATGCTTGTTGACAGTATTGAAAGGTTCTAAATTAAAAAGGAAGGTCGTTTCCATGTTCCAGTAGGTTAGACAGACGTTTGGTTAAGTTTGAAAAAATCCGGCACGCATGATTTCTTATTGCAAATCAAGCTTAATCTTGACACACGCATCATTTATTAGTCAAAATCAACCATCAATTTCATTCCAAAACAATCAAATTAGGTAAAACAAGGTCGGATCCTTGATCTACGTGTTCCAGGGAAGCCATGGTCCAATTTTATAAAAATTTTCTTTTTGAGTGCTTTTCACTCTATTTTTAGATTTTCATGATTTTTAGTGCTTTTTAGTGAAAAACGAGTCCGCTTTATTATTCCAGTGGACGAGGGGAACTCGTGGTTTGATTCTAGAAAATTTTGCTTTATTTTTCTTTTTACGCTTTTTTTAAGCTTTTTGTGCTTTTTGGCGTTTTTGAAAAAATATGTGCTTTTTATGATGACCTAAACATAAAAATATTAATTTTTGTCTCCAGTCAGATTTAAAAATGGTCACCCGGAGTAAAAAGGGGACCAAATGAGATTTTTACGATAATTATTTTATAAAAAGTGGTACTGTAAATATGTTGGGGTAGTACAAGAAAGTCATAATTATATCGAGACATTACGGTGGCGGCATAGTCTAGCTACGGTTTCCATTAGTTGGCCAGATATTGTTTAGCTGGCCAGATACTATTTATTTGGCCAATTTTGCTATACAAATTGAATGGTAAGTGGGACTGTTGACCACCAAAAGTAGGAGGCTTATCCTGGCTGGGAAGTAGCGCTACCTATAGCTTGGGACACACTCCGGGCAGTTGGAGATCCTATAAATTGGCATAGAGTTCTTAGTTTTCAGGTCGTCTGTTGCGTCTACTACCACAAGGCTATACATATCTATTATACGGAGTGGTGCAAACTCTTCATCACCATCTCCATAAGCTCTTCTCTCTCTCTCTCTCTCTCTCTCTCTCTCTCTCTCTCTCTCTCTCTCTCTCTCTCTCTCTCTCTCTGTGTGGACACTCTCTCTCTACTTGCTTACTATCTCCTCTCTTGTTTCACGGTGTACGTGCTCTTCGAAAGCTTTCGTGGCGGATACCTCTACGTATCTCTCATCACCGCTCTTTTGCAGCAAAGCAAGAAGCCTTTCAACAACCCCTAATCGATTATTAAAGCACGGTGAGAAGCTCTAAACTCCATAGCCATCATCTTCTTCTCTCTATGTCATTTTTCTGAGTAGTCTTTTCTCGCATACGAGTGCATGTATGGACTCCATTGAGTGTGTATGAAGTTACCCCATGATTATTTCATCGTGTTTAACACACTTATTTATGCACATGATGCGTTTATGATCACGTGCGTTTATGATCACATGCGTGCATAAAAAGCGCTTTTCGTTTCACGTCATAGAGGCGGTAAGAACATTGTTTTGGTCATAAATCACAAACGGTTATGAATTAGCCCGAACCCTAAACTAGACAAAACACATCGTTTAGAACATTGTCTCTCTTTGGTGTCATATGAAAAATACGCACGAGCTAAGAGATATGGTCAAAAAACAGCTTGTTGCCCATTGCACAACCAAATTTTTTGACTCCGAGATCCTTGCAGAACCACTACATAGATTCACCGGATGGGCAAACCCACTTAACCAATTGAAAAACTTGATGAAACTTGATGATAGATGAATTTAGGTCTCTGTTATCACCTTGGGAATGTAAGTTATTAAAACTGGTTTTACATACACATAAAGGGGTGCTATCAAGGACGGGTAAGAGTCAATAGTGAAAGGGAGAAGAATCGTATGTATTGTGGACTTAGAGTCAACAAAATATTATTAAATTCAAGCATAATTCACTTGTGGACACAAGGCTTGCACATGGAGTCAAGAGGGGACCACCTCGATGACTTTTGGAAGGAAAAAGACGAACACATATTTTTGTGGGATATTTCTCTATTTTTTCCATTCCGAATTGGAAAAAGTTTTCAACAAAAAAGTTGTAGGCGTTGAGCTGATCTTTTTTTCCTATTTTATTTATAACTATTGGAGCTACGGTTTGGGAGATATGCCCAAAATGGTGGAGCCTATCTGTTCAAAATAGGAAGAAGTCATGGTTATCCAACTCCACACACATAATTTCTTATAGGTTTCTTTCCATTATTGCTTGATTTTCTCTTATTTTATCAAGATTATCTCAAATATTTTAAGGAAGCTCTTGAACTCAAGCTATGGAAGGTGGCATGGAGACAAAGCTCGCCATGACGAAGGTAATTAGGAGAAAGTTGGTCAATAAGCAAGACACATGGAGCTCTCTCATTGGGGGAATGCCCCTAACTGAGGTTACTTTGTAATAACTCCTCTTGCTCATAATCTCTTCTCTAATCACTCTCTTGGCCTATAAAAGGAGGCTTTCTCTTTTGTAAACAGGAAGTCAAAGCTTTGACACACTCAAGCTTTGAGAAACACAATCAAGCTCTAGCACTCATGCTCTCATATGTACATCCTTATCTATGTACCTCTATGCACACATAGTTCTACTATGGCATAGTATTGGCTATGGTCCTTTGTTTTGGTTTCTTAATGGCCAAGAGGTTAGAGTTACCATACACACATGAGCTTGTGAGATGTTGATTATGTGCAACTCCTCTTGTGAATGTTTGTATGGTGTCTATGAAGCCTATATTAATGAAGCTCTGATGATCTCTTCCTTTCCCTCTCTCTTCTTCTCTCACATTCTCCTTGTGTTATGTGCCATCCTCTTACCATGCGTCCTAGATGCATTCCAAGCTAGGTGGTGCCCCTATTGTGTACCTCCCATGATGAGGCTATTGTGCACAGTCTAGGTGTAGAGGCCACCGGTCTGTTTTGCACTTCCCTCTCTCAGCAGCATTCAAGGTCTTATAGTCTACACATACCTGCCATTTCCCGTTCTTCTTTGGTGTAATAAAAACAGGTGAAACCCAGTCATACTCTTTCACTGGATAGATAATACCTACCTCGAGTAATTTGTTGATCTCTTGCCATAGAGCCTCCTTTTGAATATCTCCCAACCTCCGTAGCAAGTTTCTTGAAGGAAAATGCATCAAGGACAGTCTGCACAATTGAACTGTTAGAAATGACTTCACCTCCCTACAGAAATTATTTTCTCATTAATATACTTGATACCAGCAAGGAAATGTGTCCATGTCAATTTCCTCTTGCATAATCACTAATTCTAGCTCTTTACACAACCGTGAATGTAATTTATTCCAAATGCTCTTTTGTAATCCCACATTGGGTACTTATCCCCATCCAATATATCCTCAGCATCAAACATCTTGAAAACATTTGTGTTTTTGTCAACCATGGCAAGTGACTACACCTTATTTGAAAAATTCCCAGAAAAAGGAAAAACAAAGTAGGACAAACATGTGCTATGTAGCCCAACCCAAAGAAGACTGTAAGGGACCTATTCCATAGAAAATTACACTGGCAAAACTTTTACACAAAAGGACAAAATTGCATGTGGAATACTGTTTGTAGTGGAAACAGAGGCCGCAATGAGCCCTAATCAATTTTTTGAGCACATAAACTCTATGGGCCATCTCAAAGTATTTGTCAACCTACTGACACTCACCAAATCTCACCGGAAAGTGAGCAGGTGGGTGCTGGTGACACTAGCGACTATGCCCAAGAAGACACAACCTACTATGATACCAATTATTGGAATAATTGTTGGAATCTATTCAAGATATATTGTTTTTATGATAGTGACAGATTTAGGACCCCTACTTTGCGACGATCAGACCAAGAGAAAGAGAGGCTATCTGAGGGCTATACAAAGTTTGCATGCTACTATACATGCAAATCCTCAAATTCATAGATAGTTGTTCCCAAGAAACTAGGAGAGCCCCGTAAGTAGTAGCATGGATGCCTTTAATCCTATCCAAAATGTCCTCCAACATGTTGAAGTCTCCCCTAATACGCCACTTTCTATGTGTGAGGCAAGGACTCCACAATATGTGACCAAAACTTATCCCAT
The DNA here is from genome assembly GCF_014529385.1 of Adiantum capillus-veneris. Taxonomy (NCBI): domain Eukaryota; kingdom Viridiplantae; phylum Streptophyta; class Polypodiopsida; order Polypodiales; family Pteridaceae; genus Adiantum; species Adiantum capillus-veneris. Next base: position 125,280,932 of record NC_140958.1, read on the forward strand.
GCACTTGCATGATTGGGCACATAAATGTTCAAGATGCCCAAAAGCCTATACCTTGAACTTGCACGATGACCCACTGGGCCCTACTTGGCACAATAATTCATTTTCCCACAATGGCTTGTTGAGATGAGTCTACAATAGTCATACAGACACCTCCCTAAATGCTGCTAGGCCGAAAAGCAACTAGCCAAAAGTTCTCATAGAGGCCACAGAAGATCTATTCATAACACCAAATCGAAATCTCACAAAGGTGGTGCTCTTGAAGCATAAGAATACCTATTGTGCCACCCACAAGGAATTTCTGGAGCTCCTATTGCAAACGACCCCTCTCGTGCCAAAACTAGTGTCCACCTAGGCCCTGCACATTTCATGAGACAATCCTCATGGGATCAATGAGAGAAGAACAATGCTACTAGGACAACCAGCATCACAATCTTGAAGGATGGATTTGATATCAGGAATAATCCACATCCAAGCAACCTTGAAAGAGGCGTGTTCGAAATGGTTGTCCAACCCAATCCTAAGAAGAAGGTGCAATTCATATAGCTGCATCCTCTATCCAAGAATTCTTATGTACTGTTACATAACATGGAGCACTTTGAATGTGTACAAATAAGTGTACCACACTTTGTCTACATCTTGTTGCATCAAGTGGCATCACACTAAACTTGGCTAGTGGACAAAAACTTTCTTAATCAAGTGTGTCACTCTCGAGTCCCCTATGTGGTAGAAGACTCAAGAGCCTGGACCTAGGGCCAATGTAGTATTGTATGTAGAGTCCACTATATCTGATCCCCACCACATAGTAGGTTTGAGAGACCAACCACTCTATCCAAAGCCTCAACACCTATGGCAGCCAAAAAGAGAACATGTACTTTGAAACAAGCTACCTCAAGGTCTACAGATGGATCGCTAAGAAATTGTGTAAAGTCATAGTAAAAGAAAATCCCATTACTAGTGAATGTCAAAACTGCTCAACTCGCAAGGGATTGATCACAAAAGAAGAAGCTTGCAATAGAAGGGGCATCCTCAGGTAGGGTTTTTCCTCTCAAGATAACAACTCGTCCCAAAGCATTTCCAAGAGATGGATGAGCTATTGAGGAGTGTCCACTCTCCTGATCTAAAGGTGCAAGCAGGAAGGGTCAAGAGATGAGGCCGAGGGGTGAGTGGGAGAGTTAGGGGCTAGAGGAGGAGGGGGAGGGGGAGGCGGGGGTGGGTGGCTACTCAATATTATGATCTACCTATAAAGGGTCAAAACAGTTCCCTATAGTTTAAACCCATTGTTGTTGGCACATCATAGGTCAACCACAAGGGGGCCTAGTGTGGCAAGACCATCCTTGATGGCGGCGCCTTTGACCCTACTACTAGCAATTAGCTGACTAGTCACCCATCTCTAAAGAAGTGCCAGCATGTGCACCCTGGGTCTCTATCTACTATGCCTCATGAGCCTTGGAAGGTTTAGCATGAAATGAGGGTCACGATTTCCAGCAAGGACAAACCTTCTCAAGATGGCCCATTTGTTTGAATATGAAGCAATAGTTTAGGAGCCCCAATACTCCATGCTCTGGTGGAGCTAGCGGCCACTTGACCTAGGTAGAGGGACTACCTTCAAGAGAGTGTGGGTGTCCTGAACCAAAAGGCGCATTGTAGGTATGCCTATGGTCTTTGGAGTCACTGATGCGTGGAGTCTCCAAGAACTGTCCCAATCTCAAAACCAATCTTGGATAGAAATAAGAGGTACTCTCTCCTCTAGTCAAGAAAGAAAATTGATGTGGAAAAATATGCTTCCTCAATAAGAACATCCAAAGCTGAGTCAAAACCATGGCACCACCATTGGAATGAGTGTTGATGGCTTGGATGGCCAACGAGCTCATCAAAATCACCTTGAAATTTATCTTAGGAATCTTAAACTCTATTTGGCACTATCCTTGCTCAAGAAACTGTATGCCAATAATCTTTCCCACTAGGGTGAGTAACGATAATCATACAAATGATCGAGGTCACACATCTTGCCTCTAGTTAGGGTGACTTCCAATAATGTTATAGATGACAGAGATGGCTTGAAGTCTTTCTTTCTCCATTAGTGATAGAGTAAGCTGGCTGGTGGGCTCTATAGGGTCACATGAAGGGGCTTTGTATGAGTCCCTTAGGGGTGGAGCATGAGCATCCATCGGTGTCTACTGTTGTGAAGGAAGGGGGAAACAAGTTGACGATGATGAAGGTGGAAACAATACAAAGAGGAAGATCAAAAAGATCTTCAAAAAGAAGGGGAGGGGGGGAGAAAAACAACGAGGACAGGATAAACAATGCAAGGAGGGGGCAGAGGGAGAGCTACAGTGAGCCAAGGACTCTACCGAGAGAATTTTTTTATGGGAAAACTTTTGTGTGTCCCAATATCTCCTCTCCTTTCCCCCCTTTTCTTTGCCAAACTCTTCACTTTTAGATCATGCATGCACTAAGAAAACGTTTTGCTCTTATCTCCTTCACCAAAAACCGAGTGTTGCATAGTAAAAACCTGTTACAACCTGCCAAAGACTACTTGTTTTTCTCTATTGTGTGTCGTGTTTCTTTCTCCCAAAATAGAAAAGTTTTTTATCTTAAGCCCCACAAATCCTGACTAGACATTGCCTTCAGTGTGTGTGTGTGTGTGTGTGTGTGTGTGTGTGTGTGTGTGTGTGTGTGTGTGTGTGTGTGTGTGTGTGTGTGTGTGTGTGTGTGTGTGTGTGTGTGTGTGTGTGTGTGTGTGTGTGTGTGTGTGTGTGTGTGTGTGCATGTGCGTGTGAGTGTGCATGTGTGAATCTTTCCTTGCATAACAGTGGCCCTCACGGGCCTTCCATGTTTGAACCCACCCCCTATAGGTGGCAACAAGATACCAAGGGTCCACTAGCAGCACTATCACCCACCATAAATAGAAGTCACCCCCATGCCCATCCACGACATGGGTAACAACCAACCCTACAGCCTACAATCAAAGAATGTGCATTCCAATTGCATAATCTCTTATTCAATAACTGCATACAAGAAACCAACATGTTTCTTTAACCTACAGTGACCTCAATTGCATGGTAAAGTCCATCAGGGCTATGCATAAGCACAATGTTTCCACGCATGCATGATACAACCTCGGTATCATGCTTACTTGATCAAGTTGTTTACAAAATGAAGACAGTATAAAAGACAACCCGCGTGCAATGGAAATTGCAAAAAATGGAGAAAAATGGTCAATCAACAGAGGACTGAAAACTTTAGCTCATGAAGTCGATGCTATGTTGAAACTCTAGCTGTCTCTTTTTTGGAAATCCTCATAAGTACATCAAGGGAATTCTGCAGTGGTCATGATATCCTTTTGAATCGAACAAGGAGCACTAACATAGAAAACATGCAACACATCTTGCACCAATATAACTTCTCTCACTAGATTTTCCTGCATGCTTTTTCACAATGCAATGCTATCCTTTCATTGAAGTCCTTGGTGGTTAATTTTGACCTTCATCTAACATGCTTTCCATCTCTAAATTATGCATGAAAAGAAGTAGGGTTTGTTCTCCATTTCCCACTAAGGAGACTATCCACACATGTTGTTTCATTTCTGCCTTGCAATAAAAAACCATTTCTTGTAGCATCTCTACTTCCTATGGTAGTTGACACATTCCCTCTTCCACAACCCACATCCTTGGGGTACGTCCAAGAGTTCTAATACTCATTTTATCAATTTTCCAAGCAGAAGTATTTTTATTGTTGCAAAACCATATGGATATCTCAACAATTCCTTCTCGATTTCTACTCACTACTTTATATTTTCTCCTCTCCTTCCCTATATGCAAGGTGCAAGATTTCCATTTTGCACATAACTGCCTAAATTGTTGTTTAAAAAGAAACAACAATGTCCTTTCTCTCCACGGAGCACGCCAAAACAAGTCATTTTTTGTCAAGCTTTGTGCACCTAATCTCCCAAACTGTTTGCAGTAGCATCTATTCCGGCCAAGATTTAAAAAGGCAAAAGCATCATGCTTGTAATGTGACATGGTGTTAACTAGGGTGGTGAGAATAACAAATTGTGGTCTATAGCTATCTTCTTCAAGAATTTCATCCACGTCAATAAAGATTGGTCGTGTTTTTTGTGCATAGATTTCCCTTATTGTATCTCTATTCATCTCCAAGTTTGGTATTTTCATTTGTAGAATTGTTGATTGCATTGACTGAGGTTTGTTTCCAGGAGTGTCTTGGTGAGCTGGAGGTAGGAGGGAGATTTTTGAGGGAAGATGTTGTATTCATGCTATTCAAGTTGATGTTCATGTAGTAACTCATGAAACTGTTTTGTGTTATTTTCATGCTCTATTATGCCAGAGGCTAGGTAGGGCATCTACCGCTCGCTCTTACCCATGATGATTGATAAATAAATAGAGAAGATCATGAAGATCCGCCGCCACCACCAAGAGCAATAAGAGTTTCCATGACTTGGAAAATGACTAATTAGAGTCCTCAGTTAGAAGAAGAGTCCATAGCCATAGCAGTAGCCCCCCCACAAGACGAAGACAAACAAAGACTTACAAGAAGCAGATCTAGCTGGAGAAGTATAACCCCATTTTGATATAGTAGATGAGAAGATAAGAAAAGCTAATGGAATGCAAAAGGTGGATAAAATGGGCTAGAATAAAGCAAAGAGTACCACCACCTATGCATATGGAAGATCCATCCCAAAGTGCACCCTGCTTAGATTAGGAGCATGAGGGTTTGAGCTACAATGGGGCCTATAAGGAGACTTTGAGAAATTTAAGCAGTCAAATCCCAAGAATTGAAGGACAAAGAATCCTATGCAATTGAAGGGAATCCATAAGCCGTGTGAAAAACACTGAGGGTGGCATTTTTTTGAGCAAAGTTTGTGAAAACCATGATTCTAAATGCTTGACCAAGTTGTTTATAAAATGAAGCTAGTATAAAAGACAACACTAGTGCAATGGCAATTGCAAAAAATGGAGAAAAATATTCCATCAATAGAGGACTGAAAACTTTAGCTCATGAAGCCGATGCTATGTTGAAACTCTAGCCCCCTAGAGTAGCTCTACTTTTGTTAGTGCAGCGTGATGCACAAACACATGAGGTGTAGAGTCTAATCTAAGGACACAAAAATACACATAGTACATGTACCTGCTTGGCATAAGCATGAGGCATAGGCTATCTCTTTTTTGGAAATCCTCATAAGTACATGAAGGGAAGTCTGCAAAGGTCATGATATAGGTCACCCCCTTTTGAATGAAACAAGGAGCACTAACATAGAAAACATGCAACACATTTTGCACCAATATAACTTCTCTCACTAGCTTTGCTTGCATGATTTTTCACAATGCAATGCTATCCTCTCATTGAAGTTCTTGGTGGTTAATTTTGACCTTTATCTAACATGGTTTTCATCTCTAAATTCTGTAAAAAAAAAGTAGGGTTTGTTCTCCATTTCCCACTAAGGAGACTATCCACACAAGCTGTTGTATTTTTGCCTTACAATAAAAATCCATTTTTTGTAGCATCTCTACTTCCTATGGTAATAGACACATCCCCTCTTCCACAACCCACATCCTTGGGGTAGGTCCAAGAGGTCAAATACTCGTCTCATCAATTTTTTAAGCATAAGTATTTCTATTGTTGCAAAACCATATAGATCTCTCAACAATTCCTCCTCAATTTCTACTCACATCTTTATCTTTTCTCCTCTCCTTCCCTATATGCAAGGTTCAAGAATTCCATTTTGCACGTAACTGCCTAAATTGTTGTTTATAAAGCAACCTCAATGTAGTTACCCTCCTTGGAGCACGCCAAAAGAAGTCATTTTTTGTTGAGCTTTGTGCACCTAAATTCCCAAACTGTTTGAGGTAGCATCTATTCCGGCCAAGATTTAAAGAGGCAAACATCATGCTTGTAATGTGACATGGTGTTAACTAGGGTGGATAACAAATCATGGTCCATAGCTATCTTCTTCAATAATTTCATCCACGTCAATAAAGATTGGTCGTGTTTTTAGTGCACTATTTTCCCTTATTGTATCTCTATTCATCTCCAGGCTTGGTATTTTTATTTCTAGAATTGTTGATTGCATTGACTTAGGTCCGTTTCAAGGAGTGTCCGAGGGAGGTAGAGGTAGGAGGGAGATTTTTGAGGGCATTGTATGTGGGAAAGATGAAGATGTTGTATTCATGTTATTCAAGTTGATGTTCATGTAGTAACTCATGAAAATTATTTGTGTTATTTTCATGCTCTATTATGCCACAGGCTAGGTAGGGTATCTTCCACTCGCTCCCACCCAAAATAACTGGTAAATAAATAGAGAAGATGATGAAGATTCACCACCACCAACAAGAACAACAAGAGTTTTCATTACTTTGAAAATGACTAGTTAGAGTCCCAAATTAGAAGAAGAGGCCATAGCCATATGAGTAGCCACCCTACAAGATGAACACATAGAAGGCTTACAAGAAGCAGACCTAGCTAGAGAAGTCCAACCCCATTATGATACAATAGATGGGAAGTTGTAAAAAGATAAAGGAATGCAAAAGGTGGATAAAATGGGCCAGAAGAAAGCAAAGAGTGCCACCACCTATGCATATGGAAGAGCCATCCCAAAGTGCAACCTGCTTAGATTAGGAGCATGAGGGTTTTGAGCTAGAATGGGGCCTGCAAGAAGACCTTGATAAATTTAAGCAATCAAATCCCTAGAATCGGAGGACAAAGAATTCTTTGCAATTGGAGGGAATCCATAAGCCGCGTGAAAAACACTACGGGTGGCATTTTTATGAGCAAAGGTTAGGAAAACCGTCATACTAAATTCTTACTTGATCAAGTTGTTTACAAAATGAAGCTAGTATAAAAGACAGCCCTAGTGCAATGTCAATTGCAAACAATGGAGAAAAATATTCCATCAATGAGGACTTAAAACTTTAGCTCGTGAAGTTGATGCTATGTTGAAACTCTAGCCCCACCTAGTCCCTAGTGTAGCTCTACTTTTGTTAGTGCAGCTTGATGCACAAACTCATGAGGTGTAGAGTCTAATATAAGAACACAAAAATACACATAGTACATGTGCCTGCTTGGCACGTGCATGAGGCATACGGTGTCTCTTTTTTAGAAATCCTCATAAGTACATCAAGGGAAGTCTACAATGGTCATGATATAAGTCACCCTCTTTTGAATCAAACAAGGAGCACTAACATAGAAAACATACAGCACATCTTGCACCAATATAACTTCTCTCACTAGATTTTTTGCATGGTTTTTCACAATGTAATGCTATCCTCTCATTGTATTCCTTGGTGGTTAATTTTGACCTTCATCTAGCATGCTTTCCATCTCTAAATTCTGCACGAAAAGAAGTAGGGTTTGTTCTCCATTTCCCACTAAGGAGACCATCCACACATGTTGTTGCATTTTTTCCTTGCAATAAAAATCCATTTTTTGTAGCATCTCTACTTCCTATGGTAGTTGACACATTCCCTCTTTCACAACCCACATCCTTGGGGTAGGTCCAAGAGGTCTAATACTCATCTCATCAATTTTCCAAGCATAAGTATTTCTATTGTTGCAAAACCATACGGATATCTCAACAAGTCCTCCTTGATTTCTACTCACAACTTTATCTTTTCTCCTCTCCTTCCCTATATGCAAGGTGAAAGAATTCCATTTTGCATGTAACTGCCTAAATTGTTGTTTATAAAGCAACCACAACGTACTTCTCTCCATGGAGCACGCCAAAACAAGTCTTTTTTTTTCGAGCTTTGTGCACCTAATCTCCCAAACTATTTGAGCTAGCATCTATTCTGGCCAAGATTTAAAGAGGCAAATGCATCATGCTTGTAATGTGACATGGTGTTAACTAGGGTGGTGACGATAACAAATTGTGGTCTATAGCTATCTTCTTCAAGAATTTCATCCACGTCAATAAAGATTGGTCGTGTTTTTTGTGCATAGATTTCCCTTATTGTATCTCTATTCATCTCCAAATTTTCATTTCTAGGATTGTTGATTGCATTGACTTAGGTATGTTTCAAGGAGTGCCCGAGGGAGCTGGACGTAGGAGGGAAATTTTTTAGGGCACTGTATGTGGGAAAGATGAAGATGTTGTATTCATGCTATTCAAGTTGATGTTCATGAAGTAACTCATGAAAATTATTTGTGTTATTCTCATGCTCTATTATGCTAGAGGCTAAGGGCATCTACCACTCACTCCCACCCAAAATGCCTAGTAAATAAATAGAGAAGATGATGAAGATCGACAGCCACCACCAAGGGCAGCAAGAGTTTCCATGACATACACGCTACGACATGTGTGTTACATTCCTCAATTGAGATAGAGCTTGATCTCAGTAAGACAGTTAGCAGAATTTGGTTGTTAGATATTGCTTAGAGAGCGGTCTTTCTACATGCATTGCGCTTCATTAGTGATTACTGGAGGAGCCCGCAACGGCCTGGTGTATCCTATGCATGTGTCTGAGGTTTGAGATAGTGTAGTCTTGATGTTGTTGCTAGCATGCTTTGAGCGAGAGAGAGACATGTCTCTTTCGCAGGTGAGCTCCACCATTTTCACAAGATAGAGCATTTAGCTGCGCAAGATGTGCTAGTAGACTCTGTAGAGACAGAGATAGAGCGGCAGTGCTCTAGTGAGACATAGTAGGTGTTGTCAGACTTTGTGCAGATAGAGGTAGAGCAAGTATTCTCCCTAGAGACATAGATAGAGCTGACATATATGGAGTTCTTTGATATGATCATGCTAGAGGTAGATGAGTTGGTACTACAACGCATAGTTTTGCCTATGGGTAAGAGGGATGTAGCTTCCCTAGTGTCGGTGTTGACACATCCATATGCGATGGGTAGTCCTCATGATGCAGTGATTGTAGATAGTGTATGGGAGGTGAGTACAGCTAGGTTTGTGCATATTTTATCAGCATTTGGGTGTCTCATGTTCGACTTGTTAGTGTCAAGGCCCAATCTAGCAGTTGTAGTGGGAGCATTTGCAAGAGGGATAGTTAGTTGTGCGGTGACTGACTCTATCATGATGCTTCGTGGAGCTTTGCATACCATATAGAGTAGTCTATAGGGTACGCACACTCTCCTACCACCAGAGCCGATATGACTGCGTCGTGTAGATCGACAGAGCGAGCCAGTGGGTATAGGTTGAGAGAGACTCTCGCCTAGTTTCTTGTACATACTAGGAGTTTAGCTAGTAGGTATCACTTAATTGCACATCATGTTTAAGTGGGATATTGTTGGGGTAAAGACGCTACGCCTTTTGCCCGGGCCGGACGTCCAGTGTTCGGTCGCTCTCTCACGTGTGTACATACCCTTATTTGTTTGATCATGAGTTTTCACTCTTCTACAAGGTTGAGGTTATCGAGCATCACACTACACCTTTTGGTTGTAACAGGTATCTCCAATCATTATTAAGAATGGAAGAATACAGTCATGGTTGATCTTGCAGCCAAATTTATGAGCAATCAACATGGGAGTGCCTTTGATAAAAAAACTAGTGGATGCAGCTCAATTTGTAGTTTTTGAAATGCAAACTCTAAGCTTAAAGTTGAGTAGAGATTCAAGAAGGGAAAAAATTGTGTGCAAAACACGACCAATCATTATTGACCCATAAGAAACTCTTGAGGAAGAACGCCATAGACCTAAGTTTGTTATTGTTGCCTCCCCAATTAAAAGTAACACCTGAGCTGATTTTGTGTATCAAAACTGTGGCCATACAAGAAGCTACCCATAACAGTTTGGGCAATTTAAAGGACAACTTTTGGTAGGAGAATGACATGTTTCGTTGTTCTCCTTGGTGAGAAATAAAATTGCAATAGATTGATAATAGGAATTGAAGTAATGTTATACATGGAATTTTAGCACCCAGCTACTGAGGAAGGAGAAAATATTAAGTTATGGACACAAACCTCGAAGAAGTTGTTGAGGGATTTTTTGGATTTTGCAACATTAGCACACTCATGCTTAAAATATTGATGAAAGGGTTGTAGGACCTCCTAGGCCTACCCTCGAGACATAGGGGTTGTGGATGAAGGAACTTTCCTTCTACCATGGGAGGTTTAGTTGCTACAAAAAATGGATTCATTATGCCAGGCAACAATGCAACAACTCTGAGCAACCACCCATAAAGGAGAAGTGGAGAGTAGCCTAGTTCTTTTAGTGCTAAGTTTAGAGATGAAAAAAAAGGTGAGATCGATGTCAAAATTAACCAAGGAATTCCATGATAGGTTTGCATTGGGCTAAAGCATACAAGAAAAACTAGTAAGGAAAGTAATAGTGGGGTCAAATGCATCACATGTTTTGCACATTAGCACTGTTGGTTCAATTTAGAAGGGAGCAACTTCTAGAAACAAGACATCTAGCACCTAACGTACATGCCATGCAAACACATGTTTTTTTATGTTCTTTCATGTCCTCTGGTTAGACTTTGTAGATCGTGAATTTGTGCATCAATCTACACTAACAAAATTACAGCTATTTCAAAGGCTAGAGTTTCAACATAATCATGCGCTTCACAAGCTTCTTTTTCAATCCCACATGGAATGAAATTTTGTAGTGGACAAATTACAAAGTTGCCTACAATACTTTGTTGCAATTTTTTAGCCTAGATAACTTAAGAAAATATGCATTTTGTATCAAGTTTCTGATAAGCTTCGCTCAAAAAAATGTGTTGCTCGGTTTTTCTTGCTTGGAGTGTGGATCCCCCCTTCAACTTTTAGCATTCCAAACTCAACACATTTTAGGGAATAGCATTAGAATAGAAATGACAACAACCAATTGACCAAGTATCATGTCAAATGAGGTCAAACATGGATCACAATCCATGTACCTTACGATTTTTGGATGAGATTTTAGAAGTAGGTAGCTAGTACTATTTGAAGCACTTTTCCCGAATGACACACAACCTTCCCTTGGTACCTTAGCCCAAGGTACATTCTTCCACTGAGGTACATAGATCGCGATCCATGTTCCCTGCCATAGACTGCAACTAGAATCAAACCATCACTACTACTAGTCACAAGGAGCCTAGTGGTCTTTTCAAAATTGACCACTAGGACTTCATTCGAGGAATGTACAAGCTAAATTGGATTTTTTACGAAAACGACAATAATTTTTTTCCATTCAAGATTTTTGACTATTAGAGAGTTGTACACCCACCAAGTGTTTGTTGTAACAAGATAAAAGTGCTAAAGTATTGCGCCTTGAAGTGATTCTAATTCGAAGCAACCAAAGAGGTAACATGTCAAGGTCTTGCAATAGAGTGTTCTTCTTAGTGTATTTGAGATCAAGTAGATTATATCATATTAGAAACCTTATTATACTAGATTGGATTAGCCGTATTTCCACAAAAGAGAGTGTGAATCAGGGACTAATGCCTCCGTTAGAAACAATTTTTAAGGAAAGTCTATTTGATACTTCATCAGAGAGATCATATACCTACATGGCTAAGGGATACAAAGTTGTGAGTTTCAAAGAGGTAACAAACATGGTAGCAGGACCATTCCAACCCCCACCAATCATGAAACTGTTGCACTTGAAATACCAATTTGAAAATGACTTGAGTGCAAAAATTTACAAATACGGCATGGATCGCTGCCGCATAAAGTTAGAAGAGAGGCCTAGTGAGCTCAAGAACTTAGTTCCTCTGTACAATAGTGATGATTGATACTTTGATGACAAGGGAATAATGTATCTATTGATGCAAAATTCTTGTATTGTGGACAAATGGGGGATGACAAGCACAAAAGACAAGGTTGGCATAGAACCTGAAGCCAAGCCACATAGATTGGACATTCCAAATGCAAAACTAAGGCAAGTGTACAAGATGACTTGAGTCAACATGGAACACACTTATGTGGGGTTGTATAAGTACATCAACAGAGACAAAATGGAAACAAGCCCTACATTAGAGGATTGACGGAGAAAAAATGCTTGTATTTTTTTACATACATAGAAGGTAGAGATACCCATGTAATCATTCTTGATAAATATGGATGGAGATACTCTACAATAGATTGTAAGGAGATAGAGAGATATTCCTACTTTGGAGGTCCCACTCCATCAGTATTATATCATTCCAAGCATGTTTAGACCTACTATGTCAAAGACCAAACCAGAAACAAAGAGAGTGTGTAACATTTAATGGCCTAAAAACTTGTGTGTAGCATAAATTAGCATGAATAGAGTGCGCATTTCATTAGAATAGATTCCTAATGAGAATTACAAGAGTCCTTGGGTGGAGAGAGCAACAAAAAGCATAACTCCTAATTAGATAGCATGAAGAATACTTTCAAAAGAGAGATAAATTAAGCTATTGACAACAGTTGAGGACCGGATTTACATGGAGCCGGTCCCCCCTCCAAAAGGCTTTGTATTATGGTTTCTCCCATCAAGAGAGACATTGTACAATACAATTCTTTGTGTTCCTTCAAGACTAGCTAGTGAAATGAAGATGAAATCTTCATGCACTAAGCAAAACACTTATCAAAAAAAACATCAATTCTCTCCGGTCTCAGACCCAAGACCTCACACACCTTCAAAGATGGTGAGAGCTAGCGGGGTATGAGAGTAGATTGAGAGGAAGGAGTAGTCTTACGAGAAAGATGTACATCTCCTCACATAATCACTCATATTAGCATAGCTTAGCTTAGTAATTAGCATGGTAGAGGAGATGAGCATGCATTGAAGCTTGGATCTTGGTTGGATTTGCATCACAAAGCCAAGAGTTGTTGGTGTAGGCCTCCCTTCTCACAATCTTGGAGTAGGTGGTAAGCTTTTCATGAAAGCTTGAGAAGGAGAGAGAGTCTTCTTTACTTCACACATGAGATTGTGTGAGTGTGTGTGTGATAATGCCTTGCAAAAATCAGGCCCCTCTCTCTCTTGGTCGACCCCTCTTGCTATTTGCTCATGCTCCACTCTCATTGGACCTCCCTAGGGCTAGCCAATGATAATTAAGCAGTATAAGACATGTGTCCCCCTTTCCCCTTTTGTGAGAGCTTTATGTAATTAGTAAATGCAACTAAACTCTCATTGGACCCCTTTGCCTCCTGACCAATAGGAATCAGGCAAGCCATTGGGTTGTTGAATGCTCATTGGACCCTTGGGAGACTGTCCAATAGTCTTCTAGAGAGCTTAATTCTCATTGGTTCTTTTATTAAGTGTTTTTAAACTAATTAAACTAGATTTACTTTAGCCTAATTCTCATTGGTCCACCTCCAAGGCCATCCAATAGGAATTCGGTACACCTTGTGGGCATCTGGGCTAGGGAGCTGACATGTGTCCCTCATTCCCTTTGTGTAAAGAGAGATTTTGTGTGTGTGTGAGAGTTTCTCTCTCATCCCCTACTCCCAAGGCTCGCCCCCTCCTATGTAGGGATTGATCAAGACTTTTGGGACACACACAAAACATCCAATTCCCCCCATGATTGACCTTTGGACACAACCTTTGAATTTTGGAACCTTAGCATTTTGGAAGTCTTAATGGGCTTAACCTTAGGGTCTTTTAAGCCCATTGTTGCACATGGCTCTTTTGCAGATGGCCCCCCCTTTGGATCCCTATTTTCCCTCCTTTGGATTCCTACTGTGGCCAGTCTGCTAGCTTAACCAATATTCTAGCTTTTTCTCCCCTAGCACTTCCCCATATTAAATGATCAATTTAACATGAGAAAATCATTTAGGAGAATTAGATATTGATTATTATGACATTACCTCTCTCTTGAAATCATAGTCGTCCTCGACTATGGGGTAGAGAAGATAAAGCATATTCATTAGTCCTTTTCTTAGCGGGTAGAGGATCCCTATGTTACCCTACGACATCATTCCAGAATGGATAACTAGTCCATTTGGCGCTTGAGAGCCTAAGGCTGCGTGCCACATTAGTCCTACCAATCTTCCATAGTAGAGTGACAAGCTCTACTTGGTGTTTGGGAGACGTCGTCTCCGCAAACTTGATCTAAGCATGCATACTACTTCATTTTTGTGCACAATAAAGAAAAAGAGAGTCTTATAAGACAAAAACTTTGTTCATTTTTAACATTTTGTACATTTGCTTACTCTTGGGAAGCATTGTAAGCATTGACAAGGTTTAGGTTATCCTTTAATTGTATGCCTTGCATCCATCTAGCATCTTCAAAAGGATAATTCTTAAACTTAATAAGATATCGCCGGATAGTCTTACCGCCTCTTAGTACCCTGTCTTCATGTCGAAGAATGGACTCATGCTGCAACACCTCTTCTTGGTCCTCGATTTCCGGTGGGTCTTCAGTAGTTGGTTCTCGAGGTCGCTCTCCTTTGTAAGGCTTTAGTAGGCTCACATGGAAAGCATTGTGTATGAGCCAATGATTGGGCAACTTGAGTTGATAGGCCATCTCATTGATTAGCCTAAGAATCTGGAAAGGACCATAGTACCTTTTTGCTAGTTAGCATTGTACTTTTGGTGTCCCGTAGGATTCTTGCCCGTCATGTGCCTTAATTGAGCCTTGGGAAATTTAATAAGACCCAATTATTTTCTTTAATGGCTTGGGCTCTTCTGTGCTTGCCAGCAGCAGCCTTTTGCCTTTGTTGTGAGATAGAGATAGCATCCTTAATCTTTTGAAAAGATTCTTGTAGGTCTCGGCTATACTCATCTGCAGCGAAGATCTTCCCATGTACCTTAAGTAGCAAGGGACTTTTTGATCTTCCCTCAATTACCTCGAAATGTGCTTTTCCCGTGGAAGTATGTATAGTGTTATTGTAAGCATACTCCACTAAGGGTATGTACTTCTCCCATTGGGATCTTTGATCTACTTCCGTTACATAGGCTTTTAGTAGATCGAGGATTGTTAGGTTAGCTATTTCACTTTGACCATCCGTTTGTGGATGATAGGTCGAAGAGAAGTTTAGCCTTGTCCCTAAATTCTCAAAGAGACCCTTCCAGAAATTATTGGTCATTCTAGGATCTCTATCCGACACTATGGACATTGGCAAGCCATGGTACTTGAAAATTTGTGAAATGAAGAGGGTTGCCATTTGATGGGCTTTGATAGTCTTTTTGACAGGTATAAAATGAGCTTGTTTACTGAACCTCTCTACTATCGTCCATATTCCTGTATTCCCATGGATAGACTTAGGCAATCCAAAGATAAAATCCATGGATATGCTCTCCCATCGTGAATTAGGGATTGGCAAGGGTTGAAGAAATCCAGGTTGCTTCCCTCTATCAAATGGCATACCACACATTTAGAAACATACTCTTGTATGTTCACTTTCATGGTAGGCCAATAGAAATATGTTTCAATTCTCTTTAAGGTAGACTAAATCCCTCTATGCCCCGCATCAGGAGGAGCATGAGATTCATACATTACTTTCTCGCGTAGTGAGTTAGTAACACATAGTCTATTGCCATAAAGAAGATAACCATCTTGTAAAGTAAATGGTTCTTCTTTCTTCCCTAATGCAAGGGCTGAAATCACATCTCTAAAATTGGGATCAATAGCATACTCATCTATCATTGAAGATAGATCATTGTGAGTTGTTATGGAAACCGCATTTACTCTCGGCCGTGTTGAGAGTGCATTTGCTACTTGATTATGCTTGCAAGCAACGTGAGCAATATGAAAATGAAATTGCAAAAGGAAATTTGCCCACCTCATTTGTTTGTCGGAGAGCTTGGTCTGCGTCATGAAGTACTTAAGACTTTAGTGATCCGTTCGCAGAATGAAAGGAGTCCCCAATAAATAGTGCTTCCATGAGTCTAAGGCATGTAGAACTGCAAGGAGTTCCTTTTCATATGTGCCTAGAGTTTGCTCAACAGGGTCGAGGCTTTGACTTTCATAGCCTATGGCCTGCCCTTCTTGAAGCAAAACAGCTCCAAGGCAATCACCACAAGCATCACATTGGATCTCAAATGGTTTTGAGAAATCCGTTAATGTAAGCACAGGTTGAGAGATAAGATTGCTTTTTGAAAGCATTGTTCTCCTTAGCAGACCATGTATACCTACGCTCTTCTTTGTTAGGTCATGTAATGGTCCCGTAATTTGTGAGAACTTTTCTATGAAGTAGCGTCTATAGTATGTACACATACCTATAAATCTTCTTAGTTCATGAAGATTCCTTGGTTTAGGCCATCCTTTTATTACCTCTAACTTTGATGGATCCATTTGGATTCCATCTTGAGAGATAATATGACCTAAATATTGAATCTCTTGCAAGAAAAATTCACTTTTCTTTTGATTTACATAAAGTTTATTCTCTCTTAAAACTTGAAATATTACCTGGAGGTGTTGCTTGTGTTCGCCAATGAATTAGAGTAGATAATAATATCATCAAAGAACACTCCAGTGAAGGTTCGATGAGGCCTGAACAGCTTCTCCATCAAGCGGTTGAATGTGGCTGGTGCATTGGTCAAGCCAAAAGGCATGACAATGTATTCGTAAAGACCAAACGTGGTGCAAAATGCGGTCTTTACAATGTCTTGATCAACTATCCTTATTTGATGATAGCCACTTTTTAGGTCAATCCTACTGAAGTAGGTTGATCCTTGTAGCTTATCAAATAGGTCTTCTACCCGTGGAACGGGAAACCTATTCTTGATAGTGATCCTATTTAGTGCTCTATAGTCGACACACATGCGATATGTGCCGTCTTTCTTTTGCACTAATAGCACAGGTGAGAAAAATGGAGATGAGCTAGGCCTAACCATGCCCTTCTCAACTAACTCATGCACTTGCTGCATAATCTCCTCTTGTTGAGCTTGAGAAACTCTATAAGGAGGTTTGTTAGGCGGTGAACTTCCTGGAAGAAGTTCAATTGCATGGTCATCATTACCTGGTTTAGGAGGTAGCTCACAAGGGATGTCGTCAATAAAGACATCTTGAAACCCCTTGAGAAAATTGGATAATTCTAATTCCTTTTGGTTGCTTTTATTTTCTTTTGCTAAAGCATTAGGTTCATTTTGATAATCTTTAACAAAAATCATGTACACGGAAATAGAGCTCTTTATTGACTTGTTGAAATCTGGTGTATGTACAATAGGGATAGTGTTACCCATTTCCTTAACATCTATATACATATCTTTTTCCTTGAACTTAAAGGAGATTCTCCTTTTAGGGAATTTAACATTGGCAGCCAGGCGATCAAACCATGGTGCCCCTAGGATTACATCCTCATGCTTGAGAGGAGAGATAAAGAAGTCCTCTATGTCCACATAGCTTTGGACATGAAGCCTCAATTTCCCGATTTAAGGGAGTGACTGAAGCTTCTTGCCCCTTGAAAGCATTGTCTGCGGGTAGGACATCTCCCATCTCGTAGGGTTGTATGCCTAGCTTGGTGGCCAACTCTATAGATATAAAATTGTGAGTAGAACCAGGGTCAAAGAGAATAAAAGCATCATGTTCTCTTACCTTTCCCCAAGCATGGCATAGAGGAGATCCTTTGTGGTGAGTTTGGTGATTCTCCTCCTCTTGGATTTCAACCAAGGTATAGCTCTAGGAGGATCATGGCAGGTGTTCTTTTGGGGACAAGCGCGGTACGCATGCCCTTGTTCGCCGCACTTGAAACACCTATTATCCTTGCGATAACGCTCAAGCTCTTCAGGAGAGAGTTTGTTTTTACCTTTGTAAACTCCCTTCTCTTTAGCTTTGTTGGAGTTGCCCTTAGGAGACTTTTGGACATTGTCCTTCCCCTTAGGCTCGTTGGAACCCTTGTTTTCCATGGGCTTACTATTTCTCTTAGCCCCCGTTTGGAAATTGATTCGAGAGGCCACCATAGTATGGTGTATTACCACCGATATGGTACGTGGCCTTTTGACATACTCCGCCATCTCTTCGGTTAAGCCCGCACAAAATTTTTGCTTTTGCTCTCAAAATCAAACTTTTTGAAGACAACAGCTTTGCGTTGTAGGTCCCAAAACTTGTCTGCATATTTATGGATGGATTCATAGGGAGAGAGCTTTAAGCTTCACCATTCGGTGAGTACTTTGTCTTTGGCATCGGTGGCCAAAAACTGCTTCATAATGGAAGCTCTTAAAGCTTTCCAGGTTTGTGGAGCTTCACCATTGGCTGGTACGCTAGACCACCATTTCCTGGCGGACTTTTGAAAGTGCATAGCTACATGGCATAGCTTAGAGGACTCCGTCATGCCCTCATCTCGGAACGCCGCATCAAATTGTTGGATAAAGGCCAAGACTTTGTCCGTAGCACCAAAGGTGCCATCATAGGTAAGGAAAGAGATGCTCTTCCCTCCCTCTTTGACCTTCTTCAGCTTGGACGACCTCTTCCATGTGGCATAGGATTTCCTATGGCCTTTTCTTTTTTATGGTTCAAAGGTTGCACCATCACTTTCTTCAGAAGGTGAAGAATTTGAGGAAGGTGGAGAAGAGGGTGACCTCTTTCTCACCTTTTTCTTGTCTTGATCTTCATCGTCTTCACCATCACTTTCATAAGAGGAAGAGGATGAAGAAGATGGAGAAGAGGGTGTCCTCTTTCTCGCCTTTTTCTTCTATTGCTTTTTGTCATCCCTCTTTGAATTATTGTGTGGAGAAGGGTGCGATGGTCTTCTCCGTTTTGGAGGTGATGGAGAGCGTTTAGCCCGCCGTCTTTGTGGAGCCATCTCCGTCGAGGTGGCGGGAGACTCACTTCTTTCTTGTTCCTTCGGTGGAGACTCTTGAGTTCTCTTTTGAGAAGGAGATGCATCATCAAGAAGTAAATTCTTGAGCCCTTCGTATGGATTCTCTTCTTCTTCCCAAATCAGAGAGAGACCTCTTTTGGAAGTCTCACAAGGAGGCTTCCTAGGTGTTCTCTTGTCATGGTAGGGAGCTTGGAGAATCCCATGAGCATGGATCTGCTGTTGCACTTCACTTTGGAGAGATGGATTGCCCATGGCTTGTTGAAGCCTAGAAACAAGATAGTTAACAAGCATCAGGGCATCATTAGTAACTTGCTCATTAGCAAAATCAAAGTTATCAACATTAATTTCACTCTCTTTACTATTGTCAGCCATTCTAACAACTTTTAGGTGTAAATTTTTTAGGTGTACTTTGGCACTTCAAGCCCTAGTTGCTACTCCTCTTTACCCCTTTAGAAAAAGCACTCAAGCTACTGTACCCGTGGCTCAAATACCATGAATTGCAAGGAATAGAAGAGAGGGTCGTTCAACACCAAAACAGCACCGGCTCCTATCAAGCTTCTAATAGCTCAATAGTGGTTAAGCCATAGGCAAGCCCCGTAAGACTCCACTATTAAGACGATAGCTCTCGACGGTGATGCCCCGTTAGCTGCACGAAGGCAGGCACACTCCAAGGCTGAAAAATCCCTATTCTACTTACTCACAGGCAATTAATAATACCAACCATTTAAAGCTAGCTTGAGGACCTCCCTTCTTGAGCAAGAAAAGAGAAACCTTGTGCTCTGATACCAATGTAACATTTAATGGCCTAAAAACTTGTGTGTAGCGGAAATTAGCATGAACATAGTGGGCATTTCATTAGAATAGATTCCTAATGAGAATTACAAGAGTGATTGGGTGGAGAGAGCAACAAAAATCATAACACCTAATTAGATAGCATTAACAATACTTTCAAAAGAGAGATAAATTAAGCTATTGACAACAGTTGAGGACCGGATTTACATGGATCCGGTCCCCCCTCCAAAAGGCTTTGTATTATGGTTTCTCCCATCAAGAGAGACGTTGTACAATACAATTCAATGTGTTCCTTCAAGACTAGCTAGTGCAATGAAGATGAAAGCTTCATGCACTAAAGAAAACACTTATCAAACACAACATCAATTCTCTCCGGTCTTAGACCCAAGACCTCACACACCTTCGAAGATGGTGAGAGCTAGCGGGGTATGAGAGTAGATTGAGAGGAAGAAGGAGTAGTCTTACGAGAAAGATGTACATCTCCTCACATAAACACTCATATTAGCATAGCTTAGCTTAGTAATTAGCATGGTAGAGGAGATGAGCATGCATTGAAGCTTGGCTCTTGGTTGGATTTGCATCACAAAGCCAAGAGTTTTTGGTGTAGGCCTCCCTTCTCACAAGCTTGGAGTAGGTGGTAAGCTTTCCATGAAAGCTTGAGAAGGAGAGAGAGTCTTCTTTACTTCACACATGAGCTTGGTCGACCCCTCTTGCTATTTGCTCATGCTCCACTCTCATTGGACCTCCCTAGGGCTAGCCAATGATAATTAAGCAGTATAAGTGATAGCCTTCTGACATGTGTTCCCCTTTCCCCTTTTGTGAGAGATTTATGTAATTAAAAAATGCAACTAAACTCTCATTGGACCCCTTTGCCTCCTGGCCAATAGGAATCAGACAAGCCATTGGGTTGATGAATGCTCATTGGACCCCTTGGGACACTATCCAATAGTCTTCTAGAGAGCTTAATTCTCATTGGTTATTTTATTAAGTGTTTTTAAATTAATTAAACTAGATTTACTATAGCCTAATTCTCATTGGTCCACCTCCAAGGCCATCCAATAGGAATTCAGTACACCTTGTGGGCATCTGGGCTAGGGAGCTGACATGTGTCCCTCATTCCCTTTGTGTAAAGGGAGCTTGTGTGTGTGTGTGTGTGTGTGTGTGTGTGTGTGTGTGTGTGTGTGTGTGTGTGTGAGTTTCTCTCTCATCCCCTACTCCCAAGGCTCGCCCCCTCCTATGTAGGGATTGATAAAGGCTTTTGGGACACACACAAAGCATCCAATTCCCCCCATGCTTGACCTTTGGACACAACCTTTGAATTTTGGAACCTTAGCATTTTGGAAGTCTTAATGGGCTTAACCTTAGGGTCTTTTAAGCCCATTGTTGCACATGGCTCTTTTGCAGATGGCCCCCCCTTTGGATCCCTATTTTCCCTCCTTTGGATTCCTATTGTGGCCAGTCTGCTAGCTTAACCAATATTCTAGCTTTTTCTCCCCTGGCACTTCCCCATATTAAATGATCAGTTTAACATGAGAAAATCATTTAGGAGAATTAGATATTGATTATTATGATAGAGTGAGTCCTGATAGAACAAAAGGTGAAGACTCATTTAGTCGATCGTAGTTTTTCGTATCAAGACTGGTGGGATCTTTAAGTTCAAGGGTTCCGATGACCACAAGGGTATTGAAGCTCCAAGAACAATCTATACAACAAAAGTTCCAAATGCATGGACAAAAGAAAGAGTTGTGCAACTTGATGAAAAGGCCACACAAACTCCAACTAGAGTTCCTAGTGGGGGTTACAAAGCTAGAGATGTCTTTGTGAGATAACCTGAAGTTGTGAGAATGGTTATCAAAACATGACGAATGTGACCATATCAAGTAGCAAAGTATTTTGCCACAACAAGTACATTGGGCCAGGGGATCCATATGCACATGTTTCACTTTTAAAGAAAATCTTGAGAGCGGAACAAGTGGCAAATTTCCATACTTAGTACGATAGATTTGGATTGGCATTGGAAGAATTATCCTTGAAATGGTTTAAACCATCATTGAATAGAAGAGATTTTCCACATATAGAGAAACCTTTGTGAGAATTTGGTAAGGAATATTCAAAAAGGGTAATCAAGCACAACACAGTGTCCAAAATCTACGCTTTTAAGAAAAAAGAAAATGAGAAGGTGAATAAAGCGTCACTTCACTTCAAGCAATACAACGAGAGATATCTTATTAGAGAGCTACCGCAAGATGAGAGATTACTAGTTCTCTTAATAGAGGATTTGAGAAAGAAAACTCAAAAAGAACCTGCACTTGAAAGCATGTACCACATTTGAGCAAGTCACTAGAGAAGCATTGTATCTAGTCTCGATAAGTGCAAGGTCTATGGAGAGGTAAAAAAAGATGCATAAAATATAACCAATAGTGCCTCTTCTACCACAAGTGGATCCACAACAAAGTGGAGTGTTCAGAATCCAAACATGCCAAATGTTGATCAAATTGTCAAGGAAGTGATCAGGAGAATAAATCAGAGCTATCAATAAAATCCAAACCTATGACAACCACCATCAATAACAAATGTACCGCGAGTATTGAACTGGTGTGTGATCGAGAAAAAGTATACCAATCATGAGACAAATGAGTGATTTTATAATAATAACTACGTGAGGGAAAGGCCATATGGACCATTGGGGGTGCAACCTTTTCCACCATCGCCAAGGTACCAGATAAGCCCAAATAAGATAGCACAAGGGGGAGATAAGCCTCACCTCATGTTGAGCCAACAATTCCTTTACCTCAAGATAATCGAGAAATTGTTAGATATATGCAGTCTCTGGAAACACTCGTGATTCAAAAACTATTTCCACCGACTTTGTATTATAAAGAACCAGCTCTGAGACCTATGAGAGAGAGCCTCAGGATATTGCATATGTTGACGAACGTAATCCTTCTTAGATAAGCACAGATGAAGCTACAAAGCCATCATACATTGAACAACCAATAAAGAACCATTATACAATGGACAAAAACATGCTCATGTTTAGAGGACATCAAAATTACAAACCTAAAGAATATTCTTCTAAGAGAGGATAGACAATGGGGGCTCCACATGCTGCTCTACAGGAATGTCCATGCTATGAATGTGGAGGTAATCATTGGGCAAAAGTTTGTCCACACAAGTGTGAGCACAAAAAGATTTTTGGGTTTTGTGATGGTTGAATTTTGTCAAAATCTGAGCACATAGCCTTTATACGCGTATAAAGTCTCGAGGCTAGATCTAAAAGTCGAATTTCACTTTTGACCACATAGGGGGGTTGGGAAATGATGTGTTAATCTTTCTTGCAATATTTCAATCCATTTAGACACATACTTTTGCATTTAAACATATTTTTGCAGATACAAGAAGGTAAAGGTGAAAAAGTGGTGATTTTGAGCAATTTTGGTTTGTTGTACTCACATATTCTTGTTGTATGCATCAAGGAGTACCTTGGGTAGAAATCTAAGTGAATTCTGAGCCAAAAAGACTTTATATGCAGATAAAGTCTCTTAGGCTAGATTTGGGTCAAATCAAACATTTGAATATACCTCAGTGTCCTAGAGCATAAAAGAAGTCCCTAGCCAAAATTTCATTGAATTTGGAGCTCATTTGAGCTTCTAAAGGCCAGACGACAGATCTGGACAGAGCAGGCTTGTATTGATCATCAAAACTTGTCCAAAAAATGTCCAAATGGAATTCTAAAAGTTGCTAAGAGTTGCCCAAGTGATAAAGATCCTCTAGAGTAAAAATCACTTGATTTGGCCACAGTAGACATTATATACGTATGATGTCTCTAGCCCTAATTTGGAGGTGAAAACTCATACTGAGCTCACAGAAGTGTTTGCCAACATAAAAGAAGCCTAGTGACCAAGTTTCAACAAATTTGGGTCACATTTGGTCAAGATACAAGCTAAAATCCTTGATCCTGTTTTGAGTGTTGTTTCAAGTGCAGTTCACCAAAACTACTCTAACTTTTGATAGACAACTACGAATTGAGTCAGGTATAGCCAGAAGAAAATCTTGCGAGCAATAGGACACACCTAGACCTGAATTTGCAAGAGCTGAAATTTGGTTTTAGAGCTGAATTTTCCTAGGTTTCCTAAGTCCAAACTTTTAGGGTGCCTAGAACTAGTTTCTAGAAACCAAATGAGTCACAAACTCTTGACTTTTAGGGACTTGACAAAGGGCCAAAGGTGCTTATTAAGGACTATCTTGAGAGTATTGAGTGGGCCTGACATTAAGAAATCTAACATCATCAAGATGGAAAGCCAATCTACCAACCCTTTTGTAGATATGACCAGAGGTATAGCAAGCCAAGCTAGAAGTATTGAAATGCCAATCTATCCACATTTTGACACAAACCCCCAAAATGCACTAGAAAGAGGTTGAAATTTGGTCAATGAAGTACAACAAATACATCTACCAAGCACAAGAATTCCTATGAGAATTCCAAAAACGGAGCCACCTAAATCCCCTTTTAGAGCGATAACGAGAGATGAAATGATCATAGAGATGGCATACGTGCCTCCTCAAGTGAATCTGCCTAATGGACCATGGTTGTGTCAAGATGCAACCATAGAACATGAATTTTTTAGAGGTGGAATTACGGCCGCAACAGGACCATATGTACCATCACCACCCCCTATAACTTACTCCTATCCAAATTAGAGCAGAACCTTGAGAAGATATGATACTGAGAGTGACACATCTTCTCAAAGGAGTGATTCACCTAGGAACCCAACCCACTATAAATCCAGAGGTATCTAGTGAGAAAATGAAGATTATAGAAGGATTAGCTCAAAGACTTGCTCCTCTAGTCAAATCTGACCTCCAAGGACCTCTATGGTGCGAAATTGAGAGAAAATGGACAAACCATACGGGGGAAGAGTGTTGCTATAGCATGGAAAATGCTAGGGATAGGTATGTACAACCTATTCCAGTAGCACCTACTCCACCTAGATACGCTATGGGAAATGTGCGAGGACCAGTACGAGTTTCAAGACCACAGCTTGTCTTAGGACAACAACCTCTGTTGCCAGGTGCTAGAATGCCTATAGACATGACATACACGCCAATGATGGAAGTATCTAGCAAACAAGCACTAATACCACCTGCAATGTATTATAACAACCAAAGCAGGTATTTTCCTTTGAAGTGACAAAAGATGAGAGAAACACATGGAATGGTGAGGCCGGTACAACCTACACCTCCTATGTTTCGACCTCAAGAAAGAAGATACGAAATGGACAAAAGGACATTGCCGTTCATTGCAAATATAGGTCAAAGCCTGTTTATAGCCAAGAGGAATTGCAAGAAGAAGCTCCTCAACCACAGATAGATTGTCACGAAAGCCATGACACCCACTTGGTCAAACAATGTCCTCAGACGGAGATCACACAAGTAAACACCTATTATCTAGACTGTAGTTTTTTTCACTTGATCCCCAATTGTCCAAAAAACCCAAATCGAGTCAGAAATATCACGACAACAAATGTCTCAAGAATTGTTCAGCTACCCAGTAGCTCAAAAAATGAAAATGTTGTACCAGTTCAAGTAGTTACGAGAGCGCAAGCTCAAAAGGAAGCTGTTGAGAACCTAGAGACAAAGAAAAAAACAAAAATTGACATGAGTCCAGAGACAGGTGGGTAAAAGACTGATGCACCTAGTCAAAAAACCAAGAGCAAACGAAATAGCTGGAAAGCTAGAAAGGCTAGGATGAAAGCACGTAGGGAATGAGAGCAGAAATCCCTGGCGGAGAAGCTTACCCAAGCTAAAGAGAAGATAAGACAACGTGAGGAAAGGGTTGCACAATATCTTGCGGAGGCATCTCAACCTCCAATAGAACCATCAATGGAAAGTGACCAAAAAGTGCTAGCTCAGAAGGATCAATGTTGGTCAAGAAGGTTAATGAGCATTTAGACAAACTGCTATAAGACTATGAAACACGGCTAAAAAACAACCAAACCCAACAGCAGAGGTGGATGACATATCCATATGCGGAACTAGAAATGGATAGGCTTGAAATTTGCAAGAAAATAATTCAAAAAGCCCAAGCTTTACTAGAACCACAAGCTCGAAAACCTGAGGGTGTGATCCCTATCCCACCTAATCCCACCAAACCAGGAACAAAAAAAATCCAGTCACAAGACCGGACCAAAGCTCAAGGACCCAGCATTAGAGCCAAGGATAGTGTTGAATACCATGGGTAACTCTTCCGAGGGATTTCACATAACTATACCTGATAGCTGTAAAGAAATAGGTGGTCTTGACAAATTGAAGAAACAAGTCAGAGTGGCCAATGAAGCAAGTGGGCTAAGCAGATGAGTAAACCAAACGGGTGATGGAAGAGGAGTGTCTCTTCCATCAATAGAAGAGATCAAGATTGGATCTCAAATGAATCTAGACATGGAATCGTATTGGGGAGACAAAGGATTTGTACAGTCTATGGACATTCAACCCCATTGGCTAAGAACACTACCATCCTGTACGGGAGAGTACGAGGCCAAGCCAAACAGGTGATGGAAGAGGAGTGTCTCTTCCATCAATAGAGGAGATCAAGATTGGATCTCAAATGAATCT
The DNA here is from genome assembly GCF_014529385.1 of Adiantum capillus-veneris. Classification (NCBI taxonomy): domain Eukaryota; kingdom Viridiplantae; phylum Streptophyta; class Polypodiopsida; order Polypodiales; family Pteridaceae; genus Adiantum; species Adiantum capillus-veneris. The sequence goes on from NC_140958.1 coordinate 125,306,950, forward strand.
AGACATGGAATCGTATTGGGGAGACAAAGGATTTGTACAGTCTATGGACAGTCAACCCCATTGGCTAAGAACACTACCATCCTGTACGGGAGAGTACGAGGCCAAGCCAAAGGTTATTGCAGTCACATCACGCAGACTGTCTCCCAACAAGGTCATTGATTCGAAAGGGCTGATAGATATTCTATCTATACCAGTCAATTGTACAATAATGTTAGCCGAGTTGCTCACAATAAGACCAAATATGTGGGCTACTTTGGGAAAATGCCTAGAGAAATTTGGTGTTAGAAAACTAATTACTCAAATCGAGAAAGGGATCAAAGAGCTAGAAATGCCTCAGTTAAATACTCGGCGAGTGCCATTAAACAAGGTAGGTGAGTATTATGAGGGAGAAAATGGGAACACCACTCTTCCCGTGGAATTCCAAGGTGTAAAAACCATGGCAATCCTTGATAGTGGAGCTGGTGTTTCCATCACAACAAAAGAGAACTGGAAAAAATGGGGAAAATTAGCAGTGAGGGCTACAAGGATGAAACTATAGCTTGCAGACGGATAAATAGAAAGGCCCATAGGACTGCTATAAAAAGTGGTTGCTACTTCTTGTGGCATTGAATATGAGCAAACCTTTGCTTTTGTTGACTTTGGCAAGAAGAACAACTATGATATCATTCTAGGAAGACCATTCATGCGACAACTGAAAATGGTCCAAGACTGGGGTTATGATCATATCTACTTGAGACATATGGAAATCATGACAAAGATAAACTTGAAAGACCATAGCTGCAGGGATGTGATGAGAACACTAGTTGAAGAGTTTGATTCAGCTATTGTAGTAGGATCATAACTTCCAGCATGGTTGGGTAAACCTAAAGAACTGTGGATATGTGGAGCTTCACAATGCGGAAGTTTAAAGTGAGAGGAAGCATCCTAGAAATGGCAATTGATGATACGGATTACATCCAAGAACCCTTTCTTGAGGAAGAATTAGAGCCACTTGAATGGGAATACATCTTGGCTACTCTCAATGTGTGCATTGTTCAAGACGATCCAGCAACAAAGTTTTGTGATGAATATGGCTATGATGTTGTTCCTTATTTTGCAGTGACTGGGATCCAGGAAAATGAAGATGAAGAAGAAGACAAGTTCTATGACTCTATGGAGCTTCAAGAAGATGCAAACAAGTAAAACCCAGCATGTGACATGAAAAACACTTTACCAAATGCACGATTTCATGATTGTCCATATCAAAAACCCAAGAATCAATGTCATCGCTACAAGAATAAAGTGCATCAAAAGTGGATTCCAAAATCCTCGATGGAAACGTAACTGCAACAAGCACCTTTTTATAGATGCCAAGGAGTCTCTATGGGTGGCCTCTCACATTAGAGGCACTGGCCCATGTGTAGATGCATCCATCGGCCATTGTCCATTGACCACTAGTCACTTTTCATGGACCACCGGCCAAATATGCACCGACCACTTTCCGCCAAATAAGATATTTCAATGAAAGGAAATATTTCAATGAGCCCACAGAGGCTTGATTCTTGGGTTTTTGACAAGTGATTTTTATCATGCACAATAAATCAAATCCCTATGACATCAATTGACTAAAAAGTACACTGAATGCATTTAAGTATTCAAAAAATATGTCAATTTCTTTCATGCAAAGCTCAAATCGCTTCTTCATAAAGTAAACCTTGTTAATTGTGCTTTGTAGAAAAATAACAGACTTAGCTTTGGCATCAAACATTTTCCATTGTGCAACCTTGTAGCCATCATCACCCCTGGGTGCTTAAAAAGTCACTCTAGTTGACCTTTTCTTATTAACACGTCATGAATCTTTTCTTTTCGTATGGAAAAGTTCATCACCCTCTAGGTGCTTAAAGAGTGGCTCTAATTGACCTTTCTCGATTAACACGTCTTGAATCTACTCTTTCCATATTGAAAAGTTCATGTTATCAAACCTCCTTATGTTGTAAATATCTTTTTGAGAATAAGAGGCCATAACTACAAGGATTAAACACTATGGCATGAATGCCAAGAAACTATCACAAGAAACCTCAAATAAATTTGAAAAAATATCCTTTGTAATAGGAGCAAAATCTCAACTCAAAAGAGCGCTCAAAATGCCAAGAAACACATAAATTAAACTCATGGGAAAAACCGGCCAAAACTTAACACAAAATGCGCATAAATTGAACATAGACTAATGAGAGGGAAAGTTGTGCATAAACCAAGTCAAAATTGACCCAAAATATACTGCCAAAACAATGTCAAATGCACCTATGCCTCTCCATACATAACGTATGGCATGGCCTTGAAAAAGGGGAGACCACAACATAAATCCAAAAGCTGAACGGAGATGCCACCGCTCTTACTGTGCGCACATGCATGGCACCGATGGCTCAACGGTTGAGTCGTGAACGTCACCCACCTATCGGCGAGATGCGCACATGCTGCAAGCCAACCAGTATCATGGTTCTGAAAATGCGAGTCAACTCCTACGTGTCATGTTGTCCTTCATGTTGTAGCCATTAAGGTTTCTATCCTTCAAGTAAACGATGGTCACCGAAGATCACCATTTAGGCTACCATTGTAATGTTGCTAAATGCAGGGGCGTGGGGGGCCTCTCGTAGGCTCAGAGCACTTTTTCATCGAGAGCAGTCACCGCTCCTATGCATGTGCACAGGCTATTGTGTAAGGAGTCTAATGAATGGATCTCATCACTACCAGGAAATTTTGTTTCCGCCAAAGTGAGGCAAATAGTTGTGCGTACACAAGAGAGTCTCTCTCGCTTTTGCACAAGCTGAAGAAAGGCTCTCCCTCTCTCTTTACGCTCTTCATGCACCACACCTGAATTTCTATGCATTGCCTTTTCCTCAAGTCTTTACTCCATTTCCGTTTACGACTAAGCTTTTTCTAAGGTTTCAAAGCTTCGAAGATTTTCTTCCTAAACCTTACACAGAGCTCTATCCTGCTCACTCCCAAACCTGTAATTTCCCCCAACGTGTCAATATTTTCTAATTACCTACAAATACTGACAACCATAGTCCGGGGGCTAAGGCCGAAGCGCACGCAAACTGGGTGGGGATGCCATCACCTCTGATACCAGTTGTTGGTGCGGGTGCATGATGCGTATATGTGCGGAGTGGAAGAGATGAGACAGAGAGAATAAAGAGTCTTTGGTGGGTGGAACCACACTTAGTATTGTGAACTTGGTTGGTTACTTTATTATGAGAAGGAGAATAGGTGAATGAGTTATTGTAGCTATAGGGTTTTGTTGTGGCAAGGGACGTACGATCATTATGGCCTTTACCTCAACAATTTTGCTAAAATCTATGAGCATAGTTTCCTTCAGTTCTTTGCAAAAGGTAGACATGTTTTGCTGCTAGGAGAAAAGAATGTCCCTTAGTCTCTGCTCATTAGTCTCTGCTCATATGTTTTGCAGAATAATCAAATTTGTATGACAACAATGAATTAAAGGAAGTCTTTTTGTGTTACTTGTTGCCACATGCTCTTTCCAATTTTTCTCTAATTGTTGAGTGCCGGTGGTTTTTGTGATTGAACCTTATATTTTGAATATGTGCATAACTATCCTGTGTACTTACCATGCCTCTATTTTGATTGGTTTGTAGATTGATGTGGAGGTGCAGGAAGCAAAAGTGCATAGTCAATTGTAGCTGCTCATGTAGATAAGTAGGATGATACAAGGCTCCTTCATCCCCACTGCCCTATGCAAGATAGCTATGGACACTTTTACAATATGTATAGGAGGGGTATGCGATGGGACAACAAGCAACGTGTGTACTAGCTGTGGTCTGCCACTAGAAGTACACGAAATCAGTGCAATGGTCAAAATTCCATGTGAGCATACCTATCACCTAATCTACTTTGTTGTTGCATGCTCCCCAATGTGTCTATTGATCTAGAAACTTCCTCAATGAAGCACTATTAATCTCTCTCTATGGCTACTCAGGAACACACTAAGCACCATGTTTTTGAGCACTCTGCATATCAACTCCTGCAACCGTTACAAAATTACCATGATGTTTTTCCTCAAGATTTGTTTCCAAGGTTAACACTAGAATGTTTAGTGCAACATGGCATTGATTAGTGCATGGTAGCAAACCTGTAAGTAAGACTCCTTTCATGTTAGGGCAAAGAAGGGAGTTGATCGATAGCATATGTTGAGAGGACAAATAAGCAACAATAGGAAGACACGTATATAATTGCACATCTTAATAGAAAGCATTCAACTACTTTTGAAAGAAAGAAAATGGCAATTGAAAGCAATGGCCTTGAATGTCTTTGAATCTTTCTCCGGCCCATTCTTAAGGGAGACAACATAGTGGTGTGAGCTTGGAGTGTTTGGAAGTGCTACATAGAAGAGCAACGGAGACCACAACCCGAGATAGATAAAGAAATGCCCAAAGATGGAACTTTCTTTCAACCCTTTGAGGCACAAGGCCACTTATTTGTACCTAATGCTCGTTATTGCTCATTGGTAATGTCTTCAGTGGTGCGCAAAAATAAATGGTGATAAAATCACAGCCCAACCATGCAATAATGTAGATAGGGATGTTGATTTCAATTTTCAAAAATAAAAAACACCTTTTTGGCTTGTTACAACTAGCCTTACTATCATTTGACTATAGGTCATGCAAATGATGGTGGGATCTATTTGTTTGGTTTTTATTGGTCCTTTCACATGGTACTTGTTTTCTTCTAAGAGGTGGGTTTACACACTCATCCAAGAGTCAACTATGTATGCTTTTAAGTTCTATCTTCACCTTTTTTTTTAAAGGAAATAAGACTTGTATGGTTGGGTCCTTAATGACCCAAGTGAACTCTATCTTGTTGTGATGTTTTGCTATTGGATCGAGTAAGAAGTCCTATTATTTTTGTTGGACTCGTGACAAGTCTATTGCTAATAGGCCAACAAGAGTAGGCACCAACACAACCAGCATCACCAGTCACTAATGCCATAAAATGTAAAGAAAAGTGAATTCTTTTTCAATGAGATCTGATACTTGAGTCATATTATTTGTAAAGACGAAATTTGTATGGCTTCTGACAAACTAAAGAGTAATAAATGAATGGTCACAACCAGAGAATTTATATGAGCTAAAAAGACTATATAACTATTGTGGTTGACTTAGAGAGTAGCATGTAGCTAGTATGGTTGACTTAGAGAGTAACAAGACCCATAAACCTTTGTCACTAAAAGATGGATTTCCATTGCAAGGTTCATGATTATGCATAACAAAGAATCCGAGTGAGAAGGTTGTGCACAAATCGCATGCACCTCTTCATGCAGGGCACCGTGAAATACAAGCCATAACTCAAGCAATATAAACTTATTTCTCTTGGCCCACTATGTGACATGACATTCAAAACCATGTAGAACAATGCATAGTATGTCCAAAGGTCAAGTATCATTGACACAAGGCCCAATTTCAAGGAAGATACAAAGATTAACATCAAAAGCTAAAGATTGTTGTTGGTAAAATGTATAATGCAATGTCTAATTTTTGGAGGTTCACCCTTGAGAATTGGCTATAATTTACGTTTAGAACAGTGTATTGTGATATTTGTGGATAAAGCCTACTATCTACACAAAACCCTTTGATATAGGCTCAACCAAGTTGTTTTACTATGTGCTCCACCAACTTTGTCCTTATTTTTATACATTGCACTTTGTGGGACAACATTGTGCTTCTTTGACTATGCACAAGTTCCTAGATGTGTTCAAGCATGATGGAATTGGATTTTGTTTACATAGCATCCATCTACTTAGGGCTCTCTTTTGCATCTTCAAAGCTACTAGGCAGATACAAAGAAATTATAAAGTATACAAAGAAAGATACATTTTTGTACAAAGAAATTGTACTCTTTGTATCTCTAAATTATACAAAGAAAGATACATTTTTGGCCTTTTGCATGCCATACATTTGAGAGAGTGAATACTCAAAACAATCACTATAGAAATGTTAAAATGGCAACTAGAGGTTTCTCACCTTGAGAGAAATCATCCCTTATCAATAGTGTTATCTTTAAAGTCCATAGCTTGGAGGTCGATCCGAAGGGTTTGCTCAACCGAACAGAATTGACCATTCAATGACCAACTAATTAGCCAGGTTGGTGGTATTGTTTAAGAGCTACTATTCTCATCCCTAGACTACATGCAAAAATGCTTCATATTGACTCAAAGCTCTTGCCATGGGAGATGTCCCATTGTACAACTAGATTATTAGACTTTTATATGATTTGAAAAGTTCGATAGAATAGCTTTAATTCTTGTGTGATGCATCAATGTGGAGAGATTCACACGTGTTCGCTAAAGTAGACTTGATTATCACATATCAACATATTTTGTTGAAATTTACAGTTATGTGGATTTGGAAACATTGTTGCTTCCTTTGGGATTAAAAGGAGAAACTTAGATTTTTTTTTCTCTCCATTTTCTTATTTACAAGAAGAAAAAGGAGTTCATGTGGTGTATTTGAAGAGGGTATATTAAGTGTGGAAATATAGTGATCATGAACTTTTCGAGACTTTCGTCCTCCATTTGGTTTGAGCTCTTACAATTTCAGCTCCATCATGTTGCAATCTCAATAAGTGGACATACCCAAGTTGTTGGCGAAGGCTACATAAGTCCTTATTCACATTCACAAAATCCAAACCAATATTAGTCATGTTCAAATACCCCGGTTTTGATAGCGGTAGCAATGCCGGGTAAGATACTTCTTGATCTATTGGCTCTGTTTGTGTTGTGCCAATTCTACTCACTAGACTACTTATGCTTTTATCACCATTGTCATGTTTGTGATCGATACTTGTCAGGGCTTGCACAACATCATTTTGTCCGCATTCCTTGCGGTACTCCAAAGTTATACCTTGTAATTCATAGCATTCTTGAATCGATGTCGGCACAGTCTGCAATTAAATGACTGGATTAAGATTTCTTTTGGTAAGTATTAGGTTGTTCCACATTGACATGCATACACATGCAAGATGAATCATCTTGTTTTTAATGGTACCGCTAATTCCTATTATCCTACCATGAAAATCTCTGATTTAGTTATCAATCCTATTAATCCTACCATTAAAATTTCTAATAAACTCATAAATGCTCAAATTATTACTATTTTAACCAAGTCAATGTAGCGAGTTTCGTATTGAAAAAAACCAAGCAAAAGAAAGATTAATGGCATTTTTTTAAAAAAAATTAGAGCGTTACCTCTAACATCCAACCGACGTACTTAACATTGTTCACATGTTGATTCATGTCAAGATCCTTTCTTTGTGGCTGCAAAAGGTGAAGTTAACAAACCCTTGCTTTTGTCATTACACATCTTTTTACCAATTTTGTGGATTACAAACATGCAATGCTTCAAATATGAGATAGGAATAGCAACCTTTAAATCAGAATTGATGTAGATAGCATCATCAGCTACTTTGTTTATTTTCTCACTAGAGCTAGCTTCCTTGATGGCACATCGGTCTATAAACCAAGGCGAAATTTCCGCACGCACTTCATCGGGGATTTTTGATAGCCTTCTCGTCCTTCCATTCATCATCACCCATGTACTATGCAAGATCACAAAAGGAGTATTGGTCTTCTGTTAATCAACAAAACCGTATTCATGTTAATGACTTATAATCTGTTTGAGGATTACCTTGTCGCACGCGCAAGAATTTCTCCACTTTTGTAATCCCGCACAAGCCAATCCCTTCGCATGCCATTTTTCCCCGATGCGCAAACCCATGTATCAAGCTCTATCACATCCCCCCTGTTTTTGCAAAGACATAAAGATTTACCTTGGGAAATACATATAATATGAAAATATGAAATGAATAAACAATACAAATTAATCCAATATATATATAAAATGAAAATAGAAATCGAACAAAAAATACATGTTAATTCAAATAAATATAATACAAAAATATGAAGCGAATAATCACTACGGATTAATTATATGGTACTCGGTACATTTTGTCTACTAGTTGTATCACTAAACCTCAGTCTTCAAATAGTAAATGCTTAAATAATCAGGATCATACCATAAAGGGTACTTCTCTACTTCAACTTGCATTTTCGACACAACCCAAATGAGGTGGTTGCGAACCATGCCATGAGTTGCACCAAAGCCATCTCCAAGGAGACCCGACATCCTTACATGATTTAGAGCACTCTCCTGCATCCATGTTTCCAACAATAATGCCATCAGAAATCTAGTGAGCAGTTTCTAGATTCCCAAAGAGATTCTCACTCTTTGACAAGGAGAGAATAGTGAGCACATTCGAGGTTCCCAAGAGATTCTCACTCTTTTGACAAGGAGAGAATAGTGAGCACATTCTAGATGGTAAATGAAGAAAAGTCTGGTGTGTGTGTCTACTCGAGGTCACGTATTTCACATTTAGGACAACACACACCCACCCATGTTGGTGAAACAAATCATTTTTACGAGAGTATTACTTGGAAATGTTTGAGAAAGGTCTCCAGAGAGGCGGCCTTATCAGCACCAATTTCATATGAGCGCACAACCAAGGTCTCCCGGAAGACAAGGCCACCCTCTACAAGCCGCATCATCATCATATTCATTGTGTTTATGTCCACGCCCTGCAAACAAGCAAAGCTCAAATATATTTGAACAGTGTCCCAAATTGTTTGTAGAGAATAAAGAGCATTATAAAATCGCCCATAACTAAGCATTAAACATCAAGAGTAATAATGAGCTCTAAATAGTTTTTTCCAAGAATGGGTAATTCCGCCGCACTATATTGTATCAATGTGGACTTAAAGTCGATTATAATTGCAATTTTGTAGGAATTTAATGTTTTCATCCTGGCACTAGCGAATTAGCGAATGACCTTGATTTTAAAGATCTCGTTATCTTCAGGGGAATGGAGGGTGTTAGGGCCTTCCATTCCATTCGTAGACCTGAATCAATTTTTTATGTACGTTTTGCGATATGTATGCATATGCTTGTATGTCCAAAAGTGTGCATTTTAGGTATGATAAACACATACATGGTGCACAAAAGTGTTAGCAGAGATGGGTCAAATTCTTGCAAAACATTGTGAGATATGGTGATACTCGTATGATCTGTTGTGATGGAAAATGCCAAATTTAAACATTTTCTCTTCTTTTTTTTTTGTGGATTTTGGGGTGCATTCGCGTGTGCACGCATGTGTGTGTGTGTATGTGTGTGTGTGTGTGTGTGTGTGTGTGTGTGCGCGTGTGCACGCGCTCTCGCTCGCTTTCTTTCATACTTCAAAGGGAAAAAGCCAACATGAGCTCTTAGCTTTCTGCACAATTACACCAAAATGCAAAAGAGAGAATGCATACCTGCAGCAGAAGAGGAGGAGGAGGAGGAGCAACAGAAGGAGGGGAAGGCGGAGGAGAGGTGGGAGCGCTGGACTCAACGGGGCCAACACCTGTTTGTATGCTGTGGCATACGGACGATAATGAACGCAGCAAAGGCTGTGGGGGGCAGGCGCCGGTTCGCAAGACGGATCCATCTCCTGCATGGGAGTGAGAAGGAGGCATGGTGGAGGAGCAGAGGGCGGTCTGCATGATGGAGGACGCCATCGCCAAAATGCATGCGCCTTCTGAGTCAACAACGTTGAAGCGCCAGCAACTGAAAGTGACGATGAAGGAGAGAGAGCTTCTGCTTCTCCTTCTAGCGGGCTGCATGCAGCTTATATATGAGTGCGTATGTGTGTATGTTGAGCTTTGTCTTTTGCTGGTCGCAAGACGCCATTGCTCTGCTTGTCCGTCATAGAAAATGCCAAGCTTGCCCCACTCTCTCCAAGGACTGGCGGACCTGCCTATAGCCGTTTTAACTCCCTAACTCGCTTGTGGGTACCCCAAATCCTTTGACCTTGGAAGTTAGAAGAGAGACGAGAAAAAGAAAGAGTATACTAATGTCTCTAACAGGCCAATGTGGCCTATGAGACCAAAGCACTACATACAAATTTACACTCAAGCAAGTAGTAGGTGATACTCAGTTTGAAAAAAAACCACAGATGAGAATCTGCATAGATTCTATCTCTCTCTCTCTTTCTCCTGTTATTCACTCAAAAACACGAAAAGAGAGAACCGTCAGCCTGCATATAAAGCTTCTCTCTCTCTCTCTCTCTCTCTCTCTCTCTCTCTCTCTCTCTCTCTATATATATATATATATATATATATATATATAAGGCCTAAGTAAAGCAAGGAGGAATGGTTAACCGTTGTATAAAGCTTGTCAATTAAAAGCCAGTGACATGACAAATCAATCATTTAGACATTCTCTATGTAGTCCATTGTGGCATAAACATGTTTGTATTTTTTCTATGCATGAGACAACACACAAAACACCAAAGGTTTTTTTTTTCTTTTTAATAGAAAATTACTTTGTTGCAAGAAAAGGATTTAGGATTAGCTATTTGAGAGAAACAATAATAACTAAGCATGGCTTTGTAATCTTGTTAGGTTCATAGCTTAATTTAGGCAAGGTATTTGAAAGGGGGTGAACTTGGTCATGAGGTATATGGTAATAATTTGTCATGAGAATGCAAACTTTGTCTAGTAGAATTTTGAAGGTGAGAGAGTTTTAGCTATTATTTTGTGGCTCATCCGTTCTCATAAAAGATTTGATATTTTTGGCATGTTAAAGCATGGATTTTTTTTTAATGGCAATACTCACAATTGTGAGTTTGAGAGAATTTATATCAACTCAAAAAGAATATAATTGCCCTCAAGCACAACATGTGCCTTTTGGGGGGGGGGTGGTCAGTAGAGACTTGTACACAAACATAGAGGATACAGAACCAACGGTGATAAATCTATCCTCTTGAGTGTTCTAAGCTTCTCAATGTATGAATCCATTTTACATCCTTGACCGATGACACTCTTCTTGCTCCAACGCCATGGATGAGCTCAGTGCTCATGCACACAGTATCATCAAAACGGGCTACAACTCATTTAGTCTCAAATATTTGACTTCTAGGCTTGGTTCAGGTAGCAGAAGCTATTAATTTGGACGCACGCAAAAATTGTTTGGCTTTGGAATCCACACCCTCCCAAGATCAGATCATCAGTGAAGAAAATGATCTCCCAAGTCCTCCATACCCATTTCCAAACCTTGGCAACTAGCCCCCGTGAGATAGGGCACTTGGAGAATAGATGAAGGGAATCTTCGGAGGCTGACCTACAACCAGAGCAGGTGTCAGAGCCTAGCCTTCTAGCACGCAACTTGATCCCAGTAGGCAAGGCTCCCCAGGGCACCTTCCAAATGAATACCTTCATGTATTTCGGCCCTTTAGTCTCCCAAATGGCCTTAACACTCTTTTCCGAGCACTCTTCTGACCAGTTTTTCTTCCAGATTTTGGTGAGTGGGTCGAATCAATCCGCTTTGTATATCAGCACATTATAGGTGCTCTGGGTCTTGGGAAGCTAGAATACTCTGTCTTTTAGCCAATGTCAGTCTCTCCAATCAATTTTTGATCCATTGTGACAGGTGGAGGTCAAGCTACAAGCACTTCCAAGAGTCTACTGATTAGAAGCCTTTCGTACATACCCAAGTTATGTTGCATCACTACGAGCTCCACATCCTTCCAGCAAAAGCTTCTGTCATCCCAAAGATGGGAGAGTTTAGATATTCCTCTGTTGTTTACCAAGCGTGCAACTTCCCTCCAGAAGGAGTCTAAGGAACTCTTCCCGAGTTTGGAGAGCCAGGGGAACCAATTGAGACAAGAATCCCTGAAGTACCTGAAATTCTCTCCCCATTCCAGGGTTGAAGGTGCTTTGTTGCACTTTCATGCAAGCTCTCATGTGCAGCCTCCAAGCTTCAGGAGTGTCCAAAATGGCACCAGAATTTGTCCTACATTGTGGCATTCTTCCAAGTGCCCCCTTTCGAGGGAAGCTTTGCTTCATTAATTATACCCCAAGAAATAATCGCCCATTCCTCCTTTTGGTCCATCAATAAGATCACCAGTTTGGCACACAAAGCTTCTACATGAACCATGGGGTCAATAAAACCAATTCTGTCTTGATTCTTTCGTCTCGCTACCCATTCCCATCTCCCCAATGGCAGGGGGTTCAGGTTTTTATGTTGCTTTTTCACAGGAACCGTTTGATAGGCTTCATAAATTCTTTCCAATTGGATTTTCTCAATTGTAGCAATAACGATACAAATGAGATGTATGAAATCATGAAAGCATTAATCACCGTGACTCTGGTATGGAAGGGGAGGAGCACAAACTTCCACCTTCTCATTTTGTTGTTTATTTTGGTCAAGAACCAGACAAATTTTTGCTATGTTAAAACATGCTTTAAGTGCCTTTAAGAACAAATAGAAAGGGATCTTTTTGGCATGTTAAAACATGTCTCAAAGAATAAGGAGGAAGACTCTAGGGGATGCACCTTGTAGGTATGTAAGCGTATTAAGTGTGCTTGGCATGAGTGTATACTATAGTTTATATTAGTCATAAATGACACTCTATAGAAGGTGGGAACTACCTCTAGGACTAGTGGGGACAACTGAAGCTTCCAAAAGCAGTGATCGGTGAGTTATCACAGTAATCGATAGTGCACAATCAGCCAGACACCAGTCCCGTACCCTATAAATAGGACCCGTTACTCATTTTTGAGGGACTCCCTAGAATCCTTAGACGCCTAGATTTTGAGCTACTTATACTCTTTGTATCACCTTGTAATCATTTGTTGCTCTCTCTCTCTCTCTCTCTCTCTCTCTCTCTCTCTCTCTCTCTCTCTCTCTCTCTCTAATTCCAAAAGCCAACTATTGGCATACTTGATGCTCACCAATTGTAATCTGATTATTATGAATACAATCCCAATTCCACTTTCAGTTACAGTGTCTTGTCTTTTCAGTTCCAGTTTTTTCTTCTAGTAATCTGAAGTACTAGCATGAAGTGTATCCGAATCTAGCATCTCTAGTTCTAAGTACCAACCTGGAATAGTTGTCTAATTTCTTTGTGCAACCCTTCAGCTCTCCTATGCCTAGAATGACTGGAGTGCTGCGAATTCCTTGATTCCTCACCAGTGCCCCCTCCTGGAGCAACCTCAGTCTCATTCCCAGGGTGCTGATCGATTTCAAAGCTTGCTTCGATCTCCTCTAGAATTGGATTGACCCGCTATGGGTTCTCCATGAAGCAATTTTTTGGTTGTCGACCCCTTGTGCTCATTTTGGGTGCCATTGTGGACATACAATAGCTCTAATACTAGCTGGGAGATAGTTCACATGTCCTCAAGCAACTTAGCTTAAACCACCGTGATCGCCAAAATGGAATGAGCTAGATGTGTTAGGTCTCATGGATCTCAAAGTCAAAAACAAATTGATGAAAGTGATAGTAGTCCAAGAACTCATTGCTTATCACATAAAGAACCCAAGAAGACAATAGAAGAGACAGTTTCAGAGACTGAGACTAAGAACTGTGAGGCTAATATTGATCACTATAGCAAGAAAAATCCATGAGACAGGAAGCCAGCACATAGAACTAGAGTCAACAAAGGCAAGGAACATTCCAATGACCTTAAAATCTCTTTTCCAACATTCAAATGTGGGAAAAGGGATGACCCTGATGTACACATACAAGCTTTGAGCAGTATGCTGAGTTGAAAGATATTGATGAAGATGAATGGGGGGAGTATTTTCTTCAAACATTGAAGGAAAGAGCTAGGACATGGTACTACCATTACCCTGACAAGCTCATTAAAGCCTTCAAGATGGAATATTCAGACAAGAGGGGGGATGAATATATTGTATGTGAGCTTGACAAGATCAAGTAAGGCAAGTTGTCAGTCAGAAGTTATACGGAAAAAATAAAAGAATTGACCATACAATTGCAAGAACCTCCCTCAAAGAAAATAATGAGAGCTTGGTTCCTAAATGGCTTTAAGAGTAAGAAGTTGAAAGATCAGGAGGTACCGGCATTGACAAAGAAATTCAATGATCTGGTACAAAGAGCATCAAAATTCGAGCAGTAGGCAAAAAAGGAGAAGGGACACAGGAGGAGACAATCCAGTGATGATACTGAAGAGAGATTTGGATCCGCTTCTAGTTCTAGTCCTTGTGAAAGCGAGCCAGATGACAAGAGTAAAGCTAAGAAAGGGTCTTGGACCAAAAAGATTGAAGAAATGTCCAAGCAAATTGTAGAGAGAGAAAAAACAAGACCCTCAGTGCACAAAGCAAAAATCTAGTACTCCAAATGTTGATCAAAGGACCATATGTTGAATGAGTGTTCCAAATGCACATATCGCAAGGCCTTTGGTCATGTCTGGAACAATTGTGGGATTAGGATCCATCATTGTAAGAATGGAAAAGACATATCAATGATCGCACTTACCAATCCAAAAAAGCTCCCAATTCTGATGGAACCAGTGAATCTAAAGAAAATGAAGCCAGTACGAGCACTGGAATGGGTCGGGGGTGCTACCAAAATGGAGCTGGCAGGGGTAGAGACAGAGGAGACTTCTCAAAGAGGAACATAAACTGCTATGGTTGTGGCAAGTACAGCCAGTTTGCAGCTCAATGTCTAGACACACCAAAGCTAGAGGTAGCTGACCAGAAACCACCAAAGCTAGTACCAGTGAGAGTGGTCACCAGAAGCAAGGGAGTAGTGATTGAAGAGATTCCTACTGAAAAAGACAGTCAGACTACTGAGGCCAAGAATTGGGAACAGTAAAAGGTGTGGAAGGCTAAGGGTAAAGAAAAGATGTTGGATGAATGGCACGAACAAAGGGAGCTTGCAACAAAAATCACTGAGAACTTCTCAAGAAAGCTGCTACAACAACCAAAAAGTTTAGAAGCTTAGCTCATTCACAAGCTACCACCAAGTCTTCAGAATCAAGGCAGGAGAAGACAACAGATATACTTGAGGAGTCTATGATTGTTGCAGTACAAAGATGAAACAAGGCAAGTCAGAGAAGAGTTTGAAGTGCGCGTGTGAGCGTGTGTGTGTGTGTGTGTGTGTGTGTGTGTGTGTGTGTGTGTGTGTGTGTGTGTGTGTGTGTGTGTGTGTGTGTGTGTGTGTGTGTGTGTGTGTGTGTGTGTGTGTGTGTGCAGCAATGGAGAAGAGAGGAGACACAGGTTTTGGTAGACTCCAAACACACTAGTGTTAGGGTTATGAGTCCTTATTATTTTATGTAGAATGAATGGTCAGTGTTAGTTCCCGATTAGTCTCCAGCCGCCCAACACTTAGGCGCAGCACATTGGGCTTTACCACCCCAACAACCTCTCACTTAAAGGACAATGTGTCTTTAAGCTGGGGTGACAATGTATATATACATACAATACATGTAGACAATGACCATGATCATCTACCCAATTCCCATGAGTGCCCAACAATGTGCAAACCGCTCTGAAGGTAATCCCTTTGTCAGAAGATCAGCAAGATTTTCAGTGGTGTTAATTTTGGCAAGCTACAATTGCTTGTCCTCAAGCACCTCACAAATGAAGTGATACTTCACATCCACATGATTTTTCTTTGCATGAGACACTCGATTCTTTGCCAATTGTATAGCACTTTGGCTATCAGAATGTAACACAGGCATCTCAACATTGATTCCCAAGTTTCCCACTAGCCGACCAAGCCATATAGCTTCCTTGTAAGCTTCTGAAGCTGCAACATATTCAGCCTCTATAGTAGACAAGGTAACACAATCTTGCAAATGAGATTGCCATGAAACTGCACCTTCCGTGAATTCAAAAATATAGCCTGAAGTGGACCTTCTCTTGTCCAAGTCTCCTGCATAATCTGCATCTGTGTAACCCATTACACATGCTTCCTTTCTGCCAAAGCAAATGCACATGTCTTTTGTACCATTCAAATATCACATAACCCCTTTCACTGCCTCCCAATGTTTCTTGCCTGGATTTGACATATATCTGCTAACAACAAAATCAATATCAGGACGTGTAGCAATCAAACTCCCAACTGCAGATGAATAAGGCACTTGTGCCATTTCAGCCTTTTTCTCTTCAGACTTAGGGCAATCATTTTTAGAAAGTTTCACATATGGAGGCAATGGAGTGCTCAATGCCTTCCTGCTCTCCATATTGCAACGCTTGAGCACTTTAGCAATGTACTCAAATTGAGACAAATAGACCAATTTCTTGCATCTGTCTTGTTTAATGTGCATGCCAAGGATATGGCTTGCTTCACCCATGTCTTTCATTTCAAATTTTGCATGTAACTTTGACTTCAAGGCTGAAATCTCATCCCTGCATTTCTCGGCAATTAACATATCATCCACATAAAGGACCAAAATCAGCAAACTACCATCTTTAGCTCGCTTAG
Organism: Adiantum capillus-veneris; assembly: GCF_014529385.1. Lineage (NCBI taxonomy): Eukaryota > Viridiplantae > Streptophyta > Polypodiopsida > Polypodiales > Pteridaceae > Adiantum > Adiantum capillus-veneris. The sequence continues at coordinate 125,323,258 of NC_140958.1, forward strand.
TGTAGAGGCAATGGTCCATATTGCTACGTTTGTAGAGGCAATGGTCCATATCGCACGACCTTCAACAATAGGCTTTGCATATTTCCATCACAATACATAAACCGCATAAGATCTTACATCAACCACAGAAACCCTTAGACCCTCTGTAACCGCTGTGGCGCTTTGTCTGATTTAACAGACCCTCAAGACCTTACATCAAATATGCATGTGACAGACATTGCAGAAAAGAGTCTGCAACAAAAAACCTATACACAAAAGAACCAAGGAAGGTAGACCACTGTGCTTTCTGAACTGAATATCTCTCAAACCGTGTAAAATTTGCAAAAACTTTTCTCTGCAAAGTTGTAGACCATGCAAAAATGGTTGAGGATTGCGAGAATGGACATGAAATAAGCTGTTTTTACAGTTCAAACCAGACCTGTAAAAATTTGCAGCTTGTACTTCACGACCTACAGGCAGTTTGAGTGACGTATCTCAAAATTGGTGAAGATTTTGAGAAAACTTTCTTCTTAAATGTTGAACAAGACAAAAAACCGGTCAGGAATCACGAAAATAGGCTTGAATGAAAATGTTTTGTAGGCCAAAATAGATCTGCAAAAACGTGCTACAGTTTTTGCTGCTTCTTCACCTACCTCCCCGCTAAGCTCCAATGGTGCTCCCAATCCCTTAGCTCTGATACCAGTTGAAGTGCACGTGCGAGAGCGTGTGTGTGTGTGCAGCAATGGAGAAGAGAGGAGAAGAGAGGAGACACAGGTTTGGGTGGACTCCAAACACACTAGTGTTAGGGTTATGAGTCCTTATTCTTTTATGTAGAATGAATGGTCAGTGTTAGTTCCCAGTTAGTCTCCGGTCGCCCAACACTTAGGCGCGGCACATTGGGCTTTACCACCCCAACAGACTTGGACAAAGCTGGAAACACTGGCTTGGGGAAGAATCAAGTGGACTCATCACAGAACCAGTTAACAACCAGAGGCAAACCAACAAAATGGATCTGTGAATATTCTCATGAGGAGAAGTCTTCTGGTTCAGACAATGGCAGCTCATGTAATGAGCAAGATGAAATATATGTCAAGGTTTGTGAACAAATTCAAAAATTAACAGTGGAATTAGACGGCATCTGATGTGCATTGCCTAAGGTGACCAAATTTATCAAACAAAAGAGAAAAGTTGAAGTAGAGGTCAAAGTGGATTTTACAGCCATCTAAAATGATGAAGTTCTGGTGACCCAGATAGACTATAAGTTCAAAAAACAATGGGATCTATTATCTATTGTCATTCTGGATGGAGAAGCGGGAGTGAACATTCTTGGCGAGCATCTCATACCAAAGCTAGGAATAACGGAGATGACCATCCATTTAGAATAAGGGTGGCAAGTCACAGAGATGTCCAAGCCACTAGTCTTATTGAAAACATGCAGATAAGGGTGGGGAAGAAAAAGTTCACAACAACCAGCTTTCTGGCGTTGGACGTTCAAGGAGCCTATGGTATGTTGATGGGTGCTGGAGCTATACAAGACTATGTAAACCAAACATTAACAATCCAAGGCTCCAATAGAATAATTCAGATAAAGATAGAAAACATTAGAACATGGAGGAAAGCCCTGAGACCAGAAGAACTGTGTAAGAAGTATGGAACAAAGAAGATTGAGAGGATGTTCGCCTCCATTAATATCTTTCCACTAATAGAAATTGATCTTTGTGTAGTATTGATGGACAAGGAGCAGGCTGAACGATAGAAGCATCAATATCGAGAACAATTTATTGAGTTGAACACATGAGAAAGGTCAATCCAGATGGATGGTCGAGTACTAGATTAGTCTACAATAGAAAAGTTTGACTCTAGACCAGAACCCAGTTTAGTAAACGATTCAACTGCTTCTGATGAAGAAATTCTAGTGGTGGTACTCACACCAGATGTTCACAATGATCTAATGAAAGTCAAAAATTTGTTTAATGACTATACTACTAGTATTTGAAGAGACAAGGAAGCAGAGTCATTGGCGAAGATAAAGGGAGGTGGGCCAAATTGGTTGTTTTCCAGATGATCAAGAATTAGAATAATGGAATCTCGGCTTAGACGAGAATCCCATAATGATTAAAATCAACAACCATATGAAGCCAGAGATCAAGGAAAAGGCCAAGGCATTGTTCTAGAAATAAAAAGGCGTATTTGTCTAGGAACATACGGATCTGAAGGGAGTAGATGGAGCAGTGTGCCAGCATCTCAACCACTGAAACCTGATGCCAAACTAGTACGACTGCAAAGGTACATAATGAATCATTATTGCGCAAATAATGTCAAGGAGGAGATCAATAATTTGCTTAAAGTTGGGTTCATCACAGTGGTGGCAAGCAACAACTAGCTATTTCCTATAGTGGTTGTCCCAAAAAGAACGGCAAGCTCAGAGTGTGAGTGAATGATAGGAAATTGAACTCCCTGACCGTTAAAGATACCTTCCCATTACCATTCACAGATATGATGTTATATGAGATTGCAGGCCACGAGATGTATAGTTTCATGGATGGCTACAATCAGTTGAAACTTTGCACCAGAATACAGAGCTAAAATGACATTCATCACTGAATGAGGAGCATTTATGTATATGGTTTATTCAAGGCATCAAATTCTCCCTAGCCTTGCGCATGGTTCTCTTTTCCTTGTAGTGTTGTTCACATCTAGGTTTTTGAGTTGAAAAATCATAAAACCTGACATCTGTCGGCGTATTCAATATCTGTGTCATCTACAATCTCAAAATGCTTTGCAGAGTGTGCGCTCCTTGCCGCACTGTCGAAGCAAGGGACTTGCCGCTACACCGTGTGCGAGCCACAAATGGCTCCAAGCACACAACAAGACTAATCTAGCAAGCTCAAAAGAGGGCAATGGTGTGTCACTCACCGCTCTATGCTCCTGCCGTGGAGGATTCCTCGCCACGATGAAGAAGAAGCTGCAGTCGTGCCGCGCTCAACCGCTTCCCCGCCGTCATGCCTTCTTAATGCTCGATCGCACACACACTCTCCCTCTCTATCTCTCTCTCTCTCTCTCTCTCTCTCTCTCTCTCTCTCTCTCTCTCTCACATGCACACACACACGAGGAGGTGAAGAAGAAGAAGATGGAGATGGAGATGGAGCAAGAGCACTCTTCTATTGCACAAATGAGAGAATGAGTGAATTTTAGGTTTAGTTGGCTTTTATATGAGCTCACCCCATTCACACTTGGGCGCCCATGCTTAGCCAACTAATCCCTTGAATGTCCCAGTTAGAGTGCGCCTCTCATCGGCAATCACTCTTACCCTTTTCCTATTGGTCCGACAAACCCGGTACCTGACTCTACCAAATACATAATACATGTCCGTCGTAGGTGATGGGGTGTCCGTGAGCTGTGAGGGTTAACATGCCCCCCTTCCTGATGTAGATTCCGTCCTCGGAAGCTATTGAGTTGAAGCTGGTTCGTCGAGGTGGAAGAGCATTTGAGATGAATGTCCTTAGCCTTCTTCAGTCACTGCAAAATCAAACAACATTGGCACAGTAATTGCATTCTCATAAGTGATTAAAAAGCATATGCAGTTTTAGGTAGATAAATTGATTGGTAAAAGAATTTCAAACAATTTGTCAGCAATGAACATTAAATTGCAATGTAATCAAATGCATAAACAGATGTAAAGGTAAAAAATTAAACAAGTCTGGGGTCGCTAATTTGACGGTCGAAAGGCACTAGAGATCGAATATTAATACCATGGGTAAGCTTCTTAATTATCTGTGGTCAATTATGTTGTTTAATCGCGAGAGCCAAGTATTCATGTTCGAGGGCTGACTAGAGGCTATATCTAAAAGACCTTGTAGTTAAGCTACCATAAAAGGAATTTCTCATGAAATCATCGCATGACTGATTACTTTTTCTTTGACCCCCCAAAGTCTTTTCACAGTGATTCAATTTTGATGTGTGTGCTTACTTTGTATGCCTTGGGTTTTTGCTTTTCAAGTAAAAGCGCCCATACTGGAAACCTCTAGGGCTCTAGTACCATAGGCAATACATGTGAGTGTAGTACCAAATCAAGCTGAGATTTCTCTTCCAGCTTAAGATTTTACAGTGTGGCACTTTGATTTTTTGTTTGTTCATTTTCAGCATTTTAATTTTGTAACTTTGGGGGGTCATATAACACTGATACACCTCCCAGGCTCATCACACTAGTAAACTCCCTTTATAATACTTAAGCTAAAGGTCAATAGGGTCAAGCCCACTAGAAAGCCCTAGTACATTTCACACAATGCTGCTTAAATCGGATTAAGAACCTAAGTAACCATTAATTATTAAGAAGGCATTCCCCATGGTATTAAGAGAAGATTTCTAACACCTAACTTGGTTAAACTAGTTTGTCGGACTGCTTGATTTTTAAACCTAGACAAGTGATTATGACAAAAAAATTACATTGAATTAAATGTTTGTTACTAAGCAAATGCGGTGAATATTAGGCTACCAATCACAATTAAAGATGACAATCATAGATGCAAAAAAGATAAGGGGCAATGCTAATGGACAAGAAACACCTGTTTGTGTCGATGGTCGCGCTTGATTTGAAGAGTGAGTCGAGATAAAGATTCCATGAAGGTCCAAATCCTACCAATAGCAACACGCTCCTGTACACACTAGGAAACAAAAGGAATACCTTCAGGAGGCACATTAATGGAAAAAGGTACCAACACTTATTGAACGCAACAAAAAACATAAGGAACCCTAACCTAATTATTTGCACTCCCCCTAGAGAGTCAAGGGAATAGGATATTGTAGAGGTTGGGGGGAAACCCTAAGGCTAAACCCCTATCTTCGTCGTCGAGATAAACAAAGTCATCATCCATGAGACCATATGTGCCATCCGTGTAGTCGTGTAAATTTTCTTCTTCATCATAGGTGCCCATGTTTACTAAGAAGGTCACTAGACGCCTATAGTCATCTTGGTCAAAAGGGTAGTCTTGTGCAATGGGAGAAACGCTCTCTACTAAGTATGGATCAGACGTGGTCAAGAGACGTATCAGCCATTCTAACTCCTCAAAATTCCTCTCACATGCTAGCGTACCTATCAAATCCCATTCACATGCAAGCACTGGAAAGACCATGTGAAATATTTGTGAAAAGTAACGAGGGTACCTCTCACCCAAGGCAGGAGTGGATGACTCTAGCGTAGTAGCCATATCTGTACACACAAATAGATGATGGTTAGAGTGCAAATATTCCAAGGGTCGTGTTCTTGTGCATAATTTGTTTTTATGATTTGTGTTATGGCTCTTGCTCTTTTACTTTTTTATCTTGTTTTTGCGAGTATAAGGCTTTATATATACATTCCCTAAGATCGGAGATTAAGAGGTCAGGGAGAAAGGTTGAGAGGGAAGCAAGTGAATGATGGATGTCCACAAAAACTCCCCCCTTCCTTGGGTAGATCATACCATTTGAAATGATGTCGTCACCCTTTGAAACCAATTGTTCCAGTTGGTAATAGGTGAGGATTTTTGCCAGTAGTTTTTTATTACCCTAGGTGCCTCGTCAAGTTGCAAGGGTGGTAAGGTACTCTCCTAGGATCGAACTTGAAGTGGTTCATCAGGTGATTCTTGAACACTGGGAGGTGTGGATTCTTTTGTAGCTTCATGGAGGTCCACTACTATAGATGGAGGCTGTGTAGAAGCTTTTACCTCTATGGATGTATTACATGAGGAGCTAGAAGCTTCATGGAACTCCCCCCTTCCTGAGCTAGGTGGAATAAATTGGTTTTGCCTTGGAGCCCAAACTAGCTCTGGACTAGGTGTGTGTAGCATTCTGTGATCTTTCCCTTCCCACGGTCTGCCATTGGCTTTAGCGTTACACTGTTTGTCTCATATGGGTTTGTTGTCGATAGGGAAGGACACATTTTACGTTTAGGTACCCAAATTTGCTCATTTCCATCATAGTAGCCTTGGGCTTCTAATAGTTGTTTTGGAATCCATCGTGATTTGGTCTTGACTCTCCTAGGGCGCGCTCTTGGTTTTCCTGGGAAATTTTTTCTTGGAATGGATGGGAGGGTTGAGGTAGTTGGAAGTAAGACCTTGGGGACCCATTGATATGTACTCTTAGGTCGTGCAGGTTGAGTACTTGCAATATTACTACTTGCTGCAATTACAAGTGTTGAAGTGCTAGATTCATGGGTAGCCGGCAAAGACGAGTTAACCACCTTGGCTTGTGAATGTTGGCTATCCTTCAACTTTGCTAGAGTTTGCGACGTAGGTGACTTTGCTTGAATGATAGGGGTAAGAGTCGGTGGTCGCGTCGTGACACTACCAGTATCCCAATCAATAGTGCATTTGGTTGCCAACATCCACGTGAGTCCCAGGTTTACGTTGTCTTCCATAGCTCCTGCGGGCATGACTAGAAACCTCTGCACTATGCTTCCATTGTCATAGACAACAGGGGTCTGAAGGACTCCAAGAATAGCAGTTTTCTTTTTATCAATGCCCTTGACTTGCATCGTACTCGGGGATAGGGTCGGTTTCCCTAATTGACACCAAACTCCATAGGATAACAAATTGTGTTTAGCTCCCGTATCTAATAAGGCATTGTATAGTACTTTCCCATAGGGGCTATTTAGCTCAATTGGGTATCGTAGGGGTGGCTCAGATTCTAATGAGTCATCATCTGTGTCCTCGAAAAATGCTTGCGTGATTCCCAGATTAGCCTCTCGTTGGCGTCTAAGACGTTGTTGTCGTTCTCGAGCCTCAACTCTTGCTTGGATTTTTTTAAGCTCTGCTTGTTCCTTGGCAGCCTTCTTTTGATGGATGGCTTGCAACTCTTCATGGCTTAGAGGATCATAATATCTTTTGAATTTACTCCCATTAAGGAATCCAATGGTTTCAACTCCATCTAGAGTCTCCACACGAATGGTACCTTGCAGAGTAATTTCACACACTCGATATGGTCCCTTACCAGCGTATTTCAATTTCTTCTTTTCATTACGTACCCCGTACATAAGAACTTTATCACCAACCTTGATGTCTTTATCCTTTAAATGGCTATCAAACCACTTCTTTCTCCTATCCTTCTCCACTAGAGCATTTCGCACAGCTAATTGCCTTTCTTCATCTAGCCTTTCCAGGATATATAATCGCTCCACTAAGGGGTTACCATCCCAACCTTCTTGAGAAGCTACTCGAAGACTAGGAATGACAAACTCCCATGGCATAACTGCTTCTTGGCCATACACCATGTTAAACGATGTGCAATTAATAGCAACTTTATACGCAGTACGATAAGCCCATAAAGCTGATGTAAGCTTTAGGTCCCAATCAGTGCGATGAGCCTCGACTGTCTTTGTCAAAATGGAGATGAGAGTTTTGTTGGTACTCTTAGCTTGGCCATTTGCTTGGGGATAATAGGGTGTAGACTTGTGGTGTGATATCATGAAGTTTGACGTGAGTTCTTTTATTACTTCATTTATAAAATGAGTTCCATTGTCACTCACAAGTTCAAAGGGGCATCCAAAACGTGTGATAATGTTCTCAAAGAGGAACTTAGCTGTTGTTTTTGCATCCGCCTTCCGTGTTTCTTTTGCTTCAACCCATTTGGTTACATAGTCGGTAGCCACAATGATATATCATGATTGCGTGTTACGTGCAGCCGGACTAATCGGTCCTACAAAGTCTAAGACCCACTTTTCAAATGGTTGGGTTACCTTGATGGGATGTAGAGGCATCCTATCACTTCTTTGTGGCTTCTTGAACCGTTGGCATTCATCACATCCCTTTGCAAAAAGTGATGCATCCTTAAACAGAGTGGGCCACCAATAGCCTGACTGTAAGATCTTTCGGGTAGTCAAGTTTTCTAAAAAGTGACCACCAGCTACGCCCATGTGTGCCTCTTGTAGAATATATAAATACTCATCCTCGCGGGCACAACATCTAAGAACATCATCTTTTCCTCTCTTATAGAGAGTTCCAGCCAGTAAGCAATAGGGTTCGCATTCCTTGATTAATTTTCGAGCTATATCTTTTCGTAGTTCTTTGGGTGGAAAACCATTAACTAAGAAGTTAACAATCTTTTCACTCCATTCAGGCATTGTCTCAACAATGAACAAAGGAGTATCAGGCAATTCATCATCAACCCCCGCAGGAGCTTCGCCATTAGGGATACGAGATAAATGATCTGCCATGACATGTTTCCTCCCAGGCCTCACAACAACGGTGAAGTCAAACTCAAGAAGAATCAACAACCATCGTGTAATTCGACCTGTGGAACACGGCTTGTTTACCAAATATAGCAATGCTTGATGATCAACATAAAACACAAACTTGGTAGCAAGAAGGTAATAGCGAAATTTCTTTACTGTGTAAATCATGGCTAGACCTTCGTGCTCTGTAGTAGTGTAGTTCATCTCGGCATCATTTAATTGGCGACTTGCAAAGCTAATAGGGTAGTCCAATTTATGTTCTCCTGGTTGAGTTAGAACACACCCAATAGAAAAATTTGATGCATCAATATGCACATGAAAAGGTACATTCCAATCAGGTGTTCACAGGATTGGAGCACTTGTTAGGGCCTTCTTTAATAACTCATAAGATTGATGACATTCTTCCGTCCAGTGAAACTTGATAAGAAGCTTGTACAATGGACGCGCTATCTCGGCAAAGTTTAAAATAAACCTTCGATAATAACCAACATGGCCCATAAATCTTTGAACTCCTTTATAGTTCGTAGGTGGTGGCAAATCGGCAATGGCTTTAATCTTACTCTCATCTGTGGATATCCCGTTCTTGGACACTATATGCCCTAGAATGACTCCATGCTTAACCCAAAATTGGCATTTGAAAGGGTTCAATGAGATGCGATAAAATCTGCACCTTTCAAATATTTTTCGTAGATATAACAAATGCTTCTCCCAAGAAGAATAAACACAAAGGTCGTCTAGGAAAGCTTCACAAAACTCCCTTCGAAATTCTTTAAACGCAGTGTTTATTAATCGTTGGAATGTAGCAGGGGCATTCGTTAAGCCAAAAGCCATAACACGAAATGCAAACACTCCAAACTCTGTGATAAAAGCAGTTTTAGCTTGGTCCTCTAATGCAATTGTGATTTGATTGTAACCAGAGTACCCATCTAAAAATCTATAAGCTTCCTTGCCCGCAACCCTTTCAAGCACATGTTCTGAATATGGCAAGGCATAATGATCTCTCCTAGTGGCTGCATTAACTTTCTTGAGGTCCACGCACACTCTTAGTTTCCCATTCTTTTTTGGCACAATGACTATTGGAGAAACCCATTCTGAGTGCTCAATAGGGTATATGAATCCACATTGGATAAGTTTTTCAATCTCCTCTTGTACAATTTTGGCGTACTTAGGATTCATTGGATAGGGTCGTTGCTGGACGGGTTTAGCAGTGTTGATCATGGGAATTGTATGTAGCACCACAGAAGGTGGAACGCCCTTCATGTCATGATATGTCCAAGCAAAGATATCCTTGTATTCCTTGAGGAGCTCCTTAAGTACAGCCTCTTCAGTTTTGGTAAGGTCTTGAGCAATAAAGACTGGTTTAGACTCCTCACCTGGTTCTGCTAATTCTATCTCTTTAACTACCGCTAGACCATCATAGACTCCACTGCTTTCATTGGTAGGTATTCGTTGGGCCTTGGCATACACAACCTTTCGCTCCCTCGTGGTATAAGATTTAAAATGTTCAGGAGCCGTATGTAAGTCAGCAGGCTCTTGTCCTGACGGAGACCTTTCTTTTAGTTCTGCCTCCTTTTGTTGTTGTGCTAACTCTCGGTTTTGACGTCTTCTTATAGTTCGACTCAATTTCGGCTCTGTAACCTCCAATTGAGCGAGGTCAATGGGTCGCGGGCTGCACCACATGACACTCTGGAGATGTTCACCCCAATTGTCTACTAGCTTTCGATGAGCATCACATGCCCCTAGATAGCTAAACCAATCTGCAGTAGATCTTTCCTTGTTTATCCTAGCTCTCACATTTGCTCGATATCGTCGTCTCTTATATGACCTTTGTTTCTTGTTAAGGTTTTGATTTTGGTAAATGTTTGAACTCGACTCGCTTGATAGGTCTTCGCTTGTATCTTCTTCACTCTCATATAAATTACCATAGATGGTCGTACTAGACCGTGAGTGTTCAGTTTCTATACTTGGCTCACTCGATGTTTCCTCAGGTTCTGAATCCATTTCTCCCTGAGATTCGGTTTCTAATGTGTATTGGCCTGAAGCCTTTGAGGAATCATCGGTTTCACTCTCAGGTAGGTGTGCCTCTTTCTTATCATCGGATGTTACATGCGCTACACCTAACATGTTTACTGGTGCAATGTGTGGTATCTCTTCCCCATCTGGTGTTACCCAGGTTGTTCCTCTACCTCCCCATGTATCTATAGTTGCCACTAGGTGTACCCAATCGACATTGTCTGACTCAGCCATTCCGGGTAGGATATCCATATAAGGAGAGTTCTCCCCAATATCCGTGTCTTCGTTACACGTGTAACAATACTGTAATGGAGATGAGTGAATTGTTGTGTCTGATTGATTATCAATGATGAATTTATTTCCTAGAGGATGCGTTCGACCACTTAAAAGATCAACTCGAATGACAGAGTCTTGGAACTGTAAGTAGACGTGGTTTTTGGACCAGTCATGCACCATTTTTGCTTCCCTCATGAATGGACGCCCTAAGATCATCTCAAATGACATAGGATGCTTGGAAAAATCCATAACAATGAAAGTCTGCCTTACCTTGTGTCCCAAGACCTTGATCCCGAGATCCTTAAGCATTCCAATAGGCGTAACAATAGATTCATTAGCCATTTTTACCACTACGCTTGTGGCTTCAAGGTGAGGTCGCCCCATAGACTCCCAACAACTCTTTGTCACCATGCTGACTCCCGCACCACCGTCAAGGACTCCCTTTATAGTTAATCCTTTAGTAGTGATTGACAGAGTAGCATTAGATTCATCACCTTCAAAGTATTGCCCCAACTTGTTAACAGGTACTTCAATTACAGATTCATGTCCCGCTACGTCAGATGGTGGTGCTAAATGTTCCTCATCATTCATTACCGAGTCAGTTTTGTTCATATGTGCAAACTGTGGTAATCCAGCCTGTAACTCCCCATTGAAGAAGGCTCGAAGAGCTGAGACTAGCTCGGGGTCTTTATATAGTTTGGACATGATCGTGGTTCTAACTTCTGAAGACATGAAATCCATCAATTTGGCAACATTTAATGGCATCTTGTGGGACGTAGCACCCTGACAAGAGAATGGTGAAGATGGAATCTCCACTTCCTCAAGGGGGTCAGGTATTCCCTCACCACACATTCTCTCTAGTAGGAAAGGTGTGTGTCCAGTTTCAGATGTCCTACCCTCACTCTCTTCCTGAATGATACTGGGTATAGCTAACGGCCTGTAGTTCTTGTGAGGTTGAACTTGTGTGGGAAACACTATGTCCGACATCTGGATATGTTTGGGTTCAGGTTCTAATGTTCGTTGAGTTTCTTCCACCAAACCCCTCAGTTGTTGGACTCATTCAATTTCCACTGTTGGGTTTGGATAGGTTCCAATCTTTCTCTTGCAATCCTCATTTTTTGTCTCTCGTGGCTTATCTTGGGGGTTCGCAACTGGGTGGTTTAACTTTGAATACTCTTTTGGTATTCGTCGTAAGTCCCTCTCGTGATCCTCCTCACTGGCTTTTTCCTTTGTAGTAACAGTTTTGGTCTCCGTGGTCTCTATCGAATCTGAGTCATCCTCAGGGTCATTCATATACACGGGATCCTCTCCTATCCCTATGTTAGTCTTTGAACTAGGTTTTGAGCTAGAAGCAATAAGGGATTTCTTTCTTCGTGTTTTCTTCTTTCTCTCTCGGCCAATGGATGAAGCATCTCTCTCTTCAAGGATGTAATTTTGCTTTTGGAGCATCGACCGTGTGAGTGCATTCACTGGTGCTATGTTTATAGTTGGTGGTGTCCCATCAACAATCTCTATTAAGTTCAATGGTGTGATTTTCGGCGCTTTTGAATTTTTAGGACACTGTGCGATCAAATGATCTATGCCACAACGATTACAAATGAGTATTGGCATTGCCAATGCACTCCCTTGACTTGTTTGCATTAGTGCAGCATTCTTTTACATTCTAATGGGGCACTCAGCTACTCGATGTGGTCCACCACATTCGTAGTACTGAAGCGGTGGTCTCTTGGCAAAACTATTAATGTTTTGGCCTCTTGCTGGTAGCGCAGTAGCTTGATATACCGGTTTGATTTGTCCCCAATGGTCTTCCATATAGTACATGGGACACTCCTCAAGCATGTCGACTCCATAGGTGATACTAGAGTCTATGTCCTCTTCGCAATCTACATAAGTACTAGATGACTCGCAACCTATTTGGTTCATAGGTGTAACTCTTGGATGAGGGGGTTGCGGTCCTAGCACTGGAGGTGGCAACGGTGTGGTTTGGACCACATTTTGGGTTCTAGGGACCATGTGTTGTAATGGCAATTATTGCTCCATGGGTGGGGTAGGCATCAATGCAGGAACTCGAGGTGAGTCTGCCCAAGCTATGGGCGGTCTATTTTCCATGATGCGTTTAAGCATTATGGAATCCTTTGCTTGATGGCCATACCTACCACACGCGTTACAAGTCCCATTAAACTTTACTCTAAAAGTAGGGCATTCACTCGTAGTATGTGGGCCCAAGCAAATTGAGCACCATTGTTGCTCCCTTCTTGGATATATATGAGTGTTTTGTGGAGCACGATCACCCCTAAGGCTTTCTTGGATGGCCTTCGTGAGATCTGCCAAAGTCATCTTAGATATTGTTTGCTCTTTCACGATTGGCTTTATCTTCATTGGCTCATGCCCTGATGCTTGCGAGCTACTCGACTTCGGCTCGGCAGACACTCTTTCTCCTGCAATCATTAAATTATCCTCCAATTGGATTACATTCATGGTGACTGCTTCCCAAGTAGTGATACCTCTAATAACTAGGCCATTATAAATTCTTTCATGTCGTAGTCCCCTAATGAATCTATCGAGCAATTGGTTGTTGTTGAATCGCTCGTTTGGATGCATCGAGAATTCAAATTCTTTAGGCGACTAATGAAGTCCCTCACGGATTCACCTTCTTCTCGTTGGGCTTTCTGGAGCTGAGAGGCTACACCCCAAAGTACTCCCTCTCGTATGTATTCTTTTAAGAACAGTCTCCTAAGAGTAGAGTAGATCATTTTCTCTTCTACTCTTAAGGTTCGATACCAATCTCCAGCCTTTCCGCTTAGGGTCAAACTCAAAGCCTTACACTTATGTAGCTCATTGTGCTCTTCCAAGGAATCGCACACATGTTCAAAGACTTCCATATGCTTTCTAGCATCTTCGTCTCCACTGAATTTCTGTGTGAGCTTAGCTACTTGAACTGCCTTGCTCCTAGGCTCTCTATCAGGTGCACTACGCATGTTTTCCGCAATAGAGCGACCGATAGTTTGAGCAAATGCTGCCAAATCTCCTATTTGAGCAGGTATAATGGGTGTATGTGCTCCTGGAACCACATGTGAGATGGGAGTTGTCCTTGGCCTTGGCATACGCGCGGCTCTTGGGTCCCAAATTTCGTATGGTGGTGTACCAGACGGTGGTCCAAAGTTTACAGGCATGGCCCTAGGCATAGGGGGTGCCTGATAAGTCATGTTATTATTAAATGGCATGGCTCCACTTGTATAAGAGCTTGGATAATGCCATTGTGGATTGTAAGCTCTTGGAATAATCGGAGGTGTAGGAGCTACATGAGGCTGAGGTACGACAGGTGCACATGATTGATACATACATGTAGGTATAGTTGGGGGCACTGTGCTATTAGGCATCGGCGCCGTGTTAACAAATGAACTCTATGGTGTACTTCTTGTCATGCTCACCATTGGGATATGCATGGTAGCCGTAGTGTCATTAAGAGAAAGATGAGCTAGATCTGGGAAGGTAAAGCTGCCACTTGTGGGTTCAGATTGTACTGAGGCTCCTGGCGAAACAACATATGGAGGATCAATGGGGCTCAATGAGGGAGTCTCCATTTGTGACAGGGTTGGTTGGTTGGCCTTTCCCGTATCCAAGAATCTCATTAGGCCTGTTGAAGGCATGTTGATCCCTGTGTTCTGTCTTTCTAACTCGACAATCCTATGGAGGACATCACAGACTTTCTGTTGTTGCTCATCTATGCTAGTAGCACCCGATGTGGATTGTAGAACATCTAACCAACCCACATGATAGGTGTGTCATGTGTACCGATCAGTTAAAGCTTCTGCTTGTAGGTCATACTCCCAATTTTCGTTTAGGAATATCCCATCTAGGCCTGGCATGCTGGAGGTTTCCCTTGAAGTGGAAGCATTATTGCTCCCCATAGCTTGCCCCTCCGTGACTGTTACCTTGGGAGCACTCGGTTGCTCGGCTGGCATGATTGTTGTTGAGCCTTTGCTTTCAGGGCTCGACTTTGTTCTAGACCTCGTGGGTTCTCAATTTCCCTCTCCCTTGTTGCTTGCATATAGCGTTCGATCTCTTGCACTTCGGCAAGACTCCTACCATCGGGTAGTCAAACCTCAGAGGGAGATAGTCCTAAAGGATCAGGAGGTGCAGTGGATGGAACATTCACATGCACACTCTCAAGAAGCATAGGGTCCATTTTAGGCATGAATGACGAATTTACTTCCCCACTCCCTTCATTTATTTTATTAACCGCATGTTCGGAGCGAGTAGCTCTACTAAGGGTCTCTTTTAAGCGGCTAAACACGCTGGACTCGGGCCGTGGGCCCATGGCATGCATGTCTTGACTTGAACTATCAGGGTTTGGTGTAGGATACCCCTCCATGACTTCGTAGTCAGAGGAAGAATCACTAGACGCGATATGAGGATCTTGGGTCGCGCTACCTTGAGTCCCGGCCAAAGGTCCAGAACCTAGGGTGGAGGAATAACGGGTGCCCGCGTAAATGGAGGCACTACCAATATGCTCGTGCTCTAACACTCGTCCAGAGCGTAGGTTCATATGACTTGGATCCCCTAGAAGTGTCAGTGAGGGCCCGTGAAGGCTGCTCACCTAGTAATTTTGGGTGTTTTGCAACCCAAGTCTTTTCTTATTTTTTGAGTTTTTGGTCCTTTTTTTCTGACCCAGCTATAGAATAGAACGTATGATAGCTCAAAACAAGCGTCTCGGTCAGAGGGACGTGCCGTGATTTACAGCCCTCCGTTTGGTCACTTTATGCCCTCGGAATCCCTAAAACCGTCAATTTCTAGTAGGGAACTAGGCCCGAATTAGAAGGTCTAAGGGTGCAAGTGGGAAGAGAAGGGAGGAGAGACGAGGACTTGCCCCACATGCTCTCATTCCCTCTTGAGGGGGTAGGGTATATATATAAGAGTGAGTCTAGTATATATCATAAGATTGAGGACTGGGGCTTGGGCTTGGCCTTGGGGAAATGATCTCGATCTCAAAATTTTAGTGTAGCCCCCCAGTCACTCACGCTTAAATATTTTCGGGTTTCTTTTTTTTTTAAGATTTTTTTTTTTTTTTAAAGGCGATGACCGCGCGCGGTATAGATGACCCTTTCTTGGCCACACACACTGTCACCTACCTAACCTCCCAGTCAACAGACAACTCACTACCTTATCTACTTACTAACAGTGCTGCTAACCACTAACTAATCTACTAATTAATCTGTTAACTACTTACTGACAGTGAGCTAACTGTCCACCTACTTCCTCTCTCACTACCTTACTGTGCAAAGACTGTGTGCAGGTAAACCTTGACAGAAAACTGTGTGCAGACTGTGTGCAAACAGAAATTGCTAACTGCCTTCCTACTTATTCATTCACTGCAAACAAGCTAATGACTACAAATTGTGCAAAGACTGTGTGCAAACAGAAAACACAACATTATACAGAAATCAGAGAACTTGCAGACAACACAGAAATTAACAACTTACAAAAAAACAACTCATTCCTCTTCCTCTTCCTCTTCTTTCCTACTACAAACAACTCATACGATAAGCACAAAGTGCCTCTTGGGCTTAGTGCAGGGCGATTCCCCGGCAGCGGCGCCAAAAATGTACGCTCCTTGCCGCAATGTCGAAGCAAGGGACTTGCCGCTGCACCGTGTACGAGCCACAAATGGCTCCAAGCACACAACAAGACTAATCTAGCAAGCTCAAAAGAGGGCAATGGTGTGTCACTCACCGCTCTATGCTCCTGCCGTGGAGGATTCCTCGTCGCGATGAAGAAGAAGCTGCAGTCGTGCCGCGCTCAACCGCTTCGCCGCCGTCGTGCCTTCGTAATGCTCGATCGCACACACACTCTCCCCCCCCCCCCCCCCCCCCCTCTCTCTCTCTCTCTCTCTCTCTCTCTCTCTCTCTCTCTCACATGCACACACACACGAGGAGGTGAAGAAGAAGAAGATGGAGATGGAGATGGAGCAAGAGCACTCTTCTATTGCACAAATGAGAGAATGAGTGAATTTTAGGTTTAGTTGGCTTTTATATGAGTTCACCCCATTCACACTTGGGCGCCCATGCTTAGCCAACTAATCCCTTGAATGTTCCAGTTAGAGTGCGCCTCTCATCGGCGATCACTCTTACCCTTTTCCTATTGGTCCGACAAGCCCAGTACCTGACTCTACCAAATACATAATACACGTCCGTCGTAGGTGATGGGGTGTCCGTGAGCCGTGAGGGTTAACACAAAGTCATAAACTATCTCCTCTTCTTCTCCACTCACCAGTTGATCATCTCTGCGGTCTTCCACGATTAATTTCTCATTTATTATATTGACCATATAGTATGGAACCACGTCATAACCAGCCTTGTCATAGAATTTTGTTGTGGGCCCCGTCCGAAATAGCACACATATCTAGGATTTCTAGAATATGGGTCCATTCTAAAGGCTTGAGAGTTTCCTCTAGGAAGTGTTCAGGATTGTATTCTTTATCTTCAAGCACCCTTTCCCGAACCCATATCCACCAAAGGAGTCCATAAGTAGCAATCTCATCATCAATTCTCTCATCCATTACAAGGTCATATGTTTGGACTTTGGAATGCTCTAGCAACCTTTCAACTATGTATGATGGAGATATTCAGTGATTTTCTGCACAAATTTTTGGCTATCTTCATGGATGACTTTACTGTCTTTTCCACTGAAGGAATGTATACTAATTGTTTTTGGAAATGGTCTTCAAGAGGTGCAAGGAGAAAAGGATCTGTTTAAATCCATTCAAGTTTTTTTCATGGTCTAGAAGGGTCAACTACTGGGACATATTGTTTCAAGAAATGGTATTGAGATGGCTGAGGATAAGAGTATTCAACAAGCCAGAGCACAACCCACGGTTTCAAAATTGAGTTCATTCTTGGGTTACATTAATTTTTATTGAAGATTTGTTCATATGTTTGCAGCAAAAGCATTACCCCTATATGAGCTCACCAAGAAAGGGAATAAATACATCTGGGCTGAAGAGTGTGAACACAATTTCCAATGCTTAAAAGATGCGATCAGCAGGAAGCCAGTCCTTCACCAACCAAACTGGAACATTATCTTCCATGTATATGTTGATGCTTCAGGTATGGCGATGGGGGCTACATTGGCCTAGCCTGATGGGAAGACAAACTATCTACTAGTCTACTTCGCCAGTCGTAGATTCAGTCCAGCATAACAAGGATATTCAATAATAGAAAAGGCACTCGGAATGGTATTCAGTGCCACCAAATTCAGACATTATCAACAACTGGGAAATCTATTCCACTTCTATGTTGATCATCAAGCCTTATTGTTTTTTATCAATAAAGTCATAATACAAGGAAGGTTAATCAGGTGGATGATGTTCATTATGGAATTTGAATTCAAGATCTTCCACAAGACAAGAAAGTCACATTATGAGGCTGGTTTTCTTTCCAGAAGAACTGAAGGCTATTCAAAAACGTCTCTGAGAGATGAACCAGTAGATGCTGAATTATTTCAAAGCACAACTGAGAAAGAGCCTGATCTCAAATGGCAAGAAGTGTATGATTTCCTTCAGCTAGGCAAATTCCTTGAAGATTGGTCTCAAAATAAGAAAAAGGCACTAATAATTATTTGAAGTCTAAAGTTCACCATTATTGTTGGAGCGCTTTATAGTTTAGGTATTGATGGTGGACTTTAGTGATGTATGCCATTAAAAGGTTGAATGCAGGTTATCACTGAGGCCCATACTGGAGATGTAGGCGATCATTTTTCAACTAACATCATATACAAAAAATCCCAACAAGATGGATTATGGTGGCAATTGATGATGGCAGATGTCATAATTTTTTGTAAAATATGTATATGGCAAAGGATGGGTAGACCTACAGCTAGTATGACACCTTTGACTCCAATTCAGTCACTGGGAGTTTTTATGAAATGGGGACTTGAATTTATGGGACCATTCAAGAAGGTGACTCCCAGAAAGAACAAATACATCATTATGGCTAAATGCTATGTCAGCAAATGGGTGGAGACAAAGCAATTTGAGATAACATTGCTAGGTCTATTGTCTTATTTATATATGAGAATATCATTTGCAGATTTGGGTGTCCTATTGAAATAGTCTCATTCCAGGACACTCATTTCTTTAATGATACGATGGGGATCCTCATGGAGATGTTTTCAGTCAAACAAAGGAAATCAACATCATGTATCCCAGATGTAATGGCTAGGCTGAAAGTAGTAATAAAACCATCAAAACCATTCTCACTAAGATTTTTCAAAAGGAACCACATTTGTGGGATGCCAAACTTTGGACAACATTATGGGCATACCGAACTTCTTACAAAGTCACTACGAGAATGACTCATGTAAATTGGTTTATGGAACAGAAGCAATAGTGCCCATTGAATTTGTAATTCCAAGTTTATGATTGGCAGTTGATTATGGGATAGATTTTAATAAGAACCTGAAGCATGATTTGCTATACTAGATGATATACGACAGAGGACTATATTGGAACAAGAAGTGGTGCAACAAAGACAAAAGAATTGGCATGATTGTAGAATCAAGGTGGAGAGTTCGAAAGAGGTGACCTAGTCCTGCTATACCATTCCAAATTAGGACCGAAGAAACCAAATCATAAAATAGCTTGGTCAGGGCCCTATGAGGTAGATTGGGTATTCTCAAACATGATAGTGAGACTCAGAGATCTGTCAGGTCTATTGTTGCCTGGAGAATACAATGGGGCTAAGATCAAGTTATAATATCCCAAAGAAGAAGAGGTTCTAGTTGAATGTGAACCAGAACCAGAAGGGGAACTATTGGACTTGTTCTATGTTAGTTCATTTATGCAACCAGTAGAGGAGTCAGCACCTGTACCAATTTTGGCCTTTCAACCAGATTCAACAGTTTTAGCACCAATGCAAATTTCAATGATTTGATCAGTTTAGTTATAGACAACTAAACCATTCAAAGTGTTGGCCAGTCACAAGTGGAAAATGTAGAAAATCTTGGAATAAATCTCACTAGTAATGATTAATTAGACAAGCCAATGCATGTTTGACACGTCACAAGCAGAGCACAAAGATCAAGGGGGGGTAGCTAGTGGAGCATTCATGAGAAGGATACATATCACGATGGCAACGGGCTCACCCATCTATAGTTTACTTGCAACCTCTCGTGCCACTTGCTTCTCAACCTGAAGAGTACGCTTTGAGCACAGATACATGCTTCTTCGTTGCGTAGCCAAACTCCTTCAATAATCACCATCCTCGACACACCTCACTACTCTTTCAACAACTTGTTCACAATAGCTACCACAAGTAGGTCCTCTTCAACCGACACTTCTTCATCTGAGTCGTGTATGGGCAAAAAAGCAAAGTCACAGTGCATGCAAGAAACCTTGGACAAGATGACAACAAAGATAGAGAGCATTTAGGAGTCTTTAGGTATGGTTCCACACAACAAAATATCAAAGTATGTGTTTCAAGAAAGCGAGCAGGCTCTACTCAAATTATGGGGTTTAGAAGTCATAGTGGAAGCTATGACACTTTCCTTTGATGGGCAGATCACACAACAGGTACTCACGTCATACAAAGCAGAAAAGGGTACTATTGTCATTAATGGTCGAGAGCTCGAGTTAACCACTGGCAAAGTGGAACATATCTTCAGACTTCCCAATGCTCAAAAAGCCACACTAGAAATGGCTGAGGAAGTAATCCAGTTCTTGAAAGAAGATGTCCAGGCAAGAAAGAAGCATGAAGATGGTGCTCAGGGTATTCCAATATAGCAGCACTGGAACACACTGCTATATACAGATTCATTGTTGAGACCATCAACCTAAAAAATAATCCCACTTACCTGTCAAAAAAGTTGTTTTCAATGCTATTGTCTAAGGTTATGAACCCAGAAGCCAGTAACAACATCACACAATTTTATATAACAACGTCATTTAGCAGACTACGAAGGCCAAATCTTGGAATTTATTTAAGGCTTCGTATGTTTGGCAGTTTGTCTACTGGGAAAATTTTCTTGCTATACCTGTGGTTATTTAGACAAGTTGGGACAGAGTGTCTGCTTCAAGAACAAACAAGATGAATTTGGATTCATTTGATGAGGAAATGGAGGATATAATTGGTTTAGATAGGGTTGGTACATAGGCAAAGGAAAGCCCAGCAAAGCCATCTCACAATAAAGGTAAAGGGAAGGATCTAGTTGGTGAGAAACACCCTATCGCTGACATAGCCACTAGTTGTTTCTGCCAAAAGCTTAGGACACTGGAGTTAATCAAAGGATTCAAAGCCTAAACCCAGAAACCAGTTAGCATCGATACCACTACTGAGTAGAGTACACAGGAAAAGAAGAAACTTTTTGATCAACCAGTCAATACAACAAAGCAACAAACAGCCACTAGAACAAAAGAAGGCAACCAGGCATCTTGCAATGGCTCAATACCAGAGACCAACAATCTACCAATGGTAAGGTTGGACCGGCTACATAGGTTGCAAACATCACCCCTTAAGGGAAGGTTAGTTATAAAGAGACCTGATAGAGTTGCATTGCCATATCCCTTCCCAATGACAAATATGAGTTCGATCAGACTGATCTAGATGTTATCACTCAAGGGTGTGTCGTAGTTATTTAATCTGGGTGGAATACAATAGTAAATTCTATTGGTCAAATAAGGGATTCTTAGGCTTTTACCTCCAGTGTTAATACATCACAACTTCAAGAGAAACTTCATCAGGCCTAGGACGACCTGAAGAAGCTACGAGAGGAAAAGACTCCCTGGTTAGCTAGAAATCTAGCCATGCGGATACAGGAACAAAACACAAAGGAGAGAAGGAAGGACTGGAAAAGAAGATTCATAAACTTACCCAAAAAAACTGAATAATGCAAGAATCAAAAGAGGATTATCTGCGAGATGTTGATCATTTCCAGACACTTCTGGAGGCTAAGAGATCAGACTATAGGGATCTGTTCAAGGCACGTCAAGTGACAAAGGAGGCTATAACCTAGAAATATATATATATCACAGTCTGGCACAGATTGTGGATAAGAATGGGGATTTAACCCTCAATGTGTCTGACCTTGAGACTTTCATTGAGACAGTTCAATCAGAGCTCGGAGAAAAAGCAGGATAGTACAAAACAACACTGGTCAATGAAGCCATCATAGAATATAACGATAATCAGGAATATCACGATGAGGATTATGAGGAAGATGATGATGAGAATAAAAATCAAGATCAGGACTAGAAAACCCAGAAGAAACCTGATGATGATGATGATGAGGATGGAAGAGGTGGTCATAATACTGGTTCATCTACTAGGGGATTAGCAACTAGGAGTACACCTCCAAATCAGGCTTCAGGTAAACCAGCTAAACACCATGCCAACCACCAACTGGAGACAATCAAAATCCATCTCAGTAGACTGGAGGACATGAAGGCCAAGTAGGTTCCATTCAGAATAAAGGGAAAGCGGTTTTGTTAATCATTGACTTGAAACCTAACCACAATCACCCTACTGAGTTACTAGCATTGAACAAGAGTCTACGGAGAGCTAAAAATCTTCAGTTTCTAGACGATGAATCAGTTTACTTGGATCTGGAAAGATTTCAAATGCTCTATGTGGGAGCAAGATGGATGTTTGCAGATCGGAAGTCAGTCAGTTACCATGACCAGACAATTTGTTTAGTTACTTGCACATCATGTATGTGTCCAAGTACTGGAAAGAATTCTAGACAACTGCAGTGCTCAATGTGCTCTACCGGCCTGTCTTTACGGCAAGTCGATTGCAGATCCGTGCCGGATTTGGCAACAGCAGCTGACGGGATAAAAATGAAATGAATGTGTCAGGCTAAAGTGCTCACTTTGTGGAGCGCGTCGGTCTTTTCAGACCGGGGATTGGACTTACGGTTGCAAAACTACATACTGTTTAAGATTTACTTGGGGCCGGGTCTGCACTAGACTGGTCCACTCGGTTGGATTTTCATCTCAAAGTTTTTGTCTTTCTTCCAGGTTTTAGAACGCTAAGCATGGTGATGCCGAGGAATCATTGAGGCTTTTTCAATCAGATGTGTATTGAAGGGGTTCCTCGAGATGCATTCACATTAGTTTGTGGTCTGAAAGCTTGTGGTGAAGCAGATTTTCCTCATTGGGGCAGACATGTACATGCCGGGGCTAAAGAACGGGAGTTGGTTGCAAAGGAGCTTGTTGTTGGAATTGCCTTGGAAGAGATGTATGCCAAATGTGGTTCCCTCACCCATAAGCCATAACTTTAAGGGCTGACCACTCAAGCCAACTTAAGTGGCCGCCCACTATGGGTTGTGAACGGTCGCCCAAGGGCACATAACTTAATGGCCGCCCAATATTTAAAAAGCAAAAGCTTTAATGGGAAAGCAAAGGAAAATATAGGCATGGCGTGAAGACCAAGCACGAGGGGCGCAGCAGGAGACGAGATCCGCTCGTGCTAGGCACCATGATGCTCGGACGAGCTCGCTCCAGAAGCGAAAAACGACCAGGAGATCTCGCAAGCAAGTTCGGAGCCATTCCCGTCGCAAACAGAGGTGTTCAATTTTACCCTGACACATCAGCAAGGGGCCGGACCCATTAGCGACATCACTAATGGGTGCCTGGCTATTTTTAGCAAGAGGGGAGGCCCATGCAAATTATTAAAAGAGAAAGGGACGACCTCTCCTCATCTTCTGGTGGAAGTTCACTATTCGGGGAGAAGAGAGGAAGCTCTTAAGCTTTGGGAGGACGCCCTTAAGCGGTTCTTAATCTCTCTCGAATACCTCAAGCTTAAGGGAGAAGCCTTCCTAAACCTACTCTGAAGCTCATAAGCTCCATATTCTTAACCTCTACAAGCTCTTAACCTCGCTTAATTAAGTTCTTAATCTCCCCATAATCTCTTAAGCTCAAAAGCTCACATAAAAGCTCTTAAGCTCGCTTGATTAAGTTCTTAAGCTCCTGATAACCTCAAGCTTAAGCTGCTAAGCCTTCCTAAACCTACTCGGATGCCAAGCCATAAGCCAAAGCCCTTGCTCACTAAAGCCAAACTCTTGTTAATCAAGCTTAAGCCGATTCCGTAATTTCGGTTGCCAAGCCAAAGTGGAGCCTAACCTAAACCGAGCTTCTAAGCCATCGTTAACCATTCGAATTGGGAAGCAGAAGGCAGAGTAAGTAGAAGTTTATTAATTTTCTTGTTTAGCACCTGGTTTAAGCCTGGATTTCTTCTTATAAGGAGCATTAAGCCTCCACTAGTGATTGATTAATCATAGATTCTGTTGATTAACTGGAGTTAGGCGAGCTCTTTGTTTTAAACACTGTTGTCGTTAATTGCATCTGCTACATTTTTTTTCCCGCACCTCTCACAGCCAGGGGCCCGGTGCCTTCCCGGCTCACCTTTCGCACAATTATCCTCCGACATTCTTGGTGAACCCGACACGAAACGAGACGGGGTGAGCAGTGTGGTGAAGAAGGATGTCGACACCGCAAGAGGCTGCCATGCAGCAAATGATGCAGCAGTTTGCTACTTACATGCAACAACAGCAGGCTGCCCAACAGCAGTACAATTTGTAGGAGAGAATCCATAAAGCTTGGCACACAGTTACCGAGAAATTGCATCGATTTGAAGGCCGGGATATTAGCAAATTTTGCAATATCTATGAACAGGCAATGGAAGAGAATGGAATTGATGATCAGAATGCAGTGGAAGGGTTTCATTTGATTGCGGAGCCGGAACTTAGGAGTCGAATTAAAGAGATTCAGGTGCTTCAAGGCCCGAATTGGCAGGATTTCAAGAAGGCGCTTCAGGAGGAATACTTCTTGGAGGATTCGCAAAGAGTAACCAGGCAAAGTTTCATAAAATGGGTGCAGAAGAAGAAAAAAAATATGTCGGCACGAGAGTTATTGCGGGAATTTGAGAAGAAATTCGAGCAACTGCCCTCGACAGAGCAACATTCAATGAGGGATCAGAAGGTTGAGCTGTTCATTCAGCCTATTGATCCTGAACTTCAGAAGAGTTTAGTGCAATTTGCTAGAGAATCCAAGTGGAGAATTGGGCTTAACATCCGACTGGAAGGTAGTCACCGAAGCAGTCAACATGATCGTGAAACGACAAATGAGAGTTGATAAGTTGATCGTGGCTGACATCATGGATGTTGCGGAGGAGGAACCTAAAGAGAAAACAACCTCGGCAATACCCGGAGTGAAGGAGCCAGTTCTTGATGAATTGGTAAAAGGTATTCAAGAATTGAATTTGAATTTTTAAGCTGTTAAATTTGATGGACTAGCTGCAAAGGGGTCTATATATGAGCCTAGACAGCAACCACCACGCAGAGGCTGGGACCGATGCATGTGGTGTGATACTGAAGACCACAAGTATGTTAAGGAATGTGATGATTTTGACGAAGCATATAAAAAGAATGTGGTGTTCTGGAAGGACAAGAAGATACACCTTAGGGCAACAAGGGAGATGCTCCGTCTGAACTTCGGTAGGGGCGGCATGAAGAAGATAGTTGATGAGATTCAGCATAATGTTGCTCTTGTGGAGGCAGCTACATATGGGCTGCAAGTTTGCGGGAAGGGTGATGAAGATGGTGCAGATACCAAGGGTCAATTATGGCCTTATGCTTTGAAGACAGCAGAAACTGGATAGGTAACTTATGGGAAGCTGCGGCAAGTAGGGAATTCAATTCGAGAAACCACAGGGTGGACTGATCCAGTGGATTCCCTCTCGGTGTATGTGTTCATTGCAAAGTCTCAAGCTAATGAGGCTATGGTGGAGGAAAAGCAGAAAAGAGATGAAGAAGCTCCTGGGACATCAAAAAGGACAACAAGGTTCAACAGCAAGCAAGAAGAAAGTCCTGCTCCAAAGCCCACTCCTAAAGTGGTGATGGAAGAGGTACCTAAGGACAAAAATCAAGGTAAACCCAGGGGACCCTCTTATAACCTCAAGTCTGACATTGAATTAGCTACAGATTTAAAGAAAGTCTTTGAAGAGCGAATTCTGAATAGCAAGGTGGAGCTCACATTGGGTGATATATTGGGCATTGCCAAACGTGAGTTTCATGAGCAGATAATAGATATCATCAAAAGGAAGCGGCAGATACCAAGTGAACAGGAGCCGGAGTCAGTGAAGAGCCAGGCGGTACGCCACATTGAAGCAATTCTAGACGACTATGAAGAGTATTTGGCGAATCTTGAAGAAGAAGAAGAAGAGTCGAGGTCTGTGGTGGTATCAAATCCAAACGTACCTGAGGTAACACATGTTCATTTCAATGAAGATGAAGATAGTGAAAGCATACCAAGGAGTCACTTTTCAAGGACTCATTGGGCAAGAGAAACAACCGAAACTGTTGTAAAGCTTGGCAACATCGAAGAATCGGTCTTAGCACTCATAGATCAAGGATCGGAGATCAATTTGATGGCTAAAAGCTTGCACAAAAAGGGAAAATGGCCTATTGATGTGGACCATGGTTGGCGGATTCGAGCTGCTAATATGCTTCCAGGCGACCTCTATGGTGCTTGTGCCAATGTTAAGGTAGCTATAGGGGATGTCTGTGATGAGCAAAACTTCTTTATACAGGAGCATTCCTCTTATCCTTTAATTATGGGGCAACCATACATTACGGCTGTGCGAATGGAAACCAAAGTGCTGGATGATGGCTCGGCCTATGCCAGGGTTCGGAGCCGTGATGGTAAGAAAGCAGTGCAATTCTTGATTGTATGTGTTGACCATGCTAGGAATAAGGACAGTCTAAGTGATCATTCAATGCCGAAGATACGCAAGGAGCTTAGAGAACACAGGTTTGCACAGGATTTTCTCGGAGTGCCATTATA
The DNA here is from genome assembly GCF_014529385.1 of Adiantum capillus-veneris. Classification (NCBI taxonomy): domain Eukaryota; kingdom Viridiplantae; phylum Streptophyta; class Polypodiopsida; order Polypodiales; family Pteridaceae; genus Adiantum; species Adiantum capillus-veneris. The sequence goes on from NC_140958.1 coordinate 125,349,567, forward strand.
AAGCGGGACTATGGTGGTACAAGTGAGGAGAAGTTCTCGCCAAGAGAAGCTTTCTCTTCGGGGTTTTTGGGGTTAACATCTGAAGGTTCAGTCTCTTTCAGAAAATTTAATGATTTGCCAAAGTGGGAAAAATAGTATGTTTCAGGTATCCAAAGTGAATTGCAAGGTTGTGATGTGCTTGAATCCGATGATGTGATTTCAGGAGTCTTTGAAGAGGTATCTTATGTAGTTACTATGTCAGTGCTTGAAGAGATCAGGCAAAACAGGTTACAAAGCGAAACTGAAGTTGTCAAGGTCCATTAAATGGACATGTATGATGAGTTAAGTATATATGAAGCCCTTATGCATATTGAAGATGATTCAGGTGAAACTGTCGAAACGCAGGTAGAGACAAAATACAAGACCGTTGCAAAGAAAGTGGGGTCAGTGGATACACCGCTGCCAGAAGGAAGTGATGGGATGATAAAAAAGGCTTCTCGACAGCCTATACTCAGAGATCCAAAGAACATAGGGCATAAGTTTACTAAGGAGACACTACAGTAGCTGAAAGTTGGAGAAAACGGTTTCCTCAATGAAGAGGAGATCAAATGTTTTCAAGGTATGTTGTTAACCCTCACGGCTCACGGACACCCCATCACCTACGACGGACGTGTATTATGTATTTGGTAGAGTCAGGTACCGGGCTTTTTGTGCAATAGAAGAGTGCTCTTGCTCCATCTCCATCTCCATCTTCTTCTTCTTCACCTCCTTGTGTGTGTGTGTGTATGTGAGAGAGAGAGAGAGGGAGAGTGTGTGAGCAATCGAGCATTATGAAGGCACGACGGCGGCGAAGCGGTTGAGCGCGGCACGACTGCAGCTTCTTCTTCATCGCGGCGAGGAATCCACCACGAAGGCGAGCGTAGAGTGGTGAGTGACACACCCTTTGCTCTCTTGAGCTTGCTAGTTTAGGCTTGTTGCGTGCTTGGAGCCATTTGTGGCTCGCACACAGTTTATCGGCAAGTCCCTTGCTTCGACAATGCGGCAAGGAGCTCACATTTTTGGCGCCGCTGCCGGGGAAATGCCCTACACTAAGCTCGGTAAGCACTTTACGCTTTCTTGTGATGCAATTTCAATTGAAGGATTTGTGGAGAAGGAAGGTGTGTGGTTGTGTGGAGAAGGATTTGTGAAGAAGGAAGGTGTGTGGTTGTGTGGAGAAGATTTTTGTTACATTGTACTGTCTTTTTTGTTTTCTGTAAAGAAGGAGTTACAATTTTTTTGCAATGTATTGTTAGAATTAAGGTATTAGCTATGGAATGTTAGTTCTGTAAGGTTAGTTTTGTAGATCTGTTAGCTACTGTAGTACTGTGTAAACAGTGTTAGAGTGTGTGTGGCAGTATCTCTATTAGTTGTAAGTAGATAAGTTAGGTGTAGGTTAAGTGTGTGTGTGCGCGCGCGCGGTGCGGCCGCGACGACTTTTTTTTTAAAAAAAAAACCTTTTTTTTAAAAAAAAAATTGAAAAGAAGGATCGGGCTGGGGATCATTCCCCAAGCTCAAGCCCAAACCCAGACCTCAGTCCTCAGTTTTAAAATATAGTTTATACACCTTTTTATATTTAAAAACTATTTTTAGGATTTCGAGGACTATAAGACTATTTTTAGGATTTCGAGGGCTTCACGTAGCCGAATAGGGAGCTGTAAAGCACGGCACGTTCCTTTAGCCAAAACGCTCGTCTTGAGCTATTACACGCCATATTTTGTGGCTTGGTTACAAAAAATAACCAACAATAACGAAAAACTTGGGTTATAAACACCTTTAAAAAAAAAAAAAACTAAGTGAGCGGCCTTCACGGGTACTCACCAACGCGCTTAGAGTGTGGAAGTCATATGCACCTACGCTCTGGACGAGTGTTAGAGCACCAGCATATTGGTAGTGCCTCCATTTACGCGGGCACCCATTATTCCTCCACCCTAGGTTCTGGACCTTCGGCCGGGACTCAAGGTAGCGCGACCCAAGATCCTCATATTGCGTCTAGTGATTCTTCCTCTGACTACGAAGTCATGGAGGGGTATCCTACACCAAACCCTGATAGTTCAAGTCAAGACATGCATGCCATGGGCCCACGGCCCGGGTCCAGCGTGTTTAGCCGCTTAAAAGAGACCCTTAGTAGAGCTACTCGCTCCGAACATGCGGTTAATGAAATAAATGAAGGGAGTGGGGAAGTAAATTCGTCATTCATGCCTAAAATAGACCCTATGCTTCTTGACAGTGTGCATGTGAATGTTCCATCCACTGCACCTCCTGATCCTTTAGGACTATCTCCCTTTGAGGTTCTACTACCCGATGGTAGGAGTCTTGCCGAAGTGCAAGAGATCGAATGCTATATGCAAGCAACCAGGGAGAGGGAAATTGAGAACCTACGAAAGCTAGAACAAAGTCGAGCCCTGAAAGCAAAGGCTCCTATGACAACAATCATGCCAGCCGAGCAACCGAGTGCTCCCAAGGTAGCAGTCACGGAGGGGCAAGCAATGGGGAGCAATAATGCTTCCACTTCATGGGAAACCTCCAGCATGCCAGGCCTATATGGGATATTCCTAAACGAAAATTGGGAGTATGACCTACAAGCAGAAGCTTTAACTGATCTGTACACATGACACACCTATCATGTGGGTTGGTTAGATGTTCTACAATCCACATCGGGTGCTACTAGCATAGATGAGCAACAACAGAAAGTCTGTGATGTTCTCCATAGGATTGTCGAGTTAGAAAGACAGAACACAGGGATCAACATGCCTTCAACAGGCCTAATGAGATTCTTGGATACGGGAAAGGCCAACCAACCAACCCTATCACAAATGGAGACTCCCTCAGTGAGCCCCCTTGATCCTCCATATGTTGTTTCGCCAGGAGCCTCAGTACAATCTGAACCCACAAGTGGCAGCTTTACCTTCCCAGATCTAGCTCATCTTTCTCTTAATGACACTACGGCTACCATGCATATCCCAGTGGTGAGCATGACAAGAAGTACACCATGGAGTTCATTTGCTAACACTGCGCCGATGCCTAGTAGCACAGTGCCCCCAATTATACCTACATGTATGTATCAATCATGTGCACCTGTCATACCTCAGCCTCATGTAGCTCCTACACCTCCGATTATTCCAAGAGCTTACAATCCACAATGGCATTATCCAAGCTCTTATACAAGTGGAGCCATGCCATTTAATAATAACATGCCATATCAGGCACCCCCTATGCCTAGGGCCATGCCTGTAAACTTTGGACCACCGTCTGGTACACCACCATACGAAATATGGGACCCAAGAGCCGCGCGTATGCCAAGGCCAAGGCCAACTCCCATCTCACATGTGGTTCTAGGAGCACATACACCCATTATACCTGCTCAAATAGGAGATTTGGCAGCATTTGCTCAAACTATCGGTCGCTCTATTGCGGAAAACATGCGTAGTGCACCTGATAGAGAGCCTAGGAGCAAGGTAGTTCAAGTAGCTAAGCTCACACAGAAATTCAGTGGAGACGGAGATGCTAGAAAGCATATGGAAGTCTTTGAACATGTGTGCGATTCCTTGGAAGAGCACAATGAGCTACATAAGTGTAAGGCTTTGAGTTTGACCCTAAGCGGAAAGGCTGGAGATTGGTATAGAACCTTAAGAGTAGAAGAGAAAACGATCTACTCTACTCTTAGGAGACTGTTCTTAAAAGAATACATACGAGAGGGAGTACTTTGGGGTGTAGCCTCTCAGCTCCAGAACGCCCAACGAGAAGAAGGTGAATCCATGAGAGACTTCATTAGTCGCCTAAAGAATTTGAATTCTCGATGCAATCCAAACGAGCGATTCAACAACAACCAATTGCTCGATAGATTCATTAGGGGACTACGACATGAAAGTATCTATAATGGCCTAGTCATTAGAGGTATCACTACTTGGGAAGCAGTCACCATGAATGCAATCCAATTGGAGGATAATTTAATGATTGCAGGAGAAAGAGTGTCTGCCGAGCCGAAGTCTAGTAGCTCGCAAGCATCAGGGCATGAGCCAATGAAGATAAAGCCAATCGTGAAAGAGCAAATGATATCTGAGATAACTTTGGCAGATCTCACCAAGGCCATCCAAGAAAGCCTTAGGGGTAATCGTGCTCCACAAAACACTCATATGTATCCAAGAAGGGAGCAACAATGGTGCTCAATTTGCTTGGGCCCACATACTACGAGTGAATACCCTACTTTCAGAGTAAAGTTTAACGGGACTTGTAACGCGTGTGGTAGGTATGGCCATCAAGCGAAGGATTGCCTAATGCTTAAACACATCATAGAAAATAGACTGCCTATAGCTTGGGCAGACTCACCTCGAGTTCCTGCATTGATGCCTACTCCACCCATGGAGCAACAGTTGCCATTACAGCACATGGTCCCTAGAACCCAAAAGGTGGTCCAAACCACACCGTTGCCACCTCCAGTGCTAGGACCGCAACCCCCTCATCCAAGAGTTACACCTATGAACCAAATAGGTTGCGAGTCATCTAGTACTTATGTAGATTACAAAGAGGACATAGACTCTAGTATCACCTATAGAGTCGACATGCTTGAGGAGTTTCCCATGTACTATATGGAAGACCATTGGGGACAAATCAAACCGGTATATCAAGCTACTGCGCTACCAGCAAGAGGCCAAAACATTAATAGTTTTGCCAGGAGACCACCTCTTCAGTACTACGAATGTGGTGGACCACATCGAGTAGCTGAGTGCCCCATTAGAATGTAAAAGAATGCTGCACTAATGCAAACAAGTTAAGGGAGTGCATTGGCAATGCCAATACTCATTTGTAATCGTTGTGGCATAGATCATTTGATCGCACAGTGTCCTAAAAATCGAAACGCACCGAAAATCACACCATTGAACTTAATAGAGATTGTTGATGGGACACCACCAACTATAAACATAGCACCAGTGAATGCACTCACACGGTCGATGCTCCAAAAGCAAAATTACATCCTCGAAGAGAGAGATGCTGCATGCATTGGCCGAGAGAGAAAGAAGAAAACACGAAGAAAGAAATCCCTTATTGCTTCTAGCTCAAAACCTAGTTCAAAGACTAACATAGGGACAGGAGAGGATCCCGTGTATATGAATGACCCTGAGGATGACTCAGATTCGATAGAGACCACGGAGACCAAAACTGTTACTACAAAGGAAAAAGCCAGTGAGGAGGATCACGAGAGGGACTTACGACGAACATCAAAAGAGTATTCAAAGTTAAACCACCCAGTTGCGAACCCCCAAGATAAGCCACGAGAGACAAAAAATGAGGATTGTAAGCGAAAGATTGGAACCTATCCAAACCCAACAGTGGAAATTGAACGAGTCCAACAACTGAGGGGTTTGGTGGAAGAAACTCAACGAACATTAGAACCTGAACCCAAACATATCCAGATGTCAGACACAGTGTTTCCCACACAAGTTCAACCTCATAAGAACTACAGGCCGTTAGCTATACCCAGTATCATTCGGGAAGAGAGTGAGGGTAGGACATCTGAAAGTGGACACATACCTTTCCTCCTAGAGAGAATGTTCAATGAGGGAATGCCCGACCCCCTTGAGGAAGTGGAGATTCCATCTTCACCATTCTCTTGTCAGGGTCCTACGTCCCACAAGATGCCATTAAATGTTGCCAAATTGATGGATTTCATGTCTTCAGAAGTTAGAACCACCATCATGTCCAAACTATATAAAGACCCCGAGCTAGTCTTAGCTCTTCGAGCCTTCCTCAATGGAGAATTACAGGCCGGATTACCATAATTTGCACATATGAATAAACCTGACTCGGTAATGAATGATGAGGAACATTTAGCACCACCATCTGACCTAGCGGGACATGAATCTGTAATTGAAGTACCCGTTAACAAGTTGGGGCAATACTTTGAAGGTGATGAATCTAATGCTACTCTACCAATCACTACTAAAGGATTAACTGTAAAGGGGGTCCTTGACGGTGGTGCGGGAGTCAGCATGGTGACAAAGAGTTTTTGGGAGTCTATGGGGCGACCTCACCTTGAAGCCACAAGCGTAGTGGTAAAAATGGCTAATGGATCTATTGTTACGCCTATTGGAATGCTAAAGGATCTCACGATCAAGGTCTTGGGACACAAGGTAAGGCAGACTTTCATTGTTATGGATTTCTCCAAGCATCCTATGTCATTTGAGATGATCTTAGGGCGTCCTTTCATGAGGGAAGCAAAAATGGTGCATGACTGGTCCAAAAACCACGTCTACTTACAGTTCCAAGACTCTGTCATTCGAGTTGATCTTTTAAGTGGTCGAACGCATCCTCTAGGAAATAAATTCATCATTGATAATCGATCAGACACAAAAATTCACTCAGCTCCATTACAGTATTGTTACACGTGTAACGAAGACACGGATATTGGGGAGAACTCTCTTTATATGGATATCCTACCCGGAATGGCTGAGTCAGACAATGTCGATTGGGTACACCTAGCGGCAACTATAGATACATGGGGAGCTAGAGGAACAACCTGGGTAACACCAGATGGGGAAGAGATACCACACATTGCACCAGTAAACATGTTAGGTGTAGCGCATGTAACATCCGATGATAAGAAAGAGGCACACCTACCTGAGAGTGAAACCAATGATTTCTCAAAGGCTTCAGGCCAATACACATCAGAAACGGAATCTCAGGGAGAAATGGATTTAGAACCTGAAGAAACATCGAGTGAACCAAGTATAGAAACTGAACACTCAAGGCCTAGTACGACCATCTATGGTAATTTATATGAGAGTGAAGAAGATACAAGCGAAGACCTATCAGGCGAGTCGAGTTCAAACATTTACCAAAATCAAAACCTTAACAAGAAACAAAGGTCATATAAGAGACGACGATATCGAGCAAATGTGAGAGCTAGGATAAACAAGGAAAGATCTACTGCAGAATGGCTTAGCTATCTAGGGGCATGTGATGCTCATCGAAAGCTAGTAGACAATTGGGGTGAACATCTCCAGAGTGTCATGTGGTGCAACCTGCGACCCATTGTCCTCGCTCAATTGGAGGTTACAGAGCCGAAATTGAGTCGAACTATAAGAAGACGTCAAAACCGAGAGTTAGCACAACAACAAAAGGAGGCAGAACTAAAAGAAAGGTCTTCGTCAGGACAAGAGCCTGCTGACTTACATACGGCTCCTGAACATTTTAAATCTTATACCACGGGGGAGCGAAAGATTGTGTATGCCAAAGCCCAACGAATACCTACCAATGGAAGCAGTGGAGTCTATGATGGTCCAGCGGTAGTTAAAGAGATAGAATTAGCAGAACCAGGTGAGGAGTCTAAACCAGTCTTTATTGCTCAAGACCTTACCAAAACTGAAGAGGGTGTACTTAAGGAGCTCCTCAAGGAATACAAGGATATCTTTGCTTGGACATATCATGACATGAAGGGCGTCCCACCTTCTGTGGTGCAACATATGATTCCCATGATCAACACTGCTAAACCCGTCCAGCAACGACCCTATCCAATGAATCCTAAGTACGCCAAAATTGTAGAAGAGGAGATTGAAAAACTTATCCAATGTGGATTCATATACCCTATTGAGCACTCAAAATGGGTTTCTCCAATAGTCATTGTGCCAAAAAAGAATGGGAAACTAAGAGTGTCCGTGGACCTCAAGAAAGTTAATGCAGCTACTAGGAGAGATCATTATCCCTTGCCATATTCAGAACATGTGCTTGAAAGAGTTGCGGGCAAGGAAGCTTATAGCTTTTTAGATGGGTACTCTGGTTACAATCAAATCACAATTGCATTAGAGGACCTAGCTAAAACTGCTTTTATCACAGAGTTTGGAGTGTTTGCATTTCGTGTTATGGCTTTTGGCTTAACAAATGTCCCTGCTACATTCCAACGATTAATAAACACTGCGTTTAAAGAATTTCGAAGGGAGTTTTGTGAAGCTTTCCTAGACGACCTTTGTGTTTATTCTTCTTGGGAGAAGCATTTGTTATATCTACGAAAAATATTTGAAAGGTGCAGATTTTATCGCATCTCATTGAACCCTTTCAAATGCCAATTTTGGGTTAAGCATGGAGTCATTCTAGGGCATATAGTGTCCAAGAACGGGATATCCACAGATGAGAGTAAGATTAAAGCCATTGCCGATTTGCCACCACCTACTAACTATAAAGGGGTTCAAAGATTTATGGGCCATGTTGGTTATTATCGAAGGTTTATTTTAAACTTTGCCGAGATAGCGCGTCCATTGTACAAGCTTCTTATCAAGTTTCACTGGACGGAAGAATGTCATCGATCTTATGAGTTATTAAAGAAGGCCCTAACAAGAGCTCCAATCCTTCGAACACCTTATTGGAATGTACCTTTGCATGTGCATATTGATGCATCAAATTTTGCTATTAGGTGTGTTCTAACTCAACCAGGAGAACATAAATTGGACTACCCTATTAGCTTTGCAAGTCGCCAATTAAATGATGCCGAGATGAACTACACTACTACAGAGCGCGAAGGTCTAGCTATGATTTACGCAGTAAAGAAATTTCGCTATTACCTTCTTGCTACCAAGTTTGTATTTTATGTTAATCATCAAGCATTGCTATATTTGGTAAACAAGCCGTGTTCCACAGGTCGAATTACACGATGGTTGTTAATTCTTCTTGAGTTTGACTTCATCGTTGTTGTGAGGCCTGGGAGGAAACATGTCATGGCGGATCATTTATCTCGTATCCCTAATGGCAAAGCTCCTACGGGGGTTGATGATGAATTGCCTGATACTCCTTTGTTCATTGTTGAGACAATGCCTCAATGGAGTGAAAAGATTGTTAACTTCTTAGTTAATGGTTTTCCACCCAAAGAGCTACGAAAAGATATAGCTCGAAAATTAATCAAGGAATGTGAATCCTATTGCTTACTGGCTGGAACTCTCTATAAGAGAGGAAAAGATGATGTTCTTAGACGTTATGCCCGCGAGGATGAGTATTTATATATTCTACAAGAGGCACTTTTTAGGAAACTTGACTGCCCGAAAGATCTTACAGTCAGGCTATTGGTGGCCCACTCTGTTTAAGGATGCATCACTTTTTGCAAAGGGATGTGATGAATGCCAACGCTTCAAGAAGCCACAAAGAAGTGATAGGATGCCTCTATATCCCATCAAGGTAACCCAACCATTTGAAAAGTGGGGCTTAGACTTTGTAGGACCGATTAGTCCGGCTGCACGTAACACGCAATCACGATATATCATTGTGGCTACCGACTATGTAACCAAATGGGCTGAAGCAAAAGCAACACGGAAGGCGGATGCAAAAACAACAGCTAAGTTCCTCTTTGAGAACATTATCACACGTTTTGGATGCCCCTTTGAACTTGTGAGTGACAATGGAACTCATTTTATAAATGAAGTAATAAAAGAACTCACGTCAAACTTCATGATATCACACCACAAGTCTACACCCTATTATCCCCAAGAAAATGGCCAAGCTGAGAGTACCAACAAACTCTCATCTCCATTTTGACAAAGACAGTCGAGGCTCATCGCACTGATTGGGACCTAAAGCTTACATCAGCTTTATGGGCTTATCGTATTGCGTATAAAGTTGCTATTAATTGCACACCGTTTAAGATGGTGTATGGCCAAGAAGCAGTTATGCCATGGGAGTTTGTCATTCCTAGTCTTCGAGTAGCTTCTCAAGAAGGTTGGCATGGTAACCCCTTAGTGGAGCGATTATATATCCTGGAAAGGCTAGATGAAGAAAGGAAATTAGTTGTGCGAAATGCTCTAGTGGAGAAGGATAGGAGAAAGAAGTGGTTTGATAGCCATTTAAAGGATAAAGACATCAAGGTTGGTGATAAAGTTCTTATGTACGGGGTACGTAATGAAAAGAAGAAATTGAAATACGCTAGTAAGGGACCATATCGAGTGTGTGAAATTACTCCGCAAGGTACCATTCGTGTGGAGACTCTAGATGGAGTTGAAACCATTCGATTCCTTAATGGGAGTAAATTCAAAATATATTATGATCCTCTAAGCCAGGAAGAGTTGCAAGCCATCCATCAAAAGAAGGCTGCCAAGGAACAAGCAGAGCTTTAAAAAATCCAAGCAAGAGTTGAGGCTCGAGAATGACAACAACGTCTTCGACGCCAACGAGAGGCTAATGTGGGAATCACGCAAGCATTTTTTGAGGACACAGATGACGACTCATTAGAATCTGAGCCACCCCTACGATACCCAATTGAGCTAAATAGCCCCTATGGGAAAGTACTATACAATGCCTTATTAGATACGGGAAGTAAACACAATTTGTTATCCTATGGAGTTTGGTGTCAATTAGGGAAACCGACCCTATCCCCGAGTACGATGCAAGTCAAGGGCATTAATAAAAAGAAAAGTGCTATTCTTGGAGTCCTTCAGACCCCTGTTGTCTATGACAATGGAAGCATAGTGCAGAGGTTTCTAGTCATGCCCGCAGGAGCTATGGAAGGCAACGTAAACCTGGGACTCACGTGGATGTTGGCAACCAAATGCACTATTGATTGGCATACTGGTAGTGTCACGACGCGACCACCAACTCTTACCCCTATCATTCAAGCAAAGTCACCCACGTCGCAAACTCTAGCAAAGTTGAAGGATAACCAACATTCACAAGCCAAGGGGGTTAACTCGTCTTTGCCGGCTACCCATGAATCTAGCACTTCAACACTTGTAGTTGCAGCAAGCAGTAATATTGCAAGTACTCAACCTGCACGACCTAAGAGTACATATCAATGGGTCCCCAAGGCCTTACTTCCAACTACCTCAACCCTCCCATCCATTCCAAGAAAAAATTTCCCCGGAAAACCAAGAGCGCGCCCTAGGAGAGTCAAGACCAAATCACGATGGATTCCAAAATGACTATTAGAAGCCCAAGGCTACTATGATGGAAACGAGAAAATTTAGGTACCTAAACGTAAAATGTGTCCTTCCCTATCGACAACAAACCCATATGAGTCAAACAGTGTAACGCTAAAGCCAATGGCAGACCGTGGGAAGGGAAAGATCACAGAATGCTACACACCTAGTCCAGAGCTAGTTTGGGCTCCAAGGCAAAACCAATTTATTCCACCTAGCTCAGGAAGGGGGGAGTTCCCTGAAGCTTCTAGGTCCTCATGTAATTCATCCATAGAGGTAAAAGCTTCTACACAGCCTCCATCTATAGTAGTGGACCTCCATGAAGCTACAAAAGAATCCACACCTCCCAGTGTTCAAGAATCACCTGATGAACCACTTCAAGTTCGATCCTGGGAGAGTACCTTACCACCCTTGCAACTTGACGAGGCACCTAGGGTAATAGAAAACTACTGGCAAAAATCCTCACCTATTACCAACTGGAACAATTGGTTTCAAAGGGTGACGAGCTCATTTCAAACGCTATGATCAACCCAAGGAAGGGGGGAGTGTTTGCTGACAATCATCACTCACTCACTTTCCTCTCAACCTTTCCCGCTGATCCCTTAATCTCCAATCTTAGGGAATGTATATATAAAGCCTTATACTCACAAAAACAAGATAAAAAAGTAAAAGAGCAAGAGCCATAACACAAATCATAAAAACAAATTATGCACAAGAACACGACCCTTGTAATATTTACACTCTAACCATCATCTATTTGCGTGTACAGATATGGCTAGTACGCTAGAATCATCCACTCCTGCCTTGGGTGAGAGGTACCCTCGTTACTTTTCACAAATATTTCAAATGGTCTTTCCAGTGCTTGCATGTGAATGGGATTTGATAGGTACGCTAGCATGTGAGAGGAATTTTGAGGAGTTAGAATGGCTGATACGTCTCTTGACCACGTCTGATCCATACTTAGTAGAGAGCGTTTCTCCCATTGCACAAGCCTACCCTTTTGACCAAGATGACTATAGGCGTCTAGTGACCTTCTTAGTAAACATGGGCACCTATGATGAAGAAGAAAATTTACACGACTACACGGATGGCACATATGGTCTCATGGATGATGACTTTGTTTATCTCGACAACGAGGATAGGGGTTTAGCCTTAGGGTTTCCCCCCAACCTCTACAATATCCTATTCCCTTGACTCTCTAGGGGGAGTGCAAATAATTAGGTTAGGGTTCCTTATGTTTTTTGTTGTGTTCAATAAGTGTTGGTACCTTTTCCCACTAATGTGCCTCCTGGAGGTATTCCTTTTGTTTCCTAGTGTGTACAAGAGCGTGTTGCTATTGATAGGATTTGGACCTTCATGGAATCTTTATCACGACTCACTCTTCAAATCAAGCGCGACCATCGCCACAAACAGGTGTTTCTTGTCCATTAGCATTGCCCCTTATCTTTTTTGCATCTATGATTGTCTGCTTTAATTGTGATTGGTAGGATAATATCTAGCACATTTGCTTAGTAACAAACATTTAATTCAATGTAATTTTTTGTCATAATCACTTGTCTAGGTTTAAAAATCAAGCAATCCAACTAAGCTAGTTTGACCAAGTTAGGTGTTAGAGATCTTCTCTTAATACCATGGGGAATGCCTTCCTAATAATCAATGGTTACTTAGGTTCTTAATCCGATTTAGGCAGCATTGTGTGAAATGTGCTAGGGCTTTCTAGTGGGCTTGACCCTATTGACCTTTAGCTTAAGTATTATAAAGGGATTTTACTAGTGTGATGAGCCTAGGGAGGTGTATTAGTGTTATATGATCCCCCAAAGTTACAAAATTAAAATGCTGAAAATGAACAAACAAAAAATCAAAGTGCCACACTATAAAATCCTAAGCTGGAAGAGAAATCTCAGCTTGATTTGGTACTTCACTCACATGTATTGCCTATGGTACTAGAGCCCTAGAGGTTCCCAGTATGGACGCTTTTACTTGAAAAGCAAAAAACCCAAGGCATACAAAATAAGCACACACATCAAAATTGAATCATTGTGAAAAGAATTTGGGGGGTCAAAGAAAAAGTAATCAGTCAGGCGATGATTTCATGAGAAATTCCTTTTATGGTAGCTTAACTACAAGGACTTCTAGATATAGCCTCTAGTCAGCCCTCGAACATGAATACTTGGCTCTCACGATTAAACAACTTAATTGACCACAGAAAATTAAGAAGCTTACCCATGGTATTAATATTCGATCTCTAGTGCCTTTCGACCGTCAAATTAGCGACCCCAGACTTGTTTAATTTTTTACCTTTACATCTGTTTATGCATTTGATTACATTGCAATTTAATGTTCATTGCTGACAAATTGTTTGAAATTCTTTTACCAATCAATTTGTCTACCTAAAACTGCATATGCTTTTTAATAACTTATGAGAATGCAATTACTGTGCCAATGTTGTTTGATTTTGCAGTGACTGAAGAAGGCTAAGAACATTCATCTCAAATGCTCTTCCACCTCGACGAACGAGCTTCAACTCAATAGCTTCCGAGGACGGAATCTACATCAGGAAGGGGGGCATGTTAACCCTCACGGCTCACGGAAACCCCATCACCTACGACGGACGTGTATTATGTATTTGGTAGAGTCAGGTACCGGGCTTGTCTAATTAAAATCTAAAGCATAACGTTGGTAGTTTTGAATACTGTGTAGCAACGTTACAGAGAGAGATTGAGCAAGAAAAGCAGTAGAGACCATGAGCTCTTGCATGTTCACAAGCAGTAGGAGAATAATAAAAAAGTATGTGTATACTCAACATATACACACATACACACATACGCACACCCCGTTTTTCTTCGGCATTGAAAGAGAGGAAGCAGGTAGCAACAGCTTCAAAGCAAGCAAGGGGAAGTGAGATAAGAGAGAAGAAATCTCTGAGCGGTTTCTCTCGGCATCAACATCGGAGGGAGAGAGAGGGAGGGCTGATTTCGACACACACACAAATCAGCCTAGAGTTCTTCCCACACACACACTTTCGGCATCGGCTTGCTGAATTTTTAGTTTTCTACAATTTTATCTTTGGCATCGGCCTTGGCTTCGCTCTCGGCATTGGCATCGGCAGGTACCAGTGGAGACATATTCATAGAGCTTGTTTGCTACAAATCTTCTCTCTTCTCTACAATTTTCAGACAGTTTTGTTTTTGCCATACAATTCTGACACATGTATTCCATATGTGTAGCATGCAGTGCTGTAGACTGCGTTTGAGATTTTGGTAGAGGTGTACTCCCGTATTGTTAGTTATTATGGCTCGTCTTTTGGTTTTGTGAACCATTTTATGTTGTTATGCTATCAAAATTCTGTCGGAATTTGCATCTAGTGTCTATCTCTTTATGCCATTGATAGATTTGCTATGGTTGGTAGATTCTTGTTCTAGTGGAAGTTTTATATGTAGGTTTATGCATGATTAGCACTTGTGGTGCTACCGTGCTATGTTGAGAGTAGGTTTTAACTGCCCATAGGAAGAGACATCAGTACAAATTTGTTTGCATCTCTCTTTGGGGTTTGTTTGTGCGCAATTCCGCTACACTAGCAAAAACATTTATCACATGTATGTTGAGTTGCAGATAGTGCTTTTGGTACAATGTTTGTGGAGGCTTGTTCTTGACAATTACCTCGCCATTTTGGAGACTCGCTCCAGAAGAGCCCTTTCTAAGACTATGGCTACTCTTTGAGTCTGCATAGCCTTTTGTGAGGGTCTTTGCATGAGGTCTTTTTAAATTGAACACTGGGGGTCAAGTTACCTAGTGTGAGGTGAATTAGGTTGTTGAAGATCCCTTTTGTGGCCTCACCATAGATTATGTATAAACGGGTCTAGGTGCTTTGACAAAGAATCCACAGTCATCTGAGCAATTCATGCCAATCTATGCTCGATGATTGTACTTTGTTGGTTTATGTGTTATCTTTCATCCAGTTTTGCTTGAGATTTTGATCTCCAAACAGAGAAGAATCTGTCGAATTTTTTCTCGAGAGTCCCTCAAATACGTTCTTGGTTGTTCTCACAGTGATTTTGCTGCACATTGTCTTGAGGTTTTGCTGATGTTATAGGGGAAACTCTGTCAAAATTTCTCAATTTTTTTTGCTATAAGTCTTTTTGGTCACATTCTCTTGAACTATGGCTGCTATTAGTGCTTCGGACAAGGATGAGTACTACATCAAAAATTTCGATGGCACAAACTTTGCAATATGGTAGCAGCGTATGCAAGATGTGTCAATCAATAAGGAATTGATAGCATCTTTGTGTGAGCTAAAAGAGAACGCATACACTGATGATGAGTGGGAAGATTTGAATGAGTGTGCTATGGCGACCATTTGCATGTACCTTGCTCAATCCATCTACTTCACAATAATGGATAAGACAAATGCCAAAGATTTATGGGATGCCTTATGTGCATCATGGGATGGAAAATTTTCCTCGAACAAGGTTTTTCTTATGAAGAAACTTATGCGCATGAACATGAAAGAAGGTAGCAGTGTTAGCTCTCATTTGAATGAGTTCAACAATGTCTCACAGCTTACTTTCAAAGGTCTTAATGTTGATGATGAAATGAAGGCCACTTCTTGCTATGTTCGTTGCCATCGTCATGGCATACATTCAATACAGTCAAAGTAACTCGCACCTCGTAAGAAGCTAGCATTCAATGACGTTACTAGTGGTTTCTCACTGAGGAAATTAGACGTCAGTCTCTTGATGCAAGTGGGCATGGTGATGCGTACATGGCTAGTGGTAGTTGTGACAAGCCAAGGCAATGTGGTCGTAGTTGCAGTCGTTCTCAGGATCGCATCGTAGGAACAACCATAGCAAGAGTCATGGAAGAGACATGAAGAATGTTGAATGTTATCATTGCCATAAAAAGGGACACATGAAGAAGAATTGTCACGCATTACACCGTGAAAAGGGCAAAGAAAAAGTGAAGTTTGACACACCCAAAAGCATCGTGAAGATAGAAGAACTTAATTTTGCCGAGTCTCCAGCTGTTGAGACTATTCCTTATATGACAAATCTATCAAATGTGTTAATCTTCACCTCAAATTTGAGTTCTGATGCATTGTTAGCTCTTGATGAGTGTTATGTCCAGAATTGGATAGCAGGTTCTAATGCTAGCTTTCATGTGACTCCTCATAAGGAGTGGTTCTCCACATATAATGCTACACATGGTATAGTGATGTTGAGGGATTCTTATGAGCTTGATATACGCAATATTGGAGCCATAAAACTTTGTATGTGTAATGACACCAAGTCTATGCTACAAAATGTAGGCATGTACCCAAATTGACAAAGAGTTTGATGTTTGTTGGGCAATTACACGATTCGGGTTACACTACCATTTTTGCACATGGTTCTAGGATCATCAAGAAAGGAAACATGGTTATGCTTAAAGGCCAAAAGTTTGGCTCATTGTATTCACTCTATGTCTCTCCTGTGAAAGAGAGTTCTATTTGTGTGGCCGAGCTACCATCTATAGAGTTGTGGTCTAGCCGCCTGGGACATATGAGTTAGAAAGGAATGAAGGTACTGCACTGTTCTGGTTATATCCCTGTGTTAGATTACTCTGATTTTTCTTTATGTGATAATTGCATTTACGGAAAACATACTAGGTTGACCTCATTGCTTTTAAAAGGAAGGTATGGGTATATCTTCTGAAGCAGAAGAGCGAAGTGTTTAGTATCTTTCATAAGTTCTTAGCAATGGTTGAAAACCAATCAGTTAGAAAGCTTAAAGATTTGCGAGCTGACAATGGAGGTAAGTATATCTCCTCTGAGTTCAAGGACTTCTGTAATAAACGAGGCATTAGTAGGAATTTCACCGCTCCTTACACACCCGCTCAGAATGGTGTAACAGAAATGATAAAAATGACTATTCAAGAATGGGTCACTTCTATTGCGACTGTACCTCATGAGTTTTGGGGAGAAGTTGTTATAAAAGTTGTTTACTTGATAAACCGATCACCTGGTAAACCACTGAAGTATACGATTTTGCAAGAGATGTGGAGAGGAAACCAACCTAATTACGATAGATTATGTGTATTGGGATGTGAGGCATTCTCACATGTGCCAAAAGAGCTTAGGCAAAAGTTGGATCCCAAATCACACAAGTGCATCTTCATTGGATATCATGTGGATGGAGAGATGGATATTGTCTCTAGCACCCAGAATCTAAGAAGGTTATACGCAGCTCACATGTGATATTCAATGAGTCTAAGATGCATAGACAACCAGTGAAAGAGATTGAATATCATAAATGTTTCCTCACCACCAATTATGCAAAATGCTAGACGTGCTAGTGACGCACCTTCCACTAGTATACACAAACAAATGTTGCCAGATGATGCACTCGCACGCACGCGCTCCAAGGTACACTCACACTGAGATCTTAATTATCAAATGTAATTGTCTATCATCCACAAACCTCTATTGTAACACATCGACTTATAATCGTGAGATGGGGCAATTCCAACTACACTCACAATAAGATCTTAATTATCAAAGGTAATTGTCTATAATCCACAAACCTCTATTGTAACACATCGACTTATAATCGTGAGATGGGGTGGTTGCACATTTGACATTGTATTTTATTTTTAGCCTTAACTAGTGTGAGCCCCATGAACTAAGTGCAAAGGTCAAATCACTTGTAATTGTATCACATGAGCTCACAACCATGTCTTCTAAGGAAAACAACTCATTCCAAAATCTCTCCAAAGGCGTTGTTCACGATTTGTGATTGTGGTAATGTAATATACTTAACTAAAGCTACATGTTAATGTAATTTTTGATGGGTTGAAGTAATTTATTTATGAGTTTTTTGTTGGTTCTTAGGGTAGGAAAATAAGCTCAATTTTATGTGCGACTAATAGCAAAGGATCAATATGGTATGCTCTTGTTTCCGGTGTCATTAGGTTGATGCTTTGGTCACTTGGAGCCCAAAATTTTGTAATCTTTGGGGAAGAAGGCTTTGGTGCTACATTGAGATGTTTAAATTGTAGTAGGATAATTTGTTAGTCATCAATTATAGTCAGAGATTGTCACCTAGGGAGGTATATAGGTACTTTTTGCATTATGACTAGGAGACAACATATTACTTTTCCTAGATTCACTTCATAGCATAACAACACACAAATATAGCAATGCCTCCATAGATTTAGAGTGTGAATACTTGCCAACAATAATTTGCATTCATGGGTTGGGTAGTTCTTTTCATGAATCTATAGCTTACATGAGCTGAAAGCTATTAGTTTACATTCTTAAAAACTAATACTTCTCCAATTGGTGTACCACTAGCATCAATGATGACATCAAAGGTATGGTTGCAATTTGGAAGCTCTAGACAAGGTGCAATAGTGTCATACTGCTTAAGTTTATCAAATCTTTCTTGGGGTTGTGGCTTCCAATTTATCCTCAACCCTTTCTTCAAAAGGTCGATCAAGGGGGAGAAGATATCACATCATAATCTTTTGTAAAGATTTTGTACTAGCTTGTAATTCCCTAGAATCCTCTAATCTTTCTTACAATAGATGGTTGGGCCATTCAAGAATGTCTTTAAACTTTAGTAGGGTCTACTCAAATGCCTTCTTGAGAGACTATAAATCCCAAGTATTTGATTTTTGGAGAGAAGAATGAGCACTTGCTCATCTTAGCATATAGCTTGTGTTGCCAAAGAAGATCTAGCACCTTTCTTGTGGTTTTCAATAACAACTAAATTGGCAAAGATTATTGACTCTACTTTATTATGAAGCCATTGATTAAGGATCACGACTCCATCAAAAGCCATGACAGTCGTAGGGGCTTCTTGAAATTGAAAGTATTGGGTCATCTCCAAGTCTTTAGCCCACTTGTAGGAACACTTACTCTCAAAAGTCAAAGCTTGGTGATTAGCGAGTAATGTGGTGAACTACTTGAAAGAAAACTAAACAGTTGTGTCCATAAATTTGTGCTACAAAACAACATGATAACAATGTCAAGCTTTGTATTTATATCAATTGTAAGGTCCCCAACCTAGAGATTGGGGCAAGTTGATAGTTGGCCTTCTTTTATTATCAAGTTCCATTGATGATACTTTACTTCAATTTAAAGAAGCATTGATACCAATGGTAAGGTCCCCAACCTAGAGATTGGGCCAAGTTGATAGTTGGCCTTCCTTTATTCTCAAATTCCATTGACGATACCTTGCTCCAATTTAAAGAAGCAAGGATAGAAGTGAAGAAGGCCTCTATCCTTCCAATCATGGATATAAGGGCCACAAGCTAGATCAATAACCCAAAGGTTATGATGAGAGCTAGATGCTATTTTCAATGGATTAAAATGTCAGCATACTTAAGATCTATAACATTGCGTTTTTTTCCATTTGTAAGAGGCATGACAATCATCCATAACATCCTAGATATGGTATGAGTCCTAACTAACAACTAGACTTTGAAAAGTACTCGACTAATTGGGTCCACCCGTCTATTGCCATAGTTCCATTTGCATACTAGTTTCCAACTTTTTACACCGCACTCACACGTTCCTCTTGTTTTTTAATTCCTACCACATTGTTTTACATGTACAATCAGTGGTTCCTTCATTGATTTCTAGCACAATTCTTCCATACAACCCTTCAAACATCACCCAAACAATTCCTTCTCAAATAAACTCTAATGAAGACATTCCTATATTTTAACAAAGATTTATTCAATATCTTGAGATTTTCGCTACTCACGGATTTTCTTTGTCTAACCAACAGAGCCTTTGCAAGGGTTTTCTTATTTGCTATAACTACAAAGCTGACAATCAAAACTTCCCTACTACTAAACGTTAGGGATACTCACTCACTACAAGATGCAAGTGCTACTAAACACAATAGCTTATTCTCTGCTAAGCACAAAATTTCCTCGCTAACCATGAGCTCTATCTAGCAAGAACATGCCCTTTCAATAACTTCCTTTCTACGGGATAACTCCCAATAGTCAAACATGTTTAACTTCGGCCAACCAATTCTTTTGTCAAACAATTATTTCAACTTAATTCACAAAAATAGATCCTTGTCTCTCCTGATGATAATCTCATTTTTGATCAATTTGAGACATCTTAGGCTTTCGGCACTAAGTTCAACTTATGTATGAACAATGCAAAAATTGTCAATTGACTTACCACAACAGGAGTGGGTGTGACAACCACATGCAATTGAGAATAACCATCAACAACTCCATTCTCTAGTGCCACAAGTTGGGGGTTTTTTGGAGTTCTAGACTCGACACTAGGGTTTCTTGTTTTCTTCCTTGATGGGATAAAGTAGGGGCTTTTAGGACCACAAAATATTTAACACCCACTTTCCTAAAAGTAGGGGCTTTTAGGGCCTTCCTTTTCCCCTAAGATATTAAGCATAGAATTAACACAATTTACACATACAATGTTCGATTTCAAGACTGATTGCTTTGAACATATCCTTAATTATCAATACACTTGATAATGCTCCTATACTTAAAATAAGAGCCTTGAGCATACACAATATTCATTGATAATATCTCAAGTACATGACAGTATGGGACATTACCCCCCCAAAAAAAATAAAAAATGAAGTTTTGGTCGTCAAAAACATATTGAGGAGATACACCCTTTTTCTATGTCCTTCGATGTAGCGTGAACTCTATCATATGCCTCATGCCGTCTATGATGATCATTATGCCCAAGGTGTGAGGCAAGAGGGAGCTTGAATCACAACTCTTTGCCCAAATGCTACCCTTTATATATGTTTGAATTAGGGTTGCAGAGAAACGCACAGAGCTTGGAGAAGATGAAGGAAGCTCAAGTGTGCAATGGAAAGATAGATAGCCCTAGAATGAAATGGGTATATATACAATGCATAGGGGAAAAAACGTCCTAAAGAGGGAAAGAATGCCCTGACGGTCCTAGTGTGTTCACACACATCACTACCACATGTATATGGTAACGAATCCCCCTTGGAGTGATGCGGTGAGCGAGAGCTGGCACATGAGTAAAGGGAAGTGCCATGCCCTCAGGACATGATCAATCCACAAAGGGAAGCAAGCCCAAAGCTTTGCGGAAAGATTCGAACTTCTCACGAGACAATGCCTTTGTGAAAAGATCTGCAAGGTTGTCCTATGTTGGTACATAATCCAAGCTGGTCTCCTGCTGAGAGCCTCTCCCTGACATAGTTTTTTCATGATCAATGTGCTTTGTGTGAGCATGAAAAACTGGGTTCCTTGCAACTGCCAATGTGCTCTAACTGTCAGTGTAGATAGTGTTGGCAGTGTCCTGTCCAACACCCAAATTAGCCATAAGGCATCTGAGCCATACACACTCAACCGTAGCTGTAAAGACTTCCCCATACTCAGCCTCACAACTTGAAGTGGCCACAGTAGGTTGCTTCTTGCTCAACCATGATATACATGAACTGCCAAGCATGAAACAAAAACCACTTGTGGACACTTACGTGTCAAAACAACCAGTCCAATCTGAGTTCGAGACAGCATGTAAGTCTGGCGGCAATGATCCCCCTTGGGATAAAACAAGCCAAGATGTAAGGTGCCACTAAGGTAGCGAAAAATCCTCTTAACATCCTGCCAATGCTTAGACCCTAGGCTATGCATAAATCTGCTGACCTGTGAGACTCCAAACTGAATATCTGGCCTCGTGTTGCATACATAAATGAGGCAGCCAACAACAATTTGATAAAGAGTGACATCGGCAAGATCACCAACATCATGTAGACTTAACTTCAAACCTGTTTCCATGGGAGTGGCAATAGGTTTGCACCTAAAGTCCAAACTTACATAGCAATGTCTCTATGTAACTTTTCTGAGACAAGGCAATACCACCATCACACTGCTTAAACTATATGCTCAAATAATGATGCAACAACCCCAAATCTTTCATCTTGAAAGTAGCATTCAAATCAGCCTTAAATTCAGCAATATGTGCCTCATTGGGACCAGTGATCATCAAATCATCCACATAGAGAACAACAATGAGAAGTACATTGCCCTCACGCTTTACATACAACGTGCTTTCTGTTGGATTGTTGCAAAAGCCTTG
Organism: Adiantum capillus-veneris; assembly: GCF_014529385.1. Lineage (NCBI taxonomy): Eukaryota > Viridiplantae > Streptophyta > Polypodiopsida > Polypodiales > Pteridaceae > Adiantum > Adiantum capillus-veneris. Next base: position 125,371,554 of record NC_140958.1, read on the forward strand.
TTTGACCAAATGAATGCCAGCTTTCTCACACCAAGCACGAGGAAATTGCTTCAACCCATACGAAGCCTTCCTACATTTGCACACTTTATCCTCTTGTCCTTTCTTGACTAAACCGTGAGGCTGCATTACATAAACTTCCTCAAATATGTGACTATTCAAGAAAGCAGTAACAATGTCTGATTGATGTACATCCCAATAAAAATGAGCTGCCAATGCACATAGAAAACAAACAGTATTCATACGACAAGTGGGAGAAAAAGTTTCTTCATAATCTATGCCTTTTCGATGTGCATAACCCTTTGCAACAAGTCGAGCCTTATGGCGATCGATCTCACCATCCGGCTTGCGTTTCAACTTGTAAACCCACTTTGTACCAATGACCTTTTTGCCAAGAGGCAAATCACATAAAGTCCATGTGTCATTTTCTATAAGTGTGTCATAATAATCAATATATAATTCTCCTAAATGATTTTCTCATGTTAAACTGATCATTTAATATGGGGAAGTGCCAGGGGAGAAAAAGCTAGAATATTGGTTAAGCTAGTAGACTGGCCACAGTAGGGATCCAAAGGAGGGAAGATAGGGATCCAAAGGGGGGGCCATCTGAAAAAGAGCAATGTGCAACAATGGGCTTAAAAGACCCTAAGGTTCAGCCCATTAAGACTTCCAAAATGCTAAGGTTCCAAAATTCAAAGGTTGTGTCCAAAGGCCAAACACTAGGGAAGTTGGATGCTTAGTGTGTGTCACAAAAAGTCTTTGTCAATCCCTACATAGGAGGGGGTGAGCCTTGCAAGTAGGGGATGAGAGAGAAACTCACACACACACACAAGCTCCCTTTACACAAAGGGAATGAGGGACACATGTCAGCTCCCTAGCCCAGATGCCCACAAGGTGTACCCAATTCCTATTGGATGGACTTGGAGGTGGACCAATGAGAATTAGGCTAGAGTAAATCTAGTTTAATTAATTTAAAAACACTTAATAAAATAACCAATAAGAATTAAGCTCTCTAGAAGACTATTGGACAGTCTCCCAAGGGGACCAATGAGCATTCAACAGTCCAATGGCTTGCCTGATTCCTATTGGCCAGGAGGCAAAGGGGTCCAATGAGAGTTTAGTTGAATTAAATAATCACCTAGAGCTTGCACAAAAGGGGAAAGGGGACACATGTCAGAAGGCTATCACTTATACTGCATATTCCCATTGGCTAGGCCTGGGAGGTCCAATAGGACTGTCGCAAGAGCAAATTGGAAGGGGGGTCGACCAAGAGAGAGAGGGGGCTGATTTTTGTAGGCATTATCACTCACACACTCACACAATCTCATGTGTGAAGCAAAGAAGACTCTCTCTCCTTCTCAAGCTTTAATGGAAAGCTTGTCACCTACTCCAAGCTTGTGAGAAGGAAAGCCTACACCAACAACTCTTGGCTTTGTGATGCAAATCCAACCAAGAGCCAAGCTTCAATGCATGCTCATCTCCTCTACCATGCTAATTACTAAGCTAAGCTATGTGAATATGAGTGATTATGTGAGGATATGTACATCTTTCTCGTAAGAATACTCCTTCTTCCTCTCAATCTACTCTCATACCCCGCTAGCTCTCACCATCTTTGAAGGTGTGTGAGGTCTTGGGTCTGAGACCGTGAGGGAATTTGTGTTTGATAAGTGTGTTGTTTAGTGCATGAATTTTCCATATTCATTGCACTAGCTAGTATTGAAGGAACACAAGAAATTGTATTGTAAAATGTCTCTCTTGATGGGAGAAACCATAATACAAAGCCTTTTGGAGGGGGGGACCGGCTCCATGAAAATCTGGTCCTCAACTCTTGTCAATTGCTTAATTTCTCTCTCTTTTGTAGTATTGTTCATGCTATCTAACTAGGTGTTATGCTTTTTGTTGCTCTCTCCACCCAAGCACTCTTGTTATTCTCATTAGGAAGCTATTCTAATGAAATGCTCACTATGTTCATGCTATTTTCCGCTACACACAAGTTACTAGAGCATTAAATCAGCCTTGCACAATCAGCCTACATCCTCATAACCAAGACGTACATCAGTGCCCTGCACAATATTCCAGACACCCTTTGACACAAGAACATATTGCATCATATAAGCCCACATAGGGTAATTGTCCCCATCCAACTTCTCCTCAGCAGCAAACATCTTGAACACCTCTGTGTTGTTGTCAGCCATGGTAAATGCTACACTTGATGTGAAAACTGCCTAAAAAGAGTAGAAACGGAGTGAGATCAACACGTGCTATATAGCACAAACCGTAGAAGACTGTAAAGCACCTGTTATACAGAAAACGACACTGATAGAAATTCTACGCAAAATGACAAAATTGCCAAACCTCACAAAATCGGAGAAACTAAGCAGGCGTGTGCTGGAGCAGTTGGCGACTAAGCCCGGGAGGATGCAACCTACTCTGATACCCATTGTTGAAATTAGGGTTGCAAAGAAATGCACACAGGTTGGAGAAGACGAAGGAAGCTCAAGGCACACAACAAAGAGTGTGCTACTTGGTGTGCAATGGAAAGATAGATAGCCCTAGAATGAAATGGGCGTATATACAATGCACGGGGGGAAAAATCTCCTAAAGAGGTGAAAATGCCCCGGCCGTCCTAGTGTGTTCACATCACTACCACATGTATATGGTAACAATATAGGCACCCCCGAGCAGCTCAGATTGGCCCCTGACCTTTGGTCTTGGCTTGACATTACTCTCCCCTTGGAGAAGCATTTTTGTTCTCTAAAAAAAAGTGGAAAATTTCTTCTTAAGAACACTAATGTTTTTCCAAGTGGCACCTTTCTTAGGTCTATCTTTCCACTTGACTGATACTTGTCAATGTACATGATGATGTGTACGTAGAACATGATAGTCAAGAATATGCTCAGGTTCATATGACAAGATTGGAGGTTCGGTGAAATCAACCAAAATGTAGTGGTCTATAACATTGTCGTCCTTACGTAAGGGTTTACGTAAATGACTTACATGTAATATCGGATGAATGCAAGAGTGGGAAATTAATGAGAGTTTGTAGGACATATCACTAACTCGCTTGAGTATCTTAAAAGGCCCCAAATACCTCGGAGATAATTTAGGTGTTGGCCCAGTCTTCAAAATTTTTGAATGCTCTGGCGCACACAAAAATACCTCTTCATCTTCCGTGAAGATAACTTGCCAACTTTTCTTTAGCATACTTTTTATATCAATCATGTGCTTGTTGAGCATTTTGAAAATCCAATCTCAGCATGTCCATGTGGTGTTGTAGGAAATCATGGACCTCATGAAGCTTCTCAGTCGCCATATCCCTTGAGTCACATGGATGTGGTCTCAAGGGGAAGAATCATTGAGAGTAAAAGGAGAGAGAGGTGAGTAACTTGGAGGTGCCTACTCTAGTAGATAGAAGAGGGTGCAATTTATAAGAAGGGTTAGTCATTAGTGTTAGTAGTTTGTAGTTAGTAGGATGGGGTAAAATTACATGGCATATGCACTCAAGGTGCATTATATGATTTATACAATGATAAAAAGTAAGAGAAGGATTAGAATATACACAATTTGATGGAAACCACAAGATGGAAGGGAATTTTTCACCTATCTCCTCCAATGAATGAAGCGGTTGTAGAACTCTGTCGGTGTAGTTCTTGTGACCATGAACCAGTTGAATTTTCCATGATCAAACTCCTCCTTTTGTATAGCTTGAGATTGATTATTTGCTGATTTTTTCTCTTTTTGTGAAAGAATGAAGAGGTTATGGTAATATGAGTTTGATTCTAGAGAGAGAAATTGAGCTATTATGTGTCGAGGTGATAATTTTTAAGCTATGGAGTAAGGGAGAGATGGGAATGGTGAAGAAGTGAAAGAAGCCGTGAAAGTTGTAGGTTTGAATGAGATATGGAGAGGAATGAGAGAGAGAGAGAGAGAGAGAGAGAGAGAGAGTATGTGTGTGTAGAAGTTTGAAGGGAGGTGAGAGAAAACTAGGGTGATTTGTGAGAAAAAGTGGACAGATTGGGGTCCACCATAAAATTTATATCTCACAGATGGTGGATCCAAAAATTATGCAAAAAATTGAGATGATTATTCAGCTTGTAGGTTACATTTTTTATGTTGGTCAATTATTCAAATTTTGAGCGGATATAGGTGCCAAACATCTCACCAAGAAGCCATTTTTAATGCCTGCAAAAGTCTTTTAGTGGCCCCCTCCTTTGTTGAATTTGCACAATGCAACCAAGAGTGCGCCCCTACTTTGTAATATCATGATATAAAGCATCCAAGTTATCTTTACCTTGATAATCTAATACCAATTTTTGGAACGGAGCAAGAGGAGGCATGCCACTTGGCATCCGTTGATTTGAGGAAGTTAATTTTGGTGCGCAAAGTGAGTCAAAGCTATACTTAGCCGAGAGAGAGAGAGACAGAGAGAGAGAGAGAGAGAGAGAGAGAGAGAGAGAGAGAGAGAGAGAGAGAGAGAGAGAGAGAGATTGCTACTTGGCCAGGAAGCGTTGCATTGTTTTCAGAAAATGTGAAGCAAGAGCCTCTCCCCAGACACAATCACCTACGTATGCCACTTGGCATCTGTTGATTTGAGGAAGTTAATTTTGGTGCGCAAAGTGAGTCAAAGCTATACTTAGCCGGGGGAGAGAGAGAGAGAGAGAGAGAGAGAGAGAGAGAGAGAGAGAGAGTGCTACTTGGCCAAGAAGCATTGCGCTGTTTTCAACAAATGAGAAGCGAGAGCCTCTCCCCAGACACAATCACCTACGATCGCATCTTGCAGGCATGTACCTACGCGTGCATCGCGTTTCGCTGTTTTCAGCAAATGCAAAGCGAGAGCCTCTCCCCAGACACAATCACCTACGCTCGCATCTTGCAGGAATGTACCTACGTGTGCATCTTGTAGGCATGTGCCTCTACGCAAGATGTTGATATGGGCACAAAAATTCAGAGGCTGTTGAAAAGGGATGCCGTACTTAGCACTGCCTTTGCTGACATGTATGCCAAATGTGGTGTACTACATAAAGCACAACAAGTGCTTGAGGGGCTTCTTGTCATCTCTTCAAATTCCTTGATCGTGGCTAGGAAGCTCTGCGTTGTTTTCAGCAAATGAGAAGCAATTACCAATGCGTGCATCTTGAAGGCATGTAGCTCTACGCAGATGCTGATGTGGGCTTGAAAATTCACTATGATATTGTTAGTTAGGGGTTGTTGCAAAAGAATGTCGTGCTTGGGAATGCTTTGGTTGATATGTATGCCAAATGTGGTACACTTCAAAAAGCACAAAACGTGCTTGAGGAGCTTCTTGTCCGGAATGTCGTCTCTTGGAGTGCATTGATTAGGGGATACGCGCAGGGCCAGAAATCTCTAGGACGGATGCAAAGCAAGGACCTCTTTCCATATGCAATCACATATGCGTGCATCTTGAAGGCATGTGGCTCTGCGCAAGATGCTGATATGGATGGGTATCAAAATTCATGCATGTGGCTCTATGCAAGATCCTATTATGGGCTTGAAAATTCACTCTAATATTGTTAGTTAGGGACTGTTGCAAAAAAATGTTGTGCTTGGCAATGCCTTGGTTGATATGTATGCCAAATGTGGTGCACTTCAAAAAGCACAAAACGTGCTTGAGGAGCTTCCTGTCTAGATTGTCGTCTCTTGGAGTGCATTGATTTCGAGATTTGTGCAACAGGAGCAAGACAGAAAGCTCTAGGCTGTTTTCAACAGATGCAAAGTGACGGCCTCTCTCCAGATGCAATCACATACGCGTGCATCTTGAAGGCATGTGGATCTATACAAGATACTGATATGGGCATAAAAATTCACACTAATATTGTTAGTCAGGGGGGGCTGTTGAAAAAAGATGTTGTGCTTGGCAATGCCTTGGTTGACATGTTTGCTAAATGTGGTGCACTTCAGAGAGCACAAAAAGTGCTTGAGGAGATTCCTATATAGAGTGTGGACTCTTGAAAAGCACTACTTGCAAGATTTCTCCCACAGGACAGGGCCAAAAAGCTCTAGTCTGTTTTCAATAGATGCAAAGCGAGGACCTCTCTCTAGATGCAATCACCTATGCATGCATCTTGAAGGTATATGAATCTATGCAAGGTGCTGATATGGGCACAAAAATTCACAATTATATTGTTAGTGAGAAGCTCTTGAAAAAGATGTCGTGCTTGGAACTGCCTTGGTCAATTTGTATGCCAAATGTGGTGGGCTTCAGAAAGCACAAAAAAGTGCTTGAGAAGCTTCTTGTTTGGAATATTGTCTATTGGAATGGAGACAGTAGCAACCAGGCAAGTGCATTTTGAGAGAGAGTGTATATACTGTTTGAGTCAATCTTGCCTAGGAAACTCACTCGCTCTGTTGGTTTTGCAGTTTTGGCCATGGATGCCATAGATATCACAGAAACGATGACGCAAAACGCATACTACTCACAAGGTGGTGCAACAACGTAAGGAAGGTTTAGGAGCCGATCCATCTAAGATTGTGCTTTGATGCAAATGACCAATACCAAAGGTACATTTATATTCCGTATTTTGATTTCATTTAAGTTATCTCAAAAGCATATGTGTACATTAAAGCAATGAATTTACATCAGTTCTATTGAAAACACTATAGATGAAGGTGACAAGGACCGAAGAACTTATGCGATGTCTGACAAAGAGACACATAGGGATTACACCACGGCATGGCAACCTTGGATGATACATGTTATTGGTAATGAGTTCTTCTTGGTGCAAATGCGGTATTTTTACCATAAGAGAGTCCCTCAAACACTTGAGGAGAAGCATAAGTCCCCCTTCAACACTAGAGGGGATAAAAGTGGCGGGGGAAGGGCACATTCCCTACGGTATTATTATAAATGTGGAGAACGGTGCCAACTCCACTCCATACGTATGTATGGTTTTCTTTTTTTTATGGGCACATGTTAAGTATAAAGCCTGATTTACCCTTGTAATTTTCTGTGGTAAAAGCGCACATTTGTAAGGCCTCCATTATGAGGAGAAGCCATCGTGCGTGAAGGAATATGGCCGGAATATTATGGCCGAACGGCGGTCGGAAAGTGGTCGGAAAACAACCGGTCGGTTGGCCGGTAGTCAATGGCCGATGGTCGGTGGTCGGAAGTCAATGGCCGGTGGCCGAATTCAAAAGCGGACTTGTCTTCTCAAGGGCGGCCACACATGGGCGGATTATAGGGTCCGATTTGGACTTATTCGCACAAGGGCGGCTACACATGGCTGTCTCTCATAAGAGAGGGCAGCCCTTTTGGCCTATAAAAGGAGGCCATTTCTACACACATTTCATAGTGTGAAGTTGATGCAACAAGGTGAGTGTGAGGTGGTGAGAGTGAAGCAAGGCGGGAGCTCCATTAAGGGTATAATCCCTTTGTAAACTACTTCTTGTTTTGCAGTACTAAAGCCATTGAGTGGCTGCTTTCCCGTGGGCGTAGCCCACATTGGGTGAACCACGTATATCATGTTTACTCTCTCTCTCTCTCTCTCTCTCTCTCTCTCTCTCTCTCTCCTCTATAATCTCGTGTATATAAATCTGTCTCTCTCCATTAAGTAATCTACTGAATTATCTATTTAGCTACGTCTTATTTCCTAACAACTGGTATCAGAGCAAGGTTTACTCGTACCTAAATTATCTTAAGGAAAGGATTCCTTGAATTGAGTGGGAGTTATGGCGGAGGGAGGGAAGCTCAAGATTGAGAAGTTCAACGGCAAAAACTACCAACATTGGAAGATGCAGATTGAAGACTATCTCTACCAGAAGGACCTCTATTTGCCACTAGGCGGTCTTGCGAAGAAGCCCGCAACAATGGCAGATAAAGCATAGATTGTCCTTGATCGAAAGGCACTGGGAACAATCCGGTTAAGCTTGGCGTCAACGGTGGCCTTCATTGTTTCGGAGATGAAGACCACGGAGGACTTGATGAAGTCACTTGATGACTTCTACAAGAAACCATCGGCATCCAATAAGATATTTCTTATGAAGCGCTTGTTCAATCTAAAGATGGTAGAGAATGGTTCAGTTGCAGAACACCTAAATGACTTTAACACAAACATAAGTCAACTTCGATCAGTGAAAATCAATTTCGATGACGAAGTGCGAGCTCTCCTTATACTATCATCTCTACCGGATAGTTGGGACAGCCTTGTGATGGCTGTAAGTAATTCTATCTCTGGCACAAATACTCTTAAGTTTGATGATGTTGTGGGTGTTCTCCTAAGCGAGGAAATGCGAAGGAGAAGCACAGGAGAATCATCAAGTGCTGCACTATCAGTGGAAAAAAGAGGAAGGCTTAAGGAGAGGTTGAAAAACCAAAAGGGTCGTGATCGCTCAAGGCGGAGCAAGTCACGCACAAAGTCAGTTCTTGAATGTTGGAACTGCGGCAAGAAGGGCCACGTCAAGAAGGATTGCTGGTCCAAGAAGAATAAGGAGACAGAGTCTCAAGACAACAAGCCAACATCGGAGGCCAATGTGGCAGGTAAAGTAGAGAAAGATGCTCTAATTCTCTCATTAGACAATGTGTCTAATTCCTGGATAGTAGATTCCGGGGCTTCATTCCATGCGACACCACACAAGCAACATTTCCAAGACTACACCAAAGGTAATTTTGGGTATGTATACTTGGGAGATGATGAAGCTTGTGAGATTGTCGGCAAAGGTACAGTTTCTGTCAAAACTGCTAACGGAAATGAATGGAAGCTTAAAGATGTTAGGCATGTTCCTTCTCTTCGCAAAAATTTGATCTCTACAGGACAATTGGACGATGAAGGTCACAACATTGCATTCGGAAACAAACGGTGGAAGATCTCAAAGGGATCTTTGGTGGTTGCCAAGGGTGAAAAAGTCGGTACACTTTACTTGTGTACTGTTAGCACACAACCTTCAGCTTGTGCAGCAACTACAGAAGTTGACAGTGCGGTGTAGCACTACCGACTTGGGCATATGAGTGCCAAAGGAATGCAAATCCGTCAAACAAAGAAGCTTCTACCAGGTTTGAAAGAAGTGGACTTAGAGTTCTGTGAAGATTGTGTTTATGGTAAACAAAAGAGGGTAAAATTTCAAAAATCAGGAAATGAAAGAAAAAATAAAAAGCTTGAGTTGGTTCATTCTGATGTTTGGGGTCCTGCAAGTACACCATCACTTGGTGGCTCATTGTACTATGTAACATTCATAGACGATGCGACTAGAAAAACATGGGTTTATGTCATGAAGAATAAATCCGATGTATTTTCTATATTTCAAAGGTGGAAAGCCTTTGTGGAGAATGAAACAGGTACCAAAGTTAAATGCCTCAGATCCGACAATGGAGGCAAATATTGCAGCCAAGCTTTTGAAAGCTTTTGTGCTAGCAATGGCATTCGGAGGCAAAGGACAACCCCAAGGACACCTCAACAAAATGGGATTTCGGAAAGGATGAACAGGACAATCATGGAACGAGCACGAAGCATGCGGCTACATGCAGGCCTACCGCTTGAGCTTTGGGCGGAAGCTGTAAGTACGTCTGTGTACTTAATCAATCGGTCACCCTCAACGGCATTGGATGGGGGAGTTCTAGAACAGGCATGGACAGGTAAACCGGTGAATTATGCATTTCTCAAAGTGTTTGGGTGTGAGGCTTTCATGCACAAAGATAGAAGCCTAAGATCAAAGTTAGATGCAAAGTCCAAAAAGTGTTTCTTCATTGGCTATGGAGAAGGAGACTTTGGGTATCGCCTATGGAATCCTGAAGATGGTAAAATCTTAAGGAGTAGGGATGTAATTTTTAACGAACAAGATATGTACAAAGATTACTTGGAAAGAAAACAAACAAAAGAAACAGGTGATGAGTACATGGAGCTTGAGGACGGTGAAGACTCAAGGACTGCAAACGGTGACAATGTGCAACAACGTCAACCAAATGAGGAGCCTCAACCTATTCCCCGAATATCTACAAGAGCAAGTAGACCTCCAGAAAGGTTTGTTCCTTCCTTCAACCATCTCTTGATCTCAGATTTTGGAGAGCCGGAATCATATGAAGAAGCTATGCAACATGAATCCAAAGAAGAATGGACGAAGAGCATGCAAGTGGAGATGGACTCACTACATCGCAACCAAACATGGGAGTTGGTTGAGTTGCCTAAAGGTAAGCGGGCACTTCAAAACAAATGGGTGTACAAGCTAAAGGAAGAAGAAGGTGGGAAGAAAAGGTACAAGTCTAGGCTTGTGGTAAAAGGTTTTTCTCAAAAGAAAGGTATTGAATTCAATGAAATATTTTCTCCTGTTGTAAAAATGAACTCAATTAGGCTTGTCTTAAGCCTTGTGGCTGCTCATGATCTAAATCTCGAGCAAATGGATGTAAATACGGCATTCCCTCATGGTGACTTAGAGGAGGAAATCTACATGCTTCAACCAAAGGGGTATGAAGTAAAAGGTAAGGAGAAAATGGTTTGCAGATTAAAGAAGAGCTTGTATGGTTTAAAGCAAGCATCAAGACAATGGTACTTGAAGTTTGATGGATGGATGTTGGATCATGGATTCACAAGATGCAACTCGGATCACTGCGTCTACACAGAGAATTTGGGAGATGGAAAATTCATCATCCTAATGTTGTATGTTGATGACATGTTGATTGCAAGTGCTAACATGCAGGACATCAAAGACCTAAAAGAGGAGCTGTCCAAATCTTTTTCAATGAAAGATTTAGGTGCTGCAAAGAGGATACTTGGTATGAAAATATCAAAGGACAGGATGAAGAAGACAATAAAGCTATCTCATGAAGATTACATCAAGAAGGTACTAAAAAGGTTTGCAATGCAAAATGCAAAACCAGTTTCTACACCTTTGGCTGGTCATTTTAAACTAACGAAGGATATGTGTCCAAAGACACAAGAGGAGATAGCCTATATGTCTAAAGTTCCATATGCTGCAGCGGTAGGTTCTCTAATGTATGCTATGGTCTGGACAAGGCCAGACATTGCACATGCAGTGGGAGTTGTGAGTAGTTTCATGGACAACCCAGGTAAAGAGCATTGGCAAGCTATGAAGTGGATACTTAGGTATCTAAAAGGGACAACAACAAATGCTTTGTATTTTGGAGGAACTGATATTTTTCTAGAAGGGTATGCTGATGCAGATATGGCAGGTGACAAAGATACTCGAAGGAGCACTACTGGCTATGTGTTCACGGTTGGAGGCACAATAGTAAGCTGGGCTTCAAAGCTGCAGAAAGTGGTTTCACTTTCTACCACGGAAGCAGAGTATGTAGCAATGACGGAGGCAAGCAAAGAAATTCTGTGGCTTCACAGATTCTTAGAAGAGCTTGGATTCAAACAAGACAATTGTGTCTTGTACAGTGATAGCCAAAGCGCTATCCATCTTGCGAAGAACTCAGCCTTTCATTCAAGGAAAAAGCACATTGAGGTGAGATATCACTTCATACGCACTCTTTTGGAAGAGGGACAACTAAAGCTAGGAAAGGTGCATACAAGTGAAAATCCTGTAGACATGTTTACAAAGGTGGTCAACAAGAAGAAGTTGAGCTTTTGCTCATCTTCAATCGGCATTCAAGGATAAGAAGCCAGAATGGAAAGCAGTCATAGGTTTGGTTTGGAGATCAGTCTCCAAGTGGGAGATTGTTAAGTATGGAGCCTGATTTACCCTTGTAATTTTCTGTGGTAAAAGCGCACATTTGTAAGGCCCCCATTATGAGGAGAAGCCATCGTGCGAGAAGGAAAATCACTCACTAGAAACCAAAATTTTCACGGACAAGAATCAGGGGCAACTTTAAAGGCCTCGGGGGCCGGAATATTCTTTTTCGCCGGAATATTATGGCCGGACGGCGGCCGGAAAGTGGTCGAAAAACAACCGGTCGGTTGGCCGGTGGCCGGTAGTCAATGGCCGATGGCCGGTGGCCGGAAGTCAATGGCCGGTGGCTGAATTCAAAAGCGGACTTGTCTTCTCAAGGGCGGCCACACATGGGCGGATTGGAGGGTCCGATTTGGACTTATTCGCACAAGGGCGGCTACACATGGCTGTCTCTCATAAGAGAGGGCAGCCCTTTTGGCCTATAAAAGGAGGCCATTTCTACACACATTTCATAGTGTGAAGTTGATGCAACAAGGTGAGTGTGAGGTGGTGAGAGTGAAGCAAGGCGGGAGCTCTATTAAGGGTATAATCCCTTTGTAAACTACTTCTTGTTTTGAAGTACTAAAGCCATTGAGTGGCTGCTTTCCCTTGGACGTAGCCCACATTGGGTGAACCATGTATATCGTGTTTACTCTCTCTCTCTCTCTCTACTCTATAATCTCGTGTATATAAATCTGTCTCTCTCCATTAAGTAATCTACTCAATTATCTATTTAGCTACGTCTTATTTCCTAACAGCACAAGCATCCCAATGCACAAAATGCATTTTCTTTCAGCTTTAAAATTTACTATTTGCAAATTTTCTCCTCCACATATCCGTTAATGCCAAATTTCATTTGTCTTGCGAGGTCGTGGAGCTTTTGGTAAAAGCTTCGAGGAGATGCTACGAAACCTCCAAAATAAGAGACGATATAAGGTGAAAGGTACAACAATGCTCGTTTTCTTTAATTCACACCATTTCCACAGTGCATCAATCAAGGCAAACTAGTTACACATGCATGGAGGAGGATTATTGGTGAATAAAAATATATATATACATGGTAGGACTAGTGTATGGACTATTTGTGGATTTTATCTCAATGAGCACATGGTGTTAGAATAATGAGTACATAATATAAAAAATATATGGAAGAATTATGGATATGGAAAAAGATATTGGAATCATATGATATGGTCCCTCTTTTGTATTATTTTGGGTGAAAGAGGAAAAGTATGCAAGTAAATGAGAATTATAAAATAAAAGTGACTAAGGGAGTAGGAGCTGTTTTTTTTGTTTTCACAAGGGTGAGGGTGAAAATGTGGGGGTGATTTGTATAAAAGACAAAAATATTTATGAGATTAAAAAATGTACACGTTGGCAAAAAAATATATACTTAAGGTGCAAAAGGATAAAAGAAGGCATACATATGTGTAATAAAACACACACCTAGGTATAAATATTTAAATAAAGTACCAAAATAATTATAATAAAATCTTTACATTTAAGCCCTATATACAATGAAATATTTACACACAAAAAGGCCATAATATAATTTTATTTTTTGGCTCAACTAGCCCAGTGACTAGCTAATTGAGGGTTTTTAAGGAGATATGGGGAAAGTCCCCTAACTCACACATGCCTATGTACAGTGAAAGGGTGAGGATAACCACATTGTTTGAGTGATTTGATAGGGTGAGGTAGCTCACTATGGAAATTTTGAATAGCCAAAAAACAGCTATCACCGTTGTCGGAGGATAACTGTGCAAAAGGTGAGTCGGGAAGGCACCGGGCCCTTGGCTGTGAGAGGTGCGGGAAAAAAAATGTAGCAGATGCAATTATCGACAACAGTATTTAAAACAAACAGCTCGCCTAATTCCAGTTAATTGACAAAATCCATGATTAATCAATCACTAGTGGAGGCTTAATGCTCCTTATAAGAAGAAATCCTGGCTTAATCCAGGTGCTAAACAAGAAAATTAATAAAGTTTTGCTTACTCTGCCTTCTGCTTCCCAATTCGAATGTTTAACGATGTCTTAGAAGCTCGGTTTAGGTTAGGCTCCGCTTTGGCTTGGCAACCGAAATTACGAAATCGGCTTAAGCTTGATGAACGAGAGTTTTGGCTTTAGTGAGCAAGGGCTTTGGCTTATGGCTTGGCATCCGAGTAGGTTTAGGAAGGCTTAGCAGCTTAAGCTTGAGGTTATCAGGAGCTTAAGAACTTAATCAAGCGTGCTTAAGAGATTTTATGCAAGCTTTTGAGCTTAAGAGATTATGGGGAGATTAAGAACTTAATTAAGCGAGCTTAAGAGCTTGTAGAGGTTAAGAATATGGAGCTTATGAGATTCAGAGTAGGTTTAGGAAGGCTACGCCCTTAAGCTTGAGGTATTCAAGAGAGATTAAGAACCGCTTAAGGGCGTTCTCCCAAAGCTTAAGAGCTTCCTCTCTTCTCCCCGAATAGTGAACTTCCACTAGAAGATGAGGAGAGGTCGTCCCTTTCTCTTTTAATAATTTTCATGGGCCTCCCCTCTTGCTAAAAATAGCTAGGCACCCATTAGCGATGTTGCTAATGGGTCTGGCCCCTTGCTGACATGTCAGGGCAAAATCAAACAGCTCTGTTTGTGGCAGGAATGGCTCCGAACTTGCTCACGAGATCCTCCTGGTCGTTTTTTGCTTCTACAGCGAGCTCGTCCGAGCATCATGGTGCCCAACGCGAGCGGATCTTGTCTCCTGCTGTGCCCCTCGCCCCTGGTCTTCACGCCATGCCTATATTTTCCTTTGCTTTCCCATTAAAGCTTTTACTTTTTAAATATTGGGTGGCCATTAAGTTATGTGCCCTTGGGCGGCCGTTCACAACCCATAGTGGGCGGCCACTTGAGTTGGCTTGAGTGGCCGGCCCTTAAAATTATGGCTTATGGGTGAGGGCACCACATTTGGCATACATCTCGTCCAAGGCAATTCCAACAACAAGCTCCTTTGCAACCAACTCCCGTTCTTCAACCCCGGCATGTACATGTCTGCCCTAATGAGGAAAATTTGCTTTACCAAAAGCTTTCAGACCACAAACTAATGCGAATGCATCTCGAGGAACCCCTTCAATACACGTCTAATTGAAAAAGCCTCAATGCTTCCTCGGCATCACCATGCTCAGCGTTCTAAAACCTAGAAGAAAGGCAAAAACTTTGAGATGACAATCCAACCGAGTGGACCGGTCTAGTGTGGACCCGGCCCTCGGTTAATCTTAAACGGTCAGTAATTTGGCAACCGTAAGTCCAATCCCCGATCTGAACAGACTGACATGCTCCACAAAGTGAGCACTTCAACCCGACGCATTCATTTCATTTTTATCCTGTCAGCTGCTATTGCCCAATCCGGCATAGATCTGCAATCAACTTGCCGTAAAGACAGGCCAGTAGAGCACATCAAGCACTACAGTTCTAGGGCACAATACCCCATCCGTGTTCAATTCAAGCATAACATTTTTTTAGCATCATTAAGGCATATTTTGGGCCTTCTAGCCGCATTTGACATACATTCAACATTGAACTTGACCTGCAACCAGCCCTTAATCACTGTTCATTAAACATATAAGCTTCAAACAAACTTAATGTGCATTTTTCTGGCATCTTTCTTTGCATGGGAGTGGAGTTGCACGACATTCACCCCCTCTGAACCTGCACAGCCTCCGGCCTGTGCCAATTTCACTTAATCAGCTTCATTAAAATCATCATCAGAATATCATCTGATGTATACATAACATGATCCTCTGGAGGCGGATCTGAATGGGAATCTTCAAGAACAATCTCGCCTTCTCGCTTCTTGAACAGCTTGATCCTTTTTCCTGCAATAGGCACTTTAAGCATAGTACCATCTAGTTCACACAATTGATATGTCGCATTATCAAAAACATGTTGCACCACGTATGGTCCAAACCACCGTTTCACCATTTTCCGCATAGCAGAGTATTGGTCCTCCAAGCTATTGTCATAGACAAGTACCCAGTCACCATCTTTGATAGCATGTGGTTGTAGTCTATGCTTTCCATCAAATGCTGCCTTGTTCTTCAATCTTGCCTCCTTAAGCTTCTCTTTAGCCTGCTCAATATCCTCTTGATGCCTCTCAAGCTGCCGAATACGTAGAGCAAGCAAGTCTTTAGTAGACATACCTTCTTCCCAAGGCATTATGGTCCAAGTTGTAATTGCTTCCTCCATAGGCATAATAGGTTTCTGCCCATGCATCAATTCGAATGGCATAAATCCTGTAACTGAATTGTGTGTAGTGCAATCAGCCCACAAAGCAAATGGCAAGAGTTTAGGCCAATCACCAATATGTCCTTCACACACCTTTGCAAAAGCATTAGCAATAGGCGGATGTCCTCTTTCACTCTTCCCGTTACCTTCTGGATTGTATGCTGTGGTGAGGGCGAGTTTAATGCCCATACGAGCAAAAAACTCTCGAGCTTTATCTACATCCAGCTCCCCTCTATCTGCAGTAATTCTACCAACACATCCATACCTAGAGATAACATCTTCAAGC
Organism: Adiantum capillus-veneris; assembly: GCF_014529385.1. Taxonomy (NCBI): domain Eukaryota; kingdom Viridiplantae; phylum Streptophyta; class Polypodiopsida; order Polypodiales; family Pteridaceae; genus Adiantum; species Adiantum capillus-veneris. The sequence goes on from NC_140958.1 coordinate 125,387,701, forward strand.
AAGCACTTGCATACTGAACTGGTAGCTTCGGTACCCAAAGCTTTGCCTTCCACCTGATTAGTAAGACCATCCCTGGCAAGAACAATATATCTCATCTGCCACACTCCTACTGGCATTGTAATAAGGTCCACCACCCACTTGTAGTGCATATCCAATGGGGATAGGTGGGATGCAACCCATCTGTATGTCGCACATTAGAGTACTGCTGACATATTAAGCATGATTCCACAAATTGAACCACATATTTGTACATACCTCTCCACCAATATCGGTCTTTAATCTTGACAAAGGTTGCCCAAACTCTTCTGTGTCCAGCCCATAGACTTTCATGAAACTCTTTAATCACCTGCTGTTGGGTTGCTTTGCCGCAAATCATTCATTGTGGTACCCCTCCTAGGCGCTTCGGTTGCTTCCATAAATGTCTGTCTTTCAGGAAATAGCCATAGGCCTTCTTCTTGATCTTCTTGAATTCTTGATCACTCCATCCTTCTTGTCGAGTGAGAGTACTTAGGTAGTGGCCAATCATAAGCCACTCTCCATCATAAAACTCTTCAAAAAAGACTTCAAAAACATGAGCAATACTACCACAGTTGGCATGTAGATAAGAAGACGTGTAGCAAGCCAACATCATCACTCGTGGTCAGCATCTCTTCTTCATCTTCAAACCTAGCTCTTGATAACATATTTGCAACGGGGTTATCTCTACCTACATTATGAAAAAATTCAGGGTTAAGAGACTTAATATAGGCTATCCATCGTAGCATGGCAATGTCCGGAGTAGAGCAGTTTGTAATCATCCCTATCAGTGGCAAGAAATCTATCTCTACCACAACGGAAGATCCAATAAAGTATTCTTTATCGGTCCTTAGAGCAGTAGCAAGGCCCCAAAGTTCCCTCTTAACCTGTGGATATCCTCGTTGACGAGCATTGAGCACCTTGGCTCCAAATCTCAATGCATACCTGTGTCCTTCAGCATCATCTTGACCTATAGCCCATCCAATACCTGTCGGGCTAGTGTCAACTGTTAAAATAACTGGCCTGTTGCATTTATACTCAACTTTCCTTAAGGTTGGAGCCTCAAGAAGAATCTTCTTTAATTTCTTAATAGCTTGTGTGTGAACTTCTTCCCAAACAAACCTCTTACCTTTTTGTAGCAATTGATACAATACCTCTGCAACATGAGCCAAGTGTGGCAGCCAAATACGATAGAACACACATGTGCCTAAGAATCGACGAACCTCAGTAGCTGAAGAACATGTATTCTTCATCTTTTGGATTGCTTCGACCTTTGCTTCTTCCTTCAGAACTGCACATGTGTCCCACAATTAAGACCTCCTTAGCTCCAAAAGTCGATTTTTGACATGAAAGTGTTAAGTTAACTTCTTCAAGCCTTGATAATATAGCATCACACTCAGCAATATGTTGAGCAACAAAATGTCGGCACCCCCTCTGGTCTTTTGCTTCATCTTTTGAGCCTTCTTCACAGCCCTTAATGGGTAGGTCATCAATGAAAGGCATAGTAATATGTGGGATAAAGTCCCTTAATACCTTATTCATGCCGTTCATCATATGAGCTACTGAATTAGTAGCACCCTGTGGGTGGCAGAGTGCACATCCTTACCAAACCAAGAGGAGTACGCATTGTAGTAAGATCCCTACTCTCCAAAGATAACTAGAATTTATCATATCCTAAATAAAGATCACCCCTGGAGTAAATAGATCTACCTGCAAAGGCCTCAGCAAATTCATCCACAATTGGGCCAGTACCCACATTGCGGATTGTTACTTTGTTAACCGGTTGCATATCCTGAATGAATCTTAATGTACCATTTTTCTTCAGAACAGTAAACCATCGATTAGAATACGGAGCACATGACGGCTCCAAAATTCCCATTTGAATCTTTTCATTAAGCAAATTGATGAGCTTTGGCAAGTGAGCTTTAGGAACTGGAATAGGACGCAAGCTCCATGGCATGTGTGGAACAGTGAAAATAACCATTGGTGAAACAACACTCGAATCCACACACCCTATCTCACTTGGCTCAAAAGCGAAAGATTTACCTTGTTTTTCGAGCATATGTGCGCTCCTTGCTGCACTATCGAAGCAAGGGACTTGCCGATACACCGTGTGCGAGCCACAAATGGCTCCAAGCACACAAAAAGCCTAAACTAGCAAGCTCAAGAGAGCAAAGGGTGTGTCACTCACCGCTCTACGCTCACCTTCGTGGTGGATTTCTCGCCGCGATGAAGAAGAAGCTGCAGTCGTGCCGCGCTCAACCGCTTCGCCGCCGTCGTGCCTTCGTAATGCTCGATCACACACACACTCTCCCTCTCTCTCTCTCTCTCTCTCTCTCTCTCTCTCACATACACACACACACAAGGAGGTGAAGAAGAAGAAGATGGAGATGGAGATGGAGATGGAGCAAGAGCACTCTTCTATTGCACAAATGAGAAAATGAGTGAATTTTAGGTTTAGTTGGCTTTTATATGAGCTCACCCTATTCACACTTGGGCGCCCATGCTTAGCCAACTAATCCCTTGAATGTCCCAGTTAGAGTGCGCCTCTCATCGGCGATCACTCTTACCCTTTTCCTATTGGTCTATGTATTTTGTAAAGTCCAATGCTATCATAAGAAAACACCATCGCTATTGTTTTCTTTGCTTGACGCTCACAGATTCCAATGCTTTGTAGCTTGCAAAAAAATTTCAATGATACAGTATATTCACACTACAGTGCTACAGAGTGCAAACTTCAATGCTACATTGATGTTTCCTTTGTTGCATACTTCACAAGGTTGCTTCATAACTCCAATACTTCCTCTCTGCAAAGTGTTGAGCTCCAATCTGCACACTAAGGCTCAAATTTTAACTCATTTGGAAGTCCGTGCACGCACTGCCAAAGTCGGGAAGAACTATCGTGGCTCTAATACCACTTGCGAGTGTGCACAAGAGTGTGTGTGTGTGCACGAGTGCACGGTGTAGTGCAGTGCAGCAGAGACACGATCCGATGGAGCTCTCGATGAGAAGATTACTCACTACTCCTTATTCTTCTATATTATCCAAAGAATTAGTGATGGGTGGTCGACCACTTGGCCTGAGCCCCAACACTCATGATACAATAGAATTTGATTCTCGCTTGAGCTCTTGACTTTATAACTACTACATTGGGACCTATATCTGTGAGCCATATGACCTAGTAACACCAAGATGGGACCCTTAGAATGAGCAAAAGAAGACTTCTAGACCCCTTTTAACACCCTTATAGACCTCACACTTTTGTTTTTGGCTAAGTTAGATTGTTTTGTCAAGCAATTATACTTTGATGTGACTTCTAAATAATAGACCCCCTTCTTGAACATGCGATTGAGGTCTATTTTTGCAAATTTTTCACCTAGCATCCCCTATGAATTCAACTCATCTCTAATTTGTAGATCAACCCCAAGTCACTCTCATTCGTTTCGATCGTTTGGTTTTTTGTGTCTTGAAGATGTGCATTTGGCCTTGAGGGACGTATTGGTACCATTGGCTTGGCTTTTGCTATAAAATGGTTAAAATATGTTATCTTGTCTAGAGCTACCTTCTTAAACAAAGTATTGGGTATCACTAGCCCTCTAGCTAATGGAATATCAAAGTTGAAGTCAATCGGAGTTCTTGGCCTAATCTTTGGTCTAGAATAGCTTTTCATTGATTTGTTGTAGTATTTTTGGACTGGTTATGGTTTCTTTTTCCCCTTTCAACTCATACTTTACTCCTTGATTTTGTAGAGGCTTCCCAGTTTCCCTAATTGGCCTATTAGTCTTTGCTTGTGTCCACATTGCTTGCTCCCCCTACTAAAAGAGGTGCAATCCTAACACAGTTGAAAGATAGCCTGAACTTATCGTATAGAGGCCAAGAACAAAAAATGTGCCTAATGCTAGCCTCAAAGAGGCCAAAGGCTTCAAATGCAAGATAATAAGGGCATGTTGTGCAAGAAAGAGTGGCAAAGAGGGCCATTGGCTATTGGTGGTGAGTTTATTAGCCTAACATCACTCCACCACGTGGGGTTACAGATGCTTACACCGACCAATCTTGCATGCGCACAACACTAGTAGGACTTGCTTATCCAACCAACTCTAGTAATCATTTGAAATGATAACAAAACATTGTGGGTCGTTCAAACATTGGTTGATCCTTTTTGTACAGTTTCCCTTTTTGGTCTACATAGTGTGCATATGAATTATGGGTGCCATACAAAGCTAACATCATTCTGTTTGATGTGTCCCTTAGACTCGTGAGTGATTGCACACTTGTGGCAGTGGATGTAAAATCATTTGCACATTTAACAGGCTTTTCAACCTTCGGTGATATCTGGACACCTTGACTAAATTCATGCAAGAATATATTTTTCAAAAAATCAATTTTAAGCTTTTCAAGTGTCTGTGCATCTTTATGCTAATTTTGAATTTGCAGTGATTTTACTGGTGCTTCTAATGGTAATGCAGAATCATCTGATAGCATTAAAAGTGACAAGTTAGATGCACTTACATCGAGATTCGCATTTTCAATTTTCTATGTACCTTGATTGGCAGTTGATGTACCCCTGTTGTTAGGATTTCTTGGACAATCTTCATAAAAATGTCCACCTTTTCGTCCACAATCCGAGCAATACGCCATGACTGGTGGTATTTCATTTGGTTTTGTCATGTCAAGCTCTACCTGAGGAGCTTCTGTTTCTATGCTTGCCAAGTTGTCAACGTCTTCTTTTAGAACACCAAGCATCAAGCTGTAGATTGCTCCATCTTGACCTTTGTACCGTCTTTGGCTTGGTTCTCCAATTAGACTGACTTCTATTGGCTGATCTGTTGGATCTTGCAAGTCTGGCTCTTGACTATAGATCTGACCACTATAATCCATGTACAATGACCCTGATTGCATATGCACCAACTGTATGTTTTGTTGGTTTGTGCAGATTTCCGGATAACCACTTGGGTTGACTTTTTGAACTTCTATCTGCACTTCATCTTTAAGCTTGCAATATCTGGCTCCACTGAAGTCTGTGAACATCTGGGAGTTCTCTGAATCTGGCTTCACTCTTATCAATAGGATTTTGGCTCCTGTGCTGCTTTTATTGCTCATCAAGTATCTATGCCTTCTGAATCAGTGTACAAGACTTTATCTCCATTGTAGCCATATAGCTGTAAAATTTGCTCTATTGCAGTTGTGTATATGTTGCCGCTGCTACTAGCTTGCTCTATTGTACTTAAACTCTCGGCTCGATTTGAGTCCATGTTGACTTGATCTACAAAAACTGTCTCCTAGGAGATTTTGGTATTGATTAGCAGAATTTCTGCTGCTCGTACTAACCTAGTCTGCAATCACATGTGAGTTGTGCCCCTGTTCGTCCGATTAAAAGCTAATTTGTAGTGCAATTGCTTGCACTAGCCAATTTATAGCGTGGAGGTTCACTTCTAGCTTCTTGACTGAATTGTGGCTGCACTTTCCAAACCCGAGCACGAAATTTGTTTCTGCTGCTCACAGCTTCGAGTTTGTCTTTTTGCTCGCCTTTTTTGGCTATTCTCCAGCTATTTCTGACTGTTCCGTTGTTTGCTCGATTTTTCCTGGTCCTTGTTCTCGATTTGTGCTCACTTTGTGGTGCACTTCTTCGTCTTTGCTTTTCGACTTTTGATTTTCTCGTCGTGCTGTTTCCTCAACGTGTTTTTTTTTCTTTTCTGGGTTTTTTGGCATTTTTTGGCTCTTTCTGGTACTTTCGACGAGTTTCTTCTTACTTTTCTTAATTTTTTGTGAAATTTTGAATTTTCTTTTTTTTTTGTATATTTTTATTTTTTATGAATTTTTTTTGAAAAATTTTTGATTTTTTATGAATTTTTCTATTAATTTTTCTGTGAATTTATTAATTTTTATGAAATTTTCGAAGGTTTTAAGAATTTTTATGGTTTATTGGTTTTTTCCAATCAATTTTTGATTTTTTAACAAATTTTTGTGATTTATCTATGATTTTTTTATTTTTTAATGAATTTTTCTAAGATTAAAATAAAATTGAAAAAAAACAAAATGAAAAGAATAAATACAAAAGTCAATGACACAAAAAAGGAAAAAGACAAAGTTATAGCACGCACCCGTTCAAAAAAGAGAGAAAGAAAACAACATGAAAAGAAAGGTCCCCTTTTTTTCTTCTTGTGTGTGTCTTCTTGTAGGTTAATGACGTGTGTGTAGGGGTGCGTTCACGCATGCATGTGTGTGGGAGACAACGAAAGAGAGAGAGTTAAGAGATGTTGCACGTGGGCTACATCTGTCGGCGCTGATTGCGGAGGTACAAGGAGAAGGCGGCCCAGTTACGCGCGCAGAGGAGCGAGAGCATCAAGGGGTGTGTGTGTGTATGTTTGCGTGCAGCATGCTGACAACGAGACAGGCGGGCGGGGTTTGGCGTGTAGCAAGGAGAGAGAGTGAGTTGGAGAGTGGGAAGAGAGGGGAGTCAGTGAGAGAGTCTAAATAATCGTGAATTGTGGGTGAGGGGGAGATGGAGTTAGAGAGAGAGAGAGAGAGAGAGAGAGAGAGAGATCAAATAATTGTGCTTTTGCAAGGTAAGAGAGAGAATAAGAGAAGAGAGAGAGAGAGAGAGAGAGAGAGAGAGTGGGTGTGGGTGGGTTCACACGGAAAGGGAAGAAGAAGAAGAGAATTTTAACGTAGGCGGTAATTATCCCAGCAGACGGTAAAGATCTATCCGTCGTGGAGAATTTTATGCGTCGAAAGGCCTGGCGTTGCAACTCATACCGGTCGTTTTATTATTTCCTAGCGTCCAAAAATACAAAAATTAGGCCGGAAATCGCTAAAATTCACCCCAAAATCCAAAAAATCACCAGAGAATTCCCAAAATTTTCCAGAAAAGTCAAAAAAATTCTAGAAATCTTTGAAAATCACCGTCATTTACAACCAAACATTTTTGACACACAAAAGCACACCGAAATTAGCAGATTTTATCAAAAACACCAAGTTCGACAACATTGTCAACTCGGTTTTTGAAAATAGCAAAAAGCTCAAAATTTGGTGAATTAAGGCCCAATTGCGCTCAAAACGATGCCAAAAACACACATTCAAAACAGCTCATAAGGATTGCAAAATATCAAATTTTTATGGAATTAAATGAAAATTAATGTAAAAAGTAGCAAATTAATGCCAAAAATTTATAAAAATTATCCAAAAAATACCCTTTTTCTTTTAGAAAATTCTCAACACATTGAGGAATAGTACAGCTAAATAAAATCACACAAATCACATCAATTCAATTGCCAAACAATTTGATCAATAAAATCAAGATTAGGCAATTAACCCAAAAAATTAACGACAAAATTAGGTCAAAAATTGACGCAATTGGACTATGTAAATTCCTGTTTTGACCACAAAAATGCAACCTTTAACCATTACACACATCAAATATGCACTCAAAACATTGAATTAATCATGCAAATTTAACAATTTTTAGGCGCACACACACACTGATAATTGGCAGTTTTTACCAATTTTTAGGTGCGCACACAAAAGGGTTAAACTTGTCGAATTTGCAATGTGACTTCACAAATCATTAGTTGGGCATGACCACAACACAAATCAATCATTACAATTGAAAAATCATTAAGCACACATTGATTTTTAGGTGCACACACTTGATTTTAGTGCACACACAGTTGCAATTGACCATCCAAGTATGCAATTAACTCAATTAGGCACCCAATTAGTAATCCACAATCACCAATTAGCAATTGAAACTTGTCAAATCATACGCCACCAAATTTTTAAAATTTCGGCATTCCGACGCCGTGAAAACGAAAAATTAAAAAAAAATCAATCTACATTGCATCAACATAGCATTGCATCAACATTACATTGCATCAACATAGCATAGCATTACATTGCATCATCATGGTGGGATCTCTACACAATTCTACACATCTCTAGATTCTAGGGAGGTTGAGAATACCACCTTGATTACCTTTCCATGGAAAATCAATTGAATGGTTGAATGCTCCAATCCTTTATAGCAAATTAGTAAGTTAGCAAAAATTAGTCAAATTAGAAAGGGGTTAGTGTGAAATTAGAGTGTGTTAACACACAATTGGCAAGATACGGTGACACATTAGGGAATTATGGACACATTGCTTCATGCATACACATCCAAAATCCACAAAAACATAAACACACAAATGAAATTAGTAGTGAAATTAGTGAGGGAACGCATTCAATTATGCCACAATTACACTAGCGTAGGCCATCGTCCCCGACAATGGCACCAAATGTTGGGGGTCCCATCATTGCAATAGCTCCAATGACCAACAAAATTATCAATCCGGAGGGATGAGCTACCTGGCTAGGGCATGGAAACACTCACACGATTGGTGAGCTAATCATGGCAACACGAATGGTTAACTCTATGAGGTGAGCTTCTCGACCTATGGAGGAGCTAAGCCACAATGAAGGGCAATCTCCACATCCACTTGTCTTCACCTCTAATCAACCCAAACACACACACTAACGATTGCAAGACACACACAACACTAATCCTATCATGCAACACACTAATCGCAAGCACACACACATAGATCTATCGAGCACCACACTCCAATAAAATCTACATGCACACACAAGAAAGAGAGGAAAATCACACAAGATTAGGGACTAACCACTAATTAGTTAAGATCTAGCTAATCTAAGTATCATAGGCAATCATAAGAATCATGAGAGAGGCATAGTGAAAGAGAATGAATCATTGATTAGTGTTAATCAAATCTCATGAGCAAGGAGAAGCTCAAGGACTCCATAGCCACATATCTCAAGAGCTCTCACCAAAGAGTGCTCTCAACAAATGAGTTTGAGAACCCTAATTTCTTTTACACACTGTCTTATATACCTAGGGTAAAAATATGCAATGTCCGGACGTCGAAGGCCTTTAGGGCTCCACTACTTACTAAATCTGCTACCTAAGCACAATAGCTGACCTGTTCTTTATAGCTTGGAAGTCCCACTGAGCCCGTAACATGTTAAAATATTACAATGGCCTGAAATAAATCGGGAATTTGCATTACGTGACCATTTTGGAAAAACGTGAAAAATGTGTAACTCCAATCTTTACTGCTTCTTTACTTTGATCTTTGATGTGCATTTGTACGTCTTTGGTCCTTAGCAGCTTATGTTAAAATAGTCTCTGAACAACCTACAACTGTGTCATGTACCTGTATCTGTAGCTGTAGCAAAAGTGGAGTTGAAAAATACAACTCCTGAAGCGTAGCTCAGATGAAGCTTTCGACTGCACGAACAGCTTTGAAAGGGGGGTAAAACCGCAGAACACCTGCAAGAAACGCTGTCGAAACACTAAATTTGCCGATGCCAAAATCGAAAACCTATTTGTACTTTTGAAAGTGCGCGTGCACGCAGACGTGAAAATGGCAAGCACAAACCTTGCTTTGATACCGGTTGAAGGTGCCGTGGGAAGCGTGTGCGAGTGCAAGTGCGAGAGCAGAGAGAGAGAGACCTACTTTGGGTGGAGCACACAGAGCAACGTTATCCTGTTGCAGCTCCTTATTCTTTTGTATATTAAAGAATAAGTGTATATAGGTTAAGTTAGTAGATGGGTTAGTAGTAAGTGGGATGTCCGGCCAGTTGGCCTGAATCCCAACAGTTTGCCCTTCACTTATATTCAAGATAGTTTGCTAAAGGTTTTGATAATTTGGTCCTTTCCCTCCCACCAAAAACTCAATATCTTATTGAGCTTTTAGCTGGAAAGAAAGGACGAGATTACCAAAGTCTCTAGCAAATTGTCTTGAATTCACATGAAAGCCAGTGACTTTCTGACAAAATGGGTTGAGGTGATGCCACAAACATTAAGGCTAATGTCCAGCCTAAGAGTAGATCTATTTGAGCACATCTTTGTTAGATTTGGACTACTTATTGAGCTAGTTAGCGACCAAAGCTTGCATTTCCTATAAAGTCATTTAGGTCTTGTTATGAGTTTTTCTAGTAATTCAACAAAGGATCAACAATGAAGCAGAGTATCAATTAAGTGTTATGCACTACATTTAATTTTGGAAAGAACAAGAAAAATTGGGAACAAAGGCTAATAGGCATACTTTGAGCTTACCAAATCACATTCAAATGTCCATGAGAAAAATCACATTCATATTGGTTTATAGCTTGAATGTGGTTTTATCCATGAAATTCTTGCATTTCACCCTTAGAGTTGGTGCAACCTTAGGATGGATGGGCCATGCTTTCTGTTGGGAGGCATTGTAGAACGACCTAATCGCAACCCACACAAAATTATCAAATCCGTGGATCGGCAACCCGGCTAGGGCATGGAAGCACGAACATCGGATGAATAGAAATAGAGGATTCAAGAGATCACCTCTCCAATGCAAGTAGAGATTATCCATGGCAAGATTAACTCTAAACCTACTCTAATCACTTAATTAATCAACCTCCTATACACATCAAGTCCACTGAAGTCCGACTTACCATAGACTAGAAACCCCAAGCACACTAATGATAAGCACACACTAATTACCACATGTCAATCACGGCACTTCATCAATAGCTACACACACGAGGTGAATGGTGCTAGAGCTTCATAAAACCTATCTACACACAAGCAAACAATAGGGTGCACACACTAATTACAAGATTAAGATCCAACTTAATCAACCTGATTAGTGATGCTAAATATCACAAATCGAATGCTTATGGAAGAATAGGAGTGGTTACTAGCAAGAAGTACATACATCTCTCAAATCTAGAATAATGAAGTGTAATACTACTTCATGACGAGATGAAATGTAGAGAAGAAGTAGACTAATGAGAAATAGGGATTAGATTAATCAAGAATAGCTTACACTAATTATAATGGTTAAGACTAGCCTCTCAAGCATAAACATTAAGCTCAAGGTTAGGCCATAGAGTGAACACTCAAGAGAGAGAGAGCTCTCAAAAGTGGATCCTCAAGAGTGGATACTCAAGAATGAAGCCTCCTTGCATAAAAGCTTCCTTTTAAAGGCTTTCACCACAATCCCTTCTACTATGGGTTTAAGCTTGAGCCCTCAAACTAGCATTTACGACTTTGGAACATTAAGTGAGCCCAAGACTTATACAAAGTGAGTGGAAATGTTATGCACAACCATAGCATATCTCCCGCTTGATGCATATTCGGTGTAGCCTGTGTTAGCCGCTGCTAACATTCTCCTCTTTTTAATTTGGCGCACGTCCTCGTGTGCCGGTGAAGCAAGACACGGTGATAGGTAGATAGCAAGTCCATGAAGAAATCATGCAAAGTGAATTTTTTGCTTCTATAAGATGGGTGAATCATAGTCAAAAACTAGACAACATAAAGCAAAAAAACACTCAAACTATCATGAAGATTAAACCGATTGAAATTTCAGTTTTATGCATGAAACACAAGCAATCAATTAAGACCCTACGCTAATGCAAGCTCATAAACCTACTAGCCTAAAAACTATGCGACCAATATTAATAAATCATTCAAGTCTATCATGTCTATGGGCTATAAAAAAGCTTCTAATCTATTAGTACATTGTCAAAGATTTTTTGAAGCCCATGGAAGTTTTGTTTTTGTCATTCAGTGAAAAAAGTAAAGCACAATACAAGGCTACCACCCCAAGGCAAGTCTAGGTGCGACTCTCGGCTCCTTGAACCCTCAAGAAGGTGTTCCAAAAGCCTACTAGCCTTCCAAGGCGACAACTAACCCCTATCAACCCAGGGCATCGGTTTAGGGCCTTGACCAAGCGAGTCAAGGTGATTCTCCTCGCCTGCCAAGTGCTAATAAGGTGCTAGGCCTCACATAGACACAACATAACATAAAGATTTGGATTTTCATGTGTCTAGTAGCATTTTTGCTATTTTTACTTGACACTTTTTGCTTCATTGTTTCATTTCTTTAGCACTTTTTATTGCTTCTAACATGAGATGCTAATGGCAATTAGACTAAAGAGACTAAATCCTACTCATAGCCTTAGGTCATATTAAAAATGAATGGAGTATTAAGACTATCACTAAGAGTTTAGGACTAATGAGAAATGAACCTACATTAACCTAAGGTCAAGGCCAATTACCTATGATTAACACACGATAAAACCTAATTTTTTGATGAGTTAATATTCACAAAGCATAGTGTTGAAACTTTAGTATGCCTAGCTTTTGAATATGAAAAAATCATAGCTTAGAAGCAAAAATTACTTAAGCCAAGCATAGAGAATGAAGAGATTGAACAAAAGAGCAAAATCATGGAAGGATTACACATATTCATGCTCTTTTGACACATCCTTGAGCAAGCATCCCCTTTGTATAGAGAAGCTTCTTGATCTTTTTATTTGCAAAAGAAGATTTTTGAAGCTAAGTGTAAACACAAGCTACAAAAGCCAATTATTGAAAGCCAAAGCACACCAAAAAAAAAAAACTAAAGCTAGGGTCTTGCATACCCAAATTTGCCAAAGGGAAAAAAGTTCCTTTGGTTATGCACATGATGCTCTTTGATAGCAAATTTATGCATACATAACAACCATGAGAGATAAAAATGCTTCTTCATAAACAAATTTTACAATGTTAAAACCTCTCCTACATGATTCAAAAGTTGATTAGTTTCTAGCTCACGAAGTATGGAATTTAAAACAAGCCAAGAGCTAAAAATAATGCAATTTTTGAAATGAAGTGGCTCTTGAAAGCCGAATTTTTCATTTTAAAGCTTTTCAAAAAGTTGGCTAACAACTAGCTCACATGAAATTTTATAGTTTTTTAGAGAAATGTATGAGCTAGAGATGACTACAACTTGATGAAATGAAAATGAATGGCTCTCAATAGCCAATGTTTTACTTGAAATCTCTCATAAAAGTTGGGTAAACACTAGCTCAAAATGAAAAAATTTAACTTTTGACCAAGCTATGAGCTAGCATATATACAACTTTTAATCCAAACAATTGGAATGGCTCTAATTAGCCAAATTTTACAATATTTGCAATGATGACCCCTTCTTGGATCAATCAAATCACACGCGTGTCCACATCCCTTCAAAATTAAGCTCAATTGTTAGTGCTTTTTAAGCATTGGTCATTTAAAGTAAGCACCAAAAAATGCACAATCGATCACAACCCCAAAATGCTCTCTTTTGATCATTCAAGAAGCCCAAATTTTAGTGCTATGTAGGGGTTTTACATTCAAATCAAGCACTAAAATGTAACAAACAATGCCAAGCCCAAAGTTTAATGCACACTCTTTGACCAAGCATCAGTTTAATGCCAATATAACTCTCGGAGTTCATATGCTTGCCAAAAAATAACTTTCCTTTTAGTGCAAGGATAATTTTTTAATAAAACCAAGCACTAGATCATGCATAAGCCGAATACTCACACAATAATCACCCACACTATCCATGCCCACATATTGCTCTTACATAGAAAATATGACATATATAGTATAAGAGAGAGAGCTTTAAAAAATAATTTTTAGCTCTTGCCAAATTGGTTATGAGTTGATTAACTTTTCGGCATATCGATGACATGCCATAGAGAAAATTAATGCATTGGAGATGTCCCCTACTCATAATAAATGGCACTTGATAGAAAAAAATTATGATCTATTATCATGGCGACCTCTCTTTTTGGCCAATCATTTCCCAAAATCTGTCAACTTCCCTTTAATTGTTAGTGCAATGTAAAATTCAATTCAAGCACCCAACAAAATTGTGAGCGACAAGGCCTACAACCATTACGACATTCATGAAAAAAATCCAAATCATCATTATGCACATTGATCTCATGCGGTAAACATTTTCATTCAAAGCATGTAACAACAAGAATCCGATTCAAGCCAATTTTTAAGCTAACATCTTGCAAAGTCTGATTTATGTTTCGCCTTGCTCTCTTCTTGACGGTAATGAGCTCAAGGCCATCCAACTGCTCCAGCACACGCCTGCTCACTTTCTCCGATTTCAGTGAGCTTTGGCGAGCGTTCGCAGGTCGACAAAAATTTTGGGTCAACTCGATGAGCTTGGTCTGCTCAGAATTTTGATTTGGACTCATTTTGGCCTTCGTTTCCACTACAGGCAGTACTGCACAGGCTATTTCGTCATTTTGTGCAGAATTTCTGTCAGTGCCGTTTTTTGCATAACAGGTGCCTTATAGTCTTCTACGGTTTGTGCTATATAGCACAGGTTGTTCCCGCTCCATTTCTCCTATTTTCAGGCAGTTTTCACATCAGGTGCAGCATTTACCATGGCTGACAACAACAACACAGATGTGTTCAAGATGTTTGCTGCTGAGGACAGGTTGGATAGAGACAACTACCCTATGTGGGCTTATATGATGCAACATGTTCTTGTGTCAAAAGGTGTCTGGAACATTGTGCAGGGCATTGATGTACGTCCTGGTTCTGAGGATGTAGGCGATGTTAAGGATGTTACAGGTCTTGCTGCAAGGATTGCAGCTGTTAGAGTTGTTTTGCCTACGGCAGAACAAGCTCGTTGGTATGTTAAGGATGCGCAGGCTCATGCATTGATTGCGTTGTCTGTGAAGCGCACCATTGTTCCTCACATACGTTCAGCAAAATCTGCAAAACAGGCTTGGGATATTCTAGCAGGTCTTTATGCAAGCCGCAATGAAGCTAAAATTGCTTTGCTACGTAAAGAGCTGGAGTCAAAGATTATGCATGAGGAAGATGATATGGACACTTTCCTTGATAGTGTCAAGGATATCAATGAGCAACTCATTGATGCAAGTGAAGTCATTTCAGACAGTTCCCTAGTGTAGACTGTTCTTGATGCCTTACCAGATTCCTACCAGACTTTTGCTAGTACTTGGAGACTGATGACCCAAGGAAATCCTGAAGTTGTCAAGTTTGATGCATTATGCACATTGTTGTTGCAAGAGTCACTGTCCAGAAAAAACAGGACTAGACAGCGTGCAGTTGAGCAGGCTTTTATTGTTTCTCAAAGAAAGGGTGGTAACAGTAATGCAGCCACTTCTTATGGTTCTGCTGCGAGTGGCAAAAATTATGTTCCTAATGCTTCTGCTGGCAGCACTTCGTCTGGCAATTCTGGTGATAAGGGCAAAAAGAAGATGTGTTGCCATTATTGTAAAGCCAATGATCACTTGATCAAGTCGTGTCCTAAGTTGAAGGCCAAAGAGGCTAAGAAGAAAGAGGGTGGTTCCACTGCAAATGCTGGTTCCACTACAAATGCAGCCATTGTTGAGTCTTCTGTGAAAGGAGACTGTGTTGCTGATGTTGATGCAGAATGGGCTTTTAGCGCAGAGTGCACTTACAATCCTGTTGTCCATGATGCATGCTTGTCAGTTGCTGCAGATTCACATGTGTGGTATTTCGACAGTGGTGCTACAAAGCACATTACCTCACATCGTGAATTGTTTACCTCTCTCAAGTATGTCCCTCATGGGAATTCAGTCACTTGTGCCAACAACGCCTCTTATCTAGTTCAGGGAGTTGGAAAGATTGTGCTGAATGCTGCTAATGGCAGTTCCTTCACACTTGTTGATGCACTTTATGTACCTGGGATCAAGAAGAATCTCTTGTCTGTATCCGCACTTGCTAGACTTGGACTTGTAGTCAAATTTGTGGATGACAGATGTACAGTTCATGATCTCAGTTTTGGTGATGAAATTGTTGCATCTGGGCTTTTGTGCCGTGGGCTGTATAAGCTCACTTTGTATGACAAGTGTGGACAAAACTTTGCAAATGTTGTTGCAGATTCAAGGGCTATTTCAGATGCAAAACTTTGGCATGCACGTTTTGGTCATCTGAATTTTGCCAGTTTGCTGCGTTTGCAGAAATCTGATATGGTTGCTTCTTTGCCACCTCTTGAAGCACCTGTCAAACATGTTTGTGAAGGCTGTATTTTGGGTAAGATGCAGCATTCTAAATTTCCAAAGGATGGTTCAGTTCGGGCCACATGTAGGTTGCAGCTTGTGCATAGTGATGTTTGTGGGCCCATGCAAACTCCGTCCTTGAACAATTACCTGTACTTCGTGACTTTCATTGATGATTACTCCAGGCATGCATGGGTATTCCCGCTTAAAGCGAAATCCGAAGTTTTTATGTGTTTCAAACAATTTCTAGCTATGGCTAAAAATGTCTCGAAATGTACTATGGGCACCCTCCGTTCCAATCGAGGGGGGGAGTATATGTCTCATGAATTTAATGCATTTCTGGCTAGTCGTGGGATAAAACACCAATGTACAGTGCCTTATACGCCTCAGCAAAATGGTGTTGCTGAGAGGAAAAAATAGGTCACTGACGAAAATGGCAGGATGTATGGTCAAAAGTCAAGCTTTACCGCATTCTTTTTGTCTTGAGGCCATCATGTGTGCCACTTATGTACTTAGCAGGTGTCCTACGAAAGCTTTGCAGTCTATTACTCCATATGAAGCATGGCATGATAGAAAACCTTCTATTGAGCACATGCGTGTTTTTGGCTGTTTGGCATATGCTTTGGTGCCACAAGAGCAGCGCAGAAAATTGGATGATAAGGCTGTCAAATGTATTTTTGTTGGTTATAGTGCTGAAAGCAAAGGTTACAGGTTGTATCATCCGCAAACAAAACGTATTCTGGTTTCTCGGGATGTAGTGTTTGTGGAAGATTCTGTTCAGCCCTTGTTGTCATGTACTAGAGACAGTAATGTAAGCTCACAGGACATTTATGACACTTTGTTGCCTCTTTTTAGTGGTGGAAATACGAACGTAAGTTCCAATGAGGCAAATGTACAGCCTATGGGGGTTTCTGAAAATGTTTTAGATCAGCCTATTACTGATTCAGATGTACATGATGTACTTGATGAGGAAAGGGATGAAAATGAGCAGGCTAGAGGTATGCCAAAATGGCTGGTGCACACTTTGCGTGACAGTAAATTGGATGCACCTTTGTCTAGTCATACTCGTTCAGGCTCTCGCCATGCATCTTATGCATCAGATTGTTATGCTTTGGTTGTGTCTAGCTTACATGATGTTGAGGAGCCTCTGACTTTTGATGAAGCACAGAATTCAAAAAATTGGATGGCTGCCATGCAATCAGAATATGATGCACTTATAGAAAATGACACATGGACTTTATGTGATTTGCCTCCTGGCAAAAAGGCCATTGGTACAAAGTGGGTTTACAAGTTGAAACGCAAGCCGGATGGTGAGATTGATCGACATAAGGCTCGACTTGTTGCAAAGGGTTATGCACAGCAAAAAGGCATAGATTATAAAGAGACTTTTGCTCCCACTTGTCGTATGACTACTGTGCGTTTTCTATGTGCATTGGCAGCTCATTTTGGTTGGGATGTACATCAATCAGGCATTGTTACTGCTTTCTTGAATGGTGACATATTTGAGGAAGTTTATGTAACGCAGCCTCGCGGTTTTGTCATAAAGGACAAGAGGACAAAGTGTGAAAATGTAACAAGGCTTTGTATGGGTTGAAGCAATCTCCTCGTGCTTGGTATGAGAAAGCTGACACTCATTTGGTCAAACAAGGCTTTTGTAACAGTCCAACAGAAAGCACATTGTATGTAAAGCGTGAGGGTGATGTATTTCTCATCGTGGTTCTTTATGTTGATGATGTGCTGATCACTGGACCAAATGAGAGACATATTGCTGAATTTAAGGCTGATTTGAATGCTACTTTCAAGATGAAAGATTTGGGGCTGTTGCATCATTATTTGGGTATACAGTTTAAGCAGTGTGATGGTGGTATTTCCTTGTGTCAGAAAAGTTACGTAGAGACATTTCTATGTAAGTTTGGACTTGAGGATTGCAAACCTATTGCCACTCCCATGGAAACAGGTTTGAAGTTGAGTCTACATGATGTTGGCAATCCTGCTGATGTCACTCTTTACCAAACTACTGTTGGCTGCCTCATTTATGTATACAACACGAGGCCAGATATTCAGTTCGCAGTCTCACAGGTCAGCAGATTTATGCATAGCCCAGGGTCTAAGCATTGGAAGGTTGTCAAGAGGATTTTCTGCTACCTTAGTGGCACTTTACATCTTGGCTTGTTTTATCCCAAGGGGGGATCATTGCCGCCAGACTTACATGCTTTTTCGGACTCAGATTGGGCTGGTTGTTTTGACACGCAAGTGTCCACAAGTGGTTTTTGTTTCATGCTTCGCAGTTCATGTATATCATGGTTGAGCAAGAAGCAACGTAGTGTGGCCACTTCGAGTTGTGAGGCTGAGTACAGGGCAGTCTTCACAGCTACGGTTGAGTGTGTATGGCTCAGACGCCTTATGGCTGATTTGGGTGTTGGACAGGACACTGCCAACACTATCTACACTAACAGTTAGAGCGCATTGGCAGTTGCGAGAAACCCAGTTTTTCATGCTCGCACAAAGCACATTGAGGTGCATTACCACTATGTCAGGGAGAGGCTCTCAGCAGGAGAGATCAGCTTGGCTTATGTGCCAACACAGGACAACCTTGCAAATCTTTTCACAAAGGCATTGTCTCGTGAGAAGCTTGAAGCTTTCCGCAAAGCTTTGGGCTTACTCCCCTTTGTGGACTGATCCTGTCCTCAGGGCATGACACTTCCCTTTACTCATGTGCCAACTCTCGTTCACCGCATCACTCCAGGGGGGATTTGTTACCATATACATGTGGTAGTGATGTGTGTGAACACACTAGGACTGCCGGGGCATTTTTTCCCTCTTCAGGAGGTTTTTTCCCCCGAGCATTATATATACGCCCATCACTCTAGGGCTATCTATCTTTCCATTGCACACCAAGTTATACACTCTCTATTGTGTGCCTTGAGCTTCCTTCGTCTTCTCCAAGCTGTGTGTGTTTCTCTGCAACCCTAATTCCAACATTTTTGGCAGGTAGCGGCCTGGGGAAACGAGAGAGAGAGAGAGAGAGAGAGAGAGAGAGAGAGAGAGAGAGAGAGAGAGAGAGAGAGAGAGAGAGAGAGAGAGAGAGAGAGAGAGAGAGAGAGAGAGAGAGAGAGAAGGGGGGGGGGGGGGAAGCATGGGTGTGGGTTTGTGTATAATGTCTTGTACTGCACTGAGCAATGGCCAGAACAAGTGATGAATCATTATTTTCAACATCAATTTCCTATTGGCAGCATCCTATGGAGGTGAATCGAGGGCAATGAAGGAGGAATGGTGGCTTGCTAGTAGAGCAAGAGAGTGCAGCCAGATGGATCCCAAGATGAATGGGTGTGTGCTCTTCTATGTTGCTCTTAGGGACACTACATGAATTTATTAAGCAGGCCTCTGCAATGAGCGGTAGCTGCCCAAATCCACGATCAACACCATTAGTAGGAGATACGGAGGGCCGTGAGCACTGGAGTATGGCAGCATTGATTGTGTGCCAGTGTGTGTGCTAGAGCGTGTGGATGTACATAGCCAAGATCGCGAGCATGGTCTTGTTGTGTAAATTGGGTGTGTGTGTTTGAGATTCTAGGGCAGCAGAGACGGAATAGTGTGTGGGTGTGTTGTCAGGCGACACTCGATCGTTGTTGTGCTCAACAGGGATGTTCAAGGCGAGCAACTGTGGGCAAGTGGGCTCATGCTGCATACCAATATCGCAGAAAAGTTGCAGTGCAAGTGACGGGTTTACATCAAAACCCGAGAAGCTTCGAGGGAGGCTCAAGCAGTGTGTGGGCCCGACTCGTCACTAGCAAATCTGGGGCACCATTAATGGTCTGAGTGGGTGTGCGCTAAGTCGGGGTTGAGCCAAAAAAGCTGCCAGTGCCGTTGAAGCTGATCACAAGTTGTGACAAAAGCGATGGTGTGTGTGTGGGGTACGCCAAGCCAGGCAAGAGAAGTGTTGTGTGTGTGTGTGTGGGAGTCGGCTGCTGCGAGGGTTGGATGCTGAGAGCCCATCCAAAGTGTACCTTGTTTTGCGCCATCATGGCATGTGTAGACTCCCAAAAATGTCGTGGGCCAAGCCCATGAGTAGCGAATTTGAGATTGATGCCATGCTGTCAACGAGCTGGCGGTGGCTAGTGGGGTTTATTTTTTTTTAAAAAAAATTAATAATCTCACTAGGGGATGTTCTCACATTGGTAAGGACAATTTACTGGGAACTTGATTGTGTCAACTAACAAAAGAGAGGGAGTTTTCACACCATACAACAACCGAAACAAAGGCGAACGCGCAATTGTGCATGCCGAGATTCACGAATTGAACAAAAAAAATTGCAATAATATATCTTAGTCCAAATTTTTTAAATTAATTCCCTTGCCCACGTCCAAAAATTTAAGAATAATTACGAACTCATGTTTTCAAGTTTGCACAACAAATTACGCTCATTTTTATGTCCCTTTAGCAATTGATTGCCATCACAGTCACATTTTCCTCATGAAGAGTGTTGTATTTGATCAATGAGACTTTCAAAAACAAAGATTTTATGATGATCTATCATGACCCACTTGATTGTGCATTTCCAATTTAAAATGAGACATATTTGATCAAGGAATTGTGTACAATGTCATTACATTTGTCTTTCTTGTTGCATCACTTTGTGTTTCCTTGAAAACATGCATAATTGTGCAATTGGATATCAAGCACCATTGCATAGGCACACACATTAGTGCATTTTTTTCATGTTCATCAAATTGATTCATCATTAGCATGGAAATACACTAAAAATTTACACAATTTAGCATCAATTGAGTGATTTTTATTTCAATATTCAAGCCAATTGTGACACACATATCAATTATTTGGCCAAATTAATCATTATAATTGGTTAAAAATACCAATTATTCATTCAAGCACCAGATTGCACATGCCATTTGAGTAGGCACACACTCCCAAATTTAGGCCAAAATTTTATGCAAAAATTACATTAATTCCACCTTGAAATGCTCAAATTGCAAACTCAATCAAGCATAAATGAATGCATGCATGCTTAATTTCTATAAAAAAAACACTATTTTGACCCAATCAAGCAATGCACACACTCAAAAATTAAGCACAAATAATCAATTGTGGCTCAATTGGCAATGCATTTAGGCTTACACCTAATGATTGCACACACTTTTTATGATCATTTCACAATCAAAAATCATTTAGGTGACCTAATTGACCATCAATCATAGAAAATCAAGTGGTCTTGGATAGGCACACACACTCAATTTTTGCCCAAATTTTTGGCAATTTATAGGCTTATAATGATTGAATTAGCCTAGCATACACATCAATCACATGATTGCATACTCATATACCATCAATTCCATCACTTTATATGTATGCACACACTCAAGATTAGGTACACACACACTTGAAATTTTTGACAGTTTTTTCTCTCTTTGGTGTGTGCACACACACAATGATTTTTATGCACACACATGAATTCTTGATGAGAATTAAGCATTATTTGGATACACACAAAGCTCAGTAGTCACAATTTGACCATCAAGTTCATTCCAAGTGTATCAAATTAGGTGCAAAGTGTAGGTCAATTTGTGTTACACACTTAATTTTAGCAAATAATTAGCAACATTGAACCTCATTAATCAATCAAGAATTGACATGAGCAAGTGAGTGCACTTACATTGTAATTACACTCCAAGCTATTCCTTTGCTCCACCCGAAGACACATCATTGCACACACAGTGTGTGCACCATCAAATCGGTTCCAAAATTGACCATCATAGGTCAAAAAATCACAGACTCAAATCATCAAATTAGGCATAAATTAGCACACTTAACTTGATTAGAGTGATGATTCCACCTCTAAAAAGGGGATTTAACATTCATTATACTTCAATGTTGGTGGTTAAGTTAGCAAAGTTAGTCAACAATTAATAAAAATTAGCATGAAATTAGTACAATTAGCATGGAAATGAAGCGAAATTAGCAAGGGTTAGTATGAAATTGGGGGTTTGGGGTATTCATAACTCAACATTAGCATCAATTACTTGCACAAACATCATCAAATCACACCAAAATTGAGTTACTTACACTCAAAAACCAATGAAATTAGTAATGAAATTACTCTATTCTACACATCCTAAACTCACTAGCTTAGATTATCGATCCCCAGCAACGGCGCCAAATGTTGGGAGGCGTTGTAGCACGACCTAATTGCAACCCACACAAAATTATCAAATCCGTGGATCGGCAACCTGGCTAGGGCATGGAAGCACGAGCATCAGATGAATAGAAATAGAGGATTCAAAAGATTATCTCTCCAATGCAAGTAGAGATTATCCATGGCAAGACTAACTCTAAACCTACTCTAATCACTTAATCAATCAATCTCCTACACACATCAAGTCCACTGAAGTCCGACTTACCATAGACTAGAAACCCCAAGCACACTAATGATAAGCACACACTAATTACCACATGTCAATCACGGCACTCATCAATAGCTACACACACGAGGTGAATGGTGCTAGAGCTTCATAAAACCTATCTACACACAAGCAAACAATAGGGCACACACACTAATTACAAGATTAAGACCCAACTTAATCAACCTAATTAGTGATGCTAAATATCACAAATCGAATGCTTATGGAAGAATAGAAGTGGTTACTAGAAAGAAGTACATATATCTCTCAAATCTAGAATAATGAAAGTGTAATATTACTTTATGACAAGATAAAATGTAGAGAATAAGTAGACTAATGAGAAAATAGGGATTAGATTAATCAAGAATAGCTTACACTAATTACAATGGTTAGCACTAGTCTCTCAAGCACAAACATTAAGCTCAAGGCTAGGCCATAGAGTGAACACTCAAGAGAGAGAGAGAGAGAGCTCCCAAAAGTGGATCCTCAAGAGTGGATACTCAAGAATGAAGCCTCCTTGCATAAAGGCTTCCTTTTAAAGGTTTTCACCACAATCCCTTCTACTATGGGTTTAAGCTTGAGCCCTCAAACTAGCATTTACAACTTTGGAACTCCAAGTGAGCCCAAGACTTATACAAAGTGAGTGGAAATATTATGTACAACCATAGCATATCTCCCGCTTGATGCATATTTGGTGTAGCCTATGTTAGCCGCTGCTAACAGCCGAGTCTATGTACTTTACTATAGATGGAGAAAGGACTGCTAGAGATGTATGGGATAAGTTGTGTTCTAGTTATGAGAA
Organism: Adiantum capillus-veneris; assembly: GCF_014529385.1. Classification (NCBI taxonomy): domain Eukaryota; kingdom Viridiplantae; phylum Streptophyta; class Polypodiopsida; order Polypodiales; family Pteridaceae; genus Adiantum; species Adiantum capillus-veneris. The sequence continues at coordinate 125,410,791 of NC_140958.1, forward strand.
CAAAAGTGCCACTAATAAGGTCTTCTTGATGAAGAAGCTGTTTGACCTTCGTATGAAGGAAGAGGGCACTATTTCTACTCACATTAATGAGTTCAATATCATTTTCACTCAGTTGACCACTCAGGGTTTGGTCTTCGATGAGGAAATCAAATGTATCTTCTTGCTATGCAGTTTACCCTCGTCTTGGGATACGTTTTATACTACGATTAGCAACTCAGCACCTGGTACCGGTCTAGTGTACAATGACGTCCTTGGGAGTCTGTTTACCGAGGAGACTCGCTAGAAATCTCTCGAAGGCAAGAAGGATGGTGATGCGTATGTTGCTAGTGATAGTCAGAGGGGTCGCACTCAAAGTTGTGCCAAAAGCAAGGAACGTGGGGGTTCACGCAATAAGTCTCGAGGTTCTATACGTAATGTCGAGTGTTATCACTGCCATAAAAAAGGGCATGTGAAGAAGGATTGCAGGAAATGGCAGCAAATGAAGAAGGATAAACAATCCGATGACACTTCTAAGTCTGATGATTCAAACAAGGGCAAAGCAAAGTTAGAGGAGATCAATGTGCTAGAATCTTCAAATGCTCCTATTGTAGAGACTCTTCCAGCAGTTGTTATGCCACTTACCTCTGACGTATTGGTCTTCACGGCAGATCTATCTGTCGAGGCTCTTGTTACAGAAGATGTGTAGTATGCACAAAATTGGATAGTAGATTCAAGTGCGAGTTTCCATGTGACACCACATAGAAAGTGGTTCTCTATTTATTCTCACTCTTGTGGCAAAGTGAGACTTGGTGATGCTTATGAACTAGACATTGAGGGTGTCGGAAACGTCAAAATGCATCTAAGAAACGGCACACACTTTATTTTATGTAATGTCATACATGTGCCCAAGTTGACTAAAAGCTTGATTTCTGTTTGTCGGCTCGATGATTTGGGCTACAACACCACATTTGGCAATGGTTCGTGGATGGTACACAAAGGTAATCTTGTTGTACTCAGAGGTCAGAAGCATGGTACCTTGTATTCCATGCATGTGTCAGATGTTGGTCATGATTACATATCTATAGTCGAGCTACCGTCTACTGAGTTATGGCATTGCCGACTAGGTTATATTAGCCAAAAAGGAATGAGAACTCCGACTCGTTTTGGCTACTTACCTGTCTTGTCTTACGTTGAATTTCTTGTTTGTGAGCATTGTCTCTATGGCAAATAGACTAGGTCCGTGCACTTACCATCGGGTCAAAAGCGTGTTGAACCTCTAGATTTAGTACATAGTGATGTTTGTGGTCCTATGTCAACCAAATCTCTAGGGGGTGCCAGCTATTTTGTGACATTCATAGATGACTCTACTCGAAAGGTGTGGGCATATCCTTTGAAACATAAGGATCAAGTTCTTCCTGTGTTCCATAAATTTTTGGCACTTGTTGAGAATCAGTCTGGCAAGAAACTCAAGAGGTTGCGGACTGACAACGGTGGAGAGTATGTCTCCAAGGAGTTTGACAATTTCTGTGCTAAAAGGGGGATTAAAAGGCAATTAACTGCACAATATACACCAGCTCAGAATGGAGTTGCTGAGCGCATAAATCGTACGATTCAGGAAAGAGTCACAACCATGCTTTCTAGGGCAAATCTCACACAAGGCTTTTGGGCAGAAGCCGTCTTGACCGCAGTGCACATTATAAATCGTTCGGCTAGTACGCCATTGGATTATGAGATTCCAAAAGAGTTATGGTCTAAACGTAAGCCCCATTATGACCATCTACGTGTTTTTGGTTGTGAAGCTTATGTTCACATGCCTAAACAACTTCGACAAAAGTTTGAGCCAAAGTCCCACAAATGTATTTCCATTGGATATGGTGCATATGGAGAGATAGGATATCATCTTTGGCACGTGGAATCTTGAGTCATCCGTATTTTAGATGTGATCTTCAATGAGTCAAAGATGCATAAACAACCTATCATGGAAATAGAGATTCGGAGAGTCACTTTTGAGAATGTTGCCTCACAGACAGTGAAATCAACTTAGCGGGCTAGTGATGTACCTTCCACTAGCAATGCTCCAGAGGGAGCGGATAGCAATGGTCAAGGAGTGAGACGGTCTACTAGAGTCTCTCGTCCACCTACGCCTTTTGAGCCACGTCTTGATTACGTCATGTTGACCGATTATGGTGAGCCAAGCTGCTACCAAGAAGCCATGATCACGGATGATGAGGTGAAGTGGGAGTAGGCTATGGATTCTGAGTATAACTCGATTTTGGCTAATGACACTTGGGACTTGGTAGAACTGCCAAATGATGCAAAAGCTTTACCTTACAAATGGGTTTACAGGAAGAAGTTTACCTCTGGTGATCCAAATCCAAAATACAAGGCTAGACTTGTAGCCAAAGGGTTCAAACAACAAAAGGGAGTCGATTTTTATGAAATCTTCTCACCTGTAGTCAAGCTGACAACACTTAGAACCCTACTTGGTCTTGTAGCAATTGAGAACATGGAACTTGTCCAAATGGATGTGAAGACAACATTTCTTCACGGGGATCTCGATGAGGATGTTTACATGCAGGAGCCTGAAGGGTTTGTTTAGGAGAACACATCTCTTGAGGACCTAGTATGTAAGCTCAAAAAGGCACTTTATGGCTTAAAGTAGGGTTCAAGGCAGTGGTATCATAAATTTGATGCATGTATGAGGTCTCAAGGATATAAAAGTAGCGAAGAGGATCATTGTTTGTACACAAGAAAGCTAGATGATGGCTCGATGATCATTCGAGTTCTATATGTTGATGACATGCTTATAGCTCGGAAATCCATTGCGAAAATTGCCAACTTGAAGAAAACACTTAGCAATAATTTTGCAATGAAAGATTTGGGGGATGCTACACACTTTCTTGGCATGCGAATCAAAAGAGATCGCAAACGTCGTATTCTTGAGTTATCTCAGGAAACATACATTGAGAAATTTTTGCAGCGTTTCAATCTGCAGGGGGGGGGAAGCATTGAGTACCCCGATGCAGGCATTCTTCAAACTCAGCAAGGAAGATGCACCCAAATCTGATGCTAACCGAACTGAAATGGATAAGGTACCATAATTTTTGGCAGTGGGTAGTCTCATGCATGCTATGGTAGCCACAAGGCCAGACATTGCTTTTGCAGTGGGAGTGGTGAGCCGATAGTGGCAAATCCTGGTAGCAAGCATTGGGAAGCAGTGAAGCACATTCTTAGGTACCTCAAAGGTACGATCGGCAGGTGTTTACGCTTTGGTAACAGTGATGCATCCATCGTGGGTTATGCAGATGCAGACTATGCGGGTTGTGTCGACAATAGGAGATCGACATCTGGCTATGTCTTCATATTTGCTGGAGCAGTAATATCTTCGAGGTCATGTCTTCAAGATTATACGTCATCTTCCACTACGAAAGCAGAGTACGTTGCATTGTCGGATGCAAGTAAAGAGGTTGTATGGTTATCTCGCTTGGTCAGAAATCTTGGTATTGATGAGACTCCAGTGATATATTGTGATAGTCAGAGTGCTCTTGCATTGGCAAGGGATACCGTGTTTCACTCCAAATTGAAACACATTGAAGTCAGGTATCATCTCGTGAGAGATTTCTTGGCCAAAAATCTCATTGATTTGGTCAAGGTACACACTAACAACAACCCAACAGATTTGACGAAAGGCTTAGCTTTGGAGCAGTTTACACATTGCAGTGAGTTGATGGGTATAGGTTGAAGCCACTAGATTGCTTCACGGTTGTACATACCAGGTCACTTGGGCTACTTTGGCCTTCAAGTGGGAGTTTGTTGGGATTCAGGCCAACTAGTTGGACATCCCACTTACTACTAACCCATCTACTAACTTAACCTATATACACTTATTCTTTAATATACAAAAGAATAAGGAGCTGCAACAGGATAACGTTGCTCTGTGCACTCCACCCAAAGCAGGTCTCTCTCTCTCTCTACTCTCGCACTTGCACTCGCATACGCTTCCCACGGCACCTTCACAAACCACCATAGATTTAAATGTAAAACAATCTTTGTTGTGGTATCAACCAAAATTTCTCAATCCCATTCCCTCGTAAGCCCATTCTAGGACTTTAAAATGTTGATTGTAGAGGACACTAATCCTAAGACAACTAAGGTAGGTCTTACGTGATAGATCTAATCACCAATGATGTGGTATCCCTCAATGTCAACCATTACAACTCATTGTTGAGGTTTGGGTTGGGTTCATTTGAACTTTCCAATGTTAGGTATTCAAAAATAGGTTGCCCGTACTTTGACACTCCCATGGTATGAATCAATATAGCTAGCCTTTTTGGATCATTAACTTGACTTGTCAAGCATCTTGCACATAGAAAATTGCATATTTTTGTATAGTTGGGAACCAATATTCTTTCCATTTAAAGACACAAATTGTTTGGTCTCTAGGAAGGTGTTGAGCATGGATTAGGATATGAGCACCAAGATGTAGTCATTTGAGCATGGTACTTGCTTCAATACAAGATCTTAATCCTTGTAGTACAAGTGGCCAACAACCATAATGGAGGATTGACATCCCCTCACAATGATTCGGAGTGTGTGGTTCTTCAATGTTGACTAGGAAAGTGTTGTACCTCTAGCTATGAGAGAGTTGAGAGAGAAGAGCAGTGGAAACAAGTGTATAGTATAGAACAAGAGATACTTGAGAGTTAGAGTGTAAGACATTTGTTGACCGCTGGGTCAACAACACAACATAACTCAAGTTTCGTACCAAAGTCTTATCTTTTGCGAGTTATGAAATGCTACAGATTATGGCTATAAACGTCATTTGTAATGAGTACTTATTCTAGTTTCAGAAGCCGGGGTGCAATGGCACTTCCAGATTGTAAATACAAAGCCATTTGACCCTTTCAACCCCATTTTTGGTTAAACCTAAGGTAGCCTTAGTATATAAGGTACCTAGGTCATTTTGTAAAAGGAGGACTTAAATCATAATCAAAACTTAGCGCTGCCGTCTACTGTGTGTGAGAGAGAAAGAGAGTGAGCGTGAGCTTCATCCTCTCACTACGCCCGGCTCGCTCAACACATTGGAGATCCGACTGCACCATTGTTGTAGGCTCGAGGAGAGCTACGCGACAACGCCAAGCATTCCACGCGAGACGAAGCGCACACGCCGACGCATCTACGAGCTATTTGTGGCTGTAAGTGTATCAAACGATGTCTGTTTTCTGCGTGCTAGTAGTCTATAGAATCGTGGCGACATAAGCTACGCATAGGTACTCATAAATTTTAGTTTCGGGAACTTTCAAAATTCTGTTTTGTCATCCTACACATTTTCCGCAGACGGGTTTAGAGTGAGGGTTTTGAGTGTAGAAGCTTAGGGACAGGTGTATCCTAGTGAGGGGATGGTGTTCCTTAAGTTTCGTACGAATCTGGCATGATTAGGTGAGTTACCTTCCGTATGTGTGTATGTGGCTAGGTGGTGTAGTTGAGAGCAGTGAGGTCCTTGATTGTGGTTGAGTTGGCCTTCCTGAGTGTTGTATGTGTAGGATGGTCTCAGCCTGACAAGCTTAAGAGATTCCCTCTGTGTGCCTATCGTGTCATCTGTGTCCTCGATTTACATTATGTTGATCTAGGTAGTGTTTGCATGCACTTCATGGGTGTGTGAGTCGCTCCCCGTCCAACATTGGCGCCATTGCCGGGGACACAAGGACCTAAGTAGGTTTCCTACTAACACTCATGTGATGGTTGCTTGATTTAGTTTCGGCTAAAGAAAGCGTTTTTCTTAAGTGGATCCGGAAGAGGATATTCCGCGATCAAGTGGATAGCCAAGAAGCGTGTGTCTTGCCGAGGGTCTGCAACTAGATAGGTTTAGTTAGGATCTGTGGATTATAGTAGTTGTTGGTGGTCGAGTGATTTGTGAGGTGATAAAAGCGTTTACTAGTCCGTGTGTGGCAGTGAAGCGTTTTTCTACTCATAGATGCAAAACCCCATATGATTTGTAGGAGTAGCTTTAGGTAAGTGATCTGATTCTGATCTAGAGCTATTCAGCACTGAATTATTTGCTAAAGTGCTTGATTGCATTTGAAATCATGGAAAAGTGTGCTTTTGAGGGTAAAAATGCATTAAACAAGCTTTTGTGGATATTTTTGTATGACTGACTGATGTTGTGCATATAAACGAGCATTTGCAAGGGCTATGTGAAGAAAATATGCAATTCTGTAAACATAGACATCCTACGCGTAGGATGTCTCAAGGGGGTTCTGGAGACCAAATTTGAAAATTTTGACTGCACCAGTGGGTTCAGAGGGTAGGTTTTACCCTAGTAACATATTGACTTGGGTGTTTTTCCCTATTTTTGTTGACCAAAAGCCAAAAGGCGAAGTCAGAAAACGTAAAATTTCAGAAAAGGCTTTAATTGAGTGATTTTTGCATGTTTTTGCAATTGTGAAGCATACTTGCACTTGCTGAGAGCATAAGGAAGCATCAGGGACACTTTAGTCTCAAAAAATCAGCAGTAGAAATCCTACGCGTAGGATGTCTACATGGTGATCTGGTGGAAATTTTGAAATTCTGAGTTGACCAGTGTGTTTGGAAAGTAGGTTTTAACCTATTACTACCTGGAAAGTGGAAATTTGACCAAATTTTGACAGATCAAAGCCAAAAGACGAGAATTGCCAGACATCCTACCCAAATTGTGTCCAAGGCCTAATTTTGAGACCAAACCATAGGGTGACTTCATGTGCATGTTATACATGATGTTTTGAGTGCATGTGATAAATTTCATCTCATTTGGGTCAGTGAAAGGGAAGATTGAGCGGACTTTAGCATGTTGACTGAAAAAGGCAAGAACAACTAGTTTTAGGGCCTTTTGACATCCAAATTAAAATCTAAGCATACCACTGGGTTACTGACATCAAGGGGAAGCTGTGGGACAAGTCTGGGGTCAAACAGGCCAAAAAGACATCCTACGCGTAGGATGTCTTCTGTGTGATTTTGGACTCTAAACAAAATTCTGAGCATACCATTGTGTTGCTGGACTTAAGGGGAGTCTCTGGACCAAATTTTGTTCAATTATGAGCATATAGACATCCTACGCGTAGGATGTCTCTAGGCCAGTTTTAGGGTCCAACTGTAATTTTGACCATACAGAAGTGTTCACAGTGTCACAGAGATCCCAAATCTGTTTTCAAAATTGAATTTGGACTCATTTTGACCATTCTAAACTGCATTTCATTGTTTTAGCCATAACTTTCACAAACGGTATCGGATTGGAAAAGTTTTTATATCAAAACGTAGCCTGAGAGCGGCTCTACAGATCTTAGAGCAAAACATGAACTAAATGCATGCCAGCGGCAACCATTTACGTCAACTTTGAAAAAAAAACGTCGTTTGAGGCCTCAAAATTCATCCGCAAGTTAGGGGTGTCTAAAAGCGACAATTTGCGAGAATTGTGACGAACTGGTTGCGGTTTTGGACATAGTTTCGACTTTTCCCTAACCAAAGAACTTGAACACAGTGGACTAAGTCTACTTGAACCAAGCAAAAGCTCTTAAGCCCAGAAATCATGTCTACCCTAGATTCAAACGCAGCTTACACAAGCTTGGAGATCCCGACGATAGAGGAATATCCTCCCACAATGGATCTTCCAAACTTTCAATTGATAAAGACCCATCTTGTTGAGAGAGTTTGGATGATTGGTCATGAGAGTGAAGGACTATATAGATACATTGACGACAATGAGGTCAATCTTTATAGGTGCTCAGATCCATACCTAGAAGAGATAACGGATTACAAGCTCTTATATGTCTACACATACGGAGTCAACTGTCAATGGAGATCTATAGTTGTCGACAAGTATGGACAAGAATACAGAGTTGTAGAAAGCACAAATCCACAGGCTGTACTAGAAAGAGGTGGATATTTGGTCAATGAAGGACCACAAATGCCTCCACCAAACACGAGAATTCCTACAGGAATTCCAAGAAGAGAGCCACCAGGATTCCCTTCAAGAGCGATAACGAGAGAAGGATTGGGAGAGTCTCTGGTTAGACTTGTAGACAATCGACGAGTTAGACCATCCCAAGTCCAGAAATGGGTAAACAGAAAATACTCCGGAGATAAAGATCCGAGAGATCACGTAGCGGCTTTTAGAAGAGTGATTAGAGCAGAGGAAGTTTCAGATTTTGCGACACAATTTGCGGGATTTGGATTGACTCTAGAAGATGATGTAGCTACATGGTTCGACTCGGTGGAAAAATGGGATTTTGAGACCCTAGATGAGCTGTTTGAGGAGTTTATTGAAGAATTCTCGCCAAAAGGTATTGCTCACAACACGGTCTCGCAAATCCATAAATTCAAACAAAAAGAGGATGAATCAGTACGCAAAGCATCATTACGACTCAAGAGATATGTTAAGCTCTGTCCGAGAGCGGAATTACCTACGCAAGCACGACTGATGCTGATCTTTATCCAGGGAATGAGACATGCGGGCCTTCAGAAGGATCTGCATATGATAAGGAGGATGACGCTAAACGAGTTGATCAAAGAAGCTCTTTATCTAGTGGATAACTGTGAGGCATAAAAAGAAAAGGACTTAAAGAGTCAAGGAGATGACACATCCTCTCAGCACAGTGTTTCACAAATAAGTGAGTCCATTGACAAGCCAATGGCACCTATTGATCAAGAAAAGCTTATCGACGACTTGGTCAAGAGGTTGATTCCTCTTGTAAGGTCTGATTCGGGAGAGCCGAAGTGGTGTGAAATTGAGAGAAAATGGACGAACCATACGGGGGAAGAGTGCTATTATAGCATGGAAAATGTTAGGGAGAGGTATGTACAACATGTTCCAGAAGCACCTACTCCACCTAGATACATTACGGGGAATACGCCAAGACCAGTAGAAGTTTTAAGGCCACATCTTGTCTTAGGACAATAACCTCCACTGCCAGGTGCTAGAATGCAAGTAGACATGAGATACATGCCAATGATGGAAGCATTAAATAAACCAACGCCAGTACCAGCTACAATGTGGTATAGCAACCAAAGTGGGTACTACCCTTCGGAGCAACAAAATGTGAGAGAAACACATGGAGTGGTGAGGCCGGTACAACCTCCACCTCCTGGGTTTCAGTCGAAAGAAAGAAGGTATGAAATGGACGAAAGGACATTGCGATTCATAGCAAATAGCGGCTTATCTAGGTCAAGCTTGCTTATAGCCAAGAGGAAATACTAAAAGAATCTCCTCAACCAGAGACAGATTGTCACAAAAGTCGTGACAACCACTTGGTCAAACAATGTCCTCATACGGAGATCACTGAATTAAATGCCTATTGTCTTGAGTGTGGCATCACTCACTTGATCCCCGATTGCCCGAAAAAACCAAACCAAATCAGGAAAATCACGACAAATGTATCAGGGATTGTTCAGCTCCCTAGTAGCTCAGAAAATGAAAATGTCATACCAGTTCAAGTAGTTACGAGAGCACAAGCCCAAAAGAAAGCTGATGAGAATCCAGAGACAAAGAACACGAAAAGTGACATGAATCCAAAAACAAATGATGGACCAAACACAGACGCACCTAGTCAGAAAACCAAGAGCAAACAAAATAGTTGGAAAGCTAGAAAGACTAGGATGAAAGCACACAGGGAACGAGAGCAAAAATCCCTAGCCAAGAAGCTTACCAAAGCTGAGGAGAAGATAAAACAACATGAGGAAAAGGAGGCACCTTCTCTTACACAGATGGTTAAACCTCTAGAAGAACCATCCACGGATGAGAAACCGAGAAGTGCTAGTTCAGGAGGATCTGTGTTGGCAGAGAAGGTTAATGAGACATTAGATGCCCTCTTAAAATCCTATGATGTGAGGCTCAAAAACAACCAAACCCAAGAACACAGGTGGATGACATATCCCTATGCGGAACTAGAAAAGCAAAAATTTGAAATGTGCCAGAAAATGATTCAAATAGCCCAAGCTTTACTAGAACCACCTATTGCAAAACCTGAGGATGTGATCCGTGTCATGTCTACACAAGTAATCCCACCAAACCAGGAACTAAAAGAGCCAGATTCTAGTCATGAGCACAGACCAAACCTCAAAGACCCAGCATTAGAACCAAGGATAGTACTGAATACCACAAATAAATCTTCCGAGGGATTTCACCAAGCTATACCTGAGGATTGTAAAGAGATAGATGGTCTTGACAAATTGTGGAAACAAGTCAGAGAGGCCAATGAAGCCGATGACCTAAGAAGACGAGTAGACAAGACTGGTGATGAACGAGGAGTGTTTCTATCACCAATAGAGGAATTTGAGACTGGATCTCAAATGAATCTAGACGTGCAATCGTGTTGGGGCGACAAAGGATCTGTACAATCTATGGATAGTCAACCCCATTCGCTAAGAACACTACCGTCCTACATGGGAGAGTACGAGACCAAGTCAGATGTGGTTTCAGTCCCATCACAGAGACTGGCTCCCAACAAGGCCATCGATTCAAAGGGGCTAGTAGATATTCTATCTACCTCAGTCACCTGTACAATAATGTTAGCCGAGTTGCTCAGAATAAGACCAAACATGTGGGCTAATGTGGGTAAATGTCTAAAGAAATTTGGTGTAAAAACCTCAATGACTCAAATCGAAGAAGGCATCAAAGAGCTTGAAATGCCTCAACTAAATACTAGGCCAGTGCCATTAAACAAGGTAGGCGAGTATTACAAGGGAAGATGGAAACACCACCCTTCCTATGGAATTCAATAATGTAAAAACCATGGCAATCCTTGACAGTGGAGCTGGTGTGGCCATTGCAACCAAAGAGGTTTGGAAAAAATGGGGAAAACCTGCCTTGATATCCACACGAATGACCCTGCAGCTTGCAGACGGACACAAGGAAAAGCCCCTAGGACTGCTAGAAAAAGTACTTGTTACTTCTTGTGGCATTGAATATGAACACACTTTTGTTGTTGTTGACTTTGGCAAGAAGAACAACTATGACATCATTTTGGGAAGACCATTCATGCGACAATTGAAAATGGTCCAAGATTGGGGTTATGACCATATATACCTGAGACATATGGAAACCATAACAAAGATAAACTTGAGGGACCATAGCTATAGGGATGTGACGAGAACACCAGTTGAGGAGTTTGATTCCGCCACAGTAGCAGGATCAGAACTTCCAGCTTGGTTAGGTAAGCCTAAAGAACTGTGGATGTGTGGAGCTTCACAATGTGGCAGCTTGAAACATGAGGAATGTATCCTAGAGCGGGTTATAGAGGATATGGACTATATCCCAGAACCATTTCCTGAAGAAGAGTTAGAGCCTTTTGGATGGGAACACATCTTGGCTACTCTGGACGTGTGCGTCGTGCAGGATGCTCCCACAATAAATTTTTGTGATGAAAATGGCTATGATGTCGTTTCTTATTTTGCAGTGAGTGTAATCCAGGAAAACAAAGAGAACCAGACATCAACAAGCTCTCGAAATAAGGAGCAAACAAATAAATGTGGAGAATCAAAAGATGAAGAAGACGACGAGTTCTATGACTCTGTAGAACACTTCGAGCTTCCAGAAGATCAACGACCCGGGAATCAATGTCATCACTACATGAATAAAGTGCATCAAAAGTGGATTCCAAAGTCCTCGGTGAAGACACAGCCACCACAAGCATTCTCATACATGGATCCTAATAAGGATGCAAAGACTCAGCTAGGAGGAATACGACCAGAGCAAAGAGCTAACAATGCTCTAATCAATGGGCTAGAAAAGTCCTCCAAGAAACTACCACCCACGAGCAAACAGACAGTAACTTTCCACTACCAGACAAAAAATCAAGGGAAAGTACAAGAAGTCAACCTTGCTGAGGATAGTAGCGATAGTGATGAATCTTACGACATCCCCTATCATCAACTCAGACCATCACTATCACCAACCCCTTCAGCAACAACCATGACAGGTCAAAAGAACAGGACAACAAGTCAAAGCCAAAAAGCTCGACAAATCTGGATACCAAAAAGCCAGATCGGCCAAAAACAGATATGGATCAAGAAGACAAAGATCTCTAATGACAAATCACAAGATCCAACACCAAAAAAAAAACAAGGAAAGCGTGCACAAACGGGTAAGAATATCACAAAGTCGCAAGCTTTCACAACTCAGGTTTGGGCTCCAAAGAAGTTGATTCAAGCACAGAAAAGTCAGGAATTCATTTGGATTCCAAAACAACCACAGTATCAACTTTCAAAGCCTAAATCTCGTCCCCAACCAAGCGTACAAGGGCTGAAGCAAAGAACACTGTCGACTCACACAACAAAAAGGTGGATCCCAAAGAAGTCTCTTCAAACACAAACGAAGCACGGGCAAGTATGGGTTCCAAACAAGCGTCAGCAACAAAACAACCAATAATCACAAAGAAATGGGTCCCAAAGAAGAACAACAAAACTGATGTCACTGCATCGCCGCTTGAATTCTTACAATTCTTCCTACGATTACAGTACAGTTAGAAGAGAGCAAGTCGCTTCAATCAAGCAACGATACAGGAGCTTCAAAGACCATTACATTGCTTAGAATAGGAAGCCTCGCCAACAAATGCCAATAAGCAAATTGCTTATACCCACATCTTGCACAACATAAATCTTTTCCATGCATTGACTGTGTATGCATAATAGGGCTACATTACAAGGCCTGCATAGGCACAACTTTTAATTGCCCAAGCACAACACATACCCTTTGCGATACCCTGTCGTAAAGGATAACTCCAAATAGGAAGGGGGGAGGCATTCTGAATGCGGACCTAACATTATGACTATTAGAGGGCAATGTTTTGTGAGATGCATTTAAATTTTGCGTTTTATTGTGATAATTTTTTGAAGAAATTTAGAGTATATGCCCTCATAGTAGTGTTACAGAGGAGTATGGGGACAAAATCCATATATGAGCCCCTAGGGACATGTGTATAGTGTACATAGCATTTAGATTTCTATTTGAATGATTTTTCTTTTGTTAAGTTTTTTTAAAAGATTTTCTTTGTTTATTATTTAAAAAATAAAAAATAAAAAAATCCATAATCCACATGAAGAAAAGACTGACGAGAGGCTTGAGCACTACAAAGAGAAGAAGGTACAGGGAAATGATGAAACTTCACGAAGTATGTCTCAGCAGCCACTACAACAGCCGAAGAACTTGTCACAAAGCAGTGTCAACAGGCAACCGACAAGTCATAAAAGTCAGAGTCGAGTAGCTAAGCCACAAAATGAATGAGGTGTTAGTCCCAAAGCTTCAAGTAATATTCTCTATGGTCTAAGCGTCTTAGCTATTCTAGGTACTGCTCAAGCTGGAAGAGTTGAGCATATTTACGATGTGTCGCTCATGCTGGTATAGGTGAGCAAAAGAGTCGAAGTCTAAGTACTTAAGTCTGGTGAAGTGAAGGAGAAGGTCCAAAAGACACTCACGTACTGAGAACAGTGAGATACAAGTGGAGAAACTTCTACATCGAAAACCCTTCTTGGAAAGGTGGAAGCTATTGAGACATCTTTTGATGTCACATGCGCTACATTTATTCCTCGAAACACCCATCATCTCCTTCTTTCACATTGCATTCTTTTGTTGACAAATTTCTCATATGCATATAGAGTGTCCCATAATTGGCGCTTGCATCAGGCACTCTTTCCGTGTTTCACCCAAGCACTCACCCTTCATGAACATGTACTTCACATTCAACTACTCAACTCCAATAAGAGTGTATGCTAAAGGCATTTTTTTCCCACCGGGTTTTTTTTCCTTTGGTCATCCAGGTTTTAGACCCTAATCTAAAGACACCTATCACCATCCTCTTGTACATATTCCTTCTACATCAACAATAAGGAAATGCTACTCAAATCAATCGACAAATGAATTGGAGCACCAATTTCAGATCATAGCATACTTCTCCTCAATGGCGAGTCGAAGAATGGCCTACAATGACAACGCTGCAGACAACACTAACAACATGATTGCACAGGAACAAAGAAGTCCCCAACGAAGAAGAGCAGACATAAAAGTAATCAGATGATCTCAAAAGATGAATGGTTACGATGATAGACGTCAGCTCTAATGGATCATAGTTCTTGTTGTGGTTCGACAAAGTTACAAGCAGTGCAACAGATGAAGCCAAAACAATAGCAAAGTGTTGACCGCTGGGTCAACAACACAACATAACTCAAGAACAAAAAAGTCCTCAATGACAAAGAGCAGACATAAGGGTAATCAGAGGATCTCAAAAGCTTGTCCTTGATAATGCGCATCGAATGCTCGGCAGGGTTTTGAACCTCAAATTAGAATAATTAAGTCGTGGATTCGGCCTGAAAGACAGACTTTGCATTGGAGTGCAACTTGGCCTAAAGAAGTTACGGGTTTAGCCATACAATTTCTACAAAATCCTTACAAAGTTGTCATTGGCTCACAAGATCAGAAAGCCAATCACTCAATTCTACAGATTGTAGAAGTTGTTTCTGAGAATCACAAATACTCCGAATTGACAGATTTGCTGGAGCAGTGATGGAAGGAGCTTTCTCTATCCATGATGATAAGAGTCAAGTTAAACGACATTGGGTTCTTTTTGAATTTAGATCTGGCAGTAGACCTATAATGACAGAAACAGATGCTGCAGCTCGGAGCGTGGATGTGAAAGACATAAAGTTCGTCATCAATTATGATTTTCCTGAATCATGTGAAGACTATGTACATCAAATTGGAAGAACAAGACAAGCTACTGCAAAGGCTATAGTCTATACTTTCTTTACAACAACAAAACGACAGCAAAGACCACATCGCCATCGACAATCAGGTCATGTCGGGGACGACATGAACGCGGAAGGGGGGAATGTTGACCGCTGGGTCAACAACACAACATAACTCAAGTTTCATACCAAAGTCTTATCTTTTGCGAGTTATGAAATGCTACGGATTATGGCTATAAACGTCATTTGTAATGAGTAGTTATTCTAGTTTCAGAAGCCGGGGTGCAATGGCACTTTCAGATTGTAAATACAAAGCCATTTGACCCTTTCAACCCCATTTTTGGTTAAACCTAAGGTAGCCTTAGTATATAAGGTACCTAGGTCATTTTGTAAAAGGAGGACTTAAATCATAATCAAAACTTAGCTTTGCCGTCTACTGTGTGTGAGAGAGAAAGAGAGTGAGCGTGAGCTTCATCCTCTCACTACGCCCGGCTCACTCAACACATTGGAGATCCGACCGCACCATTGCTGTAGGCTCGAGGAGAGCTACGCGACAACGCCAAGCATTCCACGCGAGACGAAGCGCACACGCCGACGCATCTACGAGCTATTTGTGGCCGTAAGTGTATCAAACGATGTCTGTTTTCTGCGTGCTAGTAGTCTATAGAATCGTGGCGACATAAGCTACGCATAGGTACTCATGAATTTCAGTTTCGGGCACTTTCAAAATTCTGTTTTGTCATCCTACGCGTTTTCCGCAGACGGGTTTAGAGTGAGGGTTTTGAGTGTAGAAGCTTAGGGACAGGTGTATCCTAGTGAGGGGATGGTGTTCCTTAAGTTTCGTACGAATCTGGCATGATTAGGTGAGTTAACTTTTGTATGTGTGTATGTGGCTAGGTGGTGTAGTTGAGAGCAGTGAGGTCCTTGATTGTGGTTTAGTTGGCCTTCTTGAGTGTTGTATGTGTAGAATGGTCTCAGCCTGACAAGCTTAAGAGATTCCCTCTGTGTGCCTATCGTGTCATCTGTGTCCTCGATTGAAATTATGTTGATCTAGGTAGTGTTTGCATGCACTTCATGGGTGTGTGAGTCGCTCCCCGTCCAACAACATTAGAGACTAATTTGCAAGAGATAACATAGATTCAATATATATCATAAGATTAATAGCAGCACACACAGAGAAACAATGCAACATGAATCAATTCAACACTAAATTTATTGAATTTGAAATAGATTGTACACAATATGGTCGAATAGACCTATAGTAATCACCAAGATGTTCAAGAACTCTTGGTAAAGCCTTAACGTAAGCTCCAACAATGATAGTCAACGAGAAACACCGCTTGGCTCCTAGTCAATCACAATCTTTGGGGTCTTCTCGATGCATGTCCAAGCCCTCATAGTTGCATTCACTCATGCCCCTTAGTGAACGTAGATTGGAGCTTACCTCAAACCTCGACCAATGTTCGTCTACTTTTGAGCTCACCCTTGCTTTCCCCAAGCCCTTGAACATGTAAGCACCCTTTGTCTGCTCTTAATCCCAATCCCAAGGAAATCATTAGTAGATAACAACCCATGGTTCCCTCTTTTCTATTTCTTCTTTAACCTTCCTTCTCTTCTCTTTATATCGCTTCCCTTGCACAAAATAGAGAGAGAGAGAGAGAGAGAGAGAGAGAGAGAGAGAGAGAGAGAGAGAGAGAGAGACCACATCCAAGAAGAATAAATCCTCCTCTTTCTCTGCTTCCCCTTCTCCCTTCCTCTTCTCTTGTTTCTTCCTGTAGGTCTCGCAAAAATAGTGTACGAAAACTTCAATATCTCCCACCAATCGGTGCGGGCTTATGTGCATGAGATGCAAAAGTGTTCAAAATGATGATTTTCTTGTCCTTAGGGGCCCATCTTCACAGAAAATGAATTTTGTGAAAATTTTATAGGTAGATTTTTTCAGCCTTATGCAATATAGTTAGTCTCTCCCCCACTTTCCTTTCTATCACTGACCACATGGTCTCCAACTACCCAACTTGCCTTACATGTTTTAAGAGGATTTTCCCATACAATTGTTTTTTTGTAACCATCAAATCCTTGTACTTGGGCTTGCACACTTGCTCTAATATTGTGCATACATTTACCATTGCACTTGCCTGTCATCGTGTCCCATCATTGCACAAATAACATATACACTTCAATCATGTAAGATCTGCATCTTTTCACATCATGGAAGTGAAGCAACACGACAACAGTGTTAGTGTTATCATGCATGTGGCCATTTTCCTTACTTCATCCGTCGTAAGGAAAATGGTCACATTTTGCTCCATTAACAAACCCATTAAATTTGGAAAAGACAAATATCAAGTAGGTCATCATCAATCCTAGTTGGAGGCTTGTCTCTTGAATTGAAATGATCATCCCTTTAGTGATTTACCCTGTTCTTGATTGCCCACTCAAAGTCAAATTCAAGAAGAATAATAAGCCATGTTATGATTCAAATTGTGTTGCCAAGTCTATTGAGTAAGTAGAGAAGGGTCTGAACATCAACAAAGAAAAACTTATGTACTAGCAAGTACTCTCTAAATTTCCTTACAAGATAGATCATGCCAAGGATGCAAATTAGTTCATTCTTACATAGTGACTTTGCTAGAAGAGATGTATATGGAGTAGCTACAGGGTTATGAGGATTTGCATCATCACAAATATGAACCCCAAAATGTGATGAGTTGATCGAAATGCCAAATGAATTCATTGATAAGAGCTCTTAGAATAAAGCAGATGCATGGTTAGGAGGATTTGCATCATCACAAATATGAACCCCAAAGTGTGATGAGTCGATCAAAATGCCAAATGGCTCCGTTGATAAGAGCTCTTGGAATAAAGCAGTTGCGGGTTAGGAGGATTTGCATCATCGCAAATATTAACCCCAAAGTGTGATGAGTCGACATCGAAATGCCAAATGACTCCATTGATGAGAGCTCTTTGGAGTTGTATATAAAGCAGTTGCACAATTAGGAGGATTTGCATAACCAAAAATATGAACCCCAAAATGTGATGAGCATTGAAATGCCAAACGACTCCATTGATAAGAGCTCTGGAGTCATCAGCTTCTTATCCTTGACGTACCTTTGATCCATTGAGTAAGAGCCTTTCCACATGAGACTCTTGGATCATTATGGCCTACCTTTATGTCTATCTAACTAGTCAGTCTTACATCTAGGCAAGTTTCTATCGTTATGCTTATAAGCTGCCAAGTAATATGTAACCTTAAAAAAACACTTCATGGGCAAAAGCAAGGACCTAGAGCTTGGCATGAAATGATTGCAACCCATTTTGTTACCAAGTGGATCACCCTTTATATGTGTAAGAGAATGAGGCAATGTATTACTATTGTATACATCTACATGCATAACTTGATTATTCAAGTCAATCATGAGGCCAAGGTGGAATGTAAAGAGTCTCAAAGAAAGAATTTAGGTGAGCCTTTTTGGGTATATGATAGAGGCATTGCACATTGATATGCTATCCAAAGCATGGTATGGCTGATTGCACACCTATTGTTATGCCCTTAGATTTTAATTTGAAGATGAAAATAAGAAATTGAGAATGCCACCACGTACAAAATATCGTGAGTCGTTTAATCTTTTCGAAAGTCTTGCACCCACATTGAGGTACATAGGTGTCAACACCTATGTAAAACTTGCCTTTGGAGAGGAAAAAATACACAAAACTAGTGTGTGTTATATAGCACAATCCAAAGGACACTACATAGTGCCCAATTCACAAGTCTACACTATCAAAAAATTGCACAAGGAGAACATTGCCTGTGCACTACTGTTAGTAGTGGAAATGGACAAAAGTGAGCTTAAGTGAAAAAACACTTGGAGGCAGGTTTTTCATTGACAATTAGAGTCTACTTTCTTTGTGGGCTCTTTACTTTGGGGACCATCGACGCTTTTAGATTTTATTACCATGGAAATGGAAATTGGGCAGGCGGGCGGGGGCGGGGAAAGCACAGCGATTTCTTCCGCCCGTGTGAAACCACTGCGAATTCATTTCTTTGTAGAGCTTCGTTGTCGGGGAAAGTGAGTCCCCCGTGAAACCTCTCGCTCTCTCTCTCTCTCTCTCACACACACACACACACACACACACACGCACACTCCATCCCTCTGGCGTCTCTTCGCAAGAGAAAAAAAACAACGCGGCGACAACCACTCACACGTACTGAATTTGCCGAGTCTAGCTGAAGATGAAGACGAGGTTTTTGCGTCTCGTAGTCGGGCTTGCGACTCGGGAATAAAAGGCAGGTTCATTCTCTTCATTTTTCTGTTCCCATTCTTTCCTTTCCCTCTCTGGAAGGCTTAGTTGGCTGCTCAAATTTCCTCTGAAATTTAAAATAAAAATAAAAATTTGCCTTTTCTTCCAACAAAAAAGTTCAAAAACTTCGTCAAATATTTTCTTTCTTGATAATAACAGTGTACAAAATTTTCCGCATTTTTTGGTATTTGGTATTTTAAGAAGGCCCAAAAAAATCTGCCAAAGATTATAGACAAGGAAAGGAGTATATCATTTGATCAGGTGGTCTTCCCAACTCTGCAAAAAAGTGCTCTACTCTGGCAGTTGCTTGTGTTAATTTTACAGTTTTTTATGATGGCCATTTTGCCAATCATGCGTCGCTTGTTTGGACGAGGACAATGACCATGTCAGTGATGTTGTGGACTTCATTCGTTGCATCTCATCTTGCTAAAGTCTACAAGTTATTCGGTCTACGTCAAAGTTTGATTGGAAGGGTGCATCAATTTGTTTCCAGCGAGTACCGGTGGCCTGACTTGATGATCAGACAATTTTGAGTTCTGGGAGGGAATGACAATTATTAGCAAGGATCAATTCTCATTTCCTCAATTGAGTTACTGGTTTCCACACACAATTTTCTTGATTGGTAGCTTGTATAGATGTATAGACAGATAGTTAGTTCGTCAGGTTATGCTTACTTGGAGGATAGGTACAAGCTTCCCCATTTTCCTATTTAAATGTCCTTTCCGCGATTACCAGCTCAGTGTGCCCATAGTACGTCAGCGTTTTGCATCTATTTTTGGGACACAATTTACTAGCTCCATAGAGCTTGAGATATCTGTCCATCTTCTAAGGTGGCAGGAGTGGTGGTGAGTGGAAGGGGGTCATGCATGATTGTACAAGGCGCACTCAGTCAACCGGCTGTGTCAGTTAGTGGTACGCATATTTGTGGTCACACACCAGCCAGTATTGCAAAGCATGATATGTATGAGAATGTGCTCATCTTTCCTGATATGTTTTTTGCAAATACTCTGGGTGCAAATCTAGCTGAGCCACTTGGCATTGGCAATCTTAAGGGTTTTAAAAGGATTTTATCCGTTATGCAAAATTTAAGGTCCGACGCCCATCCAAACCAGTATATAAAGAGTTATCAAGTTCTCATTTTAACCAAGTTGCATAAATAGCAAAAGAAGATAGCATTTCTAGCTTGGCGCACCGCTTGCCTCTTCATCTGACGTTTTTCACAAAGGATTGCAACCACCCCTCTGTCAGATAGCTGCAGCGGAGTTTAGAGATTTGACAGGATTGAGCAATTACACAATCACGATCTTTTTCGCTAACTGTGCGTTAATGAGTGATGTTAGGGTAAGCCCACCCTTGTGGCACCATGTGGGAATGTTAGGTGCAGCGGAATGATTGTTTGTGCTTTGCTCAAGATGAGTGCTCCGAACTGTGCTCAAGGTTCCTTTTGTTCTTATGGAAGGTAGAGCCTTCCGTTCTTAATGGAAAGTGCTATGATCACAAACAAAGTGAATGGACACTGTGCGTGCAAGTGTATGAGACTGAGAGATAGAGAGAGGAGAGATACGACACCAGAGACGACGTAAAACCCTCCTCCGAAGGCCCCACTCTCGTCGGCGAGAGTGGTCTACTTTTTGATTGCACAAGGTGGTACAATGTGTATGCAATGGACTGATGCAACTTGGGACTATGCCGATGACGACGACGGTGACGACGACGACGACTTTAGGGCTGAAATCTGTGGTCTTCTATCTGTTGAATTTCGGGACTGTTTTGGTGGCTGAAAATGACTTTTGGCTGCGTTTTTATGGCTGAAAATGGGGGACCTGTTGCAACCGATGGGGGTGAATCTGCTGCACTGCTATAGGCTGAAAATAAAATCGCTGATGCCTTCCTGCTGCTAGCCAAAAACGCTAGGCTGATCTGGGCCGGAAATCCAAAAACGCCAATGATGGCTGCAATTGGAAAACGCTAGAGCTGCCTGATGATGGGGCGATCCTGCAATGGATGAAATCGCCAGGGATCGGCAAACTTCCGGCGAGGATGCAGATTGAAAACGCTAGGGGTGCTGAGGGGATATTGCTGAGAAGTTGCCTGTTGAGCGGGAAGCTCCTGCCACCTCTTCTGCCAGAGAGTGCTAACTTGGGTTTGCTTATATATTAACTTAGCAAAATTGCCCTACCTACTTTTGTTGGAAAGTCACTTAAAAATAATAAGTGAAAAATGTCAAAAAAGGGAAAATAGGCTAAATGCACTGGAAAATTCCCCTGACTGAATCTGATGGATTCTGAAGGGAATACTGATGATCATGCCGTGTGCAACCAGAGGATATGCATCTACACTAAGTGACTGGGCATGCACGGTCTACGAATAGACTCACAAAAGTGCCAGATCACTTCTAATCTAGACTGACTGGACTGACTGAACCTTGATCATGCTGTAGCTTGTCCACGGGCACATAGGGTTGGATGTATCACGTGACAGGGAAACCCCTCGAACAATCTATGAAGGATGAGATGATGATATGGTCTAGTCCGAGAAGGGTGCAGCCTCTCTAGCCAATGGGTGTAAAGCTAAAAGCCTATTTAAGAAGCCTATGTGAATGAAGAACTTGCACTTTGCACTTTGAGCTATCTTGGTGTCGTTGTGTCTACATGCCACTCTATTGGTGTTAACCCTAACACCTAGCCCTAACCCTAATAGTCTACACTTATACAAGCACCATGTTGAGCTTGAGGCTACATCCTCCATAGCTTGCTAGCTTGTGGCTTGGAGAGCGACGATCTTGCTCTTCTCAATTGGTATCAAAGCTATGGCTTCACTCTCCACCATCAAGGTGTTATCTGCATCGACACTCTCTCGCGTTGCTAGATCACCTCATCAAGGATCTGTCCATCAACAATCCATTGTTTTCTGAGCTTTTTTTTGGAGCACCTATTATCAATTTGTTTTTCCTCTTTTGTTTGCCAATTTGCGTCTATTTTATTATCTGCATGCTTTATGCTATGATTGAGTATATGTGCATCATTGCATTATGTGAGTGTGTGTGCGCTTAAGAAACAATCGGAGAGATTTTTCTTTTAAAGATTGTTTGTGTCTCTGTGTGTTGAGAGGAGAGAAAGTGTGTATGTGTGCTTTATAGAGAAGAAACAGAGAAATAGAGAGAAAGTTTAGCTCTCTGACAACATTTACAACGCACAAATATCCAAGGCTGCAATAATCGAAATCCTGCTTCATCACCTACAGACTCAACTACTGAAATCGCTGCTCTGTGCTGCTGTCACGTGACACATCCCAACCCTATGTGTCCGTGGACAAGCTATACCACAGCAGGGTTTAGTCAGTTGAGTCAAGTCTAGATTAGCAGTGATCTAGCACTTTTGTGAGTCTATTCGTAGACCGTGTATGCTTAGCATAGATGCATATCCTCCGGTTGCACACAACATGATCATCGGAATTCCCATCAGAATCCATTAGCATCAGTTAGGGGAATTTTCTAGTGCATTTAGCCTATTTTCCTATTTATTGGTATTTTCACTTATTATTTTTAAGTGACTTTCCAACAAAAGTAGGTAGGGCAATTTTGCTAAGTTAATATATAAGCAAACCCAAGTTAGCACTTTCTGGCAGAAGAGGCAGCAGGAGCTTCCCGCTCAACAGGCAACTTCTCAGCAGTACCCCCCAAAGACCTCTAGCGTTTTCTGTTCCCAGCAGTAAAACCCCATCCTTGGCATTTTCCTCACTGGCAGTCCTCGCCATCAACCACAGTATCCCAGCGTTAGCAGATTCTTGCAGATCAGCCCCATCCTCGGAGTTTTCCTGCGATAGAATCACCTCAGCTTTAGCGTTTTTGACAATCAGCATCAGCCCAAAACCCTAGCGTTTTTGGAATCTCAGATCCTCAGCACATCAGCGTTTTGATCAGCTTTAGGACCCCTCTTTCCCAACGTTTTTTCAGCCAACCATCAACGCTCCAAGACCTGCAACTGCAGAGGGTTTTCAGCCCTTGAAAAGACCAGAAAAGCCTCAGCATTGTAGTGTTTTTCTCAGCTTGAAGACCTCAGCATGACAGCGTTTTCAGCAGGTACGAACAAGCATGAAAACGCAGCCTGACAGGCATATAACCTCAGCGTTTTTGCCATCAGCCTGATCCCCGACTACTCCACCATTTCAGCCATGAAAACAGCCATAAAACAGTCAATTTCAGCCACCAAGACAACCCCGAACTCAGCCTAGAAGATCACAGATTTCAGCCTTAGTCGTTGTCATCACCGTCGTCGTCATCGGCATAGTCCCATTGCATCAGTCCATTGCATTCGCATTGTACACCTATGTGCAATCAAAGTAGACCACTCTCGCCGACGAGAGTGGGGCCTTCAGAGGAGGGTTTTACAACCTCTCGGTGTCGTATCTCTTCTCTCTTCTTCTCTCAGTCTCTTTCACTTGCACGCACAATATCCACTCACTTTGTTCGTGACCACAACACTCTACAAGGCGGAAAGCTCTCTCTTTCCCTAAGAACTAAAAGGAACCTTGAGCAATAAAGATCATTAATCTTGAGAAAATACAACATTCATTCCGCTGCACCTTACATTGGTATCAGAGCTTTGGAAGTGTTCTGCATTACTCAAGGAAAGAACCACAAGAACCACAAGAATTTTTTTTGCTTGTTGCGATCGCACGAACCCAAGTTTACTTGGGCGTGGCGATTCCTAATCGTGTTTTGTTGAAGAGTGACAGGAATCCCAAGAAAGAAGGGCTTGTCCAGCCTCCCCGTGTGTCTCTTTTCACTCATTGAGAGCGGACCGTGCACTTAGCGGCCGGCCAATCGACGTGAGGTGGGAAAAAGCAACCTTGGTGTGAGCGCAAGGCTGCCAAGGGGTGCGCCCGCAGAAAATGGTAGAACTCGGGTGAAGAGAAGATCCTTCTCCAACGTGATTTGCAAGCGAAAGAAAACCTCAAGAACCTCAAGAACCCAAGAACCCAAGAACCAAGACCCTCAAGAACCCAAGTTACTCGTGAACTTAAGAACCAAAGATCCTAGTGCATGGTCGTCACCCGAAGCGGCATGGATACTTCGCATTCAGGTGATGAGCATGAGAGAGGCGACGAAGGATTCTCCCCACCAAGAGAATTTTCCAACCCTCCCCCTTCACCATCTACGCCACGAGTTGTCCTCACTCCTATGGAGATGATGGTCAAGTCGATGTTGGACATGATGGCACAACAACAAGAAACGAATCGAGTTGCATTGGCACAACTCGCAAGCCAAGCAGAAGAACAAGCAGCAAAGGACCGTGCACAAGAAGCCAAGGACCGCGAGCGCGATGAAAGAAACGCCACACTTGCTGCAAAACAAGAAGAAAATCGACTTGCTCAGGAACGTGAGCGCCTTGCTCAGGAACGTGAGCGCATTGCTTTTGCCGCAAAACAAGAAGAAAATCGACTTGCTCTCGAACGTGAGTGCGATGAACGAAATGCACGAAAAGCAGAAAAGGACGCCGAGCGTGAAGCTCAAAGGGAGCTTCGCAATCAAGAATTTATTGCCCAAATCCTAGCCTCGAAGACCGAACCACCCAAAGATCGTGGAAGTTCGTCAAGTGGCGCAAGCCACGACGCGGATTCTAACCATCCAGTCACAGAAAAGTTGACTTTCAGTAATGGATGCCACAGTTATTTATTCTTGGTTGCATCATTTAATGCTTATTTTGCGACAACTAAGAAGACAGGAAATAGCAAAGTTTTGACGGCAGCTATGTACCTTGCCGGTGATGCCATTAATTGGTACCACGCATGGCAAGAGGCACAGCTAGCCACGCACCTTGAGGAAGCTGACGATTTCACGCCCCTCTCTTTTAGTTGGGCTGACTTCCAAGACAAGCTCAAGGCGCGGTTTATGCCACCTCAGTACCTTGCACGATTGAAGGACGATTGGCGTGCTCTCAAGCAAAATGGTATATGCCGGTTATGTCTTTTTCTAATCGTGTTTTTCAGCTAGGTACCCAATTACGCATGTCGGATGATGAGCGCAAAGAGGCTTTTCTCTTTGGATTGGACGAGTATATGAAGTACGATGTCAAGATATTCAATCCAATCGATCTCAACAAGTAGCAATTGCTCTCGCCCAAGAGATGAAGCACAACAAGGGAAAGCCTAAGGAGAACTAGACTTCCACAAGTACCTCGCAGACTCCTCAGAACGGTAAGAATGATAACTCTTCTAACCAATCTTCCAACAATATCTCAACAAAGAATTCTTCCAATGAATCTAAGGGTAAGGCTAACACAATTGCTAAACCTAAGCTTACTCGAGATGAAAAGGTAGCACAAGGAATTGTAGGAGGATACATCACTTCGGAAGAACAAAGCTCTTATTCTAAGGAAGGTCGTTGTTTTCATTGTCACATTAAGGGTCAGATAAAAAGAACATGTCCTAAGCTTGAATCGAATGAATCTAAAGAACCCACAGCACCCACTACATCTGTCAATGCAGTGAATGATAACACGATAGTGCCCAAAGTTTCTCAGGACCCTCCCATTGATGATTCTCTCATTAGATGTTATGGTCGTACGTCGGGGTACCATTTTGTCATATTGTTTGACCCAGGTAGTATGCATGATGTGATCAGTTCCTCTCTTGTTGAGAGAGCCTGCCTCGAGGTTAGTCGGAGATCTCCTATCGAGGTCTCTGGCTTTCGTCCCGATATGGAAGCTCTCATCACAGAGGAATTCCTTGATGTGTTGTTTGCAATTCAACAGACTGCATTCACTAGAAGATTTGTTGTTTCTCCTCTCTCAGGATGTGATATGATTTTGGGCATTCGATGGTTTCGTGAGACTAACGCTCTCATTGATTTTGAGGCTAACACTTTAACTCTCAATGCCAAAAGTGATTCTCCTACTGTCTTTCATGGAGTGGATACTTCTCCTTCTCCATCTCTCATTGCTAATATGCAGGACAAGGTTGAAAGGATTCGAGATAAGGAGACTCTCTCAATCTCTTTTGTTCCACAGCATGACACACAGAACTTGCATGATTATGAGAAGCATGATGATTTGAAGGATAATGATTTGGATGAAAAAGATAAGCATGATGAATTGCATGAAGATGATGTGATTGTTCACAATGATAATGTGTTAGTTGATGCTTTTTCTAGCGAAGCTAACTTCATTGTAGCTTCGATCACTCACCAAGAACCAATCTTGGCTTTCGAGTCGAGGTCCAAAGAAACCCCCACAAGACGATTCGATCATTCAAGAAGAAGTGATCTTAGCTCTCGAGCCTTGGTCTAAGGAACCCTCACAGGAAGTATTATGTGTTCGCATGATTGATACACACGCATTGTTCAAGTGTTTCATTCGTGACGGTTTCCTGTATTTTAGTCAGCATCGTTATGTGATCCCTTTTCTTAGGCATGACATATTGTATGTTGAGCACGTTTCTCTCATGGATGAGCAGGAATGTATGCGGATTGTTGATGAAAAGTTGCAAAGTTTGTATGTAAGGAAGTCACATTCCATGTCTCTTCCTTGGCATGACACAGTTTTCGAAAGAGCACATGATAGTATGAGCACCAAGCATGGGCATTTCCATTGTGATTTGCCACAGATGATTGATTTCGATCAAACAGAAAAGATTCGATCTCATTGTTTGCATGTGTTTGATGAACGGGGGTCACTCCGTATCTATGTTCATCTACATTGCATACACAGTCTTTAGAGAAGACAAGATTTTTTTCCTTCACTTTACATGGAATGGGTATGTTCATGGTTTTGTGTTGGAGATGGTTTCAGGAATTTTCAGCCATGGAGATTCTTGAAGACGAAAGAAGCAGGATACTCGACGAAGTTGAAGCATCAAAGGAGCCACAGAAGGCTTTGCATCGCTTTCGGCGCGGCCCAAAGAAGCAAGCATTGCAGACCTTTATGAAGTTCAAGTACCGCACGACCCACACATCAGAGTGGGCCGGCCAAGAGTCCCTTCCAGGATTTCGGATACTGTTGGCGATCTCCCTCGACGCCATACAGTTCGGTACCAGTACCTCACTTTGAAAAGGAGGGGATGTCACGTGACACATCCCGACCCTATGTGTCCGTGGACAAGCTATACCATAGTAGGGTTTAGTCAGTTCAGTCAAGTCTAGATTAGCAGTGATCTAGCACTTTTGTGAGTCTATTCGTAGACCGTGCATGCCCAGCCACTTAGCATAGATGCATATCCTCCGGTTGCACACAGCATGATCATCGGAATTCCCATCAGAATCCATTAGCATCAGTTAGGGGAATTTTCCAGTGCATTTAGCCTATTTTCCTATTTATTGGTATTTTCACTTATTATTTTTAAGTGACTTTCCATCAAAAGTAGGTAGGGCAATTTTGCTAAGTTAATATATAAGCAAACCCAAGTTAGCACTTTCTGGCAGAAGAGGCAGCAGGAGATTCCCGCTCAACAGGCAACTTCTCAGCAGTACCCCCCCAAAGACCTCTAGCATTTTCTGTTCCCAGCAGTAAAACCCCATCCCTGGCGTTTTCCTCACTGTCAGTCCTCGCCATCAACCACAGTACCCTAGCGTTAGCAGATTCTTGCAGATCAGCCTCATCCTCGGAGTTTTCCTGCGACAGAATCACCTCAGCTTTAGCGTTTTTGACAATCAGCATCAGCCCAAAACCCTAGCGTTTTTGGAATCTCAGATCCTCAGCACATCAGCGTTTTGATCAGCTTTAGGACCCCTCTTTCCCAACGTTTTTTCAGCCAACCATCAACGCTCCAAGACCTGCAACTGCAGAGGGTTAGACCAGAAAAGCCTCAACATTGTAGCGTTTTTCTCAGCTTGAAGACCTCAGCATGACAGCGTTTTTCAGTAGGTACGAACAAGCATGAAAACGCAGCCTGACAGGTATATAATCTCAGTGTTTTTGCCATTAGCCTGATCCCCGACTACTTGAAACCGGCCCGTAGGGCGGTAGGCGTTGGCTTTCACCCGAAATTCTTTACTATATACACACACACAGAGCACTTTGCAAAGAGAACCTGCGACGGGAGTTAACACTTGAATACACACACGGCTCGGAAGCTAGAATGCTCCGAGCAGACGTCGACAACCTGTAGGCCCCAAAATTGGCGTCCCTTTCGGTATTTCTTTATTCTTTAGGAGGGTAAATTACAAGGTAAGGTCCTGGGAATCCTTCACGTGTATCCACCTAGATACCATTTGATTTGGCCAAATTTCGGCAGCATAACAGCCCCAAAACTTGCACGAAACCAATTCCCCTGCTGGAACTCGCTTGCACTGGCGTATATCCTCTGATTCCTGTCCAAAAACAGTAAATTCAGCACGCTGTATTTACTGGTTTTTGCCCTGTTTTCAGCCCCAAACAGTCCACTAACTATCCTTTGCCAGTGGGGCACGATTCCCAATGATCCTGGCGTCCGTACGACTGAAAAACAGTGAATTTACAACGCATACACCTCAGCACAAAAGCATGAACCCACACAATTGTACATCAGTCAAATGAGTAGCCCTCTTGTGGGGCATCACATAACTGCACGTAGTGGAGAGAGAGAGCAGTGTGTAGTGTGCAGGGCATCACTCCTAGCACCACACTGTACATGAGAGGGAAAGGAAGCACTCCATAGCTCTTAACCTCTGACAAAAGCTGAAATGAGGCCTCTCCCAGCATAAAAATCAGCGCCCATTTTTCTGCAAGAGGAAAGTTCACGAAAATGTGACACTTGGCGCATTTTCAAGCATTTTTCCGTTTCGGGTTCGCCGCTTAAAAATATCCCAACCGATGGGTCAGTTGACTTCGCGGCAGAGATATAAAATGTTCCCCTAGTCATACCGGAGGTAATGACGCGAACACATTTCACGGCCCAAAATAGCAGTTCCCTAAATTTTAGGAGATGCTTCCGTTGGGCTCCCACTGGTCTTCTGACCATCTATCCTCATTGGGACCGCATCCAAAAATGCAATGTGGCCCAACTGTCGGATACTTTTTGTTGGTAGTCCCACCTTGACTTTACGCCTTAATTGAGTTCACTTCCTAGTATCCACCAACTTGCTAAGTGCGACGGGGGGACCTATATGATCTTGCTCTGAGCCTAGACATCCTCTTACCATACGAATTCCAGTGCCGACCACTTCCCGTCTGCGGGTGAATTTACCGTTCACATTGGCCATACAATGTCTGACCGTTTGCTACTTCAAAAAGAGGGTCTCAAAACAAATAAAATAAACCCCATTGGAAAGAAACCAACAACCAAGGTTAGCAGTTGCCACATCTCTGTGACATGGTTAATAACTGCCACGTCCTCGTGACGCTACTCCACCATTTCAGCCATGAAAACAGCCATAAAACAGTCAATTTCAGCCACCAAGACAACCCCGAACTTAGCCTAGAAGATCACAGATTTCAGCCTTAGTCGTCCTCATCACCGTCGTCGTCATCGGCATAGTCCCATTGCATCAGTCCATTGCATTCGCATTGTACACCTATGTGCAATCAAAGTAGACCACTCTCGCCGACGAGAGTGGGGCCTTCGGAAGAGGGTTTTACAACCTCTCGGTGTCGTATCTCTTCTCTCTCCTTCTCTCAGTCTCTTTCACTTGCACGCACAATATCCACTCACTTTGTTCGTGACCACAACACTCTACAAGACGGAAAGCTCTCTCTTTCCCTAAGAATTAGAAGGAACCTTGAGCAATAAAGATCACTAATCTTGAGAAAATACAACATTCATTCCGCTGCACCTTACAGCTGCAGCCCAAAGATAAGCATTTACTGGGTCCCTAATTGCTTCAAACTACCTTGCAAACTTTGCCCTTGGCCCCCTCTTTGCCTACCACCTTCCTCTGCCTGCTCTTGGCTACGCTTCACCCAATTCTGCGAGCTGGTCATCCTCCTACACCTGATCTTGACTATGCTTCACCCAATTCCTCCAGCTGGTCATCCGCCTACACTTGTTCTCCTCATCCTCATCCTCATCCTCATCCTCATCCTCCGCTCTCGTCAGCATAACCCTCGGCTATTTTTCGCTTGACGCTGCTCACTTGCTCTATGTGGTGCATTATTTGCCGGTTGTTGCCTCACTGTCGTCTTGGATTATTGCCCTTTCAAGGACCAAATTCTACGAACTTCTTGGTGTACTTTCCCACCGAGCTCACAAACTTTGGCGGGCATTCTTAAGCTTGCGGTTTGAGTCCTAGGTGACGCCATCATCAACACTCGTAACGTGTCTCGTCATCATTGCATTCAAGTTTGGTGTACACGTGCAGCCCATGGTGACATCCACTGCACATCCACCACATCATCAATCCTTGCTACTGCCATTTGCTCTCGGATTTGGCATTTTTCAGGAGCTTGAAGTTTATCGTTGATGCTACGAGGCCCTCCTCGCTGCAAAGCCTAAAACCATTCTTGAACCACTTCACTATGATCATGTACACTTGTGTATCCGCAAGGTATGTGCTCTGTTTTGAGTTGACACATGATACATATGTGATATATTTGCATGAAGGCATTTATGTTTACACCTTGCTGCAAAGGATTGATAAGACCGCCCTAGCTCTTTCACATGAGCACACAGATTTAAGCATCACACTTGAAATGTATGCATGCCTCACACCATTAGCCATAACGATTGCACCTTTGACAAAACAGACCAAGAAACATGAAAAAGATCAACATTCTATGAAGACAAGGACAACACATGATGAATACAAGACATGAAGTGGTGTGACATCAAGACAAAGATCAACAATGAAGGGGATGCCGTCGACAACCCTTCTTCATTAATGAATTAAAAACCCACGACATGAATGATGTATTACCCTAAGTCATTAGAGAACCTATCTTAAGTCTCACTTGTGAACCATAGCGATGAATCCGGAAGAGAGCCGCTATGATGAATCATGAGGCATTGAACCATGATGATGAATCATATTGAACCATCATGTTGAATTAGGGTAGTTGGATTGTATAAACCTAGGAGTAGTTTATGACAAAAAAAAAAACCCCTTTGTATTTTGCCCCAAGCTTGGTTTAAGGGGGTGAATGTTAGGGTAAGCCCACCCTCTCCAATAGTCTATGAAGGATGAGATGATGATATGGTCCAGCCCGAGAAGGGTGCAACCTCTCTAGCCAATGGGTGTAAAGCGAAAAGCCTATTTAAGAAGCCTATGTGAATGAGGAACTTGCACTTTGCACTCTGGGCTATCTTGGTGTCATTGTGTCTCCATGCTACTCTATTGGTGTTAACCCTAATACCTAGCCCTAACCCTAATAGTCTACACTTATACAATCACCATGGTGAGCTTGAGGCTACATCCTCCATAGCTTGCTAGCTTGTGGCTTGGAGAGCGACGATCTTGCTCCTTTCAAGCGAGTCTTTGCATTATGGGTGGTTCCTTCTCAAATGAAATTGTATGGAGAGATAGATCTCTTGATGTGGATAGGCAGATTTATGTGGAGTGATGGAGATCTGCTATAGAGAATGATAGAATGCGTTAAAGAGAGTCACAAATATCTATATCGATATCTATATCCACCCCGCGCCTCTACTTGGGTTTGATTAGCCTGCATGCAGCACGTTGTTATTTTACCACTTTATGTCCATTGCATTCTCACCAAACATAGCTTGCATATCCTTTCCTTCACCCGTTATCCAACCCACATGCACACATACAAACACACTCACACATTGCATTGGTTGCTGGGCGAGGTCGGGTTGGGGTGTGAGCAAGCTGAATTGGGTTGTGAAACGAATGAGGCGATGGATCTCTTGGCTACACAGACCGCCTACAAATACGCGTCAGACGAACCACCCGACCATAGCCACCATCCGGCAGCTCCCCCGTGTTGGGGCCAGCGTCCGAGGACGTAGGCGTGCATGCACCTGTAAGACCGAGCGTCCCATACCACCCGGCCTCACCTCCTCGAGGTGACCTCGCGCACTCCTAGCCTCGCGGGTGAACCACTGGCCCTCTGCCAGTGGGGGTCGATAAGTGTAAATGAGGCCTTGGCCTCCCTTTTATAATAATGGCCGGCCACACTGGCCGTGTTCACACTACGTCCGCCTGGACACTGGACGCCCATCCCGACGCATTTGGGCTAGATCCCCTCTCCTGTGAGCGGGACATAACATACATCTCCCGGCTACACAAACCGCATACAGATACGCGTCGGACGAACCACCTGACCATAGCCACCATCCGGCAGCTCCCTCGTGCTGGGGTCAGCGTCCGAGGACGTAGGCGTGCACCTGTAAGACCGAGCGTCCCATACCACCCTGCCTCACCTCCTCGAGGTGACCTCGCGCACTCCTAGCCTCGCGGGCTAACCACTGGCCCTCTGCCAGTGGGGGTCGATAACTGTAAATGAGGCCTTGGCCTCCCTTTTATAATAATGGCCGGCCACATTGGCCGTGTTCACACTACGTCCGCCCGGACACTGGACGCCCATTCCGACAGCATCTGGGCTAGATCCCCTCTCCTGTGAGCGGGACATAACAGGTTGAGTGGAGAGGAGGGTTAGGGTTAGGGTTTGGGTTTCAAGAGTTTCAAGGTTATAGGGCTTCCTTCAATTTTTTAAAGATATATTGAAAGTCTCTCTCTCTCTCTCTCTCTCTCTCTCTCTCTCTCTCTCTCTCTCTCTCTCTCTCTCTCTCTCTCTCTCTCTCTCTCAACATGGAGCCGTCTTCACCTTATTCGAGGATTTGCAGGTAACAGTAGAAAATCGGCGAGTGTGTTGAGCTGTTCTCTCTTAGAGGCGTCTTCGCTGCCTAGTTGATGTACCTATGCGCGTCTCAACATTCACGAGTGGCTGAAGTGTACTCTAGCCACTTCGGATGAAGGCACAGTGGAAGACATCATCCTACTGGGTGGAGGCACTTTCATAGCTATTTTCTTATTGCAGGAGCTTGCCTCTAGGGTTGTAAGCTGCACGTCTCTCGGCTTTGAGGATAGATTGGTTTTTTTGCATCCGTGGTACGAGGATTGTACATTAGCCGCTTTTAAGGACAGATGTCAGGTCCCGAAGTAGCTTGCCTGCACAGTTTTGGTTGCTGCTAAACATTCTGAGGCAGATTGGTTCTATCTTTGGCATACCATTCATGTGTTTGTGCAGATTCGGACATCTGTGCCATCTATACAGGTGGCTACCACCCCTTCCATAGTCTTTCCAAATACCATTCGTTTTGAGTAGAAAGGGGTGTTACGCTTGCAAAGGATTGTGGTTAGAGGCAGACTGAATGAATGCCTTAGATGTCATGAGATAGGGCATAGTGTGAGGGATTGCCCTAAAGGGAGACAATAGAGATAGACTTGTCGCAGGAGGAGACAACCCTCACCACAACAGTCCCAACAGAGTTTTGCATGGCACGAGAGCCCTGTGCCACAACATGATAGGGATCAGAGGGGTGAGAGTCAACAGCAGCAACACAATGTTGATCATACAGCGAGACAGAGACAGGCATGTAGACAGATACTGGCACAACTTATCCTTGTTTACAGACAGGTAGCGAGACACAGGTTGGTTGAGGCGGAGCAGCTCCCAGAGAGAATATTGAGGAGATGTTACTCGATTAGAATTGAGAGGAGGCCCCATAGCAACTGGACATGAGGACCAGTAGTCGATGGCAATTCAAGAGCAGCCTAAGTTGCCCCAGGATAGGGCAGTTCAACAGGCTATGAATCTCTTAGAGATTTAGTCGCAGGTTAGGCACTATCGAGGGCAAGTTGGAGAGTGAGTTTTCTCAGTTTGCGTAGGAGTTTGAACTTTGTGGAACCTTTTTGTACGTTAAGAACAGATGGTGAATCACAGTAGCAGACACTTCAACTTGGGGAGAGAGAGAGAGAGAGAGAGAGAGAGAGAGAGAGAGAGAGAGAGAGAGAGAGAGAGAGAGAGAGAGAGAGAGAGAGAGAGAGAGAGATTTGATTTGATTTGGTATTAACGTCCGCAGGGGGCCATAAATGACCCATGCGACCTCAAAGTGATACATAGTCTCCCCTCACGGGGCTGTATGGTGTGGTGTGTGTTATTCTCTTTTTGTGTTCCTATGAGTGTCTTTTGATGCTCAAGTATGTGGGTGAGGTATGTTCCGAGAGCTGTAGGGGAGGGGTCTGTCTTGGATAATAGGTCCGCAAAGGTAGAACAACCGCTTAGAAGTGGTTGCAAATTAGCCCGGATGTGAGCGTATTCTGGGCATTCCAATGTCACATGTGCTTCATCTTTGGAAGCTTGCATTGTACATGATGTGCATATCCGTTTAGAAGCATCAATTTTCAGCCAGCCCTCTGTTTCTATTTTGAGCATATGTGACCTTGTGTGCATCAAAGAGATGGCTCTTCGTGCCATGTAGGGCATGGGTGTTCGTATGTGGGCATGGGCTTCCAATTTCACATGCACACGAGCTTATGAGAAGAAAATAATCAATTAAATAGTTAATTCATCAAAAATTACATAAAAACAGTGATTATCCGACTTGAACCAACCCGTAGGTGTGCACACGGTCCTTCGTGCAGCCAAGCCGGCTCTGATACCATGAAACGTACAAGGAGATAGGATCTCCCGGCCACACAGACTGCCTACAGATGCGTGTCGGATGAATCACCCGACCATAGCCACCGTCCGGCAGCTCCCTCGTGCTCGGGCCAGCGTTCGAGGACGTAGGCATGCACCTGTAAGACCGAGCGTCCCATACCACCCGGCCTCACCTCCTCGAGGTGACCTCGCGCACTCCTAGCCTTGCGGGCTAACCACTGGCACTCTGAGAGTGCCAGTGGGGTCGATAACTGTAAATGAGGCCTCGGCCTCTCTTTTATAATAATGGCCGGCCACATTGGCCGGGTTCACACTACGTCCGCCCCGATACTGGACGCCCATCCCGACGGCATCTGGGCTAGATCCCCTCTCCTGTGAGCAAGACATAATAGGTGGTAGTTTTGATCAACAGGTGTCTACATAGGAATTTCTTCTGTATCTTTTCAATGTCGTTCCAAGTGCTAGCGGGGATACTCCCCCCCCATACCTCTACACGTAAAGTATTGTTTGGACCACACATGCATCAAATGCCATAGACTCAATTTCCCATCGCTTTG
Organism: Adiantum capillus-veneris; assembly: GCF_014529385.1. Taxonomy (NCBI): domain Eukaryota; kingdom Viridiplantae; phylum Streptophyta; class Polypodiopsida; order Polypodiales; family Pteridaceae; genus Adiantum; species Adiantum capillus-veneris. The sequence goes on from NC_140958.1 coordinate 125,445,871, forward strand.
TGACACTCTGCTTGCACATGTTCTCAAATTCATAGTATTTTGCATGTCCTGCATCAATTCCTTTTGCACGCAACTCCCCCATGCATGCTTTGAGGGAACATAGATGCCCAAGTACTTGAAACTCTCAACCGCTTGGAGTGTTTGCCCGTCATACGTGATGATGGGCTGATTCTCATTTCTACATGTGTGGACTGACATAATCTTTGTTTTGGCTATATTGACTGACAGGCCCATTGCATTGCAAAATGCATGTACTGCATCCAGAAGTTTCTGTAGAATGTGGGCATTGTAGGCAAGGAGAACTACGTCATCGGTATATATGAGGAGAAGAAGCGTGAAAGTGCCAATACTAGGGTGATCTCCCCCCTCTCTCATAGCCTCGTTGATGAAGTCATCAAGCTTGTCTATGCATAGTGCGAAAAGCGTAGGTGACAAAGGGCATCCTTGTTTAACTCCCATGGTGCTCCTGAATTCTTGTGAGAAACCTGTTTTTGTCTTGAGTTTGCATTTGACCTCTTGTTATAGGCGCCCTACGGCTGCCCTGATATGCATAGGAACTCCTAGAGTTTCCATACGTGACCATAGACCTTGACGGGGTACTGTGTCAAACGCTTTCATGAAGTCCACAAAACAACAATACAGAGTTTTGCCTTTTAGCCTGGCTTCTTCCATCAAGACCCGGAGTGTCATCAGGTGGTCTACCGTGCTATGACGGGCTCTAAATCCTACTTGTCCAATGGTGCGTTTCCCGTTATTTTCAGCCCATGTGCTAAGATCTTTCTCGATAATGTTTTCAAAAAGTTTTGCCATACATGAGCTCACCATGATGGTGCGATAATTAGTAAGCAAATTGCGGTCACCTCCTTTAAAGAGCGCTTTCACCTAGTTCTCTTGCTAGTCTTGAGGTAGGTATTGGCTGATTGCTTGATTCATTATATGGTGTATCCATTTCTTAGCCTCACTACCTGACCATTTCAGCATTTCAGAGTTAAGATGTAATGTGTCAGCTGCTTTCCCATTCGCCAGGCTTTTGAGGCCTTTAATGACTGCCTGGAAGGTGATGGGCTTTGGATATTCAGCGTGAGGCCTTGTGTATATCACCTCTCGAGCCCCTGGCGGGGCATACAGAGTTTGTACATAAGCATACATTTCGTGTGGGCTGAAATCTCCCATCACGTCCCCTTTTTTCCCCTTCATGTTACGCCAAGCTTTCTTTGGCTCTTTCTTGAACCTGCTCAAGTCTAGTTGTTCTTTTGAGAGTTCATACATGCGTCTCTTTTTCCTCGTGAGTGTATTGTATTCTCTAGCAGCACATTCCCATTCATTTGAGTGTTGTGATAGGCCTCTCATCTTACGTTTGGCCTCCTTGCATTCTGCATCAAACCAAGGATTATGAGGTAAACCCTTCCTAATTTGTTTGCCACTTTGATATTTGCCCATAATGGTTCTTGCCGCTTCCTCCATTGCATGTCGGAACTTCCACGTCTCTTCAATGTCACAAGGCTTGTTCCGGTCAAACAGTAAGCTATCTAAGAGACTAGCATAGTCCTCTTTTTTCGTGAGTTGCATCTTGTATGACCAGTTTGGTGTATTCATTATGTTGACAATAGGCATACTTGGCATGTGTAGGCATATATGGATTGGTGTATGGTCTGAGGTCGGTAACCTGCTACCCACTTCAAAACTGTGGACCAAGTCCAATGCATCATATCTCACCAAGGCATAATCATTTGTACTCCTCCCATGACTTGCCGTGTAACAAGTGTATGATCCAGAGTGTATGAACTTATCCGCACCATTCATGGCTACAAGCTGCATTGAGTTCATCATACTTATCATAGTTGACCCCTGTGCATTCATGATGTTATCACTTGAACATCTGTCCCACATAGGACCGAGCATAAGTACTCCATTCTTATCCGCAGGGTGCAGTGAATGGTCCGTCAATTGTACCTGTGTGTTTGCAATCCGGGCATTCAGATCCCCAAGAATGACAACTGCTCCCTCACGTGCATACATTGCAATGTCTGTACATAGGTCAGCAAAGGGATCCTTTTTAGGTAGCTGGTTTGTGTCATAAAAAGGTGACTCTCGATGCGGGATATAGCATCCTGTGATAAAGATCAATCCTTTTGATGAGCAAACCTTAACCCATATATAGCGCTTGTGCTCGTCAACCTTGCATACATCAACCATCTTTTGAAGCTCTTCCTTATATATTACAGCTACACCTCCTTGTCCTCGCATTTTGGTACCGGTCCACCATACTGAGTGCTTGATGTACCCACTAATGTCCGGCAGCCTGCATGTGTTTTGTTCCCATGTTTCCAATAGAAAGAGTATGTCAGCTTGTGGTAGAATATCTACCAACCCTTCTCCCTCATGCCATGGGAAACCTCTACAATTCCAACTCGTAACCTGTATGGTCGTGATCCCATGGGTCGCGTGCCCCTATGCATCCTTAGATGGTGATGTCGGTTTTTTTACCTTGAGGTGTTCCTCATATGCTTTCCTTCTTGTTGCTTGTTGTGCCGATGTTCTATCTTCACTTACATAGTACTGAGTGCCTTTCAAGTAGAAGTGTGCAGTTTCCAAAATTATGTTCCTTTTACGAGCATCCAACATTGTGCATACAACTGCCCGATGAGCATTAGTCTTCTTCTGGCCCACTCTATGTGCCCCATATACACCTGCATCTTGCATGTCAAGCTTTTCTACTAATGAAATGAAATGTTATATTAACGTCTTAAAAAGAGAGAGAGAGAGAGAGAGAGAGAGAGAGAGAGAGAGAGAGAGAGAGAGAGAGAGAGAGAGAGAGAGAGAGAGAGAGAGAGAGAGAGATGAAATGAAATGTTACATTAACGTCTTCAAAAGGCCAAAATGACCTATGAGACCAAAGTGTTACAAAATTGTGAATCTGATACCATGTCTGGGTACAAAAAGTCTAGAACAAAAATACTACTAGTACTAGAATCCATCCTCATCTGCACTCTGGATGTCGAGAGTATGGCTCGAATCCTCTGTTGTAGTCTCCGTCGATGTTGTGTAGCCCCTCTCCTCAATCGTGGCCGTTTGGATTTCCGTAGCTCCAGTGCTCGGTCGATAAGAGTGCCGGTAGTGGTCGAATGAGTGTGGGCCAAGCTCTGCAGTGATGGCTGCTCCTCTGGCTGTCCCATATCTAGTGAAAAGAAATCTGTAATCAGTCTCTGGGACTGTCTCTCTCTAGCTCTCCCCAGTAAAGTGTCTATATCTGTGTAACTCAAGTAGATATAGCCCAAGACATCTCTGATCCTCATAACTCATGACCCTAGAGAAAGGACCGAAACCCTCTTTGATCCTCATAACTCGTGACCCTAGAGAGAGAGAGAGAGAGAGAGAGAGAGAGAGAGAGAGAGAGAGAGAGAGAGAGAGAGAGAGAGAGAGAGAGAGAGAGAGAGAGAGAATGAGAATGAAATGAAATGAAATGAAACGAAATGATATATTTACATCTACAAAAGGCCAAAATGACCTATGACCATCACGGTTACAAAATGGTGTATCTGATACACTGTCTGTAGAACTGAAAAGATGAAAAAACTAGACTGAAAGCTGTAGTGACAAGCTGGGGGGGGGGGGGGGGGGCATTGACATGAGACTCTCTAGCCAGTACAACAATCCAATGATACAACTCATGCAAATGAAGAAGCTGAGGGTGAGGGAGCATCTGCACATCAGGGTCCCAAGATGTCCAGCATCGGCCGTTGGCGAATCTCATCAATGTCCTCCATAGTAAGCACTCTGACTGGGCGTCTCCCATATCGTGCTAGAATGGTCCTGATCCTGTGATGAATCCTCCGTCGATGCAGGGATGATCCTCGCAATCACGGGCGTCTAGATCTCCCAAGCTCCATGGCCTTGTCAATCAGTATACCTCTAGTGCAGGTAGGTCCTGGAGGCTGCTCTGGATCCTGCTCCTTTGACTGGCGCGTCTCCACACGAAAGAAATCAGTGATCTCCCTTTGTGACCGTCTCCCTCTATCTGACCTCCTCAAGAGGCGCTCTCTGTGTCTGCGCAGCTCTAGCAAGAATAGCCCAAGGCATCTCTGATCCTGGTACCTCATAACTCGAGACAGTGGCCCAAAACCATCCCTAAAGAGGCAATGAAAACGGCCTCGTGTCTCATAGTAAACTGGGCAATGGCATATCTAGTGCAGCTCTGTCTCTGGCTCCAAATGGCATAACTGACATATCCTGGCCTCTGCTGGTACTTTGCTAAATCTACCCACCTCAATCTCCAGTTGATGAGAAGATGTGCGTATCTGACCAATGGCACATTGTATCCCACATGATAGGTGTGTGTAATCTCCCCAAAGCTGCATGTGCTCTTGTCAGTCTCGTCTCTGCTGCTCTCCTCAAAGAAAACACTGGGCCGCTGAAGACCACCCCCAGGTATGTGTATGCATCTGTATACTCCACTGTCTCATGGCCATCAGTAAATGCAGGAGCTGACCGTCTGACCCACTATGGTGTGGTGTAAGTAAAGAGAGAGAGAGAGAGAGAGAGAGAGAGAGAGAGAGAGAGAAAGAGAGAGAGAGAGAGAGAGAGAGAGAGAGAGAGAGAGAGAGAGAGATGGAGATGAAATGTTATATTAACGTCTTCAAAAGGCCAGAGTGACCTATGAGATCAAAAAGTTACAATGCGGTGTATCTGATACAAAGTCAGATTAACAAAATAAATAAAACTAGGATAACAAAATATAAATACTGCGGAATCCTAAACTAAGTTGATAGGTGTGAAAGGTGAAAGGCGTGAAATGTGTGAACTAAGCAGTACAATGTGTCGACAATATGGGAGGGAAGTAGAGATCCATCTTCATCTGCACTTTGGATGACGAAAAAGTATGGCTCGAATCCTTTGCTGTAGCCTCCTTCGAAACTGTGTAGCCCCTCTTCTCCATCGGGGTCGTCTAGATCTCCCTAGCTCCAATGCTCGGTCTATGAGAATGCCAGTAGTCCGGACAGACCTCTCCATTGTTGGTTGCTCCTCTGTCTGTTCTTGTGGGTGTACAATATGTAGTGTAAAGAAATCTGTGATCCGTCTTTGGGGTTGTCTCTCTTGAGCCTCCTCAGTAAAGTTTCTCTATGCCTGTGTAACTCAAGTAGATATAGCCCAAGACATCTCTGATCCTCATAACTCATGACCCTAGATAGAGGCCCAAAACCTTCTTAGAATAGACAATGAAAACGGCCTCGTATCTCATAGTACACTGTGCAATGACACATGTAATGTAACTCTGTCTCTGGCTCTAGATGGCATAAGCGGCATATCCTGCCATCTGCTGGTGTCCCTCTGAATCTGCCAGTCTCAATCTCGAGCTGATGTGAGGACGTGCATATCTGGCCAATGGCACAACGCAAACCATGAGAAAGATGCGTGTCCATATAGCTAGGTCGAATCACAAACCCATCCCTTGTGAGGTGGAGAAGATGCTCTCTATAGAAAGCCATCTTTGTGCCCAACTCCTGTATCGGCTCTATCCATGTCCTCCTCGTGTCCAGCTGGATCAGATCTTGACGAATGAGTCTATTAATCTCTACCCGCGTTAGAGACCTCAAGGGTGCCTGTAGAGAGTATTGAAAAGGAGGCAACCTGTTCATGGTGAAACCATGTGCCTGAAACCATGGTGCCATCTGTGCATACCAGCATGATTTATCCCCATTAAGAGCTAATTGTCTGGAGGACTCTAGAGCCACCCTGGCATATATCTCTCTGGTAGTATCCCACACACTGTGTACAAAGGAGACTGATTTGGTAAGCGCCTCAATCTCCATAGGGGAGGTAGCTAATTCCGCTCGAATGATATCATGCAGTACGGAAGCCTTGGCTTTAATCAGCCGAGAGATCATAGATACCAGGGGCTTCTCTATACGCCTCCAACCATCCTGGCCAACAGAAGGTCCCCAAACTTGCACCCCATATAACATAGTAGAGGCAACCAAAGTATCAAAGAGCCATAACTTTGTCCTAGGTTCCTGGAACTGAACCTGCGAACACATCCTCTCCATTCCTCCCAGAGCCGCACCTGCTCTAGTTAGTCTAGTCTCTACTGCTCTTCTCAAAGAAAATCTCGGCCCAGTAAAGACTACCCCCAGGTAAGTGTATGCATCTGTATACTCCACAATCTCCTGACCCATTGCGGTGTGGTGTTAAACACCATAACCTTGGTTTTACCTAGGTTTACACACAATCCACTATCCTTTGCAAAACTGCGTAGTGCATCCAAATGTTGTTGCATACCTTCTGGTGAGTCAGATCTCAGCACAATATCATCAGCATATAGCAACAATGGGATCCACGTCCCTGCCAGCCTGGCACCCGTGTCTGTCAATGTAATCAGACACCTCATCAACGTACATACCAAATAGAGTAGGAGACAATGGGCAGCCCTGTTTCACTCCAATAGTAGAGTGAACTAAATCAGATACCCCTTCCGGAGTGCGTACATGTCCCATCATTGATCTGTACAAAGCTATAATCCCCCAAATCACCTCTATGGGCACCCCCACTCCTGTAGTCTGCGCATCAATCGAGCTCTTGGTACCATGTCAAATGCTTTGCGAAAATCCACAAAGCTACAATAGATCCGTCTCCCATGTGCTTTGCCCTCCTCAATGATGGCCCTGAGTGTCAGAATATGATCAAGAGTGGAGAAACCCCTCCTGAAGCCGGCCTGACCCTTTGCTCGTACACCCTCGCCCTCTGCCCAATTACTCAAGTGTTGCTCCAGAATAGATGCATACAACTGTGCCAATGTGTGTCCAACCATAATAGTGCGGTAGTTCCCAGGCTCTATGGGGTCACCAGCCTTGGAGATGGGCACAATATTAGACAACCTCCAAGTCTCAGGTGATTCACATGGCATGATTGAACAACACTTCGAGAACCTCCATCAGCATATCCTTGGCATGTATAAAGTGCTCCGCTACTAGACCGTCATGATTATATGCCTTCTCGGTCCTCATCTTGTCAATGGCCCTTTGTACCATCTCAAATGTAAAGAAAGTGCTTGTAGCTGGGCAAGGCTTGGTAGGGTCTGGAAGGGGTTCCTGTCCAATAATGATGTCACACATTGACCCCACACATCAGGTGAAGTAATCACTTGGGGAGGGGAGTGCTTATGGAAGAGTCGCCATGCCTCTCCTGAGTCCCTACTCAAGAACAACTGATATAAGTCTCGCTCCATCTGAGCTAGGTAAGCTCGCTTCTTCCGTCGCACAAGGCGTTGGAAAGCAATCCGAGACTGTCTGTAAGTGATGACTCCTAAAAGAAGATCCCTCTGAAGCTGGGCTCTCATCTCTCTGCACTCCTCATCATACCAACTTTTCTAGGGCATGCTCCCAGAATGTCCTCTCTTGCCCGGCTGAGTGTGTGGGTATACCACTGATGCAGCCCCATGCAGTGTCTTAGCCAGTAGAGTGGTGCACTCCTCCACTGAGAGGCCTGTACCATTTGTGCCAGCTGTGCCTTCCAATAGACGGTCCCAGATCTCCTCTGTATAAACGAAATCAGTCTCTGGTGTAAATGTATATAGCGGGTGTGTGACTTGCCTCCTGATGTCTAGGTTGTACTATACAAATTTAACGGACAGTGTCAAGAGAGCATGATCTACTGTTATGCCCACCGGCCTGGCTCCCACTGTGAAATCCTTAATGCAGGGGACAAAGCTCGGTTGTGTCATAACATAATCCACTGTACTATCCCCATGTCTTTGTGGAAAGCATGCGAAACCGTCTGCTCCAGGAAATCGCTGTAAGCCATTAAGTATGGCTAATCCATGTGTACTCGTCATTTCCATGAGGTATCTCCCATACTCCGTCTGCTCTCTGTCATCTGAGCATCTGTCAAGTCCCAACTCACCCACATTGAGCTCTCTAAGCATCTCATCTGAAGTGTCGTAGAAGACTGTCTGCGAGTTGCCCGTTCGGGCATTGAAGTCCCCTAGGAGAATGATATCACCATCCCTAGAAAACTCCCGTATGTCATCATCTACTATAGAGAAAGACGACTGCCCTCTGGATACAGCATACACTGATGTACTGGGAGGAAAGTAACATATGGCAATATATAGGAATTGACCCGTGTCAGCTCTTAGTCTCACCCACATATATCTAGCATGATCATCTCTCCATATAATATGCAGTAATGGTTGTAGTTCCTCTCTGAATAGCACTGCTGCTCCTCCTGAACCTCTACTCCCATGCTCAGATCTCGCATTTGTTTTGTGAGTTGTCGCCCATCCGTATCCCACCACATGTGGCATCACCTGTCCAGGGGCCTGATGAGTCTCTGAGAAGAATACAATATCCTTGTCTTTGAAACTGTCCTCAAATGCACCCACGTCCAACCTCATAGACCCATTACAATTCTAGGTAGCCATCTTCAGTGTGGTCCCATAGGTCTCGCACCGTCATGCAATGCGCCGCTCTAAAATCACCACCCATCCATCTCTGTAGAAGGCCATCTTTCCCTTCTCCCTTGCCGCTGTAATCTCTGACATTACCTCTCTCATATGTGCGAGCTGTGAGAGAGTCAGGTCATCACCAAGGAAAATACCTGTCTTTTTGAGAGTAGGCCTCTTCCTCAAGAATTCCTTCTTCTCTTCCAACGAGGAGAAGCGTAATATGAGAGCTCTCCCCTTTGAAGACTCTCCTGTGCCATCACTTTTCTTACTTACCCTCCATGCCTTTGTGTGCAAAGGCTTCTCCATCCCCATCATGTATGTAAGGCTTGTGACCTCTTTCTCCACATTGTTTATGTCCTTGAGACCAGTCACTCTCACATGCAGTGCTCGCATCCGCCTTCTTTGTTCCTCTTCGAGGGTCATGTTGATAAGCGTCGGTGTACAAGAAGTTTCTTGACCTTTCCCTTTCTTGGCGACCTCAATCCATTTTTCGGCTTCGGCCGCCTTTTTCTGTGTGCTTGTTATCATCTCCGCCCATGAAGATGTCTTTTCCACACTCAGTTTCTCTTCCTCTGTGATCATCCTTACCCGTTCTTTGATTTCCTTGATTTTATCTTTTACCGAGGGCTGAAATTCGCCTTCCTCTAGTCCACTGCTTACTCTTTCAGCAAGCTCGTGTTTAAGGGCTGAGACTTCTTTTTTGAGTGTCCGTATCTCTGCGTTTGGGTTCTCCTGTTTGAGAGATGGACTTCTTCTTTGAGTGTCTGTATTTCTGCGTTATGGCTCTCTTTCTCCTTCTTCCATTGTGCGCCTTCATTGAAGACCATCTGAAGGACGTTGGCCTTCTCCTTCCACCATCCTTCCATCTCTGTTTTCCACTCCTTCATTTCCCTCTCCATCTGCGCCATCCGCTTGTTTGTGAGCATGAAGGTTGCCTTTGCTCGCGACTTGCAAACAGGTGAGACATTGACGGCTTCCGTGTCCTGTGCAGGGTCTTGTGTAGGGGAGATTGCTTCCATGTTTTGTCGTTCAAGAGATGTATCGGGCTCACTTACCATTTCGCGCACAGAATTTCCCACTGAATCCTACGCATATGATGTCGTGTATGATGCCCAGCTGAGCGAAATGATAAGTGAACCCGATACATCTCTTGAACGACAAAACATGGAAGCAATCTCCGCTGCACAGGACACAGAAGCCGTCAATGTCTCGCCTGTTTGCAAGTCGCGAGCAAAGGCAACCTTCATGCTCACGACAAGCGGATGGCGCAGATGGAGAGGGAAATGAAGGAGTGGAAAACAGAGATGGAAGGATGGTGGAAGGAGAAGGCCAACCTCCTTCAGATGGTCTTCAATGAAGGTTCACAATGGAAGAAGGAGAAAGAGAGCCTTAACGCAGAAATATTGACACTCAAAGAAGAAGTCTCAGCCCTCAAACAGGAGAACCCAAACGTCGAGATACAAAAACTCAAAAAAGAAGTCTCAGCTCTTAAACAAGAGCTTGCTGAAAGAGTAAGCAGTGGACTAGAGGAAGGCGAATTTCAGCCCTTAATAATAGATGAAATCAAGGAAACCAAGGACCATGTAAGGATGATCACAGAGGAAGAGAAACTGAGTGTGGCAAAGACATCTTCATGGGCGGAGATGATAACAAGGACACAGAAAAAGGCGGACGAAGCCGAAAAATGGATTGAGGTCGCCAAGAAAGGGAAAGGTCAAGAAACTCCTTGTACACCGACGCTTATCAACATGACCCTCGAAGAGGAACAAAGAAGGCAGATGCGAGCACTGCATGTGAGAGTGACCGGTCTCAAGGACATAAACAATGTGGAGAAAGAGGTCACAAAGTCATGGAGGGTAGGTAAGAAAAGTGATGGCACGGGAGAGTCTTCAAAGGGGAGAGCTCTCATATTACGCTTCCCCTCGTTGGAAGAGAAGAAGGAATTCTTGAGGAAGAGGCCTACTCTCAAAAAGACAGGTATTTTCCTCGGTGATGACCTGACTCTCTCACAGCTCGCACATATGAGAGAGGTAATGCGAGAGATTACAGTGGCAAGGGACAAGGGAAAGATGGCCTTCTACAGAGATGGATGGGTGGTGATTTTAGAGCGGCGCACTGCATGACGGTGCGAGACCTATGGGACCACACTGAAGAGGGCTACCTGGGATTGTAATGGGTCTATGAGGTTGGACGTGGGTGCATTTGAGGACAGTTTCAAAGACAAGGATATTGTATTCTTCTCAGAGACTCATCAGGCCCCTGGACAGGTGATGCCACATGTGGTGGGATACAGATGGGAGACAACTCACAAAACAAATGCGAGATCTGAGCATGGGAGTAGAGGTTCAGGAGGAGCAGCAGTGCTATTCAGAGAGGAACTACAACCATTACTGCATATTATATGGAGAGATGATCATGCTAGATATATGTGGGTGAGACTGAGAGCTGACACGGGTCGATTCCTATATATTGCCATATGTTACTTTCCTCCCAGTACATCAGTGTATGCTGCATCCAGAGGGCAGTCGCCTTTCTCTATACTAGATGATGATATATGGGAGTTTTCTAGGGATGGTGATATCATTCTCCTAGGTGACTGCAATGCCCGAACGGGCAACTCGTAGACAATCTTCTACGACACTTCAAATGAGATGCTTAGAGAGCTGGATGTGGGTGAGTTGGGACTTGACAGATGCTCAGATGACAGAGAGCAGACGGAGATGGGAGATATCTCATGGAAATGACGACTACACATGGATTAGCCATACTTAATGGCTTACAGCGATTTCCTGGAGCAGCCGGTTTCACATGCTTTCCACACAGACATGGGGCCAGTACAGTGGATTATGTTATGACACAACCGAGCTTTGTCCCCTGCATTCAGGATTTCACAGTGGGAGCCGAGAGAGAGAGAGAGAGAGAGAGAGAGAGAGAGAGAGAGAGAGAGAGAGAGAGAGAGAGAGGACCTGCATCTGCCCTTCCTGCGCGCGAAACAGCCTCTACCCTCTGCTGCGCGATTCTGCCTTGCTACCATGTGCAACCCTGCAACTGCCTGCCTGCGCGAATCTGCCTGCCTGCGCGAACCCTAATTGTCGCCTGCAGCCTGCGCGTACCTGTTGCTGCCTGCGCGAAACCCTAACAGCCGAAAAACTGAACCGTGCGAAACCCTAACTGCACATAACCCTAACAGCCCGAAACCCTAACTGCCCGAACCCTAATTGCCCGAAACCCTAACTGTGCGGAACCCTAACTGTCCTCTGCGCGCATCTATCTACGGCCTCCGAGAGAGAGAGAGAGAGAGAGAGAGAGAGAGAGAGAGAGAGAGAGAGAGAGAGAGAGAGAGAGAGAGAGAGAGAGAGAGTCCAAGCTTCACTTCGGGTCTTGCTTTTACCGTTTGCCAGTCTCGCCCACTCTTCATGGCGGTTGTGCGGGTCTCGAGTGCTACACACGGCGCTCCATCACCAGTTGCCTGTCGCGTGGACTGCACTGGCGACCTGTTGACACGCATTGACTCCAAAGTACAACACTTGGCTTAGCATGCCTTGGTTGGCCGGATGATTGGACAGTCTCCACCTCGATCTTCTATACGTGATTGGTGTCAGACTGCATTGGGCACTACTCAGGGACGGATCTCGGAGCTTACATTCCTTGGCAGGGGCATATTCATGGTACGTCTTTCAGATCCCGCCACTGCCTCAGCTCTCCTGGCTCGCTCTCCGATACTCTCTGATCGCAGGATGATATACTTGACGATGTGGTATCCCGAGTTTTCCACTGAGGAGTTTGACAGTCGACACCTTATTCCCAGATTCCCTGTGATGCTCTCCTTCCCGGATATGCCTCTCCATTTTATTGATGAGCATCTCCTTCAGATGATTGCTGCTCATTTTGGCACGGTAGTTCCAGGATCTTGCATCTTCTCATCTGGCCCACCTCGCATTCAGGTCTTGGTGTTTGGGGATACTTCATTACCAGATACAGTTACTGTGGCTTTGCGCGATCGAGACTACTCCTTCGAATGGTAGTCACTGGCCGCCCAGGACAGTGCTTACGCTGTCACGAGATGGGACACTTGGCGCGAGATTGCCCCACCCTGCCACGCCATGGACGGCAACAACAGCCGGCTCGTGGCAGTCATGCTCAGCCACGTGGTCAGCGTCAACGGCCGGTTCCTCCTTCTACTACTCAAGCACCTCAGCAGCCTACACGCGCTCCTCGAGCTCCGACCCTCCATGTTCCTCCCTCCGCTTTAGCTCCCACTGAGGCATCATGGCAGACAGTTGGTCGTAATCATTCCTTCCGTCCTCGTCAGCAACCAACAACGCAGCCAGCCCCCAGTGTTACCTCTCCTGCTCCCTCTCAAGTTTCCACCACCCCCTTACCCCCTGCATCTCCTCGCCATTCTTCTTCTTCGCTACAGGATCACTTACCTCTGCTACCGGCTCCTCCTTCACCTGCAGTTCCCCTGCCCGCTCCTTCCCCTCTTCCCGAGGTCCCTGTTCCCATGCAGATGGATCATTCACCGCTACTACCTCTCCCTTCTCCTCCTCTTCCTCTCGCCCTTACTCTCCCCCCTCCACCATCTGGTCCTCCCCCTCCCTTAGCAGCTCATACTTACGTCCCACGCAGTTTTCTCAGCTCTTGCCCTCTTTCCTGGGGCACTCATCGGGCTGAGATGTGCGGTGACTCAGAAGGGCCATTGCAGGTGCAGCTCTACCTTATGCATCACAAGACAGGTTGTGTTCCCTCTTTAATAGGCAGTCGCTCTCAACCTACCCATTCCTTTTTCCTTCCATTCCATGCTGCTCGGGAATGGTCCGAGGATCAGGTTCTACATTTTGTGCATGCACAGACTATGGCTCAGCTTCATTTATGGTTGTCTACTTCGGCTCCTGATGTTTTGTCTCCTCACTACCCTTCATGTATTGGTGCTATGGAGTGGAGTGATGTTTATGCTTGCTATTCATTGCCTATGGTCATTCATGTATCCTCAGATGTGGTGCTTCCTATGTCTATGCGCATTTGGGGTGTCAAAGCTGCAGCATCGATAATGCAATGTATCAAGCTGAGGTCCGCAGTTGGTGCAATGAGACACCATATCTTAGAGAGGGCTTGCGGGTTGCTTTCCTACCGCCTGAAGCTCACCCCTTGGATGGCCCAACTGCCTCCAAGAAGATGCGCAGTTAGTCAGATGCTATACAAACTCTTTCATGCAGTCTATGGATTTACATGTAGTTTCTTGGAATGCTAATGGTTTACAGACTTCTCGGGTAAAAGGTTCCCGTAAGCTCTTACTTCGCAGAGATTTACACTCTCATGTTGTGGGCACTGTGGATATATTACTAGTACAGGAGCATAAGATTGCCACTCTCTTTGGCAATATCATGCCCTCGGGCGCCCGCACTTTTTGGGAGCCTGCTCTGGGCCTTCATGGACAGAGTTGCGGTGTATGCATCTCAGTGGGGCCACGTTACTTGGCCTCAGTTCAGCAGCTGGCACCCTTGTCGCTGGCAGAGCAGTTTATGTTTCTATTCGGGATCGGGAATCTATCATTGGTTTTATGTCAGTCTATGCACCCACTACCCCTCGGGAGAGGGCTACTTTTTGGTCCTCCTTGGCTGCTGTTCTACCTGCTGTAGACTCTTGGGTTGTTGGAGGAGACTTCAACAACGTTGAGAGCGACTCTAATTGGCGAGCCATCACACCTCCAGTTCTATCATCCATTTCTCCCGATGAGCAGCCAACTTGGGATCGATTTCTTCTAGCTATTCAAGGTGTTGACGCCTGGCACATACCCTCTTTTGGTCACCACCCTGCTACACTTCATTACTCTTGGGGGTTTCAGAGACAGCAGGGGAAATTATTAGAGCGACTTGATCGTTTTTACATTGGCCCTTGGGCGCTCTAGGCGCATTTACTACTATATGGAGAGGGACCAGCCTATCAGATCATTTACCCATCTCATTGTTTATCTCCTTCACTAGATCCTCTGCATAGAGACGAGGCTGCCGCATCCCTGACAGTGTTCTCACCACTCAAGTATTGCAGCAGCAGATTCGTGACTTATGGTCCACGGATACTTCTTATTGTGGACCCCCTGGAGATTTTCTTGCTCATTGCATTACTTGGTCTAGTATTTACTGTCGTGACCAGACTGCTATTATTCATCGTCAGTTGAGAGTACGCGAGTCTGATCTTCACATCCCTCTTGGTTCCACTCAGCGCTTGCTTGAGGAGTGGCCTCAGGATGCTTATCTCGCTGCTAGACAGACAGAGCTCACAGAAGAGATTCGTCACGTACAGGAGGCTAGGTCTGAGTTCACTCATCATGCTTCAGTATCTCATTGGATAGCTAAAGCTGATCGAATGAATAAAGACTTCTTCTCTGCGCATAAAGAGCGCCCTCCAGACACCACCCTTCGGACTTTGTGCGATGCTCACGGGACACTACATATGCATCCTGATGTTATTCTTGATATGTCTGCAGATTATTTTGAGACATTGTTCACTGTTGATGTATGCACTACTGAGGTTCTACTTGCCCGGGAGAAGATCTGGCATCACACTCGACACCGTTGTACAGACACTATGGCAGAGATCTTGTTGGCACCCTTCACACTTGCAGAGCTCCATGCTGCTATAGAGAGTCTTGATCCATCCTCCTATCCAGGAGAGGATGGCCTCACTAGAGCTTTCTTTTTGACATATTGGGATGTATTGCATATACCACTGCTTCGCGGTTGTCAGGACATCTATGCATCAGGATATATGCATCCGGATCTTTGTTCATGCCTCATATCTCTTATTCCGAAGGGGGGTGACACCACTCAGCTCCGACAGTGGAGACCTGTTACCCTACTACCTTCGGTCTATAAGATATTAGAGTTACTGATCAGCCATCGCTTGCGGCCGTTCTTACCAGATATTATTCATACTTCTCAGACATGCTTTGTCATGGATCGATGCATCCTGGATAATATCTTCACTTTTTATGAGGCAGTAGAGTGAGCCAGATCATCTTCTGAACCTCTCGCTTTTTTCATCCTCGACTTCGAGAAAGCATACGATCGTGTTGAGTGGGACTTTCTCGAAGGATCTTTAGCCAGGATGGGTTTCCCTTCGAGATGGATCTCAGGCATTTCCGCTCTCTTCAGAACTGCCAGCAGTGCTATTACTATTGGTGGCCGTGTCAGTCGTAGTTTTGAGCTTTCTCGATCTGTGCGTCAGGGATGTCCTTTAGCAGCATATCTGTATCTGTTTGTGGGAGAGACTATATCCGACTTTCTCCGTGCTCAGAGTCATGCATTTCGTGGCTTGGCCATGCCAGTACCTACAGCTCCAGACCTTATCGATCAGGAGTTTGCTGATGACACTATGCTCATGTTGCGCTATTTGCTAGCTGCTCTTGACGCCATGCGGGAGGCCCTAGAGGTTTTTTGCATTGCCAGTGGTGCACGCATTAACTGGCATAAATCCTATGGGTTACTGGTTGGCAGTGATGACATACCTACTTAGGGGATAGCTGAAGGTTTCACATGGCTACAGCCGGGTCAGACATGCAGATATCTGGGCTTTCAGGTTGGATTTGATGTTTCCTCACAGCAGCAGTTTGCACCCGTACTACAGTCTATTCGCAGGAAGCTATGCCATTGGTCTTCACGTCATCTGTCGTTGGCTGGCCGTGCATTGGTCGCCAACCAAGTCATTCTGGCTACAGTATGGTATACGGCCTCTTGTTGGATGTTACATTCCGGTGTGATAGCTCAGCTCCGCCGACTAAAGCGGAACTTTTTATGGAGTGGCACAGATGGGACTACTGATACTCGTGCTCGAGTTCGCTGGTCCACAATTATTCGTCCTAGGCCAGAGGGAGGCCTTGGCATAATTGATCTAGAGTTACAGAGCCGCGCCCTTCTTACCAAGCTTATTGTTCGGGATCTTTTTCCCGGCCAAGAACCTTGGAAGATTGTTCTTCAGGCCGCTCTTTGCACAGTGACTCCACGACTCGGCACTAGAGACGGTCATACTTGGCATACAGGGTATCGTTTTCTCTTTACGGATGCCCCCTTGTCCATCACCACCCTCTCACCCTTCATCTGATCGCTTCTTCAGATTTGGGTTTCCATGCGACGGGCTATCATATGCTCACCTCCCTCATGTCGTGAGGAGATTGAGCGCCAGCCTCTCATTTGGAATGCTGCAGTTTTTGATTCTTCGGTTAATCCACCCCGTCAGCTTGGAGAGAGGACTCACATTGATTGGGCTGCTTGGGACACTGGCGCTGCTGCCTCTATGCGGTTGTTTCATGAGACACGTATGCTGGATGCAGATTTTGTGGCAGAACATTATGACATTGGTCGCGGGGTGACAGACAGACTTCTTGAGATTGATTCCGCCGTTCCTTCACAGTGGGATGCAGTCATGCGAGGCACGGTTTAGATGCCTCCCCATTGTGGCTGGGAAGGCCTCTTTGCTCAGAGCACTCTCTTATTAGTTCGTTTAGACACCATGCTGTTCACAGTTGATATTGACTACTCTCAGGGGATTCATGCTAGATTGACATATGATGCCACCTCTCCGCACCTTGTCTCCCTCGACGCTCGATGGGAGGCCATACGAGTAGTTGGCTCACGCGGGAAGCGTCGTCGTGTTGACCCCCGTTTCGCTTCCGCTGATGCTGCACTTTGGAGGCTTTGGGTGTGGGAGGACTTTGGAGGCTTTGGGTGTGGGAGGGTCGTGCCCTATCTCAGCTTTATTGGGACCCAGGAGAGTGGCATTGGCCTCACTCTGACCCCACCGGTGCACCTGTATCATTCTTTGAGTACACTGTCAGGATTGGAAGGTTAGCATTGATGAGACAGCAACCAGAGCAGCCCACTCGTATGCGTTTCTGGTTACATTCAGGCCTCTCCCATGCCTATCTGCAGCAGTTTTGGTCCGTTATCTGGGATTTACATGTGGCTCGTCGTATTTCTTTTTTCATGTGGATGATTGCACATGCGGGACTTTCAGTTGGGACTTGGCTAGCTACTATGGGTCATGATCCGTTATGTACTCGCTGTCCTTTGTGACTACTTGAGTCACCTGCACACTGTCTTTGGTCATGCTCAGCTTCCCATGTAGTGTGGCTTACAGTTTGCTTTCTACTTAGCAGAGCCGGTGTTCAACATGGATTTCTCACTTGGGGATATGTCTCATGGTTGATGCCGATGCCCGGCCCGCATCTTTTCTACGAGGGCTTAGACACAGATCGAGCCTTCATGCTTACCTCGGCTGGTTATCGGCGAGGGACTTTGGCTATGCTACCACAGATTGCTTGGCAGGGGGATTCTCAGACACGTGATGAAGTTTTTTCAGTCATCACTAGTATTACACTATGGAATGTTTGGAGAGCTCGTTGTCTTCACATTCTAAGTGCGGCTCCACAGCTCCTTCAGGATACCCTCACTGCCATTTGGCTGGACATCATTCACACCCTGATTTGGCAGTGGGATTCTTCCTCAGGTACATCTCGAGCAGCTGAGGCTCGCCAATTTGCCTTCCTTCGGCGTTGGGCCCGATCCCCACTCTTCTTCACACTGACAGGTGGCCAGATTATGTGGCATTATGCCCCTCCTCGGTGGTTTCTCCTCCACTCATCACCCCGACCACCATGAGATTGTTCTAGTCGAGTAGTCCCTACAGTGGCTCTCCTCCTTACATTCAGCTTGTACACCCCACGTGATAGGCTATTTTGGCATCCACTGGGGATTATATTGTACTCAGTAATATACAGCCCTGACTTTTTCAAAAAGAGAGAGAGAGAGAGAGAGAGAGAGAGAGAGAGAGAGAGAGAGAGAGAGAGAGAGAGAGAGAGAGAGAGAGAGAGAGAGAGAGAGAGAGAATGAAATGAAATGAAATGTTATATTAACGTCTTCAAAAGGCCAGAGTGACCTATGAGACCAAACTGATACAAAAGTGGTGAATCTGTTACAATGTCTGGGTACCTTAGTACTAAAGTACTAAGTGTGAGTGTGAAAATAAATGTGAAAAACTAAATACAAAGTATTAGATAAACTTCTTAGGAGCATTCTGGGTGTCTGGCTAGAATGCTTCTAATCCTTTGTTGTAGTCTGCTCCGGTGAAGTGTGCTTCTGCATCTCGGTCGTGGTCGTCTCGATTTCCTAAGCTCAATCGCCTGTCAATGAGGGTGCCTTTGGTATGAATGTTGGTACTCCTTTGTGCTCGCTGCTGGCCTCTTGCTTCTCCTTCCATTCCTGCTTCTCTCGATCCAAAGAAATCTGTGATCTGCCTCTGAGGCTGTAGTGCTCTTTGTCTTCTCATTAGATTATCCCTGTGCCGATGTAGTTCCAGTAGGTACAGGCCTAAGCATCTTTGATCCTGGTATTGCATGACTCTATTTAGAGGTCCAAAGCCTTCTTTAAATAGGCAATGGAAACGCCCACGTATCTCATAGTATATGGTGCAATGGCATATGTAGTGTAATTTTGTCTCCGGCTCCATTCCGCATAACTTGCAAATTCTGCTCTCAGGTGGGATTCCCCTAGCTTGTCCTGTTGCCCTTATGCCCTCATTCTCTGCCCATCTACTCAATTTTTGTTCTAGAATGGATGCGTACAGTCGGGTCAGTGTGTGACCCACCATAATGGTACGGTAGTTCCCGGGTATTGTCACCAGCGTGTGACTACTATCTATCCTTTTTGTTGATTTCTTTCTTATTATCTATTTACTTTCACTTTTTGGAAACACCCTCGGGAAATCTAACTGCCTTGCATTGCATAGCTAGTGTGGAACTGTCCAGAGGGAGTCCAGGCCTGAGGGCAAGAGAGCACTAAGGTTGGACAGGGACTATGGTTAGCCAAGTGGGGTCATTGACTAGCCAAAGTGGAATCCTTTGCTACAGAGGCTACATTTCAGTTGTGGATGTGGCCGCAGTGTACAAAGAGGGTCGGATGACCTAGAAAGATACAATGGCAGCATCTCCTAAAATTTAGGGAACTGCTATTTTGGGACCTGAAAATGTGTTGACGTCATTACCTCCGGAATGATAAGGGGAACATTTTCTTGCTCTGTCGTGAAGTCAACTGGGCAACCGGTTGGGATATTTTTAGACGGCAACCCCGAAACGGGAAAATGCTTATAAATGTGCCAAGTGGCACCTTCTGGTGCACTTGCCTCATGCAACAAGAACTGGCGCTGAATTTAGGAGGGGGAGAGCCTCATTTTCAGTTTTTGTCACAAGTTAAGAGCTATGGAGTGCTTGCTTTCCCTCTTATGCACAGTGCGGTGCTAGGAGTGATGCCCTGCACGCTACGCACTGCCCTCTCTCTCTCCCCTTTGACAGTATGTTATGCCCCTCTAGTGGGCTCTTCATTTGACCAATGTACGGTTGTGTGGGTTCATGCGCGATTGTCGAGGCAAGAGCCTCTTGCACAGGTACTGGATTAGCTAGCGGCTAATCCCCCCGCAGGTACAGGTGAATTCGGAGAGGTTTCACGCCAGAAATCTCATCCGATTCAAAGGGCAAGTAGCCCTACAGGTGCGGGAGCTCGAGGACTTGCTACGAATGCGACCGGCACGCGAAACGGAGCCCGAAAACAGTAAATTACAGCCTGCTGTGTATTTTTGCATGTTTAGGGTTTTGGCCCTAAACGGACCCTAATACCCCCAGGAGGTTCGGGGACGCAAGGGGACCGCTGTACCGGTGATTTGGCGCATTTTCAGGGCTGAAAACAGAGAATTCAGCGTGCTGCAGATTCTCGCCAGGTTTTGCAAAGTGCCCGTATGCGTCGGGAAAGTCAGTCAATGCGTGGGAATACTGACTGTGAAGGGTCCTAGTACAGTTATGTTGCCGAAATCAGGCCGGAATAGTTGAAATTCAGCCAAGTTTGTGCGGGGCAGCTTGTAGGGATCCACAACATTTATTCCCTCTTTTAAAGAATAAAGAAATACCGAAAGGGGCGCCTAAGTTAGGGGCCAATCTGGTGTTGGTCTTCTCATACAGGTGCATTCTAGCATCTGTATCCCATTCCCCTCTCTTGTGTCACTATAGCGCAGGTATAATAGACGACTAATAATGGGTGAAAGCTAAATCAAGGTTTGAAGTAAAGTCTACCGCCCTTTTTGGATTGAACAGGCCGGTTTCATGGTTCCATCGACGGGATTAAATCACTTTTTCCCATAGAAGTGAGCCTTGGTCAGTTTCGGGCTTGAAGACACAGGGGATCATAGACCAGACACAGGGAATTGCAAATATGGCTGACAGACCAGATGATGTGACTGAAGAGGTTTCCTCTTCACAGGGTCAACAGACACATGAAGTGGGTGAGTCGTCAAGACCACCACAGACAGATGAAGATATATTCAGGACCCAGTTGGTTACTGCTGTGGCTATGTTCACACAAGTAATGCAGAATCCGAGGTTTTTAGCCTTTCTGCAACCTCCTGTTCCGTCTCAGCAAGTTGGGTCACTGGATCATATTCAAAAGCCTGTTAAGGCTCGAGCACAGGTGATTCATACTGCACAGTCAATGGAAACACCTGTATACTTGACGGAGAACATGCAGTCTCCACAACCTATGTCTAAGGTGCAAGAACAGGTGGCTGAGATGCCAGTCTTTCAGGCTGTACCAGTTCAGCCCGCCACCTTTCAGCAGCCTATAGTTGGTTCTAATGGGCAGGGAAGCAACCTACAGGCTATGCAACAGGTCTTCCCACCACCTTCAGTACACCCTGGCTATTTTGGAGGTGGATCGGTATTCCAGAGCATGGCTGGTCATGCACCTGGAAATCAGTTTTACACTCCAGGAACAGTGTTTGGGGGTGCTCAAACGATGATGCCTAACCCCATGTACAGTGTCATGGGTATGCAACCAGGGTTTCAGAGCACTCAGGGCCAATTTGGGATGCCACAGGCAAATTTTGGTATGGCTGGAATTACAAATCAGCAGCCAAATATGGCATTTCCAGGTCAAGTTAATAGTGGCCAAGGAACACAGATGAACCCTAATAGTGTTCCCATGTTTCAGTCACTTCCATATGACAATTTAACGCCGCTGGAGAGGCCAACTCCGTACAAAGAAGGTGGCAAAGGTGTGTCATTCACGACCTTTACAGGGTTTGATGACAGGAAGAAGGCTCTCTCATTCCTCCAGTAGTTTGACAAGGCCTATGCAGGGGGAAATTTTACAGAGGCTTCAAAGGTCCGCAAGGCAGCCACTTTCTCGACAGGGAATGCGGGACAATGGTGGACAACTTTATTGCTTCAAGGGCAAGCTCCGTCCACATGGATTTACTTCAAGCAGATTTTTGCAGCAGCATGGTTATCTGATGACTTTGAAGCAGATGTCATGACAGAATGGCACCAGCTAAATGTTGCCACTTGCAGAAATCTGGATGATTACAATCGGAAGTTTTGGAAAGCTCTACTTCCAGTAACTTCCTATAGGTTTGTGCCATTGACAGAACAGATTGAAAAATACTGTTGTGGCCTACCCAAAGGATTGAGAAAATACTGCACGAAGACAAAAGTCACTACTTTGACGCAGCTCATCGAGGTAGCAAACACTGGCAATGGTTTGCTCAAGGGAGAAGATTGTGAATTTAACACTGGTGTCAAGCCAGGATCAGACAAGAAAAATTCAGCCAAGAAGCATGTTCCCAATGAGGCTCCTAAAGGGACTCAGGAGTCAGCCAACGCAGGGAAAGATAAAACTACGGCTGAATCAGAAAAAGGACCAGCAAAGAAATGGAAAAGACGTTTTCCTCGCAAGTCAGAAGAGCAAAAGAAGGTCCTGAGGCCAGAGAACAAATGCTTTATATGTGAGCAGCCCGGCCACATTGCTTACAATTGTCCTACAAAGAAAAGGCCAGCTGATTCTGAAGACAAGGAGGACAGGAAAGGAAAGAAGCCCATGGCTGGTCTAGTGCCAGATATGGTGGGCGACAAGCCAAATTCAGATGCAAGTGAGCTTTGCAGAGCATGGGGAAAGGTAAGGGATCAAACAGTGCTTATCTTCTTTGATCCAGGTGCCAAAGCCAACTTCATTTCCCCAGAATTGGCTTCAAAGTTGGGAATCAGACCTGAAGAGATGGGGTATACAGCAGAGGCAGGTTTGGCATGTCCTGGCCATACAGAGGCTGTGACGCCCATCATTGGAAAGTTGCGTCTACATATCCAGTCCTATGTAGATGCTGAAGAATTTTACATCATGCCACTGGACGGATGTGATGTGTTGTTAGGTATTCCTTGGTTAGTTCGTGTACAGGGAATCATGGATGCCTACAACAAAAAGATCACTGTACAGAGCAGGGGAAAGACTCACATTTTGGATGTAAAGCTTAAAGGGGAGTCTATTCCTACTGTATCAGCTTCTGCTATTACTTCTGTAATGAAAAAGCATCTTTCTGCGTACTTAGTTTTTGCACGTGAAGTGTCAGATTGTGATGAATCAAATTTATCTGTGCTAGATAAAGAAAGGTCAATGTTTTTACAATAGTATAGTGACTGTTTTTCCGATTCATTACCGTCTCAATTACCGCCAGAGAGACCCGAGGACCATGCGATAGATTTGGTGCCAGGCAGTAGCCCACCAAATAAGCCTCCGTACAGGGTTAGTGCGGCTCAGCAGAAAGAGATAATGGGCCAAGTACAGGAGCTGTTAGAAAAGGGGCTGATTCAGCCCAGTTCATCTCCATTCTGTTCTCCAGTGTTGTTGGTGCAGAAAAAGGATGGCTCATGGCGTATGTGCATCGACTATCGTGCACTGAACAAGAATACCATCAAGAATAGGTTTCCTATACCTAGAATTGATGATATTATGGACAAATTAGGAGCAGCAGCTATGTTTAGCAGGATAGATCTAAAGAGTGGGTACCATCAGATCCGCATTAGATCAGAGGATGTGCACAAGACTGCTTTTAGAACGACGTTTGGCCTTTACGAATTTTTAGTGATGCCCTTTGGTCTCACAAATGCTCCTGCTACGTTCAATAGGATGATGGACAGAATTTTCCGTCCACACCAGCAGCTTGTTGGTACATTCTTTGATGACATGATAGTCTATTCAAAGAATGAAGAGGAGCATAGGCATCACTTGGCCATTGTGTTCAAAGAGCTACACAGTCATAGGTTGCTCATCAATGCAAAGAAAAGTGAGTTTTTTCTGGAAGAGATTCACTTTCTGGGACACATTGTCTCAAAGGATGGTGTCAGAATGGATCCTGCAAAAGTTGAAGCGATCAAGTCATGGCCAAATTTGAAGACGGTGCATGATGTCCGAAGCTTTTTGGGACTATGCTCCTATTACAGAAGGTTTATCCGAAATTTCGCTGAGATTGCTTCACCTTTACATGCTCTTCATAAGAAGGCAGTCACCTTTAGATGGACACAAAAAGAGATTTCAGCTTTTAATCTCTTAAAAGAAAAGATGACTTCAGATCCAGTCATTGTGTTGCCAGATCTTAGGAAGTCATTTGTGGTCCAGTGTGATGCCTGCGGTAGTAGCATTGGTGCAGTGCTAATGCAAGATGGCAGGGTAGTAGCCTATGAGAGCAGAATTTTGCAAGGGCCAGAGATGACCATGCAGGTCTATGAGAAAGAGTTACTGGCTGTGATTCATGCGCTCTTAAGTTGGAAACACTACCTGCTAGGTGCAGATTTCGTTGTCCAAACGGATCATCAGACCTTGCGATACTTCTTGACACAAACAAAGTTATCTGAGAAGCATATGCGATGGGCAAATATCTTGTCCATGTTCCATTTTCAGATTGTGCATGTGGAAGGCAAGAAGAACGTTGTGGCTGATGCCTTGTCAAGGAAGCCACAAATTTCAGCTGTGTCGATTCCTTATCATCATGAACTTGATGATAGGAGAGAACAAAATGCAAATGATGAAGATTTTGCAAGGGTCTTCGAGCAACTAATGGATGGACAACGTCATGAACACTATCTTCTTAAAGACGGGTTCATGATGATGCATGGCAGATTGTGTGTCACAAAGCCATTGCGACTCAAAGTTATGGAAGAGAGTCATGTCCCATCGTATGCAGGGCATCGTGGTATCGATGCTACAGTTAAAGCGGTTGAGACATTCTTCTATTGGCCTACATTGAGAAGAGATGTGGATGCCTTTGTGCGAGAATGCCTAATATGCCAAAAGGTCAAGTTTGACTGGCAAAAGGCACCAGGATTATTGCAACCACTACCTATTCCAGATAAACCATGGGAAAGTATTGCTATGGATTTTATCTTTGATCTTCCGAGAACGCAGACAGGAAACGATGGTATTTGGGCCATTATTTGTAGATTCCGCAAACAGGCTCATTTTATTCCTGTCAGGAAGAAGATAAAGCCAGATCAGATGGCACGCTTGTTTATGAGCAATATTTTCAAGTATCATGGCATGCCACAGTCGATTGTTAGCGACCGTGATCCACGCATGACAAGTTTGTTTTGGAGAGGCTTGTTTGAGAATATGGGCACAACGCTCAAATTCTCTTCGTCATTTCATCCTCTAACAGATGGGCAATCAGAAGAGGCAAATTCTACTGTCCTAGATCTGCTGAAGTGTTATGTGTCAGAGCATAAAGGAAAGTGGGAGCAGTATTTGCCATTGGTGGAATATGCATACAATAATAGAGTGCATTCATCAACTGGCAAGGCACCCTTTGGGATAGTTGAAGGTGGCAAGAAAGTTCCTCCCATACTGCATACAAAGGACAAGATATTTGAAGCAGATAAGTATGTTCAAGACATGGATGAAATGTACAAGAAGGTCAAAGTGGCCTTAGAAAGGACTCAGGCAAAGCAAAAGAAAGCAGCTGATCGTCACCGTTTGGCAATTGCTCTTATGGAATGTCCAAAAGTTTGGTTAGTGCTATAGAAGTGAGTATTTCTTGTCAGTTTGTCAAGGATACAGTGATTGCTTCTATTGAAGAGTACATGTGTAACTGCATTCTTAAACTGTCGGTTTGGGTATGCTCGAAAGTGTTACGGGATCCAACGTGTACTATAAGACAGTGGCAAAATGTGCAGCTACCATTTTGTCATTGGAAAGTTAGTGACTCAAAGCAATGGCAGAGTGCGAAGCTACCACTATGTCATTGGGACAGGGTTCACACGCAGGCAATACATGAGTCGACGAGGTGTTGAATACACCATGGTTGACAATGAGCATGTATGTGTCGTATATGTGTCGACAGGTGTTGAATATATCAGTGTTGACAGTGAGCATGTACGACATAGATGCAAACGAGGACGTTTGAGATTTCAAGAGGGGGGTATGTCACCAGCGTGTGACTACTATCTATCCTTTTTGTTGATTTCTTTCTTATTATCTATTTACTTTCACTTTTTGGAAACACCCCTCGGGAAATCTAACTGCCCTGCATTGCATAGCTAGTGTGGAACTGTCCAGAGGGAGTCCAGGCCTGAGGGCAAGAGAGCACTAAGGTTGGACAAGGACTATGGTTAGCCAAGTGGGGTCATTGACTAGCCAAAGTGGAATCCTTTGCTACAGAGGCTACATTTCAGTTGTGGATGTGGCCGCAGTGTACAAAGAGGGTCGGATGACCTAGAAAGATACAATGGCAGCATCTCCTAAAATTTAGGGAACTGCTATTTTGGGACCTGAAAATGTGTTGATGTCATTACCTCCGGAATGACAAGGGGAACATTTTCTTACTCTGCCGTGAAGTCAACTGGGCAACCGGTTGGGATATTTTTAGACGGCAACCCCGAAACGGGAAAATGCTTATAAATGTGCCAAGTGGCACCTTCTGGTGCACTTGCCTCATGCAACAAGAACTGGCGCTGAATTTAGGAGGGGGAGAGCCTCATTTTCAGTTTTTGTCACAGGTTAAGAGCTATGGAGTGCTTGCTTTCCCTCTTATGCACAGTGCGGTGCCAGGAGTGATGCCCTGCACGCTACGCACTGCCCTCTCTCTCCCCTTTGGCAGTATGTTATGCCCCTCTAGTGGGCTCTTCATTTGACCAATGTACAATTGTGTGGGTTCATGCGCGATTGCCGAGGCAAGAGCCTCTTGCACAGGTACTGGATTAGCTAGCGGCTAATCCCCCCGCAGGTACAGGTGAATTCGGAGAGGTTTCACGCCAGAAATCTCGTCCGATTCAAAGGGCAAGTAGCCCTACAGGTGCGGGAGCTCGAGGACTTGCTACGGATGCGACCGGCACGCGAAACGGAGCCCGAAACAGTAAATTACAGCCTGCTGTGTATTTTTGCAGGTTTAGGGTTTTGGCCCTAAACGGACCCTAATACCCTGAGGAGGTTCGGGGACTCAAGGGGACCGCTGTACCGGTGATCTGGCGCATTTTCAGGGCTGAAAACAGAGAATTCAGCGTGCTGCAGATTCTCGCCAGGTTTTGCAAAGTGCCCGTATGCGTCGGGAAAGTCAGTCAATGCGTGGGAATACTGACGGTGAAGGGTCCTAGTACAGTTATGCTGCCGAAATTAGGCCGGAACAATTGAAATTCAGCCAAGTTTGTGCGGGGCAGCTTGTAGGGATCCACAGCATTTATTCCCTCTTTTAAAGAATAAAGAAATACCAAAAGGGGCGCCTAAGTTAGGGGCCAATCTGGTGTCGGTCTTCTCATACAGGTGCATTCTAGTATCTGTATCCCATTCCCCTCTCTTGTGTCACTATAGCGCAGGTATAATAGACGACTAATAATGGGTGAAAGCTAAATCAAGGTTTGAAGTAAAGTCTACCGCCCTTTTTGGATTGAACAGGCCGGTTTCAGGTATCATAGGATCCCCTGACTTGAAAATAGGTACGATAGTAGATAATTTCCAGGATTCACGCAATCCTTCACACATGACCCGATTAAACAGACGAGCAAGGACTTCTGAAAGTAGATCCCTTGCATGGATCAGATGTTCTGCTACTAAACCCTCATTATCATATGCTCTTCTTGTCTTCATCTTGTCAATGGCTTTTTTCACCATTTCCGTAGTAAAGAAAGTACTAGTAGCAGGGCATGGCTCTAGCGGATCTGGTAATGGAGGCTTTCCAGATACCATATATAATGATGTTACATATTGACCCCAAATCTCAGGAGAAATAATTGTCGGAGGCGATGAGTGCTCGTGAAATAAACGCCAGGCCTCATGTTAGTCCTGACTCAAGAAGAGCTGATATAAATCCTTCTCCAGTTTGGCTAAGAATGCCCTTTTCTTGCAACGTACTATACGCCGAAGAGCAATCCGAGACTGCTTATATGTGATGATCCCAAGTGTAAGCTCTTTTTGGACCTGGGTTCTCGTTTCTCTGCATTCCTCGTCGTACCAACTGTTTTGAGGCATGTTCCTAGATCCTCTCTTCTGATCAGGCTGAGTATGTGGGTATGCCTCTTGTGCTGCTCCATGTAGTATCTCTGTTAGCTGAGAAGTAATCTCCTCTACAGTATATACTGGCTCGGCTGCCCACATCCTATTATAGATCTTTTCCACATAGACAGAATCAGTCTCTGGCGTGAAAGTATATCTTGTGTGTGTCTTCTTCCTTTGTACTTGAGAGGCATTGTATTGGAAGAAGATTGATAAGGTCAAGAGAGCATGATCCACTGCAATCCCAACCGGTCTGGGTCCCACCTTAAAGTCCTCGATACTAGAAATAAAGCTTGGTGAATTCATGACATAATCCACTGTACTGGCCCCATGCCTGTGCGGGAAGCATGTGAATCCCCCAGATAAAGGGAAATTCTCTAGACCATTAAGTATGGCCAAACCATGTGTAGTTGCCATCTCCATGAGATGTCTCCCATATTCAGTGTGTTCTTTATCCTGTGAGTTTCTAGTAAGCCCCTCCTGTGATAAATCCACTTCTCTGAGCATTTCCTCAGAAGTATCATAGAATACTGCTTGAGAGTTGGCCGTTCTGGCATTAAAGTCTCCTAAGAGAACGATGTCTCCATCTCTAGAGAACTCCCATGTCATTATTCAATATGGAGAAAGGGGACTGTCCTTTAGGTAAGGAGTACTTGGAGGGAAGTAGCATATAGCGATATATAGAAATCTACCTGTCTCGGCTCTCATTCTCACCCACATATACCTTGCTTGTTCATCTTTCTTGATAATCTGTAGTAGTGGTTTCAGCTCCTCTTTAAATAAGACTGCTACTCCTCCTGAACCTCGGCTACCTCGTAGCGATCTCTTGTCTGGTCGACCAGCTGTTTCCCATAAATACCCCTTCACATGTGGCATAAGCTGTCCCGATATCTGGTGTCTCTTTGAGTAGAAAACTATGTCTCTGTCCCTAAAGCTGTCTTCAAAGGCACCTACATCTAGCCTATATGATCCATTACAATTCCACGCCGCTATCCGGAGCGTCGCCCCATAGGTCTCGCACCGTCATGATGAGTGCTTTTCCAGAACCACTACTTTCTCTCCTCTATAAAAGGCGATTTTCCCCTTTTCTATTGCGGCCCTGCTCTCTGGCATGAACTCTTGCATGTGTGCCACTTGTGCCAATGTAAGGTCATCTCCGAGGAAAATATTGGTTTTCTTAAGAGTTGGCCTTTTCTTTAGAAATTCTTTCCTTATTTCTATATTCGGGAAGCGGAGAATAAGTGCCCTATCCTTTACGTTTCCCTTCGCATCGATTCCTTTCTTGCCCACTCTCCATGCACTTGTGTGAGTAGGCTCTGTGATGCCCATGCGTTGTAGCAGTTCCCTTACTTCTTCATCTACATTCTCTTTGTCTTTGACTCCTGTGACCCGCACATGCAGAGCCCGATTCTTCCTTTTCTGCTCTTCCTCAATGGTCATATTAATAATGGTGGAGGTAGGTGTGGTCTCAGGCATCTGGGCCTTCCCTTCTTCGCATCCTCGATCCATTTCTCCGCTTCATCAACCTTTTCTTGTGTCTTACAAAGACGTTCCGCCCATGAAGATGCCGTTTTCGATTTCTGTTCATCTCCTTCCGGTAGAGCTTTTATTTGATCCTTCATGTTGTCGAGCTCCTTCAGCACCGAAGGTTGGTTGTCTCCCTTCTCCTTAGTTGCAGATTTGCAAGCCGCAAGTTCTCCTTTTAGCTCCTTGATTATTGCATCTTTTTCCCCCATGTGCTTTTCCATATTTGTTCTCCATGCTTCAAAACTTGCTACTGCCCATCGAGTTTCTCTTGCATAACGCATTCTGTTACATTTACTTCGGCCTTGATTAGGTTTCGTAATTCCGTTTTCACGATCTGAATTTCCTCATTCTGTATCCCCCGGATCTCTCTCCTTAGTTCTCCATACATGGAGTTCCTGTAGCTCTCAGCGTTCGCGTGCATTTCCTTCCTGATGTCATCCCTCATATAGTTTAGCTCTGATTTGAGCATCACCTGGACCTTCTCCATCATTAGCTCATCATGTATCCTGGAGGTTTTCCGAACTCGTAAGGATCCTGGTGATAGTACAGTATCTCTGTTTCTCCGTTTGAAAGTAGCCGTTGTTTTTTTTGGGGTGGTGTAGCTATCTACACCCGGCCCTTCGCCTTCGGTAGGCGGATCCATCGAACCCGGGCCCCAAATGTGGGGTAGGGTACTAGGGTGGGGGATTGAGAATAGGGCAAGACTTAAAATTTAACTTAAACTTAAAAAGGCTTTATCGTGCCCTAGCCTCGTGTGCCTTGGCTTTTGCTCTGCGTTGCCTATGCTGCCCGGGCGTCACCAGCCCTACGAGCCTCACTGCTCACTCTGCTTGCGTTACATGCTTCACTTGCTGTCCCTGCAGAGTTTGGTACCCTGCGGCCTGTAGCAGGCCTCGCGCGACGCGTAGGAGACCAGCTCGCATAGGAGGACCTGCTCGCGCGACGCGTAGGAGGACCTGCTCGCGTAGAGAGAGAGAGAGAGAGAGAGAGAGAGAGAGAGAGAGAGAGAGAGAGAGAGAGAGAGAGAGAGAGAGAGAATGAAATGTTATATTAACGTCTTCAAAAGGCCAGAGTGACCTATGAGACCAAACTGATACAAAAGTGGTGAATCTATTACAATGTCTGAAAAGTGTGAAAGTGTGAAAATAAATGCGAAAAACTAAATACAAAGTATTAGATAAACTTCTTAGGAGCATTCTGGGTGT
Organism: Adiantum capillus-veneris; assembly: GCF_014529385.1. Classification (NCBI taxonomy): domain Eukaryota; kingdom Viridiplantae; phylum Streptophyta; class Polypodiopsida; order Polypodiales; family Pteridaceae; genus Adiantum; species Adiantum capillus-veneris. The sequence continues at coordinate 125,476,389 of NC_140958.1, forward strand.
CTGGCTAGAATGCTTCTAATCCTTTGTTGTAGTCTCCTCCAGTGAAGTGTGCTTCTGCATCTCGGTCGTGGTCGTCTCGATTTCCTAAGCTCAATCGCCCTGTCAATGAGGGTGCCTTTGGTCTGAATGTGGGTACTCCTTTGTGCTCGCTGCTGGCCTCTTGCTTCTCCTTCCATTCGTGCTTCTCTCGATCCGAAGAAATCTGTGATCTGCCTCTGAGGCTGTAGTGCTCTTTGTCTTCTCATTAGATTATCCCTGTGCCGATGTAGTTCCAGTAGGTACAGGCCTAAGCACCTTTGATCCTGGTATTGCATGACTCTATCTAGAGGTCCAAAGCCTTCTTTAAATAGGCAATGGAAACGCCTGCGTATCTCATAGTATATGGTGCAATGACATATGTAGTGTAATTCTGTCTCCGGCTCCATTCCGCATAACTTGCAAATTCTACTCTCATGTGGGATTCCCCTAAATCTGCCAAATTCAATTTCCAACTGGTGTGAGGATGTATGAATTTGACCAATAGCACATCTCAAACCATGAGACAGGTGGGTATCCATGTAGCTCGGGCGAATCACAAAACCATCTTCAGATATCTGTAGGAAGTTTTGTTTGTAGTCGGCCATCTTCGTGCCCAATTCTTGTGTAGGGTCTACCCATGTCCTCTTAGTGTCCAACTGTATAAGATCCTGGCGGATGATTTTATTAATCTCCGTTTGTGTGATTGCCAGTGATGGAGCCTCAAGAGAGTATCGGAAGGGAGGTAATCTTTCCATACTGAACCCGTGTCTCTGAAACCACGAGGACAGTTGCGCATACCAGCATGATGTATCTCCCTTCATTGCTAATTGTCGAGAGGATTCGAGGGCCAATCTAGTATATCGGCAATTATTTGTATCCCATAAACCGTGTATAAAGGACACTGATCTGGTAAGAGCTTCAATTTCTATCGGAGGGGCAGCTAGTTCCGCTCGGGTAATCGCGTGTGGTACGGAGGCCTTGGCTCTAATCATTCGGGAAATCATAGATACCAAAGGTCTCTCCATTGACTTCCAATTATCCTGATCCACAGATGGTCCCCAAATCTGGACCCCATAAAGCATAGCCGAAGCCACCACAGTATCAAAGAGCCAAAGTTTTGTTCGTGGTTCCTGAAACTGCACTTGTGAACACATCCTCTCCAACCCTCCCAAGGCCGCAGAGGCTCTGGACAATCTAGCATCCGCTGCTTTCTTAAGAGTAAACTTCGGTCCTGTAAATACCACACCAAGGTATGTGTATGCATCTGTGTACTCTACTGTATCTTGGCCATGTATCTTGGCCATATGCAAATGTAGGTGCCAATCTCCTAACCCACTGCGGTGTGGTGTGAAACACCATAAATTTGGTTTTATCCAAATTTACCGACAGTCCGCTGTCTTCCGCGAATTTATGTAATGCATCTAACTGCCTCTGCATTCCATCTGGTGATTCTGCTATCAATACAATATCATCTGCATACAACAACGAAGGGATCCATGACCGTGCAAGTTGAGCACCTCTGTCACCCTCTCTATCAATGTAATCTGATACCTCATCTAGAGAGAGAGAGAGAGAGAGAGAGAGAGAGAGAGAGAGAGAGAGAGAGAGAGAGAGAGAGAGAGAGAGAGAGAGAGAGAGAGATTTGATTTGGTATTAACGTCCGAGGGGGGCCAGAAATGACCCATGGGACCTCAAAGTGATACATAGTCTCCCCTCACGGGGGTGTATGGTGTGGTGTGTGTTATTCTCTTTTTGTGTTCCTATGAGTGTCTATTGATGCTCAAGTATGCGGGTGAGGTATGTTCCGAGAGCTGTAGGGGAGGGGTCTGTCTTGGATAATAGGTCCGCAAAGGTAGAGCAACCGCTTAGAAGTGGTTGAAAATTAGCCCGGATGTGAGCGTATTCTGGGCATTCCAATGTCACATGTGCTTCATCTTCGGGAGCTTGCATTGTACATGATGTGCATATCCGTTTAGAAGCATCAATTTTCAGCCAGCCCTCTGTTTCTATTTTGAGCATATGTGACCTTGTGCGCATCAAAGAAATGACTCTTCGTGCCATGTGGGGCATGGGTGTTCGTATGAACCAACTTCCTGGGCAATGAACCAAATTTACCTTAGGCTTAAAATTCTCTTTTAACTTGAGCTATTGACTTCCTACGCGTAGATGAAGGGACTTGCTACGCGTAGGACCGCTGGGACGTGCTACGCGTAGGATTGCCGAGCACTTGCATAGAGTCTGCCCGCTTTTCTAGAATCTACCCTCCCTGTGCTGCTCAGAATCTGCACTCTCTACAGATTCCAGGACTGTAGCGCTAACCACCTTGCAGCCCTGCACCCCATGCATGAAGAGTGACACCTGCAGGCTGCAGCGCTAACCACCTTGCAGCCCTGCACCCCCTGCGCGAAGAGTGACACCTGCAGGACTGCAGCACGAGAGACTGTTGACCTTTGCAGCGCGAGAGACTGACGACCTAAAGGATGGTAGAGAGAGAGAGAGAGAGAGAGAGAGAGAGAGAGAGAGAGAGAGAGAGAGAGAGAGAGAGAGAGAGAGAGATGGAGTTCCGCACCGAGAAGCACTGGCCCCAAAGATTGGCGCCCTTTCGATATTTCTTATTAATTGAGATGCTTTGCAGAATGAGAGGCCCAAGGGCTCCTTTAAACTTACATGGGATGCCCAAAAGCATCAGGTTCAAAAGCACTAAACTCCAAAAGCATCTGCTACCAAAAGCTCACGCAAAACTGCCACGTCATCAGCCCAATGCAAATCGCGGAAATCCGTAGAGCCTGCCACGTGTCATTCCAGCGAATTATACGGGCATCCTCCTTAGAGTTCAAGTTTTTGGTCTTAGGGTTTTAGGCCCCATGGGTGGTGCTCGGAAGTTCTTCAAGTTGGTCAGTTCAATTTCTCTTGTTCACTCAGCCATTTCTTTTCCAATTAGTCATGCCACGTCATCACTTTGTGACAGCTGGAGTATCAATGTTGATTGCACCATATTGCAAACCCCTCTGTTAATTCCATCGCCCTCCACTCTCACCCTTCACCCTTAAGCTGCCCGCCCTTTGTACCTCTTATCCTTGCCTCTCTAGTCCCTCATGCTCCTCACTCAACCCTCTCTTGTGCTCTCTCCCACTTGCCCCTCGCCCTACTTGACCCCCTTTCCCACCTTGCCCGTAGTCCCCTCCTCTCAGCTCACTCAAGCACCTTGCCCATTCGTCCCCTCCTCTCGGCTCACTCCATTTGCTCGCCCACCTTGTCCTACCCCCTTGCCCACCTCACCCGCCTCGCTCCTGGTTCCCTCCTTTTGGTTCACTCAACCTACTTGCCCAGCTTGACCGCCTCGCCCTCCTCGCCATACTCGACCTATTGCCTTCGGCTGCTTTGACAAGCTCGCCCAACATCGCCCGCCTTCTCTTGCCACATCAATGCTTGTCATTGAGTTTGAGTCTAGAGTTGCACAACACTTGGCCCTGCACTATCTAGCCTCGACACCCCCTTATACTTGAGAAGCACAATCTGTGGTTTGGAGCCGAGTGCGCTGCCAAGGGTCTATAGTTCGAGTGTGGTGATCACACAAGAAAGGTTACAAATGAGCCTAGGGTCCTGTTTATAGGACTTCATAACTGCCCTAAGGGCCTGGTTCATATTGGTGAGACATGGCTTAGGCGCCCATCCTGATGTCTAGGGACGTAACACTCTTCCGTGTTGTATGTTTTAGGCTTTTTAGTCATGAGCAAAGCTTGTGGATATGATAAATTTGTTTAATTATTGGTTATAGGGTGGGTAAGAATATTAATTTTGGTAAGTGAATGTATATGGATATGACATTGTGTAATTTGTGGTTTTAGCTTGGCTAAAAGTATGACACCTTTCTTAGTCTTGGTATATGGAAGAGAACAAGGTCTTGAAAATGACTCTTGGCTCATATCGATTTGCGAGCATTCTTCATTATGGGAGCAATCTTTAGTGTAGAAGTGGAAAGAGGCGATCGATTTTTCACTTCGAGGTGATAGAAGCTTTTGCTCTTCCCTGTGAATAATGCATTCTTGTATCGTTAAGTTTGCAACCAATGTATTAGATTGCACTCATGTGGCACTGTGTCAATTACGATTTCATAGACTAATTTTCGCAAACTCATTTACAGTATTGCGTGGTGCTTTCGTTTCAGATGTGCGTTATATTTCAGGTGCTAAGCTAAAGATCTCTTGACAGATGGCTCTTTTGGAGCATGACAAAGAAACATTAGCAGCAGTGGTGGGGAACTCGGCCTCATTCCATGATAAGGATGGAGCAGATCAGCTGGTCTATCAATTGGTTAGGGTGGGTTTAAGTCTCGCTAACACTTGTAACTGTCAATGGTCTTATAAAGGGGAGGATCTCTTGAACTCCAGTTTTCTTTGTATATTTTAATTTGGGTTGGATGCATTGTGCATGTGTTTGCTTTAATGCTTGGGGAAGACAGTTCTTAGATTCATTTGTTCATCTTTCAGTTGCTTGTGTTTTAATTTACCATCGTCAAACATTTCTGGGATTTTTTTTTTTGTGAAAAACTTGTGGACAATCTATTGGCGCTCAAAAATTACATGAGCAGAGCATTTTGTGCAGGATTGTAAAGGCTTTCTGAAACTTTCTTTTACCGGATGACTATCAGGTTGAAGAGGATGGAACTGTTGTTCCTGCTTCTGAGGATGAAGTGATAGAGATGGAGTCGTACTTGGAAGAAGAACCAGCGGTAGAGGTTTCCACTCCAGGAGCACAGTTGGAAGTTGCAGATGAGGAAGCAGCAGTGTGTGAGCAAGGGGACAGCATTCTTTCAAAAGAAAATGCCATGGGTAAGTTATAAACCAAACATTTTTATAAGCTTCTCTAAAGAAATGCTCCAATGCGATAAGCTAGATTGCTTTCAGGATGGTCAATATTTGATTTCAAGAGTTTAGAAATTTCTCTTCACTTGAGTATCTCTTGCACAGTGGTAAGGAGAGGTGAATACAGAGGAGGTTTTAATGAGCAATTAGGAGTGATTGGCTTGACTAATGACACTTGCACAAATTGTCTCATACTATGCTAAGTATGAGAAACACACAAACTTGATGATTTTAATCATATTGTGTCAAGCCAAGTGTGAAATCAAATTTTTTTCCTTCATGGTGGGCCAGAGATGGTTTAGAAAGCTGGTTCTAAGGAAAAGGCCTCTAGCTAAAGGTGCAACACTCGAGGTCATTCTGCCAAGTCACCCTCTCTATCCGTTTTGCATCCATAGCGAAGAATTCTTAGCTTGACTAGGTATTGAGGAATCACTTTTGGTCTTACCTTACTTTCTTTGTTTGTGCTAGAATCTGCTCAGATTGTAGAAACCTCATCCAAGTCCTCTACTCTTAGACTATTCTACATCTTCTTGCTGTTCCTGCACATCTCCCACATATTGCCTAAGGAAATTCATAGGGGAAGCATTGTGGACCCATTAACTCAAACCACGTGATTTATTGGCTCCAAGTCCAGAAAAGAACCATAATACTTCATGTGGAGCTTTACATACAAATGCTCTCTACCCTTTTTTTTCTTCCCCAATGTTGCCTTCTCAAATATCAAAGAAATTCAACGTTCTTGCTTAAACTAGAGGCGCCATCGATGTTTGACCTCCTTTCTTCTGCTTATCCTAAGCCTTTCGAAGAGCTTTCTTTACTTTCTCATAGGCACGTTCAAGCTTTTCACAAGCTTGAATGTGCCTATGAGGGAGTCATGTACTCCATTCGATAGGCGGGAGCTTCCACCTCCCTTCTACAGCTCGAAGGGTGCCTTTCCAATTTGATTGTGCAGAGTTTTGTTGGCAAATATTGCTCCCCATTGACTTGGATTATATGGCACATAAGTCTTCAAGATTCCACGATAGTTTAGATACCATTATTCCTTGTGCGAATCCTCAGAAATTTACAGATGAATCCATAGTATTGCTCCCTCAAGGTTGTGTACACTGCAGGGATGAGAAGGGGCTGAAGTATGTCAAAGTCTCACCTCCTGTCCGGAGCAGATTAGGGAGTGAGGTTTGTTATGTTGTATGATTACCTAGGCACAGTTAAGAAGAGAGGAGACTTGGGGGTGGACATATTTTTCCTTCCCTGCATTAACTGTATCATCAGGAATATAGTATGTCTTCCTGTGGAGGTGAACATGTAGAGGTGAGAAGGAGAAGAGGAGGAGATATTTTTACGTTGTATGAGAGGTACTTGATGTAGATCTGGAATATCTGTATGTATTGTATTGGCTTCAGCAGTTTCTGAATTAAAGAAAAGTCATTATTTGGTTTGATCGTTTTTGTGTCAGTAGAGGTCAAAGTGATGAGCACTCTTAACTTGTCCAAGATATGCGCTGTGTATTTATGAAGTTGCCATACCGGGTATCAAATTCATCCTGCCAAGTGACCGCAAGAAACTTATCTGAAGTTTGACGCGAGTTTCTTCCCGTTTTTGGCATTCATGCTTTTAAAGATTTGGAGAACTGTTTTCATTGTCTTTGCTGGTTCATTTGTCTTTAGAGTTAAAGTGTGTGGCATCCTTTTTTATGACTATGTGAAATATTGGCCAACGTTTTCAGCTGCATCTTCATGTACTGGCCTGTCTCATTGAGTTGATGGTTTATTTTGAGCTCTTTCTCAGCCTTATTTAAGCTTATTGCGATTTTCTGTTAGATAGTATATCTCACTTTTGGTGCTAACAACACTGAAGTGGGCTACAGTATTTTGATTACATGAGCACCCTCCTTTGTATGATTAGGACTGCAAAACTTGGACATCATTGACGCTGAAAGGAAGAGAATACTTGCCCAACTAGCAGTAAGTAAATCACTTTCCATATCTGTCCAATGTTTATTTTTTTGGCTATCTTTTAGATACTTAAGCGAGTCAATTGTTTTTCTGTAGTTTCTTGATGCATTATTGCAAAAGCTGAAAAGTGAAGAGCAGGAAAGAGTCTCCATGGAAGCAACGGAGCACATTGCCAGTTACTCCAAAGCGACCAGAACACGTAGCGTCTCAAGACAGGGAACTTTAACATCTATGGAGAGATGGGACAGTAAGTCAGAGACAAACAACATTTCATCTGGTGTCTCTAACGATTTTGGCCAGAAGCAGGTTTCAGTGATGCAAGAAAATCCTGGGGCCAGCAAATTCAAGTCAAGAGAGCTTGAAAGCCCTTCAAGCACAAGTAAGCATAATTGGACAAGCACATCAAATGAGAGTTTATATAGGGAGAGCTCCATACAAGCAGGCTTGACAGAGGATAAGATAGAGGCATCAAGGGACTCAGATGGCGATGTCAAGGGAAATAGTGGCTTAGATAAACTTTCCATTAGGGAGCTGCATGAAGCTTTTCGAACCACTTTCGGTCGGGAAACTTCTGTCAAAGATAAACAATGGTTGATACGAAGAATATCACTGGGTTTGGGTGGCTCACTTGAGGTATCAAGTGCTGAAGATGGTGTAGATGAAAGCTCTATGTTGCAGATTGCAGAGGATGTGCAGGATCATGATAAACTAAGGCAAGCAGTAGATATAGTGGAACCAGATGGAGTGCCTCCTGGTTCAGAGTCTTCCGACCATAACAACCCGGCTGTTGAAATGATGCCTGAAGCAGCAGTCTCTGGGTCTTATCTGTGCCTTGATTCTTTTGGTTATAGACACCAATCTCCCTGGGTGCCAGCTCGACCGACCACTGGGAGGGAGCCAGAATCTCTTGCAAAGAGGGACAACATGCAGGACTGCAAGGAGGAAGGAAAGAGGAAACGCAAGCCAACGAAAAGGTACATAGAAGAACTTACGGCAAATGACTGGAGGGAAGTTAATGGCAAGGCTAGTGGCACAAAAGATGAGAAGGAAAACTCATTTATCACCACTAAATTGTACCATAAAGAGAATAGTGCACCAGGGATCTCAAAGGTCAGGTTCAGAACGGGTCATCGAAAAGGGCGCCATCGGTCTAACAAGAGTGGCAACAAGTGTTTGGTATATGTCTGTTTTTTGGTCTCATCTGAATGGCCCTTTCAGAATATTTTTAGCAGCTTCACCATTTAGGTTCCACTGATTTGAAGACTCTGGTGATGTGGAACAGATGTCCAGCTCATCCGAAAGGGCAGCAAAGTTGGTGCGAAAGGCCATCTCGTTACGTGCATCGCGAATATTAGAGAATGTGACTTTGGGTGAACCTAGAGCTAAAATAAAAGCACTTCCCAGTGATATATCGGTAACATTCTGAGCTCTTAAAAGTGTAGCCCTTAGCTGTTAAAATATACCCCACCACACATTAAATCTTTCTAAAGCCATTGTTGGATGTCAGGCTGCACATGCACGTGTTAAAATTTGTGGATCCTTATTACTAACTTTAGAGTCTAGACCGCAGCATCCCATGATACTTTGGAGTCTAGACGGCAGTATCCCATGATACTTAAAAGATGCTAGAAACGCAAAGTCTAGCTATCTGTTCTTTTATAATCCAGTGATGCTTGAACATGTTAAGACACGAAAATTCTAGCTAGGTCGGTAGTGTTTGTTTGTGTTGTTGTTGTATGGAGTGTGAAATGTAGGATTAAGTCTTTGTGCTGTCTTATCGTTGTTGTGATTGTTTAAAGTTAAGTACTTGTTTCAAAGTTTCAGTCCAGGAAGCTTCTCTCACTCATGTTGCCTTTTTTTCTAAAAATATTTTCATGTAAATATTGGTTTGTTTTCATCTATTTTTTGTTTAAAACAAATAAGGTTTAGTTTTTCTTCTTTACCTGTTTTCTTGTGCGCCTTGCTTTTGTGTCTGATGTAAGTGTTTTAGCCTCTCTTATAGTCCTAAGTTAAGCCTTTTCTAGACCTTCTGAAGGTATATATCTTCTTCTTGACTGGATTCTGGAATGAAGTCTGCATGTTTATTGAACTATCCATGATAGTTCATATATCGTCATTCCGTGTACGAGTCCTCTGAAGCTTGAATATAAAATCCATGGTATTGGTCTCTGAAGGTCCTGTAGGGATTGGAAGGGGGAACTTGAAGTAGACCAGATGTCTTGTGACAGTCAGCTTCCACATCCTTCGCAAAGAAGGTGCATACAAACAAGATTCCACAGCCTTGATAATTGCATCAATGCCCTCGTGCCCTTCATAAGTGAAGAATGGCTTTCTGTAAGCACCTTCTTGCTTAAAGCAGGAGTCACATGGAGCTTTCCTCGCCTCCTTGTAAGTCCCTCTTCAGAAGACATGCTGCAAAGAGTCAAGTGGACCAACAAAATCTCATTAATGGCATTATGATTCATATCTTATCCAACTCATGATGAAACACTTATGGCACAGCTACAGCATGTAGTTCCTGGAGAAAGCAGGTGATGCCACATTCCTCTCGCCATCCACGCGAACAATCTGGAAGTGAACATGCATTTGAATTGCCAAGACATGTGTTTCTCACTAAGGTTGGGCTGAGTCAAAATGTATCTCAAAACACTAATGATCTATCTGCGTTGTGAAATCTGCTTGAAGAAGATAGTGCTTTTTTGATACTAATGCATGGAGCAACTCCTCTTGTAGATCATATACAACACCTTGGTCCTCTTAAGCATCTGACTGTCATAGGCAATCAGATGCCCAAAACTCAGAGAGACTGGATGATTTCCTGAAAGTTGTCTTGGGTACGTCTGCTGCCTGGAGTTGGGTTTGATGGTATCACTCTCAAGTCAATCTTGCTAAAGGAAGCGAAACCAAGTAGACGATCCCCGATGTCAATCCTTGGAATTGGAAATTTGCTGGTGACTTCTTGCTGAGTGCTTTGTAGTCAATGCACATTTGCCAAGATCTATCCTTCTTCTGTACAAGAAGGCAGAAGGTACACACTAATAAAAGTCTATGAGTACATAATGTTCCCCCTAGGCTCATATATATAGGCACTTGGCCTCTTGCTTTTACAATGGGCTGAAAGCCCCCAATACCATCTGCTAACAAAAGCTGGTGTCCTCCAAAGCCCAAAAAGTCAACGCTTTTAAAGCTGTCACCAAAAACCTCACGCACAGCTGCCACATCATCAGCCCGCGATCTTTGGTGCAAATCCCATAGTGAATCACAGGTCTGTACAGTCAAGTTTGGCTCCTCCTTTCCAGTGTGGTTCTGTCTTGGCTTATTCTCTTCCACCTCAGGTCCTCCATTTGTGACATACAACCCCCCTCCTTCCCTTTCCTCTCCCGCTTTCCCTTGAGAAATGTAATCGCCCCTGATTACACCAGCAAAAAGAAAGTCAATTCTTGGCAGACAGTGACTTTGACTAGACATGCCAATGACCATTCCCTCGGAATAGTACATTCTTTAAGCATGCATTGACACAAATTCCAGCTCTACATATTTCATACTGGACATTTAGATCCTAGTCTCTAGTCATTCAAGGCAGGATATGTACAACGTATGGATCCATTCATACCGTATGGCTGTACGGTATGTGGGTTAGTACGTATGGATTGTACCGTACATGAATATGTTAAAGAAATATCATACATGTATTTGGCCATTAATTAGTCTTGAAAGCTGAGAAAAGCAAAATATTCTACCAACTATGAGTTATTGCCTACTCACAAATAATATTGACAACTAGGGAAGGTCTTATAGAACAGACACAAGAGTTCTATACTTACGAGACTGGAATTTTAGAAGAGACGTCAGAGATTTGTGTCATTTGACCCTTGAGTATAACTTCATATGAAGAACTGTGTGTTGATTTGTGATCTTGTATGTTTATGAACATATTACAAATATCCTGTTTTGTAAGTGAGGTTTTCTTACAAATAATGGTAAGAAGTTTTACGTAGCTCAAAACTCTTTACAGTTCAGAATTACGTGCCTTACGTTCCGAACATGTCCCAAACACACATACCTTTCCACCTTGTAGTCATGTCATCCTTTTTAGATCTCTTGATAGCTGATACACCAAAATGTTTGATGTTTACTGAAGCAGTGTTCTTTGTACTCACCTTACTTCAGCCCATTTCATGAAATAGGTTGTGGCTATGATGATATATTGGCATCTTGTGCCTTTGACTGGTGGGAACAATCCAACAAAACATAGCCCTCGTTTAGCAAATGGTCTTGTGCTTATGGTTGGATTTATCATATATGGTTGGAACTCGTAGTCCTTGGTATGTATCACATCTTTTAACAAACTAATCTGCATCCATGAGAAGAGTAAGCTACCGGAGTAGGTTATTACTATTATAGTCGTGCGGCCTAAAAGGGTCCTACTCCTATGCTCACATAGGCATAAGAGAGCTACCTCTAAATACTCAATTCAAGCACACACAATGTGGGATTTTCTACTCATCTCATCCTTTTGGAACTATTGATCCACCAGGTTCACTATCCATCTAGTTATCTCATGCAAGCCATAACTTTTGGTGCACACTGGAATTTGAAGTTTCCAGATATAATACTTCACAAATACAGTACATTCACATGCAAACATGAATACATAAAGTCCATCTGCTTAGAGCACCCGTCAGGCTGTACTGAGAAAATCTTTACAACACTGCTGCAGCGGGTCCATCTTCTCAAAAGTGTCATGTGCACATCCAACCCTATGTGCATGTGATAAGCTAACTCCTACTTCTAGGGTTTTTTTTTTCCCCCCGAGAAAAAGATCCTTCTATTAGTTAATGAAACTGCCCATAGGGCTACAACCACCTCTTCAAGAGAGGGCTACAACAACCATGATGGGGAGACTCTCCCAATGAAAAACCAGCATATGTACAATGGGGCTAAATCAAGAAATGGGGGGAGGGAAAAGCCACACAGGTGGTCGGTAGTGCCATCGAAGTACACCGTGGACCATGGTGTAGAAAGGCCCAGGACGCCATAGTCCAAGGAAAGCCTCTCTGCGCTCCCGCATGCGGTCGGAGCTGCCCTGTAGTCTCTCGAGCTGTCCTCTGAGAGTGTGGATCAGCTCTAGCCAAAGATTGCAAACACTCTCTCCTGGTGGCACAAGGCGAGCCTCAAAGATGCGGAAGCAACAGGCCCACCAGATGTTAGGCCACTGATGAGCTCCCAACACTCCTCTCTCTCACTGCACCACTCCTGTGGAGTAAGCTCTGTGCCATGTGGCAGGCTGGAGCGTAGGTCGCCCCTCCTGCATCACTATCATCCTGCTGGTGGAAGATAGCTCAAATTGAAGTGCCGGGCCCGTGAGGGTGGACCAAGCCGCTGCTCCCCAAGTGTACTGTCGAGCCGTGGAAAGAGCAGGCATCAGCTGAAGACACCCGTTGTGCCAAAGGACAGTCTTAAAGACAGTGACGCTGACTCTCAACAAGATGGTCACAAGCTGCACATGCGGCCGAGAGACCACTATGCACTAGCCAGCTCCCAACTGTTGTAGCTCTGTGTGCGACCAGCCACTGAAACAAGGTGACTCGCCTCGGCTGTCTGGAGTCCCAGAACCTCTTCCAGAAGGATGCCAAGAACTCAGCTGTGAGACCCTCCTCCTGCCAATGAGGTGCTGCAGCGCAGCGGGCCTCTCTCTGTGTTGCTAGTATGTGACGTCGCAGTCGAAGAGTGTACTGAAAGAACGGGACACCTGGGTGGTCTGCAGAAGAGAAAGAGTCCCTCCAAAGACACTCTCTAGGATCCCACTGTACTCCTGCCAGTGGACAGCACTCCCAAGCCCACAGTCTCCAGTGTCCAGTCTCAAGAGCTGCTGGGTCAGGATCGATGACACAAGTCCTCCCACAGATGCCCACCACTCGGATCCTTTGAAAACAGCACTCTACCTGTTGCAGGGCCTCTACTGCAACTCGCTGTAAGCGTCCCTCACCCTGTAGCTCGAAGAAAAGGGATGGAACAGTCTCTGAGCAGGCCCGGACTGAGATGAGAACCTCGAGTCGTGTGAAGGCTCCCATCCACCTGGGTGCTACTGGCTCGAGAGGTGTGAGCCACTCAGCTGGAACTGCCTCTGAGATGTCCTGGCACATGCTCTGCACCCCTCTCATGCCCTGTAGCTGGAAACCCTGCACCTCCTCTGACAAGCCTGAAAACTCTAACCAGTCACCTAGAGAGCGCGCTAGACCCGCTGCCATGGGACCCCAGGAAACATGAGGCAGATTACCAACCAAGTGGGCTCTCTGAGTGCTAACCATGGTGTTCCAAACAAGGGACTGTCGTAGGCGCTCCTCTGTGCAAGTAGGCTGTCGTTGCTCCAGGCCTCGCGGCAAGTGCTCCCAAGATCGAAGCAAACTCACAGCGAAGTGGTCCTCCAATCTCCTGCTCAAACCAACTCTGCGCATCTCTGTGAAGATCCATCTGGTTGAAGGTCGCCAGGGGCCTCCAGCTTGAGGCACCCTAGCACGAAGCCGCTGTAGCAAGAACTCCTTCCAGGGCTCCTCACCTGGAAGAAGTCCTCTGACTATGAACTTCCCAAGAAGGGCTCTGCTTTGCTGTGCTGGGTCAACAATGGGTAAGTAAGCTACCATGTTAACTTTGGAAGAATATATATAAAACCCTAAAGAAAACCTCCTTCCCAATTTTCTTCTCGAGAAGTGATGTACCACATAGTCGCCAACAACAGCTGGTTGGCCACTACTACTCTGCCAGCCAAAGAAAGTCGTGCTGAGCTCCAGTGTAACAACTTCCTCCTGATAGACAAGAGGAGGGGAGCAATCTGCTGCTCGGGAGACAAGTCCAAACCAACCTGACAGCTCAAGTACCGAACTGCAGTTCCTGGGGGAATCCACCTAAAACCCTCTCCTGGCATCCAATCGGGCACAGGAGCACTACCAACCGAGAAAGCCACTGTCTTTCTCCAGTTGATCAGTGCGCCAGATGCACAACAGAAGGTCTCCAGAGCTTGCTCATACTTGTGAAGGTTGGCCTCCTGGCCATCTAAGTACAAGGCTGAGTCGTCAGCAAACTCAGCGTCCAGTAGCTCATCTCCCCGAATAGGGAGTGCTAAGCCCCGTAGATCAACCTGCTGCGACATCAAAAACCTGCTCATCGCCTCCGCATAGAACAAAAAGAGGAAGGGGGCAAGAGGACAGCCTTGTCGGACCGAACGTGTGAGCATGAAGTGATCACCTCTACCTCTTGCCAAAAGTACCTGACTGTGAGCTTGTCTGTACACAGCTGACACCCCTCTGATCCAAGGATCTGAGAAGCCCAACCTGCGTAGAGTGCCCTCTAGAAAGTCCCAATCAACTCTGTCATATGCCTTCTCAAAATCGAGAAGAAGAATCACCAGGTCCTCACCACGGAGCCGCGCTAGGGCAGAAACCTCCCAAAAAGTAAAGATGTTGTCAAGGATACTGCGTTCCTTGACAAAACCTGTCTGAGTCCCATGTATAAGGCTCTCTAGAAGTGGCTGGATCCTCAAACTCAAAGCCTTGGCAAGAATTTTGTAGGTTGAGTTGAGGATGGTGATGGGGCGCCACTGTCGAATCTCATCCAAGGAGCCACCCTCCTTGGGAATGAGGTAGATCAAGCCCTCACTCATGCTGTCAGGCATCACTCCTGTGTGCAAGATGTACTGAAAAGCACTACAGAGATCTGGGCCAAGCAAGTCCCAATACTCCAAGAAAAAATTGGGAGTCAACCCATCCTCACCTGGATAGCTACCACTGGGGAGGGCAGTAAGAGCCGTGTGCAGCTCCTCAAGCTGAAGTGGCAGCACAAGCCTCTGATGCATCCCCTCAGTCACAAGGCAAGACATCTATGCCTACACCTGCTCCCTGCATGCATCCTGACGCTCTGATTGAGGCTTTGCAGACAGTAACTCACGGTAAAAGTCAGTAGCAATTGCACGCATATCCTCGGGCTCAGAAGCAACTGACCCGTTGGGCCTCCTCAACTGACTGACCTTGTCATGCAAACGCTGAGGTCCCACTGCCTCGAAGAAAGCACCAGTCACTCTGTCGCCCACCTGTGTCCACTGAGATGCCTGTCGATGGAAAGCGAACTCATGTCGCCGCTCCTCTTTGCTAACAAGCTCCTGGCGAGCCTGCTGTAGCTGCTCCTCCAACCAAGGACTGTCTGGATGCTGCTCCTGCATCCTCTGCAACGAAGCAATGCCCCGTCTGAGACGCTGCTCCTCCTCTCTCGCTGCAGCCCGGCGAGCCAAAGACTTTTGGAGAAAGAAAAGACTAATTTGAGAGGCCACTATGTCAGCAGGAGAATCCTGCCTGTCCAAGCTCTTTGTCCAGAGAGCCTCTACTCGCTCTCTGAGTGCAGAGTCCAGCAAGACCCTCTCTGGGATGCGAAGCATCGTGCTCCCTTTCCTCTGCCTGTCTGCCACTGTGAGGATCACTGGTGCATGGTCCAAGAAGGAAGTTCTTGCCAGAATGCCAATTGTCCCTCCCAAGTCACTGAAATGGTCAGTGTAGAAGCGATCTATCCGCGATAGATTCACTCCTTCCACTCTGCGGTCCCGATTGAGAGAAGGCAAGGCTGTCTCGGGGCCTCACAAAACTAGAGTGCTGCCATACATCCAAGACCCTCATAGTCATACAAAACCTCTCCCAAGCTGCCAGCTCAACTCCATGCACAATAGCATGGCTACCACCAATCCTGTCAGAAGGGTCCTCCAACATGTTGAAGTCCCCCTCATGCACCAGTGTTCTGCCTGCGGCAGAGACTCAACTATTTGTGACCAAAACTCTGCTCGAGCACTCGCCACATTGGACGCATATGTTCAGGAAACCCACAAGGCAACCCTGAACCGGCATAGTAATCCACTGAGCCCTGCCTGGCACGATAATCCCTTTGCCCACAATGGCTTGCTGCAAAGAATCCGCAATAGTCATACATACCCTACCCTGGATGCCTCCAGGTCCAAAATCAGCTGACCAAAAAGTATCATATCGTCCACGTAAGAGCTGACCACGTCTAATGCGGCTCTCACACAAATGGTGCTCCTGAAGCATAAGGAGATCAATCTCTCCTCCCACAAGGCAGAGCTGAAGCTCCTGACGCAGTCGGGCCCGTTGACGTTGAAACTGGGGCCCACCAAGTCCCTGCACATTCCATGAGACGATCCTCATGGGGAGCGAGAGAGAACAGATGCTGCCGCAACAACTAAACGTGCTATCTTCCAGGCTGGCTTGGATGGGGAGTAATCCGCATCCGAGCGTCCTCTAGATAGGCGTGACTACAACGAGTGCCTGGCCGAAGCCCAAGTAGAGCGAGCCGTCCGTAAAGCAACCTCCTCTGTCCAGGAGTCCTCATGAATGTGTACATAGCATGGCAAGCACTGCGTATCGGCAAAGAAGTAGACCACAATGTGTCTACATCCTGTTGTATTTGGAGGAGTCACTGCAAACTTGGCCAGTGGCCGCAAAGTCTGAAGCATGTCTGTAACTCCTAGTTCTCCCATGCAATGAGAGAACTCTAGGACCTGTGTGTGTAACCACCCCAACACTGAGTCGAGAGTCCACTTTGTCTGGTCCTTGCCGCAAAGGGGGAACGAGAAGCCAACCGCTGAGTCCCAAGATTTTACTGTGGGTTTCCGGGCAACGTGAAAAGGAGGCCTAGAATATTAAGTGCGGGCGAGCACGGCCAAAAGTAGCAGGTTTCGTGCGCAACCGTAAACGATACATCTAAAGTGATTTCCAGGTGGAAATATGAGGTTCAATATGTAATTTGAACCCAAGGGGATCTTTCCACAATTTTAGGGATTTTTCCCAGCTCGTTTGGGCTATTTACGGGCCAAAAGGGGCATTTTTGGGCTATAAATGGCCAAAAATGGCTCAAAAACGGTTAAAAAGGGCTCAAATGCCACATCACTCACGGTGCCGTGACTACTAGAGCTAGAGGAACATTTTTGAAGAGGGGGATCAACACTCTGAGCTTCTCTGTGAAGGGATACAAAAGCTCCTTCCATGGTGTGCTAATGTAGTCGTGCACTGTTCCAACCCCGTGTGTGAGCATGTTTAGGGTTTCTTCTCTTTAAAAAGGTGTGGAAGGATAAGCCTCAATCTTCCATAAAATGGCCTCGACGAAGAATTGAAGGCGGATGAAAGTGTTTTTGAAAGTGCAAACAGACATTGCACCTGTGCAATTGGGAGCGTGGCTACACCAAATCATCACACACACAAGAGTTTTGAGTTGATCTTGGTTCTTTTTTGGAGTACAGCTTTCATGATTGTAGTTCTGTTCATTTTTGGCATGTCTTTTGCTTCAAATCTTCTGCACTCGCTTGACGAACTCTTATAGTCAGGGCCCGACGCTTTCCTAGCCGCACTGTGCACTTCTAGATACCGAGTCTCAAACTTGACTTGGTAGTAGCCGCGCTCGAGAATCTGTACATCAATGATCTTTCCCACCTCTGAAAGAAGGCGGGTTCGAAGGAGGTCGCGCACCTCGCCTCTACTCCGTTGGGTGCCAATAATTTTGCAGATGACAGAGTTGGTTTGAGGCTCGACACCTTTGCTGCAAGGCTGTCACAAAGTGATGATGTGGCATGCCCGACTGGAAGAGAAATGGCCAAGTGGACAAGAGGAGCTGAACCCAGAAGATGGGGCTTGGGCCTACCGACTTAAAGAACTGATGAAGCACTGGCCAAGGGGCCTAAAACCCTAAAATTCCCAAAGCTTGACCATTGTAGTTGATTTCCATAAACTGCGCTAACATGTTGACGTGGCCACTTGTATGGATGCTGACGTGTCAATCAATGTACGGAATTTTCGTGAATTGTGCAGGCTGTGCCACGTGGTAGGCTGTACGGATTTCCGCGATTTGCACTTGTAGATTTTGGAGTTCTAGCGCTAGCTTTTGAGAGGAGATGCTTTTGGGGTTTGGTGCTTTTGGGGCTCTACTTTTGGGCAATCCTTGTAGTGTTTATAAGAGCCCCTGGGGCCTCACTCGCAAGGACCTGGACATAGAATCCGAGAGCAGAGGACCCTCGGGAGTTGTACTTTGCTGTGAGCAATAATAAAGAAATACCGAAAGGGGCGCCAGTCTTTGGAGCAAGTGCATCTGCGCGTGAAACTCCGCGGTGCCGTGTCGACTCTCTCTCTCTCTCTCTCTCTCTCTCTCTCTCTCTCTCTCAAAGTTCAATGATTTTGCAGTTTCTGTTCGTGTGTTGGTATTGATTTCTCGTTTGGAGTGTCCAAACCTGTAACAAAGGCTCGCTTGCTCCGTCAACGAGAGAGAAAGTTGGATGGTAGGCTTTGTGGGGTTCGGAGAGGGGGATGCTTCTGGGTGAATGTATGGCATCATGCCATCGTGAATGAATCGTGTCAAGTGGGTGATTTGTACTTTGCATACTGTGGATCTTTGGAGTACTTCATCGGCTCCTTACACGTTTCAACCTGTAATTGACACTGAAACTCAATCTTGTCGAATTCGCTTGGCGGGACCAGGCTAGGCTCTTCCCTTAATTCCTCGGAGGGAGACCTGTCCCCATCAAAATTCCCGTTGGTATTTGCTGATCTCCCACGGGGGTTGGGGTTAATTTCATCATCCCGAAGTCGAGTAGTCGGTGGAACTCTCTTCTCGCTGGATCCATTGGGGGAACCCAAGTGTGCTGCGGGAAAAGGGTTCGGATTCCTCCGTAGAAAAAGAATCGTCTGGGCTCTAATACTATTGTAATAGACTTGGGCACTCGAAGCCAAATATATACAGCAACACACGTGAGAAAACTGCACACGAGTGAACAAAACTTGAATAGAGGGAGAGAGAGAATGGAGAGTCAACACGATACGGCGAGTTTTGTGCCAGATAGACTGGCCTCAAAGAATAGCACCCCTTCCGATATTTCTTTATTATTGTTTCACAAAGGTACAATGTCCGATGGGCATAAGCCATAAAGAACCCAAGACAACACATGGGTTCTTTCAGAGAAGCTGATAGAGATAACACCTCTCTGGGGGGAGGCGAAGAAAATTTGAAACCGAGTGCGGGAACTAAAGAAAAAAATGAAGAATTGGGCAAATTTTTGGCGGGGAAGTTTGGCAGAGCAGAGTACAAATGTCAATTGCAGGTTGACACATGTGTGAAAAGATTGATGAAGTACTCTAGCGACCCGAAATTTGTGAAAAACCTAAAGAATTACATGATGGATGAGATTTACTTGAGATTGTGTGAGACCATTGATTCTCCTCTTAGGTTGGGAAGAAAGTTGAAGGATAGACGAGTGTAGATTAGGGAAAACTGTATTTGTAGAAAGAGGTGGACAAAGCTCTTTACAAGAAGATGAACCAGATAATAAAAGGCTTGAAGCACTCTCGGAAGAAGAGGAAATCGGTGGATTTTCCCGGTTATTTGGGTGGGAAGTTGACTTTCGAGGAGGCAAGCAAACTTAAGAAGCGTGCTCATTTCAAGGATTACTTAGATTTTTCTTCGTCTTCAGAGAATTCCAACAATTCGTCGTTCTCTAGTGCTAGTGAGGATGAGAAAAGGCGGAAGAAGCGGAGAAAAAAGCAAGAAAAGCAGATTTTTGAAAAAGTCTAGACGGCATGAGAGTTATAAGCAGTTCAAGGAGGAGAGCTCGTCCTCTTTTGACAATGAACAAATGAGCAAGAAGATCAAGGAGTTTAAGGGGGTCAGGCTGTGAGGTTTGAAACGTTTTCAGGCTACCAAGACACCCATTGAGCCCTTGAGTTTGTACAGCAGTTTGACGTCGCCTTCTCTGGAGGTTGGTTCACGGAACACTCCAAGGTACGAAGGGCGGCATCTTACTTGAAAGGAACTGCAGAGACATGGTGGTCTACTCTGTTGTTACGCAGAGAAGCACTTGCGATGTGGGTAAAATTCAAGAAAATTTTTACGTCAACTTGGTTATCAGATGAATATGAATGAGATGTCATCACGGCTTGGCATCATTTCAGAACGACCACGAAAGATACATTGTATGACTATTGCCAGAGGTTTTTGGATACTTATTTGCCAGTGTCTTTGTTTCGGAAGATTACTTTGAGGGACCAGATTGAGCGGTTTTGATGTGAATTGCCAAAAGAGATTCGAGAGTATTGTCTAGAACATAAGTCTGACTGTATTCAGAGACTTATGGGACATGCTAAGCAAGGATTTGGAATGCATTCCGGCTCATTGACTTATTCTATAGACATGATAGTATCCACCTCACAGGGCAAGAGTCTTCAAGTGAAAAGAATGAATCAAGGGAACCGAGTGACAGCTCATCACAGGATTCCAGAGCAGTAAGGGAATCAAATGGGTAGTGCATTCGAGGGTTCCAACAACCTAAGGGAACCAGATGCAAGTTTATAAGAGGATTCCAGACAAGAACAGGGATTGAATCGTAGTGCGTCTTAGGGTTCCGACGATTGAGACTGACGTGCCAATGGACAGGGGAGGCTAGTTACGCTTCCTTAGGTCCCAGGGCACAAGGAAAGAAAGGAAAGGGAATCAACTGGTAGATCATAAAATTCCACAAATCGAGATTGAGGTGCCAAGGACATGGAGGCCAGCAGGGCTACCAATAGGTCATAGGGCATGAGAAAAGAACAGTAAGGTAAGCTAGGTTCACTGGATAATTTGGTCAAGGGTACTTTTTGGCCCTCGATGCAAAGTGATGGAGGATCAGTAGGTTGAATCTGGTGTGGTGCGGATTACACAAGAGGGGAGCCACTCCACTTCCTTGTCACAGAATGCCTAGATTGAATAAAGCCACTAGTTTCTCTTCGAGATTTTAGGGTGCTGACGGGTTGACAATATTTTGCGGAATGACTTTATGAACTGTGTGCACTGAATTGGAAATTTCCTTGATTGAACTGAAAACATGTGCTTTTTCGTGTGTGTATTGTTAGAGACATGTAGAGAAACATGAAATGTTTGCAGCGTTTTGTTTGATAAATGATTTGAACTTAGTGCATCTACATCCGTTAAAGATCAATGAGGTCTGGCTGTGATCCCTAAGTGAATGAAGACTGAATGAGATTCCAGTGCATCAAGATGTCTATCTGGATGAGATGACTGGATATTGGTGTGAGTGCATCAAGAGTTTTGGAAGGATGAGATGGCTAGATTGAACGATTGAAAACATGGTGTTCGGGGTGAACTAAGTGTGTGATTTTGAGAAGTGCATGCTATGTGGATGTAGTGTCTTGTGAGGACAATCATGGGCATGGTTTGCTTGATTGAAATGTGAAATGAAAGATATGAATTTGATATTAACAAGATTTAGTAGATCAAGACATCTATGAAAAGATGAGCGTGGTCTGGATGTGATTGCTAAATGGATACAATGATCAGGATTTGTATGTGTGACCCTCGACAGAAATGTGATTGATCAGTGACTGATGTCTCTGTAGAAGTGCTGGATTGGTGGAGTATGGTGCATGAGTACATAGAGTCAGTGTCTACTGAAGAAAGCTTTTGTCCTTTGTCTGTTTTTGCAGGCATAATTGAGGGCGATTACAACTCTTTCAAGAGGGGGGAATGTCACAAAGTGATGACGTGGCATGCTCGATTGAAAGAGAAATGGCCGAGTGGACAAGAGGAACTGAACTCAAAAGATGGGCTGTGGGCCTACCGACTTAAAGAACTGATGGAGCACTGGCCGAGGGGCCTGAAACCCTACAATTCCCAAAGCTTGACCCTTGGAGCTGATTTTTGTAAAACGCATTGACATGCTGAGGTGGCCACTTGTACGGATGCTGACATGGTAGTCAATGTACGGAATTTCCGCAAATTGTGCAGGCTGTGCCACATGGTAGGTTGTACGGATTTTTGCGATTTGCCTTTGAGAGTAGATGCTTTTGGGGCGTTGCTTTTGGGCAACCCTTGTACTGTTTATAAGTGCCCCTAGGGCCCCACTCTGTAGAGGATCTGGACGTAGAGTCTGAGAGCAGAGGACCCTCGGGAGTTGTACTTTGCTGTGAGCAATAATAAAGAAATACCCAAAGAGGCGCCGGTCTTTGGGGCCATTGTGTCTGGGTGTGGAACTTCGCCGTGTTGTCTCTACTCTCTCTGTGTCTCAAAGTTTAGTCATTTTGCAGTTTCTGTTCGTGTTTGCTATTGACTTCTCGCTTGGAATGTCTAAGTTTGTAACAAAGGCTCACTTGCTCCGTCAGCGAGAGAGCAAGTCGGATGGTAGGCTGTGTGGGGTCGGGAGAGGGGAATGCTTTTGAGTCCCTCATTGATAAGCAGAGGCCTCCATGTGTGTCTGCTAATGCAAGAGGCGAAGATGAGAGTGAACCACTTGGTTCAAGCATTCCTTAGCCGAGAGGCACGAGCAAGCAGGAGGGACGGCAAAGGGAGAGGGGGGTGGGGGGAGGGGGGGTAGCGAGGGAGTGAGGAAGGGGTTGCGGCCGAAGGAGGGGACTGCAGGTGAGGGGGGGATGGTGGAGTGATAGTGAGGCTAGCGAGAGGCAGGATGTGCGACCGGGGGGGCAGGGATGCTCGAGGTAGGGAGGGGTGCCTAGGGAAGGGGCGCGAGGGGGCTTTCGGTGCTTCGTGTCCTTCTCCACTTCTGGTGCTTCCTGTCCTTCTTGCTAAAGTCAGAGGAAGAGGAGCTTTTTGAACTGTTGTATCATGAAGACAATGAACCGGGATCATCCTGAAAGTGAACACACTTCTTGGGTTTGCTTGCTTCCTCGAAAGAAGACTTTTGACGCAAATAGCGGGGATGGTCTGTTGATTGGCTCTTCTTCAGAGAAGTCTACTTAGTCTTCATGAGTTTATTGATCTTATTCTTGAGAGCATCGTCAAATTCTTATTGAGAGTATAGTTTTTGCGTATCTACACCTCCCTTCGCTTTCTGCTTCAAGGCCGATGTGAGAGGTGAATGTATGGCAGCATGCCATCGTGAATGAACCTTGTCAAGTGGGTGATTCTTTAGGTACTTTGCATATTGTGGATCCTTGGTGTACTTGATCAACTGCTTACACGTGTCAACTTGCAATTGACGTTGAAACTCAATCTTGTCGAATTTGCTTGGCGGGAATGGGCCATGCTCTTCCCTCAATTCCTCGGAGGGAGGCTTATCCCCGTCAGAAGTCGCATTGGTATCTACTGATCCCCCACTAGGGTTGGGGTTGACTTCATCATCCCGAACTCAAGTAGTCGGTGGAACAGCTCTCGTCTCACTGGATCCATTGGGGGAACCCATGTGTGCTACGGGAAAAGGGATGGGACCCTCCGCTTCTGGTGCTTCCTGTCCTTCTCGCTAAAGTCAGAGGAAGAGGAGCTTTCTAAACTGTTGTATGATGAAGACAATGAATTGGGATTATCCTGAAAGTGAACACACTTCTTGGGTTTGCTTCCTTCCTCGAAAGAAGACTTTTGATGCAAATAGTGGGGATAGTCTGCTGATTGGCTCTTCTTTTGAGAAGTCTACTTAGTCTTCATGAGTTTATTGATCTTATTCTTGAGAGCATCGTCAAATTCTTATTGCGAGTATAGTTTTTGCTTATCTGCACCTCCCTTCGCTTTCTGCTTCAAGGCCGATATGAGGTGAATGTATGGCAGCATGCCATCGTGAATGAACCTTGTCAAGTGGGTGATTCTTCAGGTACTTTGCATATTATGGATCCTTGGTGTACTTGATCAACTGTTTGCACGTGTCAACTTGCAATTGACGCTGAAACTCAATCTTGTCGAATTTTCTTGGCGGGAATGGGCCATGCTCTTCCCTCAATTCCTCGGAGGGAGGCCTATCCCCTTCAGAAGTCGCATTGGTATCTACTGATCCCCCACTAGGGTTGGGGTTGACTTCATCATCCCGAACTCGAGTAGTCGGTGGAGCAGCTCTCTTCTCACTGGATCCATTGGGGGAACCCATGTGTGCTGCAGGAAAAGGGATGGGACCCTCCGTAGAAGAAGAATCTTGAAACTGACCCGTAGGGCGGTTGGCTTTGGCTTTCACTCAAAATTCTGTACTTTAGACACACACAGAGAACACTTTAGAAAGGTAACCTGCGACGGGAATTAACACTAAAGCACACACACGGCTCGGAAGCTAGAATGCTCGGAGCATACGCCGACAACCTGTAGGCCCAAAAATTGGCGCCCCTTTCGGTATTTCTTTATTCTTTAAGAGGGTAATTACAAAGAAGAGTCCTGGGAATTCTTTACCTCTATCCAACTAGATACCACATGTTCAGCAGCATAACAACCTCAAAACTTTCCCGAAACCAATTCCCCTGCTAGAACTCACTTCGATTGGCATAAATCCTCAGATTCCTGCCCAAAAGCAGTAAATTCAGCACGCTGTATTTATTGGTTTTTCATCCGTTTTCAGCCCTAAACAGCCCCCGAACTAATAGTGGGGCACAGTTCCCAATGATTCTGGCATCATGGCGGCTGGAAAACAATCCCAAAACAGTGCGTACACATCGCTGAAAACACACCTGTTTGGTGAGGTTATGACCCTCACCGGCAGGGCTGTCCTCGTACGGCATATTGAACGACTCGTACGTATCGTACCGTACCGTACGAATCGTACATTCCGTACCTTTTTTTTTTTTTGGGCGGTGATTTGTTGGGTGGGATCGTTTCGACTGCATTTGACCAAGAGCCCAATGATTGCATTGGCTCAAACAACCATGACCAATGGGCGACGAGGCTCGGGTAGTCGATCTACTATGGCCGCCAACACTTGGGAGATCATGATTCTTCTTTTTTCGGACATTACCGTTTCCAATGTCCATGGATAGATCTTTTATGTTCTAACTTGTAAGACTTAACTTGCAAGTACTTAGTACTAAGTACTAAGATCTATGTCATGACTCATATGATCTATCATGTTTTAACTTGTTTAGTCTCTCTCGTAGTGTGTAAGACGTACGATTTTTTTTTGCATCGTACGTTACGTCAATGTACGTCTAATTTTTTTTAGTTCGATTAGTAACGCAAGTCTTCTTACGTGTACCCGTCGTACGTGACCGTACGTGTCAACCGTGCTCATTGGTGCGTGCTTTGGAGTAGCAATTAGCTACTCCTGTTCCTGCTCAAGGAGGCTCTTGCCTCGGGCACAAAAGCATGAAACAACACAGCTCTACATTAGTCAAATAAAGAGCCTTCTTGTGGGGCATCAGATAACCGCACGTGTGGGAGAGAGAGTAGTGTGTAGTGTGCAGGTCATGACTCCTAGCACCACACTGGCACTCCATGGGTCTTAACCGGTGACAGGTTCTCAATGAAGCATCCCCCCAGCATAAATCGAGTGCCCCCTCTTTTGTGCTTGACCTGTAACGCATCTGTGAACTAATAGATGCAAAAGGGGAAGATTTCCATGGCTGCCAAAACCTGCGTATCGTTGAAAACGCAGCAAAACAGCCCTGTAAACACGCATTTGATGCCTTCGAATGCTGTAAATGAGCTCCTTGGTCCTAGGTAAAGTCATGGGAAGCTCAAAAATGGAGAGAAATAGCTGAAAATCAGAGTTATCGGCCTTCAAAACTGCTCTAAAAAGTCAGTTACCAGTTTTGTTTTCCGAGACTTGGTAAATTGGCCAAAAAGTGCCACTTGGCACTCATTTATGCAATTTCCCCACCGTGGGCTTCTCGCTTAAAAATCTCTTATCTGGTGCATGAATTGACTTTGCAGCATAGTAATAAAATACTTCCCTTGTCATTCTGAAGCTAATAACGCGAAAAGATTTCATGGCCCAAAATAGCAGTTCCCTAAATTTTAGGGGATACTTCCGTTAGGCTCTCATTGGTCATCTGACCGCATCCAAAAATGCAATATAGCCGAGCTGTTGGGTACTTTCCTTTGGTGACCCCACCTTGACATTGTACCTTTATTGAGTTCACTTCCTACTATCCTCCAACTTGCTAAGTGCGACGGGGGTACCTACATGATCTTGAACTGAGCCTAGACATCCTTTTACTGTGAGAGTTCCAATGCTGACTAACTTCCCGTCTGCGGGTGAAACTACCGTTCACATTGGCCATACAATGTCCGACCATTTGCAACTTCAAAACGAGGGTCTCAAAAATTAAACAAAAATCATTGAAAAAAAACCAAAAACTAAGGTTAGCAGTTGCCACGTCCTCGTGACATACCCCCCTCTTGAAATCGCAAACGTCCTCAATTGCATACCATAAATACATGTAACTGATGATCTTATGTTGTTAGCACTCTTTTATCATGGCATGTATCCGCAAGAAAGGTCGTAACACATAGATACAAACGACTTAATGAGACCTTCATACTTTTCTCATTTCCATCTATTACACTGAAATCATATGTACATATGATGTGCTAGCTCTATCATTGTCCCTCCTTTGCACACGTTGGGTTGGGGCATAAGTAGGCTGTAACCCAAAGACCTCAAGGTAAAGCTGCAATACATTTGGTGACTCTGACAGTTCATGCTCTTCCATCCACTTTCCATCCATAGGTGGATAGTTCTTGAACTTCACCACATAGCATATTGCAACCTGTCCCTTAACTTTTTACCTGTGCAAGAGGCTCTTACCTTTGCAAACGAGCATAATTCCACAACAGTGTTGCGTACTGCCCACGACCAAGTAAGCTCAAATTTCAAGATGATTTACCAATGTGTCAAAGAATCCAAGCAATCGCCTCGGAGAATCGACGTGCAACGTGCCACTTGGCAGACCCACATTACTCCCGCAGGAGATCTAGTGGCCAATCTACTATCGTGAGACCTCTCCCTATCATATGTTGGTTCATACTTGCAAACCCTAAAAGCGCAGTAGAAGATCAACCGTAATTTGACCACTTTCTGACAGGGCGAACATGCGGAATTTCCTGTGTGTCCTGTGAAGAGGAACCCTCTTCCATAACGCCCTTCCCTTTGTCGGCCATAGTATAATCCCGCGTTCCTGTACTCTGTCTTTACCCAAAACAATCGAGGCTCACTTCTTCAGGGAAAAGTGATTGATATCCTGGCAATGGAACCTTGAAACCGGCCTGTAGGGTGGTACGCTTTGGCCTTCACCCGAAATTCTTTACTTTAGACACATACAAAGAGCACTTTAGAAAGGTAACTTGCGATGGGAATTAACACTTAAGCGCACACGTGGCTTGAACCTAGAATGCTCCGAGCGTACACCGACAACCTGTAGGCCCCAAAATTGGCGCCCCTTTCGGTATTTCTTTATTCTTTAATAGGGTAATTACAAAGAAGTGTCTTGGGAATTATTTACCTGTATCCAACTAGATACTACCTGTGCTGGCAAAATTTCAGCAGCATAACAATCCCAAAACTTGCATGAAATAGCTGTACATTAGTCAAATAAAGAGCCCTCTTGTGGAGCATCACATAACTGACGTACGGGAGAGAGAGAGCAGTGTGTAGTGTGCAGGTCATCACTCCTAGCACCACACTGTACATAGAGAGGAAAGCAAGCACTCCATAGCTCTTAACCTGTGACAGTTTCTCAATGAAGCATCCCCCCATGATAAATCGAGCGTCCCCTTTTCTGCGCTTGACCTGTAATGCATCTGTGAACAATAGATGCAAAAGGGGAAGATTCCATGGCTGCCAAAACCTGCGTATCGCTGAAAACGCAGCAAAATAACCCTGCAAATACGCATCTTATGCCTTCGAATGCTGAAAATGAGCTCCTTGGTCCTAGGTAAAGTCATGGAAGCTCAAAAATGGAGAGAATTGGCTGAAAATCAGAGTTATCAGCCTCCAAAACTGCTCCAAAAAGTTAGTTACGAGTTCTGTTCTCCCAGACTTGGTAAATTGGCCAAAAAGTGCCACTTGGCACTCATACATGCAATTTCCCCTCATTGGGCTTTCCGCTTAAAAATCTCTTAACTGGTGCATTAGTTGACTTTGCAGCAGAGTAATAAAATGTTCCCCTTGTCATTCTGAAGCTAATAACGTGAACAGATTTCATGGCCCAAAATAGCAGTTCCCTAAATTTTAGGGGATACTTCCGTTAGGCTCCCATTGGTCATATGACCGCATCCAAAAATGCAATATAGCCGAGTTGTTGGGTACTTTCCTTTGGTGACCCACCTTGACATTGTACCTTTATTGAGTTCACTTCCTAGTATTCACCAACTTGCTAAGTGCGACGGGGGGACCTACATGATCTTGAACTGAGCCTAGACATCCTTTTACTTTACAAGTTCCAATGCGGACTAACTTCCCATCTGCGGGTGAAACTACCGTTCACATTGGCCATACAACGTCCGACCATTTGCAACTTCAAAAAGAGGGTCTCAAAAATTAAATAAAAATCATTGAAAAGAAACCAACAACTAAGGTTAGCAGTTGCCACGTCCTCATGACATACCCCCTTCTTGAAATCGAAAACGTCCTCGATTGCATATCGTAAATACATGCAACTGATGATCTTGTGTTGTTAGTACTCTTTTATCATGGCATGTATCCGCAAGAAAGGTCGTAACACATAGATACAAATGACTTAATGAGACCTTTATACTTTTGTCATTTCCATCTATTACACTGAATTCATATGTACATATGATGTGCTAGCTCTATCATTATCCCTCCTTTTCACACGTTGGGTTGAGGCATAAGTAGGTTGTAATCCAAAGACCTCAAGGTTAAGCTGCAATACATTTGGTGACTCTGACAGTTCATGCTCTTCCATCCACTTTCCATCCATAGGTGGATAGTTCTTGAACTTAACCACATAGCATCTTGCAACCTGTCCCTTAACTTTTACCTGTGCAAGAGGCTCTTGCCTCTACAAACGAGCATAATTCCACAACAGTGTAGCGTACTACCCACGACAAAGTAAGCTCAAATTTCAAGATGATTTACCAATGCGTCAAAGAATCCAAGCAATCGCCTGAGAGAATCGGCGAGCAGCTTGCCACTTGGCAGACCCACATCACTCCCGTAGGAGATCTAGTGGCCAATCTACCACCGTGAGACCTCTCCCTATCTTATCTTGGTTCGTACTTGAAAACCCTAAAAACGCAGCAAAAAATCAGCCCTAATTTGATCACTTTTTGGCAAGGCGAACATGTGGAATTTCCTGTCTGTGCTGTGAAGAGGAACCCTCTTCCATAATGCCCTTCCCTTTGTCGGCCATAGTATAATCCCGCGTTCGTGTACTCTGTCTCTTTACCCGAAACAACCGAGGCTCACTTCTTAAGGAAAAAGTGATTGATATCCCGGCAATGGAACCTTGAAACCCGCCCGTCAGGGCGGTAGGCTTGTTAGGAAATATGACGTAGCTAAGTAGATAATTGAGTAGATTACTTAATGGAGAGAGATAATTTTCACACACAAGAGATTATAGAGTAGAGAGAGAGAGAGATACACTCGATATACCTGTTCACCCAATGGGGGCTACATCCACGGGAAAGCAGCCACTTAATGGCTTTAGTACTTCAAACAAGAAATAGGTTACAAAGAGATTATACCCTTAATAGATCTCTAGCCTTGCTTCACTCTCACCACCTCACACCCACTTTGTTGCATCAACTTCACACTATGAAATGTGTGTAGAAATGGCCTCCTTGTATAGGCCAAAAAAGCTACCCTCTCTCATGAGAGGCAGCCATGTGTAGTCGCCTTTGTGTAGATAAGTCCAAATTGGATCCTCCAATTCGCCCATGTGTGGCCGCCCTTGAGAAGACAAGTCCTCCTTTGAATTCGGCCACCGGCCATTGACCACCGACCACCGACCACTGGCCATTGACTACCGGCCACCAGCCAAATGACCGATCGTTTTCCGACCACTTTTCAGCCGCCGTCCAACCATAATATTCCGGCAAGTGATTTTGTTTTGCAACGAGTGATTTTTTCTTCATGCACGATGGCTTCTGGTCATAATGGGGGCCTTACAAATGTGCGTTTTTAATCGTCTTATGATTATGGAAGAGTTGCAAAATCCTCCTTATGCTAGACATCAAAATTTATGTCATGATTTCTTATGGCTAACTATGAGGATTGATGTTAAGAAATATATTCATCCTTCTAGGTATGTAAAACAGTTCTCTATTTATACAAGTAAAACTCTTGATCTCTGGTATCCTCTTTGTATTGTTGGGAGACCTTGGGAACATGTTTCAATCGATTTTCTCACTTGTTTTTATGTCGCTGTTCATAAACATGATATGGTTTGGCCCAAAGATGATCAATTTAGCAAAGAGGCACACTTCATTCCTTGTAATTAAGCTCACTGCCCATCAAGCCGTACTTGTGTATTTAAAGTTCGTTTTCCTACGTCGTGGCTTACTTTAAGAGCAAAAATTGACGCATCATTTGAGGAGATGATTTTGGACTCTTGATAGAACATAAAAGACACATAAGGCTACACATGGGATGACTTGGGATTGATCATGGGAAACACACTGAACGACGTAAGTGCAAAGGAGGGGTGGTTTTTGAAAAAGTACATAAGCATATAAGTTAAAGGTAAGAACGGTTTCCCAAACTCATGTCCATACAATTTTTAATATATAAATGTGGCAAACACGCTTATATTCAACTTGGAATCTTTATTTGTGGTAAGCTCAAAAAATTGAACTGATTTACAAGGGGTAAATCATGCTCCATACTTAACAAGGCTTTGGCTTACACCCGAAATTCTTTACTTTAGACACACACACAGAGCACATTAGAAAGGTAACCTGCGACAAGAATTAACACTTAAGCACATACACGGCTCGGAAGCTAGAATGCTCCGAGCGTACGCCGACAACCTGTAGGCCCCAAAATTGGCGCCCCTTTCGGTATTTCTTTATTCTTTAAGCGGGTAATTACAAAGAAGAGTCCTGGGAATTCTTTACCTGTATCCAGCTAGATATCACGTGTTCTAGCAAAATTTTGGCAAATAACAATCCCAAAACTTGCCCGAAACCAATTCCCTTGCTAGAACTCACTTCCACTTGCATAAACCCTCTGATTGCTGCCCAAAAGCAGTAAATTCTGCACGCTATATTTACTGGTTTTTCATCTATTTTCAGCCCTAAACAACCTCCGAACTAACAATGGGGCACATTTCCCAATGATTCTGGCATCATGGCTGCTGCCAAACAATCCAAAAACAGCACGTACACAGTGCTGAAAACGCACCTGTTTGGTGAGGTTATGACCCTCACCGGTGCCTGCTTTGGAGTAGCAATTAGCTACTCCCGTTCCTGCTCAAGAAGGCTCTTGCCTCGGCACAAAAGCATGAAACCACACATCTGTACATCAGTCAAATAAAGAGCCCTCTTGTGGGGCATCACATAACCGCACGTAGGGGAGAGAGAGAGCAGTGTGTAGTGTGCAGCTCATCACTCCTAGCACCACACTGTACATAGAGAGGAAAGCAAGCACTCCATACCTATGGAAGCTTCTCAATGAAGCATCCCCACAGCATAAATCGAGCGCCCCCTCTTCTGCGATTGACCTGTAATGCATCTGTGAACAAACAGATGCAAAAGGGGATGATTCCATGGTGCCAAAACGTGCGTATCGCTGAAAACACAGCAAAACAGCCCTGTAAACACGCATCTGATGCCTTCAAATACTGAAAATAAGCTCCTTGCTCCTAGGTAAAGTCATGAGAAACTCAAAAATGGAGAGCAATGGCTGAAAATCAGAGTTATCAGCCTCCAAAACTGCTCCAAAAAGTCAGTTACGAGTTTTGTTCTCCCAGAATAGGTAAATCGGCCAAAAAGTGCCCCTTGGCACTCATACATGCAATTTCCCCGCATTGGGTTTCCCGCTTAAAAATCTCTTTTCCGAGACTTGGTAAATTGGCCAAAAAGTGCCACTTGGCACTCATTTATGCAATTTCCCCACCGTGGGCTTCTCGCTTAAAAATCTCTTATCTGGTGCATGAATTGACTTTGCAGCATAGTAATAAAATACTTCCCTTGTCATTCTGAAGCTAATAACGCGAAAAGATTTCATGGCCCAAAATAGCAGTTCCCTAAATTTTAGGGGATACTTCCGTTAGGCTCTCATTGGTCATCTGACCGCATCCAAAAATGCAATATAGCCGAGCTGTTGGGTACTTTCCTTTGGTGACCCCACCTTGACATTGTACCTTTATTGAGTTCACTTCCTACTATCCTCCAACTTGCTAAGTGCGACGGGGGTACCTACATGATCTTGAACTGAGCCTAGACATCCTTTTACTGTGAGAGTTCCAATGCTGACTAACTTCCCGTCTGCGGGTGAAACTACCGTTCACATTGGCCATACAATGTCCGACCATTTGCAACTTCAAAACGAGGGTCTCAAAAATTAAACAAAAATCATTGAAAAAAAACCAACAACTAAGGTTAGCAGTTGCCACGTCCTCGTGGCATACCCCCCTCTTGAAATCGCAAACGTCCTCGATTGCATACCATAAATACATGCAACTGATGATCTTGTGTTGTTAGCACTCTTTTATCATGGCATGTATCCGCAAGAAAGGTCGTAACACATAGATACAAATGACTTAATAACACCTTCATACTTTTCTCATTTCCATCTATTACATTGAATTCATATGTACATATGATGTGCTAGCTCTATCATTATCCCTCCTTTGCAAACGTTGGGTTGGAGCATAAGTAGTCTGTAACCCAAAGACCTCAAGGGAAAGCTGCAATACATTTGGTGACTCTGACAGTTCATGTTCTTTCATCCACTTTCCATCCATAGGTGGATAGGTCTTGAACTTCACCACATAGCATCTTGCAACCTGTCCCTTAACTTTTTATCTGTGCAAGAGGCTCTTGCCTCTGCAAACGAGCATAATTCCACACACTGTAGCGTACTACCCATGACCAAGTAAGCTCAAATTTCAAGATAATTTACCAATGCGTCAAACAATCCAAGCAATCACCTCAGAGAATCGGCGAGCAGCGTCCCACTTGGCAGACCCACATCACTCCTGTAGGAGATCTAGTGGCCAATCTACCACCGTGAGACCTCTCCTTATCTCATCTTGGTTCATACTTGCAAACCCTTAAAACGCAGCAGAAAATCAGCCCTAATTTGACCACTTTTTGGCAAGGCGAACATGTGGAATTTCCTGTCTGTCCTGTGAGGAGGAACCCTCTTCCATAATGCCCTTCCCTTTGTCGGCCATAGTATAATCCCGCGTTCCTGTACTCTGTGTCTACCCAAAACAACTGAAGCGCACTTCTTGAGGAAAAAGTGATTGATATCCCGGCAATGGAACCTTGAAACCGGCTTGTAGGGCGGTAGACTTTGGCTTTCACCCAGCATTCTTTACTTTAGACACACATAGAGAGCACTTGAGAGAGTTAACCTGCGATGGGAATTAACACTTAAGCGCACACACGGTTCGGAAGCTAGAATGCTCGGAGCGTACACCGACAATCTGTAGGCCCCAAAATTGGCGCCCCTTTCGGTATTTCTTTATTCTTTAAGAGAGCAATTACAAAGAAGAGTCCTGGGAATTCTTTACTTGTATCCAACTAGATACCACATGTTCTTGCAAAATTTCGGCAGCATAACAACCTCAAAACTTGCCCAAAACCAATTCGCCTGCTAGAACTCACTTCCACTGGCATAAACTCTCTGATTCCTGCCCAAAAGCAGTAAATTCAGCACGTTGTATTTACTGGGTTTTTTATCTGTTTTCAGCCCTAAACAGCCCCGGAACTAACAGTGGGGCACGATTCCTAATGATTCTTGCATCATGGCGGCTGCAAAACAATCCAAAAACATCACATACACAGCGTTGAAAACGCACATGTTTGGTGAGGTTATGACCCTCACCAGTGCGTGCTTTAGAGTAGCAATTAGCTACTCCTGTTCTTGCTCAAGGAGGCACTTGCCTCGGCACAAAAGCATGAAACAACACAGCTGTACATCATTCAAATAAAGAGTCCTCTTGTGGGGCATCAGATAACCGCATGTAGGGGGGGGAGAGAGAGAGAGCAGTGTGTAGTATGCAGGTCATCACTCCTCTCACCACACTGTACATAGAGAGGAAAGGAAGCACTCCATAGCTCTCTATGATAGGTTCTCAATGAAGCATCCCCCCAGCATAAATCGAGCGCCCCCTCTTTTGGCTTGACCTGTAATGCATCTGTGAACAAATAGATGCAAAAGGGGAAGATTTCCATGGCTGCGAAAACCTGCGTATCGCTGAAAACGCAGCAAAACAGCCCTGTAAACACGCATTTGATGCCTTCGATTGCTAAAATTGAGCTCCTTGGACCTAGGTAAAGTCATGGGAAGCTGAAAAATGGAGAGAAATAGCTGAAAATCAGAGTTATCAGCCTCCAAAATGTCATTTACGAGTTTTGTTTTCCCAGACTTGATAAATTAGCCAAAAAGTGCCACTTGGCACTCATACATGCAATTTCCCCGCATTGGGCTTCCTGCTTAAAAATCTCTTAACTGATGCATGAGTTGACTTTGCAGCAGAGTAATAAAATGTTCCCCTTGTCATTCTGAAGCTAATGGCGCAAACAGATTTCATGGCCCAAAATAGCAGTTTCCTAAATTTTAGGGAATGCTTTCGTTGGACTCCCATTGGTCATCTGACCATCAATGCCCATTGGGACCGCATCCAAAAATGCAATATAGCCGAGCTGTTGGGTACTTTCCTTTGGTGACCCCACCTTGACATTGTACCTTTATTGAGTTCACTTCCTGGTATCCACCAACTTGCTAAGTGCGACGGGGGGACCTACATGATCTTGAACTGATCCTAGACATCCTTTTACTTTACAAGTTCCAGTGCCGACCAACTTCCCGTCTGCGAGTGAAACCACAGTTCACATTGGCCATACAATGTCCAACCATTTGCAACTTCAAAAAGAGGGTCTCAAAAATTAAACAAAAATCATTGAAAAGAAACCAACAACTAAGATTAGCAATTGCCACGTCCTCGTGACAAATGGTTTGGGTTCGAATACCAATGTACTTTAATTGGACACTCCAAGCCAAAGTTATACAACAACACACTAGTGAAAACTACAAACGACTGAACAAAACTTGAAAAGAGGGAGAGAGAGAAGAGGAGAGTCAACATGATACGGCGAAGTTCTGTGCCCAAATGCACTGGCCCCAAAGACTAGCACCCGCACCCCTTCTGATATTTCTTTATTATTGTTTCACAAAGGTACAATGTCCGAGGGTCCTTTCTTTGGCGATGCTCCCGAGCTGGCCCTTGCTCCATATATAAAGGCCCTTGGTCAAAATCATATAAGTGAAAAGCTCTGCTCTAAAAGCTCTGGGTCCCAAAAGCTGACACCTAGATGGCTGTTTTGTAAATCGCAGAAATCCGTACAGTGCCACATCAGTGGTCAGTGCAAAACGCGGGCAGGTTTGTACATTGTGCCATGTTTCAGTCTTTACGCAATATGGGGCCATGCTTTATTTTTAAAAGGGTTTAGACCCCTAGTCGATATCTAGAAGTTGTGTAGGGTTAGGGTTTTTAAACCTAACCCTTCAGTTGTCCTCTTGGCGAAACTCTTAATTTTGGGCATGCCACGTGACACATTTGTGACACAAACATTATTTTTTCAAACAAAGTGTCCTTATATACAAACAAAATGTTTAGACAAGTTCAATCAGATGAGCCCTCCGTCAATCGACTCATAGGGTGAATGGTTTTCTATTCTGTTGTAGTGTAATGAGTCGTTGTTGAATGGCAGTGTTAGCTCCATTCTGATGTTGCCATGGCATGCCCAACAATGCATCACCATGTCCCAACTTCATAATGTCCACTTTGCCATGATAGCCGAATAGTAACAAAATGAGGTCCAATAATTGGTGTAGTTTTGCTAGTGTCTTCAGTAGCAAGCTTGGCCTCTATTTTTTACCCGACTCTTAACCAAGTCAGTGGAAATGAAGTTCTCTGTAGCTCGTGGATCAAGGAAGATAAGTGCTTTGGTACCATGCACGCTTTCGAGAATCTTGAAGAGTTATTACACAAATATGTGGAACTAATTCACCGTTTTTTTTTCCTTTTTGGCTTTAGTAGCTAGTCGATCTGTTATGTAAGGACAGGTTGAAAAAGTTTGGCCTATCTGAAAACATCTAAAACACTGGTGCTCTTGCTTCAGAGTTTCTCTATGCTTCAGAGTGAGCTGTGGCCATTGTTGTTGACTTGGACTCCGTTGATCCTTAAAAGGAATGTTAAATCTGCTGGTTTTTATCGGTGGAAGGTACTTGGGGTTTCTCAGGCTCAAAAACAAGAGTACCCTTTATGAACCTATAACCAATTGCGGCGTGGTCCATAAGCTCTTGCATAGTGATGACGTGTTTAGAAAGGCAATACTCCTATATAGAGTGGTGAAGGCAACCCAATAGTGCATCTCCCACACTGATCCTCCAAGGTTAGATTCTTAAAGAAAGAGACCAGTAGGTACACATCCCAGAATCTTTGATTGTAATCTTCTAAAGCTTCGGTTGAAACCATCTTCAATTTACCCCCCTCTCCTATAAGTTGCACCTCAAAAGGAGATGTGAGGTAACTGCGAGCAAATCCATTCTCAAAAGCTTGCCATGTCCTTGGAGCATTTGGCTTTGTGGACAGAGAACGCCACCATTGCTGCTTGAGAAATCCTGGTCTCCTTAATGTTATCACTGAGGAGGAAATGTTGTTAAACTGTTGTAAGAGCTGAAATGCTTTCTTCCAACTCTAAAGAAGGTAAAGAACTTGATTGTGGATCCACCATCCTTGACATGCATTGGTTGAGGAAGAGTAGGAGCTGGTGGTGGTGGAAAATACGGGTGACCAGAAGGATTGCAATTTTGAAACACAGGAGGTGGCGGTGGAGGCAGAAACAAAGGTAAAGTGGTGCAAATGGAGGTTGTGCAATCACGCGTCAGAAAACACTGCCAAGTGAAATAGTAACAAAATCTCCCAGATGGTGAGTTTAAGCTCTAGAACTGTTGGGTGCCAGAGGTAACACTTGAGGCATAACTAGAAGATTCTTGCAAGAGCTCAGCAATACAGACTTTCAACTGAGAATCTTTATCCAAACAATGATACTCAAAAGTCTGTGAAGTGATCAACTTAGCCATATGTTTTGCCACGATGGCTTTCCGTATTGGCACAAAGTGGGCCTGTTTGTTGCCTGTTCACAACAGTCCGAATACATACCATCATGCCCACCTTAGGCAGATCAAAGATGAAATCCGGATGAAAGTTGTCCCATGGCCTCTCTGGCATAGGAAGCTGAAGCAATCCTGCTGTCTTGTGTTTGTCATACTTAATCTTTATGCAAACGTGCATGGATGCACAAAGGTATCCGCATCTAAGCTGGGGGTAAAAGATGTAAGACTGCGCTAACTGTCTGAGGTGGCCACCGTTGGGCATGCTGTATTTTGTAATGGTGCTACGCTTGATGCCGCTGATGGCTAAGTAGACTTCTGGATCACTGTTAACATGATGATTTTGTTTCAACTAGAATTCTGGGTTTCGTTCATCGTACCATGGCATATGCTTCTCAGTCTGGTTTTGATGGTTGAGCCGGTGCCTTTAAAGTCCTGACTTATTTTTGTGGAGAAGGTATTTTTACTTTTTGGGTGCAATCTTATGTTGACCTAGTTCATCATCCACCAGCTGCGGTGATGGTTTTACCTTGAACTATGCAATTCACCAGACATTGGCTCAGTTACTATGCAGATTGTATGCTATTGGTGTGATGTATCATCGATGTTATGATTCTCTTATCCACAGACTTTAAGAAAAGGGAAACCAACAGCGGGCTGCAGACTCTCTCTATTTTTGAGTTTTCATGACATAAAAATATATCGTATAATGACATGTTATATGTATTAACTTTTTGATCTTTTAGTGAGAAGAGAATGGGGTTTAGGTGGGCCTCTTTATTTGGCAGTTTAAGGGAGTCAAACCTTTAATATTAAGAA
This sequence comes from Adiantum capillus-veneris, assembly GCF_014529385.1. Taxonomy (NCBI): domain Eukaryota; kingdom Viridiplantae; phylum Streptophyta; class Polypodiopsida; order Polypodiales; family Pteridaceae; genus Adiantum; species Adiantum capillus-veneris. The sequence goes on from NC_140958.1 coordinate 125,514,095, forward strand.
ATAGATGAAAGGACATCTTCTGAATTCAAACAAGCAAAAACGGCTAGTTTATTTGAATTGAATTTTCGCTCCAAATTGAAATTTAAAATCTAGCAGGTAAAACCGTATTATGTAACATATCAAAAGGAAAGAGCTCGATGTGTAGATCATAGATCTATTATTCCCGCTCGAATTGGAGATTGCATGTAGGAGTTATGGAAGACCAAAAATCATAAAATTGTTCACCTTTTTTTTTGGGAAAATGCATCCTTTGACCACTCGTACAGCTCTCTTACACGCCCACCATTCTTGCACACATGGCGTGTATCTCCATAATCACCTTCATAATCTCCTGGCAAATAAAGAGGCCCTGTTAGACCCCATCCTCTTCCTAAACTGTTGTGTTTTAATTTCTTTCCCAATCGTTTTTAACAGGCTTCTTGCCTTGTGGTGATGACTTGATTGATTCCATAATTTTGGCAGGAGGATGTGTCAGATTTATCGATGCCATCTCCAAATCGAGAGATTGAGCCGATTTCTAATCTCTCCAAGTTCAACTCTTCCAAAATTGATGCAGACGCTCTCCTTATCGAGAAATCGAGAATGCGGAAAAAGCATCACCACCCATGGACACTCAGGGAGGTGATGAAGTTGTTGGAAGGTGTTACCCACTGTGGAGTTGGAAAGTGGGCAGACATCAAAAAGTTTTCTTTTTCGAACAGTGTCTCTCGCTCTTCTACTGACCTAAAGGTTTCTCTCTTTGTTTGTCTTCTATATCCATGTGCGTGTGTGTGCACATGTGGTGTGCACTTGCATGGATTCATTTGCCATCATCCATGCATGGACACGTCTCTGTGTGTGCATCATAACATTGAGAGAGACGTGTAAACGATATTGATTGCCAACTGATACGCTGATCAATTTTGTCATCAAATGCATGCATACTGTCATGCAGACACCCAATTACTTGCATATATGCTTCTTGTATGTGGCTATTCACGACTTTTAATATTCTTAATGCATATATTTTCTGTCAATTAATTTAAATGTCTGTCATTCTACATTTTCCATAATTCCATTGACTAGGGAAATTTCTTCCATGAGTTTTTATGTTCTCATTTTTGTTGTGATTTAGCAGACATCACATGATGTTTGATAAAGCCATCAAATGAGCGCACAAATGTTTCTATGTGTTTTGTCCAAGGTGCAGATTACTGGGCTGGCTTAAAAAAACCTACAGGAATATATGTGGGAATAACTCACTGTTTTGTTTTCTCTTCTTTGGTCCATGAAAAAGCTCATTGTTTTTTATGTTGCAGGATAAATGGCGGAATCTAGTAAGAGCCAGTAATACACATTTTAAGATGGGAGGAAAGGTAAATGCGAGCACCCTTGGCATGTTGTCTTGCTTTTGAGAATAATTTTTACATTCCTGTAAACTGCAATGCTTGGAACTCGCATGTCATGATTTTTCCTGAATGTTGAGATTGCATGTCAAATAATTCACAGGACATTGGGGATGGGTCATAGAAGATTGAGGCCACAATGTGGCAAGTATCTACTTCAAAACACTCTCTCACTCTCTCTCTCTCTCTCTCTCTCTCTCTCTCTCTCTCTCTCGTGCAGGTCTGCCCCCTGTCAGGCCACGCGCAGGTCTCCTCAGGTCGCGCAGGTCTGCCCCTGTCAGGCCAGGTTGCCCTGCGCTCGCAGCCCCTGCTACGCGCCTGAGCTACTGCTTGGGTTTTTTTCGCGCAACTGCTTAGTCTTGCTTCGCGCGACTGAACCTGTTCCCATTACTGCCCGTAAGGCCCTGCCCATCAACAGTACGGCGCCCAGACTGTCTGCCCAACTGAACCCGTCAGCAGTCATTTACCAGAAACCCTGTTTTACCCGTCAGCAGTCAACGGATACCCAGCATATCGCCTGTTCCCACTGCCGCTGCTCGTCATTTATACCAATGGGCCTCACGCTTTGAGCCACTCCCCTTGAACCCTGAACCCGACCCGGCTATGGCAAAAGGGGCCACAAAGGACGACATGGCCAAGATGGAGGACAAGCTACACGCCACGATTAAAGAAAACAAGAAATTGACCGACTCCGCCATCACCAATATCATCAACCGCCTCTCCAAACTTGAGAAGGAAGTAGAAGTCTTGAACAAAGAGAAAGAAGAATGGGCAAGGGAGAAGGAAGCTAAAGAAGAGGAAAAAAAGAAAGAGCTTGAGGGATGGAAGAAAGCCCAAGAAGGATGGAAGAAGGAGAAGGAAGAGATGCATGAGCAAATGGCCATCCTCAAGGCCTCAATCGCATCCCTTACCCCCGAGGAAGGGGAAATCAACAATGACGCAAAGGAGGCCATCAAAGAAGAACTCACTAAAGCCCTTACTGAGAGCTTGGAAGACAAGCTCAAAGCCACGAAGGAGGGATGGGTAGAAGTGGTCAAAAAGAACCTCAAGAAAGAAGCGAAAGAGGACGCCCACAAGGAAGAAGCTTTCCTTGTACACACCACCCTTGAAGAGGAGAAGATGCGGAATGCCCGTCGCCTCAATATATGAGTCACCGGCATTGAAGAAGGGAAGGAATCCACCCCCGAGAAAGATGGTAAAACCTTATGCAACACACTTGGCTACAAAATAGAAGACCCAACCCCTTCACCAAAGCTTGGCGAGCCGGCAAAGACCTCACCAAGAAGAGGCCTCTTATACTCCAATTCCCATCGGAAGAGGCACGCACCCTTTTCATCCGAAAGAGGGTAATCCTACGAGGTCTCACGGGCCCCCCTATCTACTTAGATGACGACCTCACAAAAATGCAAGTGGAGCATAGAAGAGCATGCATGCCTCGGATCCAACAAGCGCGCAATGAAGGAAAATGAGCCTCCTATCGTGACGGCTGGGTCATCATCGATGGCAAGGCCGTAGCGTAGGAACTCGCGACCTATGGGACACTATATGAGGAGATACACATAGCAGTTTGGAACTGCAATGGCTCTTTGTGGACACACCCAGGGAGATTGGAGGAGGTGATGCATAACAGAGACATCATTCTACTCACAGAGACACATGAGAGCTGAGAGAGAGGTCTACCTCGAGTACAGGACTATCAATGGGAGTCTACACACAGGAAGTGCACACGGCACAACACCACTAGAGGATCTGGCGGAGTAGCAGTCCTCTACCGCCGCTTACTGCATAGCAGGATACGGATAGTAGCTTGTGACCCAGGAGCACGCTACATGTGGGTGCGGATTGAGCTCTCTGAGGAACACATTCTCTACATTGCCATTTGCTACTTTGCACCCAGTGGTTCTAGATTCGCACAGACAGGCAGAGGAGAGACAGATGAGGCTCATACACAGGGCGGGGAGGAGGAGGATGATACACTTTCACCATATGCATGTCTCAGGGAGGAGATCATGGAATACTCCAGGCTAGGAGAAGTTTTCCTCACGGGAGACTTCAACACCAGGACACAGAGTAGACAGTGTGACATCTACGACTTTGACGACCCAGAGCTACTCTCCACCATGGAGAACACAGAGGCAGAGAGGACTTCCAGAGACACCACCACACCGACACCATACGGGCGACATCTACTTCGTTTGGGATCACAGCACCGTCTCGTTATTTACAACTGGATGGCGCAATGGCCATCATCTGGAGGCCTGACTTGCATACCACCATCAGTACCCAGTGGCGGCAGTACAGTGGACTACATCATCGGCTTCAGAGAGGCAGCTCATCTCCTCACATCCTTCACCATCCCCCCATTACCTATTGGGGCTGACCGTGCATATCTTGCTCTCTCTTTCACTGGCTCACCCATCTCACACACACCACCTACACTCACACCACACACCACCATACATTTCACACATGAGCTAGCCAGAGTTTACTCATCACATGTCTACGAAGGGATCTACACTCTCGACCCAGATACACCACTCTCTACACTCACTAGCCAGCTTTCCGCGGTTCTACACACCTCGGCCCTCAGCTGCTTTCCACATACTACCCACATTGGTAGACCTCCACCCTCTGGGACGATGCCCCAGAACCGGTGGTACGATGAGGAGTGTAGGGATCTATACAGGCAGCTACGGGCTCGACGAGCCTTGGAGGAGATCACTGAGAGCGAGGTCAAGCGACAGATGAAGGCCATCACACGCCGTAAACGGCGGGCCTTCGAAGAGGCACAGGAGCTTGAGCTATACCATCTTCTCATGAGTACTGACTGCGCCACCGGATGGAGGATTCTCAGAGAGCCACGCCCCACCACCCCCTCGGAGGATCCTCAGATTTGGCATGACTACGCCGAGCGCCTATACCAGATACTTGGGCAGCCACTGATCCCGGAGCCATCCGACCCCCAACCTACCACCTCGACTTTCTTCACATCTAGTATGGTGAAGAGGGCTATTCGACGCCTCCAACATGGCCGCTCAGCCGACCACACTAGACTACAGAGTGAGCACCTCATCTATGCAGCAGACACCCTCTCCCCCTTGATAGCACGTCTCTTCAACCGTGCTTTGGTTGAGGGACTACCAGAGGAGTGGACCATGCACACCATCGTGCCTATCCACAAATCTGGTGACACCTTGGACCCAGGGAACTACAGGACTATCATGATTGGCCACACATTGGCCAAACTATATGGAGCATTTCTTGAGGCAGAGCTCAGCACATACGCAGAGGCATCAGGGCTACGTGCACCAGGACAGGCAGGGTTTCGACGCACTTTCTCGACCATCGACCACATCTTCGTGCTTCGTTGCCTGATCGACGGAGCGAAAGCACGGAAGAGACGACTCTACTGCTGCTTTGTGGATTTCCGCAAGGCTTTTGATACTATCCCTAGAGAGAGACTCTTTCAGCGTCTCCAGGAGCTACAGATACCATCTGAGATGATATGGGCCATTCATTCTTTGTATGCACAGGTCATAGGTAGAGTGCGGTGCCCAGGTGGAGTATCAGACCCCATGCTATCACCATTGGTGTGAAGCAAGGATGCCCCCTCTCCCCGACCCTATTTGGCCTCTACATCGACGAGATAGCAGACTACATCCTACGAGCAGGCGGGGCGGGCTCCGACTTGGCAGGTACACCAGTCCATATTATGCTCTATGCAGATGATATTATTCTAGTTTCTGAGACACAGGAGGGACTACAGAGCCACCTACGCGCCTTGGATCATTTCTGCACACATAGAGGGCTCACAGTGAACCTTGGCAAGACCAAGGTCATGATTTTCCACACCTCCAGGACAGTCCGAAGTAGAGCAGTGCTCATTGTAGCAGGTGGACAGGTTGAGGTAGTTGATTCATATGTATACTTGGGGGTGACTTTCACTGGCACCACTGGCAGATTTTCCATGACCCAGGCAAATAGAGACCGGCTTACACGAGGATATGCAGCACTGGCCACCTTAGAGCGCAGATGCCACCAAGCCCACTTCCAAGAGCCCCGTACCAAGGGGTGGCTTTTTGACACTCTAGTTACACCTGCCATGATGTACGCTGCCGCAGTATGGGCACCAGGGCTACCGGCATCTCTCTGGACATAGATAGAGCGCCCACAGATCATTATGATTTCTCGTTTGCTCCATAGCAAACCATCAGTACCACACGACATCATCAGAGCAGAGCTAGCGGCACCCCCAATGCTAGTAGAAGCCCTCTTTCAGATTGTTTGCTTCATTCAGTGCATGCGAGAGCTTCCACCAGACAGACTCACCCGCAGAGCTTTCGAGGCATCGATACAGCTACACCAGGCGGGGGACACCAAAGCATGGTACTCGTAGGTCACAGAGTGGTTCACATCACATGGCCTAGACATCACAGACTTGCCTCCTTTTCAGTATGATCCCGACTCCCCACACATACATCTCTCACACCATGAGAGGAATAGAGTTCTCAGATAGGATCTCTGGCAGCTATACATCAGAGAGACATGGATCACACCCAGAGAGCCTCTTCCTACGAAGAGGCAGTACTACAGAGACCACTTCCTGACCATCCTAGCAGATGGGTTCATCCAGAGACCGAGGTACATGGATGTCTACATGCCGCATAGAGCACGGGTCGCCATTGGACAGCTCAGAGTATCATCACACCAGCTAGAGATTTAGGCAGGGAGAGCTACACATGTCCCCAGAGCAGAGAGGATATGCAGACTTTGCACAACAGACATTGAGAGTGAGGAGCATTTTGTATGCAGATGCAGAGCATATGAGGAGATCAGAGGCAGATACCCGACCTTGTTTGCAGATCAGCCCACCTTACATCAGATTCTTGAGTCCAGAGACCAGCGACAGTTCGGCCGCTTCCTCATAGAGGCACAGCAGCACAGGGACTCTCTCCTTCAGACATCATCAGTCGTGAGAGACGAGCGCCAGACACAGCTCACAGACTTCTTCCAGAGGGACACAGTAGTACCACCATCCCAGATTACTCAGAGAGGAGTGACTCTACAACAGGCTGAGGAGGTCCGAGCTCGCAGGCGTCGACGTCCCCACAGACGTAGGGCACCCCGACTTCACCAGAGAGAGATCCAGGAGATTCAGGAGCGCTACTACAGATCTCTAGAGGAGAGACGCATTCGGGCTTTTGCAGACCCAGCCGCCATCCTACGGGGATTGTTCACACCTCACCCACCCATGCATCATGTCTTACACCCTGATTACGGGACTGGATGGAGCTAAAGATATGATAGCACTTTCTCTCATGATTGTATATACCCCAACATATAGGATTGCATTTTTTCCCTGGTTTAGAGCTCCATCCCCCCCTACCCTTGTACCACCTCCCTTCTCTCCTAGTCATTACACAGGATAGCTATTTTTTGCTTTGTACCTTTTATCCTTCACAGGATATCCATAGGACACTTACCCCCATGTAATTTGATTTGTCTCATAGGCCGATTTCGGCCTCTTATGGACGTAAAAAATCTCTCTCTCTCTCTCTCTCTCTCTCTCTCTCTCTCTCTCTCTCTCTGCACCATCCTCATCTGCACTCTGGATGTCAAGAGAGTATGGCTTGATCCTCTATTGTAGTCTCCGTCGATGGTGTGTAGCCCTCTCTCTCTCTCTCTCTCTCTCTCTCTCTCTCTCTCTCTCTCTCTCTCTCTCTCTGAGACAGTTTGCGCTGGAGGTCACAAGCGCAGAGCTCACAGCCAGACAGGGCACGCAGGGGAGACCTTCGTGCAGAGGCTTCACATACAGAGCCCTCTCTCTCTCTGATAAAGATGCCCACGCAAGCAGGTTCTGTGCGAGCAAAAGAGTTCTCTCCTATTGAGCTTGCAGAGTTGTGCGCCGAAGGACATCCTACGCGAGCTGGTGATCCTACGCGCTGGTGACCCTACGCGCTAGACATCCTACGCGATTTTTCATTTTGATCCTACGCGCTGGTGATCCTACTTGCTGGACATCCTACGTGAGCTAGTGATCTCCTACGCGCTGGTCTCCTACTCGAGCTGCACACCCACTCCCCCCGCCTCCTGTGACAGCGCGCCCAGCCCCTGCGCATTCTCCTGCAAAGCTACTGCCGCACTAAGAGAAGAAGCGAGGCCAGCAGAGCGGGAGAAATGGGTGGCCGGCTATGGTAATGGCACGCGCTAGAGCCGGGCAACTCAGACGCGACAAACAGCCGTTGGCGGTAGCAAGGGAGGACGTGGATATGCGCGTGCACTAGGGGACGAAGCAAAGGCAGCAGAGGGATGCGAGCCTGTGTAGGCTAGGGTTGGTTGTAAGCTCCTCTACGTGTAGAAAGACTTTCTACGCATAGAAGGTCCTATCCTACGCGCGCCCCTGCATTTATCTACGCGTAGTACCTCCTACGTTAAAGTTTAAAGACTTTTAAGTTTTAAGTTAAACTTTTAAGTTCTGCCTTACTCTCAGTCCCTCACCCTAGTACCCTACCCCACATTTGTGTCTCGGGTTCGATGGATCCGCCTTCCGAAGGGGAAGGGCCGGGTGTAGACAGCTACACCACCCAAAAAAAGACAACAGCTACATTTAAACGGAGAACAGAGACACTGTACTATCACCAGGATCCTTACGAGTTGGGAAAACCTCCAAGATACATGATACATGATGAGCTAATGATAGAGAAGGTCCAGGCGATGCTCAAATCAGAGCTAAACTATATGAGGGATGACATCAGGAAGGAAATGCACGCGAGCGCTGAGAGCTATAGGAACTCCATGTATGGAGACATGATGAGAGAACTAAGGAGAGAGATCTGGGGGATACAAAATGAGGAAAATCAGATCTTGAAAACGGAATTACGAAACCTAATCAAGGCCGAAGTAAATGTAACAGAATGCGTTATGCAAAAGAAACTCGATGAGGCAGTAGCAAGTTTTGAAGCATGGAGAACAAATATGGAAAAGCACATGCGGGAAAAAGATGCAATAATCGAGGAGCTAAAAGGAGAACTTGGGGCTTGCAAATCTGCAACTAAGGAGAAGGGAGACAACCAACCTTCGGTGCTGAAGGAGCTCGACAACATGAAGGATCAAATAAAAGCTCTACGGGAAGGAGATGAACAGAAATCGAAAACGGCATCTTCATGGGCGGACCGTCTTTGTAAGACACAAGAAAAGGTTGATGAAGCAGAGAAATGGATTGAGGATGCGAAGAAAGGGAAGGCCCAGATGCCCTAGACCACACCTACCTCCACCATTATTAATATGACCATTGAGGAAGAGCAGAAAAGGAAGAATCTGGCTCTGCATGTGCGGGTCACAGGAGTCAAAGACATAGAGAAAGTAGATGATGAAGTGAAGGAACTGCTACAACGCATGGGCATCACAGAGCCTACTCACACAAGTGCATGGAGAGTGGGCAAGAAAGGAATCAATGAGAAGGGAAACGTAAAGGATAGGGCACTTATTCTCCGATTCCCGAATATAGAAATAAGGAAAGAATTTCTAAAGAAGAGGCCAACTCTTAAGAAAACCGGTATTTTCCTGGGAGATGACCTTACATTGGCACAAGTGGCACACATGCAAGAGTTGATGCCAGAGATCAGGGCAGCAAGAGAAAAGGGGAAAATCGGCTTTTATAGAGGAGGGAAAGTAGTGGTTCTGGGAAAGCGCTCATCATGACGGTGCGAGACCTATGGGGCGACGCCCTGGATAGCTGCGTTGAATTGTAATGGATCATATAGGCTAGATGTAGGTGCCTTTGAAGACAGCTTTAGGGACAGAGACATAGTTTTCTACTCAGAGACACACCAGATACCAGGACAGCTTATGCCACATGTGAAGGGTTATTTATGGGAAACAGCTGGTCGACCAGACAAGAGATCTCTATGGGGTAGCCGGGGTTCAGGAGGAGTAGCAGTCTTATTTAAAGAGGAGCTGAAACCACTACTACAGATTATCAGGAAAGATGAGCAAGCAAGGTATATGTGGGTGAGAATGAGAGCCGAGACAGGTAGATTTCTATATATCGCTATATGCTACTTCCCTCCAAGTACATCAGTCTACTCCTCACGTAAAGGACAGTCCCCTTTCTCCATATTGAATAATGACATATGGGAGTTCTCTAGAGATGGAGACATCGTTCTCTTAGGAGACTTTAATGCCAGAATGGCCAACTCTCAAGCAGTATTCTATGATACTCATGAGGAAATGCTCAGAGAAGTTGATTTATTACAGAGGGGACTCACTAGAAACTCTAAGGATAAAGAACACATGGGAGACACCTCATGGAGATGGCAACTATACATGGTTTGGCCATACTTAATTGTCTAGAGAATTTCCCTTTATCTGGGGGATTCACATGCTTCCCGCACAGGCATGGGGCCAGTACAGTGGATTATGTCAAGACTTCACCAAGCTTTATTTCTAGTATCGAGGACTTTAAGGTGGGACCCAGACCGGTTGGGATTGCAGTGGATCATGCTCTCTTGACCCTATCAATCTCCTTCCAATACAATGCCTCTCAAGCACAAAGGAAGAAGACACACACAAGGTATACTTTTACGCCAGAGACTGATTCAGTCTATGTGGAAAAGATCTATAATAGGATGTGGGCAGCCGAGCGAGTATATATTGTAGAGGAGATTACTTCTCAGCTAACAAAGATACTACATGGAGCAGCACAAGACGCATACCCACATACTCAATCTGATAAGAAGAGAGGATCTGGGAACATGCCTCAAAACAGTTGGTAGGACGAGGAATGCAGAGAGACGAGAAGCAAGGTCCAGAAAGAGCTTACACTTGGGATCATCACATATAAGCAGTCGCGGATTGCTCTTCGGTGTATAGTACGTCGCAAGAAAAGCGCATTCGTAGCCAAACTGGAGAAGGATCTATATCAACTCTTCTTGAGTCAAGACTCACATGAGGCCTGGCGTTTATTTCACGAGCACTCACCGCCTCCGACGATTACTTCTCCTGAGATTTGGGGTCAATATGTAACATCATTATATATGGTATCAGGACAACCTCCATTACCAGATCCACTAGAGCCATGCCCTGCTACTAGTACTTTCTTTACTACGGAAATGGTGAAAAAAGCCATTGATAAGATGAAGAGCATATTGTAACAGACTTGGACACTCCAAGTCAAAAATCAATCGCGACAGCACCAAGTAACCACTTCAAAACAATTCACAGATCACAATAGAATTGCACTGGCACGGCAGAGTTCCGTGCCTAGAGATATTGGCCCCAAAGACTGGCGCCCCTTTCGGTATTTCTTTTTATATTAATCACATCAAAGTACAAGAGAGTGGCTAGGGTTTCACTCTCAGACTCTGCGTCCAAATGCTCTGAGAAGTGAGGCCCTCACCACTAATTTAAAGGTTACAAGGGATGCCCAAAAGCAAAGCCCCAAAAGCTTCAAATCAAAAGCAATTTCTCTCTCTCTCTCTCACAGAGAGTCAAAACTTGAAAGCAAATGCATTCTCTCTCTCTTTCTCATATTGTAGAGAAAAAGCAAAATTTGCGTCGCTCATCATTTTCAAAAAGTTTTTTTTTTAAAAAAAATAGCCTCCTCGATTTCCGGAAATTAGGGTTTTTGGCAGAAATTAGGGTTTATGCTGTCCGCCATGTCATCACTTTGTGACATACCCCCCTCTTGAAAGCATTGTAATCGATCGCGATTACGCCTGCAAAACCGACAAAAGCAATAAACCGTCTTAGCAGACACTGACTGTTAGTACCTACGTACTAGGAACACACATCTAGCACATGTACAAAATCGACAGTCACATCACACGACATCACAGGACATCACATGACATTCAACATTCATTCGGATCTTAGACCATGATTTATCGGCAATGTAGCTAGCAATCACAGCTAGGTCCAATCGGGACCTCATCGATGTCCGATTGACTAAGCCCTATTGCAACCATGTCTATTCGAGATCGATCAGACCAAAATGCTGCAGTCATTTCGGCTATCAGTTCCTGCACTCACAAGAAGTCAAGAACAAATCAGTATCATTATCAGGAATTCCATTTCATAAAGTCATCCAAAAGAATACTGTCGGCTCTCAGTATCCCTGAAGCTCAGAGAGACATCAGTGACTTTAGTATCAAAATCGAGGCATCTGTTGACAAAGGAGCGGAGTAACTCTCCTCTTATGCATCCCACTGTACCAGATCTTCGGCCAAGCTGAGTTTTTGGATTCCATTTGGAGTAGACTATGCTAAACCAAAACATCGAGGTAAAGTTTCACAATCTGAGGAGTATCTGTGTTCTCGGCAGATCAAAAATGAAATCCATTGCAATACTTTCCCAGGGGTTGGTGGGTATGGGTAAAGGCTGTAACAATCCCTGTGCCTTATGCCTATCAAACTTGACCTTTTGGCATACCAAGCAACTGCGCACAAACTCTTCCACATCCTTCTTGAGTCTCCGCCAAAAGAAATATCTCTCTACCCCCTTCATGGTGGTAGCAATGCCGCGGTGACCCGTAAAAGGTGGACAGTGGCATTCAGTCATAACCTTATCCCTTAACGGCTGTGTAACGCACAACATAGTCTTTTTCATCAAGTAGCCTTCCCGAAGGGAGTATCCAGCTACCGTCTCCCCATCCCTTATCTGTGTGAAAATATCTGCAAAATCTGTATCTGTGGCATACAGATCGACCATATCCTTGAAGCTCCTATGATGTATCGCGGAAACAGTCAGAACCAACGGTTTCCGAGACAAAGCATCTGCCACCACATTCTTCTCTACCTGCACATGGACAATCTGGAAGTGGAACTGTGACAAGATGTTCGCCCATCGCATCTGCTTTTCCGAAAGCTGCTTCTGTGAGAAGAAGTAGCGCAAACTCTGATGGTCTGTAAAGACAGTAAAATCCGCTCCAAGTAGGTAATGCCGCCACTGAGTAAGAGCATGGATAACCGCCAAAAGCTCTTTCTCATAGATTTGTGCTGTCATCTCCGGCCTAGAGAACAAACGGCTCTCGTAAGCTATGACATGGCCTTCTTGCATCAAGACCGCACCCAGACTACGACCACAAGCATCACAATATACTTCAAATGACTTCTGCAAGTCCGGCAAAGTCAAAATAGGTCCCGCAGTCAATTTCTCTTTCAATGTCCGAAAGGCAGTCACCTCTGTGGGTCCCCACGAAAAAGGTACTCCTTTCTGTGTCAAGGTATGCAGAGGGAAAGCAACCTCTGCAAACTTTCGTATGAACCGCCTGTAGTACGAACACAGTCCCAAGAAGCTTCTAACTTCATGGACATTCCTCAAATCCGGCCAATCACGGATAGTCTCTATCTTGGCCGGGTCCATTTGCACTCCTGCTGTTGACACAACTGTGTCCCAAAAAGTGTATCTCTAGTAGGAAAAATTCACTTTTCTTTGCATTAATCACTAACTTGTGATCTCGTAATGCCTGAAAGACTTGAAGCAGATGATCTCTGTGTTCTACCTCATTCTTGAAGAAAACAATGATGTCGTCAAAGAAAGTGCCAACAAATAGCCTGTACTCTCGAAAAATCCTGTCCATCATCCGGTTAAATGTCGTAGGAGCATTGGTTAAGCCAAAAGGCATCACCAAAAACTCAAATAACCCAAAAGTCGTCCGAAAAGCTGTCTTGTAGACATCTCCTGGCGCTATCCTGATCTGATGATATCCACTCTTCAAGTCAATCCTGCTAAAGCACGAGGATCCCTGTAACCTGTCGAGTAACCTGTCGAGTATATCATCGATCCTAGGAATCGGAAATCTGTACTTGATGGTGATTTCGTTGAGAGCGCTATAATCGATGCACATTCTCCAAGATCCGTCTTTCTTCAAAACCAACAACACTGGAGAGCAATACAGTGAAGTACTAGGCTGGACAAGACCCTTTTCCAAGAGATCTTTCACTAGGTTCATAATCCTTTCATTCTGTACTCGGCTCACACGGTAAGGTGGCCGATTAGGTGGTGTGCTTCCAGGTATCAGATCAATGGTTTGATCTTCAGGCCCTCTGAAAAGCAATCGGCATGAGTGTGGAGAAAAATCTTGGCGTTCTTTTGATGAGGTCAAAACATATTCAACCTTTATCCAGCGTTCACTTCTCTCCCAAAAGAATGAGTAAGAAACTGAAGTTCATCAAGTACGATCTCTAAGCCCTTCATTTATCAAAGTCGCTTTCTCGGCCCGGTAGTCAACCACGGCGTAGTTCTTGTGGTACCAAGGGATCCTGAGTAGAATGTCACTCGCGTGCCCTGAACACCCCTGTCATTGCAAACGAAGTTTGCCAATGCTCGGTGTAATGGCAACATCCCATCCGGGTGCCAGTCGAACTACCTCCGCCTGTGGCGTTAGTCTGTCGGGCGTAATTCCAAATCGAGCCGCCAATTCCAAGTGAAAAGAAGTTGGCCTTGGCTCCTTCAAAAGAGCTTCCTAATCCTTCACTTTGCCCCAAAAGCGGCAAAGTTTGTACTTTCATACATTAGATTCGGTGCAGGTCCCACGCCATGTGGTACCAGTTCTGCTTTTCTATCTGCCTTTTCTGCCACGCTCCTGAGCTGCGCTCGAACTCTCAGGCCTGTCGTCGTCTTTATCATTTTATTCTTTCTGTGCCTTTTTAGGGCACTTCGTGGAGATATGTCCATTTTCCCTGCATCCAAAGCACTTCCCCTCTCTGATGAAGCGAGCTCTCTCCTCAGGAGTAAGCTTGGGTCGTGCATCCTTTTTCTCTGGGTTGCTCTTTTTCTTTCTACTTTCATTCCCAGAAGTCTGTTCGGCTCGTTGTGTCATGGCCTCATCTGTGGGGTAGGTCAGACTGCCAGAGTGAATGGCAAAGCCCCGCTTCGCATGACTCATCAACTCCTGAATAGAAGCTGACTTCTGTTCCAAGTAGTGATCTCGGATCTCTGTAGGTAGACCCAAGGTAAACCGCTCAATTTGTTCTCTGAACGAGATCTTCTTGAATGAAGAGGCGGGTAGAAAAGAGCTCCATAATCTTTCACAATAAGCATTGATTGTATCTTTCTTGGTCATCCGAAGATGGTTCCAAGCAGCTCGTATATCTCGTTCATATTCTTGCGTCAACCAAGAAGAAATAAAAAGCTTCTTAAATTTCAGCCATTTAACTGGCGCAGTCTTGTTTAAAAGAAGCGTGGACCACCAAGTACGAGCATTCCCCTTAAGGTGAGAGGTAGGTCTCCGAATCTTGGAGTGCTCTAAATAGCGTCCTCCCGCGAAAGCGATGTCAAACTGCTGTATAAAAGACAAAGCCTTTGAAGCATCTGAGTATCCTAAAAAAGTATCAAACTTGATCTAGTGGCCACCTTCCTTAAACTCTCGGACTTTCTTGCTTTTATCTTCGAGAAAGTCATACTGGTTGGCTTTTTAAAAATTCTTCTTGTTCACATAAAACTTTCCGCATCGCAATCTGAGATGTCTGTAGACGAGTCCTCAGTAGAACTGTCAGTCTCTGGGCGAGATGTAGCCTTCTTTGCCTTTTTCTTGCCTTTTCCGAAGCTTTGTTTCTTGCTTCTCTTTTTGCTTTTCCTGTCTTCTTTGGTCGAATCTGAAGAGCTAGAAGAACTGTCAGAAGAAGAAGAAGAACTGGGTACTCCTTCAAATCGAACACGCTTCTTTTGTTTCTTTGCGTTGTCCAAAGTCGACCGACGACCCAAATAACCTGGAAAGTCAGTGCTTTTCTTCTGCTTTTTGCCGTGCTTTTTGGCTTTCTTTTGCGTGTCAAAAAGCTGAGCAATCCGTGCATCAACCACGTTCTCCAGTTCCTTCTCCGTATTTTTTCTTGGAGGCAGAAGGTTTCTTGAGAGCGGGTTTCAGGAGTGGTGTTGTGGTTCTTTGCCACTCCGTCTGTACCTCTTCCAAAGAGGTCTGGCTCATATATTTTGCCATCTTCGGGTCCTTAGCAAAATTGAGCATCATCTTTGTTGCATCGCCGATCAACTGGCGACGCTCCATCTCTCGCCGCTCCGCCTGAGTAGGCCGAGGCGGGCCATACTCTTTGCCGGAATCTTCGTTGTGATCCCAGCCCGCATCTCCAGATGCAAAGGGAGTTGACTGATCATTGCCTGAAGCCATAGGTGCCGCGGAAAAAAAATATTCGGGGATCGGATTTCCTGTAGAAGAGAAATCGGCCGTGCTCTGATACCACTGTAATAGACTTGGACACTCCAAGTCAAAAATCAATCGCGACAGCACCAAATAACCACTTCAAAACAATTCACAGATCACAATAGATTTGCATTGGCCTGGCGGAGTTCCGTGCCTAGAGATATTGGCCCCAAAGACTGGCGCCCCTTTCGGTATTTCTTTTTATATTAATCACATCAAAGTACAAGAGAGTGGCTAGGGTTTCACTCTCAGACTCTGCGTCCAGATGCTTTGAGAAGTGAGGCCCTCACCACTAATTTAAAGGTTACAAGGGATGCCCAAAAGCAGAGCCCTAAAAGCTTCAAATCAAAAGCAATTTCTCTCTCTCTCTCGCTCATAGAGAGTCAAAACTTGAAAGCAAAAGCATTCTCTCTCTTTCTCATATTGTAGAGAAAAAGCAAAATTTGCGTCGCTCATCATTTTCATTTTTTATTTTCTCTAATAGCCTCCGTGATTTTCGGAAATTAGGGTTTCTGGCAGAAATTAGGGTTTCTGCTGTCCGCCACGTCATCACTTTGTGACACATATGATCATGATGGTTTAGTAGCAGAACATCTGATCCATGCCAGGGATCTACTTTCAGAAGTCCTTGCTCGTCTGTTTAATTGGGTCATGTGTGAAGGATTACCTGAATCTTGGAAATTATCTACTATCGTACCTATTTTCAAATCAGGGGATCCTATGATACCCGGGAACTACCGTACACAAAATCATCCGTCAGGATCTTATACAGTTGGATACTAAGAGGACATGGGTAGACCGTACACAAAAATTGGGCACGAAGATGGCGGACTACAAAGAAAACTTCCTACAGCTATCTGAAGATGAATTTGTGATTCGCCCGAGCTACATGGATACCCACCTGTCTCATGGTTTGAGATGTGCTATTGGTCAGATTCGTACATCCTCACACCATCTGGAAATTGAATTTGGCAGATTTAGGGGAATCCCGCCTGAGAGCAGAATTTGCAAGTTATGCGGAATGGAGCCGGAGACAAAAGTACGCTACTTATGCCATTGCACCGTATACTATGAGATACGTGGGCGTTTCCATTGCCTATTTAAAAAAGGCTTTGGACCTCTAGAAAGAGTCATGTAATACCAAGATCAAAGATGGTTAAGCTTGTACCTACTGGAACTACATCGGCACAGGGATAACATAATGAGAAGACAAAGAGCACTACAGCCTCAGAGGCAGATCACAGATTTCTTCGGATCGAGAGAAGCAGGAGTGGAAGGAGAAGCAAGAGGCCAACAGCCAGCACAAAGGAGTACCCACATTCATACCAAAGGCACCCTCATTGACAGGGCAATTGAGCTTAGGAAATCGAGACGACCATGACCGAGATGGAGAAGCACACTTGGCCGGAGGAGACTACAACAAAGGATTAGAAGCATTCTAGCCAGACACCCAGAATGCTCCTAAGAAGTTTATTTAATACTTTGTATTTAGTTTTTCACATTTATTTTCACACTTAGTACTTTAGTACTAAGGTACCCAAACATTGTAACAGATTCACCACTTTTGTATCAGTTTGGTCTCATAGGTCATTCTGGCCTTTTGAAGACGTTAATATAACATTTCATTTCATTTCATCTCTCTCGGCAAGAAAAGGGGCTGTATTCTATGTACAAGAAAGAGACCTCTAGAGATGCTCAATGGCCTGTCACCTAGAGGAAATACAAGAGCGAGGTTACAAAGTGCAGGATATGTAGACGTCGGTTGAGGTGGTTTGTATGATGAGTGTAAAATGAACCACTAGCGAGGTGCATAATGCCATGTGACGTGGGAATGATCCTGACTGAAAAGAACTGTCAATCTCACCCATGTGTGAAGAAAGGTGTATCTACACTCCTGCGTTGCATTGGAGGAGCCAGCTGAAGTAGATGACAGACTGCAAAGAGTATGCCGGTTTAGTATGCCGTGCTCATCTTGAGAGCCAACGCTTCTAAGGAAGGAACTTCACCTTCCTATGTCTCGTGTTCTCTCTCTCTCTCTCTCTCTCTCTCTCTCTCTCTCTCTCTCTCTCTCTCTCTCTCTCTCTCTCTCTCTCTTAAATTCTGGGATTTAATTACAAGTGGGAAATACCACAGAAAAGATCATATACATAGTCACGAACACAAATGTGTTCATCTATGGAAGAGGGCTAAAAGAATTCATAGGAAAGCTGATGCAACTCTGAGGTGATATCACCAACTTCCATGCAAATGTAAGCCAAAGAGAAAGCTTGAAAAATTAAAAGGGATCTACATCAAAGCGAAGGAACATGTAGCCGTTACGTTGACGCCACAGGGTCTAATAAGCTCAAAATTTGACCCACATAAAGAAAACCGCAAATCGCCGTAAGGAAGGCGGGAGAATGCCAAAAGCCCAAAACCGTTTGTGGAAGACCATAGAGGGGAAACCAATCCACATACACACTGCTAGGCGGCAAAGAAAATCTCTAGTAATGTAGCAATCCCAAAGCACGTGACCCAACAGTCTCTTGCAGCGAACACACCGAGAAGAGCATCACCAGAGAAACAAGTGCTCCTTCAAAGGAAAGTGGCTCTTCCAAAGGGCAGAGAGCCCAAAACCGTTTGTGGAAGACCATAGAGGGGAAACCAATCCGCATACACGTTGCTAGGCGGCAAAGAAAATCTCTAGAAATGCAGCAATCCCAAAACAGGTGACCCAACAGTCTCTTGCAGCGAACACACCGAGAAGAACATCACCAAAGAAACAAGTGCTCCTTCAAAGGAAAGTGGCTCTTCCAAAGGGCAGAGAGTGGCTTCTTCCACCAGGTATCTGACTTGCATATTGATCATAGGGCATTACAGTGGTCAGCAATCCAAGACCGTGGTAGAAGAAGAGCATACACCTGTCTAGTAGACGTAGCCTCAAAGGGCGTGTCCCAAAGAAACTAATCAGACATGCAAGCACCATCAGCCAAGGGCAGAATGGCCAAAAAGTCAACTAGCATGTGTTGAAGCTCTCTCCAAAGCTGACGGTAATGCATACACAATCCAAAACGTCGAGCGCGGCAAGGGGAAATCGAAAAGTGTAGCTTGCCTCATCAACCACATCACCAACTACTCGAAGGCCACAACAAGAGAGAAAGTATGCCTGGTGAGGTGAATGGTGTACCAAAGTAAGAGAATGCCCGACTCCAATGAAGACTCTCCAATCGAAGCGAATTACCTTCCCGTTGTTGTCCACCATGCCAAGATAAATGAATTGTAACCTCTTTCACCCAGAAATCAAACTAGAAGTAAGTGGACATCCCAGAAGGTGTCCTCCATCTTGCCAAACACGACCTCCCAGAGAGAAGGTTGCCAGTGACCAAAGGAGGAAGTAACAACTTGTCGACACAAAAAGGCAATCATAAGAGCCCAAGGCTGAGATTGTTGCACAAGAGTAGGCAACAACATGGCCTTCTTAGCAAGAACATGTCGGCGCAAGTCCAAGATATTGAGGCCATCGAAGTGCTTGGGAGTGCAAAGTTTCTCCATCGACATCAAACGCCACAAATGAGACAAAATTGATGGCATAAAAGAAGTAAGACAATGGCGAGGCCAATGTAGCAATGGCAAAAAGAACTAAACATAAGCCATCAAGATACTTTAAAAGATCCGCAAGCAAACATGCAATGGCCGTGTAGCTGTAACAGACTTGGACACTCCAAGTCAAGAATCAACCGCGACAACACCAAATAACCACTTCAAAACAATTCACAAATCACAATAGATTTTCACTGTCCCGGCGGAGTTCCGTGCCCAAAGATATTGGCCCCAAAGACTGGCGCCCCTTTCGGTATTTCTTTTTATATTAATCAGATCAAAGTACAAGAGTGTGGCTAGGGTTTCACTCTCAGACTCTGCGTCCAGATGCTCTGAGAAGTGAGGTCCTCACCACTAATTTAAAGGTTACAAGGGATGCCCAAAAGCAGAGCCCCAAAAGCTTCAAATAAAAAACAATTGCTCTCTCTCTCACAGAGAGTCAAAACTTGAAAGCAAAAGCATTCTTTCTCTCTTTCTCATATTGTAGAGAAAAAGCAAAATTTACATCGCTCATCATTTTCAAATTTTATTTTATTTATTTATTTTTTAATAATAGCCTCCGCGATTTCCGAACATTAGGGTTTTTGGCAAAAACTAGGGTTTGCAGGAATTTTAGGGTTTCTGGCAGAAATTAGGGTTTCTGCTGTCCGTAGCCACGTCATCACTTTGTGACATACCCCCCTCTTGAAAGCATTGTAATCGACCGCGATTACACCTGCAAAACCGACGAAAGCCATATACCGTCTTAGCAGACACTGACTGTTAGTACCTACGTACTAAGAACACGCATCTAGCACATGTACAAAATCGACAGTCACATCACACGACATTACCAGACATCACAGGACATCACATGACATTCAACATTCATTCGGATCTTAGACCATGATTTATTGGCAATGTAGCTAGCAATCACATCTAGGTCCAATCGGGACTTCAACGATGTCCGATTGAATAACCCCTATTGCAACCATGTCTATTCGAGATCAATCAGACCAAAATGCTGCAGTCATTTCGGCTATCAGTTCTTGCACTCACAAGAAGTCAAGAACAAATCAGTATCATTATTAGGAATTCCATTTCATAAAGTCATACAGCAGAATACTGTCAGCTCTCAATATCCCTGAAGCTCAAAGAGACATCAGTGACTTTAGTATCAAAATCAAGGCATCTGTTGACAAAGGAGTGGAGTGACTCCCCTCTTGTGCATCCCACTACACCAGATCTTCGGCTAAGCTGAATTTTGGGTTCCGTTTGGAGTAGACTATGCTAAACCAAAACATTGAGGTAAAGTTTCACAATCCGAGGAGTATCTGCTAGGTCCTCCTCCTCCATCCACTTCGCATCAAATGCAGGAAATTTCTTGAACTTAACCAAGAACCGCCTTCGGACTTTACCTTTCTTCGTATCGTTATGTGCCAAAATCTGTTCAGGAACAAGGATCTCCTTGTTTTCTTCCACTTCGGGTTGCTCATCAGGCTTCCCATCATCAGGCACATCACCCTTAACAGGTTCCAAGAGACTCACATGCAATGCATTGTGAATCCTCCAAGTATCTGGCAGTTTCAATTGGAAGGAGACATCATTTATCTTTTTAGTAATCTGGAAAGGTCCGTAGTATCGCATACTAAGCTTTGGAAAAAGCCTCTCCTTTCCCTTTTTCTTTCTTAGGCGTGCCTTCTCAAAAGTAAGAGCACCCAATCATCCTCCTTCAGTTTTAAGTCGCGACGATGGCGATCTGCTGCCTTTTTCTGTCGTTCTTGAGACTCCTGCAAAGTCTCGCGAACCTTTGCAAAAGCCGTATCCAAATCTCGCGAATATTTATCCGCTTCAAATATCTAATCTTTCGTGCTCAGGAAGGATGGAACCTTCGTAGCACTTTCAACAATCTCACATGGCGTCTTCCCCGTCGAAGAGTGTATCGTGTTATTGTAGGTAAATTCCACCAAAGGTAAGTTCTTTTCCCATTGAGTCTTCTGATCCGAGATACAAGACTTCAATAAATCTAAAATCACTGAATTGGCAAGCTCAAGTTGTCCGTCAGTCTGCAAGTGGAACGATGACGAGAATTGCAACCGCATCCCAATGTTCTCCCAAATTGCCTTCCAAAACAAACTCGTAAATCTGGGGTCTCTCTCGGAGACAATCGGCAACTCCGCACAAACTCTTCCACATCCTTTTTGAGTCTCGGCCCAAAGAAGTATCTCTCTCTACCCCCTTGATGGTGGTAGCAATGCCGGGGTGACTCGTAAAAGGTGGACAGTGGCATTCAGTCATAACCTTTTCCCTCAACGGCTGTGTAACGCACAACATAGTCTTTTTCATCAAGTAGCCTTCCCGAAGGGAGTATCCAGCTACCGTCTCCCCATCCCGTATCCGTGTGAAAATATCTGCAAAATCTTTATCTGTGGCATACTGATCGACCATATCCTCGAAGCTCCTACGATGTATCGCGGAAATAGCCAGAACCAACGGTTTCCGAGACAAAGCATCTGCCACCACATTCTTCTGTCCCTGCACATGGACAATCAGGAAGTGGAACTGTGACAAGATGTTCGCCCACCGCATCTGCTTTTCCGAAAGCTGCTTCTGTGAGAAGAAGTAGCGCAAACTCTGATGGTCTGTAAAGACAGTAAAATCCGCTCCGAGTAGGTAATGCCGCCACTGAGTAAGAGCATGGATAACCGCCAAAAGCTCTTTCTCATAGATCTGTGCTGTCATCTCCGGCCTAGAGAACAAACGGCTCTCGTAAGCTATGACATGGCCTTCTTGCATCAAGACCGCACCCAGACTACGACCACAAGCATCACAATATACTTCAAATGACTTTTGCAAGTCCGGCAAAGTCAAAATAGGTCCCGTAGTCAATTTCTCTTTCAATGTCCGAAAGGCAGTCCCCTCTGTGGGTCCCCACGAAAAAGGTACTCCTTTCTGTGTCAAGGTAGGCAAAGGGGAAGCAACCTCTGCAAACTTTCGTATGAACCGCCTGTAGTACGAACAGAGTCTCAAGAAGCTTCTAACTTCATGGACATTCCTCAAATCGGGCCAATCACGGATAGTCTCTATCTTGGCCGGGTCCATTTGCACTCTTGCTGTTGACACAATTGTGTCCCAAAAAGTGTATCTCTGGTAGGAAACATTCACTTTTCTTTGCATTAATCACTAACTTGTGATCTCGTAATGCCTGAAAGACTTGAAGCAGATGATCTCTGTGTTCTGCCTCATTCTTGGAGAAAACAATGATGTCGTCAAAGAAAGTGCCAACAAATAGCCTGTACTCTCGAAAAATCCTGTCCATCATCCGGTTAAATGTCGCAGGAGCATTGGTTAAGCCAAAAGGCATCACCAGAAACTCAAATAACCCAAAAGTCGTCCGAAAAGCTGTCTTGTAGACATCTCCTGGCGCTATCCTGATCTGATGATATCCACTCTTCAAGTCAATCCTGCTAAAGCACGAGGATCCCTGTAACTTGTTGAGTATATCATCGATCCTAGGAATCGGAAATCTGTTCTTGATGGTGATTTCGTTGAGAGTGCTATAATCGATGCACATTCTCCAAGATCCGTCTTTCTTCAAAACCAACAACACTGGAGAGCAATACGGTGAAGTATTAGGCTGGACAAGACCCTTTTTCAAGAGGTCTTTCACTAGGTTCATAATCTTTTCATTCTGTACTCGGCTCACACGGTAAGGTGGCCGATTCGGTGGCGTGCTTCCAAGTATCAGGTCAATGGTTTGATCTTCAGGCCCTCTGAAAAGCAATCGGCATGGGTGTGGAGAAAAATCTTGGCGTTCTTTTGATCAGGTCAAAACATATTCAACCTTTATCCATCGTTCAGTTCTCTCCCAAAAGAATGAGTAAGAAACTGAAGTTCATCAAGTACAATCTCTAAGCCCTTCATTTATCAAAGTCTCTTTCTCGGCCCAGTAGTCAACCACGGCGTAGTTCTTGTGGTACCAAGGGATCCTGAGTAGAACATCACTCGCGTGCCTTGAACACCCCTGTCATTGCAAACGAAGTTTGCCAATGCTCAGTGTAATGGCAACATCCCATCCGGGTGCCAGTCGAACTACCTCCGCCTGTGGCGTTAGTCTGTCGGGCGTAATTCCAAATCGAGCCGCCAATTCCAAGTGAAAAGAAGTTGGCCTTGGCTCCTTCAAAAGAGCTTCCTAATCCTTCACTTTGCCCCAAAAGCGGCAAAGTTTGTACTTTCATACATTAGATTCGGTGCAGGTCCCACGCCATGTGGTACCAGTTCTGCTTTTCTATCTGCCTTTTCTGCCACATTCCTCAGTTGCTCTCGAACTCTCAGGCCTGTCGTCGTCTTTATGATTTTGTTCTTTCTATGCCTTTCTAGGGCACTTCGCGGAGATATGTCCATGTTCGCCGCATCCAAAGCACTTCCCCTCTCTGATGAAGAGAGCTCTCTCCTCAGGAGTAAGCTTGGGTCGTGCATCCTTTTTCTCTAGGTTGCTCTTTTTCTTTCTACTTTCATTCCCAGAAGTCTGTTCGGCTCGTTGTGTCATGGCCTCATCTGTGGGGTAGGTCAGACTCCCAGAGTGAATGGCAAAGCCCTGCTTCGCATAACTCATCAACTCTTGAATAGAAGCTAACTTCTGTTCCAAGCAGTGATCTCGGATCTCTGTAGGTAGACCCAAGGTAAACCGCTCAATCTGTTCTCTGAAAGAGATCTTCTTGAATGAAGAGGCGGGTAGAAAAGAGCTCCAGAATCTTTCACAGTAAGTATTTACTGTATCGCTCTTGGTGATCTGAAGATAGTTCCAAGCAGCTCGTACATCTCGTTCATATTCTGGCGTCAACCAAGAAGAAATAAAAAGCTTCTTAAATTTCAGCCATTTAACTGGCGCAGTCTTGTTTAAAAGAAGCGTGGACCACCAAGTACGAGCATTCCTCTTAGAGTAAGAGGCGGCTCTCCGAATCTTGGAGTTCTCTGAATAGCGTCCTCCCGCAAAAGCGATGTCAAATTGCTGTATAAAAGACAAAGCCTTCGAAGCATCTGAGTATCCTGAAAAAGTATCAAACTTGATCGAGTGGCCACCTTCCTTAAACTCTCGGACTTTCTTGCTTTTATCTTCGAGAAAGTCATACTGGTTGGCTTTGTAAAAATTCTTGTTGTTCGCATAAAAGTTTGCGTTGTCAGAGTCTGAACTGTCCGTAGACAAGTCCTCTGTAGAAGTGTCACTCACTGGGCGAGACTTAGACTTCCTTGCCTTTTTCTTGCCCTTTCCAAAGCGTTGTTTTTTGCTTCGCTTTTTGCTTTTCATGTCTTCTTCGTTCGAGTCTGAAGAGCTAGAAGAACTGTCAGAAGAAGAAGAAGAAGAAGAACTAGGTAGGTCTTCAAACTTGACGCGCTTCTCAATTTCTTTGCCTTGTTAAATGTCGACCGACGACCCAAATATCCCGGGAAGTCAGTGCCTTTCTTCTGCTTTTTTGCCATGCGTTTTGTCCTTCTTTTGCACGTCGAAAAGCTGAGCAATCCGTGCATCAACCACGTTCTCCAGTTCCTTCTCCGTATATTTCTTGGAGGCAGAAGGTTTCTTGAGAGCGGGTTTCGGGAGTGGTGTTGTGGTTCTTTGCCACTCCATCTGTACCTCTTCCAAAGAGGTCTGGTTCATATATTTTGCCATCTTCGGGTCCTCGGCAAAATTGAGCATCATCTTTGTTGCATCGCCAATCAAGTGACGACGCTCCATCTCTCTTTGCTCCGCCTGAGTAGGCCGAGGCGGGCCATACTCTCTTTCTGAATCTTCGTTGTGATCCCAGCCCGCATCTCCAAATGCAGAGGGAGTCGACTGATCATTGCCTGAAGCCATAGGTGCCGCGGAAAAAAAATTTGGGGATCGGATTTCCCGTAGAAGAGAAATCGGCCGTGCTGTGATACCACTGTAACAGACTTGGACACTCCAAGTCAAGAATCAACCGCGACAGCACCAAATAACCACTTCAAAACAATTCACAGATCACAATAGATTTGCAATGGCCCAGCGGAGTTCCATGCCCAGAGATATTGGCCCCAAAGACTGGCACCCCTTTCGGTATTTCTTTTTATATTAATCAAATCAAAGTACAAGAGTGTGGCTAGGGTTTCACTCTCAGACTCTACGTCGAGATGCTCTCAGAAGTGAGGCCCTCACCACTAATTTAAAGGTTACAAGGGATGCCCAAAAGCAGAGCCCCAAAAGTTTCAAATAAAAAACAATTGCTCTCTCTCTCACAGAGAGTCAAAACTTGAAAGCAAAAGCATTCTTTCTCTCTTTCTCATATTGTAGAGAAAAAGCAAAATTTGCATCGCTCATCATTTTCAAATTTTTATTATTATTATTATTTTTTTTAATAGCCACTGCGATTTTCGGAAATTAGGGTTTGCAAGAATTTTAGGGTTTCTGCCACGTCATCACTTTGTGACAGTAGATCAGTTCCATTAATGCAATTTAACATTCAAGCGCTGCATAACCCAATCCACTTTTTGACCGTGAGAGACTTCGATCCAATTGGATACCCAAATGCTTGACAATCACACTCGGAGGAACAATCTCTCCTGGCCACAATAAAGCATGCCAATCATAGGGATTCATCAGCAGAAGCTTCAATTTGCAGAAATTGACTCTAAGACGAACCGCAAGCCCTTACAACTCCAACGCGTCCATAATCACATGAACATCAGTCTAGCAACTGCAAGGCATAAACAAAGAGTCGTCAGCATAAGCTTGCCCAATGAAGTTGTGACCCGATGGTAACTGCAAGCCATGAAGACGACCAACAGAAGTCAAGTGATCAAGATGCATCAACAAAGGGTGTGTGGCATACAACAATGCACTAAGGGGGCAGCCCTGTTTAATTGAACAACCAAGAGGCCAAGATTCCATCAGTTCACCTTCGAGAATCCCCGAAGACAAACTGTGTGAATACAAGAAATAAATTACATTGGCTCATTTGGGACCAAACCCAAGACACGACATCGTAGCAGCAATGTAGTTCCATTGCACAATGTCGAAAGCCTTCTCAATGTCAACTTGCATAACAAGTACGTCGTGTTGCGTATACTTTGCATACTCCATGCCAATTAGAACATTAGCCAAATTGTCAGCGATTTGGCGACGTGGTATGAACCATATTGAGCCTGATGAATTCTAGTAAGAACGTGATCTTTAATCCGATTCACCAGCAACTTAGCCAATATGTTGTTTAGCCAATATCTTATAAACAACAGGCATCAAAGTAATAGGCCGCCAGTGAGAAAAATGCTCGCAAAGTTCTTGCTTAAGGCAACAATTTGAGCAAACCCTCTTTCCATGATACTGACAAGTCTTGTTTCTCCCATGCCATATTCATCATGAAAAGCAAAGGCTCCTTAAGAATCTCCCAAAAGGAGAGGAAAAACCCCACAGTAAGCCTATCCCAGCCAAGGGATCGCCAACGACCCAATGCAAGCGACACACAATGCAATTTAGAATCCGTGGAAGGTTCCTCAAGGCATTGTGTATCGTGAGAAGAAATAATTGATTGTACATGAGAGAGCAACATTTGTCGTGCTGGACAAATTGCTATAGATGGTTAGGAGAAGCACCAAACATGCAAGACCATAGCATCAGCAAGCTCCTATTTGGATGATGTCCAAGCACCTGAAGGAAGCTTTACACACTTAATGTCCTGGGAAACCCTCGAGTGATGCAGATGCATAAAAAACTGTTTCGAAGCACAACCTTTATCCGCAAAGGCCCATTGACGAGCACGCATCTGCCATTTGTTAAGTTTCCGCTTGTCATTATGTTGTATACATACGCAAGCTTCACATAACTTTGGCAATCAGATAACGACCGTGAGTTAGCCAATTCCTGCAACTTTTGACAAACCTGCTTGACATCGTTAACATTGCTTCGAATCTGATGCATGTACTATTTACCATAATCTTGAATAGCACATTGCACTCGCATAACAAATATCTAGATGCATGTGAGCAAGCAAAGGGGGAACCAACCCAAAGATCAAATCTCGAAAGGCCTCTTGAGTAAGATAAGCATTGCTAATATGCAACAGACGCGTTTGAGAAAGAGGTCTCTCACAAAGAGATTGCTCAAAGTACAAATTCAATAAAACAAGGTGATGATCCGATAACTACGGAGTGTAATACATTCTCATATCGCATACAAAATCATCATATTGCTGTGAATTTAGTGCATACCATTTATCCAGCCGTGTGCGTTAAGAGCAATGAGCAGCATGTTGAAAATTAAATCTGGAAATATAGGATACATATAACACCTTAAATCAAGCATGTGTGCAGAAGCGATGAGATGATTCCATGCTTGTTTCTTCACGAGCAACATATTTGAAGAATTGCATGTTGTGCTATCACGCATATCTGGAGTATAATTGAAAGCTCCACAACGCATTGGAGGTCCATGGATAAGAAGAGATGTCCTGTCATAAGGCGGCCCTTTGCGCAGAGGCTGTATATGCATAGATGCCTCCAACTTCATAAATTTGACCATTCAACATACATTGTACTCATTCAGCAACTGCGTGGGTCATTACTCAAAGAACTGGTTGAAGCTCTTGCCAAACCATCATCAAAACTTTGGAGTAACCATGCAAGCCAGCATACGTTGTCCAATAACCCACAAAATAGGAACACTGACCTATAAACTCGTGTTGATTGTGTTCTTGCAAAACAACTATATTTGCCCTACATGTATTTACATAATGCCAAGTTAGCCGCCATTTGTCAAGGTTGCATAACCCAAACACATTGTATGAGATACATCTAATGCGATTATGCATGGGAAATGATATGTACAAGTGGCAAAAGAACATACGGAATTAGGTAGACGTGCCCATGTGCACGTCTTCCTCCACCACATCCATGTCAGATTGATCTGTTGGTTTAGTGCAGAAAAGGTTTCCACAGAATTCATATGCGAGTCGGAAGCCTCACCAATAAGTACATCTTTATAAGAATGCATCGCTTTTTCCCATGTGTCAATCAACCTGCAATTATCATTACATGGAAGTTGCTTGAACGATGCATTCTTATTAGCATTGACATGTGGAACATAATTGCGAGAGGAAGGTGGAGTGCGAATTTTCACCGTCTTCTTAGGCACCTCCCAAGCGCTAGAAACATTGGACCCCACACGCTTACCCTTCACAACATTGCCATTACCAAGAACTGCAGACTAGGAAAGCTTGGTTTTCGCTTTTTCCACATTTTGAGCTACAATAACCATTGAGCCTCCATTCTCCTTTGCTTCACCGATAGGTTTGCCCATAGGGACTGGAGCAAATGACGAAACCACTAAAGGAGGGGGCTGCACAATTGGTATAGGGCATTCAGATTGCACGTGCCCAAATTTACTACATCGGAAACATGAATTTTCAAACTTGCCCCATTTGAGTTTGAATGGGCTCTTGCCCACCCACGAGTCCCTCGAATCAACCATACTGCCTTCAGGGGTAGGTTTGTTAGTATCCCAAAGGATGCAAAACCTGGTGGTGTTTGCATCCAATTTCGGGGGACAAATCACCTTCCCCAGCTGTGTAGCCAACAACGGTAGAAAATGTCTCCATGTGCTAGGGAAGTCCACTATTTCCACCCACACCTGGCATTTATGGCGGATAAGGCTTTGATAATCTTTTGTCAATACCCATGGCAAAACATGTCATTTGCGTGCGAAAGAAGAGTGGAGACATCTCTAGCAACAGATTTGTAGCTTCAATATCCACCAATTGGACTTAATAAAATCCATGAGCACCAAAATAAACACCACGGACAGCTTGGGGCGTTCGAGAAGAAAATCAACCCATTGCCCTATATCTTGCGCAGTGGGCATTTTCCCCCAAAAAAACAAGATGACTGTATTCATAGCATACTGCGCAACCGGGTCCATGAGTTCCTGCATAGGAATACGCACTTCAAGAACAGGTGCCAGACCATTCCAAGCTTTCTGGGCTTCCTCAAAATCCTCAAACAGAAAGTTTTGATCTCAGAAGTGGCATCCGGGAAACTTCCCATGGCTTTCCGACGCTTAAACACACACAACAATCGGGATATAAAGCAAGAACACCCTACCCAAAGAGCAAATACCTAGAGAAAAAAGCATTACAAATAGATTCAGATTTTAGAAACCTGTAGCTTTGTACAGAGACCACAAGACTATGTACATGAATCCACAACTGGCGTACATCAAAGTGCACCTTCCACTAGACTGTACAATATCACTGAAATTCTAGCAGATCACAATGCACTTTGATCCTGTAGAGCGAATGTGAAGCCGACGCTAAGGGCTGACTGCTCTGAACACACACACTCCAACCAGAACTCAAGATGCTGTGCAAAGGCAACTTGCTACGCTGTGAGAGCAATCGCTGACGGTTGACTGCGCAAGGGCTGATTGCCGCACAGAGGCCGACGCATGCGCAAGGCAGGTCCCGCAAGAGCAAGAGGTGCAAGGCTCGCAGCCTGTGCAGAACACGCAACAGTAACACAGCGTGCAGTCGACAGAAGGCAGACACACCAGATTTGTCACACACTTTTTTGGTCAATCTGATTTGATTAATTTACAAGTGGGAAACCTCAAAGCGAGGAAAACCCACCAAAAAGATCAGATACAAGGGGAAGAACACAGTTGGGAAGAACACAACTGTGTTCTGCGATGTAAAATCGCTAAAAGCAAACATAGAAGAGTAGCAAGATTTCCAGGGATATGTCCCTAGTGTCAAAGGCAAAATGTAACGATTGCCTCAGCGAAATCTTGAATGATGGAAAAGGATCAACCTCACGTCGGTGAAACATACGGAGATTGCGATGGTGCCACAGGGACCACAGCGACCAAAATCTGACCCAAGCAAAGAAGATGGCAAAACATTGGAGGGAAGTCGGAAGATTGCCAAAAAGTTAGAAACGTTTGTGTAAAACCGCCGAGGGAAATCGAAGATGCAAACAAGCAGAAACACATCGCAGGAATGTCCTGGTGCAGCGACAGTCCCAAAGTAGATGTTTGACATTCTCATCAGCAGCGGAGTAGGTTACACAACGAGAGGAGCTAATGTGACGCGCCGCAAGGAGAGTTCCAACCTGAAGAACTCCCAACAAACAACGCCAAAGAAACAAACGCTCTTTAAGAGGCAAGCAAGACTTCTAGATCGCAGTGAGAGCCTGTCTCCATCTTTCAGATTTGTGCAAGGTCCAGAGCGCATTACAGTGATCAGCCAGCCAAGAGTGCACAAGGGAAGCATAGATATGTCGGGCAGAAATCGCATCTACAGGAGTGTCCCATAGATTCCAACCTTGCATACGACAACCATCTGTCAGCGGCGGAACAGGGAGAAAATCAGCTAGCATAGGCTGAAGCAAGCTCCAAATATGACGATAATGCATGCCCAACCCAAAGCGTGCCGTTGCCTAAGAAAAAGTAAGCAAATTCCCAGATGAATCCACCACATCATCCACTGTGCATATGCCACGACCAGAGAGGAAGTAGGCTTGACGAGGCAATTGATCAACGAGGGTAAGAGAGAACACCTTACTCCAGTGAATGCTTTCCAAACGCAACGAATTCCCATCTGCTTGCTGCCTGCCATGCCAATAGAGATTATCCGTAACATCTTTCCAAGCGGAGATCGAGCCAAAGGTGAATAAGCAACCAAGAACATAACCATCTATCTTGCCAAATACAATCTCCCAAAGGGAAGTCTGCCAACAACCAAATGCGGAAGTCGTAACGTGCCGACATAGATCAGCAACCATACATGGTTGAGATTGCCGCACAAGAGTAGGCAATAACATTGTCTTCCTTGCCAATGCATGTCGTCGGCGGTCCAAAATATTCAGCCGCCCAGGATGCTTTGTAGTGCAAAGTTTCTCCATTGGTAACAAGCGGAGGGCTTTCTTATGAGAACTATTGCACCACAAGTGAGATACAATATTAGACATAAGCAATGTGACACGGGAGCGAGGCCAGTGCAACAACGGCAAGTAAAATTAAACATATGCCATCATGATACTTTGCACAATACGAAGTCGAACATGTAGCGGCCATGTAGACAGTTTCCAATAGTGCAATTTGACATTCAATCGTTGCATGACCCAATCAATTTGCTGTGTATTAGTTATTTGCCAGCCGATAGGGTATCCCACGTGCCTGACCACCACATGCGGATCAAGAATCTCGCCAGGCCACAGAAGACGATGCCAGTCACAAACATCCAGAGGCAAGAGTTTGGATTTGTAAAAGTTAACCTTAAGGCCTGCAGCCAAGCCAAATGTATTCAATGTCTGCATAATTTCACACACATCATCCTGGTTATTGCAGCATAGGCCTGCCTTGCGAAGTCTTTCCCATTAGGTAATTTCAGCCCATGAAGACGACCGAGCGAAGTCAAATGGTCCGAATACAATAACAAAGGGTGAGTGGCAATGGCATACAACAAGGCGCTAAGTGGGCAACCCTGTCTCACAAAGCATCCAAGAGGCCAAGGTTATGTCAGCTCCACATCAAGGAGGCCTGAAGATATAT
Organism: Adiantum capillus-veneris; assembly: GCF_014529385.1. Classification (NCBI taxonomy): domain Eukaryota; kingdom Viridiplantae; phylum Streptophyta; class Polypodiopsida; order Polypodiales; family Pteridaceae; genus Adiantum; species Adiantum capillus-veneris. The sequence goes on from NC_140958.1 coordinate 125,545,752, forward strand.
TGTGAGCATACAAGAAGTATACCACATTGACCATCTTAGGACCAAGTCCAAGGGCCCCCAAAGTGGAAGCAATGAAATCCCATTGTACCGTATCGAAAGCCTTTTCAATGTCTACCTGCATCACAAAAACATCCTGCTGGGTATACTTTGCATATTCCATTCCTATCAATACATTAGCCAGATTGTCAAAAATCTGGCGACGAGGAATAAAGCCATACTACGCGGAATGGATACCAGCCATAAGAGGTTCCTTGATACGGTTCACAATGATTTTAGCCATGATTTTATATATAACCGGCATGAGAGTTATCGGCCGCCAATGCAAGAACTTCTCACAAAGCGCTTGTTTGGGCAATAACTTCAGTGAACTCTCTTTCCAAGACATCAGCAAACACTGTTTCGCCCATGCAATGTTCATCATGTAAAGCAAAGGTTCTTTCAGAGGCTCCCAAAAGGAGAGAAAAAATTCCACAGTGAGCCCGTCCCAGCCTGGCGAACGCTATCTTCCAAGATTAAGCAATACCGAGTGCAATTCATTTTCTGTAAAATCCGCCTCCATGGCCAAAGTATCATGAGGCAGGACAATTGAATGCACTGTAGATAACAAAAGTTGGCGTGCATTAATAATTTTAGCAGATGGCCCGGGGGGGCGGCGAAAACATTCCTAAAATGTGACACCATGGCCAGGCTCCAGGTCGGAACATAACCCGCTTAATAGTTTGAGAAGCCCTTGAATGATGCAAGTGCTTAAAAAACTGTTTCAAGGCACATCCCTTGTCCACAAATGCTCGATGGCAAGCACGAGTCTTCCATTTAACCAATTTTTGTTTATCGTTATGCTGCAAACACACCCAAGCCTGACAAAGGGTTGTCAATTCACTTTCCGACAACAAACGTGTGTGAGCTAAGAGTTGGAGCTGTTGATACATATGTTTGGCGTCCTCAACATCGCCACGTAATTGAAACATGTACTGCTTGCCATAGAATCACACTCTGCACGCGTACAACAAAGCGCACCCAAGCAACATGAGGATCAAGATATATTTGGGCAACTAAAGGGGGAATAACATCATAAATCATCTCGTAGAATGCTTCATGTCAAAGATAAGCATTGTTGATGTGCAGCAGGCGTTTCTTAAAAAGAGGTTGATCAAAGTGTAGTTGCCCATAGCGCAACAGCATCACAACGAGAGTATGATCAAATAAAAGCAAAGAATGGTCTATGCGCATTTCGCACACAAACTCATCAAATTGTTGCATGCCGAGGACATACCACCGATCTAATCTTGCACGATATGTAGAAAAGGCATTATCTTGAAATGTGTACCACGAAACATTGGGATGGAAGACGGTCCACAAATCCAACATCTGTGTGCATGCAACAAGATCTAACTAGGCCTGCAATTCTATGCTCAGCATGTGGGAATGTTTTGTGGTGTTATCCGATAAAGCGGATGCATTGTTAAAATCACCACAAAGTAGGGCATTGGAAAGCCATGGATAAGAAGATATCTCACGCCACAAAGCAGCTCGTTGTCTCGAGGCCGTATACGCATAGACACCACCAAATTCATAACTCTGGCTATTGATCGTGCATTGGACCACCATCCAACGACCCTTTGGATCATTGTACGCCAAATTTGGCTGCAACTCATGCCTAACCATAATCAAAACACCCGAAAAGCTCGACAAACCAGCGTATGCTATCCAATATCCTGCAAAATACGAGCATTGCCCAGTATATTCATGCTGATTATGCTCTTGCAAAACCACAATGTCTGCCTTACATGTATCTACATAGTGCCAGGTTAATCTCCATTTGTCGGGGTTACATAACCCACACACATTATATGAAATGCATTTAACACAACTATGCATTCAAGAGATATGTACAGAGGCAAGTAAGGAAGGGACTAGGTTGACGTGCCCATAAGCACATCAACATCAGCAGCCCGTGACTCAACCACAGTATTCTGCATGCTTGTCTCAAGCCTGCAAGCGATTGAGAAGTCCCATGAACCACGACATTTCTGTAGCAGTGCACCACCTTATTCCATGCATCCGCAAGAGTGCGATTATCATTACAGGGAAGAGGTTTTTGCCCCGCAGATTTTACTTCAGAAGATACATAATTACGAGAGGAGAGCTTCGAACGCATCATAATAGTTTTCTTGGGAGTCACCCAAGGAGATCCTTCCACTGAGTCTACCTTTTTTCCCTTGTTTTTGGTTTCAGTAGTAGACACAAACTTTCCTTTTCCTTGAGGATTGGGGGAAACAACAGGTTTGACCTTGCCTTTATCCACAAACGAAGCATCAGGCAACGCAAAAGCCGCAAAAGCGGTAGATCTAGGATTAGGGACTTCTGTACCAGTAGAAACCACAAGCTGAGGGACAGTTGAAGGAGGGGGTTGCAAAATAGGCTCAGAACATTCAGATTGCATATGTCCAAATTTTCCACAGCGAAAACATGAATACGCAAATTTTGCCCATTTGAGCTTAAAAGGGCGTTTCCCAATGAGTGGGTCTCCGGAATTGACAGTAATACCTTCAGGGGTGGGAACATCCGTATCCCAAAGCACACAAAAGCGATTTGTATTGGCATCAAGCTTGGGAGGACAAATCACTTTCCCGAAATGTGAGGCGAGCATAGGAAGAAAATGGCGCCAAGTGCGTGGGAAATCGAGGATTTCCACCCATACCGGGCACTTATGACGGATTAGACTTTGATAGTCCTTGGTAAGGGCCACGGCAATACATGTGTCATCTGAGTACCAAAGAACAAAGGAGACAACTCAAGCAACATATTGCGGACATTAGTGTCTGCTAACAAAACTTCGTAAAGTCCTCTGGCACCAAAGTAAACACCTTGAACCGCCTTGCGTTTAAGAAGGAAGTCTACCCACTGACCCACATCTTGTGCAGTAGGCATCTTGTTCGGGAAGAACAAAATAACAGCATTTAAAGCATATTGTGCCACTGGGTTCATCAAAGCTTGAACAGGAATGAGCACTTCAGTAGCAGGTTCGTGCCCCTCCCAAGCGTTCCGAGCACCTTCAAAATCTTCTAACAAACAAGCACGGATTTCATCCATTTCCATAGACTCAGGTACCATCTGTTTTCTGCGTTTGTATGAGCTGATAAAGGACACCGGAATCTGTCATACACTGAGACCTTAGTGTTTATGTACTACCGACTACTGGAAGCCAAAAAAAAGACGAAATTCTGTACACTGCCACAATATTGAACCCAAAAAAGTCTTCTGTATGTAAGCCTATTTACTGAAACTGAACTGCGCCTAAGCTGGAGTGATAATCAGACACTGTCTGTGTTACATATGAGTGCCAAACCTGAACAGAGGACTTGACGAGCTGAATAGAAATTGCGGGTCACTGGTGGCAGATTGGTTAGGCCGAACACTGCTTGTACAGAACTCCAGAGGGCACACACGCTGGAACCTTGCAGGGGACTGCAGGGCGCTGCGCGCAGGAGCAGGGAGCGTGCGAAATATCAGGTACGCGCAAAGGGGCTGAGGCGCGCACAGGGCGAATCTGTCACAGAGCAGGGGAGTTGCGTGCCAAACTCTCTCGCATGCACGCGCACGCGCACACACACACACATGCTCTCTCTCTCTCTCTCTCTCTCTCTCTCTCTCTCTCTCTCTCTCTCTCTCTCTCTCTCTCTCTCTCTCACACACTTTTTTTTTTTGTAATGTCATTTTGAATTACCCATGGGAAACCTCGAAAACCCATGAAAAATACTACAAACGGGAAATCAGAAACAGTCAAAATAAAGCTCGTAATGATTGAGAGTAATCTCATCCAAGTCATAAGCCACTCGGAGAGACTGCAACAGAGCCGTCGTGAAGAAGAAAACATAATCGACTCGCATCTGCTGAAACATGAGGGAATTACGTACTCTCCACACCGTCCAAAGCGCCCAGAATCTGACCCAACCAAAAAAGTATGCATACGGCCAAAGCAATGGCGGAAGTACTTCAAAGATCCACAAAGATCTACCAAAATGCATGCTAGGAAAACGCATGCGAAGAGCAGTAGAGATGCAATCCACAAACGGCAGCGTATGAGGACAAGACCACAATAAATGCGGAATGGTCTCAACTGTTGCACCACATCTAACACATCGTGAAGAGGCCAATCTCCTAGAACGTAGAAATTTGCCAATCGGGAGAACCCCAAGTATGCATCTCCACATAAACAGTCTCTCCTTCAGAGGCAATTTCGCAGGCCACACCTTCATGACCTTACTCCGCCACCAAATATCACTCTTGTTCATATTCCATACCTTATTATAGTGTTCGTACATCCAAGACAACGATTGCAAATGACCATACACTTTCTTTGCAGAAATCAAAGAGGCCGAAGAACCATCATAATGCCAATCACAAATTCGGTTTTCTGCAACCAGCGGTGGAACGGGAGATATGGAATCAACCAGATTTTTAATGTTGTCCCACATATGCCTATAATGCATCCCAAGCCCAAAGATATGAGCAGCCTATCTGAACGAAAGCATCCGTCCATCAGCATCCAGCACATCAATTACACTGCAAATATCTTTTTGCGAGAGAAAATAAGCCTGTCTTGGAGAGCATTGAACAAGAGTTTGATCAAAAACTCGACTCCAATGTAAACTTTCTAACCGAAGCGAGTTGCCACATACGTCATCTCTACCATGCCACAACAAGTCTTGCGTGACTACTTTCCAATCTGCTACAAGACTGGAGGCAAAAAGACATCCAGGTATCGTGGCCTGAAACTTACCAAAAACCACATCCCAATACGATGGCTGCCAATGACCAAAAGCCGGTGTAGAAACCGCATGAGCGCACAAAAACGCAAACATTTGCGTCCAAGGCTGCTTTTACTCAACCAACACCAACAACAATGTGGCCTTTCTTGCTATAACATGAGAACCGAGATGTAGAATATTCAAACCACCACAACGCTTCGGACTACATAATTTATCCATCGCAAGCAAACGCAGACCCTTTTTCTAAGAAGAAGTAGACCAAAAGTGCTCCAGTATCCGAGACATCAAAGCTCGAATACGACGAGGTGGCCAATGTAACATAGGCAAGAAAAATTGCACATATGCCACCAATATGGACTACTATTCTGAGTCTTACATGTAGCGGCCAAGTGGATAATTTCCAATAGTGTAATTGAGACCTCAATTTGTTCTCAACCCAATCCAACAATTTTGCATTATTAACCGACCAAGCCAACGGGTATCCAAGATGTCTCACAATTTGGTCAGGCTTTACTATCTCCCCTAGCCATAATACTGAGTGCCAATCCATTTGATGCAACGGTAACAATTTAGATTTTCTCTCACACACACACACACACACAGTAGAAACTGAAGTCTGCGTGTGTGAACCCGCGTTAGAGCTTGTAGGCGGTATCTACCAAGAATCGTCTGCTTTTAATTGCACCTATGTTTGCCAGGTGCTTTTTTTCACCTGGAATTCGGGCTTGGAGCTTGCATTCATTAAGAGGCGATTCTGTTTGTAGTGGATTGGACAGATGCTGAATGCGTAGTCATAAATGAGAACAAGATGGACTAGAACTAACACTGAGACCGATGCTTAACTTGAGGACCAAAAATTTCAGAAGGACGAACGGATATAAAAAATGACATATTGGTACAACTTGACTTCCTTACAAATTACAATTGTGCTGAGAGAAGTCCCTTTGGAAAAGAACATATCACAAAATATGCCGGTGAGTTAAGTCATTGTCACATGTCCCCCCGCCCCCCCGGCGTTTGGGCACGTAGGGCTAGAAAACCCTTTTTTTGTGACTCTTGCATTGTAAGAGGGAGAAAGGCCGTGTACTTACTGCTACAGCACACCACCACTGACTTCGACATGCAAGGTAAACTTACATTACATCTCTGAAGCAGATTAAACCTCGGAATATGATTCAAAAGTACAAATATAAAATGAACAATCAGATTGATATATGGGCATTTTGAGTTGCAGCATAACTTTTTAGCTCAGGGCACCAATGTGATGAATAATCACATCTTTTTAGTTTTAGGTGCGTTCATGTGACCGTGCTTAGCTTCTTTCTATGTAGCTTGGACGTTCTTCAGTTATCCTTGTTGTTTTGAGCTTCTACCTTTCACTTTGTATAGTCCTCTACGTTTTCCTGGCTAAAAGGAGTGGACATGGTATTTCTTTTGCTAGTTGCTGTACATGGATTTAAAAACAGAAGTTTATATATTTATGTGGAGTAGTTAGATTTGGATTTGTGACATTTTTAAATCTCTCTAATCCACTCAAAGGACAATTCATGAAACCTAGATGACCTACATATATAAGCCGTTAAGAGTAGGCCAAATCTTAGCTTCCATTTGCGTACCTAACACCTTGTTTCCATATCATACATATGGTATTTACTGCACGTATTTACCATACGCACAGTACATTCTGTATCTATTCCACTGATCGGTTCATCTCCCACTTGACATTTTTTAATTATATAAAAGGTGTGGCAGTAGAGCTATGCTTTGCGCTTTCAGTGCTTTCTTTTAGCTATGTGGCATCCTTATAGGGCCTAGGCTCACTATTATGTATGTAGCTTATTTGGGCTTTTATCTTTGAACAGCAATGCTTGAAATAAAATAAGTTTTTGTTTTTTCTAATAAATACGTTGCGTACCTTACATACCTTATTCAAGGGTGACGAACAATAGAGGTATCGTACCTGCATCTAGCATATGGTACCTAATGTACCTAATTACCTTGAATTACAGAAGATCAGTGTTCAGGACAGTCTTTTTCCCTAAGTGACCGGGTTTCCTCCTTGTAAAGATGCAAACCAGAAATACTAGTAGAAAATGAACTATTTTCTCTTATATTCTACCAGTTTTCTTTTCCTTACCATGGTTTGCAACTGGCTACCCTCAATTTTCTAACGGCTTAACGCTAAGCTGAGGCAAACTTTTCCGGAACATTGCAGAAGATATGGGGGTCGGGGAGTGGACTCTTCTAGACAGCTCTTAAAAGCTGGATAGAGTTTTGCAGAAACAAAGAATCACTTGGTATGCTTTTGAAAGTAACAGAGTCTCTCTATTTTATGCAGGTGGAAAGGCATCGAAAACATTCAGTTTCTCCGGTTCCAGGACCCATCCTGATACAAGTGCGCGAGCTGACAAAACAGGCTTTACCAGTAAATATTGTGACTGGAGTAAGCAGAACCGGCCGCAATGTGTCAAGAAAACAGTTGATTTGAGATGCTTCTGTTGTATAAAATGTATGGGTAAGTTATTGCCTACGACGTTCACACGGTGGCTGTCTGTATAAGAAGACAGCAGACAGGTTTCAAGCAGATTTGGAAGCATGTAAAATGACTGTTGTATTGTGTAATTTCACGTTTATGAAAACTGCTCTCTCTCTCTCTCTCTCTCTCTCTCTCTCTCTCTCTCTCTCTCTCTCTTCGACCGAGACACGGGAGCACACTCCATCGACGGAGACTCCAGCAGAGGATCAGAGGCATCCTAGCACGACACCCAGAGTGTCATTGAGGGCCTATTCTACATTTTCACATTTCACACTTCATTTTCAGTTTTCATTTTTTACATTCAGTACTTTTTGTACTTGTACTTCAGACATTGTATTAGATTCACCACGTTGTATCTGATGGTCTCATAGGTCATTTTGGCCTTTTGAAGACGCTAATATAATATATCATATCATATCTCTCTCTCGCAGGCTGCAGAACAGGGTTTGCGCAAGCAGCAGAGCAGGGCTTGCACGCAGAGTGCAGATTGAGTTCGTACAGATTCGTGCGTACAGTGCAAGTCTCTCAACCAGCCCATCGCCCTGTGAATCTATTGCGCGTTGCATGATAGCTTGCATTTGTGCGCAAGTCGACGGCAGGCAGCCACGCCACGTAATAAAAAACTTACGTTAATGTTTTGATTTTGATGTTACGGCAGCTGCAGCAACAACGTAAGGTTCGATCAACAGGGCAGGTTTGGGCAAGGCAGCGTGCAGTTTCATCGAGTCCAAGTCCTCTCTCTCTCTCTGTCATGGCAGGCTGCTGGATGCGCAAGGCTGGGGTTTGGGCCTGTCTAGATTATCACAGGATAAGGAGCAAACTGAGTATGGCAGATACTTGATTGATATGGGGACTGCACATGGATTGGCCATTTTGAATGGCCTATAGAGATTCCCTGCAGCTGGTGGTTTTACATGTTTTCCATATCGGCATGGCGCTAGTACAGTGGATTATGTTATGGCTCCGCCAGGACTCATTCCTTCCTTTCAGGATTTCGTGGTGGGAACTAGACTGGTTGGGGTAGCAGTCGATCATGCTATCTTGTCTTTCACTCTTATCATTCCAGTTCAACACAGCTTCATTGGGAGAGGCCTCCACACATACTCGGTATACCTTCACGAGGGAGGCGGATCACGTGTACACTGATGAGATATACAGGCAGCTATGCACTCAGCATTCAGGACGACCATTAGATGAGCTCACCCAGATTCTGACAGAGACGCTACATGATGCAGCATCAGAGGCATATCCCCACTGCCAGTCTACACGCAGACGATCTGGAAGCATGCCTCAAAACAATTGGTATGATGAGGAGTGTAGAGAGACGAGGATCAGATTACAAAGAGAGGTGCTCATGGGTACTACTACATATAGACAGTCACGGATTATTTTCCGTCGCCTAGTGCGAGGGCTTACCTATCTCAATTAGAGCGTGATTTGTATCAGCTGTTTATGAGTCAGGACTCTAGTGAGGCATGGAGGCTTTTCAATGAGCACTCTCCACCGCCAGCCATCACTTCCACAGAGACATGGGGTGAATATGCTACATCTCTCTATACAGCATCGGGGCAACCACCTTTGCCTGACCCTCCAGAGGCATGCCCAGAAACATGTACTTTCTTTACGGTTGAGAGGTAAGGAAAGCCATTGACAAGATGAAGACAGGAAAAGCACTGGATCATAATGGTCTCGTAGCAAAGCACTTTAATCCATGCCAAAGATATGCTTGCAGAGCCTCTTGCTATGATGTTTAATAGAGCCATGTATGAGGGTTTCCTTGAGACTTGGAGTATGTCCACTATTGTGCCTATCTTCAAGTCGGGAGATCCTATGCTTCCCGGGAATTACCGAACCATCATGGTTGGTCACACTCTGGCTAGGCTATATGCATCAATTCTTGAGCATGAGCTGAGTGGATGGGCAGAGAGAGAGGGCGTACGGGCAGCAGGACTGGCACGGTTCAGGAGAGGTTTCTCCACTCTTGACCAGATTTTGACACTCAGAGCCATTATTGAGGAGGGTAGACATCATGGCAGGAGGATATATTGTAGCTTTGTGGATTTCTGCAAAGCCTTTGATACAGTGCCACGAGCCAGACTCATACGCAGATTGCAAGACATGGGAGTGCCCAGAGAGCTGATCTGGCAGATCTTAGCTTTATACAGAACAGTGGTAGGATAGGTACGCACTACTCAAGGCATGTCCGACATGGTTCACTCCACCATTGGGGTGAAGCAAGGTTGTCCTCTATCTCCGACTCTCTTTGGGATTTATGTAGATAAGCTTTCAGATTATGTACATATAGAGGGTGATAGAGGTGCTCAGCTTGCAGGGACATGGATTCCGTTGCTATTATATGCTGACGATATTGTGCTGATCTCCGATTCTCCAGAGGGGATGCAGCGTCATTTGGATGCATTGCATGCATTTGCACGGGATAGTGGATTGTCTGTGAACCTTGGTAAGACCAAGGTAATGGTGTTTAACACCATGGCACAATGGGTAAGGAGGTCCGCCCCCACTTTTACATATGGTCGAGAGACTGTGGAGTATGTAGATACATACACTTATCTTGGTGCGGTTTTCAGTGGTCTAGTATTTTCCCTGAGGCGTGCAGCAGATACGCGATTGACCAGAGCCTATGCAGCGTTGGGGAGACTTGAGAGGATATGTTCGCAGGTTCAGTTCCAAGAACCTCCAACAAAGCTTTGGCTCTTTGACACTTTGGTCACTTCGGCCATGCTGTACGGAGTGGAGATATGGGGCCCCTGAGTTGATCATCATAGCAGAGCTAGCAGTACTGATAGATGGTGACGTATTGAGAAACCCTTAGGTGTCTATGATTTTTGGGATGATTAGGGCCAAGGCCTCAGTACCACATGGCATTGTTAGGGCGAAGCTCGCTGCTCCTCCATTGGTAGTGGAGGCACTCACTCCATGAGTTTCATTTACGCATAGCACTTGGGCTCTCCCTAGAGACAGATATGTTCGATTAGCACTAGAGTCTTCGTGACAGCTGGCATTGCAGGGAGATAGATCATGTTGGTATGCAGAGATGGCATCTTGGTTTCAGTTACATGGCTTTAGTATGAACCGGCTACCCCCATTTCAGTACTCTTTGGATGCACCCTCCATCTCCCTCACTAGGGCAAAGATTACCAGGCTCATCAGACAAGACTTGATTCAGTTGGATACGAAGAGGACATGCATACAACCTACACATGAGCTAGGTACGAAGATGACTTTTTATAGAGAGCATCTTCTCCAACTCATGGAGGATGGTTTTGTGATCAGACCAGGATACATGGATACTCATCTATCCCACGGGATACGATGTGCTATTGGTCAGATACGCACATCCTCACATCAGCTAGAGATCAAGACAGGTAGATTTAGAGGAGTACCCACTGAGTCTAGGATTTGTTAGGTGAGCCAAATAGAGCCAGAGACAGAGCTACATTACATATGTCACTGCCCAGTATATTATGAGATACGAGGCCGCTTTCACTATCTATTCAGAGAAGGCTTTGGGCCACTTTCTAGAGTCATGAGATACCAGGATCAGAGATGCCTCGGATTATACTTACTGGAGATTCGCAAACATAGAGAGGACCTCTTGAAGAGAGGCACAATCAGAGAGATCTAGAGACGGCGGAAGATTACAGATTTCTTTCAGTCACAGATAGAGGAGTTTGAGCAGCCCCCACAGCATAACAACACCAGAGGCATACTGCTTGATCGGGCGATAGAATTGGGGCGGTCCCGTCGCCCACGGATGAGGGGACCCTCTCGACATCGACGCAGATTGCGACAAACCATCCATACCATACTGGCGCGACATAGGAGCCATCCCGGATACTGATGTTTATGTATATGATGCCTCGACTGTCACAGAGCTCCATTGTATCAGCTCACCCTTTGTATTCCCCTTTGTATCAGCTTTCACCCCACTCCTACCCACTATTTTCTTTTCAGTTCTTTGTACTTTTTGTACCCAGACCTAGTATTAGATTCACCACATGTAACCTTTTGGTCTCATAGGTCATTTTGGCCTTTTGAAGACGTTAATATTACATTTCATTTCATTTCCTCTCTCTCTCTCTCTCTCTCTCTCTCTCTCTCTCTCTCTCTCTCTCTCTCTCTCTCTCTCTCTCTCTCTCTCTCTCTCGAAAAGTGACCGAGATTATCACTTGGAAAATTCCTCAAAACGCCCACATGGTGCTAATTCTGAGGGCAAGTACAATACTGAGCACAAAGCACCCGAAGGCAACATCTGACAAAACCATATACAACTAGGCACATAGACAAAACTGAAAACTGTAAGGCCTCTCTCTCTCTCTCTCTCTCTGTGGAGATCCAGGTCCAAGCACGTCGAGCTGCTGAGGAGAGATGAGCCCACATGATGGCTCACCCAGCTGCGTTCATCCAAGCAGCCTTTGCTCACGACCCTCCCATGCACCACTATTTACACCCTCCCATTGACACAAGATGGAGCTAGGCAGCCTGATGCATCTGCACGGTTGTACTACTTGAGCATTTAGACATGCACATATTCCTAGTACTGAGCTACATCCCCCCGCCCTCAAATGACCCTATCACAAACCAAGATTTTTATCCTTATCCTACTTTGTACGAGTTTAGATTGTTTTGTCTTTTCCGACAACTGGAGGACACACATGTTGTCTCATAGGTCGACTTTGGCCTCTCATAGACGTTAAAAAACCTTTCTTCCTTTCTTTCTTTCTCTCTCTCTCTCTCTCTCTCTCTCTCTCTCTCTCTCTCTCTCTCTCTCTCTCTCTCTCTCTCTCTCTCTGTTATGTGCCCCCCTCTCCTGCTGCTGTTACTACACTTGTGCGCTGCTGGCTGCCCTGCTTGCTGTTGTCGGCTGCCGTTGCTGTTTCCTCCCACACCCACGCCAATACCTGTTGCCAGCCGCCGCTCCGGCCCTTCCTCTTGCGACCTGCGCTACCTCTTGTTGCCCCCCCCCCCAACCCCAAAAAAAAAAAAGCGGCCGCCAACAAGCGTGATGTTAAGGCGACGTCCTACATTGTAGACACCCTCAACGTCATTGCCAACCGACTATGCAAGCTTGAGAAAGAGGTCAAAGGATTGACCAAGGATAAGGAAGCATGGAAGAAGGAGAAGGAGAAGTGGGAGGAGGAGAGAGAGAAGGAGAAAGAGGAATGGAAGAAAGAAAAGGAAGAGCTGAAAGAGCAAATCTAACTCCTCCATGCCTCTATCGCATACCTCATCCCCCCTGAGGAAGGAGAGATGAAGCCAAGGAAGCCCTTAAGGAGGAGATCACCAAAGTTCTCATGGCAAGCATCAACAACAAATTGGAGGCCACCAAAGAAGGATGGGTCAAAGCAGTCAAGAAGAAAATTAAAAAAGAGGTGAGAGTGGAAGCCAAATAGATGAGGCGCTCATCATACACACAACCATTGAGGAAGAGAAGATGCGACATGCCCGTTGCCTCAATGTACGAGTGATTGGCATCGAAGAAGAGGAGGGGTCCACACTCGAGAGTGATGGGAAAGCCCTATGCATGAAGCTCGGGTACAAGGAAGACTAGGAGCTACCCTTCTCTAAAGCTTGGAGAGTCGGCAAAGACTTACATAAAAGAGCCCTCATTCTCCAATTCCCCTTCGAGGAGTCTCGAACCTCATCCATCCGAAAGAGGACCATCTTGAGAGGGCTAGAGGGCCCACCTATCTACCTTGACGACGACCTCAAGATGCAACAAGACCACCGTTGTACATGCATGCCTAGAGTAAAAAAAGCTCGCAAAGAAGGGAAGAAAGCGGTACACCAAGATGGTAGGGACACCCAGCGAGACTTGAGGAGGTGACGAGAGGACACGACCTCGTTCTCCTGACAAAGACACATGAGAGCCCAGAGCAGAGTCTACCGAGAATCCATGGCTTTCAATGGGAGTCCTCACATCGAGGGAGTACTCGCCAGCACACTACAGGAGGGTCGGGTGGGGTGGCTATACTCATCAAACATCGATTTTAGAGCAGGATACAAATTGTTGCACGGGACCCGTAGGGCCGCTACCTTTGGATTCGCTTTGAACTATCATGGGATAGGATCATTTACATTGCCCTCTGCTACTCTCCCCCCTCAGGCTCCAGATTTTCTACTATAGAGTTGGAGAGGCATGGGGAGGACATACCATTCCCATACGCATGCCTATGGATTCGCTTTGAACTATCGTGGCATAGGATCATTTACAGTGGCGGCTGCATAGATGAGGTGTTGACTATGTAATCATGTATGCTCACATTGCCCTCTGCTACTCTCCCCCCTCAGGCTCGAGATTTTCTACTATAGAGTTGGAGAGGCATGGGGAGGACATACCATCCCCATACGCATGCCTATCAGATGATATTATGGAGTACTCTTCATTGGGGGAAGTTTTGCTTATGGGAGACTTCACTGTCAGGATATGTTGTGACCAGTGTAAAACATACGACATAAAGGACCGGGTGGCATTGCACGCCACACAAGAGGAGACTACCATGAGAGATTCAAGAAATACGGCCTGGATCACAGAGTACGGCCACCATTTGCTCAAATGAGGCTCTCAACACCGTCTCGTTATTTATAACGGGATGGCTCAGTGGCCCACTTCAAGAGGGATGACATGTATACCACATGGAGTTACAGCTGGAGGGGAGAGGGGAGTATTGTGGATTACATCATGGGGTCTAGGGAGGCCACCCACCTACTTAGCTCTTTCACCATCCCGCTTTTGGAGTCGATCACACCTATCTTGCACTCTCCCTCACCGAAAACACCATCCCCTCCACACCCACGACACGCTCCCCACACCACGATTCATTTTACATATGGGCTAGCCCCCTATACTCGGTAGAGGTCGAGAAGGGACTCCTTTCACCACTACCCGTGCTCACCTCCCACATCACATGCGTCCTTCAAACATTGGCTATTAGCTCTTTCCCTTTATGCAACAGGTGAAGATACTCACATGCTGAAAGCAGCGAGCCTTTGAGGAGGCACAAGAGCTAGAGTTATACCGCTTATCTATGAGCATGGACAACGCCATAGCATGGCGCACCCATCAAGAGCCACGACTGCCTACCTTTACTGATGACCACAAATATAACACGATTATGCAAAGAAATTCTATGCGGTACCAAACCAGCCTCCGATCCCACAACCACCCGGGCCTTGACCCACGAGCTCCTCTTTCTTCACAGCGGAGATGGTCAAGAAGGCCATCCACCGTCTCTACAGCACCGTCAGTCTTCAGACTGTAGCCGGGCTATAGGGGAGGGCTTCCCAGAGGAGTGGACTCAACACATCATTGAGCCAATCCACAAGTCTGGGGACACCTTGGACCCAAGGAATTACAAGACTATCATGATATGCCATACAATGGCCGAGCTTTATGGGGCAGTACTTGAGATTGAGCTCAGCTTATATGGAGAAAATGAGGGCCTACGGGCTCTTGGCCAAGCAGAACCTTCTCCACCATCGACCACATCTTCATTCTCGATTGCCTCATTGATGGGGCAAAGTTGCGGAAGAAGAAACTTTATTGGTGCTTTGTGGATTTCCGCAAAGCATTTGATACAGTCCCATGGGAGAGGTTCTTTCAGTGGCTTCAGAGTCTAGGAATACCATCAGAGATGATATGGGCCATCTATGCTCGCTATGAGAGAGTGACTGAGAGAGTTCGCTATCCAATTGGCCTGTCAGAGTCTATTCCTAACACCATTGGTGTTAAGCAAGGATGCCCCCTCTCATTGATTCTCTTTGGATTCTACATCGACGAGATTTTCGACTACATCTTACAAGAAAGAGGACATGTGCTGACCTAGCAGGTATCCCAATCCACATTATGCTATACGTTGATGACATTTTTTCGATCTTAGAGTCACCAAAGTGTTTACAAAGCCATTTGAGCGCCTTGGATGAGTTCTCTACACACAAAGGACTGACAGTGAACCTTGGGAAGACCAAGGTCATGATCTTCCACACCTCCAGATCAGTACGGTGAGCAGCCGCTTTTATAGCAGCAAGAGGCCCAATTGAGATGGTCACCTACATCGTCTGCCTGGGAGTCACCTTCACGAGTAGACAAGGACCCTTCTCCATGGCACAAGCCGCCACTGACAGACTCACCTGAGGATATGCAGCTTTGGCCATGTTAGAGCGGAGATGTCATCAAGCACACTTTCAGGAGCCCCACATGAAGGGCTGGCTACTTGACACCATCCTTGATGTACGCATCAGCAGTGTGGGCACCCGGATTGATAGATAGCCAGTGGGTGCGGATCAAGAGACCACATGTTTATATGATCTCCCGCTTGTTTCGAGGCAAACACACGGTGCCACATGACATCATCAAGGCAGAGCTTGCTCCCCCCCCCCCCCCCCCCCCCCCCCAAGCAATGGAGGCACTCTTTGAGACGATCTTCTTTATCTAAAGAGTGAGAGCTCCCGATTGACAGACCCACACGTTCAGCTTACAGAGTTTTTCCAGAGGATCACACCTCCACTCCCAGATCCACTGAAGGGAGTGACTCTCCAACAAGCTGAGACGAGCTGGCCCAAATGACGCCCACGTGGTACTAGATGCTAGCCCCACGACTCCATCGTAGACAGATTGAGGAGATCCAAACCCGAGTGCGTCAAGCTACCGAGGAGAGACGAGCCTAGACGAGGGCCCACCCAACTGCATCCGAGCAGATCTTGCTCCCGATCCTCCCATGTACCACATTTTACACCCTCCTATTAGCACAGGATGGAGCTAGCTAGCTTGATGAATTTGCATGGTTGTACTACCTAAGCATATAGACATGTAAATACCCCTAGTACTAGAGCTCCATACCCCCCCCCCCCCCCCCCCCCCCCCCCCCCCTTCCCCATAGATCTAATCACAAACCACGGTTTTTTAACCTTATCCTCATTTTCTACCAGTTTGGATTGTTTTGTCTTGATAGATGGAGAACACACACACATGTATATTTGATTTGTCTCATAGGTTGACTTCAGCCTCACATAGACTCAAGCCTCACATAGACGTTAAAAATCTTTATGTGTATGTGTGTGTGTCCGCAAGGAAAGTGGTAGAGTTTGATTACTTGGGAAACCCCTCAGGACACCCACATGGTGCTGATTTTGAGGGCAAGTATAATAATGAGTACAATGCATGCCCGAAGATGATAACTGAAAACCATATACAATTAGCCACATGGGCAGATTTGCAAACCCCCCCCCCCCCCCCCCCCAATCCACAAATATACCATGTATCTTGTATCCTTGCCTCTCTTGAATCACCCCCTACCATAGGACCACATTTTGTTACTTTGTAATTTTGTCCTTTCTCAATAGATGGAGGACAGACACATGTAAATTTGATTTGTCTCATAGGCCAACTTTGGCCTCTAATAGATGTAAAAAGATCCTTTTTCTTTCTTTTCTTCTTCTTGTTCTTCTCTCTCTCTCTCTCTCTCTCTCTCTCTCTCTCTCTCTCTCTCTCTCTCGTTGTAGATCAGCTATCCTAGTTCCTGTTGAATAGGATTGGCTATCCAAGTTCCCTCTTGAATAATAGGTCTGGAGTTCAAGATTTGTCGGATACATACTTGGGATTGTTCATGTGAGTTCAAATCTTCTCTTCTCAAGGTGAGTGAAAATGTGAATAAGAAGAGAAAACCAGAATAACTTTTCTCTCACCCAAGTGTGGTAGATTGGCTATCCCAGCTTCCTCTCGAATAAAAGGTCTTGAGTTCAAAACTTGTCAAATAGATCTTTGAGGTTGCTTGGGATTGTTCCCTATGACGTTTTTTATCCTTTACGGATACACAGAGGACACCCACCTCATGTACTTTGATTTGTCTCATAGGCAGACTTCAACCTTTTATAGACGTTAAAAAATCTCTCAATCTCTCTCTCTCTCTCTCTCTCTCTCTCTCTCTCTCTCTGAGTATAGTGGTTGTCCTAGTTCCCTCTTCAATAACAAGTCTCGAGTTCATAACTCGTTGGATTGATCTTTGAGGTTTCTTGGGATAGTTCCCGCGACGTTGAAAATTTCCTTTCCTTCTTCTATTCTCTCTCTCTCTCTCTCTCTCTCTCTCTCTCTCGCACACACAAAAACAAAGAGTGCTTGAGACCTTGTCACATTGTGACGTGATTTTGCGGAATGGTGCGGGTCATCCCAAAGACTTTGAGAGATGTTCTTTAGTGCACTTGGACCTATTTGATGTAAATAAAGCTTGTACAAAGTGTACAAAGGCGGTGTGTGCCTTGTCTTTATGCATGCGGGCCAATTATGCGGGGTACATAGTTTTGTTGTTTTTATACATAGAAGTGTCGAGACCTCAAAGAGTGAGTAAGTTCTTTAAAAATATGAAGAAAAGCTGACGTTTTATGAGCTTGGGGTCATGAGTGACTTGGGTTTTTCAGCTGTGAAAAGAAAGCCTTTGTTACTGCAACCTGCGATGGTGCGTGGGGATTGTGTAGTGGAGGTGCCCATGTCTATGTGCGAGGGCCTAGAGCGTTGATTGGAGAGTGTGTCTCTCCTCAAGAAGGCCATGAACTTGGTTGGTGACCTCTGCACTTTCACCTCTCTTCTTGTTCTTTGGTGATGGAAGCTACGTGACACAGAGCTCTCTTATATGCGTGTGCCTGCTACTCAGGTTTGGCAGTGGAAGCCCTTTGTTATCGTTATGAATGGAAGAGTGTTTCCCCATGGTTTTCATGGTTTTTATTAGTTTTTTGGTTGAACATCATGAGTTTTTGTATAACTCATGATTGGCATGGCTTTTGATGGGGAGCGACTATAGAGCCCCACCTCGCAAATGCAAGGGCTTTTGACATGGTGTGAGGATATGGTGCATATGAACAAAAGTGTAGAGAATTTACTTGGTTTTTGTTGTTCTTTTTGCCAGAATCTAGTGGTTTTTTTCTTAATTGCGTGCAATTGATCATAGTTGGGGCTATGGCAGTGTACAGTGAAGCTAGTCGAGTGTAGGCGGGGTTTTGTGTGTGCAAGGGTGAGTGAATTTGTGAGTGGAGATCGAATCTCGTCCTCTTGTGAGAGATACTTTACTTTTCCTCGTATATTTTGTGAGAATGGAGGTGTTATAGAGGCCACCCCCAGATCCTTCACAACGTTATTGAAAGGCCAGAAGGCACATGACAATACAATTCGAAAAAAACTTGGAATTTTTCTCAGCCCCATTGTGATAAATCGATCATCAATCTTGTTCTTCAGCTCCATGAAAGAGTATTTGAAGATACTTGCTCAAAGGTTTGCTCTAATTGGGACAACAATTTTTGACTTGTGAGTAAAAAAACACATTATAGAATGCTTCTTTGGAATGTCTGCATATATTAAGCGAGCATAAAATCCATAGAAGATCTCGTACGTAGTTGGGCTTGATAGGTCATAGCGAAGCCCTTGGCTACCCTCAAGAAATGACATCCACGATGCATCTTTCTATTTGGCTGTGTGAAATGTCTACAAGCATGTTAGCATCATCTTGGCTATCTTTATGAACATGATACATGCAATGAAAATCCTCCGTAGACTTTCCTATTAGTGGTGCGAGTCTTGCGTAGTTGAGCCAAGTAGGGTGGCTCCTTAGTAGTAGTTAGTGGATTGCCCAACTTCGCACCTATGACATTGGACATTGTGTTGGGTCCTTTTTTATCTCTAGTGGAGCCTGTATATCGAGCACTATGTATTTGGGATGGTGATTGAGCTATATTCTCCTCCATGATGGATATGTTCTTGTGGCGTTAGTTGCTTGATCTTGTAATAGTCTTTCCTTTACCTTCAAGAGCTCAAACTTGATGAGAGGGTAGGGAAGGCTTTGCTGATGCCAAGTGTCATATATCTGCTTTGGTGTCAATTGAACCACATTTATAAAGTGTAAAATGTGCTCTTTCCATGCCATCACCTCTTTCCAAATATCCTATGTTTCTGCCCTATATTGACCTTGAGGGCCTTCTCTGCTTCAATGGATAAGCTTTCTAGGAGTTCGGTGGGGCCAGCTTCCACTTCCAATGGAGCTATATCTGGGAGAGATGAGGTCCCCACCGTCTCCTCTATAAACTGTAAGAACTATAAGGCCTTTTCATCTTTCATGGGTGACGCTAATGTATCGGCTTTAGTTGCTGGTTGTGTACCTTTGTTCAAATATTGGGCCTCTTGCAAATCCCCCTTGAGCTGTGCTATCTCCTTGAGATGAGCTTCTTATTTCATCATAAAACTTAACAAGAGTTCTTGTCTCTGCATTGGCTCAAGCTTTAGTTCCATTTCCTCCTTGAGCTGTGCTATCTCCTTGACATAAGTGTCTTCTTTCTGCGTAAACTTCAATGAGAGTTCCCATCACTGCATTGACTCAAGATTTAGTTCCATTTTCAAGTCCTTAGCTCGTTTTTCCATTGCTTGATAGGATTCATGTATGCCCTACAAAGTGAGGATTGTTGGTGAGAAGCTCATCTTAATTTTTGCTTCTCGATTCTCACTTTGCCAGCTGGATGCTTGCGACATTTAGCTGTACTTGTCGCCATTGTGTGTACGATCGTGTTTAAAAATGCAGTGGTCATTTCTGTATACTGCTTCTCCTTCTCCTCCCTTGCTGCTGAAAGCTTCTCCAACATCTCACTCATATTTTGTTAGCTCTTTCGACTTGCTCTTGTTCTTTTCCTGCAATTCCTTTATCTCTGCAGCAGTGATATCATGCAAATTATTGTACTCTTGTATGAAGGCATAGGCCACCTCCAATTGAGTGGATGTTACATGTAGTGTAAGCGGTTGTTTTTTAACTCGGCTTTGCCTAGCATATATCTCCACCTTCATCGTCTTGACCATCTTGTGGGGAATGTTGGCATATTCTTTGACATCCTTGAGAGGAGCCCTTTGCTTCCTCCTACTCATCTATTTTGTTCTCCCCATGGTCATCTTCTCTCTGTGAATCTCCTTGACCTTCATGTTCTATCTCATGTATAATTTTTGTGGGGGTAGCCGCTGGAGGACTCTCTTGACTGAGTTGTGAGAGTGTGACAGCTTGTGTGGCATACATGGAGGATGTAGATGTTTGTCCTTGACTTGGCTTCGCATGTGCTAAAGGTGTTGTTCCTCTATTGGTGGTACTGCTTGTGCTTTGGTTAGTGTTTCCTTCACTGGTGGAGCATCTGCAACGATCTTTTCTGTGCTCTCTTTCTCTTTGGTCACATTCGTGGTTTCATCCACCCCTTGGGTGGTATCTTTTGTTTTAGTGTCTGTTGGAGCCGCTTGGTTCCACCTCATTTCCTCATCTTCATAGAGTTGGTTGAGCCATGCATGTAGATCTTCATGCTACCTGTATGTAGGATTCTTTATCCTAGCTTCTTGGGGTTCGACTACCAAAATTCATCAAAGTCTCCTTGCAGGCCCCATTCTAGCTCAAAAGCCTCACACTCCCATTCTAAGTGGGCTACTCTTTGGGCTTTGGCTCTTTCGCACGCATAGGTGGTGACACCCTTGCTCTTTTCTGCCCCTTTTCATCCACCCTTAGCTTTTCTTCTCTTCTCCTCTTCCCTATATCGGAAAGGGGTTGGGCTTCTCCAACTTGTCTGCCTCTTGTAAGTGTTCTTTGTCTTCTGCTTGCGGGGTGGTGGTTGTTGTGGCTGTGACTAGTTGTTTGCCAAGTCTTGTGGAAACTTGTGTTTCCCTTGGTGGTGGTGGCGGCTCTTCTCCATCTTCTCCTCTGTTTACCAGCTAGTCATTTTGGGCGAGAGCAAACGGTACATGTTTTGCCTAGCCTATGGCATGATAGGCCAACCGTGTGACTACCTCCGGAGCCTTGAGATACGTGATGGTATTCGGCTTCATACTGTGCATGGTTTAGGATCAAGTTACCTTGCTTCTTGTAGGCTTGGGTAAAGGTGGAAGCGACATCATGTGTATCTTGTTGGCTTCTTTCCTTTCAAATGAGATATGATGATAAAGCCTAGGGCATTGGCCAACTCTCTTTGCTTCAAGTCCACGAAGGATGCTAACTGTTTGGTGAATATATCTATAGGTGCTAAGTTGTTGTGCCTCATGGTTTGGTCTTCTCTTGGCAATTTCAAGGCTTTAACCACCGAATCCTTTGAAAGGTTGACGTCGATGGGTATGTTATTGAGGTTAGAGGTGGTAGTTGTGCCGTCTTCTTTGATTGTTGATAGTACTGTTTATGCCCTCTAGAAATCTACCCCGTAGGATGGTAGGTTGATGAAATCTTTTGAGCCCGACAGCAGTGGTTGATTGTGGGTGCCTTTACTAGGTCGGTTTCTTCCTTAGGCAGTATGTGAATATCTACTTTACTACCCTTTGCACTTTTAACGATTCCATGGTAGACTATACCTTGAGGTGCTTTTAGCTAGGTGACATTGACCTCTATGAGTGAGTCTTCCTTCAGTTGGTATGGTGGTAATTTTGCTAGCTTGTCTTTTAGAGACTCTTTCTTTGGAGCTGGTGGCGATGATGACATAGCTCCTGCAAGTAGTCCAAGTTGGAGGTTTTTAGTCTAGAAGTGTTCTTTTGCAAGCATCGGCTTTCAAACAATTAGAATCAAACCACTAGGAAGCATATATGGAAGAGACAAGTAAAAAATTCCAATCTTACCAAGTTCTAAAATAGGCGTGCCTATTTTGCAATTTGTGCATATTGTCTAAGTTGGATGCCCTAGTGCTGTAGAACATGTGTATAAAGTTTGGTTGAGTTTGGAGCTCATACGGGGAAATACTTTGCTTTTTTCCTTCTAAACTGACTTGCTGATAACTTGTGAAACACTAGTCCATTTTGAATGAAATTTGGTGTGGGGTTCTATACATATGGGGTTCCATACTTGATGTATAAGCTAAGCGTGCCTATTTTACAATCTAACCAAAGTGAACTTTTTGGTTTCCCTACTCCCCTACATAGTCTCTAATGGTCTAACTAAGTGCTTTGATATCCCTTGTGTGGTCCCACGTTGTACGAGTGACTAATTTTTATTAGGATTTTTTTTGCCAAATTTGGTATTTCTTTAGTGAATTCCATTATTATTTTTTTTTCTTAATGAAATTCCATGAGGTTTCTCATTTTTTAGGTTTTTTGACCATTTGTAACAAAAATTGTTTTTATTTTCGAAGGTGAACACGCTTGGTACACTTGGTTCACCGCTCATCTTCAACTTTTGCCCCTAACTCTTATTGTTGGATCTTGTAATGGGCATATATAGTGATTTTGAAAATTTTCGCACTCAAACGATAAAATTAAGAAATGAACAACTCAAAATCAATGCATGTATTTAACATTTTATTAGCATGCCTATAATTGACATTTTATCATCTATTGAGTTGGTTTATACTTTTCCCTCCCACTCATAGGTGAAGTCCTTGTGGACGATGGGTGATTGCTAGGATTGTATTGTGCATGGTTGGAAACATTGTGTTTATGCATAGCCTTGATTCACTCTACCGTGTAGTTGATGTGTAAGATGAAGGTCTCAAACAATGTACCTAGGGGTTTTTGATGGCGAGGTGTATTGTGTGCGTTGACCAAATAAGAGATTTTGCAATTAGCATGCATGTTTTTTTATTGTAGGGTTTAACTCTGCCAATCGCTTGGACTCCCAAAGCCATTGATGTGGATGCTTTGCGTTTTACATTGTGATTGGATGGTACAATTGCAGTTGACTACTAGTTGTTGGAGATTGTTTCTTCCACCAAACCAATCTTTTTTGTTGAGTTATCTTTGCAGATATTGGCAATGGAGTTGCTATAGGTGGGTTGGGACATTATTCAGGTATCAAACTATAGTAAGCTTTGTTAGGAACCAAACTAGCCCAGTTCCTTACATGCCTCTCTTGAGTGGCCTCGTTGGTTGTTGCAACGGGGTTGGCAGTTCATTGAACTGTTTTGTAAAAGGGTAATCACTTGTGCAATATTCAGTCATCCATTGCCCCTGTGGTGTTTGTGCTTAGAATGAATTGCATTTCCAAGTTGGAACTATGTTGCAAGTTCAAAGTGTTCCAAGGATTATCTTTTCAGCTAACTTATCATTTGGTAGGGTTTAAAACAAGTGTCTGCATCGAATATCTTGAACTCTAACATTAGTATACACTTTTCAATTGTATAAAACAAAAAATGATTGGCCATACAAAGACTCATTCGGTATGGTTTCATTCCTTTAGTGGTCATCCTTAAATAAGTGGTTTAGTTCACATCATTTGTTGTGGTCCTTGTATCAACGAGGACCCTTTCCTAAATGACTTGTTGAATAACCAAGTTAGATTCTAACATCTTTTCCTTCCTATATGGAATCAAGCAAAGTAATGGTTTCCATTGGTACTAGCTTTGGTTGTATTACCTATTTTCTTTTTGAGAATTCAAAGTCTTGATTTCTCTTGAGCTTGTTCGAGCACTTCTTGCTTTTTAAGCTTCTTTCGTTCCTTGGCAACGTGCAATCTTCTTAACATCTCCTTGATTAGTAGAAAGTGATAGTTTTTAAATCGTCCGCCGTCATTAATTCAATTGGTCATTACCTTCCCATATAGTGGCAAGTTGTATTGTCTTGCTAGGAGATAAACCCTTGATTACAAATGATCTAGTTCCCTTTTTCTCAAGTTTGGCATATGGTATCTCAATGTTTTGTGAATCACCATGAATTTGTCCAACAAATATTCAACTACTTCATTCAAAAAATGAGCTCCCTTGTCACTAACAATCTCTAATGGTAAGCCATAGTGCGTACATACATTCTCATATAAAATTGCATTATCGTCATTTTTACTTGTTGCTTTGGCTTTTGCCCAACTTGTCAAGTAGTCTGTCACAACAATGATACATTGGACCTAGGTTTGGCAAGCGTGTGGATGAACTCGACCTACAAAATCTATTCTCGACTTTTGCAAAATCTCAAGCTCCCATCATTGGCAGTAATGGCATATGGTCTCTTTGTTGAGGTATCCTAGCTCTTTGTTAAGCATTACATTGATTTACATACTCTTGGGAATCTAAGTTTAGCGTGGGCCACCGAATTCTTGCAGCCATGATAGATCGAGCCTTGGTTGTTGCAAAAAAAATCATCCTACTAACCCTACATGTGCTTGCTCCAGTATCATAATGCAATCAGATTCACTTGCACAAAGTCAAAGATGTTGGTCTGGTCCTCTTCTGTATAGTTGATTTCTAATTAAAGCATAACTTTGAGTTTCTACTTCAATTGCTCTTTGAAATCTTTTACACGTCTTGTTTGGAATGTTCGATTTGATAGATATTCTACCAAATGTTTGCTCCACCAGGGCGTTGACATTATTTGGAATAGAGTAACATGTGGTATAGGGCTCATCTTTTGACAATGCTTGCATGTGTCATAAATGCTGCTGCATATCTTGTATCATAAAAGGCCAGTACACTCCTAACCATTTGAGTCTTTCCACACTTGGATCTCTTGCGTAATGAAGGCCCGCTATAGTAATATGAGTATGTTCAAGATAATCAAACTATTTATTGGGTTCTATGCACAAAAGAAGAATTCCCTTTGGTGTCCTTCTTGCATTGTCGTCCTGCAAGTATTTGATGCATAATAGTTTGTCCTATCAATTTGGGTGTGATGAATAAAGAACATCCAAATCCAATTCTGCAATGGTCATTAATGCAACTATCTTTTCTAGCCATCTAGGGATGAACTCAACTAAAAACAGATAAGCATCTGGTAAATCATCGTCAACCCCTACTAGTTTTTCACCCTCACTAGTTATCACTTTGATAAATGGTCAGTTTTGACATGAATTGGTCCTTTCTCGATAACAGTAGTAAAGTCAAACTCAAGAAGAAAGCTAAACTATCTAACAATTTGTCTCGTGTTACAAGGCTTATTTGCCACTAAAGGAGGGCTTGGTGATCCACAAAAAATGTGAAGTTGTTTGCTAGAAGATAATGTTGAATCTCTTTACAATGTATATCATGCCAAACCCTTCTCTTTTAGTGATCATGTAACTCTTCTCTAGCATATAGAAAATAGAAAAATTCATGGTTCTGTCACCTGATTGTGCTAGTAGTAGTATTCATCGATTGGCAAAGTTTGAAGCATCCACATGGAATATTTTGTTTCAATATAAAGCCTTCAAATTGGGTATATAGACTAAAGCATCCTTTAGCTTCTGAAATGATATCTCGCACTCATGTGTCCAATTGAAATTATTGATCAAGCCATAAAGGGGTTTTGGTACAATGGCATACATATATATAAATTGTTGATAATATCCATAATTTTCCATGAATGGTTGTACTTTCCTTATTGTGGTTGTTCTAGCCAATTTGCTAATGGCCTTCACTTTCTCCATACCTGTAGATATCTCATTTTTTTATAGTATATAAGTATGTAGTGTATGTAGTTATCTGGAATTGATGGCTCATCAATTGGATGTCGAGTGGTGCGATATCGCGGGTTGAAATTTGGGGCAGTTGTTGATGTAGTGGTGCTAGATGGCTTTTCTTGTTTTTTGGACCGAATGTTTGTGATTGCGAAGGATTCAAAATGCGATGAGGGCCATGGATTTTGAAGTCCGGGCTATAAAGTTTCACTACGGCTTTTCGGCATGAGCATTGGATCACTGAGTAAGTGGTGGGGAAGCTAGTTTTGAAGTGACTAGAAAAGGAATATTTTATACTATATGGTTGAGGGGTTTTGAACCACAAAGGGGATGGAGCTCTTATGAGAGTGCCAGATAGCAAGAAGTAGCCCCACATAGAGAGTCAATGTCCAACATTGAGGGATATAAGAGGTGGATCGTGGCCCTATCATAATCATTGAGGAGAGGGCCAAAGCATGTATTGGTGGTACCGAAAAGGGGTGCCTTGGACACTCCTTTGGTAGCACTTTACAAGCCCAATCTTCATGTGTTACATGTAAAATAAACTAGCATGTTATATATCAATGGATGGATTTTTTCATGTAGAATCTAAAAGTATAAATCCGACAAGTTTTGAGTTTTTTTGCAAAAAAATTATCAGTCCCCACTTTTTTCACCAAAAGATGCAAAAAGTGGTACCACCAATACATGCTTTTACCCGAGAAGGAGAGAGAGCTATCTCCTTGCATGGCTATGGCCCTCGCGCGTGGACGTTACTCCGTGGCGTCTAAGTGTTTCTTGGTCGTGTTGGTGGCGCCCACGGGCGTTTCAATGGTGGTTATGGTTGCCTAGTGGTGGTGCGGTTGATGTGTCTCTCTAAGGGGTTGTTCACATTGGGGGATCCTTCAGGCCCTCCCATTTTAATTCAAGACATAGAAGCTTGTATACTTGGCGTTAGTCCCAACGCTACTATGGGGGTCCTTCCTGCATGGAGTGACATGCAAGGAAAGCTGGAGAAAAATGGGGGTTCACATGCAATAGAGCTAAACAAAACGGACAAGTGTCCGAAAAGAAAAGAAGGATGCTAATAATAGACAAGTAGTCCAATAAAGGGCCCTTCTTTGCATTTTTTGGAAGGAGTTCTTGATATGAGCTTACAGAGGGAGCTTGCGAGGTCAAAGGGCTACATGGAGGAGAAAGACTAAGGGCTTCTTATCGATGTGTGTGCCAACAGGGCCAAGTTGAGAGGGAGGTGTATGTCCTTCTGTATGAAGAAGACGGTCATGGTGTGGCCTAGAGTGGAGCATATGAAGACTCTATACAGTGTTCCTCTTCTTCTTGGGTTAGCTGAGTTTCTATGTATGTTGGTTTTGGTGTTTCTCCTCAAAGAGTTGGCCAATTTTCTTTGCATTTTCAGGTCCATCGTAGGATTTTCCTCGCTCTCATTACTCTTGCATAAGATGTTGTACCACAATTCTCTTGTTTTGGACGGTGTGCGTGTACTTCTTCTAATGAAATGAACCATTGACAATGTCGCTCTCCTTGTCATTTTTCAATTCTACCTCCATTGTCCAAACCTCTTTTAGCATCTGTTTTAGCTCCCTATACTTTGCTTCTCTCTATTTTGTATAGTTTCATACCTTTTTTCTCCTTTTCACATCTCGATTTTTTTTTCACTTCAACAATTTTCTTTTTCTTGGGTCATTTAAAGTTCATTGTTTGTGTTAGGATAACATCTCTCTATCTTGTCCTTTATGTAATCAAATACTTTTACCAATGTAAGGTATTTTTCTTTGTTTTTCATGAGTGGATTGGTATGTTTTTGTGTTTCTTCTCTCTCTCTCTCTCTCTCTCTCTCTCTCTCTCTCTCTCTCTCTCTCTCTCTCTCTCTCTCCCCCCTCCCAATATCTGTTTTGTCGGCTAAGTCGTTGGTTTGGAAAGTAAAAGGACTTATCCTCTTTGACCCTGCTTAACATTTTAGCCCTCGATTCCTCTTTTCAAAACTCGACTCAAGTGTGGTGATCTCGTCATCTTCCAACTCATTCGTGGCATCATAATATGTCTCTTTCCCTTGTTGGTCAGTTAAGTCTCTAAGAGAGATTTCATATTGTATCTTCAACATAGGTATCTCCTCTATTAATCCTCATTGAGTCTCATAGGGTCGTTTCCCTTTCTTACTTCTTTATCAGTTGTTCTCATCAAAAAAATCATTTGAATTGGTATGATTTCATTCCCATTCTCATCATAAATTCTGGCTTGTAGGGATCTATTAACATACACATCCATGTGGCTAAGATATTCATCCATCCAAATGGCTTGAACCAGTGTTTTGGAAAGGATTCAGGAACATAAGCATCGTCTGCCACATCCCTTTTAAGATACAATCCTCCTTGTGAAGGCTATTGTGCTCCAAAGCTGCATACATCCACATAGGACTATCATACTTAAGCCATGATGGTAGCTTGGTATTGCTAGAGGCCAAAGACTCCATATACAAATCGTCTATTGGGGTTTTTATAATGTCCCTGTAGGAATGGTTTACCAAGCTTAGTCTCGTTATAGCTCTAGATTAATGAAGGTTAAAAGCATTGTACCCCCAATCTTGAATCATATGGAGTTGTCTCATGAATGGTCTTCCTAGTATGCTTTCATAGTTGGATTTTGTTTCAAAGTCCGCAATAGAAAAAGTGTGCTTCTAGTCAATTGCATAGGAGTGTATTACTATACCAATGTCAGGCGTCCTCATTCAATTTTGCGTCACCTCATGTCAATTGTGTGCCCTTCTCCATTCCATGTCTGATTGTTTTTTCCATGCACCCCATACATGTTTTGTGCAATGACAATCCCTGCTGGAGTGTCTAATATGTCAAGAGATTGAACTCCATCATACTCGACATGCAATGTTGTATTAACTTCTTCTCCTTCACAATAGTTCCCGATTTTGTTTACAAGTACAGGTTTGAGTATTTTTCCTGGTTCATTCTCCTAACATTATTCAAACAGTCTCTTTGGCTCAACAGGTTCTAAGTGAATAATCTCCTTGAACGATCTCCTTTCTTTCTAAATTTTCTAAGAGTTGTTTTTGAGATTTCATAAGTTCTTTGGTGATTTTGATCAAGGTCTCAAAAGCTTCAAGTTCTTTTTCTTCAAGTTTAGGATGCGGATCATTTTTCCATTGATTTTTCATGTTTTTTCCTACAGCCCGCTTAATATGCTTCTAGGGATGCGTTTATTGGTTCATAGATCTTATTTACCAAAATAGATCCCTCTAATTTGGTTAAAGATCCCACCATATTTTTAGATTTGAATTTGTTTTGTGTTCCCAAAATCTCTTGGCCTTTAGCCTCTACTTTGATAATTCAGTTTCTCTTTTCTCTCTTCGTATATTTGTCTTCTTGATTTTTGAGTTTCTATAATGAATATTTGACACTCCCACATGAAATCTTAGTCTCTCATTCTTTTGGTTTTGTCCTTGTTATTACTTTGATAGATATCATTGGTTTGCTCTTCGATGAACTTGATGGAATCACTTCTATGGAATTCATAGGCATCTTTCCTTCGTTACTAGGATTTTTTGAATAGTCGTCAAGGAAATGTCCTCCCATTTTGCTACAGTCCATGTAATAGAGTGGTAGCGCCACCAACCTTTCTCTCGTGTGGGTACTCACTTTTCCAATGGTTAGGTGCTTTGACTTTATGGAATTCCCCACTCCTTTACTCTGATGGATCATGAGTGGCCTAATGAGGTTGTGCATATTACACTGGCTCATATAAAGAAATTAGTTGTGGTTCGTACCAACCTTTCTCTATCGATTTTGAAGAACTCGGTTTTTTATAGGGAGTTGTTTTGAATTTTTTTGGCAAGAGTTCTTGATAGGAGCTTCAGAGAAGGAGCTTTAGAGGCCAAAGGGCTGCATGGAGGAGGAAGACTAAGGGTTTTTCATCAAAGTATGTGCCGATGGTACCGAGTCGAGAGGGAGGTGTGTGCCCCTTTGTATGGAGAAGATGGTCATGGTGCAGCCTGGAGTGGAGCATATGAAGACTCTATACGGTATTCTTGATTGGAATTGAAGTTGTCATCATCGATCGTGGTAGCATTTTTTTTGCCCCTTTCTTCTTTGTGCTTCTCTAGTGTGTGTGTGGTGCTGGCGTGTGTGAGCGTGTGTGCCCCCCGGGCTACGTGTGTGTGAGAGAGAAAGAGGAAAAATTTGGGATTTGTATTGTCTGGTAATTTGTAGAGCGAGTGTGCGTTGGTATGTGCACAAGCGGTGTTTTGCTAGCAAAAGTATGAAGTTTTGAAGATATTTTTGAGAGGAGTGGAGTGTTGTGAGCATCTTGTGCTATAGAGAGGCAAATTGGTTGTGTTTTTTGGTGTGTTCCCATTACCCCTCTCCAATGTTTTGACATAGGTAGGGGATAGTTTTCTCATACGATCACTTTTTTTAGATTTACACAAATTTTACATTCTTTTGGGCACTACCAAAATTAGTGATACCCAATTTTTGTATTCAATTTCATGAATGAGCTCCACTTCCCTAAGTTTGTCTATCTTTTTATTGATCTTTCTATCAAAGGTTTTATTGTATGTGTATGGCCTTGGTCTTGTGGTTTTGCATCTCCACTTTTGGGTATAGTGTGTTGGTAGATCTTAGGATCTATCCCTTTCAAATCCTTGTATGACCATGCAAACACATATTTATATTCCATCAAAGTTTTGATCAGAATATCCTCTTCTTCTTGGATTAGCTAAGTGTCTATGTATGTTGGTTTTAGTGTTTCTCCTCAAAGAGCTAGGCCAATTTGCTTTGCATTTTCATATCAATTGTAGGATTTTCCTCGCTCTCATTACTCTTGCATAAGATGTTGTACCACGATTCTCTTGTTTTGAAGCGTGTGGGTGTACTTCTTCTAATGAATTGAAACACTGACAATGTCTCTCTCCTTGTCATTTTTCACTTCTATCTCCATTGTCCAAACCTCTTTGAGCGTCTGTTTTAGCTCTCTATACTTTGCTTTTTTCTCTATTTTGGATAGTTTAATAGCTTTTTTCTTTTTTTCACATCTTGATTTTTTTTTCACTTCAACAATTTTCTTTTTCTTGGGTCATTCATAGTTCACTGTTTGTGTTAGGATAACATCTATCTATCTTGTCCTTTATGCAATCCACTACTTTTACCAATGTAAGGTATTTTTCTTCGTTTTCAATGAGTGGCACGGTTTGTTTTTGTGTTTGTTTTCTCTTTACCACACTCGTAATATATGTTTTGTCGGCTAAGTCGTTGGTTCGAAAAGTAAAAGAACTTATCCTCTTAGACTCTGCTTTACATTTTAGCCCCTCGATTTTTCTTTCTCAAAACTCGACTCAAGTGTGGTGATCTTGACATCTTCCAACTCATTTGTGGCATCATTATGTGCCTCTTTCCCTCGTTGGTCAATTAAGTCTATAAGGGAGATTTCATATTGTATCTTCAACATAGGTGTCTCCTCTATTATTCCTCATTGAGTCTCATAGGGTCTTTTATTCCCATTATCTTGATGCCATTTTGTAGATCTATGATTTTGATCAAGGTCTCAAAAGCTTCAAGTTTTTTTTCCTTCAAGCTTAGGATGTGGATCGTTTTTCCATTTATTTTTTCATTTTTTCTCCTACAGCCCGCTTGATATGCTTCTACGGTTGCGTTTATTGGTTCATACATCTTATTTACCAAAATAAATCCCTTTGATTTGGTTAAAGATCCCACCATCTTTTTAGATTTGAATTTGTTTTGTGTTCCCAAAATCTCTTGGGCTTTATTCCACCATCTCTTTAGATTTGAAATTGTTTTTGTTCCCAAAATCTCTTGGGATTTACTTAGATGATTCAGTTTCTCTTTCCTCTCTTTGTAATTTTTACTTCATGATACACTGAGGTTGTGCATAATACACTGGCTCATATAAAGAAACCGATTGTGGTTCGTACCAACCTTCCCGTATCTCTCTTGAAGAACTGGGTTGTTTGTAGATCAATTGTAGGATTTTTTTCGCTCCCATTACTCTTGCATAAGATGTTTTACCACAATTCTCTTGTTTTGAAGGGTGTGGGTGTACTTCTTCTAATGAAATGAAACACTAACAATGTCGCTCTCCTTGTCATTTTTCAATTCTATCTCCATTGTCGTAACCTCTTTGAGCGTCCGTTTTACTTCCCTATACTTTGATTTTCTCTCTATTTTGAATAGTTGAATACCTTTTTTCTTCTTTTCACATCTCGTTTCTTTATTTCAACAATTTTCTTTTTCTTGGGTCATTCAAAGTTTATTGTTCATGTTAGGATAACAACTATCTATCTTGTCCTTTATGTAATCATCTACTTTTACCAATGTAAGGTATTTTTCTTTGTTTTCCATGAGTGGATTGGTATGTTTTTGTCTCTCTCTCTCTCTCTCTCTCTCTCTCTCTCTCTCTCTCTCTCTCTCTCTCTCTCCTCTCTCCAATATCTGTTTTGCCGGCTAAGTCGTTGGTTTGGAAAGTAAAAGAACTTATCCTCTCCGGCTCAGGTTAACATTTTAGCCCTCAATTCCTCTTTTCAAAACTCGACTCAAGTGTGGTGATCTTGTCATCTTTCAACTCATTTGTGGCATCATAATATGCCTCTTTCCCTCGTTGGTCAGTTAAATCTCTAAGGGAGATTTCATATTGTATCTTCAACATAGGTATCTCCTCTGTTATTTCTCATTGACTCTCATAGGGTCATTCCTCTTTCTTATTTTTTTATCAGATGTTCTCATCAATAAAATCATTTGAATTGGCATGATTTCATTTCGAATTCTCATCATAAATTCTGGCTTGTAGGGATTTATTAACATACACGTCCATGTGGCTAAGATATTCATCCATCCAAAGGGCTTGAACAAGTGATTTGGAAAGGGTTTAGGAACATAAGCATCGTCTGCCACATCCGTTTTTAAGATACAACCCTCCTTGTGAAGGCTATTGTGCTCCAAAGCTGCATACATCCACATAGGACTATCATACTTAAGCCCTCGTTTAACATTTTAGCCCTTGATTACTCTTTTTAAAACTCGACTCAAGTGTGGTGATCTCGTCATCTTCCAACTCATTCAGGGCATCATAATATGTCTCTTTCCCTCGTTGGTCAATTAAGTCTCTAAGGGAGATTTCACATTGTATCTTCAATCTCCTCTGTTATTCCTCATTGAGTCTCATAGGGTCGTTACCCTTTCTTATTTTTTTATCAGTTGTTCTCATCAACAAAATCATTTGAATTGGTATGATTTCATTCCCATTCTCATCATAAATTCTGGCTTGTAGGGATTTATTAACATACATGTCCATGTGGCTAAGATATCCATCCATCCAAATGGCTTGAACAAGTGTTTGGAAAGGATTTAGGAACATAAGCATCATCTGCCACATCCCTTGTTAGGATACAATCCTCCTTGTGAAGTATATTGTGCTCCAAAGCTGCATACATCCACATAGGACTATCATACTTAAGCCATGATGGTAGCTTGGTATTGCTAGAGGCCAAAGACTCCATATAGAAATCGTCTATTGAGGTTTTTATAATGTCCCTGGAGGAATGGTTTACCAAGCTTAGTCTCGTTATAGGTCCAGATTATTGAAGGTTAATAGCATTGTACCCCCAATCTTGAATCATATGGAGTTGTCTCATGAATGGTCCTCCTAGTATGATTTCATGGTTAGATTTGGTTTCAAAGTCCACAATAGAAAAAGTATGCTCATGGTCAATTCCATAGGATGTGACTATTACTCCTTCCACCAATGCCAAGGGTCCTCCCTCATGTCAATCTGCAAGTCGCACTTTCATTCAAGTTTTCTAATTGATGGTTTTTTCCATGCACCCCATACATGTTTCGTTGCAATGACAATCCCTACTGGAGTGTTTAGTATGGCAAGAGATTGAACTCCAACATACTTGACATGCAATGTTGTATTACCTTCTTCTTTTTCACAATAGTTCCCAATTTTCTTTACAAGTATAGGTCTGACTATTTTTCCTGGTTCATTCTCTTATTTCAAGTGTTCAATACGTTTCTTTCTCAACCCATTGATTCCCATTTTCTCGACACCATTTTGTAGATCTGTGATTTCGATCAAGGTCTCAAAAGCTTCAAGTTTTTTTTCTTCAAGCTTAGGATGTGAATCAGTTTTCCATTGATTTTTCATGTTTTTTCCTACAGCCCGCTTGATATACTTCTAGGGTTGCGTTTATTGGTTCATATATCTTATTTACCAAAATAGATCCCTTTGATTTGGTTAAAGATCTCAATCATCTTTTTAGATTTGAATTTGTTTTGTGTTCCCAAAATCTCTTGGGCTTTATTCCACCATCTGTTTAGATTTGAAATTGTTTTGTGTTCCCAAAATCTCTTGGGATTTACTTTGATAATTTAGTTTCTCTTTCCTCTCTTTGTATTTTTTTACTTCTTGATTTTTGAGTTTCTAATGAAGATTTTACACTACCACCCGAAATCTTAAATCTTTTGGTTTTGCCCTTGTTACTAGTTTGATCGGTATCGTTGGTTTTCCCTTCGATGAACTTGATGGAATCACTTCTATCAAACTCATAGGCATCTTTCCTTTGTTAAAAGGATTTTTGGGCAGCCGTCAAGGAAATGTCCTCCCATTTCCCTACTTGGTTTGCAATGACGTAAATTGGAGAGTCTCAGGTTGTGCATAATACACTGGCTCATATAAAGAAACCGGTTGTCATTCGTACCAACCTTCCTTTATCTCTGTTGAAGAATTGGGTTGTTTGTAGATCAATCGTAGTAGGATTTTCCTCACCTCTCATTACTCTTGCATAAGATGTACCATGATTCTCTTGTTTTGAAGGGTGTGGGTGTGGGTGTGGGTGTACTTCTTCTAATGAAATTAAACAGTGACAATGTCACTCTCCTTGTCATTTTTCAATTCTATCTCCATTGTCCAAACCTCTTTGAGCGTCTGTTTTATTTCCCTATACTTTGCTTTTCTCTCTATTTTGGATAATTTAATACTTTTTTTGAACAATTTTCTTTTTCTTGGGTCATTCAAAGTTTATTGTTCGTGTGAGGATAACAACTATTTATCTTGTCCTTTATGCAATCATCTAGATTTACCAATGTAAGGTATTTTTCTTTGTTTTCCATGAGTGGATTGGTATGTTTTTGTCTTTATTTTCCCTCTCTCTCTCTCTCTCTCTCTCTCTCTCTCTCTCTCTCTCTCTCTCTCTCTTTCCAATATTTGTTTTGTCGGCTCGTTGGTTTGAAAAGTAAAAGAACGTATCCTCTCCGACTCTGCTTAACATTTTATCCCTCGATTCCTCTTTTCAAAACTCAAATCAAGTGTGGTCATCTAGTCATCTTCCAACTCATTCGTGGCATCATAATATGCCTCTTTCCCTCGTTGGTCAGTTAAGTCTCTAAGGGAGATTTCATATTGTATCTTCAACATAGGTATCTCCTCTATTATTCCTCATTGAGTCTCAGAGGGTCATTGATTCCCATTTTCTCGATGTGGCATTTTGTAGATCTGTGATTTTGATCAAGGTGTGGAAAGCTTCAAGTTTTTTCCCTTCAAGCTTAGGATGTGGATCAGTTTTCCATGGATATTTCATGTTTTTTCCTACAAGCCGTTTGATACGCTTCTAGGGTTGCCTTTATTGGTTCATATATCTTATTTACCGAAATAGATCCCTGTGATTTGGTTAAAGATCCCACCATCTTTTTAGATTTGAATTTGTTTTATGTTCCCAAAATCTCTTGGGCTTTATTCCACCATCTCTTTAGATTTGAAATTGTTTTGTGTTCCCAGAATCTCTTGGGATTTACTTTGCTAATTCAGTTTCTCTTTCCTCTCTTCGTATTTTTTACTTCTTGATTTTCGCGTTTCTAATGAAGATTTGACATTGTCACCCGAAATCTTAGTCTTTTGTTTTGCCCTTGTTACTACTTTGATTGGTATCATTGGTTTTCTATTCGATGAACTTAACGGAATCACTTCTATCAAACTCATAGGCATCTTTCCTTTGTTACTAGGATTTTTGGAAATGTCCTTCCATTTTGCTACTTGGTTTGCAATGAAGTAAAGTGGAGAGTTCTCAGGTTATGCATAATACGCTGGCTCATATAAAGAACCGGTTGTCGTTCGTACCAACCTTCCTTTATCTCTCTTGAAGAACTGGGTTCTTTGTAGATCAATTGTAGGATTTTCCTCGCTCTCGTTACTCTTGCATAAGATGTTGTACCACGATTCTCTTGTTTTGAAGGGTGTGGGTGTACTTCTTCTAATGAAATGAAACACTGACAATGTCGCTCTCCTTGTCATTTTTCAATTCTATCTCCATTTTCCAAACCTCTTTGAGCGTCTATTCTAGTTCCCTATACTTTGGTTTTCTCTCTATTTTGGATAGTTTAATACCTTCTTTCTCCTTTTCACATCTCGTATTTTTTTTCAACAATTTTCTTTTTCTTGGGTCATTCAAAGTTTGTTGTTCGTGTTAGGATAACAACTATCTATCTTGTCCTTTGTGTAATCATCTACTTTCACCAATATAAGGTATTTTTCTTTGTTTTCCATGAGTGGATTGGTATGTTTTTGTGTTTCTTCTCTCTCTCTCTCTTTCTCTCTCTCTCTCTCTCTCTCTCTCTCTCTCTCTCTCTCTCCCCCCCCCCCCCCCAATATCTGTTTTGTCAGCTAAGTCGTTGGTTTGAAAAGTAAAAGAACTTATCCTCTCCAACTCTACTTAACATTTTACCCCTCGATTCAAGTGTGGTGATCTTGTCATCTTCCAACTCATTTGTGGCATCATAATATGCCTCTTTCCCTCGTTGGTGAGTTAAGTCTCTAAGGGAGATTTCATGTTGTATCTTCAACATAGGTATCTCCTCTGTTATTCCTCATTGAGTCTCATAGGATCGTTCCCCTTTCTTATTTTTATATGAGTTGTTCTCATGAATAAAATCATTTGAATTGGTATGATTTCATTCCCATTCTCATCATAAATTCTTGCTTGTAGGGATTTATTAACATACAAGTCCGTGTGGCTAAGATATTCATCCATCCAAATGAATTGAACAAGTGTTTTGGAAAGGATTCAGGGACATAAGCATCGTCTGCCACATCCTGTTTTAGGATACAACCCTCCTTGTGAAGGCTATTCTGCTCCAAAGCTACATACATCAACATAGCACTATCATACTTAAGCCATGGATTAACATTTTAGACCTCGATTCCTCTTTTTAAAACGACTCAAGTGTGGTGATCTCGTCATCTTCCAACTCATTCGTGGCATCATAATATGCCTCTTTCCCTCGTTGCTCAGTTAATTCTCTAAGGGAGATTTCATATTGTATCTTCAACATAGGTATCTCCTCTATTATTCTTCATTGAGTCTCATAGGGTCGTTCCCCTTTCTTATTCTTTTATCAGTTGTTCTCATCAACAAAATGATTTGAATTGGTATGCTTTCATTCTCATTCTCATCATAAATTATGGCTTGTAGGGATTTATTAACATACACGTCCATGTGGCTACGATATTCATCCATCCAAATGGCTTGAACAAGTGTTTTGGAAAGGATTCAGTAACATAAGCATCGTCTGCCAATCCACCTTGTGAAGGCTATTGTGCTTTAAATCTGCATACATCCACATAGGACTATCACACTTAAGCCATGATGGTAGCTTGGTATTGCTAGAGACCTAAGACTCCATATACAAATCGTCTACTGAGGTTTTTATAATGTCCGTGTAGGAATGGTTTACCAAGCTTAGTCTCGTTATAGCTCTAGATTAATGAAGGTTAAAAGCATTGTACCCCCAATCTTGAATCATATGGAGTTGTCTCATGAATGGTCTTCCTAGTATGCTTTCATAGTTGGATTTTGTTTCAAAGTCCGCAATAGAAAAAGTGTGCTCCTAGTCAATTGCATAGAATGTGACTATTACTCCTTCTACCAATGCCAAGGGTTCTACCTCATGTCAATCTGCAAGTCGCAGTTTCATTAAAGTTTTCTAGTTGCTGGTTGTTTCCATGCACCCCATACTTGTTTCATTGCAATGACAATCCGTGCTGGAGTGTTTAGTATGGCAAGAGATTGAACTCCAGCATACTCGACATGCAATGTTGTATTACCTTCTTCTCCTTCACAAGAGTTCCCAATTTTGTTTACTAGTATAGGACTGACTTTTTTTTTTGGTTCATTCTCTTGTTTTAAGTGTTCAACACGTTTCTTTTTCAACCCATTGATACTCATTTTCTCGACACCATTTTGTAGATCTATGATCAAGGTCTCAGAAGCTTCAAGTTTTTTTCTTCAAGCTTAGGATGTGGATCATTTTTCCATTGATTTTTCATGTTTTATCCTACAACCGGCTTGATATGCTTCTCGGGTTGCGTTTATTGGTTCATATATCTTATTTACCAAAATAGATCCCTCTGGTTTGGTCAAAATCCCACCATCTTTTTAGATTTGAATTTGTTTTGTGTTCCAAAATCTCTTGGCTTTATTCCACCATCTCTTTAGATTTGAAATTGTTTTGTGTTCCCAAAATCTCTTGGGATTTACTTTGATAATTCAGTTTCTCTTTACTCTCATCGTATTTTTGTGTTTCTTCTCTCTCTCTCTCTCTCTCTCTCTCTCTCTCTCTCTCTCTCTCTCTCTCTCTCTCTCTCTCTCTCTCTCTCTCTCCGATATCTGTTTTGCTGGCTAAATCGTTGGTTTGGAAAGGAAAAGAACTTATCCTCTCCAACTCCGCTTAACATTTTAGCCCTCAATTCCTCTTTTCAAAACTCGACTCAAGTGTGATGATCTCGTCATTTTCCAACTCATTTGTGGCATCATAATATGCCTCTTTACCTCGTTGCTCAGTTAAGTCTCTAAGGGAGATTTCCTATTGTAGCTTCAACATAGGTATCTCCTCTATTATTCCTCATTGAGTTTCATGTTTTTTCCTACAACCCACTTGATATGCTTCTAGAGTTGTGTTTATTGGTTCATATATCTTATTTACCAAAATAGATCCCTCTGATTTGGTTCAAGATCCCAACATCTTTTTAGATTTGAATTGGTTTGTGTTCCCATAATCTCTTGGGCTTTATTCCACCATCGCTTTAGATTTGAAATTGTTTTGTGTTCCCAAAATCTCTTGGGATTTACTTTAATAATTCAGTTTCTCTTTACTCTCTTAGTATTTTTTACTTCTTAATTTTCGAGTTTTTAATGAAGATTTGACACTGCCACCCGAAATCTTTGTCTTTTGTTTTTGCCCTTGTTACTGGTTTGATCGGTATCATTGGTTTTCTCTTCGATGAACTTGATGGAATCACTTCTATCGAACTCATAGGCATCTTTCCTTTATTACTAGGATTTTTGGAAATCTCCTTCCATTTTGCTACTTGGTTTGCAATGAAGTAAATTGGAGAGTTCCCAGATTGTGCATAATACACTGGCTCATAAAAAGAAACCGATTGTGGTTCATACCAACCTTCCTTTATCTCTCTTGAAGAGCTGGGTTGTTTGTAGATCAACAATAGGATTTTCCTCGCTCTTATTACTCTTGCATAAGATGTTGTACCACAATTCTCTTGTTTTGAAGGGTGTGGGTGTACTTCTTCTAATGAATTGAAACACTGACAATACCGCTCTCCTTGTCATTTTTCAATTCTATCTCCATTGTCCAACCTTTGAGCGTCTATTTTAGTTCCCTATACTTTGCTTTTCTCTTTCTCCAATATCTGTTTTGTCGGCTAAGTCTTTTTCTTGGGTCATTCAAAGTTCATTGTTTGTGTTTGAATAACATCTATCTATCTTGTCCTTCATGCAATCATCTACTTTTACCAATGTAAGGTATTTTCTTTGTTTTCCATGAGTTGATTGGTATGTTTTTGTGTTTCTTCTGTCTCTCTCTCTCTCTCTCTCTCTCCCTCTCTCTCCCTCTCTCTCTCTCTCTCCAATATCTGTTTTGTCGGCTAAGTCGTTGGTTTGCAAAGTAAAAGAACTTATCCTTCATAACTCTCCTTAACATTTTAGCCCTCGATTCCTCTTTTCAAAACTCGACTCAAGTGTGGTGATCTCGTCATCTTCCAACTCATTCATGTTATCATAATATGTCTCATTTCCTTGTTGCTCAGTTAAGTCTCTAAGGGAGATTTCATATTGTATCTTCAACATAAATATCTCCTCTGTTATTCCTCATTGAGTCTCATAGGGTTGTTCCCCTTTCTTATTTCTTAATCAGTTATTCTCATCAATAAAAACATTTGAATTGGTATGATTTCATTCCCATTCTCATCATAAATTCTGGCTTGTAGGGATTTATTAACATACACATCCATGTGGCTAAGATATTCATCCATCCAAATGGCTTGAACAAGTGTTTGGAAAGGATCCAAGAACATAAGCATCATCTGCCACATCCCCTTTTAAGATACAATCCTCCTTGTGAAGGCTATTGTGCTCCAAAGCTGCATACATCCACATAGGACTATCATACTTAAGCCATGATGGTAGCTTGGTATTGCTAGAGGCCAAAGACTCCATATACAAATCATCTATTGGGGTTTTTATAATGTCCCTGTAGGAATGCTTTACCAAGCTTAGTCTCATTATAGCTCCAGATTATTGAAGGTTAATAGCATTGTATCCCCAATTTTGAATCATATGGAGTTGTCTCATGAATGGTCTTCCTAGTATGATTTCATAGTTGGATTTGGTTCTAAAGTCCACAATAGAAAAAGTGTGCTCGCAGTCAACTCCATAGGATATGAATATTACTCCTTCTACCAATGTGAAGGGTCCTCCCTCATGTTAATTTGCGAATTGCATCTTCATTCAAGTTTTCTAATTGTTGATTTTTTCCATGCACCCCATACATGTTTCACTGCAATGACAATCCCTGCTGGAGTGTTTAGTATGGCAAGAGATTGAACTCCATCATACTCGACATGCAATGTTGTATTACCTTCTTCTCCTTCACAATAGTTCCCGATTTTGTTTACAAGTACAGGTTTGACTATTTTTCCTTGTTCATTCTCTTGTTTTAAGTGTCCAACACATTCCTTTGTCAACCCATTGATTCCCATTTTCTTAAGACCATTTTACATATCTGTCCACAAATATAGTTTTATCCTCAACAATTTCTCCATTGTGATCGTAAACTATATTGATGTGGAAAAATAGAAAACATGTTGTCCATATCTAGTTGTATGCAACTTGGTAGTCTTGCTAGGTAGATTCAAGCATATCTCTTCTGGAGCCTATTCTTTATCCAAGTTTCCATGGTTTTCTCCCCTAAGTTTTTCCCATAGTGATGCTGACCGATCTTTGTCTACAAGTGGAATTCCTTCCATTTTATCTCGGACATTTGACATTATTCAAACAATCTCTTTGGCTCAACAGGTTCTAAGTGAATAATCTCCTTGAACGGTCTCCGTTCTTTCTAAATTTTCTAAGAGTTGTTTTTGAGATTTCATAAGTTCTTGGGTGATTTTGATCAAGGTCTCAAAAGCTTCAAGTTCTTTTTCTTCAAGCTTAGGATGCGGATCATTTTTCCATTGATTTTTCATGTTTTTTCCTATAGCCCACTTGCTATGCTTCTATGGATGCATTTATTGGTTCATAGATCTTATTTACCAAAATAGATCCCTCTGCTTTGGTTAAAGATCCCACCATCTTTTAAGATTTGAATTTGTTTTGTGTTCCCAAAATCTCTTGGCCTTTAGCCTCTACTTTGATAATTCAGTTTCTCTTTTCTCTCTTCGTATATTTGTCTTCTTGATTTTTGAGTTCCTAATGAAGATTTGACACTCCCACCCGAAATCTTAGTCTCTCATTCTTTTGGTTTTGTCCTTGTTACTACTTTGATAGATATCATTGGTTTGCTCTTTGATGAACTTGATGGAATCACTTTTATGGAATTCATAGGCATCTTTCCTTTGTTAATAGAATTTTTTGAACAATTGTCAAGGAATGTCCTCCCATTTTGCTACATTCCATGTAATAGACTTGTGGCGACACCAACCTTTCGCTCGTGTGGATACTCATTTTCCAATTGTTAGGTACTTTGAATCTATGGAATTCTCCACTCCTTTACTCTGGTGGATTATGAGTGGCCTAACACCTCTTGGTTTGTAATGAACTAAATTGGAGAGTTTCCAGGTTGTGCATATTACACTGGCTCATATAAAGAAACTGGTTGTGGTTCGTACCAACCTTCTTCACCGCTCTTGAAGAACTTGGTTTTTTGTAGGGAGATATAGGCACAAGTGCGTGCTCTTCTCTCATTAAAGTGGACAAGTGTCCGAAAAGAAGAGAAGGATGCTAAAAGTAGACAACTCGCCCAATAAAGGGCCCTTTTTTGCATTTTTTTGACAGGAGTTCTTGATAGGAGCTTTAGAGAGGGAGAGGGGCTGCATGGAGTAGGAACACTAAGGGTTTCTCATCGATGTGTGTGCCGATGGTACCAAGTCAAGAGGGAGATGTGTGACCCTCTCTGTATGAAGAAGATGGTCATGGTGCTGCCTGGAGTGGAGCATACGAAGACTGTATACGATGTTCTTGATTAAATTGAAGTTGTCATCATGGATCGTGGAAACATCTCTTTTGCCCTTCTCCCCTTTCTTCTTTGCTCGTCTCTAGTGTGTGTGGTGTTGGTGTGTGTGAGCACGTGTGTCCCCGGGGCTACGCGCGCGCGCATGTGTGTGTGTGTGTGTTGGGGGGGGGGGGGGGGGGGGGGGGGGGGGGGGGGGGGGTGGGGGGGGGGGGGGGGTGGGGGGGGTGGGGGGGGGGGGGGGGGGTGTGGGGGTGTGAGAGAGAGAGAGAAAAAAAAAATGGGATTTGTATTGTCTGCTGATTTTGCAGAGTGAGTGTGCGTTGGTATGTGCGCAAGCGATGTTTTGCTAGCAAAAGTATGAAGTTTTGAAGGTGTTTGTGAGAGGAGTGGAGTGTTGTGAGCATCATGTGCTATAGAGAGGCAAATTGGTTGTGTTTTTGGGTGTGTTCCCATTACCCCTCTCCAATGTTTTGACATAGGTAGGGGATAGTCTTCTCATATGAGCACTTGTGTCCACTTTTCTGAGACTTACACAAATTTCACATTCTTTTGGGCACTACCACAATTGGTGATATTCGATTTGTGTATTTAATTACATGAATGAACTCCACTTACCTAAGTTTATCTATCTCTTTATTGATCTTTTTAGAAAAGGTTTTATCGTATGTGTATGGCCTTGGTCTTGTGGTTTTGCATCTCCAATTTTGAGTATAGTGTGTTGGTAGACCTTGGGATCTATCCCTTTCAAATCCTTGTATGACCATGCAAACACATATTTATATTCCATCAAAGTTTCGATAAGAATATCCTCTTCTTCTTGGGTTAGCTAAGTGTCTATGTATGTTGGTTTTGGTGTTTCTCCTCAAAGAGCTACGCCAATTTGCTTTGCATTTTCAAATCAATCGTAGGATTTTCCTCGCTCTCATTACTCTTGCATAAGATGTTGTACCACAATTCTCTGGGTGTGGGTGTACTTCTTCTAATGAAATGAAACACTGACAATGTCGCTCTCCTTATCATTTTTCAATTCTATCTCCATTGTCCAAACCTCTTTGAGCGTCTGTCTTAGTTCCCTATACTTTGCTTTTCTCTCTATTTTGGATAGTTTGATACCTTTTTTCTCCTTTTTACATCTCGTTTTTTTTACAACAATTTTCTTTTTTTTGGGTCATTCAAAGTTTATTGTTTGTGTTAGGATAAATACTATCTATCTTGTCCTTTATGCAATCAACTACTTTTACCAATGTAAGGTATTTTTCTTTAATTACCATGAGCGGATTGGTATGTTTTTGTGTTTCTTCTCTCTCTCTCTCTCTCTCTCTCTCTCTCTCTCTCTCTCTCTCTCTCTCTCTCTCTCTCTCTCTCTCTCTCTCTCTCTCCAATATCTGTTTTGTCGGCTAAGTCATTGGTTTGGAAAGCAAGAGAACTTATCCTCTCCGACTCTGCTTAACATTTTATCCCTCGATTCCTCTTTTCAGAACTCAACTCAAGTGTGGTGATCTATTCATCTTCCAACTCATTCATGGCATCATAATATTCCTCTTTCCCTCTTTGGTCAGATAAGTCTCTAAGGGAGATTTCATATTGTATCTTCACCATAGGTATCTCCTCTGTATTTCCTCATTGAGTCTCATAGGGTCATTCCCTTTTCTTATTTATTTATCAGATGTTCTCATCAATAAAATCATTTGAATTGGTATGATTTCATTCCCATTCTCATCATAAATTGTGGCTTGTAGGGATTTATTAACATACATGTCCATGTGGCTAAGATATTCCTCCATCCAAATGGCTTGAACAAGTGTTTTGGAAAGGATTCAAGAGCATAAGCATCATCTGCCACATCCCTTTTTAGGATACAATCCTCCTTGTGAAGGCTATTGTGCTCCAAAGCTACATACATCCACATAGGACTATCATACTTAAGCCATGATGGTAGCTTGGTATTGCTAGAGGCCAAAGACTCCATATACAAATCATCTATTGGGGTTTTTATAATGTCCCTGTAGGAATGGTTTACCAAGCTTAGTCCCATATTAGCTCCAGATTATTGAAGGTTAATAGCATTGTACCCCCAATCTTGAATCATATGGAGTTTTCTCATGAATGGTCTTCCTAGTATGATTTCATAGTTGGATTTGGTTTCAAAGTCCATAATAGAAAAAGTGTGCTCATAGTCAATTCCATAGGATGTGACTATTACTCCTTCTACCAATGCCAAGGGTCCTCCCTCATGTCAATGTGCGAGTCGCAGTTTCATTCAAGTTTTCTAATTGCTATTTTTTCCATGCACCCCATACTTGTTTTGTTGCAATGACAATCCTTGCTGGAGTGTTTAGTATGGCAAGAGATTGAACTCCAGCATATTCGACATGCAATGTTGTATTACCTTCTTCTCCTTCACGATAGTTCCCAATTTTGTTTACAAGTATAGGTCTAACTAGTTTTCCTGGTTCATTTTCTTGTTTTAAATGTTCAACACGTTCCTTTTTCTATCTCCATTGTCCAAACCTCTTTGGTAATGTTTTAGTTCCCTATACTTTGCTTTTCTCTCTATTTTGGATACTTTAATACCTTTTCACATCTCGTTTTTTTTTTAACAATTTTCTTTTTTTGGGTCATTCAAATTTTATTGTTCGTGTTAGGATAACAACTATCTATCTTGTCCTTTATGCAATCATCTACTTTTACCAATGTTAGGTTTTTTTCTTTGT
This sequence comes from Adiantum capillus-veneris, assembly GCF_014529385.1. Classification (NCBI taxonomy): domain Eukaryota; kingdom Viridiplantae; phylum Streptophyta; class Polypodiopsida; order Polypodiales; family Pteridaceae; genus Adiantum; species Adiantum capillus-veneris. Next base: position 125,590,674 of record NC_140958.1, read on the forward strand.
TTTCCATGAGTGGATTGGTATGTTTTTATGTTTCTTCTCTCTCTCTCTCTCTCTCTCTCTCTCTCTCTCTCTCTCTCTCTCTCTCTCCCCCCAATACCTGTTTTGTCGGCTAAGTCGTTGATTTGGAAAGTAAAAAAACTTATCCTTTCTGACTCTGCTTAACATTTTAGCCCTCGATTCCTCTTTTCAAAACACGACTCAAGTGTGGTGATCTCGTCATCTTCCAACTCATTTGTGGCATCATAATATGCCTCTTTCCCTCGTTGGTCAGTTAAGTCTCTAAGGGAGATTTCATATTGTACCTTCAACATAGGTATCTCCTTTGTTATTCCTCATTGAGTCTCATAGGGTCATTGATTCCCATTTTCTCGACGCCATTTTAAAGATCTGTGATTTTGATAAAGGTCTCAAAAGCTTCAAGTTTTTTTGTTCAAGCCTACGATGTGGATCATTCTCCATTGATTTTTCATGTTTTTTTCTGCAGCCCGCTTGATATGCTTCTAGGGTTCAAGATCCCACCATCATTTTAGATTTGAATTTGTGTTATGTTCCAAAAATCTCTTGGGCTTTATTCCACCATCTCTTTAGATTTAAAATTGTTTTGTGTTCCCAAAATCTCTTGGGATTTACTTTGATAATTAAGTTTCTCTTTCGTCTCTTCGTATTTTTTACTTCTTGATTTGGAGTTTCTAGTGAAGATTTGACACTGTCACCCGAAATCTTAGTCTTTTGTTTTAGCCCTTGTTACTACTTTGATCGGTATCATTGGTTTTCTCTTCGATGAACTTGATGGAATCACTTCTATCGAACTCATAGGCATCTTTCCTTTGTTACTAGGACTTTGGACAGTCGTCAAGGAAATGTCCTCCCATTTTGCTACTTGGTTTGCAGTGAGGTAAATTGTAGAGTTCTCAGGTTGTGCATAATACAGTGGCTCCTATAAAGAAACCGGTTGTGGTTCGTACCAACCTTCCTTTATCTCTCTTGAAGAACTGGGTTGTTTGTAGATCAATCGTAGGATTTTCCTCTCTCTCATTACTCTTGCATAAGATGTTGTACCACGATTCTCTTGTTTTGAAGGGTGTGCGTGTACTTCTTCTAATGAAATGAAACACTAACAATGTCGCTCTCCTTGTCATTTTTCAATTCTATCTCCATTGTCCAAACCTCTTTGAGCGTCTGTTTTAGTTCCCTATACTTTGATTTTCTCCCTATTTTGGATAGTTTAATACCTTATTTGTCCTTTTCACATCTCTTTTTTTGTTTTTCCACAATTTTCTTTTTCTTGAGTCATTCAAAGTTTATTGTTCGTGTTAGGATAACAACTATCTATCTTGTCCTTTATGTAATCATCTACTTTTACCAATGTAAGGTATTTTTCTTTGTTTCCATGAGTGGATTGGTATGTTCTGTGTTTCTACTCTCTCTCTCTCTCTCTCTCTCTCTCTCTCTCTCTCTCTCTCTCTCTCTCTCTCTCTCTCTCCCCACTATATTTGTTTTATCAGCTAAGTCGTTGGTTTGGAAAGTGAAAGAACTTATCCTCTCCGACTGTGCTTAACACTTTAGCCCTCAATTCCTCTTTTCAAAACTCGACTAAAGTGTGGTGATCTCGTCATCTTCCAATTCATTCATGGCATCATAATATGCCTCTTTCCCTCATTGGTTAGTTAAGTGTCCAAGGGAGATTTCATATCGTATCTTCAACATAGGTATCTCCTCTGTTATTTCTCATTGAGTCTCATAGAGTTGTTCCCCTTTCTTATTTTTCTAACAGTTGTTCTCATCAATAAAATCATTTGAATTGGCATGATTTCATTCTAATTCTCATAAATTATGGGTTGTAGGGATTTATTGACATACATGTCCATGTGGCTAAGATATTCATCCATCCAAATGGCTTGAACAAGTGTTTTGGAAAAGATTCAGGAACATAAGCGTCATCTGCCACATCCCTTTTTAGGATACAACCCTCCTTGTGAAGGCTATTGTGCTCCAAAGCTGCATACATCCACATAGGACTGTCATACTTAAGCCCTCGATTAACATTTTAGCCCTCGATTCCTCTTTTTAAAACTCGACTCAAGTGTCGTGATCTCATCATCTTCCAACTCATTCGTGGCATCATAATATGCCTCTTTCCCTCGTTGGTTAGTTAAGTCTCTAAGGGAGATTTCATATTGTATCTTCAACACAGGTATCTCCTTTGTTATTCCTGATTGAGACTCATAGGGTCAATGATTCCCATTTTTGCGACGCCATTTTCTAGATCTGTGATTTTGATCAAGGTCTCAAGAGCTTCAAGGTTTTTTTCTTCAAGCTTAGGATGTGGATCATTTTTCCATTTAATTTTCCATGTTTTTTTCCTACAGCCCACTTGACATGCTTCTAGGGTTGCATTTACTCGTTCATATATCTTATTTACCAAAATAGATCCCTCTGATGTGGTTAAAGATCCCACCATCTTTTTAGATTCGAATTTCTTTTGTGTTCCCAAAATCTCTTGGGCTTTATTCCACCATCCCTTTAGATTTGAAATTGTTTTGTGTTCCCAAAATTTCTTGGGATTTACTTTGATAATTCAGTTCTCTTTCCTCTCTTTGCATTTTTTACTTCTTGATTTTCGAGTTTCTAATGAAGATTTGACACTGCCACCCAAAAACTTAGTCTTTTGTTTTTGCCCTTGTTACAACTTTGATCGGTATCATTGGTTTTCTATCGAACTCATAGGGATCTTCCCGTTGTTACTAGGGTTTTGACAGTCGTCAAGGAAATGTCCTCCCATTTTGCTACTTGGTTTGCAATGAAGTAAATTGGAGAGTTCTCACGTTATGCATAATACACTGGCTCATATAAAGAAATCGGTTGTGGTTCGTACCAACCTTCCTTTATCTCTCTTGAAGAATTGGGTTATTTGTAGATAAACCATAGGATTTTCCTCGCTCTCATTACTCTTGCATAAGATGTTGTACCACGATTCTCTTGTTTTGAAGGGTGTGGGTGTACTTCTTGTAATGAAATTAAACACTGACAATGTCGCTCTCCTTGTCATTTCTCCATTCTATCTCCATTGTCCAAACCTCTTTGACCGTCTGTTTTAGTTCCCTATTCTTTGATTTTCTCTCTATTTTGGATAGTTTAATACCTTTTTTCTCCTTTTCACATATTGTTTCTTTTTTTAACAATTTTCTTTTTCTTGGGTCATTCAAAGTTTATTGTTCTTGTTAGGATGACAACTATCTATCTTGTCCTTTATGTAATCATCTACTTTTACCAATGTAAGGTATGTTTCTTTGTTTTCCATGAGTGGATTGGTATGTTTTTGTGATTCTTCTCTCTCTCTCTCTCTCTCTCTCTCTCTCCCTCTCTCTCTCTCTCTCTCTCTCTCTCTCTCTCTCTCTCTCTCTCCCCAATATCAGTTTTGTCGGCTAAGTCGTTGGTTTGGAAAGTAAAAGAACTTATCCTCCCCAACTCTGCTGAACATTTTAGCCCTCAATTCCTCTTTTCAAAACTCGACTCAAGTGTGGTGATCTCGTCATCTTCCAACTCATTCCTTGCATCATAATATTCCTTTTTCCCTCGTTGGTCACTTAAGTCTCTAAGGGAGATTTCATATTGTATCTTCAACATAGATATCTCCTCTGTTATTTCTTATTGTAAATTCTAGCTTGTAGTGTTTAATTAACATACACGTCCTTGTGGCTAAGATATTCATCCATCCAAATGGCTTGAACAAGTGTTTTGGAAAGGATTCAGGAACATAAGCATCATCTACCATATCGGTTTTAAGGATACAACCCTCCTTGTGAAGGCTATTGTGCTCCAAAGCTACATACATCCACATAGGACTATCGTACTTAAGCCCTCGATTAACATTTTAGCCCTCGATTCCTCTTTCTAAAACATGACTCAAGTGTTGGTGATCTCGTCATCTACCAACTCATTTGTGGCATCATAATATGCCTCTTTCCCTCGTTGGTCAGTTATGTCTCTAAAGGAGATTTCATATTGTATCTTCAATCTCCTCTGTTATTCCTTGTTGAGTCTCATAGGGTCGTTCCCCTTTCTTATTTTTTTATCAGTTGTTCTCATCAATAAAATCGTTTGAATTGGTATGATTTCATTCCCATTCTCATCATAAATTCTGGCTTGTAGGGATTTATTAACATATACGTCCATGTAGCTAAGATATTCATCCATCCAAATGGCTTGAACAAGTGTTTTGGAAAGGATTCAGGAACATAAGCATCATCTGCCACATCCCTTTTTAGGATATAATCCTCCTTGTGAAGGCTATTTTGCTCCAAATCTGCATACATCCACATAGGACTATCATACTTAAGCCATGATGGTAGCTTGGTATTGCTAGAGGCCAAAGACTCCATATACAAATCGTCTATTGGGATTTTTATAATGTCCCTGTAGAAATTGTTAACCAAGCTTAGTCTCGTTATAGCTCCAGATTATTGAAGGTTAAGGTACCCCCAATCTTGAATCATATGGATTTGTCTCATGAATGGTCTTCCTAGTATGATTTCATAGTTGGATTTGGTTTCAAAGTCCACAATAGAAAAAGTGTGCTCATAGTCAATTCCATAGGATGTGACTATTACTCCTTCTACCAATGCCAGGGGTCCTCCCTCATGTCAATCTGCGAGTCGCACTTTCATTCAAGTTTTCTTATTGCACACCATACTTGTTTCATTGCAGTGACAATCCCTGCTGGAGTGTTTAGTACGGCAAGAGATTGAACTCCACCATACTCTACATGCAATGTTGTATTACTTTCTTCTCCTTCACAATAGTTCCCAATTTTGTTTACAAGTATAGGTCTAACTATTTTTGCTGGTTGATTCTCTTGTTTTAAGTGTTCAACACGTTCCTTTTTCAACCCATTGATTCCCATTTTCTCGACACCATTTTGTAGATATGTGATTTCAATCAAGGTCTCAAAAGCTTCGGGTTTTTTTTCTTCAAGCTTAGGATGTGGATCAGTTTTCCATTGATTTTTCATGTTTTTTCCTACAGCACGCTTGATATGCTTCTAGGGTTGCGTCTATTGGTTCATATATCTTATTTACCAAAATAGATCCCTCTGATTTGGTTAAAGATCCCGACCATCTTTTTAGATTTGAATTTGTTTTGTGTTCCCAAAATCTCTTGGGCTTTATTGCACCATCTCTTTAGATTTGAAATTGTTTTGTGTTCCCAAAATCTCTTGGGATTTATTTTGATAATTCAGTTTCTCTTTCCTCTCTTCGTATTTTTTTACTTCTTGATTTTTGAGTTTCTAATGAAGATTTGACACTGCCAACGGAAATCTTAAATATTTTGGTTTTGCCCTTGTTACTACTTTGATCGGTATCATTGGTTTTCTCTTCGATGAACTTGATGGAATCACTTCTATCGAACTCATAGGCATCTTTCCTTTGTTACTAGGATTTTTGGACAGTCGTCAAGGAAATGTCCTCCCATTTTGCTACTTGGTTTGCAATGAAGTAAATTGGAGAGTTCTCAGGTTATGCATAATACACTGGCTCATATAAAGAAATCGGTTGTGGTTCGTACCAACCTTCCTTTATCTCTCTTGAAGAATTGGGTTGTTTGTAGATCAACCGTAGGATTTTCCTCGCTCTTATTACTCTTGCGTAAGATGTTGTACCACGATTCTCTTGTTTTGAAGGGTGTGGGTGTACTTCTTCTAATGAAATGAAACACTAACAATGTCACTCTCCTTCTCATTTTTCAATTCTTTCTCCATTGTCCAAACCTCTTTGACCGTCTGTTTTAGTTCCCTATACTTTGCTTTTCTCTTTGTTTTGGATAGTTTAATAACTTTTTTCTCCTTTTCACATCTCGTTTTTTTTCATCAATTTTCTTTTTCTTGGGTCATTCAAAGTTTATTGTTCGTGTTAGGATAATAATTATCTATCTTGTCCTTTATGCAATAATCTACTTTTACCAATGTATTTCTTTATTTACCATGAGCAGATTCATATGTTTTTGTGTTTCTTCTCTCTCTCTCTCTCTCTCTCTCTCTCTCTCTCTCTTTTGTCGGCTATGACCTCATTGAGTCTCATAGGGTCATTGATTCCCATTTTCTTGATGCCATTTTGCAGATCTGTGATTTTGATCAAGGTCTCAAAAGCTTTAAGTTTTCTTTCTTCAAGCTTAGGATGTGGATCATTTTCTATTGATTTTTCATGTTTTTTCGTACAGCCCGCTTGATATGCTTATAGGGTTGCGTTTATTGGTTCATATATCTTATTTACCAAAATAGATCATTGTGGTTTGGTTAAAGATCCCACCATCTTTTTAGATTTGAATTTGTTTTGTGTTCCCGAAATCTCTTGGCTTTATTCCACCATCTCTTTAGATTTGAAATTGTTTTGTGTTCCCAAAATCTCTTGGGATTTTACTTTGATCATTCAGTATCTCTTTCCTCTCTTTGTATTTTTTACTTCTTGATTTTTACGTTTCTAATGAAGATTTGACACTGCCACCCGAAATCTTAGTCTTTTGTTTTTGCCCTTGTTACTACTTTGATTGGTATCATTGGTTTTCTATTCGATGAACTTGACGGAATCACTTCTATCAAACTCATAGGCATCTTTCCTTTGTTACTAGGATTTTTGGAAATGTCCTCCCATTTTGCTACTTGGTTTGCAATGAAGTAGATTGGAGAGTTCTCAGGATGTGCATAATACATTGGCTCATATAAAGAAACTGGTTATGGTTCATACCAACCTTCCTTTACCTCTCTTGAAGAACTGGGTAGTTTGTAAATCAATCATAGGATTTTTCTCACTCTCATTACTCTTGCATAAGATGTTGTACCACGATTCTCTTGTTTTGAAGGGTGTGGGTGTACTTCTTCTAATGAAACGAAACACTGACAACGTCACTCTCCTTGTCATTTTTCAATTCTATCTCCATTATCCAAACCTCTGTAGGGATTTATTAACATACACGTTCATGTGGCTAAGATATTCATCCATCCAAACGGCTTGAACAAGTGTTTTGGAAAGGATTCAGGAACATAAGCATCGTTTGCCACATCCCTTGTTAGGATACAATCCTCCTTGTGAAGGCTATTGTGCTCCAAAGCTACATACATCCACATAGGACTATCATACTTAAGCCATGATGGTAGCTTGGTATTGCTAGAGGCCAAAGACTCCATATACAAATCGTTTATTGGGGTTTTTATAATGTCTTTGTAGGAATGGTTTACCAAGCTTAGTCTCGTTATAGCTCGAGATTATTGAAGTTAATAGCATTGTACCCCCAATCTTGAATCATATGGAGTTGTCTCATGAATGGTCTTCCTTGTATGATTTCATAGTTGGATTGGGTTTCAAAGTCCACATAGAAAAAGTGTGTTCATAGTCAATTCCATGGATGTGACTACTCCTTCTACCAATGCCAAGGGTCCTCCCTCATGTCAATTTGCGAGTCGCAGTTTCATTCAAGTTTTATAATTGGTGGGTTTTTCCATGCACCCCATACCTGTTTCGTTGCAATGACAATCCTTGCTAGAGTGTTTAGTATGGCAAGAGATTGAACTCCAGCATACTCGACATGCAATGTGTATTACCTTCTTCTCCTTCACAATAGTTCCCAATTTTATTTACAAGTATAGGTTGAATATTTTTCCTAGTTGATTCTCTTGTTTTAAGTGTTCAACACGTTCCTTTTTCAACCCATTGATTCCCATTTTCTCGAGACCATTTTGTAGATATGTGATTTCAATCAAGGTCTCAAAAGCTTCAAGTTCTTTTCCTTCAAGCTTAGGATGTGGATCAATTTCCCATTGATTTTTCATGTTTTTTCTGCAGCCTGCTTGATATGCTTCTAGGGTTGTGTTTATTGGTTCATATATCTTATTTACCAAAATAGATCCCTGTCATTTTGTTAAAGATCCCAACCATCTTTTTAGATTTGAATTTGTTCTGTGTTCCCAAAATCTCTTGGGCTTTGTTCCACCATCTCTTTAGATTTAAAATTGTTTTGTGTTCACAAAATCTCTTGGGATTTACTTTAATAATTCAGTTTCTCTTTCCTTTCTTCGTATTTTTTAGTTCTTGATTTTTGAGTTTTTAATGAACATGTGACACAATCACCCGAAATCTTAAATCTCTTGTTTTTGCCCTTGTTAGTACTTTGACCGGTATCATTGGTTTTCCCTTCGATGAACTTAATGGAATCACTTCTATTGAACTCATAGGCATCTTTCCTTTGTTACTAGGATTTTTGGACAGTTGTCAAGGAAATGTCCTCCGATTTTTCTACTTGGTTTGCAATGAAGTAAATTGGAGAGTTCTCAGTTTGTGCATAATACACTGGCTCATATAAAGAAACCAATTGTGGTTCGTACCAACCTTCCTTTATCTCTCTTGAAGAATTGGGTTGTTTGTAGATCAACCGTAGGATTTTCCTCGCTCTCATTACTCTTGCATAAGATGTTGTACCACGATTCTCTTGTTTTGAAGGGTGTGGGTGTACTTCTTCTAATGAAATGAAACACTGGCAATGTCGCTCTCCTTGTCATTTTCCAATTCTACCTCCATTGTCCAAACCTCTTTGAGCGTTTGTTATAGTTCACTATACTTTGCTTTTCTCTCTATTTTGGATAGTTTAATACCTTTTTTCTCCTTTTCACATCTCGTTTTTTTTTCAACAATTTTCTTTTTCTTGGATCATTCAAAGTTTATTGTTCGTGTTAGGATACCAACTATCTATCTTGTCCTTTAAGTAATCATCTCCTTTTACCAATGTAAGGTATTTTTCTTTGTTTTCCATGAGTGGATTGGTATATTTTTGTGCTCTCTCTCTCTCTCTCTCTCTCTCTCTCTCTCTCTCTCTCTCTCTCTCTCTCTCTCTCCAATATCAGTTTTGTCGGCTAAGTCGTTGGTGTGGGATGTAAAAGAACTTATCCTCTCTAACTCTGCTTAACATTTTAGCCCTCAATTCCTCTTTTCAAAACTCCACTCAAGTGTGGTGATCTCGTCATCCTCCAACTCATTCGTGGCATCATAATATGCCTCTTTGCCTCGTTGGTCAAATCTATTCAAGGGATATAGGTTGAGCTAGTGGTGGAATATGGAGTTGCTTGCCCTTGTGCTTTCATAGTTATCTGTTTATATAACTGTACTAGAGGTGTCATGAAAATCTGAAGGAATTCCTCCAAAATTGAATTACTAATGGGAGAGGTTGTAACAATAGGTTATAGTTGTGTGGGTATTGTGGCTTCTATATGCTCACTCTTTATGTTAGATCCCTCCTCTTGCTGCTGTGAATAGATCTCAAAATTGTCCCCTAAATCCATTGCATCGGGCATGCAAGAATCTAATGTTGCATGTTTCATACTATACAGGCTAGCATGTAAGTTTTTGTTGATTAGTCCCTCCAAAAATAATGATAGCAGTCTTTCTTGTTTATGTAGTTCTCTCCTAGGACATAATGCAGCATATTGTTTAAATCTACACGTATAGTCTTTCTAGTTTTCTGTTTGATGTTGTAAATTTGAGCAACATTATTATGTTTGATTCCTATTTTCAAAATGCTACCACAAATCTCCTAGCTAACATGGTAGGTCATTGGTTGTCCCATTCTCTATGTTTTGAATGCAGGTCAAAGCTTTCCCTTCAAGTGTGAATTTAAATCCCTTGAACTGCTTATGATAGCCATAGACTTTCTCAACAATGAGAATCTGCTTAAATTTTGCTAAATGATTATGGGGATCTTCATTTCCATTGTGCTTCTTCATCTATTATGGAAAATTCACAAGACACGCTTTCCTTTGATGTATTGGTCTTGCTCCTCTTGTTACTAGTGCAATAGCCTTGCAATAGGTCCAAGACCATCAAATGATGTAGTTGGTTGGTATGACTCGTTGAACTCATGTTTGGTTTTGATGTCACTATTTATATTCGTATAAGGTGTTGCATGGGTTCCTCCACTGAACCAATCTCGAGGTATCAAATCATCTAACTCTCAAAATTATGTGTTCAAATAATGGTTTTTTCCTAGTTTTGCCTTAGTCATAGGATCTAGTGGTCCAAATGAATCCAAACTTGGTACTCTTGGTCAACACAATGTGACAGACAATGTGTCTAATACACATGTGTGTGCATGTGGGAAGGAGAAACAAGAAGAAAACGCGTGTGGGGTGAAGTAGAGGGCGAAGGGAGCCTCACTCCTTATTCTCTATGTATACATAGAGGAATAAGAGGTCAATTGGACACCAAACATTTGGCCCAAGGCAAAGGTACATCCACCTTTAATTACAACAACCTCCCACTTCAAGGAAAATATAATTTGATAAGTGGATCCTACTAGCTAAACTACTAGTATGTACAAGAAATATACATAGACGAGAGGCTCTCGTAGCCTAGGCCCATTAGCTTGCTTTCTCAATCTACATACAATAGTATTAGCTCTAGTGATAGGTGAGTTTGTGTATCCAAGCTAGAGATTGCATGCAAAACTAAAGACATATTTGTATGGTCTGCATAGTCCATAATGCATCATAATAGTCCCAATCATCACATGATTGACAATCCTTGCTGCAAATGCTCCCACTATAGTAACTAAGTCGAGCCTTGAGTGTAGTCGATAGTACATGAGATAGCCAAATACTAATGAAATTTGCACAAACCTAGCTGTACTAGCCTCCTCAATGCTAATTGTATACATTGCATCATTAGAACTACTCATGACATATGGATGTATCATCGTTGACAACCATAGGTGGAACTACTATGTGTCATGGCATCACCTCATCAGCCTCTAGCATAAGTATATCAAAGAACCTCATGCCGTCAATGTCTATCTATGTCTTGAGGGAGTAGAATCGCTCTACCTCTACCCGCAAAGACTCTAATGGCACCTTTTGTGTCTAACTAGAGCATTTCCGCTCTACCTCTATCTCTATAGAGTCTATTGACATGCCTTGCATAGCTAAAATCTCTATTTCTTGAGCATACGGGAGCATTCTAGAGCATTGCCACTCTGCCTCCATCTCTATAGAATCTATTGGCATGCCTTGCATAGCTAAATTCTCTATTTCTTGAGCATACTGAAGCTCACTCATGAATGAGACATGTCTTGTCACTTGCTCATCACATGCCAACAACAAAATCAAGACTATGTTGTCTTGTACCTCATATATATGCATATGATATACCAATCCACTTTAGGCTCCCTGATAATCACTAGCAATTTGCAATGCATCTAGAAAGATTGGATCAAACTCTATCTTCGCAATGCATCTAGAAATAAAAAATCAGATTCATCTTAGCTAAGGAACATAATGCACTTGTCAGAGCATATAGGATGCACCACATTGGTGGGTAACCATAAGCATAAATCTTTTGCTTTTGTAATGTCAAATATTGAACCATCATGAAAAAAGACAAGCCTCCCACTAGAGAAAGTGCTAAATCAATCACGACATGGTGAGATTGAAAGACTGCACAATCATCTAGCAACCACCGAGAATAAGTGTCACTTGTACTAGACATGTAAGTAAGAGGGACACTAGAGGGACACTTGTACCAGACATGTAAGTAAGAGGGACACTAGAGGTCAACATAATGTGACCTCACCATCACTGGCATATGAAGCCACCTCTCTAGCTTATGTCAAAACCTCATATGCATCAGGTATACATCTCCATTGATGCCTCACATGTTTGAAACAATGATGCCCAATGAGCTTGTGTGACCACAATGTATATATCAGCAAGAATGAGACTGTTGTCTCTCACAAGAGCTTGTGTGACCACAATGCCAACAATGTATATATCAGCAAGAATGAGACCGTTGTCTCTCACAAGTGATCATAGTGGACCCTGGACTGTCACACATGATAGATGTCATACCAATGAATAACACATATGCATAAAATTAAGTGGGAGATCACTTAACCACTACATAATCATAACCTGATCAACCGTATCAAAACAATGCTAGCGTATGCAAAAAATGGCTCTAAAGTAGTTATTAAAACTACAACTCAATGTGAATCTATGAAGTCATCATGATAGACAAGCATCAACACAAAATTTGCAAGCATAAATAGTGTCACTAAACCAAGTGAGCCCAATTCGGAGACAAATTTCTCTTAATCAAGCATAAAGTGCATAACCATATACACTTGTACTAAGCAAACACAATGCTCAAAATGCATCCTACAAAATTTGCAAGCTCCAAACCAGCTACCTATAATTCGTACCCACGTGAGCATACACAACAACACAATCTGTGTCAAAAATAAACAAAAATATGTGAAATTGAGAGTCAAGACTCGATCGTTGTCAAAGCGACAAACACACTTGACCACTAAATTACGAATCTATATATACATAGAAACTATGGCAAGAACTTGGGAAAAATATGACATAATTTCCCTTGTATTTTGAAAAAAATCTTTAAAAATATGTGTCATAAAATCAGCAACAACAAAACACATAAAAGCAAGAGTGAAGTCAACTCGGCTATGCGCATAAAAAAAGACTAAGTCTATTGTCTACAAGTTGTTATACACCTGGATAAGCCTGACCATATGGCTCTCTAAAACCTATGAAGTGAAGCAAGACAAAACCTATGGATCGAAGCAAAACACAAAATCATGTCCGAGACAAAGTGTCTCATATGCAAATCCACATATAAGTAACATAAGCCTCAAAAATATGGCAACAGAGCTTACTCCCACACGAGTAGCTCTTTGGACAACTCCACCTATCTATAGGATGTACACCTATGAATCTTAAACCTATGAGTTGTAACTAGCTCACCTATATCCACATACAAAATACATGACCATAAATCACAAAAATTCGTGCACATAATTCTCCAAAGTATCCCACATAATCACACATGAGCACATAGCTTGTGCATCATAGTCCACACAAAAAACCTATAAGCAAATACCACGGCTCTAACATCCCTTCAGTTGGGAAACACATGAGCTATAATCAACATACTAAAACCACAGCTTGAATCACTCCTATAACATTCAGAGCCATGTGTTGGATGTGTGTCGTCAAAGGAGGAAATCAAGTCGATGTCAAGAGGGTTAGTGAAGAGACTGCATCAAATGCGTGCTAGAGGAGATCCAATGGTACTCTATCTAAATATGTCTCCTATTATGTCAATGTCAAGATGCCGGAGAGAGTCCATAAGAGTAAAACCACTTTGCAAGTGTTGGAGAAGAGATGATGGAAAGATTATGCCAGAGATGTCAGAGGAGAGCCTAATCTGCTCTCTCCCTCACTCAAAGTGTAAGCGATTGTTGCAGGGAGAAGATGCCAAAGTTGAGGCTATGATGGAGAAGAGCCAGCTTTGTCTGGCTCTCACTATGTGTGAGCCAAGAAGAGGGTATCGCTGATGTAAGAAGAAATTCCGATGCCATCTTTTGCCGCTAGATGGAGGTGCTCATCGATGTTAAGAAGTGGAATTCTCTGACAAGGGTGTGCAGAGGAGAGACAAATTGCTCTCTCTCTCTCTCTCTCTCTCTCTCTCTCTCTCTCTCTCTCTCTCTCTCTCTCCCCCCCCCCCCCCCCCGGTGGGTAGATGTCCGGATATTCCCCCCTTCAACCCAAATTTGGTTGCAAATGAATGGGCTCCTCCATTGTTGCCGAGCTTCTATTTTTTGCTTTAGTCCAAATCGTCTCTCTTGCTTCAACCTGAGTCTTCTCTCTTGCTCTAGAAGGTCTTCGCGCATATGTGTGTGTGTGTGTGTGTGTGTGTGTGTGTGTGTGTGTGTGTGTGTGTGTGTGTGTGTGTGTGTGCATGTCAAGTACACACACACACACACACTCCCCCTTGTTGCGCTACCACAAAAGCTCCATAGGGCCTCTTGCTTGCTTTTCAATTTAGCACTATCTTGCTAATTGCCTTTTTGTGCTACTTGCATAATGTGCTTTTTTTTTTGTAGATGAACCAATTTTGTGTGCTTTTACCAAGGTTATAAACTTTCAATTAATTATGTAGCTTGGCCTTGACTTGCCTTTATAGAAAATTAAGGAACAATGCCTTTTGCAAGCTCCCGTACGTAGATCAACTACCTTACATATCTGCAATTGAATTTCTTTCCTAATTCTCTAAGCGTGTGGAAGTTTCAAAATTTTCCTTGATTTTTGGTTTTCTTGCATAGATGCCTAAGTTCAAGCACTCTTTGAGTCTTTTGAGCCTCCGGAAGGTATTGCACATGTCGAGAAACCGAAGCAAGGTGTCATGCCGTGGCACGTTCATAATGTGAAAATAAAAATATATACCTTAGTCTTTATGTTTTTAATGTGTGGGACCAAATGCTACAATGTACATAGTGTGATATATGTGAAAACCGATGCCATGGTTGCAGGCGTGTACATACCTTGCCAGGTAGGCGAGGCCAGGGAAGTGGCACAGCTGCATGTTTTACCACATTAAAGAATTCCTAATTTGATTTAAGAATGTACAAATGTCAAGCGTTTCGAAGTGCCACACTCATTTTGCCTAGAAAGTTCAATGCGGACGATCTTGGAAAAAAAGCAGGTTTCGTGTGTGTGCATAAAAGATGTGTCCAAAGTTCTTACCAAGTAGAAAAATGAGGTTCAACATGAAATTTGAGCCCAATGGGATTTCTCCACAAATTTAGGGATTTTTTCCAGCTCGTTTGGACTTTTTACAGACAAAAAGGGGTATTTTTGAGCTAAAAATGGTCAAAAATAGCTCAAAATTCCACATCAATGATGGTTTCGTTGTTGCCTTAGTAGAGTGAGAAGTTTTAAAGCCAAGAATGAGATCATTTGGACATATAAGCAAGGAGATACAACCATTCCTTTACAGGGTACTAGTGCAGTCCCGTGCTGCTTCAAATACATGGTTGAGGTTGTGAGGCCTCCAATTAGGGTTTCCCCTCCTCAAATAACTACTTGGGCTTCTCCAATGAAGTATTTAAGCTTCCATAAATGGCCACAATGAGAAATCAAAGCGTCATTTTAGGGTTTTTAACAGATCGAATTAGCACTACATCTATGTAATTGGGACACCTAATCTTGACACACACAAGAGTTTGAGTTAGTATTGGTTCTTTTTCAAAGTGGAGCTTTCATGACTGGAATTTTTTTCTTTTTAATTGTTTTCTTAGCTTCAAATCATCTACACCTTGCTTGATTTTGCTACAAATCCTCACAGTCAGAGGCCCAACGCTTTCCTTGTCGCACTGCACACTTCTTGACACATTTTTTGGTGAACTCGACGCAAAGTAGGCTAGGGTGAGGGTTCAATATCTTCATTGAAGGTTTCAAATTAAAGCTTTAAAGTTATGGAGCAACAAGAACAAAAAGGGGTTCGATTTGATCCAGTCACAATGCAAATGTTTCAAGCTTTTGCGGTGTTTATGCAGTAGCAGCAAGCTGCAAAAAGGAGGGAGCTTGCGTCAACCAAAGTGCTTCAATATGTGATGAAGAAAATGGATCAATTTAAATGTAAAGATATAACAAAGTATCTTTGTGGATATGTAAAGGAGATGGAGCTTCATTGAGTGCCCGAAGTAGAGATGGTACAAAGTTTTGAGCTAGTTGTGGTTCCTATCAAAGACCTTGTAAGGGGAATTAGAAATGAGCATGGGGCAACACGGGAAGCATTCAAGTTAGCCTTAAAAGAAGATTATTTCATGGAAGAATCCGAAAGGGTGACAAAGAGGACTTTTTTAGACTTTTTCTATCGAACTGCTAAGGGAATTTGAATGCCGCTATGATCAACTTTCAAGGACTAAAAAGGCTACCCTAAACTCAGAGAAGGCATAGCTACTTTTGCAGGCCGCAGGTAAAGAGATTCAAGAGAAGCTAGAGTTACTACTTGAGGACAAAGATGCTAAACAAGGCTTAAAGACCGATTGGAATGAGGTGGAAGATGCCATTTTGCTACTAACTCAACAACAACGATGAAGAGACAAGATGATAATCAACTCTACTCAGGTCCCAAGTGTTCCTGAGAGTTCTATAAAGCCTATGATTGTGGTTCCAAAGAGTGACAAGTCCATTCTAGATGATATTGTCAAGGGAATGCAAGAGCTCAAACTAGAGAAGGCTTTGTCAATAGATGCATATGGTGTGATAGTATTGACCATGCAAGGAGGGATTGTGAAAGTTTTAAAGACGCTTGACAAAGGACCTTGCAAGGCTAGAAGAAAAGGGGCAACCATCGGGTCAATCTACAGGGCAATGACCTCAAACTAGAGAAGGCTTTGTCAATAGATGCATATGGTGTGATAGTATTGACCATGCAAGGAGGGATTGTGAAAGTTTTAAAAACGCTTGACAAAGGACCTTGTTTTCTTTACAGATGGCAAAATCCACTTAAGTGAAACAGGTAAATTCTTGGGGACAAACTTTGGCAAAGGTGGGATGAAGAAGCTAGTTGAGGACATGGCTTACTAGCCATGCCATCTCAATGGTTGAGGCAGCCACCTATGGGTTGAAGGTGGAGCCTATTGAGAAAAAAGGATCAGTCAAGGTTGGGGACGAGGAATCTAATGGTATTGAAGAGCTATGGCCATGCGCTATAGAATCTGCTATGAAGGGTAAAATGACTACATAGGTTTTACATGAAGCTGGAGACTATCTTTGGCTAGAAACAGGTTCGAATGACTCGTGGACTCTTTGTCAGTGCATGCATACATTTCCAAATGTTAAGCCAATGAGGCATTGTTGAAGAGATACGTACGCGTGAGAATTGGGATGAAGGGCCTTCAAAACGCGCGACGAGGGGAGATAGAAATGACACAGTGCCTCCTAGATCACCTTCCCCGCAACAGATGCATGTCCCCGAAGTGCCTATGCAAGAAGCCTCTAAAGAAAAGAAGAAGAAAGCAACAAAATCCAAACCAAAGGGTTTTTCCTACAAACTCCATTTTGATATAGAGGCTGATCTCAAAAAGGTTTTGGAAGAGAGGATTTTGAACAGTAAGGTGGAATTTACCTTGGGTGAGGTCCTTGGAATAGCAAAGAGGGAGTTTCATGAAGAAATAATTGATATCATAAAGAGGAAGCGACTGTCCCTTACTGAATCTATCCATGTACAATGTGAAGAAGAGACTTTAAATGCACAGGGTGTACAGGTCTATGGCGAGCAAGGTGAATAAACTATTGTTGGACACTACAAGTCTAGGGGAGGAGTAAAATACGCTCGCTTCTTGGATGATGAAGATGAAGTTGAGACCACTCACAAGAGTTACTACTTAAAAATTCACTGGGCAAGAGCAATTACTGAGACCTAGTAAAAATGGGAGACTTAGAGGAGCCATAGATCAAGCTTCTTTCCAACCTAGTCTTTGTGAACCAAGCAAGATTGGACATAAGTTTACAAATGATACTTTGAAGGAGTTAAAGATTGGTTGCAAGGACAGTTTGACAAAAGTTGAAAGAGTATGATTTGAACATATGCTTGCCAAACATGGAAAGGCTTTTGCATTTGAGCTGCATGAGATAGGGTGTGTTGATCCATCCATTGTTTCTCCTATGGTGATCTTCACTATCCCTCACGTACCTTGGAACTTGAGGGCCATTCCGGTTCCAAAGGCCCATTAATCAAAACTCATTGAGTTGCTTAATGAAAAGATCAAGATGGGTATTTTGGAGCCTTTTTGTGCTCCATATTCAAACAAATGGTTCACAATTTTGAAGAAAATTGGTTCTTTACGCTTTATTTAGGATATGCAACCTATAAATAAGGTGACAATAAAAAATGTGGGTATAGGGACAGTTGTAGATGAGTTTGCAAAGGCATTTGCAAAAAGAGAAATATATTCTATGGGGGATTTTTACTCAGGGTATGATCAGTTCCAACTAGCAATGGAGAGAAAGGACCTGACTACCATGAGAACACCTTTGGGTTTTGTAAGGATGTGTACATTACCTCAGGGAGCAACTAATTCAGTTGCACATATGATGAATGTTATGAACAAAGTCCTATGTGACTTCATATTGTAAACTACAATGCCCTTTCTTGATGATGTGCCAAATAAAGGATGTGATGTAAGTGATATAGATGTGGCTCTAGACTCGAGGGGGTGATGAGATCTTGTCAAGATTGGAAGAAGTGGACCTTACTTTGTCTTGGCAAAAGTCAGTGTTTGGTGTGAGCGAAGTTCTTATTGTGGGACATATGTGCAGGCCATATGGTAGAAGGCCTTGTCCTGCAAAGATTGATGTAATTCAAAGAATGAAAGAGACATGTATTAATGTAACTAAGGTTCAAAGGTCCTTGGGTGCATGTGTGTTCTATGTTATCTGGATTCCAGATTATGCGCATGTGGTAGAACCTTTGTATCAACTTTTGAGAAAGAACCAAAAGTTTCAATGGGAAGAAATGCATATCCATGCCATGAGAAGATTAAAGAAGTTGTTGCTTATGTCTCCAACTTTGAGGAATGAATGTGGAAGATATGTAATTGTGACAGTGGATACCAGCCCCACAGGAATTGGATGGGCGATTGGGCAAGATGATAATAATGGAAAGAGATGTGTGGTGAGATTTGGAGCAAAAGTCCTAAGTGCTCGTGAACACAACTATCCACAGGTAAAGAGAGAGTTATGGGGAGTAGTCACAACACTAAAATGCGACAAAGAGTCTTTGATAGGAGCAAATGTAATAGTGGAGACTGATTATCTACCCCTTCTTGGAATGATCACAAGCTGCTCAACTTTTGACATTGCTATATTGAATGGATTGCCTACATAAAGTCCTTAAATCCATAATTTAAGCATATTGCAGGGAAAGATAATCTAGTTGCATATATGCTTTTAAGAGCAAGGTATGACAATGAAGGAGACATGGTTGTTGAGGACGATGATGTATGTTAACCCTCACGGACACCCTATCACCTACGATGGACGCCATATTATTTATTTGGTAGAGTCATGGACCGGGCTTGTCGGTCCAATAGGTGTGTAGGTGATCGTCGATGAGAGGTGCACCACTATTCCTATTTTTACAGTAGTTTGCAACGATCGGCCACTATAGGCACCCATGTGTAAATGGGCTAAACTCTTATAAAAGGTCCATTTGACCTCATTCTTGGTGGTGTAAGTTAAGAAGTGCTCTTGCTCTATCTCTGTATCCTTCTCCTTCTATGTGTGTGTGTATGCTAGAGAGAGAGAGAGAGAGAGAGAGAGTGTGTGTGTGTGTGTGTGTGTGATCGAGCATTGCAGCGGTGAGGCTATAGAGTGCGGCAACTCCTTCTTCTTCGTAGCATAGGATCCTTCACGACAGAAGCATTCAGAGGTGAGTGACACACCATTGTTCTTTGAGCTTGCTAGGACTCTCTAGCTGTGTGTTTGCAGCCTTTTGAGGCTTGCACACAGTGCACAGGCAAGTTCCCAGCCTTCGACATGTACGATAAAGCGTACATTTTTGGCGCCGTTGCCGGGGACAGTCTTGCATTAATCTTGAGGAGCACTCAATGCTACCTCTGGAAACTTTTCTTCCATCTGTTTTTTGTTTTTTGCTCAGTTCTATGAGAACTGTTTAGTGACTGTAAAGGGAAAATTAGTAGGTTTTTGGCAGATTCTCTTAGTAACTGTAAGCTCTGTTAGTGTTGCATTGGTTTTTATTAGTTTTGCAAGATTTGTATTGTGTAGGTGGTAGTAGAGCTGTTAGTGAGTGTAGACAGTGAGAAGTAGAGTAGACAGTGAGCAGTAGAGTTGACTATGTGTGAGTGTGCAATTCTGTGTTAAACAGTTAATTAGTTGTTAATTAGCTACAAGGAGTTTAGACAGAGCTCCTAGGAGGTGCTCCGTGCGTGTGGGAGCTCGGCGTCCATGCGGCCACATTATCCTAAGAAAAAGGTTTTTTTTTAATAAAAAATAAAAAAACGCTCGAGATATCTGGGACTAAAAAGAAATTCAAAAATTAAATTTAAAAACATATTATTCTAAAGGGAAGGATCGAGATCTTTTCCGAAGCCCAAGCCCAGGCCCCAGTTCTCAGTCTTATTGATATACTACTCACGCTACCTTATATATAAAGACTAGGATCTCAAGTGAAGGGAGGGCATGTGGGACATGTTCCTCAAGTCCTCCACCATCTTCTTCACACTCACCCTTTAGACTTACTAATTCTAGCCCTCTCCCCACCTAAAAAAAGACTAGTTCTAGGATTCCGAAGGTTGTACATAACCAAATTGGGGGCTGTAAAGCACGGCCCGTCCCTCTAGCCAAGACGCTCGTTTTGAGCTATCATACGCTATATTTCGTGGCTCGGTTCAAAAAGGGACCAAAAATACAACAAAAAAAAAGGGTTGTACACGGGCACTCACCATCACCTCTAGAGTGTTGAGGTCACATGCACCTACGCTCTGGTCGTGTGCTAGAGGACGAGCGTATCGAGAGTGTCTCCGTTTATGCGGGTACTCATTATTCCTCTACCTTAGGCTCTAGGCCCTCAGCAGGAACCCAAGGTAGTACCACTCAGGACCCACATATTGCATCTAGTGACTCTTTTAGTGACTATGATGTCATGGAGGGTTACCCAATGTCTAATTTGTATAGCTCAAGCCAAGACATGCATGCCATGGGCCCACGGTCTAGGCTGAGTGTGCTTAGCCGCTTGAAGGAAACCTTTAGTAGAGCCACTCGCTCCAAACATGGAGCTAACAATGTAAATGAGGGGGGAAGGGATGTAAATTCGTCATTCATAACCAACCTAGACCCCATGCTCCTCAAAAGTGTGCACGTGAATACTCCATTCACTGCACCCCCTTACTCTTCAGAGCTATTCCCCTTCGAAGTTATATTACCTGATGGTAAAAGCCTTGCCAAAGTACAAGAGGTTGAGCGGTATATCATTGCGGCTAGGGAAAAGTAAATTGAGAGCTTACGCAAGGCGGAGCAATGAAGAGAGTTAAAAGCGAAAGCCCCTATGTCAATATCCTTGCTAGGAGAGCAATCAAGTGCTCCTGAATTAACAACCATTAAGGGTCAACCCATAGAGAGCCACATTGCATCTAGTTGAAAGGACACCCCTAGTACCTCAATTCTAGAAGGAGCGTTCCTAAATGAGAACTGGGAGTACGAACTACAAACGAAAACTCTAACCGACCTATACACAAGTCACACGTATCACGTGGGTTGGTTAGATGTCCTACAATCCACAACGGGTGCTACTAGTGTAGAAGATCAACAAAGATTTTTTGAGGTCATCCATAGGGTTATTGAGCTAGAGAGGCAGAACAAGGGGATCCACATGCCTTCAATGGGTCTCATGATATTCTTGGATACAGGGAAGGCTAAACAACCAACCTTATCGCAAATGGAGACTCCCTTGGTAAGTCCGATGGATCCCCCATATGTTGTTTTACTAGGGGTCTCAGTGAAATCTGAGCCCATGAGTGATAGCTTTACCTTTCCAAGTCTAGCTTATCTTTCTCTTGATGACACCACGGCTACCATGCCTACCCCAATGATAGGCATGCCAAGAAACACACCATGGACCTCATTTGTTAGTAAAGCACCGCTACATGGTAGCTCAATTCCTTCAATAGTACCTACAAGTGTGTACCAATCGTATACACCTATGGGTCCTCCTACTGATGTAGTTCCTACCCCTCCCATTGTTTCAACAACCTATGCTCCACAACCACAACACCCAAGCTCTCATATCAATGGGACCATACTGGCTAGCATTAGCATGTCACATCCGATGTCTGTTATGCCTATAGCCACACATATGAACTTTGGACCGTCACATGGCACAATTCCGTACCAAACTTGGAACCCAAGGGCTTCTTATGTGCCAAGCCCAATGCCAATACCTACTCCACATGTAGTCTCTGGAGTGCCTTCACCCATGGTGCCTACTCACTCAAGTGACTTGGCAACATTTGCTCAAGCTATTGGTCGATCTATTGCCGAGAATATCTTGTGAATACATTCTCATACAAGAATGTGGCTGTGACTGTGGTTCTAGCATCATTCTTCCTGGTTGCCTTAGCCTCTTCCCACTTGGTCAAATAGTCCGTAGCTACAATGATATATTGAGCTTGAGTTCTACAAGTAGGTGGTTGTATTGGTCCAAAAAAATCTAAGCCCCATTTTGCAAAAGCTCTACCCCCCATCATTGGTCTTAAAGGCATACTATCTACCCTTGTTGGCATTTTTGCTCGTTGGTATGCATCACATATTTGAACATATTCTTTGGCATCTGCAAAAAGTGTTGGCCACCATATGTCGGCCATTAAAATTGCTCTAGAGGTGGTATCACTAGAAAAAGTGACCTCCAGCTAATCCAGTATGTGCTTGTTCTAGAGTGGATATATATTCATCTTCATTTGCACAAAGATGCAAATGTTGATCCTTTCCTCTCCGATACAATTGGTTTCCAATAAGAGCATAATCTGTTGCTTCAGTTTTAGTAGCTCTTTGGCAGCGTTTACTCATATACTCCGGAAATGTTGTGCTTGATAAGTAAGTAACTATATAGTTACTCCACTTAGAAACGAGTGAGATTTGAAATAATGTCACATGAGGTACGAGTGTTTGTTTCTGGCATTAAAGATAGTCTTTTCACAAATGAGTGAACATCACTCCTCAAGGTTGGCCAAAATACTCCAAGTCTAAGGATCTATTACATAGTTTGGTCTTTGGCAAAGTGAAGTTCTACTATGGTAATGTGTGCTTGATTTAGGTATTGGGTTTTCTCCTCAGGATTAATACACAAAAGAAATATTCCATCTCGATTTCTTTTGTATAGCCTCCTACCTAGTAATTGATACATATCCAATTGTCCAATTAATCCTAGTGTAATGGGAAGTGATATTTGGGAATCAACTTGAGCTATAGTCATCAATGAAACCATGTTTTCTGACCAGTGGCGCATCATTTCCATGGAGAACAGATATGAATCTAATAGATCATTTTCTACCCCTTTTTGTGGTTCTCCTAAAATAATCCTTAATAAATGATTTGCTCTTTGGTGTGTGGTGCCTTTTTTTACAACTATGGAATCAAATTCCAAAAGAATGATGAACCATCTCACAATTCTTCCTGTGTTGCATGGCTTGTTGACCAAATACAATAAAGCTTGGCGGTGTCCACAAAGAACACAAATTTGTTGGCTAATAGGTAATGTCTATACTTTTTTAGGTCATAGATCATCCATAATCCTTCTCTTTCGGTGGCTGTATAGTTTTTCTTTGCCACATTCAGCTGCCCCTAGCATAGGGAATGGGAAAATCAATGTTTTCATCCCCTGGTTGAGCTAATATACACCCAATGGCAAAACTGGAAGCATCAACATTTACATGGAATATCTTATTCCAATCTGGTGCTTTTAATATTGGGACTGTAGTGAGAGCTTGTTTAAGCTTCATAAGGATTCTTCACAACTCATCAATCCATACAAAGAGTGTAATCAGGCCATACATGGGTTTTGCAATTATAGCATACATATAAGTGAATCATCTATAATATCCACAATGTCCCATGAAAGCCTGAACCCCTTTGGCTATTGTGAGTCTTGGCAATTTAAAATAACATGAAATTTATCCATATTGGTTGCTATGCCATTTTTAGACAGTATATGTCCTAGAAATTTTCCCTGTCTGGCCATAAATGTGTACTTTTCAAGATTTAAGCAAATTCTTTAAAGTCTATATTTCTTGAATATCCTTTTGAGATGTTCAAAATGATAAGCTCGGATTGATGAATGTACACATAAATTGTCCATATATACTTCCAAGAAATTCCTGAGATATTCTTTGAAAGCATGGCTCATCAATATTTGGAATATGGCAGGAGCATTAGTTAACCCAAAAGGCCTAACCTTATAGGCAAAAATACCCCATTCAATTGCAAAGGCAGTTTTATGGTGATCTTTTGGATAAACCCAAAAGTTGATTGTACCTCAAAAAGCCGTCTAAAAAGGTGTAAGCTTCTTTTTTTGCAACTCGTTCTTAAACATACTCGGGGATTGGAAGAGGGTAGTTATCTCTAATGGTGGATGCATTCACTTTTTTTGAGATTGACACACACTCTTAATTTCTAATTTTTCTTGGGTACCACCACAATTGGAGACACCCAATCTTTGTGTTCAATTTCATGCATGAATTTGGCTTCCTTGAGCTTCTCTATCTCTTCTTTGATCTTTTTGGCAAATGTTTGAATGTTTCATTGTAAGTATATGGTCGCCGTTGTCTACTTGGTTCTGCATCATCTCTCATAGGTATGGCATGTTGACAAATTTCTGGATCAACACCCTTGAGATCTTTATAAGACCAAGCAAAGATATCCCGGTATTCTTTCAGTAAGCTTAGCAAAAGCTTTTCTTCTTTGTTAGTCGAGTCGTTTGCAATGTAGGTAGGTGTGGGTTCTTATCCTGGTTCGGCTAAATCTATTTTCTTTGCATTTTTAGGTCCTTCATATGACTCACCCTGCTTTCTTAGTTCCCTTACAAGTTGTTCTACTATGATCTTTTGGTCTTGTAGAGTATATTTCTTGTAATGGGATGGAACACTCATTACATATTTATTCTCTTCCTTGGTTATTTCCATTTCAGTGGTATACACCTCCTTTAGAGTTTTCTTCAACTCTTGATATTTTTTCTTTTGTTCAATCCATGTCATGGGTGATTCGGCATCCTGGTGCTTAGGTTTTTATTGAGTTTTATTTTTCATTTTCCTTGGTGTTTTTGATGTTCCTTGCTTGTTGTTGAGGGATATCTATGCATGATTTTGTCTTTGACACAATCATGTGCATCTATCTGTACCAGAAACTATGTACTACTAGAAACTGATGGCATAGGTCTAGATTTTAAGTTTTTTGTTTCTCTTTTCCTTCTATACCATTTTTGTCTTCTTGGTTTCTAATTTGGAAAGTCAAAAACTTTTCCTCTCCTCCTTTTTGGAGTAGTTGGGCTCTCACATGTTCTTTTTTTAATTCAGAATCATCGGATGTAGATGAATGTTCTTCAAACTCATCAGTAGCATCATAATAGAGGTCTGAAAAGACTTGTTGAGATTTTAGTAAGTCCTTGGGTTCTTGAACTTCATTCAATATGAATGGTTGAGATCTTTTGTATGGGAATTATGTCATAACCATCCTCATTGCAAAACTAAGTAGGCATAGACATATTCACACACACATCCATTGTTGCCAAAATTGGAGTCCATTCAAATGGCTCAAACAAATACTTCGGAAAGGGTTTAGGTATATATGCTTCATTTGTGCAATCCGTTTCTAAGATACATTCTTCTCGTTTTAAAATTTCGTTTTTGAAGCTCCACACATCCAGGTGTGTCTTTGTTTAACCAAGATGGAAGCTTTGATTCAACTGAAGAGACTGAGTTAAATTCTTGCATGGATATTTTCATTACATCTCTATAAGTGTGATCTTTCAAATTAATCCTTGTGATTGATCCACTCGTTTTAAGTACAGGTAATTGTTTCCCCAATCTTGAATGAGTTGTACTTGCCGCACGAATGGCCTTCCCAAGATGATTTCATGATTAAGTTTCTTTCCAAACTCCACTATTGCTGATAATCAATTTCACAAGAACTAACTATCACTTTTTCAAGCAGTCATAGGGGTTTTTCTATGTGTCCATCAGCCAATTGTAATTTCATTCGAGTTTGTCTAATAGCTGGTTTTCCCCATGATTACCATACTGATTTTGTGGCTATGGCTATGCCTGCCCCATTGTCCAGTATTGCCATGGTTTCTACATCATGATATCTCACCGCCGAAAGGGTTGTGTTTCCTTCTTCACCCTCGTAGTATTCTCGGACTTTGTTCATAGGGACGGATTTAATCTCCTTGTTACCCGATTCATGTTTCAATTTACCCAATTTTTTTGCGATTAGCCCTGTTATCCCCACCTTCTCTGGAGTTTTTTGTAAATCATTCCATAAATATGGTTTGATTTTTAACATTTCTCCCAAGGTAAGAGTACATTGAATGGGTGTTGACATGATTGAATGGATGTTCTTCACCTCTAGGGTTTGTTTTCGCTCTTTTTACCTGAGTGGTTTTTCACACTATGGATCATCTTCGTTGTCTCCTAAGTAAGACGGTAGTGTTTTTAGAGTCAATTGTTTAGACATTCCTGATGCTTCAGAATCGCAATCCCTATCCAAGGATTGTATATCCATGTCCATATCAGGAGATGAATTGTCTAATCAAACTTCCTCTATAAGAGCTAATTTCAGAGTTATGCTCCCAACATTAATCTCTCTCACTTTTTCCCATAAATGTCCTACTGGCCAGTTTTCTTCCACAAACAAAATTCCATCTAAAGCATCTTCACTGTCAGACACTATGAGTTTTAGCTCTTTAGTTTCCAGGTGGGGTTCTACCACCACTTTGGATTTCTCTTTATTGGTTTCTACCACAAACTCCTCAAGTTTTGCTATACTCTCAAGCTTGGGTTTTTGTTTTTCTAGCATTTCTTGAGTAATTCTTACCAAATTTTGATAAGCTTCAAACTTAACTGCTTCCATATCTAGAGAAGGATAGTTTTTCCATTTATTTTTCATACTTTGGCCTGCTTCAAGTTCCGCTTGGAAAGCTTCCAAAGGCTGTGTTGATTGGCTCAAAAATTTTGTCTACCAAACTTGATCCTCCATATTTTATTGGGGTTTCCTTGATTTCACTCTCAGTTTCTTTCACTTTTGCTTAGAATAGCTTTTTGGCTTTTCCCTCAATTTCTTCCTTTTGTTTCTATTTTCTCATCTCTTATCTTTGACGTCTTCTTTTCTTGATCTTTTGCGAGGAATTTTTAGTATTCTCTAATTCATCAGAGGAGTTATGTTTCTTTTTCTTAGCTTGGGATCTAGTGATCACCTTGACTGGAACATTAGGTTCACTTTCCGAAGAGCTACTAGGTATCACTTGGACTACATTCGCCACTGCTTTTCCTTTGTTTAACAGATTCTTTGGATAGTCTTCAGGGAATTGTTCACCATTCTTACAACATTGTGTACAAAAAGCTTCAATTGGCTTAATGTTCTTGTCAAGTTATGGGCATTCATTTTTCCAATGATTATCTGCACCACAATTATGACAGTTTTCAGTCTTTGGCTTTATTATGGGTCTTTCCAATGGAGGTCTAACACCTTGATTAGCTACAAAGTACATCAATGTCAGCTCTGGTGTAGCATAAGTCACAGGATCTTCCGTTAAAGGTGGATGTGAATTATACCACTCTCCTTCTATCATTAATGTAGATGGACTAGGCTCAACATAAGGTGTAACATGCACTAGTGCTTGTTCATCAATGACTCCTTCTGAATGCATGTACTTTACATGCATTGCATTATGTCCGGGGAATGGAGGTTGTAGACCCAACACTAGTTGTGGTCTTTCCATACCCATCGATGGTCTTTGTGTTGGGACCATATTAGGTTGATATCTATACATGGATTGTCCTTGTGGTCTCATAAGTACATATTGAACATTTCCATTGTATTTTGGTCGATAATAGCACTCATTGGTCTCATGGTTTGTCCATTTATCCTCAATAGCACACTAGTTCTGCAGCTTAATTAGTTGTCCTTGTAGAGGTATCCCTTGACCAATTCCTCTCGTAGCCTCTCGTAGGAGCTTTCTACATATTATTCATCATTTTATTCATCCTTTTGAGCATGTCTTCTATGGCTATAAGTGGTGTTGTAGCACTTGTCTCCCCACTTGTGTTGGTTTTATGGATGTTGTTTTCTCACTTTGAGTATCCTTAGGAACATCTCCTTCATTGAAAATATCACAATTGTCACCAAGTCAATAGCATCATATACACACTCTTCTAGGGTTGTATGCTTCTTGCTATACAATATAGCATGAAGTTTTTTATTGAGCAATCCTTCTAGAAACAATGACACTAATCTTCCTTATGTTGGTATTTCTAATTTTGGGCATCTTGCAATGTATTGCTTCATCCTAGTTGCACAATCCCTAACAAACTCGCCTCGTTTATATTTGAAGCTATAGATTTGAGCTACCGTGTTATATTTGATCCCAGTTTTGGAACATGCAGCTACAAATCCCTGAGCTAATGTATTTAAATCCGTGATTATCCTTAGTGGAATTTTCTGGAACCATGTCAAATATTTTTCTTCTAAAGTCATTCCAAATCCCTCAAATTGAGTGTGTAAATCAAATATGCATTCTGCTCTTAGCACTTGCTTGAAGCTAGCTAAGTGGTCATATGGATCCCCAGATCCATTGTATTTTTTGATCCATTTTTGAAAATCAACTGGTCTGACTCGTATGTTTGGCTCAACTCCAACTCTTGTGGCAATTGGTCATGTCTCGAGTCCTTCAAACCAATTTGTTGAAAATAGTGACTCATGTAGCGCTGCATTAGCTCTAATGTCACTCAGTTTTTTCTGTGATGAGGTAGGTTCGTGTTTTTTAACATTGCTCCCAAAAGATTTCTCGCAGAGTTCCTCTCTTGGAATAGGATCAGGTCCTTGTCCCAGTATCCAATCTCTTATAGAGTACCCTTGGTATCTGGTTTGTTCCACCTCCTTAGGATTCATCATAACAAAGTTATTGTTATAACAATCCCTAAATAGGTAAGATGGTAGATCTGCTGACCCTTGTCCTTGATCTTGAAGATATAGATAATCTTCATGGGTGTTAACTGCCCTGGTTTGGTATGAGAGGTCCATAAAAGGTCCTTGACATTCCTATCCTCCTAGCAATAGACTCCAATCCTAGGATTATCAGTGCTAAGCCGTTTCATAGGTTTCAGATCAACTTGATTGTATCCCTCAAATTCTAAAGTTGACGGACCTTCTTTTGCTGCCATATCCGAAATTATTGTATTCACTTCTAACCCCCATTTGTCTGTCACATCAGGATTTTCAACTTTTACATACTGAGTCCTATTTTTATCCATATACATTTTTCATATCTGAAATTATTGTATTCACTTCTAACCCCCATTTGTCTATCACATCAGGATTTTTCAACTTTTACATACTGAGTCCCATTTTTATCCATATACATTTTTTCTTGTTCATTTGATTTTTTTCCTCTTCGATCTCTATGTCATATTCATCAATGCGAATGGCATACTCTTCATTAGGATCGAGGTAAACCTGAGCTCCATGGACATTAGTCTTATAAAAGGTGAGTATGTGCTTATATCCCATTGTTGTCCGATTCCTGACTAAGTCAAATAGGAAGACATTATAGATGTTAAGTCGGAATAAGTGTCTGGGACTTCTTCAAAGATAGTGCCCAATTGATCATCTTGATTCGCACTCTCTTCGGTGGATACCCTACTAGCGGTCTCTCCAAGTATGCCTTGATTTGCTAGTGTACAACCAGACCTAAGGTTCATATAGACTTGTTAAGCCCTGGATAGAGTACTTACCTACGGGTTGGATTGTTATCTGCTTTTTCACTTGACTTGAATTCAACTCCTCTGAAGCTCCCAATTATTTACCTGCAACCTGGTTCATGTGTCAGTTTTAACCAAGTTAGCTGTTTTCTCTCAAAGACTATACATTTTTTGCTAACTATTGTGATTGGTCTGTGTATATTACTCAATCTGAGCTAAGTGAGTCAGCAAATGAGATTTCTAGATTCTACCCTTGCAAAGAGCTAAAGGAATAATTTGCAACCTGGACACTGAGTTATCATGTATTGATTTTGATTCGATGGAACCCAAACCTGACCAGGACTTTTTAGACTTGTTTTGCCGTATAGAAACCTTGTTGTAGTCTCTAGAAAAGTTTCACTGAGTTTGAACAAGATTTGTCTAAGTTACCAATTTTAGTATGTTCGCAGACTCAATTTTCAAAAATCTGACTTAGGTCTCACCCTTGTGATCCAAATTTCACCAAACTTGATATGAGTAGTCTACTTGATATTCTTAACCCTGTGGTATACTCAATTGTGCAAAAAATCTCAAATCTGTGGCAGATGTAAATAATCACGATTATTTACTTCTGGGGCATTTTAGCATTTTTTTGTCAAGATGATGATACAAACAAGTAAAGCAACTCAACTTAAGCTCCCTAAAAAAGTTTCACAAAGTTTGGATAAACCCTGCTCAATTTGTCAACAGTTTTGTGTCCACAGACTACCTTTACAAAATTGGTCACAATTTTCACTTTAAAGATCCAACTTTTACCAAATCTAATGTGAGTGTTCAATTTAACATGCCTAAGCCTCTGATACTACCATTTGACCAAAAACACCTTGATTTGGGGCAAATGTAAATAATCGCAATTATTTCCATTTTGGTAAATTTTTACATCTTTCTGGACATTTGATGCTACACATTGATGAAACACTTCAAGATAAGCCTCTGAGCCAAGTTTCACACAATTTGAAGCAAATTATCCAAGTTAGACACAATTTCTCGACAAGAGTACATACTTCAGTTTTTTCCAAGTTTTTGGTATGTTTTTTGATCCAAACTCTATGAGCCTTCACAAAAGATGTTTGTAATCATGCACAGAGTCTCTAGTATCAACCTTGATCAATTTGAGCCAAATGTAAATAATCATGATTATTTACTTTTGGCCTAAACTTACCAATTTTTTGTAATTTTTCAATAGCCAATCTTTTTGTGACCTGTTTTGAGCCTCTAAGTCAAGTCAAAACTTAATTTGACCTTAATTCTCAAGAAAATGCAAATAATCTAAGCATTTTCCAACTCTTCAAAACTTACCTCAAATGCATCCTTATGCTTATCCACTGATTCAAACAACTTTAATGAGCACAATCTCCAACCGATTTCAGTGGTTGATAGTCTTTTGATGTTGTTTCAAGCCATAGACCTGAAATTATGTAACTTCACATAAACAACTCACAAAAGATTCTTTTGGAGTGAGCAATGATTTGAGATCCCACCTTGGATTCTAGTTACCCTACTTCTAGGTTCTGCTGCAATTGGGTTGTGGACGGTGTCCACAAACACTTGTTTTCTTATTTTTATGGTTTCTTGAGCATTAATCTTAAGACCTGTCTTTTCCATCAATCATTCTCAAAATCCCAACATAATCCTACAATCCTACAAGGTACTTAGCAAGTATAATCTACTCCTAAGCTACCTCTACACAGCAAACGACAGTCTTAAGCTATACGATTTTAAAGAGAAAGTTTAACTCTAGGTGATCCTAAAGGAAGTTAAAGAACAACTACACTAGATGCTTTTGTTTTCCCTAGTTTAGGTCTACTCGTTCCCCGGCAATAGCGCCAAATGTGGGTGGGCTTCCTAACCTCACTCTTATCTTATTGCAGACATAGCAAGAACCACGAACATAATTGTCAATCCATGGGACGAATCTGACTCGACTAATGTATGGAGGTACAAGAAGGTGTCAATATCTTGGAAAACAACACACAATTCGCATCTAAGTCAAGCTATACTCAAATGACTTGAGTCATCAAAAGCTAGTCGCTAATTGACAAGCAAACCTCATATGATCGTTACATCATCAAACGACATCCAAATGCTATAAAACTTCTAGAACAAGTATATAAGACCTAAGCACACATGCTTATGGTCTCAAAATCTCACTTTCAATGAGTGGAAAAAAATGCAATTATTAACAACAGTGAGATTTTGACCTGGCCGTTTCTGACCTCGAATGCATCTAAATGCTTAGCAATGGTGTCCAAATACCCCACCTATACTTACTTTGTGATTTCCTAGATTCAATTTCTACTTATAATGAAATTTAGGCCGTAGGTCAACAATGTCAAATGCTACAATTTATCATGAAATGTTTACGTCAATGCGTACAGCTCTTACTTGTGGTTGCAACGCAACAGACGGCACTGCAATGTGACAACCGACAAGGGAGATAGAAGCTGGAGGAGAGCGTCGTAAGCTCACCTTGTGTATTTCTTATCCAAAAACTTTACAAAGTTGGCTTTTATACCTTAGCCAAGGTTTCTTAGGTCAAAAACTAATCATCTGGGAGCTTTAACCAAGGATTAACTGATACAATCTGGAAGCTTATAGCTTCGGCCCATAAATTACAATATCCACTTGTCATAAAATCTAATATCTAACCAACCCAAATGATTTTCTCATATTAAACTGATCACTTAATGTGGGAGAATAAATGAGAACAAGGGTTAAGATATAGACATGTACTTATAGATCTATCTCAACACGGGGCCAATGATAAAGGGGCCCAAAGGAGAGATGGTCTATCAAAAGAGCAAGGCTAACCAATGGAGCATAAGGCCTTAGGGTTAGCTTCATTGAAGACCTCCAATAATGAGTGTAAAAGTCCTTTGACCTTAGGTAAGCTAGGGTTGTGCTTGAGGTGGGAACCCGCCGGCCCAAGCTTAAGATGCTTGAGGTGCTTGTCATGCTTGATGACTAAGGTGCTTGAGATGCTTGAGGTGCTTGATGATTGAGATGCTTGAAGTGCTTGACATGCTTGTGATACTAGGGCTGTACTTGAGGTGAGAACCCAGCCCAAGCTTGAAGTGCTTAAGGGCCAAGCTTGTGGTGGGAACTGGGCCTAATCTTGAGGGGCTTGAGGTGTTAAAATTCAAAGATCTAATCCCTACAAGGAGGGTGGGAGCCCTACATGAGGGGAGATGAGAGAGAACACCCACACACTCACACAAGGCCTACTTGGTACAAAGAAATCAAAGGAGACACTTGTCAAGTTCCTCCTCATGTTGCCCTCATGGTGTGCCTGAAGCCTATTGGTTGGCCACCCAAGGGGTCCAATGATAATTTAGAAGATCTAATTAATTGTCTTTGCATTTATCAAGTCCTCTCTCTCAAAGGGGAAAGGGGGCCCCTTCTCCCAAGGCTACCCTTGTTGCTTGTAATGCCTCCTGCTTGTGATTGGTTAGGCATGGAGGGGTCCAATGAGCTTCAAGCATGAGCTACAAGGGCGGGTCGACCAAAGCAAGCTAGGGGGTTGCTTAGGGGGTATACTCTCCCACACAACTCACACACACTCTCATTATGCAATGTGCAAAGTGCAAGAGCTCCCTCTCCTTCTCCAAGCAAGTAGAGGTTGAGAGTCTTGAGAGAAGTAAACAAGTCACGATGCAAAGTAATGTGCTTTGTAGCACCATTATCAAAGTACCAATCATGTGACCTTGCAACAACTTACATATATGAATCATGGGAAAAAGGATCATAAGTACACTCTACATTGAATGCCCATTGTGCATCTACATCATCATCACAATCTCCATTTATAGAAGATTCTATAATAGTTGCACTCGTAGAAGATCCAACCTCTTTCTTAGGTTCTTCTTTTTCCTTCAACGTAGGACATTGCTTTATCAAGTGAGCATTAGCCTTGCAATAATGGCAATTTATTTTCTTTTTAGGACATTTCTTTAGCCTTAAATAATGGCAATTTATCTTCAACTTACGACATTGCTTTAGTTTTGCAATAATGGCAATTTATCTTCTTCTTGCCTTTTTCACTAGAATTCCCATACAAGTTGTTGCTAACAAACGCACTAGATACAGGTGACCTACTCCTCATAGAAGAACCTTGAGAAGTGGTTGCATTAATGGTAACACTTCATCTTTGAGCAAAAACAAAATCCTTTTCAATTGCACATTGTTTAGCCATGTTCTTTCATGACAGTGACTCTTGTAAAATAGCAATGTGCACAATGCATCAAACTTGTTAGCTTGAGAATTTCCTTGGGTCATAAGTCTCCAAATGCTAGCAAAAGGTTGGTACAAGTGTGGTAATGCATTGAGAATAGTATGTACAAGTGAATTGTGAGAAATAAATCACCTTCAGAGATGAGTTGCTCAATGATATCCTTGTTACTAGTAGTAAGAAAAGTATCCATGTCATCTTCCTCTTGCATAATCTTCGACTCCATCTCTTTTTGCAGCAATGTAATTTTTGCCTCATTGTGACTTTTTGAAAGACCAATCTGCAAAGGAGTAATAGTCTGCCTCACCAATAATGCAATCAATGCATGAGCCTCCATGTCTTTAGCATCCCAACAAGATTGCTAAGTTATTGGCAAAACAACTCTAATAACAACAAATCTACTAGAACCTATAACATCTGGGTGCTATCACTTGTCGAGCAAAAAAAAAGAGCAAGGGGCTTAAGGCAAGTGATGATACACGAGCTTCACATGTGATGAGTATTCAAATGTGGAAATATTTTTAACATTTACCTTACTAAGTATTTAGCCCACAAAAGAACTCGAAGGCAAACGTGAATCACATGGTACAAAAAGTAACAATAAAGCACCTTCACTTGTTAAAATCAAAGGACAAGCACACATCTACACAATTTTTTCTAACTTAAATCCACTCATTCACCTCCTGAAACAAAAGGATGAAAACAAAACCATATAAAGTTGCAAATTTAGGTTCCCTAGTAGTGAGATGGTGAGATATCAAACAAGCATTCACATGTGATGAGCTTTTGGACATGTAAATAAATAAGAATTTCTCCTTGAAGCCATAAGCAAATTGCGTGTGTACGTTATTATGAAAGAAACATCAAAGAACGTTCCCTTCTTTAAACCAAGGATAAGGATAAGCACTACAAAGTTGTATAACTCCTATGCACTTATTCACCTGCAACAAGATGAAAAGGAAACCTACTAGTGAGATGTAAAGATATCTCTAAACTATACCTCTAACAAGCATTCACATGTCACAAGATTTTTGACATTTAACTCGACAAGTATTTTGGTCACTGTTAAGTATGGAGCCTGATTTACCCTTGTAATTTTCTGTGGTAAAAGCGTACATTTGTAAGGCCCCCATTATGAGGAGAAGCCATCGTGCGTGAAGGAAAATCACTCACCGGAAACCAAAATTTTTACGGACAAGAATCAGGGGCAACTTTAGAGGCCCGCCCCCTGAGACTTTTTTTTTCTCCGGAATATTATGGCCGGACGGCGGTCGGAAAGTGGTCGGAAAACAACCGGTCGGTTGGCCGGTGGCCGATAGTCAATGGCCGATGGCCGGTGGCCGAATTCAATGGCGAGTGGCCGAATTCAAAAGCGGACTTGTCTTCTCAAGGGCGGCCACACATGGGCGGATTGGAGGGTCCGATTTGGACTTATTCGCACAAGGGCAGCTACACATGGCTGTCTCTCATAAGAGAGGGCAACCCTTTTGGCCTATAAAAGGAGGTCATTTCTACACACATTTCATAGTGTGAAGTTGATGCAACAAAGTGAGTGTGAGGTGGTGAGAGTGAAGCAAGGCGGGAGCTCCATTAAGGGTATAATCCCTTTGTAAACTACTTCTTGTTTTGAAGTACTAAAGCCATTGAGTGGCTGCTTTCCCGTGGACGTAGCCCACATTGGGTGAACCACGTATATCGTGTATACTCTCTCTCTCTCTCTACTCTATAATCTCGTGCATATAAATCTGTCTCTCTCCATTAAGTAATCTACTCAATTATCTATTTAGCTACGTCTTATTTCCTAACAACTAGTATCAGAGCAAGGTTTGCTCGTAGCTAAATTATCTCAAAGAAAGGATTCCTTGAATTGAGTGGGAGTTATGGCGGAGGAAGGGAAGCTCAAGATTGAGAAGTTCAACGGCAAAAAATACCAACATTGGAAGATGCAGATTGAAGACTATCTTTACCAGAAGGACCTCTATTTGTCACTAGGCGGTCTTGCGAAGAAGCCTGCAACAATGGCAGATGAAGCATGGATTGTCCTTGATCGAAAGGCACTGGGAACAATCCGGTTAAGCTTGGCGTCAACGGTGGCCTTCAATGTTTCGGAGATGAAGACCACGGAGGACTTGATGAAGTCACTTGACGACTTCTACGAGAAACCATCGGCATCCAATAAGGTATTTCTTATGAAGCGCTTGTTCAATCTAAAGATGGCAGAGAATGGTTCAGTTGCAGAACACCTAAATGACTTTAACACAAACATAAGTCAACTTCGATCAGTGAAAATCAATTTCGATGACGAAGTGCGAGCTCTCCTTATACTATCATCTCTACCGGATAGTTGGGACGGCCTTGTGATGGCTGTAAGTAATTCTATCTCTGGCACAAATACTCTTAAGTTTGATGATGTTGTGGGTGTTCTCCTAAGCGAGGAAATGGAAGGAGAAGCACAGGAGAATCATCAAGTGCTACACTATCAGTGGAAACAAGAGGAAGGCTTAAGGAGAGGTTCAAAAACCAAAAGGGTCGTGATCGCTCAAGGCGGAGCAAGTCACGCACAAAGTCAGTTCTTGAATGTTGGAACTGCGGCAAGAAGGGCCACGCCAAGAAGGATTGCTGTTCCAAGAAGAAGAAGGAGACAGAGTCTCAAGACAACAAGCCAACATCGGAGGCCAATGTGGCATGTAAAGTAGAGCAAGATGCTCTAATTCTCTCATTAGACAATGTGTCTAATTCCTGGATAGTAGATTCCGGGGCTTCATTCCATGCGACACCACACAAGCAACGTTTCCAAGACTACACCAAAGGTAATTTTGGGTATGTATACTTAGGAGATGATGAAGCTTGTGAGATTGTCGGCAAAGGTACAGTTTCTGTCAAAACTGCTAACGAAAATGAATGGAAGCTTAAAGATGTTAGGCATGTTCCTTCTCTTCGCAAAAATTTGATCTCTACAGGACAATTGGACGATGAAGGTCACAACATTGCATTCAGAAACAAACGGTGGAAGATCTCAAAGGGATCTTTGGTGGTTGCCAAGGGTGAAAAAGTCGGTACACTTTACTTGTGTACTGTTAGCACGCAACCTTCAGCTTGTGCAGCAACTACAAAAGTTGACAGTGCGGTGTGGCACTACCGACTTGGGCATATGAGTGCCAAAGGAATGCAAATCCTTCAAACAAAGAAGCTTCTACCAGGTTTGAAAGAAGTGGACTTAGAGTTCTGTGAAGATTGTGTTTATGGTAAACAAAAGAGGGTAAAATTTCAAAAATCAGGAAATGAAAGAAAAAAAAAAACTTGAGTTGGTTCATTCTGATGTTTGGGGTCCTGCAAGTACACCATCACTTGGTGGCTCATTGTACTATGTAACATTCATAGACGATGCGACTAGAAAAACATGGGTTTATTTCATGAAGAATAAATCCGATGTATTTTCCATATTTCAAAGGTGGAAAGCCTTTGTGGAGAATGAAACAGGTACCAAGGTTAAATGCCTCAGATCCGACAATGCAGGCGAATATTGCAGCCAAGCTTTTGAAAGATTTTGTGCTAGCAATGGCATTCGGAGGAAAAGGACAACCCCAAGGACACCTCAACAAAATGAGATTTCGGAAAGGATGAATAGGACAATCATGGAACGGGCACGAAGCATGCGGCTACATGCAGGCCTACCGCTTGAGCTTTGGACGGAAGCTGTAAGTACGTCTGTGTACTTAATCAATCGGTCACCCTCAACGGCATTGGATGGGGGAGTTCAAGAAGAGGCATGGACAGGTAAACCGGTGAATTATGCATTTCTCAAAGTGTTTGGGTGTGAGGCTTTCATGCACATAGATAGAAGCCTAAGATCAAAGTTAGATGCAAAGTCCAAAAAGTGTTTCTTCATTGGCTATGGAGAAGGAGACTTTGGGTATCGCCTATGGAATCCTGGAGATGGTAAAATCTTAAGGAGTAGGGATGTAATTTTTAACGAACAAAATATGTACAAAGATTACTTGGAAAGAAAACAAACAAAAGAAACAGGTGATGAGTACATGGAGCTTGAGGACGGTGAAGACTCAACGACTGCAAACGGTGACAATGTGCAACAACGTCAACCAAATGAGGAGCCTCAACCTATTCCCTGAAGATCTACAAGAGCAAGTAGACCTCCAGAAAGGTTTGTTCCTTCCTTCAACTATCTCTTGATCTCAGATTCTGGAGAGCCGGAATCATATGAAGAAGCTATGCAACATGAATCCAAAGAAGAATGGACGAAGAGCATGCAAGTGGAGATGGACTCACTACATCGCAACCAAACATGGGAGTTGGTTGAGTTGCCTAAAGGTAAGCGGGCACTTCAAAACAAATGGGTGTACAAGCTAAAGGAAGAAGAAGGTGGGAAGAAAAGGTACAAGTCTAGGCTTGTGGTAAAAGGTTTTTCTCAAAAGAAAGGTATCGACTTCAATGAAATATTTTCTCCCGTTGTAAAAATGAACTCAATTAGGCTTGTCTTAAGCCTTGTGGCTGCTCATGATCTAAATCTCGAGCAAATGGATGTAAATACGGCATTCCCTCACGGTGACTTAGAGGAGGAAATCTACATGCTTCAACCAAAGGGGTATGAAGTAAAAGGTAAGGAGAAAATGGTTTGCAGATTAAAGAAGAGCTTGTATGGTTTAAAGCAAGCATCAAGACAATGGTACTTGAAGTTTGATCGATGGATGTTGGATCATGGATTCACAAGATGCAACTCGGATCACTGCGTCTACACGAAGAATTTGGGAGATGGGAAATTCATCATCCTAATGTTGTATGTTGATGACATGTTGATTGCAAGTGCTAACATGCAGGACATCAAAGACCTAAAAGAGGAGCTGTCCAAATCTTTTTCAATGAAAGATTTAGGTGCTGCAAAGAGGATACTTGGTATGAAAATATCAAGGGACAGGACGAAGAAGACAATAAAGCTATCTCAAGAAGATTACATCAAGAAGGTACTAGAAAGGTTTGCAATGCAAAATGCAAAACCAGTTTCTACACCTTTGGCTGGTCATTTTAAACTAACGAAGGATATGTGTCCAAAGACACAAGAGGAGATAGCCTATATGTCTAAAGTTCCATATGCTGTAGCGGTAGGTTCTCTAATGTATGCTATGGTCTGGACAAGGCCAGACATTGCACATGTAGTGGGAATTGTGAGTAGGTTCATGGACAACCCAGGTAAAGAGCATTGGCAAGCTGTGAAGTGGATACTTAGGTATCTAAAAGGGACAACAACAAATGCTTTGTATTTTGGAGGAACTGATATTTTTCTAGAAGGGTATGCTGATGCAGATATGGCAGGTGACAAAGATACTCGAAGGAGCACTACTGGCTATGTGTTCACGGTTGGAGGCACAACAGTAAGTTGGGCTTCAAAGCTGCAGAAAGTGGTTTCACTTTCTACCACGAAAGCAGAGTATGTAGCAATGACGGAGGCAAGCAAAGAAATTCTGTGGCTTCACAGATTCTTAGAAGAGCTTGGATTCAAACAAAACAATTGTGTCTTGTACAGTGATAGCCAAAGCGCTATCCATCTTGCGAAGAACTCAGCCTTTCATTCAAGGACAAAGCACATTGAGGTGAGATATCACTTCATACGCACTCTTTTGGAAGAGGGACAACTAAAGCTAGGAAAGGTGCATATAAGTGAAAATCCTGCAGACATGTTTACAAAGGTGGTCAAACAAGGAGAAGTTGAGCTTTTGCTCATCTTCAATCGGCATTCAAGGATAAGAAGCCAGAATGGAAAGCAGTCACAGGTTTGGTTTGGAGATCAGTCTCCAAGTGGGAAATTGTTAAGTATGGAGCCTGATTTACCCTTGTAATTTTCTGCGATAAAAGCGCACATTTGTAAAGCCCCCATTATGAAGAGAAGCCATCGTGCGTAAAGGAAAATCACTCACCGGAAACCAAAATTTTCACGGACAAGAATCAGGAGCAACTTTAGAGGCTAGCCCCCGAGACTTTTTTCGCCGGAATATTCTTTTTCGCCGGAATATTATGGCCGACCGGCGGCCGGAAAGTGGTCGGAAAACAACTGGTCGGTTGGCCGGTGGTCAATGGTCGATGGCCGGTGGTCGGAAGTTAATGGCCAGTGGCCGGTGGTCGGAAGTCAATGGCCGGTGGCCGGTGGCCGAATTCAAAAGCGGACTTGTCTTCTCAAGGGCGGCCACACATGGGCGGATTGGAGGGTCCGATTTGGACTTATTCGCACAAGGGCGGCTACACATGACTGTCCCTCATAAGAGAGGACAGCCCTTTTGGCCTATAAAAGGAGGCCATTTCTACACTCATTTCATAGTGTGAAGTTGATGCAACAAGGTGAGTGTGAGGTGGTGAGAGTGAAGCAAGGTGGGAGCTCCATTAAGGGTATAATCCATTTGTAAACTACTTCTTGTTTTGAAGTACTAAAGCCATTGAGTGGCTGCTTTCCCGTGGACGTAGCCCACATTGGGTGAACCACGTATATCGTGTATACTCTCTCTCTCTCTCTACTCTATAATCTCGTGTATATAAATCTATCTCTCTCCATTAAGTAATCTACTCAATTATCTATTTAGCTACGTCTTATTTTCTAACAGTCACAAAAAAACTTGAAACCATATGTGAATCACACCATAAATTTCCTAAAACCCATAAATGCACTTATTCACCTACTAAATAAAAAGGATAAAGAGGAAACCCCATAAAGCATTCAAATTGAGGGTCCCCCTACTAGTGATTTGAAAAGATATCCCTAAACTATACGCAACACAACCAAACAAATGTGTTAGAAGTAGGTTAGTAAGTATTTTTCTAGCAAAAGAACTTGAAGCCATAAGTGATGACACATGTGTATATTATGAGAGGAAACACCAAAGAAACTCCTTTTGTTTAAACCAAAGGATAATCATAAACAACTACAAATTTTCATCACTCATATGCACTTATTCACCTCCTAAAACTATAGGATGAAAAGGAGACCCTATTAAGTAGCCAAACTAAGGATCCAACACAAAGCACTCCTACTCCTACTAGCAATGGAGAAATATTATTTGAAATGAAGCATTTTGGGAGGTTTCTTCAATATAAGGTTTTTAACTGGTGAGATGGCAAGAAATCTCTTAATTATATCTCACACAAGCATTCACAATGACAAGTTTTTTGACATTACCTCATTGTCGTATTTTGTCACAAAAAAAACACCTTGAAGCCATAAGTAAATCACATAAGTATGTTATAAAAAGTAACAACAAAGCGCCTCCCCCCCTTTTTTACCAATGATAAACATAAAGTACTACAAAGTTATTGAACTAAAAAAAAGATGTAATATGCACTATAAAATTGTCAAAATCGTGAGCCGAATTAGTTTTTGGAACCTTTACATAAAACCACAAAGTGATCATCCACCCTCCTCACACTCATCATCTATAAAATCACATTTCCTTCATTTTTTTCTTGGGGCAACCTCAAAATCATTATTGCATGACTCATTTTCCGCCATTGCCCGATCCTCCAATTCTGCATTAGAAGGAAGCATGCTATAAGTGTGTGCCCAAAAAAGAGCAAGTTATTGAAATCTTGGTGATGGCCACAATAGTTCTTTGGAAAGAGTGATAACAAATAATAAAAAATAGACATCATAACCATTTGAAATGAGAAAAAAGACATCATTGTCAATCAAAAAATAGGAGAGCACAAAAAGGGTACATTAAAGAGCTATCACATGCAAGTCATCCTTCATAAAGATATTATTGCAAGCTACTAACACCCAATGAAACAAACTTACAATGATTTCTAAGTGGCTTGACTACAAACTCCACTATACCTCCTCTTTGCTACGTCAGGTTTGACCCATTTTGCCTCTTCTCTCTAGATAGTATGGCAGGCTCCATCGCATCTTTAATGATGGTTGACGCATTGTCAAAGACTATAGACTAAAATCATTTGCTGCAATAGTGGGGCCGTGCCAGACCCATCTCAATTCCCAATCCACCTGGAGCACAACAAGTGCAAAGTACACACTCCATGAAGCCAATGATCTTTTGAACGGTACCATGAACCAAACAAGAAGAGTGTGGGTGTTGGGTCTTCTTATTCTCTGGCTTATAATGAGCCTATAAATCTTCTTCATTTCTCAATGAGTGAGCTTTGATTAGACCTTTGCTATTATCGACAAAGAAAGATGGAGAGTAGCCTATTCTATGAGAAAATTAGAGTATGCTACAACGCACCTACAATAGAAATTGTGGTGATGAGAGTCACAATGGAGAGCCCATGTTGTGGCTGGGAGAGGAAAATATGCAGCTCTAAGTCATGGCTGAAAATGTGAGGGAAGCAAGTTCGGATGTGACCAAAAGCTAAGCACTCTACTAGTATGTGGTACTCAAACTCTCGAACTTGCATTGAGCATAATGTGGACAATTGATTTGACTCTTCTCCATTGCACCAACACCCTGTCTTGCAGTGAAGGGAGTGGAAGCTAAGCCAAATGGCTTCAATAGTGCGTATTGCTGACAAGGGGATAGGCTCAAGCATATATGGGTGAGTACGGTTTCCTCTTTTAGCAAAGAACATGGTTTTGTAGTTGGGGGCGATATGGGTGGTGTAATGTATGAAGCGTAACCTATCAAATTTCTCCCAAGCCGTAATACATTGGCATTGTAGAAAAGCTTCATTGTCTTGGGTGTCTATTGATGCATCATGTAGCAAGTGTAATGCATCCCATCTCCCAAACCACTTATTTATGGCATACATCCATCCCGTGCTAAAGATCTTGCTTTTATGCATCATTTGAACTTTTTTGCTTGCTTCCCATGCAATTGTAGAAAGTTGATGTGATGGGTTTTGACGCATCTTTATCAAGTACTCCACAACCCTTTCCATGTCCATAACCTCAATTGGAAGAGATTTGGACTCAAGAAGTAGGAGCCTATATGGTGTTTGTGTCTTAACTTGTAGA
The DNA here is from genome assembly GCF_014529385.1 of Adiantum capillus-veneris. Taxonomy (NCBI): domain Eukaryota; kingdom Viridiplantae; phylum Streptophyta; class Polypodiopsida; order Polypodiales; family Pteridaceae; genus Adiantum; species Adiantum capillus-veneris. The sequence goes on from NC_140958.1 coordinate 125,633,234, forward strand.
AAGTTTGTAAGAAAACGCTTTTGAACATTCTCAAACTCTTTCCAAGTAGACTTTAAGATGATGCCGCCCCACACTTCAACTCCATAACACTAATTTGGTACCACAACCGGACATTTCAATGTCCTTTTTGAATCATTCCGTAGAAAATACCGAGGCAAAATCATAATGAATTTCTACCAACTTACATAGTGTGTGACTTGCCCCATGGGTATACTACACAAGAAAAGTACTACAAAGCTGTTTTGAGAATCATTATTTGACCCAAATAAAGGTTCTTTAATACCATCTCTACAAAAGTGTGTGTGGATTCTAGTACGTGGTGCATAAATTATATTAAAAAATAATATGCTGGCTGTGAATTACATGAATATGTGATGTTTGTAAGTATATAGAGTGGCACATAAAGTATTGTGACAAACAAAATTCATTTGTCCTAGGAAAAAAATCATTCAATATGAGTGGGTAGGAGAAAAATAGGCAAAAAACAAGGGACATTGATGTGTCCATTTAAATTGTAAGAACTTTTGTTCCAATTGATTGATACATAGACCAACGAGAGTTGGTGACAATGGACATCCTTGTTTAACCCCAATAATGCTTGCAGTTTTTTTTAAATTCCTCTTCACATGCACAACTGACACATCACCTTCTCATAGATTCAAGAAACCGCAAGCATAAACTCACTTGGTACTTAGAGTGCTTCATCCTTCTCCACAAATTGTTACGTGGAATTATATCAAAGTCTTTCTTGAAGTTCACAAAGTAACAATACAATCGCTTACCTTTCAACCGACTTTTCTCCATGGGAACACGAAGAGTGACAAGATGATCAATGGTGCTATGGCTTTTATGAAACCTGCTCGTCCTTTTGCACGCTTGACATTCTCTTCAGTCCAATTAATCAATTTTATCTCCATTATGCACCAAAACAATTTTTCCATAAGAGACTCGATCATTATAGTCGAGTAGATGTTTATATTCTTTACATCCCCTCCCCTTTGTGCAAAGGCTTGACCCAATTAGTGCTCTAATCACAAGGCATATCATGTTGAAGTGCAAGGTTGAACATATCACACATCCACTTATGTGTAAAATCTTTCAACCATTTAATCATTTCTAGCTTGATACCTTGAAGGTCTCTTGGACTTTTTGAGCCCACCGCACACATCCTCAATCATGAAAAAATAGGGCATACATGTGAGTGAACCATAAAATGGTAACTTTTCAGATTTTGTTGCTCATACAGTTTCCTACAATGTGTGTACATATCCATAAGATTCAAGTTACTAAAACTCTCAACCTGCTTGCCCTTCAAGTTTCTCCAAAATCTACATGCACATGCCTTTTCTTGGACTTGAAAAAAATGTTGCTTGACTTCCTATGTTCTTCTCTTCTTTTGAATGAATGCCTTGTATGTATGCAAATGACGTTGATAATTGTGTTTGTCTATAGTTGTATCTAGCTTTATCAAGGACTTTTGAGCATCTTGAGATCTACCTTTGTTGATACCATGGACATGCTTTATGGCGAAGCATTCTTCGACACAAGAACAAATAACTTTCTTGAATGTTTCCCATCTAGTTTTCAACGGTGTGTCATATTGAAGGTTTGTCATCCATAACTTTTACTCAACCATTTCAATATACATTGGTGCCCGTTTGAAATCCATACAAAGAGATAAACTTCTCTTCCGTTTGACTGAGGTTATCATGCGTAGTTGTTTCTCCACATGTATGGTCAATAAATAAGGTTCGATGGTCTGATTCTAGGGTCAATTGGCCAATCATAAAAGTCTTTGTGTGATACATGATGGCTTTGAAGAGTAGCATATAGTTAATCACACTATCCCCACTGTGTTTTTTACATGTAAATCCATTGTCCCACTCCACAAAGATACACCATTGGCAATCAGCATACTCGTGCTATTGCACATGTGTAAAAGTAACTTTCCATAGTGATCCAACTCTTTCTCATCAATTGAAGTACAATCATACAATCTCCTCCAACTCCCTTGGAATGTATGGCATATCAAATTGTTATCATGTTGCAATGTTTTTGTGTGAGCATTCACATGTCCAAAGACAATAACATCACCTTTGTCTTTACAATAAGAAATCTCCTTCTCTAAATAAAAAATGAATGATCTCTATCCATACAAGCATAAAACGGGGAATCATGATCAGGAATATAGCAACCGACTACAAAAATGGGTACTCCCTTTGGTGTCATAATTTTTAGCCATACATAATATTTATGCTTGTCATCTTTCACAATCGATACAAAATCTTTCAATCCTTATTAATCATACATGCTAACTCTCCTTTCCCTCTTCATTCCTTGAGATTCTTTGACCAGTGCAATTTTAACCACCGAGATCAAGGGTGTACTTTCCATCATGCTCATCACGAGAGTAGGCTGGTATCCAAGAAAAAGTTGAGCTACATCAATAATGTACATTGTAATCCTCCAACCCGTTAATTATTTGTATATCATGCTCCCAAGTTTCAACAAGAAGTACAAGATCGGATTTGCTTGTTAGTTCATCCTTGCCAGCTCCCACATTCCATGGGTATCCATTGCAATTCCAAAAGCATACTTTCAATTGTAAGTTGGCGTCATAGATTGCGCATTCCTATTTGCTCGAGGGACTTAGTTCCTCCTTTGGCACATCTTCTTCATGAGAGATCTCCTTGTTTTTCTTATTCCTCTCCTCATATGCCTTGCGACGCATATTTTGTTGCTTGATAGTGTAATCTTCACATACAAAAAAATTTGTATCCCTCAAATAGATTGAATTATTATCAAAGATAATATTTCATTTGGTATCATCTGGCATGGTGCATACAATTGGCCATCTCCCAAACAAGGAGCTCCTTGCTTACCCACTCTATGTGCTCCATAAACCGTAACTCCTGACATGCCAAAGTAAATTTTGAGGAAATCTTTGATAACAACGGCAAGACAAGAAGGTGTCTTTAACTTCTCTTTGAGAATTCCATGAATAATAATATTCTTGGAACGTCACTTCCATTCCTTTAACGCCTCTACATCCACATTCTCAACACTCTTAGTTTGGGCTATAATTTGCATGAGAGAGGAATTAGGAACGACATTGTTACCACATACATCATCTCAAAGACTTGCTTGTGCATATATTTTTCATGTCATATACATCCCGACTCATGGTGTCAAATTTCTTCTCTTTCAATTCATGGTCATACTAGCTTTGCTCATGTGCTCCTTCAAAGCATTCAACTCCATAAGAGAGTGTTTACATTCCTTGACTTCATCTTCAAGTTGCATTAAATGTGTTAATTGCATCTCAAGTGTGCTCTTTAGATTCTCATTCTCAATAATAAGAACACTTAGAGTGCCATTCTCCACTGCAAGTGCCCATAAGTCTTTGCCTTGCTTGCTTACGATCTCTTGCAACGATACCAAGCCTTTCCATAATCATGATTTTTTATGTCGTTGGTTGAGTGGTTGTGTTGTTATCTCTACACTTAGGAGATTTTGGATCATTTTCTACAATGGTTGTGCACCTTGTTGAAGAATAAGAACCCTTGCGAGTGCCGGATGACATTCTGTGTAAAATAAGAGATGAGAGTCAACTTTCCCAAACTTGTTTATTTCAGAAATGCTACTGCAAAAAAGCTTTTCATAACTCTTTTTTTTTTGTTTTTACGTGAGTGCGTAGAGGGCAACATTCTCTTCCATTGAGGCTATAGATCACCCAAATTGGAGTTCGAATAAAGAAGTTATGATCAAGAAAGTGAATTGCTATCTACTAGGTAAAAAACAACTGCACTAGAGAGAGAGAGAGAGAGAGAGAGAGAGAGAGAGAGAGAGAGGGGGGGGGGGGGGGGGGGGGGGGCAAACACAAGCCAAACACTCTATCTCTAAAAATCGCACATGGACAGAAAATGAGATTCTCGAAGAGAAACTAAGATAGGAGGAGAGGAGATTCTCCTCTTGTACTTGCAAGGAACTAAAGCAATCATTACCTATAATATACATATTAGATATATAATCCCATTCTAGAGTTTTGGGTAGGGACGACAATGCATACCAAGCTCGAGGTGGTACCCTTTGGAGGGCTCTCGTTGTACATCAGCTCGAGGTAATAGGTGTGCAACTTGCACCGCCATCCTCATCAAAGTGGATGCCATTAACAACATGGCAATGCCCTTTGGCCCCTTCCTCCCTCCCTCCCATATGAAGTTGATAGGAGAGCGAGCATGAAGAATCATGGAAGAAAGTGGGGCGGGGTTTAAGTACCCCCCTTCGTTCTGTAGTTTCAAAATACAGGCCGCGACTCATGAGGTGGAAGTATGTGCCCACAACCCATAGTTCCATGATGGCTATAGCAGCTCAAGGGTGGAGTTAGTGCACTGCTGCCGACTGCAATCTGCAATGGCTCATGTAGTTCAAGGGCGCGGCCACAACCCAAGACGGTTCCCGTAGTTGAAGAATGTAGCTCCCATTGGTCACCATCCATCCTACATGGCAACTCGAGGGGCTGTCTAGAGACTGTAAGCTTGGGCTCCATGGTGGTTGCAAGCATTTGCAGCCACGCGCAGTATAAGTGCTGCCTTTTTAATATATATATATATATATATATATATATATAGATGTTGGGGTTGGGGTTGTTTGGATGTTTTTCCCAATGTTGTTATTGTGTATCTTTGAGCGTTTTTCCCATAATTCTTGTATTCTCCCTGTGATCGAATTTCATGTAATGCAAACGGTAAAAGCCCCACTTTTGCTCAAGGAGGTAGAGGGAGAGATATATATTAATATGACAAAGGTTTAAGGGAGATCATTGGTCCGTTTTACTCAAAAAATTTACATGGCCTAATGGGGGCAAGTACATCCAATTAATTGGCCACTATCCTTTTTTTAGAATACATAAGTAGTCCTTAGTAAAGGGTTAGATTTTAGGTGCATCTTTGGACCATTGGATAAAGCTTGCGGATTAGTGCCACATAGCAAGCTAACGATAATATTTTTTTATATTATAATTTCTTTTAGGCCCTTGTGAGAGGGTGTTGACATTTTTGTACCTCTCTCTTCAAGAGGGGCATTGAGTATTTTGTCAAACGTGATTCTTTATGCTTTTGGGATATATTGTAATCTAAATAGTTCATTGCTACACTTTAAAAAAGAAACATAATATTTTATTGTGATACCACATGTTTTAAAATACTAGTGTCACTTTCTATTTCTCTCTCTCTCACAAAGAAACCTCTTATTATGAAATTCTTCTCAATAGCTTTATGTAGGCCATAATGAATTTTCACCTTGTTTTTTTTGTGTATGCAAAACTCCCAATTGTGAGTGGATTATATTAACACAACCAAAAAGATACAAATTTTGACCATGCTCGTGATGAACCATGACAACTACAATGGTACATAACTACATCAGTTGATAGGGGAGCCATCCCATGAAAGGAGTGAGTCCCTCTTCACCCAAGCAAGTTAGTCATAGCGGTGCTGAAGGCACTGTTCCACTCCTCAGATTTTGTTTGTTTCTCAATGGTGATGATCGCCCCCTTGCTTTCTTGGATGATCTCTAAGAATTTAGCTGTTATGATGGTGTTTTCAAAGATGCGGTGGTAGTTCCTTGCCTTCCATACATGTTTGAACTAGCAAAATCTCACTACTTGCGATAAGTAGCACTTGACTCTTATATACTTTCCCTCCCAAGAAAGATCGTTCTTGTATTCCAGGTTTTTTGAACCCATTTGCAAATTTTTCGTGCAAGGCCACAAATCGTTGGGCACTCCTTGAAAAGATGAGGGAGGTCTTCACTAGTGATCTGCATTGTGTACAACGATCTGGACCTACTCCCCTAGTGAGAACCATTAGCCCAGTCGACAAGGCTCCCATAACACCTTCCATACGAAGATCTTCATCCTATGCGGCCAATGCAGGTGCCATATGCTCTTCAAAACTATTTCCCATCTTGACTCTGGCCATTGCTTGCCCCATAATTTGTTGAGTGGAGAGAACCAGTCCTTTGAATACAGAGGTAAAAAGTACACTCCCTCGGTTTGTGTTTTAATAAAGTGGGTGTTCTTTGGCCACTACCACACTTTTTCCACTCGAATCTGGAATCATAGTTTGGCAAACACCACATGTTCAGTTGTTCAAAGGGCTCTGCTGATTAGCAAGCTTTGAGCCCATTGAGGTTAAACTGGCTGGCTAGTTGGTCCGTTCCTTTCTAGCTATCACTGTTGAAGTCCTAAAGTTGGCCAAGATGTTTGATACCTTTGTTATTAATTTGTCTAGCAACTTTTATCTAGAAAGGGGTAATAGAGATGCTTCCAACCTTAGATGGCCAAGGGGACCCGTGAGTCATGGAGTTGTGGAAATACCTTGTTTGCTCTTGCCACTCTAACGACTCCGTTGCCTTGTTACATTTTCGAATGAGCTCGCCTGTCGAGCCCCCAAGTTTAGGGACGGTCCAATGAGGGGCAACAAGCTTGTCGTGCACTTCCAGTCCTTTCAACAGGCCACCTTTCAAGCATAATTTAGAGTTGTCCAACATAGCCTTGACCATAATAGCACATGCCATAATAGCCCATGCCTGGTCTTGCTTAGTTGTTGTAACCACAAACTTAGCACATTGGGACTCCGCATGGATGCTAGGGTTAAGAATCCCTAGACCACCTTGCTCCACTGGTCTCGCAACTGTCTCCCATCCAGCTCATTGCCAGTGCATAGAGTCTTTAGTGTTGTTTTTCCATAGGAATTTGTTCACAAGTTTCAAGAACTCTTTCCACTTGCATTTGGCGAGCTTAAGAAACGGACCGTTGAAAGCTATATACGAGAGCATAAAGGAGTTGATGACCTTAACTCTACTCGGGAAGAGGAGAAGCACATACTCCCACCTTTGCATCTTGGTCCTTACTTTCTCCATAACCCAAACGAATTTTTACTCGTGGGTTACATCCACCCCTAGAGGGTCTCTAAAATGTCGGAAGATCTTCCCTTTTGACACAATCTGCCCTATCCACATAGACGGATCAAATGCGTAGTTTTGAGAGAGAGAGAGAGAGAGAGAGAGAGAGAGAGAGAGAGAGAGAGAGAGAGAGAGAGATCAGTCTTGACTTTTCAATGTTACACTTGGATCCTGAAGCTAAGGCGTATGTTTGCACAATTTCTAGAGCCTTCTTGATGACTTGAGGACACGCTTTGAGGAAAAGGAAGGAGTCATCCACAAAAAGCTTAGTGAGCAGATGGTCATTGTTAGGTAGAGTTAGTCCTTGAATCTCCCCTTTAGCAGCACTGTCTTCGAGTAATGTTACTAGAGGGTGGGATCCAATGACAAATAACAGAGGGGCAAGAGGGCAGTCGTGCTTCATGGATCTTTTAACCTCGAAGGCACCCATAATCCTTTCATTGAAAAGGAGCTTCAAATGGCTACTAGCACACAGGGTGCAGACGAGTTGGCACATGCGAGGCCCAAAGCCAAGTGCCTTCATGTCGTCCTCAATGAATAACCATGTGATCCATAGGCTTTATCTAGATCTAACTACAGCATGATACACTCTTGCTCAGTGAAAGCAACATATTCAATACAGACCATTGCTTCCAAAATGTTACGATGGACCTTCTCTTGATAAAACCATGCTGGTGAGGTGTGAAGACTTTGTCTAGGAGGCGGGAAAGCCTGACACCGATGGAATATGTTTATTAAGAATTTGACTTAATTGTTTTGTCTACACAAGGGATAAAATCAAAATTTCGAATTCAAAGATGGTTTGAAGTCTCTCTCTCTCTCTCTCTCTCTCTAAGAACGTTTTCTGCGCCTAACGAGCTGAGATTACGAGTTTGTTGTGCGTGGGCGAGGCGTTTTCTCAACATGAAGCTTTGCGGAATGGTAGCTCCGGCAGCCCCTTGAAGCAGGGACCATGGATCCCGAGCAGACATTCTTGAGAGTGCATGCCCGATTATCGGGCATGCTAGCGCAGCTTCTGAGCCCTAGACTACGAGGCTTCCTTGAACACCTCTGCCTGGTTGTCGCCATTCTTCTTCTCGCCCTGTTGGCGGTGATGCATGTCAACTTTGTCTCTCAGGTAAACGCATACTCTCTCTCTCTCTCTCTCTCTCTCTCTCTCTCTCTCTCTCTCATCACGTGTGCTTGCAGCGCGCGCACACACACACACACACACACACACACACACACACACACACACACACACAAAAGCAAACCCGCCATCATTAGCATCTCTTCAGTCGAGAGCAAAACGAACCTTTTCTGAGTAATCTTTCACTATTTTATGATTGCTGCTTTGCTGCTTTTTGGGTTACTCCGAACCCTGAATCCTTTGGGATAGTGATCTTTGTTTTACCAAGGGAGATGGTTGATGCTGTCAAAGAAGCTAATGACCAAGCATTTACTTGAACTTCAAAATACTGCTCATGGCATGTGTATGCTAAATTTTTGTTTGTTCCCTGCTTATTTATGTCATTATAGCAATTGGGAATGACTCTTCTCATAATTTTTCCTGCCCTTTTCCGTTAACATTTTGCATGTCAAATATTTGCTTTTGTAACCGACCCATTCTTTGATGCGTATAAACAACTTGACTTTGGAGATTCTTGGGTTGCAAAATTTCCTCTGAGCGCCGTGCGGACATGCTACTAAATCCTAGTGCCTTCCTCAAGTAAGATTACATGATCTTATTATTTGAGTCTATAAGTACGAATTGCATGTCCAGACAGGTTCATTAGATTAATTATGCATAACCCTCTTGTCATAGATGATTAGAAAAGGTGAAATAGGCTGTCATTAACCTTTTGTGGGCATCCAGTAGTGTCAGTATGTAGACTAGGATAAGTAGCAAATGTGTCACGGTCTTGTGCAGATTGGATGCATTTGTTGTGAGATGTGCACCAAGGTGTACCCTCAAAATCAGCTTATTTGGTAGGTACGTATTATGATGACTTGGTGATGTGATAGTACATAATAATAGCCCTTATAACGTAAAAGAAGACCCTTGGACAGCCTCATACCTACGTATGGAAAAGGAAATAATAAGAAGAAAGGACCAATCTTAGCTGTGTTAGGTGCTCTAAGCAAGCAGCCGATCCTCACTAACCGTCGCCCAATTTCCCTCAGCGGTATCTGTGTTTTTGCAGTCATAAAAGAGATCTCTTTTCCGTTGCAGCAGGCACCATCTTTAGCAGCCATTCTCTTCTTCTTGTTGGCAATTTCAGCAGCAAAGAAGCTCTTTCCTTGCAGCCCATTTGCAGCAGCTTTGGCCATCAAGAACCAGCCCAATACTGACCACAATAGGTGCCACGAAGAGTTTCACCTCGTCTCTGGTGGTGGCTCTGGTATCTTCCAGGAGCATATTAGGGAGTGAGCACTGTTTTGAGGCTGTGCCTGCTAGGCTGGCTAGAGTTAGGACCCTTATTCAAAGGCCATCAGGGGGTCAGACCTTGTTTCTGCAATTTCTTCCCGTATGACACCTTTATTGCTGATATGGCATATCAATGATGACGTGGCACAATTATGCCATGTGGCATATTCTTGCCATGCCATGTGCCGCTCTATACGAGGTTGTGGGTGAGACAGCCATAGAGAGGCCCATATAGGGACCCCTACCCCTCCCTTTGTTCTATGACCGCCGTTTTGGGCTCACCCTCTCATCGTCTTTTTAACTCCAAGGTGCGAAGGTCGGCATCTTACTTGAAAAGAAACGCACAAACATGGTGGTCTACTCTATTTTTGCGCAGATAAGCACCTAAGAAGTGGGTAAAATTCAAGAGAATTTTCACTTCTGCCTAGAAAATGGAAGAATATGAAGAAGATGTCATTATGGCTTGGCATCATCTACGGATGACTAAGAAAGACACATTGGATGACTATTGCGAGAGGTTTTGGGATATCTATTTGCCAGTGTCCTCGTTTTGGAAGGTCACTTTGAAGAACCAGATTGAGCGGTTTTGTTGTGGTTTGCCAAAAGAGATTAGACGGTATTGTTCGCAACAGAAGTTTGACTCCATTTAGAGACTTATGGGACATGCCAAGCAAGGTTTTGGTATGCATGCCTGCTCATAAACCTATCCTACCGATAAGCGAGTGTCCACCTCAACGGGGAAAGAGTCTTTCAATGAAGAGAAAGAACCAAGGGAACCGGATGAAAGTTTATTAGAAGATTCTAAAGACGTGGGAATAAGCTAACAGTGTATCCGAGGGTTCCAACGAAGCAGGAAATCAGCTGATGGTTCATCAGAGAATTTCGACGGTTCAGATTGAGGTGCCAGTGGAAGGAGAGGCCAGCGGGGCTACCGACAGGTGCGAGGGCACAAGAAATGAACAAAAAGGTAAGCTAGGTCCATCGGATAATTTGGTCACTTTTTGGCTCTCGATGCAAAGATCGGGGAGGAGAACAATCGCAAATTTACTTCAGTTTGAGCTTACCTTCAAGCTTTTGGATTATTAGCAGTGTCTATGCCAAAAGTTATCGATAAATCAACAGGTTGAATCTGGTGCAATGCGGGCTGCACATGAGGGGAGCCACTCCACTTTTTACAGATTGCCTAGATTGCTAGATTGAATAAAGTCACTAATTTCTCTTTGAGATTTTAGGGATACTGACAGTATTTTGCGGAATGACTTTATGAAAATATGTACATTGAATTGGAAATTTCCTTGATCGAAGTGAAGACATGTGCTCTTTCATGTGTGTATTGTTAGAGACATGTAGAGAAAGATGAAATGTCTGCATCATTGTGTCTGATGAATGATTTGAACTTAGACTATCTAGACATCTGCTTAGAGATCAATGAGATATAAATGTGACGTGTCACAAAGTGATGACGTGGCATGACCTAAAGGATACACTTTGGACAAAGAGGGGTCAAACCCCTTCTGAAAGGTGAAGAAGAAGTTGTACCAACTTGCAGAATCAAGCCGAGAAGCCAAAAACTGACGACGATGACGAGGAGATATTGATGGGTTCTGAGAGTCCTTATGTTGAGCTATGCAGGAGCTAAGCCAAAACACAAGGGGTACTAGGTGTTGGGGTACTGTGTCGGTGTCGACGATGACGACGCTATGGCTAAGTGCTGGAAACTGCTAGCGATGTCAATGTGTAGGGTCTGCAACCATGTTGAGGCTAGGTGTTGAAATCGGTGGCGATCATGGCCTGAAAATGCTGGCCGTTCTCTCTGAAAACGTTGATGATCAAGGGCTGAAAATGCTGATCGCAAACATTGGTTCATGATGAGAAATGGCTGGGAACTGCTGGGGCATGCGGGTATTGCCTCGTGCTATTGCAATCCTTTGGTCTTTTGGTGATTCTAGTGCTTAAATGGCTCCTCAAGGCTCATATAGGTGCTGAAACCTGGGCCGAGCAAGCTCCAAATCAGCCCCCATGACCAGGAATATGAAGAGTCATTTAATAAATTAAATGCAAGCTAGAGGTGGTTCCCATGCAGTAAAATGCCTACATGCTAAAATGCAGTATTGTGCAAGAGAGAGTATGCAAGTATGACCAGCCTGGACATGCACGTCTTGCTAGAGGCTCACAAAGTGCAAGGCTAGGTCCTAAGCTAAGACTCATGCTAGATTGTAGCAGAAGCATGTCCACGTAGCGCAAGTGAAGTGCGCACGTGACATTTGGGAAGGCCCATGGCCTATAAATAAATTGCCAGAGCCTCTAAATAAATTGCCAGAGTCTCAGTTTTAGGCAGATTGGCTTGTGAGCATTGTCGAGACGAGAACCCTTGGACATTGTACTTTGTGAACGATTAATAATAAAGAAATACCTAAAGGGGCGCCAGTCTTTGGGACCAATCTCTCTTGGCAGGGAACCTCTCCGTGTCGGGACATGTCGTCTCTCTCTCAGTGTTGTTCAGTTCTTTTAGTTCTCTCGCGTGTGTTGATGTAGATTCTTAACTTGGAGTGTCCAAGTCTGTGACCATGGTATCAGAGCGCAATCAATTTTACTTCTACGAAGGATCCGATCCCTATATTCACAACACTCATGGATTTTAGTCGACAAATCTTGCCAGGAGGGAACTGTGACGCCCGATGAACCTTGTGCGCGGGAGAACAATGAAGACTCTAATGGACATCGTCCATCTTGAGAAGATTTAAAGTAATACGGGCTATCTCCTCCTACTGAGTACGAAAGGATGGAGATGCAATGGATATCTCCTCCTGAGTACGGAGGGATGGAGATGCAGCAATAGCAACAGGTTGACGCTTGTGCCTAGCAGATGCTTCGGTACTCCAAAGATCCCGAGTATGTGAAATTTTTGGCCAAGTACTCGCTTGACGAGATGCATTCCAGATGGTATTTCGTCATCAGATCACGTCTGAAGTCGGCAATGAAGAAGTCAACTACACTAGGTCTTCTGTCTAAAAGGTGTATTTTGAGGATGAGTTTGAAGAAGCAGTAGAACAACGAGTTAGCAGACTCATGAAGACCAAGAAGTGGCCCGGAAAGCAGAGTCGTGCAGCCGACCATCCAGGCTACTTGGGTCGGAAATCTACTTTTGAAAACGCCAAGAAGGTTACGAAACGCGTTAGATTTGAGGATGATTCTAGTTTGTCCTCATCTTCTTCTGACAACTCTGACAGCTCTTCGACCTCTGAGTCTAGTGACGAGGGAAGAAAGAGATGGAAGAGGAGAAAGATTCAGAGGTGTAGCAGAGGCAAGAAGAAGGCAAAGGAGAGTCGATCCCATAGAAGATTCAATAAGCGCTTTGACGGTTTAGACGAGGATTCCTCTTCCGTGGATAGTTCAGAGTCTGATGAGCCGATGTTTACAAAGAGGAAGCAATTTTATAGAGCCAACCAAACTTATTTTCTTGAAGATAGAAAGAAGAAACCCAAGGATTTTAAAGAGGGTGGGCAAGCAATAAAGTTTGATACTTTTTCTAGCTTCAAGGATACCCAGAGAGCCTTGATATTGCATACTCCGGAGGCACTATTCTGAGCACTGCAAAGTTCACAAGGCGGCGTCTACCTCAAAGGGAACGCCCAAACTTGGTGGTCTACCCTCCTTCTACAGAGGGAAGCACCCACAAAGTGGCTTCAATTTAAAAGAGTGTTTACTTCCTCATGGCTCACTTAGAAATACGAACAGGATGTGATCACTGTTTGGAATCATTTGAGGATGACCAAGGATGATACCTTGGATACTTTGTCAGAGATTTTGGGACACTTTCTTATTGGCCTCTTCTTTCAAGAAAATTATGTTCAAGCAACAGATAGAGTGATTTTGCTGTGGTATACCCAAAGAGATATGAGATTATTGTCTGCGGTAGAAGTTCGAGTCTATGCGACAATTGATGGGACATGCAAAGCAAGGGTTTGCGATGCATGGGGGACACTCTTACGTATCCCACAGATAGATTAGTGACATCTTGGACCGAACAAGATATGAACAACGCTACAAAAGGAAGGGAAAAAAACAAAAGAAGAGACCCGTAGGTCCTCGATTGTCTGCAGAGCAACCAACGAATACTTTAAGGAGGGTAAATGTGATGGTTGTGGAGAGCATGGGCACGTTTTAGCCAGATGCCCTACCAAGGTACCAAAAGAACAGCCAGAGGACAAGCTTGAGAGTTCGAGAGTAGCAGAGGAGCGAGCAAAGAAGGGAAAGACAAAAGCTGGACTGGTAGCAGATTTTGTGGGGTCCGAACCTGAGCAAATGGATGGAAGTATGGAGCTCTGCAAAGCGTGTGGCAAAGTACAAGATCAAGAAGCCCTTATCTTCTTCGACGGAGGAGCCAAGGCCAACTTCATTTCGATTGAATTGTCCGCTCGACTTGGAATTATGCCAGAGGAAATGGGGCAATCGGCTAAGGCAGTTCTAGTGGCACCTGGACGAGATTTTGCCATTACACCTGTCATACGCAAACTTTGGTTGCCTTGTCAAGGGTATTTGGGGCAGGTGGACTTCTATATCATTACTTGGAAGGGTGTGACGTCTTGTTAGGAATCCCTTGGTTCCACAAGAACAATGTGGTGGTCACAAGAGCAACTCTGAAGAATGAAAAGGGTAGAGAAATAGTACTTGATGTAGAACTAAAGGGAGAGTCTGTCCCACTTGTATTGGCTTCGGCCATTTCTAGATTAATGAAATCAAGTCTGTTGGTTTACTCAATCTTCTTAAATGAAATAGATGACAAGAAAATGTCAAATTTGTCCGACCTTGAGAAGGAACGACTCAAGCTGACTGCTTCTTAGAAGGCTTACTAGGGGAGTTACCTCGTCAACGTCCTAAAGATCACAAGAGTGATTTGATTTTAGGCAGTACGCCACGGAACCGGCCACCTTACAGAGTAAGTAGAGCCCAAAATGGAGAGATTATGAACCAAGTTGTTGGAAAAAGAACCTAGTACTTCACCGTTTTGTTTGCCGGTGCTTTTAGTTCTAAAGATTGAGACCATCAAAGATTTGCCAGAATTGAAGAATGTGTATGAGGTTTGCAGTTTTCTAAGCTTGTGTTCTTACTATCGGCGTTTCATTCAAAAGTTTGCGGAGATTGCATACATTGACACAAAAAGGGGTTACTTTCACTTGGGGACCATTTGACATTGCAACCTTTAAGACTCTCAAGGAGAAGTTGACGATTGGCTCAGTATTGGTTTTGCCAGACTTGCAAAATCCATTTAAGGTATACTGTGACGCATGTGGCCGCAGTCTGGGAGCGGTCTTGATGCAGGAGGGGCATGTTGCAGCCTAACAAGCACTGAGAAACAAGGTTTTGATAGAGTGCCACTGTCCACCTTTTCGGGCCATCGTTGCATAGAGACCACCTTGAAAGGTGTGGAACGGTTTTTCTATTGGCCGAGGCTCAAAAAGGATGTGGATGAGTTTGTTTGTAGTTGTTTGATATGCCACAAGGTCAAGTTTGACAGGCATAAGGCCCCTTGTCTTTTGCAAGCTTTACCTATACCTAGTTGACCTTGGGAAAGTATAGCAATGGATTTTATTTTTGATCTTTCCACGACTCAGATTGGGCACGATGGCATATGGACAGTCATTGACAAATTTAGCAAGCAGGCTCACTGTATTCCAGTCAAGAAAATGATTAAGCGAGATCATTTGGCTAAACCATTTATCTTGCAGATATTTCGACTTCATGGCATGCCTCAATCTATAGTTTTAGATAGAGATTCCCGTTTTACTAGTTTGTTTTGGAGGGAGAATATTGGTACTTGGTTACAGTTCTCGTCCTCTTTCCACCCGCAAACAGACGGGCAATCGGAGATTGTGAATTTAGTAGTTCTGGACTTGTTGAAGTCTTACATCTTTGATCAGAAAGCTCATTGGGAGAAGTTTTTGCCCTTGGTGGAGTTTGCCTACAACAACACAATACATATGTTTACGGGGAAGGCCCATTTGAGATCATTGAGGGTGCTAAGAAGGTTCCTCCTATTCTAAGCACAAAGGCTAAGATTTCTGAAGCAGACCAGTATGTTTAGGATCTGGAGACTGCTTTTGCAAAGTGCACGAGGCGCTCTTGAAAAGTCTGAAGCAAGGCATAAGAAGGCAGAGGACATCGTCGAGGTGACTTGCAATTGAAGAAAGATGATTGGGTGCTTCTACGGTTTGACAAGGCACGCCTATGGAAACGAAAGGGTAAGGAGCGACCTTTTCCAAAGTTGAGTATGAGATACTATGGCCCTTTCCAAATTCGGGAAAAGATAAATGATGTATCCTTTAGATTGAAGCTACCTAAAACCTTTCAAAGGTGAGGTGCCAGTGGACAGGGAGCCTTAGGAGCAACATGAAGTGGAAACGACCGAGGAGATTCTTGTTCCAAAACAAATACTGGCTCACAAGCAAAGGAAAGTGAAAGGTAACGTGATACGCCGGTATCTAGTTAAGTTTAAGAAATATCCGACATTGGATGCGAAATGGATGGAGAACATAGCAAATACTCCTTAGACTTTGGAACTTTACCTTGAGGCTTTTGGTTTAGCTTCGACTATTCCAAGAGTTATCGATGATCAACGAGTTGAATTTGGTACAGTGCTGACTGCACAAGAGGGGAGTTACTCTGCTCCTTTGTCACAAACTACCTAGATGGATTAAAGTCATTGATTTCTTTACAGATTTTAGCGGTACTGATGGGTTGACGGTATTCTGCTATATGACTTTAAGAAACGAAATACTTTGTAGTGGGAATTCCTTAAAAAGTTAAATGATCTTGATATATGTGCTCTCTTATATGTGTGATATTTGAGTGCATGATTAAAAGACGAAATGACTGCAGCATTTCGGTCTTGATTCACCTGGGGCTTGATGTGGATATGATAGAAAAGGTTTAGTCAATCCCGACATCCCCTAAAGATCGGGGAGATCTGGATCTGATTGGTAAAGACATTACGATGACCATGATTCTCATCAAAAATCTTGACAGGGATAGTGATGTGAGTGTCATGTGAATGTTTAGTGACTGTCGTCTTCGTGCAAGTATTGGATATGTGTTGTCTAGTGCGTTGGTCAGTGTCCATTGAACTAGTTGTTGGCTTATGTTGGTTTTGCAGGCGTAATCGAGGGCGATTACATTTCTTTCAAGAGGGGGGTATGTCACAAAGTGATGACGTGGCATGACCTAGAGGATAGACTCTGGACAGAAAGAGGTTAAAGCCCCGTTGAAAGATGGAGAAGAAGTTGCGAAACCAATCTGAGCGGCCAAATGTGAAAGGACACCCCATTTCATAAGTTGTACCAACTTATGGGGTACTATCTTGATGGGCCCCAGAAGGGACAAAGACTAAAAAAATTGGCGCAAAGGACTGATGACGTGGCACTTGGACGGATCTCATGTGGTTGTTGCACGGATTTTCGCGAATCGCATTGCTGACGTGGCACTTGTACGGAATTACCGCGATTTGCGGTGGCCAACTTTTGGGACCCAGATGCTTTTAGACTAGAAGCTTTTCATGTACATTGCTTTGGGGAAGGCCCATGGCCTATAAATAAATTGCTAGGGCCTTAGTCTTAGGCAGATTGGCTTGGGAGCACTGGTGAGACGAGGATCCTCGGAATTGTGCTTTGTGAAGCATTAATAATAAAGAAATACCGAAAGGGATGCTAGTCTTTGGGGCCAGTCTCTCTAGGCGCGAAACTATGCCGTGCTATGTTGTCTCTCTCAATTCTAATAAGTTCTTTCAGTTGGCTCTCGTGTGTTGTGGTTGTAGAAGACGTGTAAGGTGCAACGCAAGTGAATGTTGAACTTTGCTCAAGATGAGCGCTCCGAACTATGCTCAAGGGTTCGTTTTACTTATGGAAGGGAGAGCCTTCCGTTCCTTTAGTAAGAGAGTGCAAATGATCACAAACAAAGTGGATAAACACTGTGAATGAAGGTGCTGAGAGTGAGAGAGAGAGAAGAATACGACACCAGAATGTTGTCAAACCCTCCTCCAAGTGCCCCACTCTCTATGGTGAGAGAGGTCTATGCTATTGATTGCACAAATTTGGTACAATGGTCTAAATGCAATGGACTTGCCGACGATGTCGACGATGATGAGGATGACGACGACGATGACAAGACGGGCTGAAATCTGAAAACGCCAAGGGCTGAAATCTGCAAATCTTCTATTTGCTGAATTCTGACTCTATGTCGGTGATGCCGGCGATGGCGACGACGCGAGACGATGTGCTGAAAATGTAGATGCTGAAATCTGCGAATAGCGGACTGAATCTGCAAACATTGGCTAATCTGACCGTGCGGTGAGAATCTGTTGCGGGAAGGTGAGATCTGCGAGGTTCGGGACTTGTTCTGCGGTGTCTAAATGCTAAAAACTGAAAACGTTACTGCAATGGAGGTTCTTATCGCCGGGAATATGCAAAACGCTAGCATGAACTGCAACTTGCAAAAATGCTAGGCTTGATCTGCTGCTTGCAAAAACGCCAGGGCTGATCTGCTGTCTGCAAAACACCAGGGCTGATCTGCATCTGCTGAAAACGCTAGGCTCAATCTGATGCCAAAATGCTGGTCTTGTTGAGAAGGTGACTGTGAGCGGGTGGACTCCTGTTGCCTCTTCTGCCAGAAAGTGTTAGCGCTAGCTTTTCTTATATATTGTCTTAGCCAAATTGCCCTACCCAGTTTCCCAACAAAGTCACTTATTAATAATAAGTGAAAAATGGCTAAAATAGGGAAAATAGGTTCTGTGCACTGTAAAATGCTCCTGATGGCTAGTAGCTACTGATTGTAATGCTGATGATCATGCTCTGTGCAACCAGAGGATATGCAACTACTCTAAGTGCCTGGACATGCATGGCATGCACACAGGCTCACAAAGGTGCCATAACACTTCCTAAGCTGACCTGAACCCTAGACATGAAGTAGCTTGTCCACCTGCACATAGGGTTAGATGTGCACGTGACATCCCCTCCTTTTTAAAGTGAGGTATTGGTACCGAACTGTATGGCGTCGAGGAAGATCGCCAACAATGTCTGGAATTTTGGAAGGACTCTTTGCCGGCCCACTCTGATGCGTGGGTCGTGCGATACTTGAACCTCATAAAGGTCTGCAACGCTTGCTTCTTTGGGAAGTGACACAAAGTAATCTGTGACTGCTTCAAAGTACCAATTTCGTCTATGGACATTGGTCCACCTTCTTTAAGAATCTCCGAGAACAAAAACATAAACATACCCATTCCATGTAGAGTGATTGGAAAAATACGATGCTTCAAAAATGTATGTGCATGCAATGTAGATGAACAAAGTGACGGAGTGCCAAACCATTCACCAAACACACGCAAACAATGGGGTCAAATCTTGACTTTCTGATCTAAATCTATCAACTGTGGCAAATCACAATGGAAATGCGATGCTTGATGGAATTTTCTTGTGCTCTTTCTGAGACTCTATTATGCAAACTTTTGTTCTTTTCGATAGAAATCCGCATACATCCGTGCTTATCCATGAGTGAATCATGTGCATCATACAATACGCCATGCCTATGAAAAGGGAACACGTAAAGACGATGACAAAAATACAAGAAACCATCACGAATGAAACACTCGATGTCACGTGACACATCCCAACCCTATGTGTCCGTGGGACAAGCTACACCACAGCAGGGTTCAGTCAGTCCAGTCAGTTTAGATTTAGCAGTGATCTGACACTTTTGTGAGTCTATTCGTAGACCGTGCATGCCCAATCACTTAGCATAGATGCAGATCCTCCCGTCGCACACATCATGATCATCAGTATTCCCTTCAGAATCCAACAGATTCAGTCAAGGGAATTTTCCAGTGCATTTAGTCTATTTTTCCTATTTTTGGTTATTTTCACTTATTATTTTTAAGTGACTTTCCAACAAAAGTAGGTAGGGCAATTTTGCTAAGTTAATATATAAGCAAACCCAAGTTAGCACTTTCTGGCAGAAGAGGCAGCAGGAGCTTTCCTCTCAACAGGCAACTTCTCAGCAGTACCCCTCCCTCAGCATTTAGCCTCGCCATCATCACCCCACTCCTGGCGTTTTCCTTCCACAATAGAGCCTCGCCATCAAGCACTCTTGCTTGGCGTTTTTCCCACGACAAACACAACCAGCCTTGGCGTTTTTACTAACGCTAGACAGCCAGCAGATTTCAGCGTTTTGTAGCGTTTTTCTCCGCATGGTTACTTCAGCCATTGGCGTTTTTGGACCTCCAACAAGCTAGCGTTTTTGGCAAGGGACAGATTCAGCCAGCGTCTTTGATTCTCAGCCTTTACCGCATCAGACCACAACGTTTCAGCCTATGACACAGAAGCAGATCAGCCCCAAGTTGGTTGCAGATGTTCCCCCATTTTCAGCCTAAAACGCAGCCTGACAAATACAAGACTTAAACGTTTTTACCATCAGCATGACCCCTGCCAGATCCATCATTTTCAGCCCATAAGGACAGCAGTAAACAGTCATTTTCAGCCACCAAAACAGCCATGAAATTCAGCGATTAGAAGGTCCCAGATTTCAGCCATCCAGTTGTCGTCGTCATCACCTTTGTCGTCATCGGCATAGTCCCATTGCATCAGTCCATTGCATACGCATTGTACACCTTTGTGCAATCAAAGTAGACCACTCTCGCCGACGAGAGTGGGGCCTTCGGAGGAGGGTTTTTCAACCTCTCGGGTGTCGTATCTCTTCTCTCTCCTTCTCTCAATCTCATTCACTTGCACGCACAATATCCACTCACTTTGTTCGTGATCATAGCACTCTCCATAAAGACGGAAGGCTCTCTCCTTCCCTAAGAACTAAAAGGAACCTTGAGCAATAAAGATCACTAATCTTGAGAAAATACAACATTCATTCCGCTGCACCTTACACTCGAACAATGCCTGCTGACTAATCATGCGAGCACATAATACTTCCTGAGAGGGTTCTTTGGACCTTGATGCGAGAGCCAAGATCGGTTCTGCATGATTGATTGAATCTTCAATGAGGTTAGCTTCACTAGAAAAAGCATCAACTAAACTATCATCCTCGTGAACAATCACATCTTTATCATGCAAATCATCATGCTTGTGAATAATCACATCTTGATCATGCAAATCATCATGCTTGTGAATAATCACATCTATATCATGCAAATCATGTGTGTCGTGCTTTAGAGAAGACAAGACTGAGAGAGTCTTCTTCTCGTGATTGTTTTCAAGCTTCACCTGCACGTTAGAAATGAGAGATGAAGAGTGAATAACTTCCTTCCCACGAATGACAATGGGAGAGTCACTTTTGGCATTGAAAGTGAAAGTATTGGCTGCCCAATCAATGAGAGGGTTATGCTCACGAAACCATCGAATGCTTAAAAGCATATCACATCTTGAAAGAGGAGATACTACAAATTTCCTGCGGAAGGACACTTATTGAATCGTGAATAATACATCAAGGCACTCTCGTGTAATGAGAGAGTCAATACCGGGAGCGAAGCCCGACATTTCGAAAGGAGATGTCTTGCTAACCTCCAAGCAGGCTCTTTCGACAAGAGTCACTAATCACATCATGCATACTGCCTGGATCAAACAATATGACAAAACGCTGACCCTTCACATGACCATAACACTTAATGAGAGACTCATCAATGGGAGGATCATGAGAAACTTGGGACACACTAGTGTGCTCATTTATGGCATTGACAGAGGATGTGGGTTCTGTGGGTTCTTTAGATTCGTTAGATTTAATCTTAGGACATGTTTTCTTTATATGACCCTTGATGTGACAATGATAATATCGACCTTCCTTAGAATACATGACTTGTTCTTCTCATGTGATGTATCCTCCTAAAATTCCTTGTGCAGCTTTTTCTTATGGAGTGAGCTTAGGTTTAGCAATTGTGTTAGCTTTACCGTTAGATTCATTGTGTGAGTTCTTTTTTGAGAGACTAGATGAAGATTGGTTAGAAGAGTTACCATTCTTACCAGTCTTACCGTTCTGAGGGTTCTGAGAAGTCTGAGAGGTACTTTGAGAAGGCTTGTTCTCCTTAGGCTTTTCCTTTTGTGCTTCATCTCTTGTGCGAGAGCAATCGCTACCGCCTTGTTGAGATTGATTGGATCGAGTACCTTGACATCATACTTGATATACTCGTCCAATCCATAAAGGAATGCCTCCTTGCGCTCATCATCCGATTTGCGTAATTGGGTGCCGAGTTGCAAAACATGATTAGAGAAAGAGATAACTAGCAAACCATTTTGCTTGAGACTACGCCAATCGTCTTTCAACCGTGCTAGGTACTGTGGTGGCATAAACTGCGGCTTGAGCTTGTCTTGGAAGTCGGCCCAATTGAAGGAAAGAGGCACGCCTTCGTCGGTTTTCTCTAGGTGCGCGGCGAACTGTGTGCCATGCGTGGTACCAATTGATGGCATCTCTGGCAAGGTACATGGCTGCCGTCAAAGCCTTGCTATTCCCCGTCTTCTTAGTTGTCGCAAATTAAGCATTAAATTGATGCAACCAAGAATGAATAACACTAGCATCCATCTTACTGTCATACTTACTGAACGTGATCTTCTCTGTGACGGGGTTGCTGGAGTTCGAGTCTCTGCTACTTGATGAACTACCAACATCTTTGACCGGCTCGGATTTTGAGGTGAGTACCTGTAGGACCAACTCTTGCATGCGTTGGTCTCTCTGGGCCTCATGCTCTAACTCCAGGCCGCTCGTCTGTCTTCGGCCGTCAAGCGCTTACGCTCCAAGGCTAACCGTCCTTCTTTGCGCTCGCGATCCAATTCTGCCTTTGGTTCTTCGATCGCCAAGCGCACTTGCATGCGCTCACGCTCTAAGGCTGCCGTTCTTTCTTCGCGCTCGCGATCCAAGGTGGCTCGTTGCGCTTCTTGTCGTATCATCATGTCCATCATCGTCTTGACCAAAGCCTCCATAGGATTTGGTGCAATCCTTGGTGTAGATGGGGAAGGGGGAGGGTCTGAAAAACCTCCTGGTAGGGAAAATTCTTCTCCGCCACCTCCATGCTCATCACCTCCACACGAAGTATCCATTCTGCTTCGGGTGATTAACATACACTGAAGTCTTGAGTTCTTAAGTTTACGAGGAACTTGGGTTCTTGTGGTTCTTGGGTTCTTCTTTAGCTTGCAATCTGTGTTAGAGAAGGATCTTCTCTTACCCGAGCTCTACTCTTCCCTGCGGCTCACACCAAGGTTGCTTTTTTTCACCTCACGTCGATTGGCCGGCCGCTAAGTGCACGGTCCACTCTCAATGAGTGAAAAGAGGAACAAGGGGAGGCTGGACAAGCCCTTCTTCCCTAGGTCTCTTGTCACTCTTCAAAAACACGATTAGGAATCGACACGCCCAAGTGGACTTGGGTTACGTACGACCGCAACAAGCAAAAAAAATTTCTTGTGGTTCTTTCCTTCAGTGATACAGAACACTGCCAAAGCTTTGATACCAATGTAAGGTGCAGCGGAAGTGAATGTTGAACTTTGCTCAAGATGTGTGCTCTGAATTGTGCTCAAGGGTTCATTTTACTTATGGAAGGGAGAGCCTTCTGTTCCTTTAGTAAGAGAGTGCAAATGATCACAAACAAAGTGGATAAACACTGTGAATGAAGGTGCTGAGAGAGAGAGAGAGAGAGAGAGAGAGAGAGAGAGAGAGAGAGAGAGAGAGAGAGAGAGAGAGAGAGAGAGAGAGAGAGAGAGAGAGAAATGTTATATTAACGTCTTCAAAAGGCCAGAGTGACCTATGAGACCAAACTGATACAAAAGTGGTGAATCTATTACAATGTCTGAAAAGTGTGAAAGTGTGAAAATAAATGCGAAAAACTAAATGCAAAGTATTAGATAAACTTCTTAGGAGCATTCTGGGTGTCTGGCTAGAATGCTTCTAATCCTTTGTTGTAGTCTCCTCCAGTGAAGTGTGCTTCTGCATCCTGGTCGTGGTCGTCTCGATTTCCTAAGCTCAATCGCCCTGTCAATGAGGGTGCCTTTGGTCTGAATGTGGGTACTCCTTTGTGCTCGCTGCTGGCCTCTTGCTTCTCCTTCCATTCCTGCTTCTCTCGATCCGAAGAAATCTGTGATCTGCCTCTGAGGCTGTAGTGCTCTTTGTCTTCTTATCAGATTATCCCTGTGCTGATGTAGTTCCAGTAGGTACAGGCCTAAGCACCTTTGATCCTGGTATTGCATGACTCTATCTAGAGGTCCAAAGCCTTCTTTAAATAGGCAATGGAAACGCCCGCGTATCTCATAGTAAACGGTGCAATGACATATGTAGTGTAATTCCGTCTCTGGCTCCATTCCGCATAACTTGCAAATTCTGCTCTCATGTGGGATTCCCCTAAATCTGCCAAATTCAATTTCCAGCTGGTGTGAGGATGTACGAATCTGACCAATAGCACATCTCAAACCATGAGACAGGTGGGTATCCATAGCTCGGGCGAATCACAAAACCATCTTCAGATATCTGTAGGAAGTTTTCTTTGTAGTCGGCCATCTTCGTGCCCAATTCTTGTGTAGGGTCTACCCATGTCCTCTTAGTGTCCAACTGTATAAGATCCTGGCGGATGATTTTATTAATCTCCGTTCGTGTGATTGCCAGTGATGGAGCCTCAAGAGAGTATTGGAAGGGGGGTAATCTTTCCATACTGAACCCGTGTCTCTGAAACCACGAGGACAGTTGCGCATACCAGCATGATGTATCTCCCTTCGTTGCTAATTGTCGAGAGGATTCGAGGGCCAATCTAGTATATCGGCAATTATTTGTATCCCATAAACCGTGTATAAAGGACATTGATCTGGTAAGAGCTTCAATTTCTATCGGAGGGGCAGCTAGTTCCGCTTGGGTAATCGCGTGTGGTACAGAGGCCTTGGCTCTAATCATTCGGGAAATCAGAGAGAGAGAGAGAGAGAGAGAGAGAGAGAGAGAGAGAGAGAGAGAGAGAGAGAGAGAGAGAGAGAGAGAGAGAGAGAGAGAGAGAGAGAGAGAGAGAGAGAGAGAGAGAGAAACCGGCCCGTAGGGCGGTAGGCGTTGGCTTTCACCCGAAATTCTTTACTTTATACACACACACACAGAGCACTTTGCAAAGAGGACCTGCGACGGGAGTTAACACTTGAATACACACACGGCTCGAAAGCTAGAATGCTCCGAGCAGACGTCGACAACCTGTAGGCCCCAAAATTGGCGCCCCTTATGGTATTTCTTTATTCTTTAGGAGGGTAAATTACAAAGTAAGGTCCTGGGAATCCTTCACGTGTATCCACCTAGATACCATTTGATTTGGCCAAATTTCGGCAGCATAATAGCCCCAAAACTTGCGCGAAACCAATTCCCCTGCTGGAACTCGCTTGCACTGTCGTATACCCTCTGATTCCTGTCCAAAACAGTAAATTCAGCACGCTGTATTTCAAGGTTGTTTCCGTACGTACGTACGGTATGGTTCCGTACCGTACGGTACGTCCGTACGGTATCCGTACGCACCGTACGATTCTGTACGTACCGAAAAAAAAAAACCCTCTGAAAAGATAAACCTCTAGAAAAAAAAAATCGCCAACAGTGCCTATTCCCCGTGGTCGGATTAGGTGGGCGAGGCCTTTAATAAGTCCACCTATCCTATACTGGTTATTATCACAACAGAGAATCAGAGAGTAGAACAGAGTCTCTGCACAGAGACCAAGGAAGGATTTGCCGCCACCGATAAGGTTCTTTCTCCCTCCCTCCCTCCCTCTCTTTGTGTTTGGAGTCTGCAAGGAGGCACTCTAGAGTCCTGACCTCGCGAAAGATTGTAAGTTTTGTATTCAACTTGGAAGTGTGCGTTAATTGTGTTGCAGAGTTATCTAGCGGTTACTTAACTTGTGGGGTGATTTTAACTGTTTTTTGAAACTTGTGGCTATGTTTAAGTATTGTGCAGTGTTTTTAAACTAGATAGGTTGTATATAAAATTGAAATTCTTTTTATTTTTAGCTTTTAAAAAATATACTACGAATTTTACGTACCTTATGGCCCAATCCATACGGTACAACGTACAGTACGTACCGAACACGTACCGAATACTACGTACCTTACAACCTTGCTGTATTTACTGGTTTTTGCCCTGTTTTCAACCCCAAACAGTCCCCTAATTGTCCTTTGCCAATGGGGCACGATTCCCAATGATCCTGGCGTCCGTATGGCTGAAAAACAGTAAATATACAGCGCATACACAGCGCTGATTTTGCACCTGTATGGTGAGGTTATGACCCTCACCAATGTCTGCTTTGGAGCAGCAGCTAGCTACCCCTGTTCCTGCTCAAGGAGGCTATTGCCTCAGCACAAAAGCATGAACCCACACAACTGTACATCAGTCAAATGAGTAGCCCTCTTGTGGGGCATCACATAACTGCACGTAGGGGAGAGAGAGAGAGCAGTGTGTAGTGTGTAGGGCATCACTCCTAGCACCACACTGTACATGAGAGGGAAAGGAAGCACTCCATAGCTCTTAACCTGTGACAGGTTGCAAATGAGGCCTCTCCCAACTTAAAAATCAGTGTCCATTTTTCTGCAAGAGGAAAGTTCACGAAAATGTGACACTTGGCGCATTTTCAAGCCTTTTCCCGTTTCGGGTTTGCCGCTTAAAAATATCATGACCGGTTGCCCAGTTGACTTCGCGGCAGAGTTATAAAATGTTCCCCTAGTCATACTGGAGGTAATGACGCGAACACATTTCACGGCCCAAAATAGCAGTTCCCTAAATTTTAGGAGATGCTTCCGTTGGGTTCCCACTGGTCTTCTGACCATCTATCCTCATTGGAGCGGCATCCAAAATTGCAATGTGGCCCAACTGTCGGATACTTTTTGTTGGTAGTCCCACCTTGACTTTACGCCTTAATTGAGTTCACTTCCTAGTATCCACCAACTTGCTAAGTGCGACGGGGGGACCTATATGATCTTGCTCTGAGCCTAGACATCCTCTTACCATACGAATTCCAGTGCCGACCACTTCCCATCTGAGGGTGAATCTACCGTTCACATTGGCCATACAATGTCCGACCGTTTGCTACTTCAAAAAGAGGGTCTTAAACAAATAAAATAAACCCCATCGGAAAGAAACCAACAACCAAGGTTAGCAGTTGCCACATCTCTGTGACATGGTTAATAACTGCCACGTCCTCGTGACATACCCCCCCTCTTGAAATCGCAAACGTCCTCGATTGCATACCATAAATACACGCCACTGATGATCTTGTGCTATCAACACTCTTTTATCATCGCATGTATCCGCAAGAAAGGTCGTGACATACATAGATACAAATGACTTAATGAGGCCTTCATACTTTTGCCATTTCTATCTATGGCATTGAATTCATATGTACATTTGATGTACTAGCTCTATCATTACCCCTCCTTTGCACACGTTGGGTTGGGGCATAAGTAGGTTGTAACCCAAAGGCTTCAAGGTAAAGCTGCAATACATTTGGTGACTCTGACAGTTCATGCTCTTCCATCCACTTTGCATCCATAGGCGGATAGTTCTTGAACTTCACCAAATAACGTCTTGCAACTTGTCCTTTAACTTTTCTGTCCTTATGTGCCAAAACTTGCTCAGGTACCAGGATCTCATCAAGTTCCTCAACTTCTGGTTGATCCTCAACTGGCATATCTTCTGGCACATCACCCACGAAGGGTCTTAGAAGACTCACGTGAAACGCATTATGAATCTTCCACGCATCAGGCAATTTCAGCCTATAAGCCACATCGCTGATCTTGTCAAGCACTTGAAAAGGCCCATAGTAACGCATGCTGAGCTTAGGAAATAGCCGTTCCTTGCCCTTCATCTTCTTTAACCTTGCCTTTTCGAACCTTAGCAGAACCCAATCACCAGGTGATAACAACAATTCACGACGGTGACGATCAGTAGCCTTTTTCTGCTTTGCCTGAGTCTTCTCTAAGGTAACTTTAATTTTCTTATACATCTCATCCATGTTCTCAACATATCGATCTGCCTCAAAGATCTTGTCCTTCGTATGCAAAATGGGAGGAACCTTTTTGCCGCCTTCAACAATTTCAAAAGGTGCTTTGCCAGTAGACGAATGCACCGTATTATTGTACGCATACTCAAGCATAGGCAAATACTGTTTCCACTTGCCCTTATTATCTGACACATAGCATTTCAGTAGATCTAAGACAGTAGAATTGGCCTCTTTTGACTGTCCATCAGTTTGTGGATGAAACGAAGACGAGAATTTGAGCGTCGTATCCATGTTCTCAAACAATCCTCTCCAGAACAAACTGGTCATGCGAGGATCATGATCACTGATAATCGATTGTGGCATACCATGGTACTTAAACACATTGTACATGAACAAGCGTGCCATCTAATCAGATTTTATCTTCTTCCTGACAGGGATAAAATGGGCCTACTTGCTGAACCTGCAGATAATGGTCCATATACCATCATTCCCTATTGGCGTTCTTGGAAGATCAAAGATAAAGTCCATAGCAATGCTTTCCCATGGCTTATCCGGAATCGGCAGTGGTTGTAACAACCTTGGTGCCTTTTGCCTGTCAAACTTGACCTTTTGGCAAACTATGCATGCTCGCACAAAGGCATTTACATCTCTCCTCAAGGTAGGCCAATAGAAGAATGTCTCTACCGCTTTAACTGTCGCATCAATGCCACGATGCCTTGCATACAGTGGGACATGACTCTCTTCCATGACCTTATGTCGCAATGGCCTAGTGACACAAAGTCTGCCATGCATCATCATAAAACCATCTCTGAGGAGGTAGTGCTCATGATGTTGCCCCTCTTGTAACTGTTCAAAGATCCTTGCAAAATCTTCATCAGCAGTATACTATTCCTTCATGTCATCTAACTCATGATGATAAGGAATTGACACAGTTGAAATTTGTGGCTTTCTTGATAACGCATCAGCCACAACATTCTTCTTGCCTTCCACATGCATAATCTGGAAGTGGAACATGGAAAGAATGTTTGCCCATCGCATATGCTTTTCGGATAACTTTGACTATGTCAAGAAGTATCGCAAGGTCTGATGATCTGTTTGGACAACAAAATCAGCACCTAAGAGGTAGTGCTTCCATCTAGAAAGCGCATGAATAACGGCCAAGAGCTCTTTCTCATAGACTTGCATAGTCCTCTCTGGCCCTTGCAAAATTCGGCTTTCATAGGCTACTACCCGTCCATCTTGCATTAGCACTGCTCCGATGCTACTGCCACACGCGTCACACTGGACCACAAATGACTTCCTGAGAACTGGCAAAACAATAACTCGATCTGAAGTCAACTTTTCCTTTAAGAGACTAAAAGCTGAAATCTCTTTTTGGGTCCATCTGAAAGTGACCTCTTTCTTTTGCAATGCGTGAAGAGGCGATGCTATCTCTGCAAAATTTCTGATAAACCTTCTATAGTAGGAACACAATCCCAAGAAGCTTCTGACATCGTGCACAGTCTTCAAGTCTGGCCATGTCTTGATAGCTTTGACCTTTGCGGGATCCATTCTAACACCCTCCTTTGAGACTATTTGGCCCAGAAAGTGGATCTCTTTGAGGAAGAATTCACTTTTCTTAGGATTGACAAGTAACCTGTGACTGCGCAGCTCTTCGAACACAATGGTCAAGTGACGCCTATGCTCCTCTTCATTCTTCGAATACACAATCATGTCATCGAAGAATGTTCCAACAAACTGTTGATGCGAGCGGAAAATCCGGTCCATCATTCTGTTGAACGTGGCAGGAGCATTTGTTAGCCCAAACGGCATCACTAGAAACTCATAAAGACCAAATGTCGTTCTAAACGCAGTCTTGTGCACATCCTCTGGGCTTATACGAATCTGATGGTACCCACTCTTAAGGTCTATCCTGTTGAAAATTGCAGCACCCTCTAAACGATCGAGAATATCATCTATGCGAGGAATAGGAAACCTATTCTTGATGGTATTCTTATTCAACGCACGGTAATCAATACACATGCGCCATGAGCCATCCTTCTTCTGCACTAGGAGCACTGGGGAGCAAGAGGGTGAAGAACTAGGCTGAATCAGCCCCTTCTCTAATAACTCCTCAACCTGGCCCATAATCTTTCTGCTGCGCCGCACTAACCCTGTAGGGAGGTCTATTTGGTGGGCTACACCTTGGCACCAAATCTATCCGATGGTCCTCAGGTCTCTCTGGCGGCAATTGTGACGGTAATGAATCAGAAAAACAGTCACTAAACTTTTGCAAAAATGCTGACCTTTCTTTATCTAACACAGATAAATTTGACTGATCACTATCTGAGACATCACGTGCAAAAATCAAGTACACAGAAAGATGATTCTTTATTACAGAAGTGATAGCAGAAGCAGATACAATAGGGACTGACTCTCCTTTAAGCTTTACATCCAAGATGTGAGTTTTGCCCCTATGCTGTACAGTGATCTTTTTGTTGTAGGCATCCAAGACTCCATGCACTCGGAACATCCACGGGATCCCCAACAAGGGGTCACAACCTTCCAGCGGCATGATGTAAAACTCTTCAGTGTCCACATACGACTGAATATGCAGACGCAGTTTTCCAATGATGGGAGTAACACACTCTGAATGGCCAGGACATGCCAACCCTGCCTCTGCTGTGTACCCCATCTCTTCAGCTCTGATGCCCAGCTTCATAGCTAACTCTGGTGAGATAAAGTTGGCTTTGGCACCTGGATCAAAGAAAATGAGTGCCGTCTGATCCCTAACTTTACCCCATGCCCTGCATAACTCACTGGCATCTGTGTTGGGTCTGTCACCCACCATGTTTGGCACTAAGCCTGCCGTGGGTTTTGGCTTCTTGCCTTTTTGATCTTCTTTATCCTCTGAGTCAGCTGGCCTTTTCCTTTGTGGACAATTGATAGAAATATGACCAGGCTGCTCGCATATAAAGCATTTGTTCTCAGCCATTAGGACCTTCTTTTCCTCGAGCGACTTGCGCACAAAAGGCTTCCTTTTCTGTTTCTTTGCCTGCGCTCCAGAAGTCCCAGCTGAATCCTTATCTTTGGTGGCCTGTTCTGACCCCTGTGACGCATCAGGAGCCGTTTTCACAAAGGGCTTCTTCGCTGAATTTTTCTTTTGTTGCCCTCCTTTATCACTGCTCGGAAATCCACTGTCCTCTCCTTTCAACAGGGCAAGACCAGTGTTTGCAACTTCCATAAGCTGAGTAACGGTAGCCACTCTGTTCTTTGTACAGTAATCGCGAAGCCCTTTAGGCAGCCCACAACAATACTTCTTTATCTGCTCTGTCAATGGCACAAATCTGTAGGAGGTTACTGAGAGTAATGCTTTACAAAACCTCCTATTGTACTCCAGCAAGCTCTTGCACGAAGCTGCCGTAAGCTGGTGCCAATCTGTCAGGACATCGGCTTGAAATTCATTTGATAGCCAAGCAGATGCAAACATTTGCTTGAAGTAAACCCAAGTGGCGGGTGCGTGTCCTTGCATTAACAATGTCGTCCACCATGCAAGTGCATTGTCCTTTAAGAAAGTGGCAGCTTTCCTAACCTTCGAGGCCTCTGTAAAATTCCCTCCCGCATAAGCTGTATCAAACTGCTGGAGGAAAGTGAGTGCCTTTGTCTTATCCTCGAAACCACTGAAGGTACTGAACTTTACCGCTGCACCACCTTCTTTGTAAGCCTTCGGCTTCTCTAGTGCCCCCAAGTTGTCATACGGGATGGTCTGCAACATGGGCACTGTAGTGGGCATGATCGGCACGCCTTGGCCATTCACATTTTGCGTCAGAGGTGCGATATCTGGCTGCTGTCCAGAAAAACCAGCCATGCCAAAATGACCTTGTGGCACCCCAAACTGACCCTGCTTGCAGTGGAAACCTTGCTGCATGCCGATAGTACCATACATGGGGTTTGGCATGATGCCTTGCATACCCCCGAACACTGTTCCTGGCATGTACAGCTGACTTCCAGACGCATAACCAGCCATACTTTGGAACACTGATCCACCCCCGAAATACCTAGGATGTACCGTGGGTGGTGGAAAAACTGAGTGCATAGCTTGGTATCCAGCTCCCTGTCCATTCAAGACAGCATGCTGGCTCTGAAAGTGGCAGGCTGAACTGGCATAACCTGTGGAATAGGCGTTCTAGCCACCTGTTCAAGCACGGGAGGAACCTGCTTTGGAGCCCCCGACTCCGCAACATGCGAGTGTTCCCTTTCCTCGTGCGCCTCATGAAGTACCTGGGCTTGAGCTTCAACAAGCTCGGTACGCGGCGTAGGTTGCCTATTTTGCTGTTGCACTGGTGGCGCTTGCAAGAATTCCATAAACCTCGGATTCTGCACCAGCTGCGAAAAGACATTCACCGTGGCAACTAACTGAGTCTTAAACGCATCATCCTCAAGTTGCCCTGTCATAAAGCCTTGTACTACTGGAGGGACATTCACGTTGACAGGAGGTACAGACTGACGTGGCCGTGAGCTCTCGCCAATCTCAAAAACCATAGGAATCTCTTGCCTGTCCTTTGGAGAGGAACCCTCTTCCATAATTCCCTTCCCCTTGTCGGCCATAGTGTAATCCCCGCATTCTTGCACTGTGTGTCTTTACCCTAAACAATCCATGCTCACTGTTTGAGGAAAAAGTGATTGATGTCCCGGTAACGGAACCATGAAACCGGCCCGTAGGGCGGTAGGCGTTGGCTTTCACCCGAAATTCTTTACTTTAGACACACACACACAGAGCACTTTGCAAAGAGGACCTGCGACGGGAGTTAACACTTGAATACACACACGGCTCGGAAGCTAGAATGCTCCAAGCAGACGCCGACAACCTGTAGGCCCCAAAATTGGCGCCCCTTTCGGTATTTCTTTATTCTTTAGGAGGGTAAATTACAAGGTAAGGTCCTGGGAATCCTTCACGTGTATCCACCTAGATACCATTTGATTTGGCCAAATTTCGGCAGCATAACAGCCCCAAAACTTGTGCGAAACCAATTCCCCTGCTGGAACTCGCTTGCACTGTCGTATACCCTCTGATTCCTGTCCAAAAACAGTAAATTCAGCACGCTGTATTTACTGGTTTTTGCCCTGTTTTCAGCCCCAAACAGTCCCCTAACTGTCCTTTGCCAGTGGGGCACGATTCCCAATGATCCTGGTGTCCGTATGGATGAAAAACAGTAAATATACAGCGCATACACAGCGCTGATTGTGCACCTGTATGGTGAGGTTATGACCCTCACCAGTGCTTGCTTTGGAGCAGCAGCTAGCTACCCCTGTTCCTGCTCAAGGAGGCTGTTGCCTCAGCACAAAAGCATGAACCCACACAACTGTACATCAGTCAAATGAGTAGCCCTCTTGTGGGGCATCACATGACTGCACGTAGGGGAGAGAGAGAGAGCAGTGTGTAGTGTGCAGGGCATCACTCCTAGCACCACACTGTACATGAGAGGGAAAGGAAGCACTCCATAGCTCTTAACCTGTGACAGGTTGCAAATGAGGCCTCTCCCAGCTTAAAAATCAGCGCCCATTTTTCTGCAAGAGGAAAGTTCACGAAAATGTGACACTTGGCGCATTTTCAAGCCTTTTTCCGTTCCGGGTTTGCCGCTTAAAAATATCATGACCGGTTGCCCAGTTGACTTCGCGGCAGAGTTATAAAATGTTCCCCTAGTCATACCGGAGGTAATGACGCGAACACATTTCACGGCCCAAAATAGCAGTTCCCTAAATTTTAGGAGATGCTTCCGTTGGGTTCCCACTGGTCTTCTGACCATCTATCCTCATTGGAGCGGCATCCAAAATTGCAATGTGGCCCAACTGTCGGATACTTTTTGTTGGTAGTCCCACCTTGACTTTACGCCTTAATTGAGTTCACTTCCTAGTATCCACCAACTTGCTAAGTGCGATGGGGGGACCTATATGATCTTGCTCTGAGCCTAGACATCCTCTTACCATACGAATTCCAGTGCCGACCACTTCCCATCTACGGGTGAATCTACCGTTCACATTGGCCATACAATGTCCGACCGTTTGCTACTTCAAAAAGAGGGTCTTAAACAAATAAAATAAACCCCATTGGAAAGAAACCAACAACCAAGGTTAGCAGTTGCCACATCTCTGTGACATGGTTAATAACTGCCACGTCCTCGTGACAGAGAGAGAGAGAGAGAGAGAGAGAGAGAGAGAGAGAGAGAGAGAGAGAGAGAGAGAGAAATACGACACCAGAATGTTGTCAAACCCTCCTCCAAGGACCCCACTCCCTATGGCGAGAGAGGTCTATGCTATTGATTGCACAAATCTGGTTCAATGGTCTAAATGCAATGGACTTGCCGACGATGTCGAGGACGACGACAACGAGACGGGCTGAAATCTGAAAACGCTAAGGGCTGAAATCTGCAAATCTTCTATCTGCTGAATTCTAACTCTATGTCGATGACGACGGCTATCACGACGACGCGAGACGATGCACTGAAAACATTTTTGCCCCAAGTGTACTAGATGTCGCCAGGACCCAGTGCGCGAGTTCCCTCGCGAAGAAGTGCCTACGTAGCGTTTTTCCATCGCGACAAGCTGCTGTTTTTCTCTGTTTTCAGCCCGTAAACGTCGTAGACGGGGCTGATTTACAAGAAGGAACCCAAGAACACACCTCTCTTGTGTGTAGGATTGGAAGAGAGGATTTTCTAGGTAGAGATCTCTTTGAGGGAATTGCTTTTCGAGATTCGAGTTGCGTTTCGAGTGTCGAGACTTTGAAGTTAACGATTTTCATGTTATGATCTCTAAGTATTTGTTTGCAGGTGTACTTCCTCTTAGTGAGGGAGTAAGAATAGAGGAAGGCATGAGCCTCTGTAGGAGAAAGCGCTTTGAGGAACTAGAGCCAGATCAGCCCAAGGGTTTCGTACCCGAGTTTGGGAAGTAGATCCACGGATCGGAGAGAGGTGGTCTGTCAAGTTGTGATCCGGAAGTTGAAATTCCCAAGGGAAGGACTTCGTGTCCAGGAAAGCATAGTTATTTTGTAGGAAGAGGACTCTGGAAATAGAGTCAGAAAAGAGTTGCAAGGATGCCATGCCCTAAGTCTGGAAGGTGAGATCCAGAGGCGAGAACCTCGATTCTCGAGGACTTGGAATAAGGAACTGAATACACTATCGAGGACTTGGAATAGGGTTTTGCCCTAGGAATAGGAAGCCGAGGCTTCCAGGAGCCATCAAGTCTTATTCTAGAAGAAACGTGGTAATACGTTCGGTTCAAGTGCTTGTATAGACTTCTCCTTAGTAATAAAGATACTATTACAGGGAAGGGACTAACCCATCTTTTGGTCCCCAATACTCTGTTGATCTTCTCACTTCTCTCTCTCTCTCTATTTCTCTCTATATCCTCTGGCTTCAGTAATAAGTGATAAATCCTATTTATTCGAATGTATTTTATATTGCTATGCGCTCCTGTTTGTGACACAACCGGTCAAAGATATCTGCAAAATTTGGATCTGTGGCATATTGATCAACCACATCCTCGAAGTTTTGATGGTGAATCATTGACATAGCCGATATTTGTAGTTTGCGAGACGACACATCTACCACCAAGTTCTTCTTTCCCTTAACATGGACGATCTTAAAATGAAACTGCGACAAAATATTTCCCCGTCTGATCTGTTTGTCCGAGAGCTGGTTGTAGGACAAGAAGTATCTCAAACTTTCGTGATCGGTGAACATTGTAAAATCAGTTCCGAGCAAAAAATGGTGCCAGTGAGTAAGAGCATGGATGATTGCCAATAGCTCTTTTTCATAAATCTGTGCAACCGACTCTGGTCATGAGAACATTCTACTCTCATAAGCTACAACATGACTCTCATAAGCTACGACATGGCCCAAACTATGACAACATGTATCATAATAAACCTCAAATGGCTTCTGCGAATCTGGTACATTGGGACCAATCGTCAACTTTTCTTTTAGAGTCTTGAATGCTGCAATCTTTGTGTGAGCGCGCTTGCGCGGAAGTGTGAGAGAGGAGAGGAGAGAGAGAGATAGGAGACACAAAAACATTGGTGCGGCGATCAGCCCCCCATGACTACCAGAACAAGAAGACGCGTACAATGCCAAATGATAATATATTGTGTACCCCCCTTGGCCCCATATATATGAGTGCCCAAGTTGGGTGCCCAACTCAAGTGTCACGTGACACATCCAATCCTATGTGTCCGTGGACAAGCTACAACACGACCAGGGTTCAGTCAATCCAGTCAGTCTAGATTTAGAAGTGTTCTGGCACTTTTGTGAGTCCGTTTGCAGACCGTGCATGACCAGGCACTTAGTGTAGATGTATATCCTCTGGTTGCACACAACATGATCATAAGCAAGGTGGAAAGGTACGTAGTGTACGGTACGGTTTAGGTACGTACGGAACGTACTTCTGTACTGAACCAACCTTTAGGTACGTGATAGGTACGTACCATTTGTAAAAAAAGACAATTACACTAAATTTAAGTTCACAGACCTTTCAAAATTCAGCCTCATTAACAATGCAATGCTTAAAATGAACATATTGATCATAAAACTTAATGACTCAAGACTCAATACTCAATGAGAAAACCAATGACCATAAATCATAAAACCAAATAACAACTACAAACATCATGTCCATGGCATCAGCTAGAAGTCGGCATATACCATACAAACTGAATCAAGATCCAAAACAAAGTACTGTGAAATACTACAATGCCATAATAACAATAAAAGTCTGCTGCTGCAGCCTGTCCTCCAAAGCATGCAGTCACCAGTGTGCACTAAGACGTGCGGCCTCAAAAGTCTGTGTCAGATGCGGAAGATGAATCGTCGGTAGAGAGCAAGCCCCCATCATCAAGGACATTGCCCTCCTCATCAAACTCAGGGTCAGGCTCAGCATATGTCATCTCTGGTACAAGCACCTCTGCACCACAAGCCTCCTCAGGCATATCAACAATCTCTGCATGGATGAGCCGGACAGCTTCATTCGCTCGCCTGCGAATGGAGCGAATAGGAAGCTTCCCCTTGCGAATACTCTCTCGTCTCACAGTGTCTGGATCTCCTCCCACCATGCGTAGAGGAAGGCTAAGAGCTCGTGAACGTGATCTAGTCACACGACGATCCACGCTCTCGAGCTCTCTATGCAACTCTCTGAGAATCTGCTCCTGCTCGTCTCTAATCTGTCGGTCCACCTCCTCTGGTCTAGGATCATCTACCATTTTCAGCTCTATCGCATCAACCTGTTGAAGAGTAAAATAAAGTTAAACTGACTTATTTATGGCATATGCTTGCAGGTTGAGTTTACAGTGGCCAACATCAAGATAATTACCTGTTTGGGTTGCCCCAAAGAATGGTAACTCCGCACGAGCCTCATGTTGGCTCTGCAATACACCAACTTCTCCAACTGAGAAGTGCTAAGGCGATTTCGAATCTTCGTGTGTATGAGAGAGTAAGCACTCCAATTGCGCTCACATGCTCCAGCCGAGCAATCCTGCTCAGTGCTCAAGCAAGAGCGCAATCATCAGCAAGAGAGTGACAAGTGTCAAGTAATATAAAGATGAAGTTAGAAGTTTAAAATGATATATGCAATGTAATCATGGATGGCAGTTTCCTAACCTGAGAAAGGATACGAAGAGCAATGCGTGAGAGGTTGGGAAGACCAACTCTCCCATACGAGTGCCACCACGTCAAAGGATACTTTGTGGCTTCCTTCCTCAAAGAAACCGCTCTCGTGGAAGAAGCGCCAATGCCATTCATGTAGTTGGTGAATTCCTTGTCTATCCCAAGCTGATCATCCTCTGAAAACATGAGCCCAACATACTCTGATTGTTTTGTGCTAAGCAAGGTATCACTCCATAGCTCTGGCGACCTGTAGAGAGGATGAAGCATGGCAGCCATTGCATGTATGGGACGGCTCATGAAAGTCCAGCGGCTCTCAACACATCCCAATAAATCTGATCGGCTGAAATATCAAAACAACTTGTCAATACAAGTTATAACTTAGACTTGATGATTAAAACAGGCAACCATTAGAACATGAGGAACCCTTACCGACCAATAGTCAACAGATCGCATTTGGAAACGTGGTCTTTCATCGGCATGAACAGATGATAGACTAGTCCCAAGGTCGATCCCTCCATATCCGTCAATCGAAGGAGGACGTAGACTGGCTTGAGTGCCACTGAAAGAGCGTGCACTTCCTGCCAAAAGCTCTCATCAAGGATCCGCCTCTGCAAGTATTTTGTAGATTCATCCTGCGATCTTGACATGCCTCGCCATTTTGGATCCACCACTGTCTGTAGTAGTGGATCTCTAAGTTTGTAGAGCCTCTGTAAAACCAAGTAAATGTAGGCAAACCTGGTTTTTGAAGGTCGAACCATATCCAAAGTGCTATGGTTGCGAAAGATAGCAAGAGCTTGATGTTTCTTGCGAAAGAATGTGTGACCTTGACTACATTTGCAACTATGGGCCGCACCCATGAAAGTTTGCCAATATCCTCCATGAGCAAATCCAAACAATGTGTAGCACATGGAGTCCACACTATGCCAGGAAACTGTTGCTCCACCATAAATCCCATTGCCTTGCAATTAGCTGCATTATCTGTCACCACCTGCACAACATTGTCCTTGCCAACCTCGTCTATGGCTGTTTTGATGTGACAAAAAATAAACTCAGCCGTGATCTTTTCCCCTGCTTTTCTTGCATCCACAGCACGCAAGAAATAGGTGCCCAAAGCAGAAGACACAAGGATATTGATTATGTGTCGTCTGCGTATGTCTGCCCAACCATCTGAGATAATGGTGCATCCAAACTCCTTCCATCCAGCTTTCACAGGCGTAAGTGCCTTGTCAATTAAGGCCTTCTGTTCATCTAACATAGTGGTGCGCATCTTTGTGTAATCAAGACCTGTCCATGTCTCAGTAGGCCTCACTTGTGCAATGGCTTTTACCATTCTTTTCCACTGATCTGTGCGCAAAACATTGAAAGATATGTTGCACTCAATAAGAGTGTGACATATCTCCATCTCTGCCACCCTCTGATGCTCTTTCACCCAAGCCTGAGAAGAGATGCGACTAGGCAAAGTGGTCTGCGTTGGTGTTTCAGATGTACCTTTTTCACGTGGCAAGGGTGTCACAAACTGTTATACTCCGCCGATACAGGGTGAAGATATTGCGTGAAGGTCCCGAACTGAGTGTGAAAACAACTCCTTGTCGTGAAAGAAGTGCTAATAGACCTGCAAGTGTCCTGCCTAGTATGATCCGTGGTGTGTAGTCAAACCGTCTCGAGAAAATGGGGAAGCCCTGGAACTGTCATGAGAATGACCGGAAGCCTGTCAATGCATGAACCTATAACCCAGTGTGGCCAGGTGGCTAAGCTGTGTAAAACTCTAGGAAGGCCAAATGTAGCAATCTGCGCCGTAAACGTCCTTCGAAACAAGGAAAGCCAGACTAAACAGTCTGCACTGTAGAAGCTACCATAAGCTGCAGCAGTCACCGATAGACCGCACTGACCACCACCGGATGGTGTCCTGTCAGTAGGTAGGGTAATCCAAGATGAGGGGAAAGCCAGACTGAATGGTTTGCGTTGTGAAGGGCTTGTGAGAAGAGGTGTGGTCAGACCAAGCTGTGTGCACCGTGATCATATTGTAGAAGTAGGGAAGCCAAGCTAAGTAGTCTGCACTGTGAAGAACCTCTGAGAAGAGGAAAGGCCAGACCAAGATGTCTTTGCCGTCTTGCATGTATCTCCTGCCTTCGATCCTCCGGTGTCAACCAAAACAAATTCCGCGGCAACAACGCCACCAAACCGCAACTCTGTGTGGCTCTCTCTCAATGTGAATGAGCTGGGAGTGGCCTACTGCCCAGGTCGGGGGATAAGTGTGCTGTAAGGTTGCCGAGGGTGAGTGGAAGCAACTTTGAAGGTAGCAATCCAAATGATCAAGAGTGTAGAACAGCGACTGCACTGCCATCCAAGCCAAGCTGTGCATCTTGCGGGTAAACAGAGTCCAAAGCACTAAAGTCCCACTCCAGTCTGTAGATCCAAGCAATGAACCTGTCCAAGAAGAGATCCAAGATCCTCTCCCTAAGTCCATGTAAATGCTCCTGTGTAAGCAAGTGATCTGACGTGTCGAGGTCAACTGGTAAGTGTATATATAACCGGCCTGTACAACGTAGAGGGCGGTACTATTTCAATTACCTGTTAACTTTACACAGAGCACTGAGAAGGGAAGAGAACACGGTTGCGTCCAACGACTAGAATGTCACTGCGCACACGAGACCGACACCCTGTAGGCCCCAAAGACTAGCGCCCCTTTCGGTATTTCTTTATTCAAATTAAGGTAGATGATCCGACCACTTCGCACAAGCTTTCACAAAGCTGTCCAAACCTGGCGAGGGCTGAAAAACGCAGGTTTTCGACTTGATTTTGGCAGCATAACGGCGCAAAAACCCTTGTAGGTCAAAAACACCTGTCTAGGACGGATTCCCTCGCTATCTGGAAGCTTTCTGTGGTGAGCTGTCACAGAAATTCAGCAGGCTGTAATTCCCTGTTTTTCATTGCCGGGTGCCCAAAAGCCTGTACACGCATCCCAAGGCTCTCACGAGGCTCCCGTTCCCTTGCAGTTTAGGTGCGAAACCCTAAACCTGCAGAAAAACACAGCAGGCTGTAATTCGCTGTTTCGAATCGTTTTTAGCGGAGCGAACACGCCTACGCGTGTCCCAAGGGCTCCCGCACGCAATGGGACAGTTCCCCTGTGAATTGGACGAGTTTTCACGCGAGAAAACTCTTCGAACTCGCAATCTTTCGCGATGGAACTGTGCGTACCTGTGGGGGATTAGCAATTAGCTAATCCGGTTCCTGTTCAGAAGGCTCTTGCCTTGGCAAACGTGCATAAACCCCCAGAACTGTACATGTTCATCTGAGTAGCCCAACTAGTGGGGCATTACCATATCTGCCAAAGGGGAGAGAGAGATGCACGAGAGCAAATCATCGCGCTACATGAGACAGAGGAGAAGGCAAGCTTTCCATTAAAGCTGTAGACCTGCACCCACTACTCACACACACTGTAGGTCACTTATGAGTCAAATCAGCCGCCTCTCTCAAATTGGGCGCCCCCTCTTGCTGATGGAAGTGGAAAACTGCACTAGGAGCCGCCATGTGTCCAGTTTGCCCCTTTTGAGTTAATTCTCTAGTTCCCAATGACTTATAAAGTTGTAAGTGACTTTCCGAGTGGCCCAGATTTCATTTGGCACACACAGGCTTCCATACTCATCAGAATTCAGTGCTAACTGGCCCGATGAGTCCCAGACCGACCGACCCAGACTCCCGTTGTGAGAAACCTATTCGGCTGTAACCGTTTCACACTGGCCATGCAATGTCCACTTGCACCTTTTCAAGGGTTCCGGGGAAAACAAGTAAAAATATCTAGTACTTATTTACGGAAGGCAACAGGAAAAATACACTTCCTGGTGACACACGCCACCCTTGAAATACTGCAAGCGACCTCGCTTGCATGCCAATAATACATGCAATATCTCCTGATATCACATATATTCTATGATGGGAATCCAAGATATACATGCTTCCGGAAATGTAGCGTTGGACGATTAAACAATCCCACCAACCTGGCTACGACACATATATCAAGCATAGAAGTCTTCTAGTGTACTCTCAAGCACAAACTTCTCTAGCTAAATTCTGTATGGAAAGAGTAGATACAATTGCTTAACTACTCTCTTGAGCATCATGAACCATGCTCTTGCCTTGCTCCAGAAAAGGCTAGATCAAGTCACTGTGGGTTCCATCTGAAAGGCTTCAAGATACAATTGCAATAGCTGAGGTGAATCAAGCAATTCAGACTCTTCCATCCATTTGGCATCCAACGATGGATAGTTCTTGAACTTCACCAAATAGCGTCTTGTAACCTTTCCTCTAACCTTTCTTTCTTTATGTGCCAATATCTGTTCAGGAAGAAGGATTTCATCCAATTCTTCCACTTCGGGTTGTTCCTCATCAAGCATATTCTCTGGCACATTACCAACAAAGGGTCTTAGAAGGCTGACATGAAAAGCATGATGTATTTTCCAGCCTTTTGGTAGCTTTAACCTGTAAGCTACATCGCTGATCTTTTTTGAAATCTGAAAAGGACCATAATATCGCATACTGAGCTTAGGAAACAAGCGTTCGTTGCCTTTCCTTTTCCTTAACCTGGCCTTTTCAAAGCGCAAAAGCACCCAATCACCAAGTGAAAATACAAGTTCAGGACGGTGACGATCAACAGCTTTCTTTTGCTTAGCCTGAGTCTTCTCAAGAGCAATCTTTATCTTCCTGTATGTTTCATCCATATCTTGCACATGCTTGTCTGCCTCAAAAATCTTGTCCTTAGTCTGCAAAATGGGTGGGACTTTCTTCCCTCCTTCCACTATCTCAAATGGTGCCTCATCTGTTGAGGTATGCACAATGTTATTGTAAGCATATTCAACCAATGGAAGATGGTGTTCCCAAGTTGCCTTGTGCTCTGACACATAACATTTGAGCAGGTCCAGAACAGTAGAATTTGCCTCTTCTGACTGTCCATCAGTTTGCGGATGAAACGAAGAAGAGAACTTTAGCGTAGTGCCCATGTTCTCAAACAATGCCTTCCAGAAAAGACTCGTCATACGTGGATCCCTATCACTGAGAATTGACTGAGGCATCCCGTGATATTTAAAGATATTGCTTATGAATATCTTGACCATGTGTTCTGGCTTTATCTTCTTCCTCACAGGAATGAAATGGGCTTGCTTACTGAACCTACAAATGATAGTCCAAATCCCATCATTGCCTGTTTGCGTCCTTGGAAGATCAAAGATAAAGTCCATTGCTATGCTTTCCCATGGCCTATATGGGATCGGCAATGGCTGCAACAATCCCGGTTGCTTTTGTCTGTCAAATTTGACTTTTTGGCATACTAAGCATGATCTTACAAATGTGTCAACATCTTGACGCAAAGCTGGCCAATAGAAGAATGCCGCAACCCCTTTCACTGTCGCATCAATTCCACGATGCCCAGCATAAGGTGGAGCATGACTTTCCATCAAAATCTTTGGCTGTAACTGTTTAGTAACGCATAACTTTCCATGCATCATGAGAAAGTCATTCTTAAGCATATAGTGCTCATGATGTTGCCCATCAACAAGCTGGTCATAGATCCTTGCAAATCTGAATCTTCAGCATATTGTGTCTTCATTTCGTCTAGTTCACAATGGTATGGAATTGACATTGCTGAAATTTGGGGCTTTCGTGACAACGCATCAGTCACCACGTTCTTTTTCCCTTGCACATGCACAATCTGAAAATGGAACATTGACAAGATGTTTGCCCATCGCATGTGCTTCTCAGACAACTTCGTCTGTGTAAGAAAATATCGCAAGGTTTGATGATCTGTTTGGACAACAAAATCAGCCCCCAGCAGATAGTGTTTCCAACTAGTGAGAGCATGAATTACTGCCAGCAATTCTTTCTCATAGACTTGTAAGTTCCTTTCAGTCTTCAAAAGAATTGTGCTCTCATATGCTCTCATATTCTGACTTGTCATCCTTATCCTGTGACTTCTTCTGTGGGCATTCATTTGCAAAATGTCCTTCCTGTTCACAAATGTAGCATTTCTTGGCCTCCCTAAGAGCTTTCCTTTCTTCAAAGGTTTTGCCAGAAAGATGCCTTTTTTGTCCTTGTCCTCGTCCCGAAGAAGACTTAGACTGCTTCTTGGACGTATCACCTTCTTCATTAGAGGGCTTCTTTGTGGGAGGCTCAGAAGGCTTTGCTGCAACATTGCCCTTGGCTGAAAACTGTTTGCCCTGGGACCCTTTCTTGTGGCTATTAAATCCATCGGAATCTCCTTTCGACAGATTGCTGGCCACTCTTGCATTCTCTATCAACTAAAACATATTCATGATAGTAGTCTTTGTGCAGTAGTCCCTGATTTTCTTGGGCAATCCGCAACAGTACTTCTCAATCTGTTCTGACAATGGCACAAACCTGTAAGAGGTGACTGGCAATAGCGCGGCCCAAAACTTTTTATTGTACTCTTCCAAGTTCGCACACTGTTTAGCATTCAACTCGTGCCATTCTGTCATCACATCCACTTCAAAAGTGTTCGTCAACCATGCAGGCGCAAAAAGCTGTTTGAATTGGACCCACGTTGTTGGGACTTGACCCTGGTTCAACAATGCGGTCCACCATTGGAGCGCATTCCCTTTCAAGAAAGTGGCAGCCTTGCGTATCTTTGAAGATTCCGTGAAGTTTCCTCCAGCATAAGCTGCATCGAACTGCTGTATGAAGGTCAAAGCCTTCAATTGATCCTCAGTTTCTCTGAAAGTTTCAAACTTCACTCCCTGCCCACCTTCCTTGTAATCCTTAAGCTGACTCAAAGGAGCCACATTATCATAAACAGGTGCCTGTAACAGTGGTGCTCCATGAGTGTTCATTCCAGCACTCGCATCAACTGTTTTACCTGTCATATTTGCATTTTGTACGTATAGCTGCGAAAAACCAGCCATACCAAATTGTGTTCCAGGCACTCGAAACTGGCCGTAGGCACCCTGGAAACCTTGTTGGACACCCATGTTCGCGTACATAGGGTTACCCATGCCTGTTTGCATTGTGCCGAACACATTCCCTGGCATATAACCTGTGGAAGGTCCAGCCATAGCTTGAAACACAAAACCACCTCCAAAATAACCAGGATAAGTATTAGGTAATGGAAGGGTCTGACGCATAGCGTGTTCATTACTCCCTTGACCATTCACAAACGGTTCCTGTCCAGCTAAAGCAAGCTGCTTTGGATCATTGGACACTGCTAGTTGCTCAACCACATGGGCTTTCCCTCGAGCATCATGAGTCCTCTGTACATTGGAAATCTCCTTTTCCTGCAACGGCTCAGTCGTGCCCTGTGTAGGAGGCTGAAAACCTTGTGTCGGAGCCTGTAAGAACTCCTGCATCCTTGGGTTGTTAGCCAACTGCTGAAACATGTCGATGCAGCAACGCAATTGAGTTCTAAACAACCTGTCCTCTTCTTGAAGAGTTGAAGGAACTTTCTCCGTGCTATGT
The DNA here is from genome assembly GCF_014529385.1 of Adiantum capillus-veneris. Lineage (NCBI taxonomy): Eukaryota > Viridiplantae > Streptophyta > Polypodiopsida > Polypodiales > Pteridaceae > Adiantum > Adiantum capillus-veneris. Next base: position 125,677,681 of record NC_140958.1, read on the forward strand.
GAGGAAGATCCCTCTTCAGGTACTTGGTCTCTCTTCTCTGCCATATCGACAAGCTCTGTGTTGCTTTCACCCACAACAATCCACGCTGCACTTTTTGAAGAAAAAGTGACTATCCCGTCGATGGAACCATATAACCGGCCTGTACAACGTAGAGGGCGGTACTATTTCAATTACCTGTTAACTTTACACAGAGCACTGAGAAGGGAAGAGAACACGGTTGCGTCCAGCGACTAGAATGTCACTGCGCACACGAGACCAACACCTTGTAGGCCCCAAAGACTGGCGCCCCTTTCGATATTTCTTTATTCAAATTAAGGTAGACGATCCGACCACTTCGCACAAGCTTTCACAAAGCTGTCCAAACCTGGCGAGGGCTGAAAACGCAGGTTTTCGACCTGATTTTGGCAGCATAATGGCGCAAAAACCCATGTAGGTCAAAAACACCCAAGGCTGAAAAACCCTATTCTACTTGCTCACATGCCATTAATAGTACCAACCATTTATAGCTAGCTTGAGGACCTCCCTTCTTGAGCAAGAAAAGAGAAACCTTGTGCTCTGATACCAATGTAACATTTAATGGCCTAGTAACTTGTGTGTAGCGGAAAATAGCATGAACATAGTGAGCATTTCATTAGATAGCTAGGACGGATTCCCTCGCTATCTGGAAGCTTTCTGGTGAGCTGTCACAGAAATTCAGCGGGCTGTAATTCCCTGTTTTCCACTGCCGGGTGCCCAAAAGCCTGTACCCAACTAGTGGGGCATTACCATGTGTGCCAAAGGGGAGAGAGAGATGCACGAGAGCAAATCATCGCGGTACATGAGATAGAGGAGAAGGCAAGCTTTCCATTAAAGCTGTAGACCTGCACCCACTACTCACACACACACACTGTAGGTCACTTATGAGTCAAATCAGCCTCCTCTCAAATTGGGCGCCCCCTCTTGCTGATGGAAGTGGAAAACTGCACCAGGAGCCGCCATGTGTCCAGTTTGTTCCTTTTGAGTTAATTCTCTAGTTCCCATTGACTTATAAAGTTGTAAGTGACTTTTCGAGTGGCCCAGATTTCATTTGGCGCACACAGGCTTCCATACTCATCAGAATTCAGTGCTAACTGGCCCGACCAGTCCCAGACTGACCGACCCATACTCCCGCTGTGAGAAACCTATTCGGCTGTAGCCGTTTCACACTGGCCATGCAATGTCCACTTGCACCTTTTCAAGGGTTCCGGGGAAAACAAGTAAAAATAAAAATAAATAAAAATATATAGTACTTATTTACAAAATGCAACAGGAAAAATACACCTCCTGGTGACAGTATATCCACCCAAGATGGTGATGTCTTCTTTGGGAATATCGGAATCCCATATGCCATGAGCATGGCCATATCTTGTGTGAACTCCTTTGATGAGTACATAGGTGTGTCCATAGCAAACCACAAGTCACCACCCCCTCTAGAATGATGGCTGGAATGAATGGATCTCCCAAGGATTGTACGCCCGTAGATGATCCGGCCGATGTCGTAGATATTGTGTACTGCAGCAATCACAGCAAGACCGCATGGACCACCATCGGATGGTGTCCTGGTAGGAGGTAACTTCATCCTCTATAAAAAACACAAGCCAAGTGTCTGTTTCCACCCAAAACACAACTGCGAGGTGATGAAAATGCTGCTGTCCAACGAGTTTCAACGTGCTCGTACGCTCTCGGCATGGTCCGGAGCAGTGCAGAGGGTGTAGGGAGGGTGGGGAATTAATGTCACAACCCGAGTTGGGCTGAAACAGAGAAAACAGCAGGTGTAGAATGGCTGAAATCTGTAGGAAATGGAGAGGATACGGGCCTGCAAGGCACCAGATGCCAAGCCGTGTTGAAAGTCAACATCGGGGGTAGGGAGCCCAGCGCTCACCCTTTGTGCAGCAAACGCTGCCTTGCTGTCCAAAAATGCAGCAGATCCCAAAAACGCAGACGGAGCAGAGGGGTTTTTCGGCGACGAAAAGTCCTAAAAAGGGTAGCGCTGGCAGCCAGAAGCAAAAATGCAAGGTGTGGAGACAAAAAGCGCAGGTGGAGAAGGTTCTCCGCGATGAAAAACTCTCCAAGTTCCATCGCTTGCCTGGCTTTTACAAAACGCTAGCAGATTTGCAGAAACCTGGCTGATTTGATCTTCGGGAGTAGAACCTCATGCTGATTGTGAAGCGCTAGTCCCATGGAGAGCTTGAAGCTGCTGATACCATGTGATGCCTGAGCTCTGATACCATGTGAGTGTGCGTGTGCGGAAGCGTGAGAGAGGAGAGGGGAGAGAGAGACGGGAGATGCAAAAACACCGGTGTGTGGAAGAGGGGGCAATCAGCCGCGCATGACTACTAGAACAAGAAGACCCGTACAATGCCAGATGATAATGAAATGTGTACCCCCCCCCCGCCCCCCCCCCCCCCCCCCCCCCCCCCCCCCCCCCCCCCCCCTTGGCCCCATATATATGAGTGCCCAAGGTGGGCGCCCAACTCAAGTGCATGGCCGGCCGGCCCCAAACTCGGGCGGCCGGACAAGGTACAACATATGCTATGGGTTGCCCGGAGACACTAGCCGTACAAGGAAGTTCCCTAGATCTGTGTGAAGCAGCAGAGTGGTGTAAATCTAACTCTGATGGTCCCCAAGGAAAAGGAAACCCTTTCTGTGTCAAAATGAGTAACAAAGAAGCAATCTTTGCAAGAATGAACTGCTGGTAATACGAACATAAGCCCAAAAAGCTACGAACTTTATGTACATTCTTCATATTTGGCCAATCTCTTATGGTTTCAACCTTGGCCGGGTCCATCTTTACATCCTCGGTAGAGACAAAGTGTGTCTTGGGCAAGAAAAACTTGCTGTTTTTCTCATTAACCACCAATTCATGTTGCCATCATGCCTGTAAAACGTGTAACAGATGGTGTTTGCACTTTGCCTCATTGTTGGAGAATACGATGATGTCGTCGAAAAAGGTGCCCACAAATGACTTGTACTCTCTAAAAATCGTGTCCATCATCCTATTGAGCGTTGCAGGAGCATTCATGAGACCAAAAGGCATCACCAAATACTCATACAATCCAAACGACGATACATCTCGAGGAGCAATCCTAATTTGATGATAGCCACTTTTCAGGTCGATTCTGCTAAAGCATGTTAACCTTGTAATCCGTCCATTATATTTTCCTCATTCTGGGCACTGCTAACTCGGTACGGTAGCCGGTTCGGTGGTGTGTTGCTCGAATCAAATCAATTGTGTGGTCTTCAAGTCGTTGAGGAGGCAACTCTCCTAGTAAGCCTTCAGAGAAACAATTGGCTTGAGCTTGGAGAAAATCTTGTGGTTTCTTCTCGAGGGCGAACAAATTTGACATTTTGTCGTCATTTAACTCATGCAAGTAGATCGAGTAAACAAATAAATTGTATTTCATTAGTTTTGAAATGCCGAAGTTGATACAAGTGGAATGGATTTGCCCTTTAATTCTACGTCAAGTACTATATCTCTACCCTTTTCATTCTTCAATGTCGCTTTCCTAGCCCTGTAGTTGACCACAACGCCGTTCTATGGTACGAGGGGATTCGCAAAAGGAAGTCACACCCTTCCAAAGGCATGATGTAGAAGTCCTCGTGCTCTACATATCCCCGACAATGTAACCGAAGTTTGCCTATGATAGGTGTTATAGAAACATCCCTTCCTGGTGCCGCTAGAACTGCCTCGGCCGGTGGTCCCATCTCTTCAGCGTAATCCCAAGTCGAGCCGCCAATTCAATCGAGATGAAGTTTGCCTTGGCTCCTCCGTCAAAGAAGATAAGGGCTTCAGTCTTTGGGGCCAATATCTCTTGGCACAGAATTACGCCCGGGTGTGTCGACTCTCTCTCGTAATTTGTGAATTGTTTTAAGAAATCTCTGTTGTGTCGGGACAGAATTTAGACTTGGGGTGTTTAAGTTTGTTATAGTCATATTCAATTTCGGGAATTCAGTTTCATAAATTCATACAACAGAATACTGTCAGCCCATCAGTAACCCAAAGGGGACATCAGTGACCTTATTCAATCGAGGTAATCTGTTGACAAAGGAGCGGAGTGACTCCCCTCTTGTGCAAACCCGCTGCACCAGATTCAACCTTGTTGAGTTCGGGGTTCTATCGGAGTAAACTATGCTAAACTAAATGCTTCAAGGTAATGCTCCAAAATCTGAGGAGTATCTGCTAGGTCCTCCTCCTCCATCCACTTCGCATCTAATGCCGGATAGTTCTTGAATTTAACCAAGAACCGTCGGATCACTTTACCTTTCATCTTTCTTTTCTTGTGTGCCAAAATATGTTGAGGAACGAGTATCTCCTAGCTCTCTTCCAGTTTGGGTTGCTCATCAGGCTCCCCATCAACTGGCACCTCACCTTTAAAAGGTTTCAAGAGACTCACGTGGAATACATTGTGAATCTTCCAAGTATCGGGCAGCTTGAGTCGAAAGGAGGCATCATTTATCTTTTCTTTAATCTGGAAAGGGCTGTAATACTTGATGCTAAGCTTTGGAAAAAGCTGCTCCTTTCCCTTTCATTTCCTTAGGCGTGCCTTCTCAAAATGTAAGAGCACCTAATCATCTTCCTTTAATTTCAAATCTTGTCGATGTCGATTTGCTGCCTTCTTATGTCGTTCTTGAGATTTATCTAAAGCCTCCCAGACCTTGGCAAAAGCAGTGCCCAAGTCTCTCGTGTACTGGTCGGCTTAAAAAATATTGTCTTTAGTGCTGAGAAAGTGTGGAACCTTCGGAGCACCTTCAATTATCTCAAATGGTGCCTTCCCGTCGAAGAGTGAACCGTGTTGTTGTAGGCAAATTCCACCAAAGGCAATTTTTTTTCCCATCGAGTCTTCTGATAAGAGATGTAAGACTTCAATAAATCCAGAACAACTCATTTTGCAATCTCAGATTGCCCATTTATCTGCGGGTGGAATGATGACGAGAACTGCAACCGCGTGCCAATGTTCTCCCAAATAGCCCTCCAAAACAAACTCGTGAATCGAGGATCTCTGTCGGAGACTATTGTCTTAGGCAATCTCTGTGCAGTGAACAATGTTGCTAAATGGTCCAGCTTGACTGTTTTCTTCACTGGAATGAAGTGAGCTTGCTTGCTAAATCTGTCAATGATAGTCCAAATGCCATCGTGCCCACTCTGTGTCTTCGGGAGATCAAAGATGAAATCCAATACAATACTTTCCCAGGGGTGGGTACTCTCTCATTTGACTTGTTTGAGTGCAGGAACTGAAAGACGAAATGACTGCAGCATTTCGATCTCATAAATCTCTATAGACATGATCGCAATGAGGATTAGTTAATCCGGCATCAGTGAGGTGAGATGGATCTAGATGCAATTACTAAATACGTTGCTGGCAGTCATGGTCTGAGATTTAGAATGAATTTTTCTGTGATTTGTGTGATGTCTTGTGATGTTCTATGATGTGACTGTCGTCTTTGTACAAGTGCTAGATGTGTCGTGTCTAGTGCGTCGGTACTTAGAGTCAGTGCCTATTGAGATAGTTTATGGCCTCTTTCTGTTTTGCAGGAGTAATCGAGGGCAATTACAATTCTTTCAAGAGGGGGGTATGTCACAAAATGATGACGTGGCAACACCCTGGCAGACAAGCCCTACTGACGTGGAGGGGTATGGACAGTGACGTGGCAGACAATACAGATTTCCGGATTTTGTGCTGACAGTGCTGACGTGGCAGAGTGTACGGGCTTCCGCGTTTTACGTTGGCTGTTGACGTGGCCTGGTTGTATGGATGTCCGCAATTAGCGTTGACTGCTTTTTGCTGGCAGATTTTAGCCAATTGCCCAAGTGATCGGGCACAATAGTTTCCTCTTGGTGGGATTTGTCTACTGAATCCATGTGTGCTGCAAGTAAAGGGATCAGACCTCCATAAAAGAAGAATCGCTTGAGCTTTGATACCACTGTGATAGACTTGGACACTCCAGCCAACGATCCAATGCAAACACGTGAGAGAAACTGAAACAATTGAACTAAACTGAGAGAGAGATAACACGGCACGACGGTGTTCCGCGCCCAGATGCAGTGGCCCCAAAGACTCGCATCCTCTACGGTATATCTTTATTATTATGCTTCAGCAAGTACTATGTTTGAGGGTCTCTCTCTCTCTCTCTCCCTCTCTCTCTCTCTCTCTCTCTCTCTCTCTCTCTCTCTCTCTGTGCAATCTCCCAAGAAAATCTGCCAGAAGAGGAGGCCCTGGCAATCTTATAAAGGCCCCTGGCCAATTCAAAAGCAATTACACAAAAAGAATTAAGCCCAAAAAGCTCCAGTATCCAAAAGCATGCGTCCTTTGGGCTGCCTCATGAAATGTGGGTGTCTGTAGAGTGCCACGTCAATGAACGATTTGCGGGCCAGCCCGTACGGTTTTGCCATGTCAGCATGCTCTACGCTAATGAGGTCCCTTTGCTTTAGTATTATTTTATAAGTTTTAGGCCCTTTGGCCGGGGTCCATAAGTTGGAACAACTTTATTAAGTGAAGTTTTTTAAACTTCAATTCACTTGGCCACTTGGCTAAGTTCAGTAAGTCGGGTAAAGCTTCTTTTGCTTCTTCTTGAGAGGTTTAGGCCCCCTTTTGTCCGGGCTCTGTCCTATAGGCCATGCCACGTCATCACTTTGTGACAGGGTGGGTAGGGCATAGTTACCAGGAACGGGAACGCGGAACAAAATTCCATTCCCTGTTACGGGTACTCACGTTTGAAACACGGAACGGGGATTCGGAACGGGAACTTGGAATGGGAACGGGGGCCTGAAAACGGCCATTCCCTGTTACTATGGGGTAGGGGTTCCTCATCGCTGCCCAACTCACACCCAATACCCCACTAAAAGGATAGAAAACCAGGCGCCCTGGTAAAAGTGCCATTAACATAAACTATGCAAGCTAGGACTTGGCACATAAATGCACTTGGCACATTTATGCCATCTCATCACAAGTGACATATGGCTAAAAAACTGCAAGAAATAGAGACTTTGAACCCGTAAATGCCCAGGAACCAAGATCATGGCTCAACAAGCCGCTAAAGGTAATTCCTCCTCACATCTGGCCAGGCACAGCCACAAAACAGCCCACACTCCCTAATCTGCTCTTGGTAGATACCGGAGGCACCACCAGACAGGAGGTGAAACTTTTAACATAAGGATAACCAAATTCAAGTTTTGCTCACCATGGTGGTGTTTTGTGATAGATCTTACCCACAGAAGTCAGATAATTTAATGTTTACTCAGAAGAGCACTATCTCAAGCTGTGTATGCGGGCCGTATCTCGTTCTGAAATCCTTTCATTGTTATCCCCCCCCACTTCCCATGCCCCTCGGTGGGCCTTTTTTGGGGCAGCATGAGGTGGAAAAGGGCTATTTAGCAATGACTTCTAAGAGTGTTGTGTATATAAGTAATGATGATATTTTCTTGTCAGTTCTTTGTCAAACATTTTGTATTGTAAGATCTTGGAGCAATTTTTTATTAGCGTTCTTGTTCTTCTCCAAGTTGGTTGTATGACTGTCGATCTCTGTTTTCTTCAGGCTGGTTGTGCAAGTGAGTTGTCTCACGATCATGTGGCTGAAGCTGAGCTTCTGCAAATAAAGGTGATGTTGCAAGTGAACACATTCCAGTATTGATTTGACACGTAATATGAATCCCTCAATTCATGCTTACAGATGGTTGGACAAGGATTATGGTCTCAAAAATCATTCCGGCAATCTCTGGATGACATTTATGCCAGTGGACAATCTGCATCTTTAGCCTCCTCCAGTGGAGTGGTCCCTACAGGAAAAGCTTGGTTCTATTGGCTGTTATCAAGCCCTTGGAACAGCAAAGGAAGGGAGAGCGTTGAAGATGGTGCATCAAATGACAGAGCAGTAGCTGAAAGCTCTTTGTACAGTGCCGTTGAGAGGCAGGCAGCTCTTTTGCAGCTGTGGGATAGCTGGACATTATATGGAGCAACATGGCTAGCAAGAGTAGGGGAGTTTGCCAGGAGGTTTGCAAGGTTTTGGGTAAGCAACAGGACCATGTAAGTAAGCAGCCAATTTCCTGGGGCATGTTTGAGTGACGCCTTTTGTTAAACAGAGAAATGCTGGGAGGGACTGGCTGTTCTCAAATGCAAAAGATGGAACTCATGCATTTTCGCAAAAGGACCATGAGTCAGGTAGTTTATGGAAATGGTCCTGACTATGGTGTTGGTGCATTTTCTCTGTTTGTAAACAAGGACAACATTATGTTTGCATCAGGTCTGGAAAGGGCCTTGTGTCTGTCAGCCATTCATCACCTTTTTTTCAAAAGTTTAGGTTTGATATAGTTTGTATGTTTTTTAACGGTTAACCTTGGTAACTTGAGAGGCCAGTAGTTTGTCCTTGGCTGGCCACCCACTATGCATCACATTTATGGTTTGTCATGGCAAATTTTTGGTCTGTATAAACCCTTCTTTGGTTGCTTTATCTGGATCAGATTGTCTCTAGGTAGCACTCAGGCTCTTGTGGCATATGGATTACTTGATGTCCAGAGTTATCTTGTAGCATTTTGCAGCCCGTTTCTGGGCCTTGTCATGCACTCGGCAGGTGACAGTCTTTAATTGAGCATCATTGTTTTTGGCAGCCTCAAAAGGGTTTAGGCTTTTTCAGACAAGTGCCTACCAGTTGCTGCACGAGACACAGAGGCCTGAAGTGTATGGATTAGGCTCTAGCTCTCAAGGCCAGATGCAGAATGAGCCTCTCAATATTCGAGAACTATGAGACAGAGGCTGGATCATCTGTGCAGTCACAATATTCATCCCTATCAGAGACAATCTTTTAGTATTCCAGCCTAGGAGAAAGACCTTATGGGTGGTGAGATCTTTCACTAACCCCATACCACCCCCTTTTGTATACATGACTTTGCTGATATCTATGATCATCATGTTTCAGAGGGCATAGACCACATGGACCCTTCTGCACCTTTGGGGCATTCACAAACACAGCTCTCCTCCCTACTGGAATCTGCTGCCATCAGCAGCTTCCCTTTTCACATGCTTACTGGCACAAGGCTGCTGCTGGGAGCGTTCCCCAGAACTCGTGTTATGAGAGTGAGTGTTGGGATCTCGATAGACACCTTTGGACAGAGGTGATGAGGGGAGTTTAGAAAGAAAGAAAGATAGGAAAAGAAGAGAAGTTTTAAACTCTTACGAACAATCCCAAGAGGGAAATAAAATGAAACTAAAAGAATTATTCAATTACTTCTGCAAGAATGGCTCAAAAAACCTATGAGACTGTCACAAGATGATGGCATGGTAGTAGCCCTTCACACTGGCACGATCAGCGCAAAGGGAACAGCAACATGACTCCCAGATTGAGTTCAGCCACCCGAGATTTCCGTCGTGCATCACATCATGATATGCGGATTGGATGGATGAATGATGATGTGGCAATGTACGGATGCTGGCGTTAGTAATTGATGTGGAGCTTCCCACGTTGGATACTTTTTTGGAGGCAAACACTCTCTGAAGAGCAACTCCACCTCTTCTGTGTTGTCTCCAAGTGATCAAGTGTGAATTGTTTCCGTCTGTTTCCAGGGTGCTGAACGCAGTTACAGTGGTATTGGAGTTCAGCAGGTTGCTTTTCTACCAAGAAAACCCGTCCTCCTAAAGATTTGCAACTGGGATAATTATGGATTCTGAAGAATATGCAAAGTTTCTTGTCAATGAATTACAGGGTTTTCTTATGAAGCAACTTTACCGCACTTGCAGAATCTTCAACAGTTATGTGAATTCTCAACCCATTCCACCACAAATTCCACTTGGTAGTTCCAGGGTTCTCCACAATCATGTGAATTCTCAAGTCATTCAACCTGTTTCCCCACCAAACCCACTTGGTAATTCTAGGGATTCTACGCAAAATTTGGGGGAGTTCTCTATTCTACTTGGGGGTGTTTCCCACCATACAGTAGCAGGACCTCCTCTTGTACCACTGTTACTGTTGGATTTGCCCCCACATCTTCAAATCAATGCGGATGTTGGCAAATTCAAGATTATTTATCAATGGATGGAAGAAATTAAACTTATAGAGTCACCTCATGTGTTGCAACTTGATTAGAGAACCTTCGGTGACTTTTGTCAAATTAGGATCTATGGAGCAAGGATCTAGAGCACTGCTAGATTCTCAAGGGTGTAATAGGCTTGGACACCCAAGTGAATAATCAATAGCAACACATGAATGGAAATTGCAATGAACTGAATTGAGAGAGAGAGAGAGAGAGAGAGAGAGAGAGAGAGAGAGAGAGAGAGAGAGAGAGAGAGAGAGAGAGAGAGAGAGAGAGAGAGAGAGAGAGAGAGAGAGAGAGAGAGAGAGAGAGAGAGAGAGAGAGAGAGAGAGAGAGAGAGAGAGAGAGATGAAATGAAATGTTATATTAACGTCTTCAAAAGGCCATAGTGACCTATGAGACCCGAAAGTTACAAAGTGGTGGATCTGATACAAAGTCAGAGTAACAAAATAACCTAACAATAGTACAAAACAAAGATATATACTATGGGGTCTAAGTTGGTCGATGTGAGCCAAGCAAAAAAACTAAGCAAAGAATGGGCGGCTTGTTGGGATAGCTGAATCACAAGAGATCTAGCATCGGTCGTTGGCGAATCTCATCAATTTCCTCCATGGTTAGTAGTCTGACCGGGCGTCGTGCATGCCTGGCTAGTGTGCTTTGAATTTTGTGTCGTATCCTCCGTCGATGTTGTGTAGTCTTCGCAGTCGCGGGCGCCTGGATTTCCCCAGTTCAATCGCTCGGTCAATCAGTGTGCCTCTGGTGTGAGACGAGGGGGAGCTCTGCTGTGGGAGTGGCTCTTGCGACTGTCCCGTGTCTGCTCTGAAGAAGTCTGTGATGTGTCTTTGAGACTGGCTAGCCTCGCCATTCATCAGGCTATCTCTGTGTCTGCGCAACTCGAGCAAGAACAAACCGAGACATCTCTGATCTTCGTATCCCATGACTCTTGAGAGTGGTCCAAAACCCTCTGAACAGGCAATGGAAGCGGCCTCGTATCTCGTAGCAGACGGGGCAGCGGCATGTATAGTGTAGCTCTGTCTCAGGTTCCATGTTACACAAGGGGCATGTCCTGTTATCTGCTGGTACTCCGCTGTATGTCCCAGTCTCAATCCGCAACTGGTGAGAAGATGTGCGTAACTGGCCAATAGCACATCGTATCCCATGAGACAAGTGGGTATCCATGTATCTGGGTCTCGTCACAAAAACCATCTTCCGTAAGGTGGAGAAGGTGGTCTCTGTAGAAATCCATCTTCGGGCCCAATTCCTGTGCTGGTTGTATCCATGTCCTCCTGGTGTCTAGCTGGGTTAGGTCTTGGCGGATGAGTTTGGTGATCTTTGACTGTGTAAGAGTGAGCGATGGTGCATCCAATGAGTAATGGAATGGTGGCAGCCTGTCAATGCTGAACCCATGTGCCTGAAACCATGATGTCATCTCCTCGTACCAGCATGTTGCATCTCCTTGTATGGCTAACTGTCGAGAGGATTCAAGTGCTATGCGAGCATATCTGTCTCTAGGAAGTTTCCATGTGCGGTTTATGAACGAGACTGATCTGGTGAGCGCCTCCACCACTAGTGGGGGGGCCGCTAGCTCTGCTCGGATAATGGCCCGTGGTACTGATGCCTTGGCTCTAATGAGCCGCAAGATCATAGAGACGAGAGGTTTATCCATGTTCCCCCATCCGTCTGTGCGACCCGGCCTCCCGTGGTGATCCATTGAAGGTCCCCATATCTCGGTTCCATAGAGCGAAGCCACCAAGGTGTCAAAGAGCCAGAGCTTCGTCCGGGGCTCCTGAAACTGAACCTGCGAACACATCCTCTCCAATCTACCCAATGCTGCGTGGGCTCTAGTAAGTCTGGTCTTAGCTGCTCTTCTGAGTGAGAATGCAGGTCCGCTAAAAACCACTCCAAGGTAAGTGTAAGCGTCTGTGTACTCCACAGTCTCCTGGCTGTATGTGAATGTAGGTGCTGACTTCCTGATCCACTGTGGGGTGGTATTAAACACCATAACCTTGGTTTTACCCAGGTTGACAGACAAACCACTTTCGTGGGCAAACGTATGCAAAGCATCCAATTGACGTTGCATTCCCTCTGAGGATTCGGAGATCAACACTATGTCATCAGCATATAACAAAAGTGGAATCCATGTCCTTGCCAATTGAGCACCTTTATCCCCATCGCTGTCAATGTAGTCAGAAACCTCATCCACATACATACCGAAAAGAGTAGGAGAGAGCAGGCAGCCCTGCTTCACCCCAATCGTGGAGTGAACGGGTGTGGAAAGTCCCTCCGGGGTGCGTACATGCCCTACTACTGATATGTACAATGCCATGGTCCCCCAAATGAGTTTTGTGGGTACTCCCATTTCCTGTAATCTGCGCATCAGTCTAACTTTGGGTACTGTGTCGAAAGCTTTGCGGAAGTCCACAAAGCTACAATAGATCCGTCTCCCATGAGATCTGCCGTCCTCGATGATGGCCCTGAGTGTCAGGATATGGTCAAGAGTAGAGAAGCCTCTCCTGAATCCTGCCTGCCCTGTTGCACGTATTCCTTCCCTCTCTGCCCATCTACTCAGCTGTTGCTCAAGAATGGATGCATACAATCGTGCCAGTGTGTGCCCAATCATAATAGTGCGATAATTCCCAGGCTCCATGGGGTCTCCTGATTTGAAGATAGGTACGATCGTAGATAGGCTCCAAGTGTCCGGTAGGCCCTCACACATGGCACGGTTAAACATAACTGCTAGAAGCTCTGCTAGTAGGTCTTTGGCATGCATGAAATGCTCAGCGACTAGGCCATCATGATCATATGCTCTCCCAGTCTTCATCCTGTCAATAGCTTTCTTCACCATCTCAGCGGTGAAAAAGACACGCTGGTGCGGCGGAAGTCAATCTGTGACTGTCTGTGAGTGACGTCCCCCAACAACACCTCCCTCTGAAGTCTGGCTCTAGTCTGGCGGCACTCCTCATCGTACCAGCTGTTCTGAGGCATGCTCCCTGATCGGCGGCTCTGCTTAGGTTGGGTGTGTGGGTATGCTTCTGTTGCTGCCTCATGTAATGTCTGTGTCAGTATAGTAGTTAGCTCCTCCAGAGGTCGCCCCGGGTTCTCAGTGCATAGGCATCTGTAGATTCCATCCATGTATACAGAATCCGTCTCCCGTGTGAATGTGTAGCGAGTGGGGGCTGCTACTCGTGGCCTGTGTGGTACACTGAACTGGAAGGAGATGGTCATCGACACTAGAGCATGATCCACCGCCACCCCGACCGGTCTGGGCCCAACTGTGAGATCTTGGATACTAGAGATGAGATTCGGCTGTGCCATGACATAGTCCACTGTGCTGGCTCCATGTCTGTGTGGGAAGCATGTAAAACCTCCCGCAGCAGAAAATCTTTGTAGGCCGTTCAAGATGGCCAATCCATGTGCAATGCCCATGTCTATCAGGTGTCGCCCATACATACATCGTGTGATAGTCTGGAAAGGCCTGTCTCTGCAACATCTAGCTCTCTTAGCATCTCCTCTGAAGTATCATAAAACACTGCCTGATGATGGGTAGTCCTAGCATTGAAGTCCCCTAGGATGATAATGTCACCATCCCTAGAGAACTCCCATATGTCACCATCCAAAATAGAGAAAGGGGACTGTCCTCTGGGTGATGCATAAACTGATGTACTCGGGGGAAAGTAGCAAATAGCTAGATAGAGGTATTTGCCTGTCTCTGCTTTCAATCTCACCCACATGTACCTAGCCTGCTCGTCCGTGTGGGCTATATGTATCAGTGGCTGCAGGTCCTCTCTAAATAACACTGCCACTCCCCCCGAGCCCCGTCCTCTGTGCTCTAAGCGTGTCTCCTGTCTGTAGGCTGTCTCCCACCTGCATCCAGTGATGTGAGGCATGGATTGCCCAGGGGCATGGTGTGTCTCAGAGTAAAAGATGATGTCTCTTCCAGTAAAGCTATCCTCAAAAGCTCCCACATCATGACACATAGATCCATTGCAGTTCTAGGCAGCTACTTTGAGTGTGGTCCCGTAAGTCTCGCACCGTCATGTGGAGCGTCGCTCTAGTATTACCACTTTTCCGTCTCGGTGAAAAGCGATCTTGCCTTTTCCCCTTGCCGCTCTAATCTCCGGCATTACTTCCTGCATATGAGCGATTTGCGAGAGGGTGAGATCATCCCCGAGAAAGATGCCAGTCTCTTTAAGAGTTGGTCTTGTCTTCAAGGACTTCTTCGCTTCCATGGAGGGAAAACGGAGGATGAGTGCTCTTTCTTTTGAGGTTTCTCCTTTGCTTCCATTTTTCTTTATGTTGCCCACTCTCCATGCCCTTGTGTGTGTCGGCTCATGAATCCCCATCAAGGCTGTGAGTTCTTTTACTTCTTCGTCCACATTGCCTTTGTCTTTAAGACCGCAAATTCTCACATGTAAAGCCCCTTCTCCTCTGCTCCTCCTCTAGTGTCTGATTAATGATGTTGTTGGGTGTGGACGTGGGCGCTATCTCCTTGCCTTTTCCTTTCTAGCCCACCTTGATCCATTTCTCGGCTTCGTCCGCCTTCGGTTGAGTTTTGGTAAGAACATCCACCCAAGAAGTCGTCATTTCTTTGTGCTACTCTTCTCCCTCTTTGATGGCCCGTACTTGCTCCTTGATCGTGTCGATTTCTTCGATTACTGAGGGTTGCAGTTCGCCCTCTTCCAATGTGTTTCTTGATCGTGCTTCGGCGAGATCTTTCTTGAGTGACGCGATCTCTTCCTCTTGGGTCGTCACTCGGTCTTCCAGCGTGCTTATCTTGCTCTCTTGGATCAGCACGCGCCCTTTGAGCATGTTTATTGTGCCCTAGAGATTGCGGTTCATCTTGGTAATGATCTCCATCATTTCCTCTTTGCATTTTTGAATGGCATCCTCTAGGGGGTCGGCTTTATTGTTCATCTTCCTCATGCTTGATCGCCGTCCGCAAGGGAGTCACTAGATGTACGTGTGCACCCACACTAGCGGCGGGCGCGGTGAGTGGGGGAGCGTGAGGCGGTATGGCCAGGGAGGGGCGGTGATAGTTACAGACAGGAGAGAGGGAGAGAGAGCCCGGGGGGGGGGGGGGGGGGGGGGGGGGGGGGAGGGGGGGGGGTATGGGAGAATGGGAGAGGGGGGGCGGGGGGTACAATATGGCTTTTTTAAAAATTATTATAAATAAATTAAAATGAAAAGAAATGAGATGAAATGTTATAGTAACGTCTTCAAAAGGCCATACTGACCTATGAGACCGGAAAGTTGCAAGGCGGTGGATGGTTTTAAAAAAAAAATTTAAAAAATTTAAAAAAATTAAAATAAAATAATTTTTTTTAAAGACTTTCTACGCGTAGTAGAGGGGGGGGGGGGGGGGGGGGGGGGGCTATGAGACTTTCCACGCATAAAAAAAGGGGGGACATGCTACACGTAGGGCTACGCTAAGACATGCTACGCGTAGGGGAAGCGGGGAGCGGGCAACAGATTCATCGCGCGAGCGGGGGGGGGAGGGGACTGCAGGCGGGGCAGCGGGAGCAGAGGCAGCACGAGGTGCAAGGTAGGGGGCTCAATGCGAGAGAGAGAGAGAGAGAGAGAGAGAGAGAGAGAGAGACGTGCTTGCTGCCCTGCCGCGACTTGCTTCTGCCCTTCTTGCGCGCGAAAGAGAATCTGCCCTGTTGCGCGCTTATGCCCTGCTGTCATGCGCGCCCCTGCAACTGCCTGTCTCCGTTGCCTGCGTCAACCCTAAAATTCGGTTGCAGCCGGCGCGTACCTGCTGCAGCCTGCGCGCACCCTAACTGAACTGTGCGAAAACTGAATACTGCGAAACCCTAACTGCGCGAAACCCTAACAGCCAGAAACCCTAATTGCGCGAAACCCTAACAATCCGAAACCCTAATTACCCGAAACCCTAACTACCCGAAACCCTAACTGTGCTCAGCGCGCATCTATCTACTGCATGCGAGAGAGAGAGAGAGAGAGAGAGAGAGAGAGAGAGAGAGAGAGAGAGAGAGAGAGAGAGAGAGAGAGAGAGAGAGAGTCCAAGCTTCACTTCGGGTCTTGCTTTTACCGTTTGGCAGTCTCGCCCATTCTTCACGGCGGCTTTGCCGGTCTCGAGTGCTACACACGGCGCTCCATCACCACTTGCTTGTCGTGTGGATTGCATTGGCGACCTATTGACACGCATTGACTCCAAATTACAACACTAGGAATTTGGCACGGGAGGGTAGGTAAGAAAAGTGATGGCACGGGAGAGTCTTCAAAGGGGAGAGCTCTCATATTACGCTTCCCCTCGTTGGAAGAGAAGAAGGAATTCTTGAGGAAGAGGCCTACTCTCAAAAAGACAGGTATTTTCCTCGGTGATGACCTGACTCTCTCACAGCTCGCACATATGAGAGAGGTAATGCGAGAGATTACAATGGCAAGGGACAAGGGAAAGATGGCCTTCTACGGAGATGGATGGGTGGTGATTTCAGAGCGGCGCACTGCATGACGGTGCGAGACCTATGGGACCACACTGAAGAGGGCTACCTGGGATTGTAATGGGTCTATGAGGTTGGACTGGGGTGCATTTGAGGACAGTTTCAAAGACAAGGATATTGTATTCTTCTCAGAGACTCATCAGGCCCCTGGACAGGTGATGCCACATGTGGTGGGATACAGATGGGAGACAACTCACAAAACAAATGCCAGATTTGAGCATGGGAGTAGAGGTTCAGGAGGAGCAGCAGTGCTATTCAGAGAGGAACTACAACCATTACTGCATATTATATGGAGAGATGATCATGCTAGATATATGTGGGTGAGACTGAGAGCTGACACAGATCGATTCCTATATATTGCCATATGTTACTTTCCTCCCAGTACATCAGTGTATGCTGCATCCAAAGGGCAGTCGTCTTTCTCTATACTAGATGATGACATATGGGAGTTTTCTAGGGAGGGTGATATCATTCTCCTAGGTGACTGCAATGCCCGAACGGGCAACTCGTAGACAATCTTCTACGACACTTCAAATGAGATGCTTAGAGAGCTGGATGTGGGTGAGTTGGGACTTGACAGATGCTCAGATGACAGAGAGCAGACGGAGATGGGAGATATCTCATGGAAATGACGACTACACATGGATTAGCCATACTTAATGGCTTACAGCGATTTCCTGGAGCAGCCGGTTTCACATGCTTTCCACACAGACATGGGGCCAGTACAGTGGATTATATTATGACACAACCGAGCTTTGTCCCCTGCATTCAGGATTTCACAGTGGGAGCCGAGAGAGAGAGAGAGAGAGAGAGAGAGAGAGAGAGAGAGAGAGAGAGAGAGAGAGAGAGAGAGAGAGAGAGAGAGAGAGAGGACCTGCATCTGCCCTTCCTGCGCGCGAAACAGCCTCTACCCTCTGCTGCGCGATTTTGCCTTGCTACCATGCGCAACCCTGCAACTGCCTGCCTGCGCGAACCTGCCTACCTGCGCGAACCCTAATTGTCGCCTGCAGCCTGCGTGTACCTGTTGCTGCCTGCGCGAAACCCTAATAGCCCGAAAACTGAACCGTGCGAAACCCTAACTGCGCGTAACCCTAACAGCCCAAAACCCTAACTGCCCGAAACCCTAACGGTGCGGAACCCTAACTGTGCTCTGCGCGCATCTATCTACGGCCTCCAAAAGAGAGAGAGAGAGAGAGAGAGAGAGAGAGAGAGAGAGAGAGAGAGAGAGAGAGAGAGTCCAAGCTTCACTTCGGGTCTTGCTTTTACCGTTTGCCAGTCTCGCCCACTCTTCATGGCGGTTGTGCGGGTCTCGAGTGCTACACACGGCGCTCCATCACCACTTGCCTGTCGCGTGGATTGCACTGGCGACCTGTTGACACGCATTGACTCCAAAGTACAACACTTGGCTCAGCATGCCTTGGTTGGCCGGATGATTGGACAGTCTCCACCTCGATCTTCTATACGTGATTGGTGTCAGACTGCATTGGGCACTACTCAGGGACGGATCTCGGAGCTTACATTCCTTGGCAGGGGCATATTCATGGTACGTCTTTCAGATCCCGCCACTGCCTCAGCTCTCCTGGCTCGCTCTCTGATACTCTCTGATCGCAGGATGATATACTTGACGATGTGGTATCCCGAGTTTTCCACTGAGGAGTTTGACAGTCGACACCTTATTCCCAGATTCCCTGTGATGCTCTCCTTCCCGGATATGCCTCTCCATTTTATTGATGAGCATCTCCTTCAGATGATTGCTGCTCATTTTGGCACGGTAGTTCCAGGATCCTGCATCTTCTCATATGGCCCACCTCGCATTTAGGTCTTGGTGTTTGGGGATACTTCATTACCAGATACAGTTACTGTGGCTTTGCGCGATCGAGACTACTCCTTCGAATGGTAGTCACTGGCCGCCCAGGATAGTGCTTACGCTGTCACGAGATGGGACACTTGGCGCGAGATTGCCCCACCCTGCCACGCCATGGACGGCAACAACAGCCGGCTCGTGGCAGTCATGCTCAGCCACGTGGTCAGCGTCAACGGCCGGTTCCTCCTTCTTCTAGTACAGGAGCATAAGATTGCCACTCTCTTTGGCAATATCATGCCCTCGGGCGCCCGCACTTTTTGGGAGCCTGCTCTGGGCCTTCATGGACAGAGTTGCGGTGTATGCATCTCAGTGGGGCCACGTTACTTGGCCTCAGTTCAGCAGCTGGCACCCTTGTCGCTGGCAGAGCAGTTTATGTTTCTATTCGGGATCGGGAATCTATCATTGGTTTTATGTCAGTCTATGCACCTACTACCCCTCGGGAGAGGGCTACTTTTTGGTCCTCCTTGGCTGCTGTTCTACCTGCTGTAGACTCTTGGGTTGTTGGAGGAGACTTCAACAACGTTGAGAGCGACTCTAATTGGCGAGCCATCACACCTCCAGTTCTATCATCCATTTCTCCCGATGAGCAGCCAACTTGGGATCGATTTCTTCTAGCTATTCAAGGTGTTGACGCCTGGCACATACCCTCTTTTGGTCACCACCCTGCTACACTTCATTACTCTTGGGGGTTTCAGAGACAGCAGGGGAAATTATTAGAGCGACTTGATCGTTTTTACATTGGCCCTTGGGCGCTCTAGGCGCATTTACTACTATATGGAGAGGGACCAGCCTATCAGATCAATTACCCATCTCATTGTTTATCTCCTTCACTAGATCCTCTGCATAGAGACGAGGCTGCCGCATCCCTGACAGTGTTCTCACCACTCAAGTATTGCAGCAGCAGATTCGTGACTTATGGTCCACGGATACTTCTTATTGTGGACCCCCTGGAGATTTTCTTGCTCATGGCATTACTCGGTCTAGTATTTACTATCGTGACCAGACTGCTATTATTCATCGTCAGTTGAGAGTAGGCGAGTCTGGTCTTCACATCCCTCTTGGTTCCACTCAGCGCTTGCTTGAGGAGTGGCCTCAAGATGCTTATCTCGTTGCTAGACAGACAGAGCTCACAGAAGAGATTCGTCGCGTACTGGAGGCTAGGTCTGAGTTCACTCATCATGCTTCAGTATCTCATTGGATAGCTAAAGCTGATCGAATGAATAAAGACTTCTTCTCTGCGCATAAAGAGCGCCCTCCAGGCACCACCCTTCGGACTTTGTGCGATGCTCAGGGGACACTACATATGCATCCTAATGTTATTCTTGATATGTCTGCAGATTATTTTGAGACATTGTTCACTGTTGATGTATGCACTACTGAGGTTCTACTTGCCCGGGAGAAGATCTGGCATCACACTCGACACCGTTGTACAGACACTATGGCAGAGATCTTGTTGGCACCCTTCACACTTGCAGAGCTCCATGCTGCTATAGAGAGTCTTGATCCATCCTCCTGTCCAGGAGAGGATGGCCTCACTAGAGCTTTCTTTTTGACATATTGGGATGTATTGCATATACCACTGCTTCGCGGTTGTCAGGACATCTATGCATCAGGATATATGCATCCGGATCTTTGTTCATGCCTCATATCTCTTATTCCGAAGGGGGGTGACACCACTCAGCTCCGACAGTGGAGACCTATTACCCTACTACCTTCGGTCTATAAGATATTAGAGTTACTGATCAGCCATCGCTTGCGGCCGTTCTTACCAGATATTATTCATACTTCTCAGACATGCTTTGTCATGGATCGATGCATCTTGGATAATATCTTCACTTTTTATGAGGCAGTAGAGTGGGCCAGATCATCTTCTGAACCTCTCGTTTTTTTCATCCTTGACTTCGAGAAAGCATACGATCGTGTTGAGTCGGACTTTCTCGAAGGATCTTTAGCCAGGATGGGTTTCCCTTCGAGATGGATCTCAGGCATTTCCGCTCTCTTTAGAACTGCCAACAGTGCTATTACTATTGGTGGCCGTGTCAGTCGCAGTTTTGAGCTTTCTCGATCTGTCCGTCAGGGATGTCCTTTAGCAGCATATCTGTATCTGTTTGTGGGAGAGACTATATCCGACTTTCTCCGTGCTCAGAGTCATGCATTTCGTGGCTTGGCCATGCCAGTACTGTCACAAAGTGATGACGTGGCTGACAGCAGAAACCCTAATTTGTGCCAGAAACCCTAAAATTCTTGCAAACCCTAATTTTTGCCAAAAACCCTAAATTCCGGAAATCGCGGAGGCGGATATATTTTTTTTTTTTTGTGGAAAATGATGAGCGACGCGAATTTTGCTTTTGCTTTTTTTTTTTATAAAAAAAAGAGAAAAGACTCTTTAAGAGAGAGAGAGAACTGATGCTTTTGATTTTGATGCTTTTGATTTTAAAAGCTTTTGGGGCTCTGCTTTTGGGCATCCCTTGTAACCTTTAAATTAGTGGTGAGGGCTTCACTTCTCAGAGCATCTAGACGCAGAGTCTGAGAGTGAAACCCTAACCGCTCTCTTGTACTTTGATGATTGATTAATATAAAAAGAAATACCGAAAGGGGCGCGAGTCTTTGGGGCCAATATCTCTAGGCACGGAACTCCGCCGGGCCAGTGCAAATCTATTGTGATCTGTGAATTGTTTTGAAGTGGTTATTTGGTGCTGTCGCGGTTGATTCTTGACTTGGAGTGTCCAAGTTTGTTACAGTGGTATCAGAGCACGTCCGATTTCTCTTCTACGGGAAATCCGATCCCCGATATTTTTTTTCCGCGGCACCTATGGCTTCAGGCAATGATTAGTCGACTCCCTCTGCATCTGGAGATGCGGGCTGGGATCACAATGAAGATTCAGACAGAGAGTATGGCCCGCCTCGGCCTACTCAGGCGGAGCAAAGAGAGATGGAGCGTCGTCAATTGATTGGTGATGCAACAAAGATGATGCTCAATTTTGCCAAGGATCCAAAGATGGCAAAATATATGAACCAGACCTCTTTGAAAGAGGTACAGAGGGAGTGGCAGAGAACCACAACACCACTCCCGAAACCCGCTCTCAAGAAACCTTCTGCCTCCAAGAAATATACGGAGAAGGAACTGGAGAACGTGGTTGATGCACGGATTGCTCAACTTTTCGACGTGCAAAAGAAAGGCAAAAAGCACGGCAAAAAGCAGAACAAAGGTACTGACTTCCCAGGATATTTGGGTCGTCAGTCGACATTCGACAAAGCAAAGAAACTGAAGAAGCGCGTCAAGTTTGAAGGCCTACCCAGTTCTTCTTTTTCTTCTGACAGTTCTTCTAGCTCTTCAAACTCGAGCGAAGAAGACAGGAAAAGCAAAAAGCGAAGCAAGAAACAACGCTTCGGAAAGGGCAAGAAAAAGGCAAGGAAATCTAGGTCTCGCCCAGTGAGTGACACTTCTACAGAGGACTCGTCTACAGACAGTTCAGACTCTGACAACGGAAACTTTTATGCAAACAAGAGGAATTTCTACAAAGCCAACCAGTATGACTTTCTCGAAGATAAAAGCAAGAAAGTCCGAGAGTTTAAGGAAGGTGGGCACTCGATCAAGTTTGATACTTTTCAGGATACTCAGATGCTTCGAAGGCTTTGTCTTTTATTCAGCAGTTTGACATCGCTTTCGCGGGAGGACGCTATTCAGAGCACTCCAAGATTCAGAGAGCTACCTCTTACCTTAAGGGGAATCCTCGTACTTGGTGGTCCACGCTTCTTTTAACAAGAGTGCGCCAGTTAAATGGCTGAAATTTAAGAAGCTTTTTATTTCTTCTTGGTTGACGTAAGAATATGAACGAGATGTACGAGCTGCTTGGAACCATCTTCCGATGACCAAGAAAGATACAATCAATGCTTATTATGAAAGATTCTGGAGCTCTTTTCTACCCGCCTCTTCATTCAAGAAGATCTCGTTCAGAGAACAGATTGAGCGGTTTACCTTGGGTCTACCTATAGAGATTCGAGATCACTGCTTGGAATAGAAGTCAGCTTCTATTCAGGAGTTGATGAGTCATGCAAAGCGGGGCTTTGCCATTCACTCTGGCAGTCTGACCTACCCCACAGATGAGGTCATGACACAACGAGCCGAACAGACTTCTGGGAATGAAAGTAGAATGAAAAAGAGCAATCCAGAGAAAAAAAAAAAAGGATGCACGACCCAAGCTTACTCCTGAGAAGAGAGCTCGCTTCATCAGAGAGGGGAAGTGCTTTGGATGCAAGGAACATGGACATATTTCCGCAAAGTGCCCTGATAAGGCACAAAAAGAACAGAATGATAAAGACGACGACAGGTCTGAGAGTTCGAGAGCAGCTGAGGAATGTGGCAGAAAAGGCATATAGAAAAGTAGAACTGGTACCACATGGCGTGGGACTTGCACCGAATCAAATGAATGAAAGTACAAACTTTGCCGCTTTTTTTTTTTGGGGCAAAGTGAAGGATCAGGAAGCTCTTTTAAAGGAGCCAAGGCCAACTTCTTTTTGGCGGCTCGATTTGGAACTACGCCCGACAGACTGACGCCACAGGCGGAGGTAGTTCGACTGGCACCCGGATGGGATGTTGCTATTACACCGAGCATTGGCAAACTTTGTTTGCAATGACAGGGGTGTTCAGGGCACGCGAGTGACGTTCTACTCGGGATCCCTTGGTACCACAAGAACTATGCCGTGGTTGACTACTTGGCCGAGAAAGCGACTTTGATAAATGAAGGGCTTAGAGATTGTACTTGATGAACTTCAGTTTTCTTACTCATTCTTTTGGGAGAACTGAACGATGGATAAAAGTTGAAAATGTTTTGACCTGAAGAAAAGAACGCCAAGATTTTTTTTCTCCACGCTCATGCCGATTGCTTTTGAGAGGGCCTGAGGATCATACCATTGATCTAAAATCTGGAAGCAGGCCACCGAATCGGCCACCTTATCGTGTGAGCCGAGTACAGAATGAAAAGATTATGAACTCAGTGAAAGACCTTCTGGAAAAGGGTTTTGTCCAGCCTAGTACTTCACCGTATTGCTCTCCAGTGTTGTTGGTTTTGAAGAAAGACGGATCTTGGAGAATGTGCATCGATTATAGCACTCTCAACGAAATCACCATCAAGAACAGATTTCTGATTCCTAGGATCGATGATATACTCGACAGGTTACAGGGATCCTCGTGCTTTAGCAGGATTGACTTGAAGAGTGGATATCATCAGATCAGGATAGCGCTAGGAGATGTCTACAAGACAGCTTTTCGGACGACTTTTGGGTTATTTGAGTTTCTGGTGATGCCTTTTGGCTTAACCAATGCTCCTACGACATTTAACCGGATGATGGACATGATTTTTCGAGAGTACAGGCTATTTGTTGGCACTTTCTTTGACGACATCATTGTTTTCTTCAAGAATGAGGCAGAACACAGAGATCATCTGCTTCAAGTCTTTCAGGCATTACGAGATCACACGTTAGTGATTAATGCAAAGAAAAGTGAATTTTTCCTACCAGAGATACACTTTTTGGGACATAGTTGTGTCAACAGCAGGAGTGCAAATGGACCCGGCCAAGATAGAGACTATCCGTGATTGGCCCGATTTGAGGAATGTCCATGAAGTTAGAAGCTTCTTGGGACTGTGTTCGTACTACAGGCGGTTCATACGAAAGTTTGCAGAGGTTGCTTCCCCTTTGCCTACCTTGACACAAAAAGGAGTACCTTTTAAGTGGGGACCCACAGAGGTGACTGCCTTTCGGACATTGAAAGAGAAATTGACTACGGGACCTATTTTGACTTTGCCAGACTTGCAGAAGTCATTTGAAGTATATTGTGATGCTTGTGGTCGTAGTCTGGGTGCGGTCTTGATGCAAGAAGGCCATGTCATAGCTTACGAGAGTCGTTTGTTCTCTAGGCCGGAGATGACTATGTCCGACTTTCTTCGTGCACAGAGTCATGCATTTCGTGGCTTGACCATGCCAGTACTGTCACAAAGTGATGACGTGGCGGACAACAGAAACCCTAATTTCTGCCAGAAACCCTAAAATTCCTGCAAACCCTAATTTTTGCAAGAAACCCTAAATTCCGGAAATCATGACCTTACATGCCTCAAAAAGTGGAGTTAAAAACACTGCACTGCTTGCAAACGGCCTAAACCTTTGAATAGGCCGGAACCCAGTATGATTGCATAGTCGAAGAATCCCAATTAGCAAAAGAGAATGAGGCTCCACTGCAAAGAGATATGCTTAGTTTGGATCCAGCACATCTTTATCGTCCCTAACCATAGTGAGAGGAAAATGACATGGTCCATACTTGCAGATGAACCTTGCACTCGTCTCGAAAAGAGGGATGATCGTAAGCTCGAGTAACTCCGCAAATAAGGTGAAGCTCCATCATGATGACAGAAGGAAAAGCATTTACAGCAACACAGCAAATAAGGTGAAGCTCCATCGTGATGGCAGAAAGAAAAGCATTATCAGCAACAGGATGGCAACTAGGTGAATGCGTGAAAGCCACAAGGAAACAGCCAAAAGCTCTGTTGTGATCGGATTACAAGAAGCTGCTCTCCCCTTTGTGTCGCTAGCCATCACCTGTGAATCAAGGAAACAAAGCCCAAGGCCCGCTTGATTGTTAAATTACAGGAGGTCTCCTGCTCCTCACCCGAAGGGGTGAGGTGGCCCTAGGTAGGGGCGAGGGGGTGAGAAAAGGGAGCGAGGGGTAAGGGGAGTAGGGCGAGGGGGACTAGGACGAGGGGTGGTGAGGGGGGCGAGGGGGAGGGACTAGGGCGAGGGGTGGTGAGTGGGCGAGGGCGAGTGGGTAGGGACAAGGGGCGAGGGGGAGGGACTAGGGTGAGGGGGTAGGGCGAGGGGTGAGGGCAAGTGGGTAGGGGGCGAGGGGGAGGGACTAGGGCAAGGGGGTAGGACTAGGGGTGGTGAGGGGGCGATGGTGAGTGGGTAGGGGGCGAGGGGGTGAGGGGGAGGGACTTGGGCGAGGGGGTAGGGCGAGGGGTGGTGAGGGGGCGAGGGTGTAGGGCGAAGGGTGGTGAGGGCGAGTGGGTAGGGGGCGAGGGACTAGGGCAAGAGAGGGGGTGGTTAGGGCAAGGGAAAAGGGAGGGGTTGGGTAGGGGCGAGGGCAAGAGAGGGGTGGGTAGGGGCGAGTTGGGAGAGAGGGAGGACAAGTTGGGAGAGGGGTGGGGAGAGTTGGGAGTTGGGAAAGGGCGAAGAGGTAGCAAACTATCAGGAGAAGGGAATTCATCAAGCAGAACCTGCTCTGTGAAGGGGGTTTTCTACACACAGAGGAGAGCTTTGTCATGGTTGGGGAAGCAGACACCAATGGGGCTGATATTCGAGGGGGTGTGAACTCCTGTAGAGGAGATTTCTTCCCGCTTCTATGCTTCTTCATAGGCTCGCCGAATTCAAAGGCTTCCACCAAGGGCGCATCAAGAGTAGCTTTTGTGACCTTCAACCTTTGAGCTGGCTCAAATGGCTCATTAGGTTTAGTTACTGTGGAAACATTGGAAGAGGTTGTACCTTCAGGCAAAGAGTGAATAGAGACTCCATAACAGGGCAGAGATTTGGTAGCATCCAACCAATCCAACAGATCCTCGTCTGACCCGTCAGGTGGAGTAGGTTGTTCTTGTTGAGGGTTGGTTTCCATTGACAAAGAAACTTGCTGCACCACGGGATCCATACCTCCTTCTAAGAGAATGGGTTGCATTGGGGAGCCAAAAGTATGTATCCACATGGCATCGTTTCCCCAATCATGAAGTGCTTTAGTGTGTCGTAGCCATGGTCTTCCAATGAGCAAGGGAAATCCGCCCTCAACCTGGGGAAGACGAACCACAACGAAATCCAAGTTAAAAGTAAAATCTTGTACCTGCAGAGGCACATTGTCCACTATGCCCACTGGGTAGACTGTCCGCTGGTCGGCCAATGTAACTGTGAAGGGAGTAGGGTGATGCCCGATCCACCATCCACTATCACTCCTGAGAATTGCCGACCCAAAACGGACACTGTCAGGCAAGGGCTTCTATAACCAGTGAGTGGAGCAGCAGGATTGGATATCATATAGGACTCGGATGGTCGCACTGGGAGGTGCCCGCTTCTAGGCCCGGCTCCAGGGTAAAGTGACTGAATAAGAGCAAGGGTGTCACTTCGAAAACTCGCATCTAGTCGCAGCATGTCATAGAGGGACACTTGTTGGAAGGTGTTCTTCAAGATTGTCTCTGCTGTAAGCTTCTCTTTTTTTACATGTTTTTCCTTTGGTACCTTGATCTTCTGTAGATCGGAAACTGCTTCCAAGAAATCTTCATCAATATTGGAGAGCAAAGATTTGGATTCTTTCATGGCACTAGGGGATGGCTTGTTAACAGTTGCAGGCAGGGTATCCACTGGTGTGAGAATGTGTGGGGGAGTTGAACTTGATGGAATGCTAAGACCGAGAGTAGCTCGCTGGGCCCGGGTGAGGACGCCGATGGCTCCTCTGCCAACTGCAGTGGCTTATTTTGTGGGGTAACCACATGGGTAGAAGGGGGCGGCTGAGAAACGGTGCTCACTGCTATCAAATTGAGCTTGTGAAAGGCAAACTCATTCTGGCTTTGACTTAAGTTCAAAGCCGTGGATGCACGAAGTTTAGGGCAATCCTTACTATAGTGATCCTTTGTTTCAGGGCAATGACGGCAAGGAGGGGACCCTTCTGGCAGGGAGCATTTGCTTTGGTAATGCCCATATTCCCCGCATCTGTAGCACAAAATGGGCCGATTCAAAGGGCGAGTCGACGAACGAGGTGGTCCTTGCTCCTGGTGCATGGAGTTGGAGGTGGAAGCATAGAAGCTTTGAGGTGATGAGGGAGCATGGGTATGATAAAAGCTCTGAGAGGGAAAAGTGCTTTGCATATCTTGCATAGGAGGGGCTTCCAATAAAGGTGGCATGTGGTGTGGATGGCCACAAGGAGAAACCATAGTGAATGCCGGTGCTGCCCCTTGTTGAAGAGTATGACCAAGACTTTGTTGTATTTGTCGCAATCCCTTGAGGTAGTAGCAATCCTTGTCCTCATGACCAGACTTTTCACAGAAGTGGCAGTAAACCCGAAGGGGACAGTCCTGTGGAGGGTGCCCTGGAGAGTGGCATGAGTTGCACCATACCATAGCCTTAGTCTCCTGCTGAGACCTAAGCTCTTCTAGATCTCTCTTTATTTGATCCAAAGCGCCGTGATGTGGGGGCTTCTCCTGTCTGAGGAAGACTGATTTCTCCTCTTGAAGAGATCTCTCTAACTCTAGGGCTTCAAGTTCTCTGCGCAAAGAAGTGAATGGATCGGCAAGACTACTTTCCGAAAACAAAGGGAGTCTCTTTGTGAGGGGAGCTGCTAAACAGCTTCCTAGCCCCCTCTATCCTAGTAGCAGCTACGATGAACTCCTTCAGGGTGGCGTCGGGTCGGAGACTCTCTCGGCGTTTTTGCTGAGAAGTTTTGGGGAGCGCCTTCTCCAGCCACTTCTTAACCATGAATTCACCGGGTTGCTGGGGGAGCTTGACCACCAGAGACTTAGTTTTAGTCATAAGCTCTGCAAAAGTCTCCTCTAGCTGGAGCACCATGTTGGCCAACTCATCCAACACCTTCTCCTGGTAGTCACCTGGCCTAAAAGCTGCACAGAACTGTTGTCTTAAGGCTGCCCAAGTTGCAAAATGGTTCTCTGCAAACTGGTTGTACCATTTCTCTGCTAAGCCATCCAAGGTGGATGGAAAGAGTACCAAATAAGCATCTTCTCTGTTAAGACCACGACCCCTACAGAGAGATACAAACCTCCTTGCATGGTCGCTAGCATATTCTGAAGAGAGTCCTTTGAAGGTAGGGAACTTGATGTTTACCTTGGCCAAAACACTAGCCAATGCCTCCATGGCCCCTTGCTGAGCCTGTTGTTGCTCAATAGTCTGATGTTAACAGAATAGGAGAGAGCTTTACTGGAGAAGGTGATCTGCTGGAAGATGAGGAACCGGATGAAGGAATGGGGGAGGTCCTGTGTAGAGGTATGGGTGATGAGTTTGATGGACTTCTAATGGGCACCAAAGGTCGTCTTTTGTTGTAGTACTTCAGAGGGCTCAGTAGTGCGCTTTGACGCTCAACTGACCGCTTTGTATGTGTCATGCACTGACCACCAACCCAACCAAACTTTGGGCAAGAAGACCCTTATCTATGGGCTGAACGAACACGGGTCTAGACCAGAACCAGTGAGGACTAGACCACCTAGCTGACTGGACCAAGACGAGGAGGACTAGACCAAGGCGAGGAGGACTAGACCAGGGCGAGGACAAGCTGGACCAGGACTAGGGACGAGCTGGACAAGACGAGGAGGACTGGACCAGGGCAAGGATGACTGGACCAGGACTAGCTACACAATGCAAGCAAAGTAGGTGAAACTATCTCCATAGAGAGTGAGACTTCCTTTGAGGTCCCACCGTGATCGCCAAAATGAGAGCACCTGTAGCACGGATAATGTGTCGTGCTCTCTACAGTGGGTGGTCCTCAGTGCAATGTGCGTGGCAATCTCACTCAAACAGACTGAAATCAAAGGAACAATAGACAACAGCTGAGCTCACAGAGACAGAGACACAACAATAGCAGACCATAACAAATGACTCGACTATCTCCAAGAACTGATATAGACTCTGGTGTGGTAGTGCACACAGCTCCAGCCCAGGGCTCACACGTACAATGGGGGTGTCGAGGCTCAGATGTGCAGGGATGGTGAAAACGTGCTTTATGTCTCTACTCCCGCTAGACTGCCTAAAAATAATATATGATGAAGATGATGATCCTGACGCAACAACTACTACTCACATGTACCACCATAAAGAGCCCCCCACGGCTCATAAATTTCAGCCATGTGGTGACCTGGCCACGATGTCCACTAGACCAATCCGTATCTCTGCTGCCATGTGTCACTGCCCAGCCCAGAGAGTCCGTCTAGTGTGAACCAGCCTAGACCAGCTGTACTAACTGTGTGTCCTATGAAAGTGACACTGTAGCCTGCTACAATTACAATACCACATCCATTGAGTAAATTTTTTTCCATTATATGTGCACTTGGACCAAAAGGGTGGTGCCACCAATCTTGGACTCTGACTTTCAATTACATTCATATATAAGATTGAGGAGACTAGATCCTGTAACTCTCCACCCAACCATGCCATATATAGGCCCTGACTTGCTAATAATAGGGCCTCCTTGACTGTATGGATCCGTCCTGGCCCTTGGTCCGCCCGGTCTTACCCTAGGCCTGACAATACTCCCCCCTTGGAGAAGTGTTTCCATTCTCAAAGACAAAAGTGGTTGTATTTTCATAAGAACACTAATATTTTCTAGAGTGGCATCCTTCATGGATCCAACTATGCGTTTGACCAAAACACGGTTCAATAGGAGGTTCAATGAAACCAAGAATAACATCGTGATTTTTCACATTGTTGTCCCTTTGCAACCATCTTGTGTAACCGGCTCATATCCATCATAGCATGTAGACTCCATTTAGAACTCGCTTGTGTATGCTAAATGCCATGACCTCTATTGGTGGTTGTTAGATCTATATCATGAATGTGCATGCTGCTCCAATCATCTTTCGCTAAAACACTAGGGCCCATAGCACCTAGTGTGCATGCATTCAACAACGACAAATTCGAACCTGCATATCCACGATCATACTTTCCAATACTTATGGCAAATGTAATGCTCATAGCACACATGAAAGAGAGTATAAATAGTTATTTGAAGAAACTAAATACTTTTTACTGCAATCATTTGCAAGCCTTGTTGAAACAATTGAACGAGAATAGAATGTGAAACATAAATCACTTCTAGGTACAAACAATGAAGCATTTGTATTAACAACACATAGCCTTGCTATATACATAAACAACCATCCGTTAATGTTGTTAGCATTACTTGTAACCTTAACAAGTCGTACTAAGTATCCAAAAAAATTTGGCCACTGAAATTGTTCCTGATACCACATGCTCAAAATGGTCTATAACCGGATTTGACCAGCACTGAGGGACTTTGTCACGACACATAATTGAAATATCAAGCGCCAGTGTCGGTCCCAAAGACTCATATTCTCCACATTTGGAATATGTCTCAACTAAGGATGGCTGAAAAAGTAACTGCAAACACACTACGAAGGGAGTGAGAGGGACCCTCTTTAACCTTGCTCCACATTGGCCAAACCAAACTCCTTGAGTTCCTAGACCATGTTGTATCCCATGTGACAACATGTGCCAAAGAAAACCTACATATAGTTCTATAAATGCATAATGTATGAATGGAATTGGAAACTATGGCCTCCTACATGACCTTGTCATGTCTCTAAAGAGAAAAATGAATGAAATCATTCAAGCATATTCGCCCGGCTTGAAAAAGTCAAGCAAAGAATATAATGGAATAAAATCAAATCATATGCATACCTAGAGGTTGCCTCTGCAATCCAAACCCCTTGGTTAGCTTTTGCAATGTCAAACCACTTGGTTATACTTTGCATGAAAATTGCACATTGTAGCAGCCAATGGTGACCAGCACGGTCCACCGTATCCAAGAGTGATCGAAATCAACTTTGGAAGTTGAACATGTCCACCACCCCTTGGCAGATTATGGACTTATTTCTTTGAAAGTGCAAGTGTGAAGGTTCCAAGAATTGACTATCAACATGTAGTAAGTGATTTAGTAATCATGAGTTGGGTCTTACCCCAAAACTGTGCTCGTATAGACACTCTTAGTGCTAAAGACAAAATAGGAGATCCGCTCAAGTTGGAATCGTATCCACAATTGGATCTTTTCTAAACCTGAAAATCCATAATCTTGGGTTTTTGTGAACAATCATGTTGTTTGAAATGTTTGCTTCATGTATACACCTTGGTAGAGATAAGGCTTTACAAGCTTAAGACTTTCAAAAACTCAACTTGATCTTCACACTTAAAGTATGTTGTGTGAAAACAACACCCAAAAAATTAGTAATGGCAAGATTCTTGCTTGTTTACTAGAATTGATGCGTACTCAACTAGATAGAATTGTTCAATCTTGAAAGCAATCGTTGATGGATTACAAACAAATGGCTCTTAGCCATTCCAAAATAGATGGCTCTTAGCCCTTCAAAAGGAGATGGCTCTTAGCCCTTCCTGTTACCATATCGATATAGAAATATTTTAGTAAAATCATCCTTTATTTCACTTTTCCCACAGAGAATTATAGATAGATAGATAGATAGAGAGAGAGAGAGAGAGAGAGAGAGAGAGAGAGAGAGAGAGAGAGAGAGAGAGAGAGAGAGAGAACGTTGGGCTGAGAAAAATCCCTTATTCTACTATGTTTTATGCTCCCTGCATATGCCTCCGTGCATATGATGCATGTCTAACTTATCCTATAAGCGTATAACAATGTGCTTGTACAACGCTCTCATAGAGGGACGTAACATAAGTCACATCTTGACCCATTTACCTTGTATGGAATCGTGACTATACCAGAGTAGCTTTAGTATGGCACTTTGCCTTTGAATAAACGTAAATAAATAATATTGGAAGGCATCCATAACTTACATCGTCCTGTTATCTTGAGCGTGGAAAATCCTGATTGACCCCTTGATGCACCTTGCCCTTGAAGGTGGTGGAAAAATGTCATTCATCGTTCATATCAACGGTTGATTCCACTGTCTCTTGCATGCTAGCTCCACACCCTCTGTGCGAGCTTCCATGTCCTTTTGTTGTCAAACAACGCTTTTGCTGTCAACCCCACCATGGGGAGTGGGAAAAAACCCTTTGAACTTTGAAGGAGTATGAGCGGAAGTGCGACGCGAGAGAGAGTGCGAGAAGAAGAGCACGACGATATGGTGAACTCGCTCTACTGTAATGTGTAGAGCATAATGAGTTCTTATTAGGTTTTTACAAAAGAATATGTGTACATACCTGGCGGCCCGCCCACTTACTTGGGCGACCACATTGGGCTTTATACCCCAACAACCTCCCACTTAAAGTCCAATGTGGTACTTAAAGTGTGAGAGAAGCTACTATACAAG
The DNA here is from genome assembly GCF_014529385.1 of Adiantum capillus-veneris. Classification (NCBI taxonomy): domain Eukaryota; kingdom Viridiplantae; phylum Streptophyta; class Polypodiopsida; order Polypodiales; family Pteridaceae; genus Adiantum; species Adiantum capillus-veneris. The sequence continues at coordinate 125,710,099 of NC_140958.1, forward strand.
CTAATATACAAGAGATGTAGAGAAGTGATGTACTACCCTACACCTAATTGCTTGTGAAAATGCGCAAAGCTCTCTGAGGGAAGTCCTTTTGTAAGTAGATCAGCAGGATTTCTGTGGTGTGAACTTTGACAAGCTGAAGTTGCTTATCCTCGAGCATTTCCCTGATGAAAGGATACTTCACATCCACATGCTTTGTCTTTGAGTGATAAACTGTATTGCGAGCCAATTGTATAGCACTTTGACTATCACAATATAACACAGGCATTTCTTCTTTGATTCCCAAATCTGTTACTAGTCGATTAAGCCAAATTGATTCTTTGCATGCCTCTGATGCTGCAACATATTCAGCCTCTGTAGTAGACTGAGTAACACAATCTTGTAGTCTAGAACGCCATGATACTGCTCCACCAGCCAATGTAAAGACATACCCTGACGTAGACCTTCGGTTGTCTAAGTCACCTACATAATCTGAGTCTGTAAAACCCTTTACACTTAGCTCCTGACTCCCATAGCATATACGCATACTCTTTGTAGCTTTCAGGTATCTCAATATTCCTTTCACTGCCTCCCAATGTTTCTTGCCTGGGTTTGACATGTATCGACTTACTACTCCCACTGCAAATGCAATGTCTGGGCGAGTAGCAATCATTGCATACATCAAACTACCCACTGCAGACGCATATGGAATCTTATCCATTTCAGCCTGTTCTTCCTCAGACACAGGACAATCTTGTTTGCTAAGTTTCCATATGGTGGCAATGGAACACTCAATGCCTTTCCCTTCTCCATATTGAAACGTTGCAAAACCTTGTCAATATACTCTGTTTGAGATAACCAAATCAACTTCTTTGATCTGTCTCTCTCAATGCGCATACCAAGTATATGACTTGCCTCACCCATGTCTTTCATGTCAAACGATTTTGCCATCTTTGACTTCAAAGCTGAAATTTCTTCCAAGTGCTTGCCAGCAATCAACATGTCATCCACATACAAAATAAGGATCAGCCAACTGCCATCCTTAGCCTTCTTTGTATATAGACAGTGATCGAAGTCACTACGTTTGTAGCCTTGAGAAAGCATAAACTTGTGGAATTTATGGTACCATGCCCTCGGTGATTGTTTTAAGCCATAAAGACTCTTTAACAACTGGCATACCCAATCTTCCTTGCCTTTCTCAACAAACCCTTCTGGCTGCTGCATGTAAATTTCCACATCTAAATCACCATGCAAGAACGCTGTCTTGACATCCATTTAGTGCAACACCAAATCTAATATGGCAACCAATGCAAGAAAGCATCTCAATGTAGTCATCTTGACCACCGGAGAGAAGACTTCATCAAAGTCAATGCCTTGTTCTTGCTTAAAGCCCTTGGCAACAAGCCTTGCTTTGTACTTTGGCTGACTATCATGAGCGGTGATCTTATACCTGTAAACCCATTTACAAGGTAGAGCCTTTTTGCCATGTGGTAATTTAACTAGCTTCCATGTCTTGTTTTTATGTAGAGCTGTCATCTCTGACTGCATGGCCAATTGCCAATTCCCGGAGTCCTTCATTTGCACTGCTTCCTTGTAACATGAAGGCTCATTGCAATCAGTCAACATGACATAGTTCATAGATGGAACAAACCTATCACGAGGTCGCGTGACACGTCCAGATCTACGCACAATAGGTGGCTCAGGCTCAGCCACAACCTGTGGTTCCACTCTATCCTGTCCTTGCTCCTCTTGAGCCCTGACATTTTGTCTTGCACGTGCAGGTCCATCTTCTTGGAAGACAACTCTTTTAATCTCCTCAACCCTCTCTGGTTTAGAATGATATTTGGATTCATTAAAGTGAACATCATTGCTGCGGACAACCTTTCTGGATTCGGGATCCCAAAGTCTGTACCCCATCTCACCAGAATTACCATAGCCTAGAAAGATGCACTTTCTACTCTTTGGCTCAAGTTTGTTCCTAAATTCCTTTGGAACGTGAGTATATTCCTCACAGCCAAAGACGCTGAGATGCTTGTATGAGGGCATTTTGCCTGACCATACCATCGGTGGCACTGAATCCTTCTGCAAAACCTTGCTAGGAGATCTATTTACAAGATGAATAGCTGTTGATACAGCTTCAGCCCAAAACCCATTTGGCAGCTGTGCATTAGACAACATACTATTGGCCTTCTCTTGTATGGTCCTATTCATCCTCTCAGCAACACCATTTTGAGGAGGATTGTAAGGAGCAGTAAGTTCACGTTTTATACCTTTTGACTCACAAAAGTCCTGAAAGGCCTTTGAAACATACTCTCCACCATTGTCAGTGCGTAAGCATTTAAGCTTCTTGCCACTCTGATTCTCCACAAGTGTCACAAACGTTTTGAAAACACTAAACGCTTCATCCTTGTGCTTGAGAAAGTAAACCCATCCTTTCCTCGAGTAATCATCTATAAATGTCATAAAGTAAGAAGCTCCCCCTAGAGATAGGTTAGGCATAGGTCCACACAAATCACTATGAACAAGTGCCAACTGTGTATCTCTTCTACTGCTTCTATGCTTATGTAGCTGCTGTGTTTGCTTACCATACAAACAATGTTCACAGAATTCAAAATCATTAAATGAAAAGCCAGGTAAATAACCAGAACGAGACAAGATTTCCATTCCCTTCTTGGACATATGTCCTAACCGGCTATGCCACAAAGAAACGTTCGGTTGCTCGGTTACATTGATTACATTTTTAGAGACATTTGATACATAAATCATGTAAAGTCCTCCAGACTTTACTCCATGTGCTACTGTCATAGAACCCTTGGATATCTTCCACATGTTCTGTCCAAAAGTGGTGACGTAGCCAGGATCATCAAGTAAACCTGTGCTGATCAAGCTCTTTGTAATTGCGGGAACATGTCTCACATTCTTCAGCGTGAAAGAAGAGCCATTCTGAAACTTCAATTGAACATCTCCAACACCTAAGATCTCACATGTCTACCCATTGCCTAGCCGAACATGATCTTTAGTGGTCACATAAGAGGTAAACCACTCCTTGTTTGGAGACACATGAAGTGATGCCCCTGAGTCTATAATCCAGTCACTCAGTGCATTTCCATCAGATGCTGTAAGAAGAGCTGAGTCCATTGTATTCTTCAAGAAGTAGATGTCTCCTGGCACTAGACTGTCATCCTTTGCAACAGTGTTTGTCACATTTATTTCTTGAATCTTCACTGAGGACTTGTTCTTCTCACCATGGTCTTCAGCTTTCTCTTTGCCTTTTTCTGCTTTCCATTCTCTGCAGTCTCTTTTCATGTGACCCTTCTTGCCACAATGGTAGCATTCTATGTCACTCTTGCCTTTAGCACTGCGGGACTTGCTACGAGATTGATTCCTCTTTCCACCTTTGTACTTTTCTTTGGTCCTTCCCCTGACAACTAAGTCTGTTCCTTTGCCTTTGTCCATTGTCTTTCTATTGGTTTCTTCAGTAAGCAGACTTCCTTCTACACCTGCTATGTTCAAACCATCTGGAGGTGCAGAATTACTCAAAGCTGTGCGAAAAGTGTCCCAACTTTCCGGCAATGTGATCAACAGGAACATAGCTCTAACAGGTTCATCAAACTTGACACCTTGAGCTGACAACTGACTATAGATTGTGTTGAATTCATTCAGATGATTGGACATAGGTGTCCCTTCTTTCATCTTCAAGTCAACAAGCTTCTTAAGCCAGTATACCTGTGAAGCTGCACTCTGCTTCTCATAAAGATCACTCAGCTTTAACCATGCTTGATAAGCCGACATCTCGTCTGCTACATTGAAGTAAACGCTTTCTGCCAAAGTCAGCATAATGGTAGAAAGTGCCAATTCATCCATTTCGCTCCATTCATCTTCGTCCATATCTTCTGGTTTTATCCCCTCGAGCTTTATAGGTTTTATCTGCTTCTTTTGTACCAACACGTGCCAAATCTGCTTCTTCCACAATGGGAAATTGGTTCCATCCAGCTTCTTGATATTGTAAAGAGCAGTGTCCTGTGATCCAGCCATAGCTACGCTTCACAGTGGTTTACTTTCCTGGGAAAAATTCGGCAGAGTTTGCCTTGTAAACTGACCTCTGAACGAATATCAACCTGTCAAATGAACCAAAAAAGCTTCAGATTCTGCGTAAATCTTGGCAGAGTCTCCTTTGTAAAATGGCTTTGGTGTACTCAAAAACAGACCAAAAAACAGCTTAAAAACAGTCTCTCTGACACTGTAAGCTGCGGGTAAACCTGTCCTGCACCTGTACTGTCTCTCATTGTCCTGTCACTGTCCTGTAAGCATAGACTGTGACAATGCCTCAACGGCAGTAAAGCAAAGATGCAATCCCAACTGTCTAACTCACAGTCAATACATCCTAGCTGCCTATCTAAGGGTGCTCGAGGGATCGCTCCAAGACCTGTATCACCGAAAGGATCTCAACATTCGAGAATCCCTCAGCTCAATAAAACCTCACTCGACCCTCAACAAAGGCTGCAGTAAATCTAACAGTACATAGACTTCCCACAAAGTCATACATCCACAAATTTCCCACTGTATGCTGTAACCGATGCGGCGGTTGTTTGCTGCGTGACTCACAGCCAGCAAACCCTCAACAGACATACATCATCTCTGACAATACATCCCATGTGGAAGTACCTGCAATGTCAGGATGAAATTTGGAATATCAAGTAGCAAACACAAGCTACCTGATGAACCAGTGGATGTCGCCTACAGTCTGTGTGTAGATGCGCCCGTGTCGTATGTGACACGCCTCCAAGAACTGTGAGCCGTCCTTTGATGTGTAGACAGCCACAAATCAACACTCTGGGAGTGTCGATATCCTCAGCACCTGCAGTCGTAGGCCGAAAACCCCAAATTTGCAGAGTCGGATCTGCAACTGTCGAGACCACGTAGTCGAAAATGGCCTGCGCAGACCTTTGTCGAAGCCGAACGGTGGCCGAGATGACCTCAGAATGAAATTCTGAGAACACCAAGCCCTTCGGGCTTGCCCACAGGATTTGGGGCTGTGTCTTCGCCTGTCGAATCTCACTCCAATCTGAGCAGGTGACTCTGGCTACCTGCAAGTGCTGCCCCGAGCCTGGATCTGAGCTCTGATACCAGTTGAAGGAGTACGAGCGGAAGTGCGACGCGAGAGAGTGCGCGAGAAGAAGACCACGACGATATGGTCAACTCGCTTTACTGTAATGTGTAGAGCATAGTGAGTTCTTATTAGGTTTTTACAAAAGAATATGTGTACATACCTGGCGGCCCGCCCACTTACCTGGGCGACCACATTGGGCTTTATACCCCAACAAATGTTTCCTTACAGCAGCAGTTTGCACCCGAACTACAGTCTATTCGCAAGAAGCTATGCCATTGGTGTTCACGTCATTTGTCGTTGGTTGGCCGTGCATTGGTCGCCAACCAGGTCATTCTGGCTACAATATGGTATACGGCCTCTTGTTGGATGCTACATTCTGGTGTGATAGCTCAGGTCCGCCGACTAGTGCGGAACTTTTTATGGAGTGGCACAGTTGGGACTACTGATACTCGTGCTCGAGTCGCTACTGATACTCGTGCTCGAGTTCCTAGGTTAGAGGGAGGCCTTGGCATTATTGATCCAAAGTTACAGAGCCGCGCCCTTCTTACCAGGCTTATTGTTCGGGGTGTTTTTTCCGGCCAAGAACCTTGGAAGATGCTTCTTCAGGCCGCTCTTTGCACAGTGACTCCACGCCTCGGCACTAGAGATAGTCATACTTGGCATACAGGGTATCGTTTTCTCTTTACGGATGCCCCCTTGTCCACCACCACCCTCTCACCCTTCATCCGATCGCTCCTTCACATTTGGTTTTCCATGTGACGGGCTATCATACGCTCACCTCCCTCATGTCGTGAGGAGATTGAGCGCCAACCTCTCATTTGAAATGTTGCAGTTCTTGATTCTTCGGTTAATCCACCTCGTCATCTTGGAGAGAGGACTCACATTGATTGGGCTGCTTGGGACACTGGCCCTGCTGCCTCTATGCGGTTGTTTCATGAGACACGTATGCTGGATGCAGATTTTGTGGCAGAACATTATGACATTGGTTGCGGGGTGACAGACAGACTACTTGAGATTGATTCCGCCGTTCCTTCACAATGGGATGCAGTCATGCGAGGCACGGTTCAGATGCCTCCCCATTGTGGCTAGGAAGGCTTCTTTGCTCAGAGCACTCTCTTATTAGCTCGTTTAGACACCATGCTCTTCACTCCTCATCCCCTGGTCTAGACCTCCTCGACCCTGGTCTAGTCCTCCTCGTCCCTGGTCCAGCCTTGTCTAGTCACGCCTGGTCTAGTAGAGTCTAGACCTCTTCAGCCAGTTCAAGGTTTTCTTGCCCAAGGGTTGGCTAGATTGGTGGTCACTGCATGACACATACAAGGCGGTCAGTCGAGCGTCAAAGCGCACTACTGAGCCCTCTGAAGTACCATAACAGAAGACGACCTTTGGTACCTAGTAGAAGTCCATCAACCTCATCACCTATACCTTCACATACATCACCCATTCCTTCATCCCGTTCCACATCTTCCAGATCACCTTCTCCAGTAAAGCTCTCTCCTATTCTGCTACAGCATGCTACTAAGCAACAGGCTCAGGTTGAGCAAGGGGCCATGGAGCCGTTGGCTAGCGTTTTGGCTAAGGTAAACATCAAGTTCCCTACATTCAAAGGACTCTCTTCAGAAGATGCTGACGACCATGCAAGGAGGTTTGTATCTCTCTGTAGGGGTCGTGGTCTTAACAGGGAAAATGCTTATTTGGTACTCTTTCCATCCACCTTGGATGGCCTACCAGACAAATGGTATAGCCAGTTTGCAGAGAACCATTTTGCAACCTGGGCAGCCTTAAGGCAACAATTTTGTGCAGCTTTCAGGCCCGGTGACTACTAGGAGAAGGTGTTGGATGAGTTAGCCAACATGGTGCTCCAGCCAGAGGAGACTTTTGCAGAGCTTATGACTAAGACCAAGTCTCTGGTTGCCAAGCTTCCTCAGCAACCCGGTGAATTCATGGTGAAGAAGTGGGTGGAGAAGGCGCTTCCCAAAACTTCTCAACAAAAACTCCGAGAGAGTCTCCGACCCGACGCCACTTTGGAGGAGTTCATCGCAGCTGCTACTAGGATAGAGGGGGCTAGGAAGCTGTTCAACAACTTCCCTCACATAGAGACCCCCTCTGTGTTTTTCGGAAAGTCCTGCTGATCCATTGACTTCTTTACGTAGAGAACTTGAAGCCCTAAAACTACAACGCGCTCTTCAAGAGGAGAAAAATATCTCTCTTCGCCAGGAGAAACCCCCACATCTTGAGGCTTTGGATCAAATCAAGAGAGAGCTAGAAGAGCTTCGGTCTCAACAAGAGACTAAGGCTATGGTATGGTGTAGCTCGTGTTGCTCTCCAAGACATCCTCCACAGGACTGTCCCCTTCGGGCTTATTGCCACTTCTGCGAGAAGTCTGGGCATGAAGACAAGGATTGCTACTATATCAAGGGATTACGGCAGATACAACAAAGTCTAGGTCCTCTCCAACAAGAGCTTACACTTGCATCAAACCTGGTGTCACCATATAGCCATCAGAACCCTATGCCACCTCTGCTGACAACACCTCCTATGCAAGGTATACACAACAACTTTACATCCCCCAACTTTTATCATGCTAGTACTCCTTCAGTTCCCCAAAGCTTCTAGATGTCAGCATCCGGTCTAATGCAGCAAGGGCCGAGACCACCTCGCCCCTCAAATAGGCCAATTTTGTGCTACAGGTGCGGGGAGTATGGACACTATCAGAGAAAATGTCCCTTACCAGAAGGGTCCCCTCCTTGCCGACATTGCCTTTAAGCTAAGGATCACTATAGTAAGGATTGCCCAAAACAACGAGCGTCCACATCTGCAAGAACAAGCTAGAACCAGCAGGAGTTTACATTTTCAAAGCTTAACCTCATCACAGTAAGCTCCATTCCACAGGCACCGCTTTCCACTCTTGTAGTTGCCTCTCAAGAAGGGTTGCAGCAATTGGAAGAGCCGGCTGGGGTGCTCACACGGGCACAAAGAGCTGCTCTTGGCCTCAGCCTCCCTGGCGGTCCAATGTTTCCATCTCCTGTCACACAAATGAGTCAAACTCCACTAGTAGCTGACAAACCAGCAGGTAGTGTCAAGAGCCAACCTACCTCGCTTCTATCAAATATTGATGGTGCTTTCATGGAAGCAGTAGAGGACTTGCAGAAGCTTAAGATACCAGAGCAAGCTCTAATCAAAGGAAACAAGCCCACAACAGAGCCTATCTTGAAAAACACTTTTCAGCAAGTGTCACTGTACGACATGCTTCGACTTGATGCAAATTTTAGAAGTGACACCCTTTCCATCATCTAGTCTCTGTACCCTCGTGCAGGGCCTACTGGCGGACACCTACCTGTGCAGCCCTTGGAGTCCTACATGATTTTATATCCAATTGCTCCCCTCACCGACTATAAAAGTCCTCGTCTCACTGTGTCTATTCTTGGGCATAAATTCTTAGGCGTCATAGTGGATGGTGGATTTGGGATCAATCTGATGCCAGAATTTACTATGTTGGCCTTGGGACTGCAGCCTACCCGCCTTGCTCCATTCACTGTTACATTGGCAGACCAGAGGACAGTCTACCGTGTGGGCATAGTAGAGAAGGTGCCTCTAATGATACAAGACTTCACATTTAGCTTGGATTTTGTGGTGGTCAGTCTTCCTCAGGTGGAGGGAGGATTTACTTTGCTGATTGGTAGACCATGGTTGAGGCATACTAAGGCACTTCATGATTGGGGCAACGACGCCATGTGGATACATACTCCTGGATCCCTCGTGCAACCAATTCGGCTGGAAGGAGGTATGGATCTAGTGGTTCATCACAGCTCATTGTCAGTACAGTCCAACCCTGACCCTGAGCAGCCCATCCCACCTGACGGGTCTGACGAAGACTTGCTGCAGTGGTTGGAAGCTACCGCCTCGATGCCATGCTATGTGGTCTCTATTCAAAACTCACATGTGCCGGTAACACTCTCTCTTCCAACTCCTCAGGCGGACACAGATGTCACAAGTCCTACACTAGACAGTAGTCCTATAGCAAACAGTGGACCAGTCCAAGAAGTAAGTGGGTCAGTCCCAAATTCTCATGATTCAGATGATCCTCCTATGAAAGCCCTCGGCCTCGGAGAACCTATCACACATCACCGAAGGGGGAAAAAATCTCCTCTGCATGAACTCGCCAATGATTCCCCCCTTCCTCTAACGTCTCCCAGGTCGGATGCCCTGCCCACTCTAAAGCACCCTATTATGTCTGTGTCTGAAGATTTACTCTTCGATGAGCTTCCACCAGGATGGTTACAAGAAGAGTATGCGGAGTTTCCAATCGATCAAACGCCAGCACATGATGTCTCGAAGCTCCAAGAGGCAGCTCATTTTTCAACTTCTGAAGTACCCTCCACAATTACACCTCCTGACCCTGTCAAAAAAGTCAACCTGGGCGACCTTGACAACCCTCAGCACTGCCTCTTAGCAGCTTGGTTATGGGAGCATCTCGCATTACTTGACCAGGTAGTTTCTTTTATTCACTCTTTTAAGGATGTTTTTGCTTAGTCCTACAAGGATTTGGAAGGGATCCCACCAGAATTGGGTCTCCACACAATCCCTTTGGTTGAAGGAGCTAAGCCTATCAGAGGCCGAGCTTATAAGCTCAACCCAAAGTATACAGAGGCTGTCAAGTTAGAGCTCGAAAAAATGCAAGAGGCAGGGATCATTGAACATGTGGAGCACTCTGAGTGGTTATCACCCATGGTGATAGCGCCTAAGAAGCAGTCCAATAAAATTCGGGTGTGTGTAGATTACCGCGCGCTGAATAAGGTGACTATTCCAGATGGTTTTCCCACACCTTTCACTGAGCGTGTGCTCGAAGATGTAGCAGGGCATGTTTTGTATAGTTTCATGGATGGGTTTGGTGGATACAATCAGTTGGGCATCCATCCAGGTGATCAGCTGAAAACGGCTTTTGTGACTCCTTGGGAGCTACACTAGAATGCTTTTTGGGTTGAAAAACGCTCCACCTTCTTTCAATCGAGCGGTATATCTAATCTTTTGTCCTCTGCTTACGGATCATCTTCACATCTTCATGGACGATTTTTCGACCTTCTCAGGTGCTTAATGTTCAACCCCAGTGGAAAATCTAGAGGAACACCTCGCTCAGCTCTTTGCTGTCTTCCTCAGGTGCAGAGAGGCACGGCTAAAACTCAATCCTAACAAATGTCACTTTTTGGTCACTGAAGGCACACTTCTAGGCCATGTGGTGTCTGCCAAAGGTTTAGCACCAGACCCAGAGAAGACCGTGGCAATCTTGAAGTTACCACCTCCTATCAATCTGAAAGGTGTTCAGAGCTTTGTAGGCGACACAGGATATCATCGTAGGTTCATATGAATGTATGCATAGGTGGCTCAACCATTGACCCGACTCACTAGTGCTACAGTACCCTTTAAATGGTCAAAACCTGAGGCTGAAGCATTTGAATACCTCAAAAAGCGCCTCACAGAAGCACCTATTTTAGTGGCTCCAGATTGGTCGCTCTCTTTTCATGTGCATACTGATGCCAGTCAACTGGCTGTGGGGGCTGTGCTGACTCATCCTAGTAAAGAGTACAACGTGGATCGCCCTGTTCACTATGCAAGTCTCCTGCTCACAGCAGAGCGCAACTACAGCACCACAGAAAGGGAAGGTTTGGCTATGGTGTATTCTTTACAAAAGTTTCGTCATTACTTGTTAGGGGTCCACTTCACTATCATCACAGATCATCATGCGCTACGCTATCTTCTGAATAAATCCCAAGTTGCAGGAGGAGTGTGGAGATGGCTACTCATATTCTAGGAGTTCGACTTCGGAGTAGTTCTTAGTCTAGGTAAGCGGCACGTCATGGCCGACCATCTCTCTCGCATACACACAGGTGAGCCCAATACTGGGGTTGATGATGATTTTCTTGATAATCATCTTTTTAAGGTGGACACAACCCAAGAATGGTATGGAGATGTGTTACATCTGCTCTCTACTGGCCTATATCCTGAGAATGCTTCTCCCTTGCAAAAAAGAAGACTCTTGCTGAAGTCTAGACCGTTCTCTTTGATTGGCGGACAGCTCTACAAATTTGGGCCAGATGGTGTGCTGCGCAGATGCGTCTCCCCTCATGAAGTAGACCACATTCTGGAGGATGCACACAGTGGTCCTACAGGTGGCCACTACCCTGGTCACATCACGGCGCAAAAAATCTTACAGACAGGCTTATGGTGGCCCTATATATTTAGAGATGCTATTGCTCATGTCAAGATTTGTGATGTTTGCCAGCGATGTGCGCCCAAGCCTAGCAAGCAATCAAATCGCCCTCTGCAAGTATCTATGGCGTGGTTGCCCTTTGAGAGATGGGGCTTGGACTTTGTTGGTCCAATTACTCCATCTGCTCAACCAGGCAATCGTAAGTATCTCTTGGTAGCAACATATTATGCAACAAAATGGGCCAAAGTAGTGGCTACCATCGATTGTACAGTCGCCACTGTCGCAAAATTTTTGTATGAAAATATTTTTTGCAGGTTTGGGTGTCCTCTGGAAGTCACGAGTGATCGAGGTAGTCATTTTGTCAACGACTTGATCTCCACTCTCCTCACGAATTACAAGATTTTTCATCGCAAATCTTGCTCTTACAATCCTCGAGCAAATGGGCAGGCTGAAAGTACTAACAAAGTGTTAATCACGCTTCTCAAGAAAGCTTGTCATCTGCATCCAACATCTTTGGCTGAGGCTATCCTCAGCACAGTTTGGGCTTATCGCACCTCCTTCAAGGCAACCACTAACTATACTCCATTCCAACTAGCTTTTGGCTTAGAAGCAATTGCACCATATGAGTTCAACTCAGGTTCAGCAAGAGTGGGAAGTGTTCGTGTCACTGCTGGGATTGCTTTAGCAAACTTCTCTCGTCTCTCAATGTTAGAAGAAAGCAGGAGGTTAGCTTCACATGCTCTCCAAGCCGAGCAGATTCGTCGCAAAGCGTGGCATGATCGCCATCTCCGAAGGCCGAAAATAACGCAGGGCTCCCTGGTGCTACTCTATCAAGCTAAGTATCTAAAGAAAGCTAAGAAGCTGGTTCCAGCCTGGCAAGGGCCATTCAGGGTACATGAAATTTTGCCACAAGGAGCAATCCAGTTAGTAACTTTGGACGGTGTTCCATTGCCTTTGGTAAATGGCTCCAGAATCAAGTGCTATTACTCCTCTGAGTAAACGGTCTGCAACTATTCCGCCATCAAGTGCTATTACTCCTCTGAGTAAACGGTCTGCAACTATTCCGCCATCTGTAGGTTCTATATCCCATCTCTCTCCTCCCCACTATCTTTCCATCAGAACGGGTGTTCTGTTACTGTCTCAGTTTTTGCTCTGCTCCCCACTATCTTTCCAACAGAATGGGTGTTCTGTTACTGTCTCAGTTTCTGCTATGTCTGTAGAAGTTTCCGCGTTTCCTCTAAGGTATCTTTTCTCCACTAAGTCTTGGTAATTGGGTATTGTCTTGAACTTCTTCAGTCCAAACACTCCTTCTCTAATTGTTTCTATCCTCAGTGTTATTTGCCATTAAGTACTAAGGTCTTTCCAGTTAAGCTTCTAGTCGGGAGTCTCCAAGTACTAAGGTCTTTCCAGTTAAGGTGCTAGTCGGGAGTCTCCAAGGGTCGTGGTTTTGTTCAATTTGAACAAGTGGAATCTGCTCAGATGGCGATGGAGAAAGTGAACGATATGTAATCAAGGACTTGATCAGGCTCAAAATTCACTAATGTCTATGTGAAGAATATGGCAGAGTTTATGTCAGAAAACCTTTGGTCCCATTAGCAGTGCAGCTCTTATTCTAGCTCCAGGAATGGGCCATTAGAGCTTCTTTACTTTTGTGCTCCAAAACTTGCTACGAGTAAAAATTGCTTGCGAGCCTTAATCTCCTAATAGCCTTCTTTTCTCTAAGCTTCAACAACCAACAGATTTAATCCTCCTAATGTGCAAGCATAAACTTTTCTTCCTTCTCTTCCCGGTGTATCTGCCCACTGCGATTCTCTACCCTCTCTCTACCTCGCCCTTATCCAATCCCACCGTTACCCTCTCACCCCCTCGCCTCTACTCTGTCCCTCTACCCAACCTCTCGCCCCTACCCTTTACCCAACCCCTCGCCCCTACTCTCCCTCTCACCTCTCGGCCCTACCCTAACCACCCCCTCGCCCCTACCCTCTAGCCTCTCCCTCGCCCCTACCCTCTACCCACCCCCTCGCCCATACCCTATACCCTCACCCCTACTCTGCCCACCCCCTCGCCCATACTCTCTCCCTCGCCCCTACCCTCTACCCACCCCCTCGCCCCTACCCTTCCCCTTACACCCCCTTGCCCCTACCCTACCCCAACCCCCTCGCCTTACTTCCCTCGCCCCTACCCTCCCCTTTAACCCTCGCCCCTACCCTACCCCAACCCCCTCGCCTCGCCCCTACCCACCCTCTCCCCTCGCCCCTACCCACTCTCTCTGACCCTCGCCCCTACCCACCGCCTCACACCCCCTCGCCCCTACCCTCCCTCTCTGGCCCTCGTCCCTACCCATCAACCCCTACTTGCCCCTATCTAACATAACCCTCGCCCCTACTCGACGTACTCTACCAAGTTTAATTTTAACTTCGTCCTCCTCCTGCATCTGCCGCCTGACTCTTCTTCCTTGTGTAATCAAGCTTTTTCCAAGTGCAGCTTTTCAAGTCAGCGCTACACCTCAAGCTTTTCCAAGTCAGCGCTACAGCTGGGGATTTGGGAGTAGAGTTCATCTTCACACTGGCCAGAGAGCGTTACAACTCACACTGCACGATGGCTGGTACAAGCAAACAAGCTAGGAGGAAGAAGGCTTTGTCTCGACAGAGGCCAACTGAAGCATCCCCTAGTTCTGCAGAGGAAGAGGATGTGGATACCTCCAGCCATGGCCTCACCGATGTGTCCTCCACTGATCACAGTGATGAGAATTACAAAGCGTCCGACTCAGAGTCTTCTAGCAAAGAGAAAGAGGAAGATGATGAACAAGAAGATGCTGTGAGAAACCAAAAGAAGAGGAAAGCCATCATGCAGGTACTGAGTCATCAAATTCCTCGGCCTCCTCCTTCCAAAACCCAAACCAAGTTCACTTTGAACTTCCATCTGCAGCAGCCTCATCCGTCTCTTCGAGAAGTCTTATCAAAAGACCAGCTACATACGCTAGGTCTGTCAGCATTAGCAGACACCGATCTGCCTTCTGATATTCCCATGGATATGGTGCATGAAGTTCTCAAGTTTTTTCCCAAAGTCAGAGGACACCCACTGACTGCTACACGCATTGGTCACGCTTTGGGGATGACAACCTTTCCTGCAGTAAAACCGGCTACGAGAACCTATTCACAACTTTCGAAAGATGCGACAATTGAGGCATGCAAAGAGCTACTTAGTACGAGTCATGCTGACTATGCAAGGAATAAAAAGCTCTGGGCCATTTTCAAGTACTACTTTTTGGTCAGAGCTACTAAAGTCAGCAAGGGCAAGGGCAAGGGTAGATGTGACGTGTCTATTATATTCTCGCACTGAGAAGGCCTATACTGCCTTATCCACACCATCCCGTGTGGCTTTCATCAAATTCTATTTACCTCTTTACAGTCGCGGGCAAAAAGATTTAGAGCTCAGGTGCAATCTAGCTTTCAATGCTTTGCAGCTCCCATGTTGGCCTGGGTCATTAATATACCTGTAAATCCTATGGATGTGGATGCGGATATGCGGCGTAAAAGCTCTAAGGCAAAAGGGAAAGATATTGAACAGACAATGGATCTCCCTGGGAAGCCAAAGAAAAAGAGGGCAAAGGTAGTGAAGGACATGGTAGAATCTTTAGTATGCCTGCCAGTTTCGGAAAGCTAGCAGCTTCGAGTGAAGCAACCTGTTCGACGTTCCTCGCATACTGCCGCTATTGATTCGATGGTAAGTTCAGGTGGTGCATATCACACTATGCATGTCACAGCTGTGGCTTCTACAATGTGTGTTCCTATCTCTACTGCTGCTATTTTTACCCCTACCACAATGACTAGCTCCCACGTCCCAGTGGAAGTTGCTTCTTCTCCTATGCCTAGTCCTGCTGCAACCACTCCCACCATCTCTACTGCGACAGAGAGGCATGCTCCTTGTCCACCACGAGCAGTGCCACTTGCCACACCAGTCCCACCAGTTGTACCACTTGCCAGCTCTCTTCACCCTGACACTGTTTACAGGACCTTCCACAGGGTCGGACTCTACATCATTTTTTCGGCTATTTGAGGATATATTGCAGGAGTCTAGGCAAGCCATTGCCACCATTGAGCTTGAAGCAGAGCGTTTAGCAACCACACACCAGCGTCACGCAGCTATGGAGGGATCTCTGCGAGTTGCTGAGAGCGCCATCGCCGATAGGGACGCCACTATTTTCGCACTCCAACAGGCCCTCAAGTTAAAGTCTCAAGTGATTAGTGACCTTCAAAATCAAGTACAAGGATTTAGAGAATTGCTCTTACATGAAAATAGGGCAACCCAGCCTACGATGATGGGTATGGGGTATGGGTGGACTGGAGCAGGTACACTAGTGCAGCATGCAGCAACGGGTCCTTCTCAGCAATTTATGGGACTTTACTCCCAGACTCCAGTTCCCGTTTAGTACTACAATCAACAACAACAGTATCCTCCTTAGGGGTTTCAGTCGTCACCATTGCCCCAGATGCAAAATGTGACTTGTTGTGACGGAGTTGCTGGAGCACATCGCCATGGCCATGTTACTCGACGTCCGTAGTACACTCTAGGACAAGTGCTACCATTTGCCCAGCAGCAGGTGGCTCGTCCCTTTCTTGGGGGCACACTTACTGACTGGAGAGCTCACATACAGCATGGCCCCACAATCGATTTGATGGCTCCACCTCCAGAGGCTGATACTTCGGATGCAGCAGTGGCCACCACTCTATCTCTTGGATGACAGATTCAGGAGCTCACCATTGTACATATGAGTAGCTAGTAGTTTTCTTTCACAGTTTCAGTCTTCCTCTCACCGAGACGGTGAGCGGTCTTGTGGCAGGCAACCTGTAGAGCAGGGCTGCAGTGTCTCTTCACAAGACAGGCAGACATTTGGACAGTTAGTTACAATTGGTCTGGTTCACACTGGACGGACCCTCTGGGCGGGGGGTGACACGTGGCAGGGTACCGACGGTGGTCTAGTGGACATCGTGGCCAGGTCACCACCACCACTCAGTTTGGAGATAGACTTAGCTGACTGGACATTTATGAGCCGTTGGTGGCTCTTTATGTTTGTACATATGAGTAGTCGTTTTGGGCCAGTTGCATTATCTTGTATGTAGTCGTCTAGAGTGAGTCTATACACAGCACGTCTTCACCATCCCGACACATCTGAGCCTCGACACCCCCATTGTACCTGTGAGTCCTGGGCTGGAGCTGAGTGTGCTGCCGCGCCAGAGTCTGTATCAGTCTTTGAGATAGTCGAGTCATATGTTCTGGTCTGTTGTGGTGTCTTTGTGAGCTCTGTTGATGTCTATTGTTTCCTTTCTGTTCAGTCTGTTTGAGTGAGATTGTAAGGCACATTGCACTGAGGACCACCCACTATAGAGAGCACGACACATTATCCGCGCTACATAGATATGGGCACTGCAAATGGACTGGCCATCTTGAATGGCCTACATAGGTTTCCTGCTTCGGGAGGTTTCACATGCTTCCCACACAGACATGGAGCCAGCACAGTGGACTATGTCATGGCACAACCAAGCCTCATCTCTAGTATTCAGGACCTCACGGTTGGACCCAAACCTGTTGGTGTGGCAGTGGATCATGCTCTTATATCGCTGACCATTTCTTTCCAGTTTAGTGTAGCACACAGGGTACGGGCAGCACGCGGGAGGCGGACTCTGTATACATAGATGGGATCTACAGACGCCTGTGCACAGAGGAACCAGGGCGACCTCTGGAGGAGCTTACTACTATACTGACACAGACACCACATGATGCAGCAGCAGAGGAATACCCACATACCCAGCCTGAGCAGAGACGCCGTTCAGGGAGCATGCCCCATAACAGTTGGTATGATGAGGAATGTCGGGACACTAGAACTAGACTTCAGAGGGAGGTGCTTTTGGGGAACATCACTCATAGGCAGTCACAAATTGACTTCCGACGCCAAGTGCGGCGGAAGAAGAGGGCATTCCTAGCTCGCCTAGAGCAGGATCTATACCAGTTATTCTTGAGTCAGGACTCACGTGAGGCGTGGAGGCTCTTTCATGAACACTCCTCCCCCCCTGCCATCACTTCTACAGAGGCCCGGGGCCAGTATGCATCATCTTTGTACACAGTTCGTGAGCAGCCCCCCATCCCGACCCCCCCGATCCATGCCCGCACACATGTATTTTTTTCACCGCTGAGATGGTGAGGAAGGCCATTGACAAGATGAAGACTGGGAGAGCATATGATCATGATGGCTTAGTGGCTGAGCATTTCATGCATGCCAAAGATTTACTAGCAGAGCTTCTAGCAGTTATGTTTAACCGTGCCATGTGTGAGGGCTTGCCTGATACGTGGAGCCTATCTACTATTGTACCTATCTTCAAGTCGGGAGACCCTATGGAGCCTGGGAACTATCGCACCATCATGATTGGACACACGCTGGCACGGTTGTACGCATCTATTCTTGAGCAGAAGCTGAGTAGATGGGCAGAGAGGGAGGGGATGCGTGCAGCCGGGCAGGCAGGTTTCAGGAGTGGTTTTTCTACTCTTGACCATATCTTGACACTCAGAGCCATCATTGAGGAGGGTAGATCGCATGGGAGACGGATCTATTGCAGCTTTGTGGATTTCCGTAAAGCATTTGACATTGTCCAGAGCGAGATTGATGCGCAGATTACAGCAGATGGGAGTACCCACAGAGCTCATTTGGGGGGTCATGGCATTATACAAGTCAGTAGTGGGGCATGTACGCACTCCAGAGGGTCTATCCACACCGGTTTACTCCACTGTTGGGGTGAAGCAGGGCTGCCCGCTCTCTCCTACACTATTTGGTATGTATGTAGATGAGGTTTCTGACTACGTTGAGAGAGATGGTGATAGAGGTGCACAGCTGGCGGGGACATGGATTCCACTACTGTTATATGTTGATGATATTGTTTTGATCTCTGACTCTCCGGAGGGGATGCAACGTCACATGGATGCTTTGCATAGGTTTGCCCAAGAAAGTGGTTTGTCCGTCAACCTTGGCAAAACCAAGGTCATGGTATTTAATACCACCCCACAGTGGATCAGGAGGTCAGCGCCCGCTTTCACATACGGACAAGAGAAGGTGGAGTATACAGATGCTTACACTTACCTTGGAGTGATTTTCAGTGGGCCAGCATTTTCACTGAGGAGGGCAACAGAGACTCGATTGACCAGAGCCCATGCAGCATTGGGTAAATTGGAAAGGATGTGTTCACAGGTCCAGTTTCAAGAGCCTCGGACGAAGCTCTGGCTCTCTGACACTTTGGTGGCTTCTGTATTGCTCTATGGAGCTGAGATTTGTGGACCTTCACTGGACCATCACGGGAGGACAAGCCGAAGTGATGGATGGAGGGACATGGAGAAGCCTCTAGTCTCTATGATCTCGCGGCTCATTAGGGCCAAGACTTCAGTACCACGTGCTATTATACGAGCAGAGCTAGCTGCCTCGCCAGTGGTGGTTGAGGTGCTCACAAGATCGGTCTCCTTCATACACCGCATGTGGGAACTCCCCAGAGACAGATATGCACGCCTTGCACTTGAGTCCTCTCGACAGTTAGCCGTGCAGGGAGATACAACATGCTGGTATGGGGAGATGGCGTCATGGTTTCAGGCGCATGGGTTCAGCATAGACAGATTGCTCCTTTCCAGTACGCACTGGATGCGCCCTCTCTGACTCTTACACAGTCCGAGATCACCAGGCTCATTTGCCAAGACTTGAAAGTTGACCCAGCTAGACACCAAGAGGACATGGATACAGCGAGTACAAGAGCTAGGCACGAAAATGGCTTTCTACAGAGAGCATCTCCTCCAGCTTACGGAGGATGGTTTTGTGACGAGGCCCAGATACATGGACACTCACCTGTCTCATGGGGTGCGATGTCCTATTGGCTAGATAGGCACATCTTGACACCAGCTGCGGATCGAGACTGGGAGATACAGCGGAGTACGAGCAGAGGCCAGGACATGCCCCCTGTGTGACATCGAGCCTGAGACACAGTTGCACTACACATGCCACTGCCCTGTCTACTACGAGATACGAGGCCGCTTCCATTGCTTGTTCAGAGAGGGCTTTGGACCATTCTCTAGAGTCATGCGGTACGAGGATCAGAGATGCCTGGGTTTGTTTTTGCTGGAGTTGCGCAGACACAGAGAGAGCCTGATGAGAGGAAAGATTAGCCAGTCTCAGAGACAGATCACAGACTTCTTTAGAGCTGCCACTGGACACCCGGAGGAGTTACTACCACAGCAGAGCTCGTCGCTTTACACCAGAGGCATATTGATCGAACGAGCGACTGAGCTGGGGAGATCCAGATGCCCACGACTGCGGAGGACTACACAACATCGACAGAGGCTGCATCAGAGGATCCAGGTCACTTTGGCTCGACATGCACAACGCTCGGTCAGACTACTGACCATGGAGGAGATTGATGAGTTCCGCCAGCGACCGATGCTGGATCTCCTATGATCTACCTATCCCAGCTAGTTGTTTTAGCTGCTTAGTCCACACCCAGCAGTCTAGGATTCCATAATATTTTATTTTGTCATTTTGTCATCTTGTTACTCTGACTTTGTATCAGATCCACCACATTGTAACTTTCTGGTCTCATAGGTCACTTTGGCCTTTTGAAGACGTTAATATAACATTTCATTTCATTTCATTTCTCTCTCTCTCTCTCTCTCTCTCTCTCTCTCTCTCTCTCTCTCTCTCTCTCTCTCTCTCTCTCTCTCTCTGTCAGCAGGTTCTATTTATATTCAGCCTATTAATTGTTCGTGTGCGCTCCCGTTTGTGACACCTTGGAGTTCAAATGAGTTGTATTCATAAATTTCTGAGTGTGTATTGTGCAAAACAGTTCTACTTCTTTGCTTCATATCATCATTATTTCAATACCAGAAGTGTTGCTGTTTGCTCTTTATTCTGTGTGAAATTTCTGTCAAAGGTTAAAACCTATGGATACAAGTACCCTGCTTACATATTTTTGTGTGGGTTCATAGTCCTTGTTATTAGCTTGTTAATCAGAATGACATTACTTTTTTGTGTGGCTCTGTTGTTTGGCCAATCTTAATTGCATAAATGAATGAGATTAGTTGGAACACTTGAAAAGTAGTTGGGGTGTCTATGGTTTGTGCTAGCTAAAGTATATGATAACTTTTCACAGTTTCTTGTTACTGGATTGCTTATTTCAAGGAGTACAAATCTGACTTTGTATAATGTATGTGTAGTTCTAAAGCCATTGTTATGATGTTTGGCAGTGGAATGGTCAGAGGAAGGAAGTGATGGGTTTGAGCCGGTGTATTTGTATAGTGTTGAAAGGGTAAGGTATTGCTTAAAATCTTTAAAGTGGGTTTATGCGTTTAATTTTTGTCAGATGGTGCATGTGGAAAACTTGATGTGCTAATCTTGGCCTTTTTTCCTTCCTAGCCTTTCCTTCAAACATGAACTTTTTCGTCCTCCATCAATGTGCACTTAGTCGTCTTTAAATTCTTGCGGTATTTTATTTCCATATCTGCATTTTGCTGTTTGTAGTCTGTCAGGAGGCTATCTATGTTCTGTTTCTGTTCCTTCCTTGAGGATTCTATTTAAGGTTTGGAGAGGATTGCATTGTTGTCATGGACAAACTTCGTAATGGACTCTTTAAGAGACGCATTTCATCTCGCCTTTTTTCAAAAGTCTCGACTCCTTGATGATGGTTTCTGATATGGTAGTAGACCATGGACTGTTTGTTTTAAAGTTTCTGTCTATGACTTAGTGATTTGTCAACAGGCAGGTATCGAGTTTTGTAGAAATTATTTGCTTTAACTACTTAAAGTAATCGTTAGTGCTCTTTTTTGAGTTGAAAGAGCTTTATTTGGCTTAGACTATGATATAATCTTTGGCCCTGGAGTTAAGCAGCCCAAAAGTTCTGTGGATGGTAATGGGTTGATCTACAGTTGTAATCTTTGGCCCTGCTTTTCTGGTAATCAGACCTAAAGTTCTGTTTTTGGGGAATGGGTTCTTCATTCTTGCGATGGTCATTTAGGTGCTTAATTGCTCACTGCATGGTATGTCATCTTTGATACATAAAATCGTCTCTTTGCAGGGTTATTTACTACTACCAGATGATGCTAAAGCTCATCACAATGTACGAACCTTGAATATGAGCATGTCCGCTCGTAACTCTTGTTTTGGCAACAGGTAGTAGTTGGAACGTGCAATTTTTGGAAACACTTTTGCAGCAGTAGGTTATCAATAGACTTCTGATTCTGTGTAGGTGGCAACAATTGTTAATCAATAGCCTTGTTGGCTATGATACTATCCTTATGAATAGCTTGCTGGAAGCACGGGGAGAAGGTAATTTAATTTTTGCGAGTCAAGTTCTCAAACACAAGGCTTAATTCAATTCTTTTGTTTCTAGGTTACTTGTACAATTTCCAAACAAAGGAGCTTTATGGTCTGAATCATCCTCGTGAGGCCAAAGGAGCTTCAACCAGCTTCCAAGGTCTTTACGTCTTGTTTCTTTCTTCGTTTGTGCATACACCAGAGATGGCACCGCTGCTATGGTATTGCATGCTCATTTAAAATGCCCTCTGCAGCTTGTGATGATTTAGGGTTGACAATTCTCTTTAATATGCAGGGTATGTCATATCAAAATGTGGTGTTCTTATCATGTCGCTGTTTGTCTTCTTCACCACAACAATGTCAGTCTCTTTCACGTTGCGGGAAACACAGGCCCGCATGCTGAAATTTACAGGTAGATAGTTTCGTACTTCAATGTCACATTCTACTAAAACTAGTTTGGTACCTACTACCTAAGTAGGACACTTTAGAATCCTTTTGACTAGATTTTAAAACTGCTGTGAATGTGTATCTTAAGAGAAGTTTCCAAAGTTTTCTCAAGTTTATTTCCACAAACCTTGTAGTACATCAATGACAGCATTCCTTCAATTCGGTGCCATATCATTTCGACTTTCATGATATTGCTGTAGACCTGCTAAGAAAACAGTGAAAACTGCCCATGAGTTCCTGTAAAAGTATGAAAAAAGTGTTGAAAGAAAAAAGGGAAAGAGAAAAATTCCTAGAATTGTAATTAGTCATAACCATAGCTGATTTCAAGCTCGTTCGAAAAACTATCAAATGATTGTAAACAAAAGAACAAATGGTCGAACATTTCAATAGAACTCAAGGTATGAAGTAGTACATTTACATGTTGGCAATACCTAAGACACCTAATTATTAAAGTCAACATCTTCTCTCAGTGTTTTCTTATTTCTCAATCTGCGCTCATGTAAAAGTACATGTTTATGATAATACCTTAATGGAAACTAATCATACCACCAAAGCTGCATTCACATAAAATATCTAGGTGAAGATCCTCTTCAATTAGAGAGAGGCACTATTTTGGAACAGGCCAAGGATGCTTATTGTATCTATTGCTATGTACATCTCTTTGCCAGAGATAGATTTGTCATGTTTTTCTGTTAGGCTTGTACTCGGTTTTATGAATGATGAGGCTTAAACACGAGTCCTGTTTGTTAACACATTAAAGTTTTGAGATTTTCATACGAATTCATATCTTTGCAAGGTTTCTATTAAGAAAACAATGTTGAGCTTTGGTGAGAATTTTAACTCAAATTCCATAACGACTTTAAAAATCCAAGGGTTTTTTAATTTGCAAAAGATGACATTAACTTTACTAGATAAATGGAGAAAGGTGTTTAGCTAACAAGACATGGGACATCTACTCTCCAAGGACACTTTTTGTGCCAAATCATCAAATCATCGAGTCATTGTTGGTTTATATAGATTTAGATTTGATTCTGAAGTTGTTTTGTTGGATTTTCAGTTCAACTTCAGTACCATGCTCGCCATCGGCTACCAACTTTTCGACTTATTTTTGTACATGTCATTGAATCTCTAGTTTTTGTTCCTGTAAGTTTTGTACTTCTCATTTACCAGTTTGGTCTTATTTGATTCCTAGATTAGATAATCTGAACAATGGCATGCTTGCAGATAATGATTGGGATTCTCTTTTTCTTGTTCGAGTTTTATGAAGATCAGCTCTTGGCTTTCATGGTCCTAACTTTGGTTTGGCTATGCGAGTTATTCACAATGATCAGGTTTTTTCTTTTGACTCTTGGTAACAGTCATACTATTGTGTAAGGTTGATTCTGGATGTTTAGTGTAGTTGGTGTTTTTAAAAATGGAGAACTGTGTAAGGTTGATTCTGGATGTTTAGTGTAGTTGGTGTTTTAAAAATGGAGAACCTCACAATAGAGGAGAGCAATGTGTCATGCGACAAGGTTTGTCAGTTCTTGTTAGCAAAATTGTAAAGCAAAATGTGACCATAATCTGAACGTTATCAATCTTTATATTAGAGATAAAAAGTAAATTGAATATCCAGAATTTAATCCTCCTTTTATCCTGGGTCATTCTCCGGTATCATTTTGGTTGTTGAAGTCCCGTTCTCAGATTAGAGTTGCCAACAACGAGTTCTTGAAACGTTTTGTAGGTACTAATCCTCTCTTTTTAGGCATTTTTTGAGGGCCTGCCTTGTGGCCATTAAACCCTAGCTCCCAAATCTTTCCCATCTGGCCTACAGCTGTTGTCTGGAAGACCCAAAAAACCAAATCTGGACAGGTGGCCCAGTGTGAAAGAGGCCAGGGATGCACCAGGAAACAGCCATTTATATCTTCAAAAGTTACTAGCTACAGGCAGAGCATGGTTTTTCTTACTAATTTTGTTACAAACTTGATGCTCCTCGTTACACTGTTTTTGTTTGGATGCAGTGTACGGACCCCTGTTTCAATGCAGTTCTTTCCGCGATACTTCTTTCTTTATTTCATGGTGTTCCATATCTACTTTTTCTCCTATGAATATGGTATGCCTGAAGAAACCCTGTCAAAGCTACTTGTTTGTTTATGGATGTTGTTTCACATTTACATAAGTTCCAGGTTTCTCCTACCTTGCCTTTTCTACGACGGCTGCATTCATGCAACACCTTGTTCTGTACTTCTGGAATCATTTTGAGGCAAGCATCGTTGATTTGTGTAAAGGCGTTCAAATTCATGGTTGTTTGGTTTGTTGCTATAACTCTTTGTTTCACATAAAACAGGTACCGGCTTTGCAGAGGTTCTTGAGGACAAGAGTGTTGTTCCAACAACCTGGCTTTCAAATAACTTCATCAGCCATCATCACGTCTACCTTACATGTCGCAAGGCTAGCACCAACTGGCCCTACGCGAGGAGCTGAGGAACCGAGTGATGTGAGGGCAGCAAATTTCAATGGGTTTGATGAGAATGCCAGGAACTTGGCATATCAAAGACAATTCAACAGGCTTGGTATTGATGAACCACAAGTGAATATCAGCTCTACGGGCATCCCACAGGGACAAGTGCCCAATGAATTTCCACAGGGGCATGTGTTCTCGCAAGGGCAAGCTAGCGGAAATGCCTTTTCACAGGTTTGGCCACCTGGAACGGTTGACAGCAGGGTGTGGTTAGAACATTGGAATGGAGTTGGCAGGAATCATGCACCAAGTAGCGAGGCTGCGGAGGATGTTTATAGTCATAACACTAATGGAAACTCGGCAAACGGAATTGCTACTGCTGATGACAATGGGCCTCCTCCTAGCTCAGCTGATAATGTTGGGCGTCCGTTGGATACGGAACATGCGGACAGGGAGCAGCAGAGCTTTGAACTCCCTGCTAGAAATACAGCCTTCACCACTGCATGGAACTCTTTTGGTTCTATTTTGCTTTGGATTCTTGGGGGTCCCTCAGAACACCTCTCATCTTACCTGACAAGTTTCCGGGATTTGACTGGGGACAATAATGCCACCGTCACACAAGGGAGGATTACTCCTCAAAGGCCCTCTGAAGGGGAAGGGGAGTTGCATGGACTTCGGCACCGGGCCAGGAATGTAGCTGAAGGCGATGGGCCTATATCTTAACATGTTTAATGTATCATGGCCATTCTTTTATAATATGTCAATCAATGTGTATATATATGGCTTGCGGTCGCAGTCTTTTATAGTGGTCTTGAATCCTACCATTGAGTTGTAGCTCCTGTCTTGCCGCCTGCGGATATTCGAGCGATTGTTATTTTGCCCACGCTTTGACCACAAACCAGTGTAGGCCAGTCGGAAAGGCGTCGCTTGCATGTCCCTAGATGATCATGGATGGGCCAGGGGGAGGAGCTGCTCACTCCTTCTATAGGCAGACATCGCAGCCTGCCAATAGCTTTTCACCATTTCATCTGAAGACTTGTCCGGGCTGACTTGTGTGACACGGGCTTTAGTGTAGAAATTTGATGCTCAGCATTTTACAAACCCTGGCTCACTCCTATAGGCAGACATTGCAGGCCGCCAATAGCTTTTCACCATCTCATCTGCACACTTGTCCGGGCCGACTTGTGTGATGCGGGCTTTAGTGTAGAAATTCGATACTCAGCATTTGTACAAACCCTGGTGGACTATCTTTTTTATTGAGTGCTTTTTGAACCATTATGTTTTATGAGGGCACTTCCATTTTTGTAGCCCAAAATAGAAATGTGTTTAGTCTCATATCTCATTTCAAAAACAATTATTGAAATCAAACCATATACTATTGCTTGCTCAATGTATGTTGATGATACAAGTGGGCATGGCATAATACTAAATGAGTAGAAATGCTAATTTTTAATTTTGTAATGGCTGCTTTGCTACGCTATTGATAGGTTATCAAGGGTACAATGTTTGTATTCGTTTTAATATGGGTACAAAACAGACAATGGAAATGAGTAAAATGCCAAAAAAGCTGCTAGTTCTTTGTTCTAATGGGGTAACCCCAATATCACCACTATAAAGTTGATGAAAAGATTAGAAAAAAAGATAGACATGGTGTACAGGCCTCTTGTAGCATTGACGAAGAGTGGTCAAGCGAACCACTCTCGTACTTCAGCTTCTAAAATACTTGAGAATTTCATTTCAAAATAGAAAGTTCAGAACATTATATTTCAAAACAACTGGCACAAATGGGTCACTTTTGAGCGCTTAGTGTTTCTTGTTCCTTCAAATATGCAAGGTCTCGATACCTTAGATAACACCTTTAGCCTTCTATTTGTAAGCATTAATTGTTGATGCATTTTTAGAGCTATGGTCGAGGTTTGTCAGTATGACACGATGATAAGAGGTACATGTCTTTGAAAATAATTAGGACTTAATTGTTATGGGGCTATGTCATTCATATGGGAAGAAGTTTTTTTTGTTATCAATGTTGTTGATTGTTAGAGTGTGAGACTCGAGGTGTAACTACCATATGACGTCTTTCATTGTAAGAAGTTACTATGTGATCATCATGGTGCAAAATGGGCCATGTACCACGTTTCTGCATCTACCTTGGCTATCCTTGAATCTCTATTACAATAATGTGCTACTTTTCATATCCTTATAACAAATTAACTTTCGATGTTGCGCTAGATAATTGTAGAAGACGAATAGTGTGTAACCTTCGACTTTTGCGAATGGATGTTGGAAAAATGAGGTTCAAAGTATCACAAAAACAAGTAGAAATAAAAACCACAGCCAAGAATGTATCCACCTTGCGTGTCCCCTTAAGATAGCCAAAATGTCAGAACTCTTCTAATCAAGTGATCACCATAATAATAAAGATTTGAGTCCAAGAGTTTGCTAGAGGTGGAGCCATGCTATTGAATCAAAATGTAATTTAGGCAATTGCTTAACTAGATCATTACAAGAGGTAATAAAATCAAAAGCCTTGGAAATCGATTTCCAAGTGCCAAATGGTTACTTCTTGCTATATGCTGTGACCATAGAACAACAAATAAGCGAAAACCCTACTAGAACAACAGATCTAGCTCAAGAAAGATAGGTACAAGTGCAAGTGCATTGTTCTCATGCCTTTTAATTATCAACATGAAAATCTAAAGTGAAACTTTTAATATAATAGCTGACAATTAGTTGTGTACACGATTGTTTTTTCTTCACAATTGGTATGATAAGTCTTATACATGGTATTTGCTTCAAATGTACCTTGAAAAAGTTAATGAGACTCTACAATATAACTATGAAGATGAAGAAGACCCGACATTGTGTCTATGAATGATCATGTGGCATGTTTTAAGACAAAACATACTAACATCATGTTTGTGAGAAATTCTACGCTAAAGGAAGTGAAATGCATTCTGATCTCTAGGTGTGCATTAGGAAATAATGATTTGATTACTATAATTTTGATCGAGAAATAGGTATCTTTTATGTTTGTGAAACTTTCTAGATATTGATCCACTTATC
Source organism: Adiantum capillus-veneris (assembly GCF_014529385.1). NCBI lineage: Eukaryota > Viridiplantae > Streptophyta > Polypodiopsida > Polypodiales > Pteridaceae > Adiantum > Adiantum capillus-veneris. Next base: position 125,737,679 of record NC_140958.1, read on the forward strand.
GCTTTGATGATACCTAATATTTGATATTATTGAGAATGAATATAGTGAAAAGTTCCAAGAAAGAGACGTAAGCCGACTAGAGATAGAGAGAAATCACAAAGAGCAATTGGTGTAGGAAGAATATCAATCAACTAGCTAAACCTCTTTGGGCTATGAAAGTCTAGCTTGCCGAAATAAAAGGATAGGTATGTGTGTGTGTGTGTGTGTGTGGGTAGGGCAAGGGTGCCCTTTGAGTGTTATGTTGTACGCTATTGCTACACACCCTCTTTTGTTGTATCTAGATTTCCTAATTGTATCTGGATATTAACATGGGTTGGAACTGTCGTCTTGTGATCATTTGTGGTGCAAGCTTATGCGGATGACTCCATGTTTTGGCTTAGAAATAGACTTAAAGATGTTCAATGTATCATGGAAGCACTGCATCTTTATGGGTTGGTTGCAGGTCTGTAAGCGAATTTCTGAAAATCTAAATTGTTAAGTTGCATCAAATGGATTGGCACTCGATATTATGGCTAGGTGAGATAGTGAACCGTGATCAAATTGTGAGACATCTTGGATATTCATTGGCTTGGTTGGTTCACAATGGAAAATTATTGGACTGGGTTGAGAGCAAATTGGTCTAAATTGTACTATTAAAAATTATCCATTTGGCCGCTACATGTAAGACTCAGAATAGTACAGTCCATTTTGGTGGCATACATGCAATTTTTCCTACCTATGTTACATTGGCCACCTCGTCGTTTTTGAACTTTGATGTCTAGTATACTAGACCACTTCTGGTCTACTTCCTCTCAAAAAAAGGGTATGGGTTTGCTTGCAATGGATAAGTTATGTACTCCAAAGAATTGTGGTGGTCTGAATATTTTGCATTTGTGTTCTCATGTTACAACAAGAAAGACCACTTTGTTATTGGTGTTGGTTGAGCAACAGCAACCTTGGACAAATGTTTATGTTTCTGTGCTCTTATGTAGTTTCTAGACTAACTGTTGGCCATTGGTAGCCGTCGTATTGGGATGTGGTTTTTGGTAAGTTTGAAGCCACAATATCTGGATGTCCCTTTGCTTCCAGTCTTCTAGCGGATTGGAAATTGATCACACAAGAATGATTGTGGCATGGTAGAGATAATGCATGTGGAAACTCACTTCGATTAGAAAGTTTACATTGGAGTCGAGCTTTTGATCAAACTCTTCTTCAACACTCTTCTAGACAAGCTTATTTTCTCTCCAGAAAGGTATTGACAGGATAATTGATGTGACAGATGCTGATGGATATGTGTTCTCATTTAGACAGGCTGCTCCTATCTTTGGGCTTGGGATGCACTATAGGCACATGTGGGACACCATTAAAATTTTGGTTGTCTCAATCTCTTATTAGACAATTGGTTATGGGAAATCGAATTTGTGATTGGTGCTACGCTGGTTCTTCCTTCTCTTTGATTTCTACACAGAAAGTGTACTGTCATTTGCAGTCATCCTCCTGGATTCACGAAGACTGTAATAAGGTATGGAATATGAACAAGAGTGTTTCATGGTGGCGGAGTAAAGTCATGAAAGTGTGGCATGTGGAGTTGCGTATGAAGGAGCGACTGTTTATGTGGAGATGCATCGTTGGGGTTCTCGCAATTGGCAAATTCTTGCGATCTAGTAGATTGGCCTCTTCGCGTTGTGTTCGATGTGGTGCCGTTGTTGAGAACATTCCACATTTATTGTGGTCTTGTCCTCGTACGCTACAGTTTGTGGACTGCATCTTTGCAGCTCTTCGCATGCGTTTCCCTGGCATGCATTTTGGTAGACCTTTCTGGATCTTTGGAGTACTTCAACCATTGCTTCGGCCGTATGCATACTTTTTTGGCCGGGTCAGATTCAAAGTGATCTGGACGGTGTCGAGAGCACGTAATTCCCTCACGTTTCAACAGATTCAAGTGGAGTATGTTTCCTTCTTCAAGACATCTCTCCGATAGTCTCTCTAAGTTGCCTATGACTTGGACGAGCGTCCCGCTAGCCATTTCAAGCTCTACTTTGACTGTTTCTGATTTCCTCTTTGTAGTATTTTATATGGGTTTTCCTTGTCTTGAGGTTTCCCATTGGTAATTCAATCTGACATTACAAAAAAAAAAAGTGTGTGTGTGTGTGTGTGTGTGTGTGTGTGTGTGTGTGAGAGAGAGAGAGAGAGAGAGAGAGAGAGAGAGAGAGAGAGAGAGAGAGAGAGACCTCTAGGTGTTCAAGGTGGATGGCAACAAAGATCAAACAAAAATTTTGATGGATTTGGAGATAGCGGCAAACTTGGTCATTGTGCAAATGAGTATTATTGCAAGACAAAAATGATGTCAAAGAAGAAATCAAGAAGAAAAAAATGCAATTGTTATCATGAGCCAATTATAAGAAGCATGGAAGAAAACATGGAAAACATTATGTATGTTTATCAAATAGGGGCATACACAACATAATGGGTGCAATTGAAATGGATTTCACAAACATTCCAATGAGATCCATCATGATATAGAAGGAAATTGATCGTCAGGAATTTGTGTACATTGGACCAATTATTGCATGTATTGGTTACAACCTATGGTCACATCACTCAATACAAAGTTTCATACTATCCATTTAGCCAATCTGAACAAGTTTTCTAAGAGGTTATGCATCTTGGATCTACTACATGTTGCCATTCAAATTAGGGTAATATATCACAAATCCACCACTTGGCCATTTGAAGAAAACTGTGGAAATATGGGTGCATCCCATGTTTGCATGGCAACTCCTCTTGAGCCTCAAGGAACATCTTCTTGAGCATCTTTCCTTGCCATTGATTCCACAGAATCTCTAAAAACTACATCACCAATCATTAGGAGATCAATAGAAATTGAAATCTTACCGTTTTTGCACATGAATACGAATGCCAAAATGAATTTGACTACATTCCTGAAATAGAAAGTTTGAGAACATATATGAGGGCGGTGGTCCTCTCAACGAACCAACAAGATGGGAACCTACAACTAGATATGCTAGTCTTCACTCCACACATGTGCAATATGTGGTGTAACAGTAGGGTTCCACATAGCGGCTATGACACTCGTGCGGGTCATGCAATTGAAATTTGGACTTTGTGGGTATAGGGACATGGATGACGGGTTGGCCATCCAAGGTGGATGGACGAGGGGAACTGAGCAGGGGCTATGTGGATTGAGACGATACCCTGATGGGCCCAACAGAGGAGGGGTCTAAGGAACCCGAGGCTGTAGCGTTGCTCACCGCAAGATCTCTCGCAAGATTTTTCGATCAATCAAAGAAAGTTATCCTCGATGCCTCCCAAAAATCTTAGGGGTGGATGTGGTACCAACAAAAACGGGAAGAGAATGAAGAAACCCTTATCTTCAACCACTTTTTCAGGTACTCTTGCTTGCCGATGACAACTCCTCTGCCACAACTAGGATTTGATACTATGTCAAAATATAAAGAATAAGAGACCTTGAATTCTTGCAAGCATGCGCACAGACACAACCAAGAGAGCACACCATGGAGATGGAGGATGAAAGGTGCTACTTGTCCTTCACTACTCAAAAATGATAAGATGGTTTTCAAAACATAAGTAAAGAATACAACAAAATAAAAGACTAACATAGGTGAGGAATACAACATGAGATTGTGTACGATGGTCAATATGGAGCCACTAGTGAGTAAACTGGTGAGGTAACAGCCATCACCCTTGTTAGGTAGAGCATGTTAGTGAAGTCTAGCTATGGTACTATTGGCGATGATCATGATGTCCCACTATCATGCTAGTGGGATGGCGATGGTACTATGGTACTATGGCGATGATCATAATGTCCCACTATCATGAAGTCTAGCTATGGTACTATGGTGATGATCATGATGTCCCACTATCATGAAGTCTAGCTATGGTACTATGGTGATGATCATGATGTCCCACTATTATGCTAGTGAAAGATGTGGCAAACGTTATCCAGGCGTACCATGCATTTGAGCTTGATGTCTCAACAAAAACGAGGCAAACAAGCAACCTCATGAAATTTATGCAAACACAATAATCTAGAAAAATTTGGATGAAGACAACATACATTTCAAGGTTTTGTATCTAAAACAGTTTTAGAATTAGAAACTTCATGTGGTAAATCTTCCACTTGTATGTTCGAAGCATTGAGCTTATACAACCCACAAAACAAAGTGATAGATGCTACGATTACATCATGAAAACTTGGATAACAAATAGTACATTTGTCATCCATAGACTTGAGTACGGGTCCAAGTTCAAAAGTCTTGATACAGAGAAATAATTCTTCTTGATCCCAAGTACACGTAATGCATTAGCAAGTGTCAAAGAGCTACCATATGTACTAGTAAGACTAATCTTACCAACTCCCTTAACTCGCATTGTTAGTAGCATATGTGATAGTACTTATCACATTAGGGACATGCTCCAGAGAACTTAGAGGCTATGTTCTTGGTTGCACCACTGTCAAAGTACCAAATATCATCTATAGCCTCTAAAATAGATTGCATCATTCATAGATGGCTCATATCGACAATGTGCACTAAAGGCCCATTCTACATTGTGCAAAAATATACCATACATGCATTTTCAGAAGCATATGAGCTATCTATATCCTCCTCTTTTATTTTGTAGGAGCATCTTTAGTCTTATTACTTGAAGAAATGATGATTTGCCTTACTAGAATTTGCATTTCAGCTTCTTCTTGCCTTTATCACCACACTTCTCATACTTATTGTTGTTTGAAGAAGAAACAATGTGTTTTTGTTGTAGACCGCAATTAAAAGGTTTGGCTGGATTTTGTGCTCTAGTATTGATACATAATACTTGTCCAATGTCCTCCACAAATTATTTAGGACATTAGATATCTTTTCAACTAGTCTTTAGGAGATTACATATCTTTTCACTTAGTAAGCATACAATAATATGCAGAGATTGACATAATATTGTGAGGTTATTGGTCAATGTCTTTTACAAGTGTCTATGGATCGTGATTGGGATGGAAGGATGATATTTTGTTGTACACTATCAACAACAAACATGATTTCGTAGGATCATATGTACACCACATATTATATTATAAAGTAGAAGAAAGATAGAGTCCTCTAAGTAGATGAATAGATTGGGGTAGTAAGATCATCATTCTTTTCACTATACATTGACACAAACAAACATAATTGTGTAGAGTCAAAACTTATTTATCAAACATCCTTCTCTCCACACTAGGGAGTGAAGAGACACGATGTTTTGTCCTCCTCGAGAGATTGGTCAAGGTCATGGTGATGAGATCTCTAGTTTAGAGGATTAGTCGTGCATTGGTTCCCAAGAGCTTCTCCCTTTGACACATTTTATTCTAATAATGGTTCTCCTTATCTTGGTAGGTTAGTATCTTTAGCTTGCTAGTCGAAAGAACATAGACCAAGAAGAAATTGGTCACATCATAGGGAAACATCATAGATTTTTTAACCATGGTCATGACCAATTTCTTGACAAGGAGAGAACGATCCACTCCCTAATGTGGTGGGAATGATCTTCAATAAATCAAGTATGATTCTTCCCAATAATGTTTGTTTGTGTCAGAGTGTGTCGGAAAGAATGATGATGTTTCTATTTCAATCTACTTGTATATTAGAAGCTTTTGGGCCAGTGTTCATGTATTGATCCTAGAGCACATAATTGTCAATACTTATAAAGGAGCCTACCACAAAAACACTCGCAAGTTTTAAAGAGTTCAACCCAATAAGATCCACGAGTACATGCGAAAGCAACCATTCAATGATCTCATAGTAGCATGCCAGTCTCTACAAACAATTACACAATGAACAATTGAAAAGAAATTTAATCTTCTAAATACTAGCTAGAAAGATACATGTATGCTTTGTCGTAACGCTCTAAAGTAATGCCAATTGGATGAAAATTTTCATCTCATCATTATTTTACAATAGGTGGCATTATGTGGGTGGCCAATTGACCCTCTGGATGAAAATTTGGATGATTATGCTAAATTTGGCCATTATTGATATTTCACTACTTGCAACATTAATTAAAAGAAAAGCCAAATCTGTTGGTTATAACATTTTTCATAGGAAATCTATGCAAACATTGTTTCCACCTCTCTTTAAATTAGTACACCTAGAGAGCCCTTCACATACACTAGTTTTTCATTAGCAAGAAACCTTAGACTATACCTCTTTGAATTAGTGGACACTTGATGGTTTCAACCTCACATAAAATTGGAGGAGTCAAGAAAACATTCAAATACCTTTGGAAAAAAAAAACAACGCAAGGATCAAACCTTGGGAAATATCCTTCTTTAAACCTTCACACTTGATGGTTTTCTATTTGTGCGAGTTTAATAGGTGGAAAAGGCTCTTGATAGCCTATTTTTTTCTCCAATTTGAAACAAGGAGTGGAAAGGGCTCTAGGTACTCTATTTGCCCTCTCTCAAAACAGTGGGTGAAAATAAGACTTGCGAGATTTTTTTTAAAAAAAGCACTAAGATTGAGGTGAATATTTTTGCCAAAATATTCGGACAATGGTAAAAGAAAGGTAGGTGAGGATAGAAGTCATGAGAGGGTAGAGGCTCTGGCCAAATGCAAGAATTTACAAAAGGGAAATTTGAGGGGTTCCTACATTCACATAGGTTTGCACAAGTCCCTAAGAAATGAATGGTTTGGGCCAATTGCCATAACGGTTGGGAACACGATTTGTCCATTTGGCTCGTATGTAAGTGGTAATATATGAAAGCCCAGGGTCTCCTAAGTGATATTTTTCTCTACTTAAGTTTTTTCCCTCATTTTTGCAAATATTGATAAGACAAGGAGAGAATGATATAGCATGTTTAGGTGGGGAGTGAGGCTGTGACAGAGTGAAAGAGGAAATTATTTGATATTTGATCCTTCTTTTCTAGACATGGCTGGTGGTAGAAACTTGGGAGGCATGGACATCAAGGAGATTGAAAAGACAGATGATGATAGATTGATGGGTCTACTCTACCAAGTGAACCAATTGTGAAATTTCACCTATATTTTCAAATTTCCTTTTAAATTGGAGAACTTTCTTGCAAGGTTAGGACATCTCAGATCCTGAAATAATGTACATTGACCTCACAAGGTGGATTCCTTTGTACACTTTGTTGGCATGTGCAAAGCAGGAAATATAAGCAAGTGCAATGGGTCCAAAAAGTGAGCACCACTTGTCAATGGCATGGTTATAAGGGTTTCCATTTTGTGGCTGAAGGCATTGGATTGCTTGTTTTTGTAAGCATTCTTCCAATAGAAGGGAGATAATCCAAACCCTTGCACATTCCAGAAGTTGAGAGAGATATGGAGGTTGAAGAGATAGTTGAGAAATTTAATGTGGAGATGGAGAAAAAGAAAGCAAAGAGATTTTGATGTGAGAGAGTTTAAAGCAGAGAATATCACAAAAATAGAGGAGCCCATTGTTATCCCAAGAGATGATCCTTTGATGTCTTTTCTACCTAAAATATCAATGTATTTTTTTTGTATTGCTAACCTTCATACAAAACGTGTTTGACATAAGAGAAGACTACTGCCTTGTAATTCTTCTAGATTTGTAGACTACACAAATAGTAGAGAAGGTGCCAACAAAGCTAGAGAACAAAGACCAATATTTTCCATTGATATTTTAAAAGAGTAGCAAGTTTGAAGATTATGAAAACCCAAAGGTAAGTTAAACCTTTGGAAGCATATTCATGCTAATGAAAATTCATGCCATATTGCTAATTTTACTTTGTTCCTCCATTGTAACAAAATGACAATTTTTATTTTGAAATTTCTTTGGGAAGAGGATAGGGGTCAAGTGGGGCCCAAGTCTTGGACATTTTCTTGGAAAGCTAAAGGAGACTAGTGCCATCTACCACAAGAAGCTCTCTTCATCACCTAATCTCCCCATGCTTGCAAGTATGGCTCTATCAAGGTGGCTTACTCACATCCACTAGACCAAGGTTTGAGAAAATAATACTTGTTGAAAAGCAAAAGGGGACCATTAGATTATTTGGACTACATCCAGGATATATGGGATCCAAAAGTGTTTATTGTGGTATGCTATTTACTTGCCTGTGGCGTTGATGTAGGCAAAAAACTACAAGGTTATGGGAAGGGAGAGTTTTTGAAGTCAGGGGAAGGATTGAAATAAATGACTCTACGATTGAAAGGCAAGATGTGTGCTCAAGCATGAAAAATTGAACCTTGTAATATTCCTTACTTGCTGCCTTATCTATATAATTGCAAGTCATTATAAAACCTTTTACTTATAGATGAATTATTGTATGTATCTTGCCTTTTTTGCTTATTCCTTTGTATAGATGCAATAACACCACGAAAGTTATTAGCATTTTGTGCCCTTCTCCGATGTCTAGCGTGCTTGAAAAGCTTGGCTCTTGCTTGGTATAGGGACTTCTCTCTCTCTCTCTCTCTCTCTCTCTCTCTCTCTCTCTCTCTCTCTTCCCCTTGCTCCTCTATTCCTCTCAATACTCAAGCTCCAAGAGCTTGGATTCCATATAGATTCCAAGATTTTGGAGCTTCATTATTGAGGGGAAATGCACTACCTAGCATGAGTAGCACCACAATTAGAGTCCAAAGTAGTACCACGTAGCGGAAGATGAGGTAGCACCATGATCTAAGTTTTTGGGCTACAATTTTTGGTCGTATTTTTACTCACAGTGTTTTATTACCGCCTCCACATGGTTTTCATTTAACAAGCTCTTCGGTGGAGAACGAGTTTGTCAGGCATCTTTAGAGTGGGCGATGGTTATTAATATACATTTAATAATATTCTCTTGATAAAGGGTTTTTTCTTCCGTTTCTCCATGGGAACTGTTTCCTAGACAACCATTTCCTAGGCCTTTTAAGATGCCTATAAAAGGCCCAAATATGGATCATTTGGTAAGGTGGATGGATCGTTTTGGTGAGGTGCACAAACCATTTTGTCCAACAAGATTTGTGTAATTGGGTCCATTTTGACCTTATACATTAAATGAAAGGATGTTCCACAATAACATGATCTATTTATGACCCAAGGTGACTTAAATTTTCAAGCTATAAAGTCAAGAGTATTATGTTTTTTCATGGCTTATGATTAATAATCACTAAAATATTCTTTGTTATAGCATGAAGAGCTTGACGGTTAGGACAATATATAAGACCAAGGAAGAAGACCCCAAATGACAATTATTGATTTGTAATGGTGAAGAGTGGATATCCAATTGCAACCTTTTTTGATTGTATGGCCGATGAGACAATGGCAATTGGAATAATGTTTGAGGACTCTACAATGGAGGACCAAACAATTTAATGGAGGGTCGTGATACGATTGTTCTTGTTTCATTGGGAGCAAGTCTACAAAGAACAAGTGAAAGAATCATGATGGCTTTCTAAAATAATTAAAATGTGATAAAATCATTAGGTTGAGTTTAAGTAGAATCAGTGTTCAAAAAAGGATTGCCTTAGCTTAGCCTTGAGCCGGCGGTTAAAAATGGAGACTACCTGGTTGCAAACCATGGTAAAGGGAAGAAAAATTGGTGAAATATGTGAGAAAATAATTCAAAAATCTTGCAAATTTGAAATTTATGCTAGTATTTTTGGTTCGCTTCTTTGTGGAAAGGAAACTCAGTCGACGGCCGCTTAATAAAAGAGACTTTGTTATTGACTAGAATTACGTTATAAAATGTAAGAAACGTCAAGCAATGTGAGGCTGTGAAATGAAATGTGAAATTAAAAAAAACTCATTAATATATATGTGTGTGTATCCATAGAATTTACTAGAATTATGCAAGTGAAGTTTCACTTTAACACTTTAACATTCTAAAACAATAGAATGCAGAAAAAGTCAAGACATGAAAGTGAAATAAACATTTAAAGTAAGTTGCCATCATGTACCGAAAACAATGAAAGTCTTCGTGACCCAACACAACATTAAGATTTCTTTTAGAAAGCAACAAAAACAAGAAGGCTTATTTGTAGTGAAAAACAAATGGAGCATATGTCTTGGAAGCTTGTGAAATGATCATGCTTGCATCGGGAGCAAAGTATCCAAAGAAAAAACTAGAAGACTTATTCCTAGGTGAAAAACGTATGTCTTTATGCAAAAATTGGAGAACAATCAAACCATGGTAGAAGCACAAAAAAAAGGCTTCGATAATAAAGAGGTGGTGGGATGTGGCTTTTCCAATAGAAAAGCGGATGCCTTTGAATAAGTGGTTCTCTTGGTGGGAAGATAGAATATCACATTACTAGAGCATTAGAATAGATTCTATTTTGTCACAAGTGATATGAAACTTCAATTATGGTGATCTAGGAGGCATGAGTCAATGGTGTTGTGCAGCTATCCCTAATACCGTGTATCTAAGAGTGTGCATCCAAGTTGTTTGGTTGGAGGTGGAGGTTTTCACTCTTTACAATGCCTGTGTTATAGGTGTCTTCAACTCCCATCTTCAATATGCGCACAATTGGGCTATTTAATTGGGCAATACATTGGACTAGGGCCAAATGTTGGCATGCTCTCTTGAATAAAGTGCAGTGTGGTTTTACTCTAGCCCCAACTATTGTGATATTTGTCTTACATGGCAGAGGTAATTGTCAAAATATCTTTCAAGAGCCAATTTTGTATGGAGATAACGAGTCAATGTAGAGAAAGAAGAGATCAAACCGTGCAACAGTTCTTATTGACCAGGATATATGTGAAGTCATGACGTTGACATTAATGAGTTTGGCCACCAAAGATTAGCTTCTAAAACATGATTAATGTGAATGGAAATGGACCAACCATGTTGGAGCCAGATTGTGAGTATGAAGTATGAAGTATTGTAACATAGGTTGTGAAGATGGTGGTTGTGCCAGGAATTTAACACCTCAAATCATGAAAGAAGATATACATAGGTCAATGAGGGAAATTGAATGTATGTGGATTCATTGTCAAAAAATAATATTGTAGTCAAGGGAGAAAAATGTATGATGTTAGCCCTAGGGTAAGACTGGGCCGGCCAAGTGCCAAGACGGAGCCATGCAATCAAGGGGGCCCTAGTGTTAGCAAGGCAGGGCCTATATAGGGCATGGTGGGGTGGAGAGTTTCATGCTCTAGGCTCCTCAAACTTATATTGGTATCAGAGCTCAGGGGAGGGGAGAGCTATGGAGGAGGGGGGAAAGCCCTCGCATGCTTTTTGCATGGTGACTGCATGACACCTCTCTCTCTCTCTCTCTCTCTCTCTCTCTCTCTCTCTCTCTCTCTCTCTCTCTTAGTGGCCGCCTTGGACAAGACATCCTGCAAGGCATGGAATTAAGCAGTGAGACGTGGGCATGGGCCCTTGGATATATAGGAGGGCTGAGGAGGACTGGCTGAACGCGGCGTGGGAGAGGGGTGTAATACACACAAAGGGAGCAAGTTGACCCGCACCAGAATCGAGTGCAAAGACCATCAAGAGGATTGCGATGTTGTGTGGGTCCTTTCTCCACACTGTGGCATGACGAATTGAGCTGCATCCTGCGAGGTTTCTTTCTCTCTTAACCTTTTGTGTCGCCTCCGAGTTGCCAGAAGTTCTTGGTGAGCTTCATTTCATACTTTGGCCACCCTAAAGAAATTAAGGGTGCATGCCCACCCACCAGACAGTCGTAGAATAATAACCGACCAACTAAGAGGGAGGAGGTTCCTCGGGACCACCAGCAAGGGCTGCAGCATATAGGGCATGCAAAGTTTGTTGGGGTATAAAGCCCAATGTGCTCGTCCAGGTAAGTGGGCGGGCCGCCAGGTATGTACACACATTCTTTTGTAAAAACCTAATAAGAACTCACTATGCTCTACACATTACACTAGAGCAAGTTCACCATATCGTCGTGCTCTTCTTCTCGCACTCTCTCTCGCGTCGCACTTCCGCTCGTACTCCTTCAACTAGTATCAGAGCTCAGATCGAGGCTCAGGGCAGCACTGCAGGAGGCTAGAGTCACCAGCTCAGATTGGAGTGAAATTCGACAGGCGAAGACACGGCCCCAAATCCTGTGGGTGAGCCCGAAGGACTCGTTGTTCTCAGAATTTCATTATGAGGTCATCTCGGCCACCGTTCGACTTGGACAAAGGTCTGCGCAGGCCATTTTCGACTACGTGGTCTCGGCGGGTGCAGATCCGACTCTGCAAATTTGGGGTTTTCGGCCTACGACTGCAGGTGCTGAGGATATCGACACTCCCAGAGTGTTGATTTGTGGCTGTCTACACATCGAAGGACGGCTCACAGTTCTTGGAGGCGTGTCACATACGACACGGGCGCATCTACACACAGACTGTAGGCGACATCCACTTGTTCATCAGGTAGCTTGTGTTTGCTGCTTGATATTCCAGATTTCATCCTGACATTGCAGGTACTTTCACATGGGATGTATTGTCAGAGATGATGTATGTCTGTTGAGGGTTTGCTGGCTGTGAGTCACGCAGCAAACAACCGCCGCAGCGGTTACAGCATACAGTGGGAAATTTGTGGATGTATGACTTTGTGGGAAGTCTATGTACTATCAGATTTAATGCAGCCTTTGTTGAGGGTCGAGTGAGGTTTTATTGAGCTGGGAGATTCTCGAATGTTGAGATCCTTTCGGTGATACAGGTCTTGGAGCGATCCCTCGAGCACCCTTAGATAGGCAGCTAGGATGTATTGACTGTGAGTTAGACAGTTGGGATTGCATCTTTGCTTTACTGCCGTTGACGCATTGTCGCAGTCTATGCTTACAGGACAGTGACAGGACAGTCGTGACAATACAGGTGCAGGACAGGTTTACCCGCAGCTTATAGTGTCAGAGAGACAGTGTTTTTTGAGTTGTTTTTTGGTCTGTTTTTGAGTACACCAGAGCCATTTTACAAAGGAGACTCTGCCAAAATTTATAAAGAATCTGAAGCTTTCTTGGTTCATTTGACAGGTTGATATTGGTTCAGAGGTCAGTTTACAGGGGAAACTCTGCCGAATTTTTCCCAGGAAAGTAAATCACTGTGAAGCGTAGCTATGGCTGGATCACAGGACACTGCTCTTTACAATATCAAGAAGCTGGATGGAACCAATTTCCCATTGTGGAAGAAGCAGATTTGGCACGTGTTGGTACAAAAGAAGCAGATAAAACCTATAAGGTCAAAGGGATAAAACCAGAAGATATGGACGAAGATGAATGGAGCGAAATGGATGAATTGGCACTTTCTACCATTATGCTGACTTTGGCAGAAAGCGTTTAGTTCAATGTAGCAGACGAGATGTCGGCTTATCAAGCATGGTTAAAGCTGAGTGATCTTTATGAGAAGCAGAGTGCAGCTTCACAGGTATACTGGCTTAAGAAGCTTGTTGACTTGAAGATGAAAGAAGGGACACCTATGTCCAATCATCTGAATGAATTCAACACAATCTATAGTCAGTTGTCAGCTCAAGGTGTCAAGTTTGATGAACCTGTTAGAGCTATGTTCCTGTTGATCACATTGCCGGAAAGTTGGGACACTTTTCGCACAGCTTTGAGTAATTCTGCACCTCCATATGGTTTGAACATAGCAGGTGTAGAAGGAAGTCTGCTTACTGAAGAAACCAATAGAAAGACAATGGACAAAGGCAAAGGAATAGCCTTAGTTGTCAGGGGAAGGACCAAAGAAAAGTACAAAGGTGGAAAGAGGAATCAGTCTCGTAGCAAGTCCCGCAGTGCTAAAGGCAAGAGTGACATAGAATGCTACCATTGTGGCAAGAAGGGTCACATGAAAAGAGACTGCAGAGAATGGAAAGCAGAAAAAGGCAAAGAGAAAGCTGAAGACCATGGTGAGAAGAACAAGTCCTCAGTGAAGATTCAAGAAATAAATGTGACAAACACTGTTGCAAAGGATGACAGTCTAGTGCCAGGAGACATCTACTTCTTGAAGAATACAATGGACTCAGCTCTTCTTACATCATCTGATGGAAATGCACTGAGTGACTGGATTATAGACTCAGGGGCATCACTTCATGTGTCTCCAAACAAGGAGTGGTTTACCTCTTATGTGACCACTAAAGATCATGTTCGGCTAGGCAATGGGCAGACATGTGAGATCTTAGGTGTTGGAGATGTTCAATTGAAGTTTCAGAATGGCTCTTCTTTCACGCTGAAGAATGTGAGACATGTTCCCGCAATTACAAAGAGCTTGATCAGCACAGGTTTACTTGATGATGCTGGCTACGTCACCACTTTTGGACAGAACATGTGGAAGATATCCAAGGGTTCTATGACAGTAGCACATGGAGTAAAGTCTAGAGGACTTTACATGATTTATGTATCAAATGTCTCTAAAAATGTAATCAATGTAACCGAGCAGCCGAACGTTTCTTTGTGGCATAGCCGGTTAGGACATATGTCCAAGAAGGGAATGGAAATCTTGTCTCGTTCTGGTTATTTGCCTGGCTTTTCATTCAATGATTTTGAATTCTGTGAACATTGTTTGTATGGTAAGCAAACACAGCAGCCGCATAAGCATAGAAGCAGTAGAAGAGATACAGAGTTGGCACTTGTTTATAGTGATTTGTGTGGACCTATGCCTAACCTATCTCTAGGGGGAGCTTCTTACTTTATGACATTTATAGATGATTACTAGAGGAAAGTATGGGTTTACTTTCTCAAGCACAAGGATGAAGCGTTTAGTGTTTTCAAAACGTTTGTGACACTTGTGGAGAATCAGAGTGGCAAGAAGCTTAAATGCTTACGCACTGACAATGGTGGAGAGTATGTTTCAAAGGCCTTTCAGGACTTTTGTGAGTCAAAAGGTATAAAACGTGAACTTACTGCTCCTTACAATCCTCCTCAAAATGGTGTTGCCGAGAGGATGAATAGGACCATACAAGAGAAGGTCAGAAGTATGTTGTCTAATGCACAGCTGCCAAATGGGTTTTGGGCTGAAGCTGTATCAACAGCAGTTCATCTTGTAAATAGATCTCCTAGCAAGGTTTTGCAGAAGGATTCAGTGCCACAGATGGTATGGTCAGGCAAAATTCCCTCATACAAGCATCTCAGAGTCTTTGGCTGTGAGGCATATACTCACGTTCCAAAGGAATTTAGGAACAAACTTGAGCCAAAGAGTAGAAAGTGCATCTTTCTAGGCTATGGTAATTCTGGTGAGATGGGGTACAGACTTTGGGATCCCGAATCCAGAAAGGTTGTCCGCAGCAATGATGTTCACTTTAATGAATCTAAATATCATTCGAAACCAGAGAGGGTTGAGGAGATTAGAAGAGTTGTCTTCCAAGAAGATGAACCTGCACGTGCAAGACAAAATGTCAGGGCTCAAGAGGAGCAAGGACAGGATAGAGTGGAACCACAGGTTGTGGCTGAGCTTGAGCCACCTATTGTGCGTAGATTTGGACGTGTCACGCGACCTCCTGATAGGTTTGTTCCATCTATGAACTATGTCATGTTGACTGATTGCAATGAGCCTTCATGTTACAAGGAAGCAGTGCAAATGAAGGACTCCGGGAATTGGCAATTGGCCATGGAGTTAGAGAAGACAGATCTGCATAAAAACAAGACATGGAAGCTAGTTAAATTACCACAGGCCAAAAAGGCTCTACCTTGTAAATGGGTTTACAGGTATAAGATCACCGCTCATGATAGTCAGCCAAAGTACAAAGCAAGGCTTGTTGCCAAGGGCTTTCAGCAAGAACAAGGCATTGACTTTGATGAAGTCTTCTCTACGGTGGTCAAGATGACTACATTGAGATTCTTTCTTGCATTGGTTGCCATATTAGATTTGGTGTTGCACCAAATGGATGTCAAGACATCGTTCTTGCATGGTGATTTAGATGTGGAAATTTACATGCAGCAGCCAGAAGGGTTTGTTGAGAAAGGCAGGGAAGATTGGGTATGCCAGTTGTTAAAGAGTCTTTATGGCTTAAAACAATCACCGAGGGCATGGTACCATAAATTCCACAAGTTTATGCTTTCTCAAGGCTACAAACGTAGTGAGTTCGATCACTGTCTATATACAAAGAAGGCTAAGGATGGTAGTTGGCTGATCCTTATTTTGTATGTGGATGACATGTTGATTGCTGGCAAGCACTTGGAAGAAATTTCAGCTTTGAAGTCAAAGATGGAAAAATCGTTTGACATGAAAGACATGGGTGAGGCAAGTCATATACTTGGTATGCGCATTGAGAGAGACAGATCAAAGAAGTTGATTTGGTTATCTCAAACAGAGTATATTGACAAGGTTTGGCAACGTTTCAATATGGAGAAGGGAAAGGCATTGAGTGTTCCATTGCCACCATATGTGAAACTTAGCAAACAAGATTGTCCTGTGTCTGAGGAAGAATAGGCTGAAATGGATAAGATTCCATATGCGTCTGCAGTGGGTAGTTTGATGTATGCAATGATTGCTACTCGCCCAGACATTGCATTTGCAGTGGGAGTAGTAAGTCGATACATGCCAAACCCAAGCAAGAAACATTGGGAGGCAGTGAAAGGAATATTGAGATACCTGAAAGCTACAAAGAGTATGCGTATATGCTATGGGAGTCAGGAGCTAAGTGTAAAGGGTTTTACAGACTCAGATTATGCAGGTGACTTAGACAACCGAAGGTCTACGTCAGGGTATGTCTTTACATTGGCTGGTGGAGCAGTATCATGGCGTTCTAGACTACAAGATTGTGGTACTCAGTCTACTACAGAGGCTGAATATGTTGCAGCATCAGAGGCATGCAAAGAATCAATTTGGCTTAATCGACTAGTAACAGATTTGGGAATCAAAGAAGAAATGCCTGTGTTATATTGTGATAGTCAAAGTGCTATACAATTGGCTCGCAATCCAGTTTATCACCTAAAGACAAAGCATGTGGATGTGAAGTATCATTTCATCAGGGAAATGCTCGAGGATAAGCAACTTCAGCTTGTCAAAGTTCACACCACAGAAAATCCTGCTGATCTACTTACAAAAGAACTTCCCTCAGAGAGCTTTGCGCATTTTCGCAAACAGTTAGGTGTAGGGTAGTACATCACATCTCTTGTATATTAGCTTGTATAGTAGCTTCTCTCACACTTAAAGTACCACATTGGACTTTAAGTGGGAGGTTGTTGGGGTATAAAGCCCAATGTGGTCGCCCAGGTAAGTGGGCGGGCCGATAGGTATGTACACATATTCTTTTGTAAAAACCTAATAAGAACTCATTATGCTCTACACATTACAGTAGAGCGAGTTCACCATATCGTCGTGCTCTTCTTCTCGCACTCTCTCTCGCGTCGCACTTCCGCTCGTACTCCTTCAAAGTTCAAAGGGTTTTTTCCCACTCCCCATGGTGGGGTTGACATCAAAAGCGTTGTTTGACAACAAAAGGACATGGAAGCTCGCACAGAGGGTGTGGAGCTAGTTTGCAAGAGACAGTGGAATCAACCGTTGATACGAATGATGAATGACATTTTTCCACGACCTTCAACGGCAAGGTGCATCAAGGGGTCAATCAGGATTTTCCACGCTCAAGATAACAGGACGATGTAAGTTATGGATGCCTTCCAATATTATTTATTTACGTTTATTCAAAGGCAAAGTGCCATACTAAAGCTACTCTGGTATAGTCACGATTCCATACAAGGTAAATGGGTCAAGATGTGACTTATGTTACGTCCCTCTATGAGAGCGTTGTACAAGCACATTGTTATACGCTTATAGGATAAGTTATGAGACATGCATCGTATGCATGGAGGCATATGTAGGGAGCATAAAACATAGTAGAATAAGGGATTTTTCTTAGCCCAGCATTCTCTCTCTCTCTTTCTCTATAATTCTCTGTGGGAAAAGTGAAATAAAGGATGATTTTACTAAAATATTTCTATATCGATATGGTAAGAGGAAGGGCTAAGAGCCATATCCTTTTGAAGGGCTAAGAGCCATCTATTTTGGAATGGCTAAGAGCCATTTGTTTGTAATCCATCAACGATTGCTTTCAAGATTGAACAATTCTATCTAGTTGAGTACGCATCAATTCTAGTAAACAAGCAAGAATCTTTCCATTACTAATTTTTTGGGTGTTGTTTTCACACAACATACTTTAAGAGTGAAGATCAAGTTGAGTTTTTGAAAGTCTTAAGCTTGTAAAGCCTTATCTATACCAAGGTGTATACATGAAGCAAACATTTCAAACAACATGATTGTTCATAAAAACCCAAGATTATGGATTTTCAGGTTTAGAAAAGATCCAATTGTGGATAGGATTCCAACTTGAGCGGATCTCCTATTTTGTCTTTAGCAGGTGCTGAGGATATCGACACTCCCAGAGTGTTGATTTGTGGCTGTCTACACATCGAAGGACGGCTCACAGTTCTTGGAGGCGTGTCACATACGACACGGGCGCATCTACACACAGACTGTAGGCGACCTCCACTAGTTCATCAGGTAGCTTGTGTTTGCTACTTGATATTCCAGATTTCATCCTGACATTGCAGGTACTTCCACATGGGATGTATTGTCAGAGATGATGTATGTCTGTTGAGGGTTTGCTGGATGTGAGTCACGCAGCAAACAACCGCCGCAGCAGTTACAGCATACAGTGGGAAATTTGTGGATGTATGACTTTGTGGGAAGTCTATGTACTGTCAGATTTACTGCAGCCTTTGTTGAGGGTCGAGTGAGGTTTTATTGAGCTGAGGGATTCTCGAATGTTGAGATCCTTTCGGTGATACAGGTCTTGGAGCGATCCCTCGAGCACCCTTAGATAGGCAGCTAGGATGTATTGACTGTGAGTTAGACAGTTGGGATTGCATCTTTGCTTTACTGCCGTTGAGGCATTGTCAGAGTCTATGCTTACAGGACAGTGACAGGACAGTGAGAGACAGTACAGGTGCAGGACAGTTTTACCCGCAGCTTACAGTGTTAGAGAGACAGTGTTTTTGAGCTGTTTTTTGGTCTGTTTTTGAGTACACCAGAGCCATTTTACAAAGGAGACTCTGCCAAAATTTATGCAGAATCTGAAGCTTTTTTGGTTCATTTGACAGGTTGATATTGGTTCAGAGGTCAGTTTACAGGGGAAACTCTGCCGAATTTTTCCCAGGAAAGTAAACCATTGTGAAGCGTAGCTATGGCTTGATCACAGGACACTGCTCTTTACAATATCAAGAAGCTGGATGGAACCAATTTCCCATTGTGGAAGAAGCAGATTTGGCACGTGTTGGTACAAAAGAAGCAGATAAAACCTATAAAGCTCAAGGGGATAAAACCAGAAGATATGGACGAAGATGAATGGAGCGAAATGGATGAATTGGCACTTTCTACCATTATGCTGACTTTGGCAGAAAGCGTTTAGTTCAATGTAGCAGACGATATGTCGGCTTATCAAGCATGGTTAAAGCTGAGTGATCTTTATGAGAAGCAGAGTGCAGCTTCACAGGTATACTGGCTTAAGAAGCTTGTTGACTTGAAGATGAAAGAAGGGACACCTATGTTCAATCATCTGAATGAATTCAACACAATCTATAGTCAGTTGTCAGCTCAAGGTGTCAAGTTTGATGAACCTGTTAGAGCTATGTTCCTGTTGATCACATTGCCGGAAAGTTGGGACACTTTTCGCACAGCTTTGAGTAATTCTGCACCTCCAGATGGTTTGAACATAGCAGGTGTAGAAGGAAGTCTGCTTACTGAAGAAACCAATAGAAAGACAATGGACAAAGGCAAAGGAACAACCTTAGTTGTCAGGGGAAGGACCAAAGAAAAGTACAAAGGTGGAAAGAGGAATCAGTCTCGTAACAAGTCCCGCAGTGCTAAAGGCAAGAGTGACATAGAATGCTACCATTGTGGCAAGAAGGGTCACATGAAAAGAGACTGCAGAGAATGGAAAGCAGAAAAAGGCAAAGAGAAAGCTGAAGACCATGGTGAGAAGAACAAGTCCTCAGTGAAGATTCAAGAAATAAATGTGACAAACACTGTTGCAAAGGATGACAGTCTAGTGCCAGGAGACATCTACTTCTTGAAGAATACAATGGACTCAGCTCTTCTTACATCATCTGATGGA
This sequence comes from Adiantum capillus-veneris, assembly GCF_014529385.1. Lineage (NCBI taxonomy): Eukaryota > Viridiplantae > Streptophyta > Polypodiopsida > Polypodiales > Pteridaceae > Adiantum > Adiantum capillus-veneris. The sequence continues at coordinate 125,757,678 of NC_140958.1, forward strand.
AATGCACTGAGTGACTGGATTATAGACTCAGGGGCATCACTTCATGTGTCTCCAAACAAGGAGTGGTTTACCTCTTATGTGACCACTAAAGATCATGTTCGGCTAGGCAATGGGCAGACATGTGAGATCTTAGGTGTTGGAGATGTTCAATTGAAGTTTCAGAATGGCTCTTCTTTCACGCTGAAGAATGTGAGACATGTTCCCGCAATTACAAAGAGCTTGATCAGCACAGGTTTACTTGATGATGCTGGCTACGTCACCACTTTTGGACAGAACATGTGGAAGATATCCAAGGGTTCTATGACAGTAGCACATGGAGTAAAGTCTAGAGGACTTTACATGATTTATGTATCAAATGTCTCTAAAAATGTAATCAATGTAACCGAGCAGCCGAACGTTTCTTTGTGGCATAGCCGGTTAGGACATATGTCCAAGAAGGGAATGGAAATCTTGTCTCGTTCTGGTTATTTGCCTGGCTTTTCATTTAATGATTTTGAATTCTGTGAACATTGTTTGTATGGTAAGCAAACACAGCAGCCGCATAAGCATAGAAGCAGTAGAAGAGATACAGAGTTGGCACTTGTTTATAGTGATTTGTGTGGACCTATGCCTAACCTATCTCTAGGGGGAGCTTCTTACTTTATGACATTTATAGATGATTACTAGAGGAAAGTATGGGTTTACTTTCTCAAGCACAAGGATGAAGCGTTTAGTGTTTTCAAAACGTTTGTGACACTTGTGGAGAATCAGAGTGGCAAGAAGCTTAAATGCTTACGCACTGACAATGGTGGAGAGTATGTTTCAAAGGCCTTTCAGGACTTTTGTGAGTCAAAAGGTATAAAACGTGAACTTACTGCTCCTTACAATCCTCCTCAAAATGGTGTTGCTGAGAGGATGAATAGGACCATAGAAGAGAAGGTCAGAAGTATGTTGTCTAATGCACAGCTGCCAAATGGGTTTTGGGTTGAAGCTGTATCAACAGCTGTTCATCTTGTAAATAGATCTCCTAGCAAGGTTTTGCAGAAGGATTCAGTGCCACAGATGGTATGGTCAGGCAAAATGCCCTCGTACAAGCATCTCAGAGTCTTTGGCTGTGAGGAATATACTCACGTTCCAAAGGAATTTAGGAACAAACTTGAGCCAAAGAGTAGAAAGTGCATCTTTCTAGGCTATGGTAATTCTGGTGAGATGGGGTACAGACTTTGGGATCCCGAATCCAGAAAGGTTGTCCGCAGCAATGATGTTCACTTTAATGAATCCAAATATCATTCTAAACCAGAGAGGGTTGAGGAGATTAGAAGAGTTGTCTTCCAAGAAGATGGACCTGCACATGCAAGACAATATGTCAGGGCTCAAGAGGAGCAAGGACATGATAGAGTGGAACCACAGGTTGTGGCTGAGCCTGAGCCACCTATTGTGCGTAGATTTGGATGTGTCATGCGACCTCCTGATAGGTTTGTTCCATCTATGAGCTATGTCATGTTGACTGATTGCAATGAGCCTTCATGTTACAAGGAAGCAGTGCAAATGAAGGACTCCGGGAATTGGCAATTGGCCATGCAGTCAGAGATGACAGCTTTGCATAAAAACAAGACATGGAAGCTAGTTAAATTACCACATGGCAAAAAGGCTCTACCTTGTAAATGGGTTTACAGGTATAAGATCACCGCTCATGATAGTCAGCCAAAGTACAAAGCAAGGCTTGTTGCCAAGGGATTTAAGCAAGAACAAGGCATTGACTTTGATGAAGTCTTCTCTCCGGTGGTCAAGATGACTACATTGAGATGCTTTCTTGCATTGGTTGCCATATTAGATTTGGTGTTGCACCAAATGGATGTCAAGACAACGTTCTTGGATGGTGATTTAGATGTGGAAATTTACATGCAGCAGCTAGAAGGGTTTGTTAAGAAAGGCAAGGAAGATTAGGTATGCCAGTTGTTAAAGAGTCTTTATGGCTTAAAACAATCACCGAGGGCATGGTACCATAAATTCCACAAGTTTATGCTTTCTCAAGGCTACAAACGTAGTGAGTTCGATCACTGTCTATATACAAAGAAGGCTAAGGATGGTAGTTGGCTGATCCTTATTTTGTATGTGGATGACATGTTGATTGCTGGCAAGCACTTGGAAGAAATTTCAGCTTTGAAGTCAAAGATGGCAAAATCGTTTGACATGAAAGACATGGGTGAGGCAAGTCATATACTTGGTATGCGCATTGAGAGAGACAGATCAAAGAAGTTGATTTGGTTATCTCAAACAGAGTATATTGACAAGGTTTTGCAACGTTTCAATATGGAGAAGGGAAAGGCATTGAGTGTTCCATTGCCACCATATGTGAAACTTAGCAAACAAGATTGTCCTGTGTCTGAGGAAGAACAGGCTGAAATGGATAAGATTCCATATGCGTCTGCAGTGGGTAGTTTGATGTATGCAATGATTGCTACTCGCCCAGACATTGCATTTGCAGTGGGAGTAGTAAGTCGATACATGTCAAACCCAGGCAAGAAACATTGGGAGGCAGTGAAAGGAATATTGAGATACCTGAAAGCTACAAAGAGTATGCGTATATGCTATGGGAGTCAGGAGCTAAGTGTAAAGGGTTTTACAGACTCAGATTATGCAGGTGACTTAGACAACCAAAGGTCTACGTCAGGGTATGTCTTTACATTGGCTGGTGGAGCAGTATCATGGCGTTCTAGACTACAAGATTGTGGTACTCAGTCTACTACAGAGGCTGAATATGTTGCAGCATCAGAGGCATGCAAAGAATCAATTTGGCTTAATCGACTAGTAACAGATTTGGGAATCAAAGAAGAAATGCCTGTGTTATATTGTGATAGTCAAAGTGCTATACAATTGGCTCGCAATCCAGTTTATCACTCAAAGACAAAGCATGTGGATGTGAAGTATCATTTCATCAGGGAAATGCTCGAGGATAAGCAACTTCAGCTTGTCAAAGTTCACACCACAGAAATCCTGCTGATCTACTTACAAAAGGACTTCCCTCAGAGAGCTTTGCGCATTTTCGCAAGCAATTAGGTGTAGGGTAGTACATCACTTCTCTACATCTCTTGTATATTAGCTTGTATAGTAGCTTCTCTCACACTTAAAGTACCACATTGGACTTTAAGTGGGAGGTTGTTGGGGTATAAAGCCCAATGTGGTCGCCCAGGTAAGTGGGTGGGCCGACATGTATGTACACATATTCTTTTGTAAAAACCTAATAAGAACTCATTATGCTCTACACATTACAGTAGAGCAAGTTCACCATATCGTCGTGCTCTTCTTCTCGCACTCTCTCTCGCGTCGCACTTCCGCTCGTACTCCTTCAAAGTTCAAAGGGTTTTTTCCCACTCCCCATGGTGGGGTTGACATCAAAAGCGTTGTTTGACAACAAAAGGACATGGAAGCTCGCACAGAGGGTGTGGAGCTAGTTTGCAAGAGACAGTGGAATCAACCGTTGATACGAACGATGAATGACATTTTTCCACGACCTTCAACGGCAAGGTGCATCAAGGGGTCAATCAGGATTTTCCACGCTCAAGATAACAGGACGATGTAAGTTATGGATGCCTTCCAATATTATTTATTTACGTTTATTCAAAGGCAAAGTGCCATACTAAAGCTACTCTGGTATAGTCACGATTCCATACAAGGTAAATGGGTCAAGATGTGACTTATGTTACGTCCCTCTATGAGAGCGTTGTACAAGCACATTGTTATACGCTTATAGGATAAGTTATGAGACATGCATCGTATGCACGGAGGCATATGTAGGGAGCATAAAACATAGTAGAATAAGGGATTTTTCTTAGCCCAGCATTCTCTCTCTCTCTCTCTCTCTCTATAATTCTCTATGGGAAAAGTGAAATAAAGGATGATTTTACTAAAATATTTCTATATCGATATGGTAAGAGGAAGGGCTAAGAGCCATCTCCTTTTGAAGGGCTAAGAGCCATCTATTTTGGAATGGCTAAGAGCCATTTGTTTGTAATCCATCAACGATTGCTTTCAAGATTGAACAATTCTATCTAGTTGAGTACACATCAATTCTAGTAAACAAGCAAGAATCTTGCCATTACTAATTTTTTGGGTGTTGTTTTCACGCAACATACTTTAAGCGTGAAGATCAAGTTGAGTTTTTGAAAGTCTTAAGCTTGTAAAGCCTTATCTCTACCAAGGTGTATACATGAAGCAAACATTTCAGACAACATGATTGTTCACAAAAACCCAAGATTATGGATTTTCAGGTTTAGAAAAGATCCAATTGTGGATACGATTCCAACTTGAGCGGATCTCCTATTTTGTCTTTAGCACTAAGAGTGTCTATACGAGCACAATTTTGGGGTAAGACCCAACTCATGATTACTAAATCACTTACTACATGTTGATAGTCAATTCTTGGAACCTTCACACTTGCACTTTCAAAGAAATAAGTCCATAATCTGCCAAGGGGTGGTGGACATGTTCAACTTCCAAAGTTGATTTCGATCACTCTTAGATACGGTGGACCTTGCTGGTCACCATTGGCTGCTACAATGTGCAATTTTCATGCAAAGTATAACCAAGTGGTTTGACATTGCAAAAGCTAACCAAGGGGTTTGGATTGCAGAGGCAACCTCTAGGTATGCATATGATTTGATTTTATTCCATTATATTCTTTGCTTGACTTTTTCAAGCCAGGTGAATATGCTTGAATGATTTCATCCATTTTTCTCTTTAGAGACATGACAAGGTCATGTAGGAGGCCATAGTTTCCAATTCCATTCCTACATTATGCATTTATAGAACTATATGTAGCTTTTCTTTGGCACATGTTGTCACATGGGATACAACATGGTCTAGGAACTCAAGGAGTTTGGTTTAGCCAATGTGGAGCAAGGTTAAAGAGGGTCCCTCTCACTCCCTTCGTAGTGTGTTTGCAGTTACTTTTTCAGCCATCATTAGTTGAGACATATTCCAAATGTGGAGAATATGAGTCTTTGGGACCGACACTGGCGCTTGCTATTTCAATTATGTGTCGTGACAAAGTCCCTCAGTGTTGGTCAAATCCGGTTATAGACCATTTTGAGCATGTGGTATCAGGAACAATTTCAGTGGCCAAATTTTTTTGGATACTTAGTACGACTTGTTAAGGTTACAAGTAATGCTAACAACATTAACGGATGGTTGTTTATGTATATAGCAAGGCTATGTGTTGTTAATACAAATGCTTCATTGTTTGTACCTAGAAGTGATTTATGTTTCACATTCTATTCTAGTTCAATTGTTTCAACAAGGCTTGCAAATGATTGCAGTAAAAAGTATTTAGTTTCTTCAGATAACTATTTATACTCTCTTTCATGTGTGCTATGAGCATTACATTTGCCATAAGTATTGGAAAGTATGATCGTGGATATGCAGGTTCGAATTTGTCGTTGTTGAATGCATGCACACTAGGTGCTATGGGCCCTAGTGTTTTAGCAAAAGATGATTGGAGCAGCATGCACATTCATGATATAGATCTAACAACCACCAATAGAGGTCATGGAATTTAGCATACACAAGCGAGTTCTAAATGGAGTCTACATGCTATGATGGATATGAGCCGGTTACACAAGATGGTTGCAAAGGGACAACAATGTGAAAAATCACGATGTTATTCTTGGTTTCATTGAACCTCCTGTTGAACCGTGTTTTGGTCAAACGCATAGTTGGATCCATGAAGGATGCCACTCTAGAAAATATTAGTGTTCTTATGAAAATACAACCACTTTTGTCTTTGAGAATGGAAACACTTCTCCAAGGGGGGAGTATTGTCAGGCCTAGGGTAAGACCGGGCAGGCCAAGGGCCAGGACGGATCCATACAGTCAAGGAGGCCCTATTATTAGCAAGTCAGGGCCTATATATGGCATGGTTGGGTGGAGAGTTACAGGATCTAGTCTCCTCAATCTTATATATGAATGTAATTGAAAGTCAGAGTCCAAGATTGGTGGCACCACCCTTTTGGTCCAAGTGCACATATAATGGAAAAAAATTTACTCAATGGGTGTGGTATTGTAATTGTAGCAGGCTACAGTGTCACTTTCACAGGACACACAGTTAGTACAGTTGGTCTAGGGTGGTTCACACTGGACGGACTCTCTGGGCTGGGCAGTGACACATGGAAGCAGAGATACGGATTGGTCTAGTGGACATCGTGGCCAGGTCACCACATGGCTGACATTTATGAGCCGTGGGGACCTCTTTATGGTGGTACATGTGAGTAGTAGTTGTTGCGCCAGGATCATCATCTTCATCATATATTATTTTTAGGCAGTCTAGCGGGAGTAGAGACATAGAGCACGTTTTCACCATCCCTGCACATCTGAGCCTCGACACCCCCATTGTACGTGTGAGCCCTGGGCTGGAGCTGTGTGCACTACGACGCCAGAGTCTATATCAGTTCTTGGAGATAGTCGAGTCATTTGTTATGGTCTGCTATTGTTGTGTCTCTGTCTCTGTGAGCTCAGCTGTTGTCTATTGTTCCTTTGATTTCAGTCTGTTTGAGTGAGATTGCCATGCACATTGCACTGAGGACCACCCACTGTAGAGAGCACGACACATTATCTGTGCTATAGGTGCTCTCATTTTGGCGATCACGGTGGGACCTCAAAGGAAGTCTCACTCTCTGTGGAGATAGTTTCACCTACTTTGCTTGCATTGTGTAGCTAGTCCTGGTCCAGTCCTCCTCGTCTTGTCCAGCTCGTCCCTAGTCCTGGTCCAGCTTGTCCTCGCCCTGGTCTAGTCCTCCTCGCCTTGGTCTAGTCCTCCTCGTCTTGGTCCAGACAGCTAGGTGGTCTAGTCCTCACTGGTTCTGGTCTAGACCCGTGTTCGTTCAGCCCATAGATAAGGGTCTTCTTGCCCAAAGTTTGGTTGGGTTGGTGGTCAGTGCATGACACATACAAGGCGGTCAGTTGAGCGTCAAAGCGCACTACTGAGCCCTCTGAAGTACTACAACAAAAGACGACCTTTGGTGCCCGTTAGAAGTCCATCAAACTCATCACCCATACCTCTACACAGGACCTCCCCCATTCCTTCATCCGGTTCCTCATCTTCCTGCAGATCACCTTCTCCAGTAAAGCTCTCTCCTATTCTGTTAACATCAGGCTATTGAGCAACAACAGGCTCAGCAAGGGGCCATGGAGGCATTGGCTAGTGTTTTGGCCAAGGTAAACATCAAGTTCCCTACCTTCAAAGGACTCTCTTCAGAATATGCTAGCGACCATGCAAGGAGGTTTGTATCTCTTTGTAGGGGTCGTGGTCTTAACAGAGAAGATGCTTATTTGGTACTCTTTCCATCCACCTTGGATGGCTTAGTAGAGAAATGGTACAACCAGTTTGCAGAGAACCATTTTGCAACTTGGGCAGCCTTAAGACAACAGTTCTGTGCAGATTTTAGGCCAGGTGACTACCAGGAGAAGGTGTTGGATGAGTTGGCCAACATGGTGCTCCAGCTAGAGGAGACTTTTGCAGAGCTTATGACTAAAACTAAGTCTCTGGTGGTCAAGCTCCCCCAGCAACCCGGTGAATTCATGGTTAAGAAGTGGCTGGAGAAGGCGCTCCCCAAAACTTCTCAGCAAAAACTCCGAGAGAGTCTCCGACCCGACGCCACCCTGGAGGAGTTCATCGTAGCTGCTACTAGGATAGAGGGGGCTAGGAAGCTGTTCAGCAACTCCCCTCACATAGAGACTCCCTCTGTGTTTTCGGAAAGTAGTCTTGCCGATCCATTGACTTCTTTGCGCAGAGAACTTGAAGCCCTAAAGTTAGAGGGATCTCTTCAAGAGGAGAAATCAGTCTTCCTCAGACAGGAGAAGCCCCCACATCACGACGCTTTGGATCAAATAAAGAGAGATCTAGAAGAGCTTAGGTCTCAGCAGGAGACTAAGGCTATGGTATGGTGCAACTCATGCCACTCTCCAGGGCACCCTCCACAGGACTGTCCCCTTCGGGTTTACTGCCACTTCTGTGAAAAGTCTGGTCATGAGGACAAGGATTGCTACTACCTCAAGGGATTGCGACAAATACAACAAAGTCTTGGTCATACTCTTCAACAAGGGGCAGCACCGGCATTCACTATGGTTTCTCCTTGTGGCCATCCACACCACATGCCACCTTTATTGGAAGCCCCTCCTATGCAAGATATGCAGAGCACTTTTCCCTCTCAGAGCTTTTATCATACTCATGCTCCCTCATCACCTCAAAGCTTCTATGCTTCCACCTCCAACTCCATGCACCAGGAGCAAGGACCACCTCGTTCGTCGACTCGCCCTTTGAATCGGCCCATTTTGTGCTACAGATGCGGGGAATATGGGCATTACCAAAGCAAATGCTCCCTACCAGAAGGGTCCCCTCCTTGCCGCCATTGCCCTGAAACAAAGGATCACTATAGTAAGGATTGCCCTAAACTTCGTCAATTTACGGCTTTGAACTTAAGTCAAAGCCAGAATGAGTTTGCCTTTCACAAGCTCAATTTGATAGCAGTGAGCACCGTTTCTCAGCCGCCCCCTTCTACCCATGTGGTTACCCCTCAAAATAAGCCACTGCAGTTGGCAGAGGAGCCATTGGCGTCCTCACCCGGGCCCAGAGAGCTGCTCTGGGTCTTAGCATTCCATCAAGTTCAACTGCCCCACACATTCTCACCAGTGGATACCCTGCCTGCAGCTGTTAACAAGCCATCCCCTAGTGCCATGAAAGAATCCAAATCTTTGCTCTCCAATATTGATGAAGATTTCTTGGAAGCAGTTTCCGATCTACAGAAGATCAAGGTACCAGAGGAAAAACATGTAAAAAAAGAGAAGCTTACAGCAGAGACAATCTTGAAGAACACCTTCCAACAAGTGTCCCTCTATGACATGCTGCGACTAGATGCGAGTTTTCGAAGTGACACCCTTGCTCTTATTCAGTCACTTTACCCTGGAGCCGGGCCTAGAAGCGGGCACCTCCCAGTGCGACCATCCGAGTCCTATATGATATCCAATCCTGCTGCTCCACTCACTGGTTATAGAAGCCCTTGCCTGATAGTGTCTGTTTTGGGTCGGCAATTCTCAGGAGTGATAGTGGATGGTGGATCGGGCATCACCCTGCTCCCTTCACAGTTACATTGGCCGACCAGCGGACAGTCTACCCAGTGGGCATAGTGGACAATGTGCCTCTGCAGGTACAAGATTTTACTTTTAACTTGGATTTCCTTGTGGTTGGTCTTCCCCAGGTTGAGGGCGGATTTCCCTTGCTCATTGGGAGACCATCGCTACGACACACTAAAGCACTTCATGATTGGGGAAACGATGCCATGTGGATACATACTTTTGGCTCTCCAATGCAACCCATTCTCTTAGAAGGAGGTATGGATCCCGTGGTGCAGCAAGTTTCTTTGTCAATGGAAACCAACCCTGAACAAGAACAACCTACTCCACCTGACGGGTCAGACGAGGATCTGTTGGATTGGTTGGATGCTACCAAATCTCTGCCCTGTTATGGAGTCTCTATTCACTCTTTGCCTCAAGGTACAACCTCTTCCAATGTTTCCACAGTAACTAAACCTAATGAGCCATTTGAGCCAGCTCAAAGGTTGAAGGTCACAAAAGCTACTCTTGATGCGCCCTTGGTGGAAGCCTTTGAATTCAGCGAGCCTATGAAGAAGCATAGAAGCGGGAAGAAATCTCCTCTACAGGAGTTCACACCCCCTCGAATATCAGCCCCATTGGTGTCTGCTTCCCCAACCATGACAAAGCTCTCCTTTGTGTGTAGAAAACCCCCTTCACAGAGCAGGTTCTGCTTGATGAATTCCCTTCTCCTGATAGTTTGCTACCTCTTCGCCCTTTCCCAACTCCCAACTCTCCCCACCCCTCTCCCAACTTGTCCTCCCTCTCTCCCAACTCGCCCCTACCCACCCCTCTCTTGCCCTCGCCCCTACCCAACCCCTCCCTTTGCCCTTGCCCTAACCACCCCCTCTCTTGCCCTAGTCCCTCGCCCCCTACCCACTCGCCCTCACCACCCTTCGCGCTACCCCCTCGCCCCCTCACCACCCCTCGCCCTACCCCCTCGTCCTAGTCCCTCCCCCTCACCCCCTCTCCCCCTACCCACTCGCCATCGCCCCCTCACCACCCCTAGTCCTACCCCCTTGCCCTAGTCCCTCCCCCTCGCCCCCTACCCACTTGCCCTCACCCCTCACCACCCCTCGCCCTACCCCCTCACGCTAGTCCCTCCCCCTCACCCCCTCGCCCCTTGTCCCTACCCACTCGCCCTCGCCCCCTCCCCACCCCTCGCCCTAGTCCCTCCCCCTCGCCCCTAGTCCCTAGTCCCTCCCCCTCGCCCCCCTCACCACCCCTCGTCCTAGTCCCCCTCGCCCTACTCCCCTTACCCCTCGCTCCCTTTTCTCACCCCCTCGCCCCTACCTAGGGCCACCTCACCCGAAGAGGAGCAGGAGACCTCCTGTAATTTAACAATCAAGCGGGCCTTGGGCTTTGTTTCCTTGATTCACAGGTGATGGCTAGCGACACAAAGGGGAGAGCAGCTTCTTGTAATCCGATCACAGCAGAGCTTTTGGCTGTTTCCTTGTGGCTTTCAAGCATTCACCTAGTTGCCATCCTGTTGCTGATAATGCTTTTCTTTCTGCCATCAGGATGGAGCTTCACCTTATTTGCTGTGTTGCTGTAAATGCTTTTCCTTCTGTCATCATGATGGAGCTTCACCTTATTTGCGGAGTTACTCGAGCTTACGATCATCCCTCTTTTCGAGACGAGTGCAAGGTTCATCTGCAAGTATGGACCATGTCATTTTCCTCTCACTATGGTTAGGGACGATAAAGATGTGTTGGATCCAAACTAAGCATATCTCTTTGCAGTGGAGCCTCATTCTGTTTTGCTAATTGGGATTCTTCGACTATGCAATCATACTGGGTTCTAGCCTATTCAAAGGTTTAAGGCGTTTGCAAGCAGTGCAGTGTTTTTAACTCCACGTTTTGAGGCATGTAAGGTCATGGTTGGGCCTAGCACCTACTTCACGAAAGATATACGGATGCAATACCTCGTGGTTTTTTTCACAGTGTTTTCAGTATTCCTCTCACCGGGACGGTGAGTCTTGTGGCGGGCAACTTGTAGCAGGCTATAGTGTCACTTTCACAGGACACACCGTTAGTAAAATTGGTCTAGGCTGGTTCACACTGGACGGACTCTCTGGGCTGGGTAGTGACACGTGGCAGTAGAGATACGAACTGGTCTAGTGGACATCGTGGCCATGTCACCACATGGCTGACATTTATGAGCCGTGGGGGGCTCTTTATGGTGGTACATGTGAGTAGTAGCTGTTGGGTCAGGATCATCATCTTGTTCATATATTATTTTTAGGCATTCTAGTGGGAGTAGAGACACAGAGCACGTCTTCACCATCCCTGCACATCTGAGCCTCGACACCCCCATTGTACGTGTGAGCCTTGGACTGGAGCTGTGTTCGTTGCCACACCAGAGTCTGTATCAGTTCTTAGAGATAGTCGAGTCATTTGTTATGGTCTGCTCTGCTGTTCTGTCTCTGTCTCTCTAAGGAGCTCAGCTATTGTCTATTGTTCCTTTGATTTCAGTCTGTTTGAGTGAGATTGCCACGCACATTGCACTGAGGACCACCCATTGTAGAGAGCACAACACATTATCCACGCTACAATAATCATGACGAGGAGGAACATACTTGGAAGGTTAGCATGTAAGTCAATCTCAAGACACAAACAACCGCAACATGGCTTGTGAAGGATGTCACAATGATCTCAAAGGAGAAATATGCAAACCTCACAAAGGCTGGCTTTTGACTATGAATCAACAAAAATTCATTGGAGAAAATTATAACATCAAGAGAGGGTGAATGTGAGACATGTCTTTCATCAACTAAGAGGAGTAAAAGTGGAGGTTTGGAATCTCAAAAAAGTCTTGGTTGCAACCGATAATTTGAGTGCAATAGCAATAAAGGAGAAAGAAGTGATGGCATGAAGCCATGTCATAATTCTTCTTCCTAAAAAAGAGGCCTATGATGTTCATATACAAAAAGAGCATGCATGCACATGTCCAAATTTTCAAAAGAGAGAAGGATAACAAGGCATTTTTGGCTTTCAAGAAGCTATCCTAGGTTTATATGTATGGCTCAAGTATGGAGCGCAAACAACATGTGGCAATGCATCAACCAATTCTCTCACCGCCGAGAGGTCTAGCTTTCATATTGAATCAACCATGTCTCCTAACTCCATTTCTAGATAAACATTAGCACTGTTTGAAGAAATGTTCAAATTTCTCTGCATTTTATCTTTATAGTCCTAATTTTTTTGAAGCCAATATAGCATGATGCTTGTGTTTCTTTTAGACAAAGCATTTTCTACCGTTTCATTGTGCTGCAGGATTTAGTGTTAGTTGATTTGTATTTTCTTTAACTCAAAATTGTTCACGGTTTAAAAGACATATGTGATCTATGTTATAGATTTTTGTTATAAATCATTTGCTAAAAAGGTTAAACTAAGATGAGCCTATCACATGAGTAATTCTGCATAAGAAGGAATCGTCATCTTATTATGATGGGCAACTTGAGCAAATTTCTCAAGGTCTTTTGCCATCATGTTTGTCAAGTTAAGGAGCTTGGTTCAGAGAGAACTTTTTGAAGTTGTATAGCTCTAGCTTTTATAGAAATCTAATTTTGCATAGGTTCAATTGATCTAAGGCTTGGGGTTCCATACGTATTTGGCTTTGAAGCCAATACATGAGGCTATCAAGGCGTGTCCACTTCTTTTAAGGCACTTAGCTTTGTTAACTCGACATTCTAACAATGCAAGATATAATCTTGAACATGTTGATGTAAACTTGGCAAGTAGAACTATCCTCATATGAATACATAAGTCTTTCTTATGTCTTGGTGCCCTTCACTTACACCTCACTTTGACTATTATGACAAAATTGTAAACAAATTGGCATTGTATACCTGATCTAAATTATATAGTAGGAACCTCCTAAGTCAGGTATGTTGGAGTAGTGGGAAAATAACCTCCAAGCTCTCTAAAATTTGGCATTGTATACTAGTCTAAATTATATAGGAGGAACCTGTAGAGTGGGAAATAACCTCCAAGCTCTCTAAAATATAGAATTGAAACTTCATTGGAGAAACCTCTAAGAGAGTTTGATAATTGAGAGACAAAGACGCTGAAATTCCTATGTTAAAAAAAAAACAACTTCTAGCTATATAGCGAGGAGGCCGAGCGTTGTTGTTTGTAGCCACCAAAACCACTCCAATAGAAGTGGGGAACTTGCACGCAAAGAATGCCCTCGTATAGCTGCTCACGAGTTGCTCACATTCCCACATGCACAAACTACCAATTCTCCATCGTCTGCTCATGTTCTCACATTGCTCCCCCCACCATCACAAGAAAAAGAGCTCTAATACAATGCCAAAGTTGATGCTGCAAAAACGTAAAGATAAAGAGAGAGAGAGAGAGAGAGAGAGAGAGAGAGAGAGAGAGAGAACTCAAACCAACCAAACAGGCAATGAATTAGATGATTATTAGAATGGTACTTATATACTACTATGGGGTCTTAAATACCCCTCACATAAATAACTTGACCCAAACTCATGTCACATAAGTAAAATAAATACCTAAAAATGACAAATTAAATATATAGGATTGCACTAGGCATTCACTTGGGATGCATAATTGTAACAGCATGATAGGTGTGACTAATTTCCCCACATTTGAAACATGTAAACTCTTTCCTGTATCTCTCAAGCTCCTCAAGAGAAAGATTGATGTTCATGTTGTGAACTCCCTTCTTCTTATGTAATTGTTATTGATGTGATTCTTGCTTTCAATCCCTATTATATTTCTCTCTTCGTTGAGGTTTCTCTCTCTTTACATTAATTTTGTGCACATACTTCCCAAAAAATGAGAAGATCTTAGAGGCAACCATAGTGTGATGGGTGAAATCTAATATGGTCTTTGGCCTCTGTGCTTCGCGTAACTTCATAAAGCCTTCACAAAAATTTTGGCATTGTTTGGTGAAGCTTATTCATTTGAAGACAATGGCTTTGATATGTGAATCTTGGAACTTGCTAACATAATTCTAAATATTCTTTCCATCTACAAAAGAAAAGAAAGGAAATAAGAGATAACTATATAAAATGATCAATGTGCAACCGCGATTAAGCGAGCGGGCTAGATAAGGGGCCATCACTCTTGGTAGGTAGACCATGTTAAGTGAGTTCAATTGTAGTGGTAATCCCTCATGTCTTTTGCGAGTGATAAATGAGTAGTCATCCAAGTGTATCATGTGTTGAGATTCATATCTCAATACTCCTCGTCAAGATCACCACCATCTTGCCGATTGCAAACATCGCTTACAACCACCTCAGCTTCTCTGCTTTTGAGGCCTTTGTTAAGATGTCTCCAATCTGCTCATCCATCCTCTTGTACCTATCATTGATCTTGCTAGCCAGGATGGTAGCTTTGATGAAGTGGTGATGCAATATACTTCATCCTTGCATGGAATGTGGGGTTTTGTATGTTGCTAAGGTTGTCTCAATAGAATTGGCCTCTAAACTTGTATACCCAACTCTCCAAGTAGCATGTGAAGTGCACGTGCGAGAGCGCATGTTGTGTGTGTGTGTGTGTGTGTGTGTGTGTGTGCAGCAATGAAGAAGAGAGGAGACACAAGTTTGGGTGGACTCCAAACATAATATTGTTAGGGTTATGAGTCCTTATTCTTTTATGTAGAATGAATGGCCAGTGTTAGTTCCCGGTAGTATTTGGCCGCCCAACACTCAGGCGCGGCACATTGAACTTTACCACCCCAACAACCTCCCACTTAAAAGACTTAGATGGAGGAGATTGGGCGGGCTTAGTGGTGTGTGGCACAGTAGCAGCCCATGGTGAGCAGGGTTTAGCACAGATGATGACGTGAGCTGTACCGTGAGGAGCACACAATGCCTTGGTGCCTCAAAAGGTGATGTTGCACGACAGTACAGAGGACTTGATTGGGGGGGAGGCAAGTGTCAGCAGGTCAGAGAAGGTGGCCGATGATGTGAAGTTTGTCGCAGTCTGACGATCGAAAGGTGTTGCTACCATAAGACAACGGCTTTTGTAGGGCTTTGATTGGTTGCAGGTGGGCGACGGGCTGCTCTGAGCATTGAGATGTAGGAGGGGCCGAGGCTTGGGCAACGGTATAGTAGCAAGTAGCAACTTTTGTGGACCTGACAGAGGTTTTTGAGTAGGTGTGTTGGGGCTATGGGGCCAGTGGTGGGCTGTAGGTGATGACGAGCACACGCAGAGCTAGCCAGCAATGGAGGGTACGTTGCAACAATTTGTAGCGGCACGATAGCTATCCTTGAATCCGGTGAGTGATATGCAACCAAAACCCACATAGGGAAGGATTGATGGGATGCAAGGTTTTTGTTGCATCTCTTATGTGAACAGTCTCTTCCACCTAGAAAAGCCTTATGTGTCAAGCCATGTGAAAATCCTCTTGTAACCTTTGTAAAGAGAAAGCCACTTGTATTGTGCATTGGCAATCACCTTTTGTGTCAAAAGGATGCCTATTTGTAAAGCCTATATAGAGGCAGGTTCTGCTGAATAATATTAAGCTTTATCATTTTCAAGTATAGTCTATATTGTACTGTGCAATAGTTTCTCTCTCAAGCTCTACACTAACCTCTCCAAGCATGCTTATGCCATGAATGGCACACTAACCTATCCACCTTAACCCTACAACTTTAAGCTGGGGTGACAATGTATCTATAAATACAATACAGGTAGACAATGACCATGATCATCTACCCAATGCCCATGAGTGCCCGACAATGTGCAAACCTCTTTGAAGGTAATCCCTCTGTCAGAAGATTAGCAAGATTTTTAGTGGTGTGAATTTTGGCAAGCTGAAATCGCTTGTCCTCAAGTACCTCACGAATGAAGCGATACTTCACATCCACATGCTTTGTCTTTCCATGAAACACTGGATTCTTTTCCAATTGTGTAGCACTTTGGCTATCACAATGTAACACAGGCATCTCAACATTGATTCCCAAGTCTCCCACTAGCCGACCAAGCCATATAGCTTCCTTGCAAGCTCCTGAAGCTGCAACATATTGAGCCTCTGTAGTAGACAAGGTAACACAATCTTGCAAACAAGATCGCCATGAAACTGCACCTCTAGTGAATTTAAAAACATAGCATGAAGTGAACCTTCTCTTGTCCAAGTCTCCTGCATAATCTGCATCGGTGTAACCCATTACACATGCTTCCTTTCTTCCAAATTGTTAACCCTCACGGCTCACGGACACCCCATCACCTACGACGGACGTGTATTATGTATTTGGTAGAGTCAGGTACCGGGCTTGTCGGACCAATAGGAAAAGGGTAAGAGTGATCGCCGATGAGAGGCGCACTCTAACTGGGACATTCAAGGGATTAGTTGGCTAAGCCTGGGTGCCCAAGTGTGAATGGGGTGAGCTCATATAAAAGCCAACTAAACCTAAAATTCACTCATTCTCTCATTTGTGCAATAGAAGAGTGCTCTTGCTCCATCTCCATCTCCATCTCCATCTTCTTCTTCTTCACCTCCTTGTGTGTGTGTGTATGTGAGAGAGAGAGAGAGGGAGAGTGTGTGTGCGATCGAGCATTACGAAGGCACGACGGCGGCGAAGCGGTTAAGCGCGGCACGACTGTAGCTTCTTCTTCATCGCGACGAGGAATCCACCACGAAGGCGAGCGTAGAGCGGTGAGTGACACACCCTTTGCTCTCTTGAGCTTGCTAGTTTAGGCTTGTTGTGTGCTTGGAGCCATTTGTGGCTTGCACACGGTGTATCCGCAAGTCCCTTGCTTCGACAGTGCGGCAAGGAGCGCACATTTTTGGCGCCGCTGCCGGGAAAATGCCCTGCACTAAGCTCGGTTAAGCACTTTACACTTTCTTGTGATGCAATTTCAATTGAAGGATTTGTGAAGAAGGAAGGTGTGTGGTTGTGTGGAGAAGATTTTTGTTACACTGTACTGTCTTTTTTGTTTTCTGTAAAGAAGGAGTTACAATTTTTTTGCAATGTATTGTTAGAATTAAGGTATTAGCTATGGAATGTTAGTTCTGTAAGGTTCAATGTTAGTTCTCTAAGGTTAGTTTTGTAGATCTGTTAGCTACTGTAGTACTGTGTAAATAGTGTTAGAGTGTGTGTGGCAGTATCTCTATTAGCTGTAAGTAGATAAGTTAGGTGTAGGTTAAGTGTTTGTGTGCGGGCGTGCGCGGCGCGGCCGCGGCGACTTATTTTTTTTTTAAATTTTAAAAAGAAGGATCGGGCTGGGGATCATTCCCCAAGCTCAAGCCCAAACCCAGACCTCAGTCCTCAGTTTTAAAATATAGTTTATACACCTTTTTATATTTAAAAACTATTTTTAGGATTTCGAGGACTATAAAGACTATTTTTAGGATTTCGAGGGCTTCACGTAGCCGAATAGGGAGCTGTAAAGCACGGCACGTTTCTTTAACCAAAACGCTCGTCTTGGGCTATTACACGCCATATTTTGTGGCTTGGTTACAAAAAATAACCAAGAATAATGAAAAACTTGGGTTATAAACACATTAAAAAAAAAAAAAAAAACTAAGTGAGCGGCCTTCACGGGCACTCACCAACGCGCTTAGAGTGTGGAAGTCATATGAACCTACGCTCTGGATGAGTGTTAGAGCACGAGCATATTGGTAGTGCCTCCATTTACGCGGGCACCCATTATTCCTCCACCCTAGGTTCTGGACCTTCGGCCGGGACTCAAGGTAGCGCGACCCAAGATCCTCATATCGCGTCTAGTGATTCTTCCTCTGACTACGAAGTCATGGAGGGGTATCCTACACCAAACCCTGATAGTTCAAGTCAAGACATGCATGCCATGGGCCCACGGCCCGGGTCCAGCGTGTTTAGCCGCTTAAAAGAGACCCTTAGTAGAGCTACTCGCTCCGAACATGCGGTTAATGAAATAAATGAAGGGAGTGGGGAAGTAAATTCGTCATTCATGCCTAAAATAGACTCTATGCTTCTTGAGAGTGTGCATGTGAATGTTCCATCCACTGCACCTCCTGATCCTTTAGGACTATCTCCCTCTGAGGTTTTACTACCCGATGGTAGGAGTCTTGCCGAAGTGCAAGAGATCGAACGCTATATGCAAGCAACAAGGGAGAGGGAAATTGAGAACCTACGAGGGCTAGAACAAAGTCGAGCCCTGAAAGCAAAGGCTCCTATGACAACAATCATGCCATCCGAGCAACCGAGTGCTCCCAAGGTAGCAGTCACGGAGGGGCAAGCTATGGGGAGCAATAATGCTTCCACTTCAAGGGAAACCTCCAGCACGCCAGGCCTAGATGGGATATTCCTAAACGAAAATTGGGAGTATGACCTACAAGCAGAAGCTTTAACTGATCGGTACACAGGACACACCTATCATGTGGGTTGGTTAGATGTTCTACAATCCACATCGGGTGCTACTAGCATAGATGAGCAACAACAGAAAGTCTGTGATGTCCTCCATAGGATTGTCGAGTTAGAAAGACAGAACACAGGGATCAACATGCCTTCAACAGGCCTAATGAGATTCTTGGATACGGGAAAGGCCAACCAACCAACCCTATCACAAATGGAGACTCCCTTAGTGAGCCCCCTTGATCCTCCATATGTTGTTTCGCCAGGAGCCTCAGTACAATCTGAACCCACAAGTGGCAGCTTTACCTTCCCAGATCTAGCTCATCTTTCTCTTAAGGACACTACGGCTACCATGCATATCCCAGTGGTGAGCATGACAAGAAGTACACCATGGAGTTCATTTGTTAACACTGCGCCGATGCCTAGTAGCACAGTGCCCCCAACTATACCTACATGTATGTATCAATCATGTGCACCTGTCGTACCTCAGCCTCATGTAGCTCCCACACCTCCGATTATTCCAAGAGCTTACAATCCACAATGGAATTATCCAAGCTCTTATACAAGTGGAGCCATGCCATTTAATAATAACATGCCATATCAGGCACCCCCTATGCCTAGGGCCACGCCTGTAAACTTTGGACCACCGTCTGGTACACCACCATACAAAATATGGGACCCAAGAGCAGCGCGTATGCCAAGGCCAAGGCCAACTCCCATCTCACATGTGGTTCCAGGAGCACATACACCCATTATACCTGCTCAAATAGGAGATTTGGCAGCATTTGCTCAAACTATCGGTCGCTCTATTGCAGAAAACATGCGTAGTGCACCTGATAGAGAGCCTAGGAGCAAGGCAGTTCAAGTAGCTAAGCTCACACAGAATTTCAATGGAGACGGAGATGCTAGAAAGCATATGGAAGTCTTTGAACACGTGTGCGATTCCTTGGAAGAGCACAATGAGCTACATAAGTGTAAGGCTTTGAGTTTGACCCTAAGCAGAAAGGCTGGAGATTGGTATAGAACCATAAGAGTAGAAGAGAAAACGATCTACTCTACTCTTAGGAGACTCTTCTTAAAAGAATACATACGAGAGGGACTACTTTGGGGTGTAGCCTCTCAGCTCCAGAAAGCCCAACGAGAAGAAGGTGAATCCGTGAGAGACTTCATTAGTCGCCTAAAGAATTTGAATTCTCGATGCAATCCAAACGAGTGATTCAACAACAACCAATTGCTCGCATGAAAGTATCTATAATGGCCCAGTCATTAGAGGTATCACTACTTGGGAAGCAGTCACCATGAATGCAATCCAATGGAGGATAATTTAATGATTGCAGGAGAAAGAGTGTCTGCCGAGCCGAAGTCTAGTAGCTCGCAAGCGTCAGGGCATGAGCCAATGAAGATAAAGCCAATCGTGAAAGAGCAAACGATATCTGAGATGACTTTGGCAGATCTCACCAAGGCCATGCAAGAAAGCCTTAGGGGTAATCGTGCTCCACAAAACACTTATATGTATCCAAGAAGGGAGCAACAATGGTGCTCAATTTTCTTGGGCCCACATACTACGAGTGAATGCCCTACTTTCAGAGTAAAGTTTAACGGGACTTGTAACGCGTGTGGTAGGTATGGCCATCAAGCGAAGGATTGCCTAATGCTTAAACGCATCATGGAAAATAGACCGCCTATAGCTTGGGCAGACTCACCTCGAGTTCTTGCATTGATGCCTACCCCACCCATGGAGCAACAGTTGCCATTACAGAGCACATGGTCCCTAGAACCCAAAATGTGGTCCAAACCACACCGTTGTCACCTCCAGTGCTAGGACCACAACCCCCTCATCCAAGAGTTACACCTATGAACCAAATAGGTTGCGAGTCATCTAGTACTTATGTAGATTGCGAAGAGGACAGAGACTCTAGTATCACCTATGGAGTCGACATGCTTGAGGAGTGTCACCATGTACTATATGGAAGACCATTGGGGACAAATCAAACCGGTATATCAAGCTACTGCGCTAGCAGCAAGAGGCCAAAACATTAATAGTTTTGCCAGGAGACCACCTCTTCAGTGCTACGAATGTGGTGGACCACATCGAGTAGCTGAGTGCCCCATTAGAATGCAAAAGAATGCTGCACTAATGCAAACAAGTCAAGGGAGTGCATTGGCAATGCCAATACTCATTTGTAATCGTTGTGGCATAGATCATTTGATCGCACAGTGTCCTAACAATCCAAACGCGCCGAAAATCACACCATTGAACTTAATAGAGATTGTTGATGGGACACCACCAACTATAAACATAGCACCAGTGAATGCACTCACACGGTCGATGCTCCACAAGCAAAATTACATCCTAGAAGAGAGAGATGCTGCATCCATTGGCCGAGCGAGAAAGAAGAAAACACGAAGAAAGAAATCCCTTAATGCTTCTAGCTCAAAACCTAGTTCAAAGACTAATATAGGGACAGGAGAGGATCCCGTGTATATGAATGACCCTGAGGATGACTCAGATTCGATAGAGACCACGGAGACCAAAACTATTACTACAAAGGAAAAAGCCAATGAGGAGGATCACGAGAGGGAATTACGATGAACACCAAAAGAGTATTCAAAGATAAACCACCCAGTTGCGAACCCCCAAGATAATCCACGAGAGACAAAAAATGAGGATTGCAAGAGAAAGATTGGAACCTATCCAAACCCAACAGTGAAAATTGAACGAGTCCAACAACTGAGGGGTTTGGTGGAAGAAACTCAACGAACATTAGAACCTGAACCCAAACATATCCAGATGTCGGACACAGTGTTTCCCACACAAGTTCAACCTCACAAGAACTACACGCCGTTAGCTATACCCAGTATCATTCGGGAAGAGAGTGAGGGTAGGACAACTGAAAGTGGACACACACCTTTCCTACTAGAGAGAATGTTTGGTGAGGGAATGCCCGACCCCCTTGAGGAAGTGGAGATTCCATCTTCACCATTCTCTTGTCAGGGTCCTACGTCCCACAAGATGCCATTAAATGTTGCCAAATTGATGGATTTCATGTCTTCAGAAGTTAGAACCACCATCATGTCCAAACTATATAAAGACCCCGAGCTAGTCTCAGCTCTTCGAGCCTTCCTCAATGGAGAATTACAGGCCAGATTACCACAGTTTGCACATATGAACAAACCTGACTCGGTAATGAATGATGAGAAACATTTAGCACCACCATCTGACCTAGCGGGACATGAATCTGTAATTGCAGTACCCATTAACAAGTTGGGGCAATACTTTGAAGGTGATGAATCTAATGCTACTCTACCAATCACTACTAAAGGATTAACTGTAAAGGGGGTCCTTGACGGTGGTGCGGGAGTCAGCATGGTGACAAAGAGTTGTTGGGAGTCTATGGGGCGACCTCACCTTGAAGCCACAAGCGTAGTGGTAAAAATGGCTAATGGATCTATTGTTACGCCTATTGGAATGCTAAAGGATCTCAGAATCAAGGTCTTGGGACACAAGGTAAGGCAGACTTTCATTGTTATGGATTTTTCCAAGCATTCTATGTCATTTGAGATGATCTTAGGGCGTCCATTCATGAGGGAAGCAAAAATGGTGCATGACTGGTCCAAAAACCAAGTCTACTTACAGTTCCAAGACTCTGTCATTCGAGTTGATCTTTTAAGTGGTCGAACGCATCCTCTAGGAAATAAATTCATCATTGATAATCGATCAGACACAACAATTCACTCAGCTCCATTACAGTATTGTTACACATGTAACGAAGACACGGATATTGGGGAGAACTCTCCTTATATGGATATCCTACCTGGGATGACTGAGTCGGACAATGTGGATTGGGTCCACCTAGCAGCAACCATAGACACTTGGGGAAATAGGGGGGCGACCTGGGTAACACTTGAGGGGGATGAAATGCCTGTACCCTTAAATATGCTACAAGCAATGCATATCGCTTCTGACAAGACTCATTCTAATGTAACGAAGAAAACATACAAGTGGGTCCCTAAAGATTCTTTAGTGACCATAGCTAGTGCTAAAATACAGAAGCCTTGTAAGAAACGTACCACTCGCTCCAAGAAAAGTAAGAAAATGTTACGATGGATCCCTAAACGACTATTGGAAGCCCAAGGCTACTATCAAGGAAATGATCAAATCTGGGTGCCAAAACGTAGATTGTGCTCTTACCTATCACCTGACCCATGTGAGCCCAATCCCGTAGCTCCAAAACGAATCAATGATCGTGGAAAGAAAAAAATCACAGAATGCTACACACCCGCTCCCGAGCTAGTTTGGGTACCAAAGAAAGAATCACCTGATGAACTACTTCAAGTTCGATCTTGGGAGAGTACCTTACCACCCTTGCAACTCGACGAGGCGCCTAAGGTAATAGAAAACTACTGGCAAAAATCTCCACCTATTACCAACTGGAACAATTGGTTTCAAAGGGTGACAAGCTCATTTCAAACGGTATGATCTACCCAAGGAAGGGGGGAGTGTTTGCTGACAATCATCATTCATTTGTTTCCCTCTCAACCTTCCTCCCTGACCTCTGTATCTCCCAATCTTAGGGAATGTACATATAAAGCTTTATACTCACAAAAAACAAAAAAATAATAAAGAGCAAGAGCAATTAGCAAACGAGTATGCACATTAAAAGTCAAAACATTGACTCAGACCTACACATGTCACATCTGGTACTGTGAAACAAAAACCTATGCCATAAAACACCTTTGATCCTCATCACTTGAGTGATGGAGGATAGGTAAGATTAGTACGATAGGAGTGTTTCTGTTTTAGAGTTGAGTGATTAGCAAAGTTCTCTTTTCCCACTAATGTGCCTCCTGAAGGTATTCCTTTTGTTTCCTAGTGTGTACAGGAGCGTGTTGCTATTGATAGGATTTGGACCTTCATGGAATCTTTATCTCGACTCACTCTTCAAATCAAGCGCGACCATCGACACAAACATGTGTTTCTTGTCCATTAGCATTGCCCCTTATCTTTTTTGCATCTATGATTGTCTGCTTTAATTGTGATTGATAGCCTAATATTCAATGCATTTGCTTAGTATCAAACATTTAATTCAATGTAATCTTTTGTCATAATCAGTTGTCTAGGTTTAAAACTCAAGCAGTCCAACTAAGCTAAATTGACCAAGTTAGGTGTTAGAGATCTCCTCTTAATACCATGGGGAATGCCTTCCTAATAATCAATGGTTACTTAGGTTCTTAATCCGATTTAGGCAGCATTGTGTGAAATGTACTAGGGCTTTCTAGTGGGCTTGACCCTATTGACCTTTAGCTTAAGTATTATAAAGGGAGTTTACTAGTGTGATGAGCCTGGGGAGGTGTACCAGTGTTATATGACCCCCCAAAGTTACAAAATTAAAATGCTGAAAATGAACAAACAAAAAATCAAAGTGCCACACTGTAAAATCTTAAGCTGGAAGAGAAATCTTAGCTTGATTTGGTACTTCACTCACATGTATTGCCTATGGTACTAGAGCCCTAGAGGTTCCCAGTATGGGCGCTTTTTCTTGAAAAGCAAAAAACCCAAGGCATATAAAATAAGCACACACATCAAAATTGAATCACTGTGAAAAGAATTTGGGGGGTCAAAGAAAAAGTAATCAGTCAGGCGATGATTTAATGAGAAATTCCTTTTATGGTAGCTTAACTACAAGGTCTTCTAGATATAGCCTCTAGTCAGCCCTCGAACATGAATACTTGGCTCTTGCGATTAAACAACTTAATTGACCACATAAAATTAAGAAGCTTACCCATGGTATTAATATTCGATCTCTAGTGCCTTTCGACCGTCAAATTAGCGACCCCCGACTTGTTTAATTTTTTACCTTTACATCTGTTTATGCATTTGATTACATTGCAATTTAATGTTCATTGCTAACAAATTGTTTGAAATTCTTTTACCAATCAATTTGTCTACCTAAAACTGCATATGCTTTTTAATCACTTATGAGAATGCAATTACTCTGCCAATGTTGTTTGATTTTGCAGTGACTGAAGAAGGCTAAGGACATTCATCTCAAATGCTCTTCCACCTCGACGAACGAACTTCAACTCAATAGATTCCGAGGACGGAATCTACATCAGGAAGGGGGGCATGTTAACCCTCATGGCTCACGGACACCCCATCACCTACGACGGATGTGTATTATGTATTTGGTAGAGTCAGGTACTGGGCTTGTCGGACCAATAGGAAAAGGGTAAGAGTGATCGCCGATGAGAGGCGCACTCTAACTGGGACATTCAAGGGATTAGTTGGCTAAGCCTGGGTGCCCAAGTGTGAATGGGGTGAGCTCATATAAAAGCCAACTAAACCTAAAATTCACTCATTCTCTCATTTGTGCAATAGAAGAGTGCTCTTGCTCCATCTCCATCTCCATCTTCTTCTTCTTCACCTCCTTGTGTGTGTGTGTATGTGAGAGAGAGAGAGAGGGAGAGTGTGTGTGCGATCGAGCATTACGAAGGCACGACGGCGGCGAAGCGGTTGAGCGCGGCACGACTGCAGCTTCTTCTTCATCGCGACGAGGAATCCACCACGAAGGCAAGCGTAGAGCGGTGAGTGACACACCCTTTTCTCTCTTGAGCTTGCTAGTTTAGGCTTGTTGTGTGCTTGGAGCCATTTGTGGCTTGCACACGGTGTATCGGCAAGTCCCTTGCTTCGATAGTGCGGCAAGGAGTGCACACAAATCAAATGCACATGTCTTTTGTACCATTCAAATATCGCATAACCCCTTTTACTGCCTCCCAATGTTTCTTGCTTGGATTTGACATATATCTGCTAACAACTCCCACTGCAAAAGCAATATCAGTACGCGTAGCAATCTAGCATACATCAAACTCCCAACTGCAAATGAATAAGGCACTTGTGTCATTTCAGCTTTTTCCTTTGTAGACCTAGGGCAATCAGTTTTAAAAAGTTTCACATATGGAGGCAATGGAGTACTCAATGCTTTCCCCCTCTCCATATTGAAAATGCTTGAGCACTTTAGCAATGTACTCAGATTGAGACAAATAGACCAATTTCTTGCATTTGTCTTGTTTAATGTGCATGCGAAGGATATGGCTTGCTTCACCCATGTGTTAACCCTCACGCACATTCCTATCACCTACGACGGACGTTGTATTATTTATTTGGTAGAGTCAGGTACCGGGCTTGTCGATCCATAGGAAAAGGATAAGAGTGATCGCCGATGAGAGGCACACTCTTACTGGAACATTCAAGGGATTAGTTGGCTAAACATGGGCTCCCAAATGTGAATGGGACGAGCTCATATAAAAGTGAACTAAACCTAAAATTCACTCATTCTCTCATTTGTGCAATTGAAGAGTGCTCTTGCTCCATCTCCATCTTCTTCTTCTTCATCTCCTTGTGTGTGTGTGTGTGTGTGTGTGTGTGTGTGTGTGTGTGTGTGTGTGAGAGAGAGAGAGAGAGAGAGAGAGAGAGAGAGAGAGAGAGTGCAATCGAACATTGCGACAAAGGCACGGCGGCAGTGAAGCGGTTGAGCACGGCGCAGCGGCGGCTCCTTCTTCTTCACGACGAGGAATCCTCCACGACAGCAAGCGTAGAGCGGTGAGTGACACACCATCGCCATCTTTGAGCTTACTAGTTTAGGCTAGTTGCGTGCTTGGAGCCATTTGTGGATCGCACACAGTGTATTGGCAAGTTCCTTGCATTGACACGTGCGACATACGCACACATTTTTGGTACCGCTGCCGGGGAATGCCATACACTAAGCTTGAATGGCACTTTGTGCTTCTTTTGTGGTGCAATTTCAATTGTACAAAGGGTAGGGAAGGAAGGTGTGTGTGTTGAGAAGAAGGATTTTGTGTTGCTACTATGTATTTCTTTGTTAATGAAGTTTTAAAAGGTTACTGTGTTTTCTCTATGCTAAGGTGTTAGTATTAAGGTTGTTAGTTCTATGTAATGTAAAGTACAGTAAGTAGGAAGTAGATCTATGAGAGCTAATGAAGTGTGTTAGTGTGTAACAGTAGGTGTATTAGTTGTAAGTAGGTAGGTAGAGTGTGTGTGTGTGTGCTCGCGCAGGCCGCAGCGACCTTATAAAAAATTTTAAAAATTTTAAAGGTAGGACCGGGATCGGGAATATCTCCCAGACCCAAGCCCAAGCTCATGCTCAGTCTCAGGCCTCAATCGCCCTTTGAAATTACATATTTTAGCTTCACACGTAGCTAAAAATCGACTTTTTTGAGGACCAACGGAGCTTCAGGTGACCGAACGTTGTGCTGTAAAGCACATTGCGACCCTCTGAGTGATACGCCCATTTTGAGCTATCACAATTTTTAATCAAAAAATTAATCATTCAAAAACATTAAAAACGTAAAAAAACGTGTGAAAACGGACGCTTAAAAAAGTAAGCGGTTAATCTCGAGGTTATTCGCAGACGCTTGTAGGGTGCCAAAGGCACATGCATCTGCGCTCTAGTTGTGTGCTAGAGACGGAGCAACTAGAGAGAATTTTGACTTACGCGAATTCTCAATATCCACCTACATTAGGTTCTGGGCCCTCGGCAGGGACCCAAGGTAGTACAAACCAAGACCCGAAAATAGCGGCTAGTGACTCTTCCTCTGACTACGACGTCATGGAGGGTTTCCCAATGCCTAATCATGATAGCTCAAGCCAAGACATGCATGTCATGGGCCCGCGGTCTGGGCCAAGCGTGCTTAGCCGCTTGAAGGAAACCTTTAGTAGAGCCACTCGCTCCGAACATGGAGCTAATGATGTAAATGAGGCGGGTGGGGAAGTAAATTCTCCATTCATGACCAACGTAGACCCTATGCCCTTAGATAATGTGCACGTGAATACTTCATTCACTGCACCTCTTGACTCTTCAGAGCTATTCCCCTCCGAGGTCATATTACCCGATGGTAGAAGCCTTGCCGAAGTGCAAGAGGTTGAGCGATATATCACTGCGGCTAGGGAAAAGGATGTCGAGAGCTTACGCAAGGTGGAGCAACGAAGAGAGTTAAAAGCGAAAGACCCTATGTCAATATCCTTGCTAAGAGAGCAATCGAGTGCTCCTGCCTTAGCAACTGCTAAGGGCCAACCCCTAGAAAGCAACATTGCATCTAGCTCAAAGGACACCCCTAGCACCTCAATCCTAGACGGAGCGTTCTTAAATGAGAACTGGGAGTACGAACTACAAACGAAAACTCTAACCGACCTATACACAGGTCACACCTATCACGTGGGTTGGTTAGATGTCCTACAATCCACAATGGGTGCTACTAGTGTGGAGGATCAACAACAAAGAGTTTGTGAGGTTATCCATAGGGTCATTGAGTTAGAGAGATATAACAAGGGGATCAACATGCCTTCAACGGGTCTCATGAGATTCTTGGATACAAGGAAGGCTAAACAACTGACCTTATCGCAAATGGAGACTCCCTCAGTAAGTCCGATGGATCCTCCATATGTTGTTTCTCAAGGGGTCTCAGTGCAATCTGAGCCCACAAGTGATAGCTTTACCTTTCCAAGTCTAGCTCATCTTTCCCTTGATGACACCACGGATACCATGCCTACCCCAATGATGGGCATGCCAAGAAACATGCCATGGACCTCATTTGTTAGTAAAGCACCACTACATGGTAGCTTAATGCCTGCAATAGTACGTACAAGTCTGTACCAATCGTATACACCCATGGGTCGTCCTACTCATGTAGTCCCTACCCCTTCCATTGTTTCAACAACCTATACTCCCCAACCACAACACCCAAGTTCTTATTTCCATGGGACCATACCGGCTAGAATTAGCATGTCACATCCGACGTTTGCTATGCCCAGGGCCACATATGTGAACTTTGGGCCGCCATATGGCACAACACCGTACCAAACGTGGAACCCAAGGGCTTCCTATGCGCCAAGCCCAATGCCAATACCTACTCCACATGTAGTCTCTGGAGCACCTCCACCCACGGTTCCTGCTCACTTAGGTGACTTGGCAACATTTGCTCAAGCTATTGGTCGATCTATTACTGAGAGTAACACGCCTGATAGAGAGCCTAGAAGTAAGGCAGTACAAATAGCCAAGCTCACACAAAAATTTAGTGGAGACGGGGATGTGAGAAAGCATATCAAAGTGTTTGAACAAATATGTGATTCGCTAGGAGAACACAATGACCTGCATAAGAGTAATGCTTTGAGCGTAACCTTAAATGGGAAGGCAGGGGATTGATATAGAACCCTAAGGGTGGAAGAAAAAATGAATTACCCTACTCTTAGGAGACTGTTCTTGAAATAATACATACAAGAGGGAGTGCTTTGGGGAGTAGCCTCTCAGCTCCAAAAAGCCCAACAAGAGGAAGGAGAGTCGGTGAGAGACTTTATTAGTCGCTTGAAGCATTTGAATTCTCGTTGTAATCCAAATGAGCACTTCAATACCAATTGCTTGATAGATTCATTAGGGGTTACAACATGAGGATATCTACAATGGCCTAGTCATTAGAGGTATCACCACTTCGGAAGCAGTCACCACCAGT
This sequence comes from Adiantum capillus-veneris, assembly GCF_014529385.1. Taxonomy (NCBI): domain Eukaryota; kingdom Viridiplantae; phylum Streptophyta; class Polypodiopsida; order Polypodiales; family Pteridaceae; genus Adiantum; species Adiantum capillus-veneris. Next base: position 125,786,635 of record NC_140958.1, read on the forward strand.
GCGATCCAATTGGAGGATAACTTAATTATTCAAGGAGAAAGAGTGTCTGTTGAGCCTAAATCTATTAGCTCGCAAGCATCAGGGCATCAACCAATGACCCTAAAGCCTATTGCTAAGGAGCCAAAGATATCTAAGATGACTTTAGCAGATCTCACCAAGGCTATTCAAGAGAGTCTTAGAGACAATCATGCTCTGCAAAACAATCATATGTATCCAAGAAGGGAGCAACAATGGTGCTTAGTATGCTATGGACCGCATAGTACCCGTGAATGTCCTACTTTTAAGGTAAAATTCAATGGGAATTGCAATGCCTGTGGAAGGTATGGTCATCAAGCTAAGGATTGCATAGTATTTAAGCACACGATGGCCAATAGACCAACCTCAGCATGGACAGACACACCTTGAGTGCCTGCATTGATGCCGGCCCCTCCTCTTGAACAAAAAACACAACACATGGTCCCTAGGGCCCAAAATGTTGTTCAAACAACACCCTTACCACCTCCAGTGCTAGGACCGCAACCACCACATCCGAGAATCACTTCTGTGAATCAAGTGGGTTGTGAGTCATCTATTGCTTGTTTTCAAGGCTGTGAGGAAGATATACATGGAGGACTATTGGGGACAAGTCAAACCTGTATATCAAGTAGCTGCTCTTGCGGTAAGAGGCCAAAATATCAATTACACTGCTAAGAGACCACCTCTTCAATGCTATGAGTGTGGAGGTCCACATCGTGTAGCCGAGTGTCCTATTAGGCTACAAAAGAACACCACATTAATGCAAACCAATCAAGCGAGCACGTCTACAATGGCGATACTCATGTGTAATCGATGTGGCATAGATCATTTGATTGCCCAATGTCCAAATAATCCAAATGCACCAAGGATCATGCCATTAAACTTGATTGAAGTTACCAAGGAGCCATCACAAAGTATACATGTGGTACCAGTAAAACGTACTCACACGATCGATGCTCCAAAAACAAAATTATATTCTTGAGGAAAGAGACATGGCATCAATTTCCCCAATCTCAGAAAAAGAAGAAAACACGAAGGAAGAGAACGCAAAAAGAAGTGAAGTCAGACCCCAATTCAAAGACCAAAATAGGGACTGGTGACGACCCCGTATATATGAATGACGCTGAAGAGGATTCGGATTCAGGTACCACTAAGATAGAAACCAACAAGGAAGATCTTCATGAGCCACAATGGCCAGGATCCAAGAAGAAGATAGGAATTTATCCAAACCCTACAGAGGAGATTGAGCAAGTCAAGCAATTAAGGAGTTTGGTAGAATATACCCAAAGGGATCTAGAACCAGCACCTAGGTAGATCCAGATTACAAACACCGTGTTCCCTACGCAACAACAACCTCACCAAGTCCATAGACCCTCAGTCAAACCTAGTGTCATCCAAGAAGAAAGTGACTTAAAGTCATGGGAAAGTGAGTGTACTCACTTCTTGATGGAAAGAATGTTTACAGAGGGACTACTTGATCCTATCGAAGAAATGGAGATCCCATCTTCCCCACGTCAAGGGGTTGAAGCCCAAAAGGTGCCGTTAAACATTGCCAAATTGATGGTTTTCATGTCTTCCGAAGTTAGAACCACCATCATGTCCAAACTATATAAAGACCCTGAGCTAGTCTCAGCTCTTCGAGCCTTCCTCAATGGAGAACTGAGGTTTGGGCTACCACAATTTGCACAGATGGATGGATTTGGGGAGATGCCAATAGAGGAGGAACACTTAGATCCACAACCCAACCTAGATGAGAACCTTGTTATAGAAATACCTGTTAACAAGTTGGGACAATACTTTGAGGGTGATGAATCCAATGCGACCATACCAATCACTACTAAGGGATTAATTGTGAAGGGAATCCTTGATGGTGGCGCTGGGGTTAACATTGTGACTAAAAATTGCTGGGAAACTATGGGAAGACCTCACCTTGCGACCGCAACCATAGTAGTGAAGATGGCCAATGGGTCTATTGTTAAACCTATTGGGATGCTAGAAGATCTCAAGATCAAGGTCTTTGGACATAAAATAAGGATTACCTTCATTGTTATGGATTTCTCCAAGCACACTATGGCATTCGAGATGATCTTAGGGCGTCCTTTCATGAGGGAAGCAAAAATGGTGCATGACTGGTCTAAAAACCATGTCTACTTGCAGTTCCAAGATTTTGTCATTCGAGTGGATCTTGTGACTAGTCGAGCACATCCTCTAGGAAACAGGTTTATAATTGATCATAGATCTGACACCACAGTTCACTCGGCCCCATTGCAATATTGTTACACGTGTAAAGCGGACACTGATGTTGGGGAAGATTCTCCTTATATGGATGTACTACCTGGGATGACTGAGTCGGACAATGTGGATTGGGTCCACCTGGCAGCAACCATAGACACTTGGGGAAATAGGGGGATGGTCTAGGTAACACCTGAGGGGGATGAAATGCCCGTACCCTTAAATATGCTAGAAGCAATGCATATAGCTTCTGACAAGATTCATCCTCATATAACAAAGAAAACATACAAGTGGGTCCCTAAAGCTTCTTTAGCGACCACGGCTAGTGCTAAAAAACAAAAGCCTTGTAAGAAATGTCCCACTCGCTCCAAGAAATGTAAGGAAACGTTGAGTTGGATTCCTAAACGACTATTGGAAGCCCAAGGCTACTATCAAGGAAATGATCAAATCTGGGTGCCAAAACGTAGATTGTGTTCTTACTTGTCACCTGACCATATGAGCCCAATCCTGTAGCCCCAAAACGAATTGACGATTGGGGAAAGAAAAAAATCACAGCATGCTACACACCTGCTCCAGAGCTAGTTTGGGTACCGAAGAAAGAACAATTTGTTCCACCTAGCTCAGGAAGGGGGGAGTCCCATGAAGCTTCTAGCTCCTCATGTAATACATCCATAGAGGTAAAAGTTTCTCCACAGCCTCCACCTACAATAGTGGACCTCCATAAAGCTACAAAGGAATCCACACCTCCTAGTGTTCAAGAATCACCTGATGAACCACTTCAAGTTCGATCCTGGGAGAGTACCTTACCACCCTTGCAACTCGACGAGGCACCTAAGGTAATAGAAAACTACTTGCAAAAATCCTCACCTATTACCAATTGGAACAATTGGTTTCAAAGGGTGATGAGCACATTTTAAACAGTATGATCTACCCAAGGAAGGGGGGAGTGTTAGCTGACATCCATCATTCACTAGCTTCCCTCTCAACCTTTCTCCCTAACCTCTCAATCTCCCAATCTTAGGGAATGTATATATAAAGCCTTATACTCACAAAAAACAAAAATAATAAAGAGCAAGAGCAATTAGCAAACAAGTGTGCACAATAAAAGTTAAAAAATTGACCCTAACCTACACATTCACATCCGAAACACTGAAACAGAAACCTATGTCATAAAACACCTTTGATCCTCATAACTCGAGTGATGGAGGGTAAGTAGGATTAGTACGATAGGAGTGTTTCCATTTTAGAGTTTAGTGATTAGCAAAGTTCTTTCTTCCCATTGATGTGCCTCCTAGAGGTATTCCTTGTGTTTCCTGGTGTGTACAAGAACGTGTTGCTGTGGTTAGGATTTGGACCTTCATGGAATCTTTCTCTCATTCACTTTTCAAATCAAGCACGATCATCAACACAACAGGTATTTCTTGTCCATTAGCATGGCCCCTTATCTTTTTTGCATCCATGTTTGTCTGCTTTAATTGTGATTGATAGCATAATATCCAACACATTTGCTTCGTATCAAACATTTAATTCAATGTAATTTTTTGTCATAATCACTTGTCTAGGTTTAAAAATCAGGCAGTCCGACTAAGCTAGTTTGACCAAGCTAGGTGTTAGAGATCTTCTCTTAATACCATGGGGAATGCCTTCCTAATAATCAATGGTTGCTTAGGTTCTTAATCCGATTTAGGTAGCATTGTGTGAAATGTACTAGGGCTTTCTAGTGGGCTTAGTCCCTATTGACCTTTAGCTTAAGTATTATAAAGGGAGTTTACTAGTGTGATGAGCTTGGGGAGGGTAACAGTGTTATATGACCCCCAAAGTTACAAAATTAAAATGCTGAAAACGAACAAACAAAAAATCAAAGTGCCACAATGTAAAATCTTAAGCTGGAAGAGAAACCTCAGCTTGATTTGGTACTCCACTCACATGTATCGCCTATGGTACTAGAGCCCTAGAGGTTCCTAGTGTGGGCGCTTTTCCTTGAAAAGCATAAAACCCAAGGCATACAATATAAGCACACACATCAAAATTGAATCACTGTGAAAAGACTTTGGGAGGTCAAAGAAAAGGTAATCAATCAGGCGATGATTTCATGAGAAATTCCTTTTATCGTAGCTTAACTACAAGGTCTTCTAGGTATAGCCTCTAGTCAGCCTTCGAACATGAAAAACTTGGCTCTTGCGATTAAACAACTTAATTAATTGACCAGAGAAAATTAAGAAGCTTACCCATGGTATTAATAGTCGATCTTTAGTGCCTTTCGGCTGTTGAATTAGCGACCCCGAACTTGTTTAGTTTTTTACCTTTACAGTTGTTTATGCGTTTGATTATATTGCAACTTAATGTTTATTGCTGACAAATGGTTTAAAATTTTATTACCAATCAAATTGTCTGCCTACAACTACATATGCTTTTTAATTGCTTATGAGAATGCAATTACTATGCCAATGTTGTTTGATTTTGCAATGTGAAGGAGGCTAAGCACATTCATCTCAAAAGCTCTTCCACCCTGGCGAACTGCTTCAACTCAATAGCTTCCGAGGACGGAATCTACATCAAGAAGGGGGGCATGTTAACCCTCACGCACATTCCTATCACCTACGATGGACGCTGTATTATTTATTTGGTAGAGTCACGTACCGAGCTTGTCGGTCCAATAGAAAAAGGGTAAGAGTGATCACTGATGAGAGGCGCACTCTAACTGGAACATTCAAGGGATTAGTTGGCTAAGCATGGGCGCCCAAGTGTGAATGGGGTGAGCTCATATAAAAGTCAACTAAACCTAAAATTCACTCATTCTCTCATTTGTGCAATTGAAGAGTGCTCTTGCTCCATCTCCATCTTCTTCTTCTTCATCTCGTTGTGTGTGTGTGTGTGTGTATGCGTGAGAGAGAGAGAGAGAGAGAGAGAGAGAGAGAGAGAGAGAGAGAGAGAGAGAAATTGAGCATTGCGACGATGGCACGGCGCGCTGCAGCGAAGCGGTTGAGCGCGGTGCAGCGGGGGCTCCTTCTTCTTCGTGGCAAGGAATCTTCCACGACAACAAGCATAGAGCGGTGAGTGACACACCATCGCCATTTTTGAGCTTACTAGTTTAGACTAGTTGCGTGCTTGGAGCCATTTGTGGCTCGCACACAGTGTATCGGCAAGTTCCTTGCATTAACACGTGCGACATACGCGCACACCATGTCTTTCATTTCAAAGTTTGCATGTAACTCTGACTTCAAGGCTGAAATCTCATGCCTGCATTTCTCGGCAATTAACATATCATCCACATAAAGGACCAAAATCAGCAAACTACCATCGTTAGCTCGCCTAGTGTAGAGGCAATGGTCCATATTGCTACGTTTGTAGCCTTGAGAGAGCATGAGCGAGTAGAATTTACGATACGACTCCCTTGATGATTGTTTAGACCGTAAAGAGTCTTTTCTAACTGACACACCAAGTCTTCATTGCCCTTCTCAACAAAACCTTCTGGTTGCTGCATATAAACTTCTTCTTGAAGATCACCATGCAAGAACGCCGTCTTGACATCCATCTGGTCAAGTTCCATGTCGTCTTTAGCAACCAACGCAAGTACACACCGCAGAGTACTCATCTTGACAACCGGAGAAAAGATCTCATCAAAGTCAATACCCTATTGCTGCTTAAATCTTTTAGCAACAAGTTGTGCCTTGTACTTGGGTTTATTATCATGAGGTGTAATTTTCTGCTTGTACACCCATTTGCATGGTAATGCCTTTTTACCTTTAGGCAACCAACCAAATTCCAAGTTTGATTCTTATGCAACGAGTCCATTTCTGATTGCATAGCTTTCTCCCACTTTGCCTTGTCATCCATTGACATGGCTTTCCTTATAGAGCAGGAAGGCTCTCTGCAATCTGTCAACATAATGTAGTCCAATGAGGGAGTAAATCTATCAGGAGGCCTTGAAACTCTTGTAGACCTTCTAATAACTGCTTGAGCCGGTTTTCCCTCAGCAACATCTTGTATTGCAGGAGGATTTTGTACTTGTTGTCTGACATTAGGCACTTCAGCCCTATTGTGGACAATTCTATCTTCTTGGAAGATAACTCTCCTGACCTCCACTGTATGCACATGCTTCTTATGCATCTTTTCTTCATTGAAGTATACGTCATTACTGCGAACTATCTTTTTAGCTTCAGGATCCCATAACCAAAATCCCATCTCGCGAGGATTGCCGTAACCAAGAATTATGCATTTCTTTGACTTAGGAGCCAACCTGCTTCGAAACTCCTTTGGAACATGGCAATACACTTCACAACCAAAGACTCTAAGATGCTTGTAAGAAGGTGGCTTCCCAGACCAAAGCTCTTCAGGTACCTTCTCATCTAAAGCCTTGTTAGGAGATCTATTAATAAGATGGACAGTGGTTGCTAACGCTTCCGCCCATAATCCATTAGGCAACTCTGCATTAGACAACATGCTACGTAACTTCTCTTGTATGGTACTGTTCATCCTCTCAGCAACACCAATTTATGAAGGGTTATATGGAGCAGTCAACTCTCTTTTGATGCCTTTGGAATCACAAAAATTCTGAAAGGCTTTAGTGACATACTCACCACCATTTTCTAACCTTAAGCACTTGATTTTCTTGCCAGACTGATTCTCCACTAATGCCACAAAATTTCAAAATTTTGAAAGAACTCCATCCTTCTTCCTGAGAGGATATACCCACACTTTCCTTGAGAAGTCATCAATGAATGTAACAAAGTACAATGAACCTCCCATGGATACGTTAGGCATAGGTCCACACACATCACTATGCACTAACTCTAATGGCTCACTTTTTCGAGTGCTTCCCCTTTTGTGTGTTGACTGTGTTTGTTTACCGTAAAGACAATGCTCACAAACTGAAAATTCTGAGAAATTGAAGCCAGGAACATAACCAAAACGAGACAAGATTTTCATTCCCTTTTGAGACATATGTCCTAACTGGTAATGCCACAAAGAAACACTTGGCTGCTACAAATTACATGGTTTTTAACATTGGATACATGTAGCATGTACAAAGTCCCAGACTTTAAACCATGTGCTACCACTAAAGAACCTTTGGTGATCTTCCACGAACTATCACCAAATGTGCAGTAATATCCTGCGTCATCCAATTGTCTTGTACTAACTAAGCTTTTGGTAAGCTTCGGCACATGTCTCATATTCTTGAGCATGAATGAAGAACCATTCTGAAATTTCAGATGCACATCACCGACACCATCTATGTCGCAAGCAAAATCATTGCCAAGACGAGCACGACCTTTATGGGTTGCATCATATGTACTGAACCACTCTCTGTGAGGAGTCACATAAAACGATGCACCTGAGTCAATAACCCAATCGTGTAAAGCATAGTCATTAGTGGCAATAAAAAATGTTGAATCCATGGCAGATGTGAGATAAATGTCTCCATCAGAATCTTCAACGAAAACATTGTTGATCTCTTCAATCTTTATACTGCTTTCCTTAGTCTTGCCTTCTTCCGACTTCTTGTCTTTACCTTTCTCTTGTCTTCACTTTCGACAGTCTGATTCTGCTTGCCCTTTTCTTGTGATCGACCACGAACAACGAGAGCATTGCTAGTACGACGGTATTGAGATTGTTCCTGCTAACCTCTTTAGTAAGCAAACTGCCCTCAACATCAGCACATGTTAAATCATGAGGAGGTGCTGAGTTACTTATGGCTGTGCGAAAAGTATCCCAACTTTTTGGCAATGTAACTAGCAAGAACATTGCTTTGGCCGAATTGTCGAAATTGACTCTCTGCGGAGAAAACTGACTGAAAATTGTGTTGAACTCATTAAGATGGTTGCACATGGGTGTGCCCTCATCCATATTCAAATCAACTAAGTTTTTCAGCCAATAAACCTGTGATGCTGCACTTTGCTTCTCATACAGGTCACATAACTTCTTCCATAGCTCATAACTAGTCTTTTCCATGTTCACATTGAAGTACACATTCTTTGACAAAGTCAGCATGATGGTGGACCTGGCAAGCTCATCCAACTCCTGCCAATCATACTCATCCATATCCTCAGGCTTTATCCCTTTCATCTTTATCGGCCAGATCTGCTTCTTCTGTACTAAAACATTGTAAATTTGTTCCTTCCAAAATGGGAAGTTAGTGCCATCTAACTTCTCAATGTTGAACAAAGAGTTCTCCGATGATGAATCCATCACTCGACAAGGAAAAAAATTAATAGATCCGCTGCACTAAAGAAGATGATAGAAAACCTGAAAAATTTCGGCAGAGTCTCCCCTGCAAAATTGACTTCTGAACCCAAAAAAAATGTGTACAATGACTGAAATGCTGATCAAAGTGGGTAAACCGGTAAGATAGAATCTCAAAGAACTGTCATTGTCAATGTCTCCAACTCTAGAAGAGTGTCTCTGACCAACTGAACACTGTCAAACGCATAGGCATAAAGATGACAGCAATGCCAATAATGGTGAGTCAGCAGATGCACACCAATACTGCACTAACCGCATAAACATACATTCTATGTCGATGCCAAAACTATGGGGATGTCGGGGGCTCGCTCCAAAACCTTTATCACCAAAAGGATCTCCACATTTGAGAATCCCCTAGCTCAATAAAACCTTACCACGACCCTCAACAATAGGCTTTGCATATTTCCATCACAATACATAAACCGCATAAGATCTTACATCAACCACAGAAACCCTTTTTTGTAACCGTTGCGGCAGTTTGTCTGATTTAACAGACCCTTAAGACCTTACATCAAATATGCATGTGACAGAGATTGCAGAAAGAGTCTGCAACGAAAACCTGTACGCAGAAGAACCGATGAAGGTAGACCACCCTGTTGCCTGAACTGATTATCTCTCAAACTGTGCAAAATTTGCAGAAACTTCCTTCTGCAAAGTTGTAGACCGTGCGAAAACGGTTGGGGTTAGAGGGAATGGACATGAAATAAGCTTTTTTTACAGGTCAAAACAGATCTGTAAAAATTTGCAGCTTCTACTTCACGACCTACAGGCAGTTTGAGTGTCGTATCTAAAAATTGATGAAGATTTTGAGAAAATTTTCTTCTGCAAAGTTGAAGAGGACCAAAAACCGGTCAAGATCAATTGATATTGGCTTGAATAAAGATGTTTTGGTAGGCCAAAAACAGATCTGCAAAAACGTGCTGCAGTTGTTGCTGCTTCTCCACTTGCCTCCTCGCTGAGCTCCAATGGTGCTCCCAATTCCTGAGCTCTGATGCCAGTTAAAGTGTGTGTGTGTGTGTGTGTGTGTGTGTGTGTGTGTGTGTGTGTGTGTGTGTGTGTGTGTGTGTGTGTGTGCAGCAATGAAGAAGAGAGAAGAAGGGAGGAGACACAGGTTTGGGTGGACTCCAAACACAATAGTGTTAGGGTTATGAGTCCTTATTCTTTTATGTAGAATGAATGGTCAGTGTTAGTTCCCGGTAGTCTTTGGCCACCCAACACTCAGGCGCGGCACATTGGGCTTTACCACCCCAACAACATATACAACCATGCTACCTCTCATGATACCATTGCAGTACCCTTCTACTGAGCGTATGTACTCACAAAAGCAATCATGGGTTGCTTTTTGCTACTCTATGTCATAGGAGCACTCCAAGTGGAAACATGAACGTGCTACTGGACCATCAATCAATTAGATTACTAGTTGAATCCGTGAGAAATTCTCTATTTGAGATTGTTGAAGGAAGATCTAAGGTTTCTTTTAATTTGAGAACACGTGACAAAATCTTCATTATTGCTCAATATGTGCATGATTCGCAAAGCGCATTCCAAAAGGTTAAAGATGCACAATTACTCAGAACATAAACAAAAGCTAGTTGTAGATAAGACCTCCATATGCTCACTTGCAATGAAGATGATTGCAGTTTTCAAAGGCTTGATTGCAACACACAATGGGCAAGAATCAGCAAGGGTTAAAAATTGAACATCGAAACTTTTGTACAAAGCTAGATCGCCATAAATATGGGCCATTTTGAATAAATTAAAATCAATGATATGGCATATAGATCAAGTTTCCATCTTAGGAAAATATAGATAATTCTTTTCAGGTTAGCTTATCAAGCCATTTAAGGGGCTTCCTTCTATAGAGCCAATATTGTAGACCACACTATTTCCAAGAATCCCTATTTGTTAACTATGAACACATTACATTCAAGATTCTTCAAGAAAATGAACTTTGGAACACATTGTCCATGTTTTCCTCATAAGCTTGCCTTTGCCTTTGGATATACAATCCCGAGACAAATGACCATGATTTCCACATTTGTAACATCAGCTATGGGACTTCTTTTTAGTTTGCAATGCAACATGTGCCAATTCATCACTTTTTGAAACTCAAACCTTGCCTCGACACCTTCCTCCTCAATGAGAAAAGAGTTGAGATCGTCAAAATCCAGCTTTTCCTTCATGATCTACCTATTCCACCATCTCGTATTCATCAAAAAACTTTGTAAGTACCAGGGCAGTTAACTAAGTACTAGTATACGCATTTACCATAGTCCAGGTTTGATTCTAAATGATCTTTGCATTCATTAAAAACGGTTGCATGGACGTCCGGGTTTCAAAATCGATGGAAAATAACTATCCAATCAAGGTAACTTCTTGCATCATAGAGTCTCGATCAAAAATATTTTTTGAGCTTTGAACACATTTCACTGGCAATTTGTAAAGTCTGTACCGCGGGAGAGATTTCCTTTGTGAGTGCTTGTTGACAAGGATTTTGTATTACTGGCATCCCACTCAACGCATGATTAAATAATCTCGTCATCTTGAAGTCAAGTCCACCTATTGTTATCAGGGATTGCTTGAACCAACCAACTAGGCAATGAATAAAATAGATTATTATAATGGGGGCAAAGTCCTCTTATATACTCCTTTACCCACACATGAATTGCATGACCTAGACTCATGTCAAATAAGTAAAATACATTACCTCAAAATAACAAATTAAATAAATAGGATCACACTAGGCATTCACTTGAGATGCATAAATTTAACAAAATTTACCTGCACATATCATATTTGGTGCATGATATAATCAAACATTTTTTTCATACTTGATCAACAAGAAGAACCAAAACATCATCTATATTTAACTTTGGACAATAGCCAGAGTCATGGCTATCAAGTTTTTGAGTGGCGAACATTATAAAATTATCACTTGTAGCGTGTTTTATTTGGTTCTGTATGCTATGGCACGTATGGGCACGTATGGAATTTCCTAGGGATGTGAACCATACATTTTTCATACTTCCATACATTTTCCCTGGGATACGAACCATACATTTTTCATACTTCCATACCCGTATGTGTTTATCATCTATTCTCTCTACAAACATCTCTCATTGCGATGACAAATGACATTGATCTACCTATGGTACAGAAGCCCATGGTTGAAAAGGAGAAAGACATTCTACCTGTGGTAGAAGAGGAGAAAAGTTGCAATTCTAGCCAATCTCAGAATGTCGAACAATCTTAGTGGCATGACTAGGCAAAGCTATCCGTGTACCTCCTATGGGAAACAAAAGCCCTAGGAACAAAGTCATATAGTCAAGTTATAAAAGCCACTCAAAAATGACTTTGATAAGTCTTCAAAAGGACTTTCTTTTGAAGGCATAATTGAGGATTTGAGTAGAACAATGGGAAGCTTCTCAATCTTGGGTGGAGTCCATTGCACATTGTGGGTGGAACGGATCTCTACTTGATAGAAGCGCCGCGCCCCCACCAACAAAGGATATCCACCAGGGTCATGGACATGCTCCTTTCAACACAATTGAATGGGATAAACAGGCAAAGACATACCCAAGGGCTGCTACAATTGTTCTCATGAAACTGACACCGTAATGGGAGTTACATGAGAGCTAGAGTAATTGAAAAAACTATGCACCTGTCGTGCACGAAACTGCTCTTACATAGGCTTTCACCTCGTTATCCTAGCAGTAGACAATGCTCCCTCTTTGCTTGTGTGGTGTACACTGATAGAACAATCAAGATAGATTTATTGGCACTTGAACTCTCGACCTACTCAAGCACCTTACCAATTTTTCTAGCAACCGATTATCCTACCAGCTTAGTTACAAGCACTATCACAATATCTTTCTTTGTGATATTAGAGCAAGTTGTGTTGGGTTCTTTTCAAACTCAGAGTGAACTAATATCTATCTTAAAGATGACTTTAGAATATGTTACATCAAGGTTGGTCTTGTCTAACACTGACTTAAGAATAATGTTGAAAGTTTGAGGGGTTGCACCTAGCAAAAATGAGCTAGCTTGTCATTGCACATGATGAGGTTGGTGATCTCCATGTAGACAAGGCATACAAAGTGCGCCCTCTCCACCCGAGTAAGAGATGCTGCCTGTCTTCTGCAATCATGTAGTCCTTATGCCAGCTTTTAAGCAACCCTTCCACTTGATGTGTGGTGTTTGCATTCAATGCAAGCTGCTGCATACCAGCCTCTTCTAAAACTGCCTGCCACTGTTTGTACTTCTCCACGCGCGCCGACACTAGCAGACCTTCGCATGCCACTACATTCAAGATGGCCTTGCCTAAAACCTCACTCTCAAAAACCAACCTATCTTGATTTCCCCTTCCCATGAAAGTGTCAAGCACATCGAAAACACAGGTAAAGTGAAAGAGAGCTTCCTTGAAACGAGCTGAGTAGAAGGGAGAGCTATAGGCACCAGACACACCGCCCTGTATGAACACATCCGGGCAGGTGTCACATAACCTCTTAAAGCCCTTTAGCCTGATAGGTCGTGGGTCCAATATGTCGTCCATCACAAACCGCAAAAAGGATGTAGATATAGCAACAAATACCTCCCCTGGAAGCCTCTTTGAGCTCACAAAAACTTGCGGGTGTATCTTCCCCGACATCCCAACCCATGGAGTAAACTGGAAGGGAACCTTGAAGGATGCTGCACACTTTGCTAATCTTCGACCAGTTTCCTCCAGTGCCGCAAATATAGCATCAGTTTGGGCAGGCAGCGTTGAATAATGTGGGACCACAAGTGCAATTAGAGAAACCTGCAGACAAACAAAGGAATATACACAATCAAAAGACACATACACACACCCACACACAGATATTTGTATTTTCATTGATAAGCATTCTTATAAATATAATTATAGAAGAAGTGCAAGGTCTAAACTCAAGGCAGGGTCATCAACAAGACACGTAGTGGGTACATGCAGGCCGATAGTGCCCCCAGTCAGCTAACAAGGGGACCCACCACTTTTTTGTCAGCATTCCTATCGTCTGTTGAACAACAACAATCCCAACCTGGTAAAGACTCCCCCCCCCCACCCAGTTCAGTCACGAACGACCCATTCACTATGGTGCCAACGTGGAAGAAGACCTCTGCGCATGCAACCTTGCAGCTCTCAGACCTGCAAATTCTCTTCTTGCAGCTTTATGGACCTGCAAATTTGCCATCTCAGCACCATGAACTCCAAGAGCAACGAATGCCTCTGCATGTGTGCAAGACTCGGGCAGACAAGGGAGGAGCATGTAACCTTCATGACTGTAAATATCAGCTTTTTCACGATGGCATCACGTTACACCTTCACTAACCAGTCAGAAAGAAATAAGCTTTATGACCAGGAGGTTCTGGATCCCTGACTCTCTCACAATGGGATGCCTATTAAATTAATCTCATGAGTTCAAAGACCACAAGGTTGCAACTTCCAGTTCCTTGGACTCTTTCACGAAGACAGGAACATTTCTTTGCAAGTGAGTGACTCTCTCAAGCCTGAGGAAACCCTTCTCTTCCAAATTTTAGCCAACATGACCCTTGGCCGACCATGATACATGGCTAGAATAGGGAAGAGCGATAAATGTTATAGGCTCCTCAGCATACACAGATAAAAAGAAGGTAGTGCCATGAGGTTCAAAGGAAGATCGCTCTCCATACCTTTGGTGGCCCTCCTGGCAGTGCAACCAGCTTTTCAAAGAGTGATGGATACTGAATGCCAGTCATTTGATGCTCCATGATGACCAATGTTGACGCCCCCTTTGCAACCCTCAGTATTGTCTCATTTGAAAAAAGATGAGACGCTTGGGTAAATGGGCAGCTTGATATGTACTTCATTTTGGCCTCCAAGATCTGTGTGAGCGAGGGGCGGTGTTGATCCAAATGTCCCCTGTACAATGACCAACCTGTCCCTGCAAACCGCGCATACAAAGCCTTCACAAAGTAATGCGCAAGACGCTCCTCACCATTCCCATCAGGCGATGTTTGCTGCTTCACTTTCCATGCTACAGCCTTGGCTGCATTTGTGTCGTTCAAGCCAACTGCATAAGCACATTGCAAAAGCATGTCATTCAGGCCAATATACATAGGAAGTCCTGGCATATCAATCTTCATGTTAACATATTCCTCATAATGTCTTAGCTTGCCGATGTCCGCACACTTATGAAATCTTGGCTTGCTGATGGTCAAATCCTTCCGTGGTTTCAAAGCACTTCCTATCCTTTGGGCCTCATCATGCTTGATACTGTCATTCACATTCTTGTCGGCATCAGAAACCTTGTCTCTTTCTCTCTCATGTAATATTGACAGTCGACTAAGCAGACATCTGAAGAGCTCCACATCAAGGACCTTGCTTGGCATGCAATTGAGACTGTGTGAGCTCATTAAACTATTCAAAAGAAGAACACGATTGCCCACACCTTTCCCCACAAGCTCTGTCGAACATTTGGTCAAGCTTTCAAGGGTGCTCACATCTTCTTGAGGTTGTGTGAGCAAAGGCTGCTGTGTAGAGTCAATGGGAGAGCTCCAATTCAAGTTTAAAGCAGGAGAGTCTTCCTTCAAGATGGCAGCAAATTCAGAGGCCTTAGTATGAAAGGAAAACAATTCGCCAAAACTTGACAAGGAGGCATCTTGATCATCTAGTTCAAAGAAATCCCGAATGTAGGCAATGGCTTCCTGAGGGGGAACATCATGACTGGCGTGTAGTACATCATCTCCTTGTGCTGAGTATGAGAACCGAAAATCACGCGTGTTGCCATGATGCATTCTCTCTCTCTCTCTCTCTCTCTCTCTCTCTCTCTCTCTCTCTCTGTCTGTCTCTCTGCGTGCGTCTGCGTGTGTGGGTGGCTGCACATACGCGTCGAGCAGGGCCGTGGCTCATAAAGTTTTCCACTATTAGCAGTCGCCTCGTTATTTCAATTTTCAGCAGTGGAATGGTAGACCGTAGACTCTCTCTCTCTCTCTCTCTCTCTCTCTCTCTCCCATAAAGAGCGAGAGCAAATCTATCTATGGCTGGGTTCACATCAGCGCGGCGGAAGTGTTTTAGTTTAGCCTGGACCAATGAAAAATTGTCATGTGGCTTGCCCCATTCACATAGGGCGGTGGAAGTAACAAAAAGTTCCTCCACGTCATGGAAAAAGGGGGCCTCTTCTCTTCCACCCTGACAACAGTCCCTCGAGCCAATTATTGCGCTCCACGCAGGCTACTCGCTCCCTCTCTACCACCACTCTGTGTGAATCGTTGGAGAGTGGAACCCATACGTGCTTACATCTTCCGCCTGGAAGTTGCAGAAACATTTGCTTTCTTCCACCGCGCAGTCTGAACCCACCCTATATCTATACTATTATAATGGGGGAAGGGATTTCGGTCCCTCCTCCGGACACATACCAACTCCTCCTTGAAGCGACAGTGTGGTCTGCAGCCTCCGGCAAACACAGGGAACTGACCGCACTAGGTATATTAGAAGAGAGACATAAGTACAGAGTTCTAGAGAAGGTTCCCCATTACAAAAATTGACATTCGCCGACTTCCTGGTTACAAAATAAGTCCAGTACATGATCACGTAGAGCAGTCCGTCTTTAATTTCCACCTCCTCTGGCCTGATCATTGCCAGCAGGTAGAGCATTGAAGAGAGTGGAAATTGAATCAAAGATCAACAATAAAGAAGTTCATGGACCCAGACGAAGGGGGTGGGATAGCCCCATATCAAAAGAGATTAGGAGACTAAGTTCCTCATCCTAAGCCTAGCGACTTGATAATACCTAGGAGCAAGAAAGCTCTATCCATGGTCTGTATGAAATGCCTCAAACGACGCACATGCTCTTGTTCCTAGTCGTATCTCACTCATTAGCCTCAAAGCGCACAGTTCTGTCTGATTCCCCTTTCTCCCTTTCTCCTTGAGGGGAGGGAGGAAGATGGAGCTTCAAGATGCTCTAGGAAATGGAATGGTGCCTATGGCCCCAAGATCCAGTCCCATGCAGCAGAGAGATTACTGTGTGCATGCACCTACAACATCAATGTTTGTCCCTAGTCCTTTGTTTCATGCTTTCTCTCCCATGGTCCCTCCCAACATTAGGGTTTCAGGTCCTCATCCTACTCAAGGAATCAGTGCTCGCTTGCGGAGGCAACCATTTTTGTATGCTTCTATAACAGCGCTTCCCCTTTAAGTGTAGCACAAGGCGCTCTCACAGGTCATGACCATATGCATCCTCTCGAAGCTTTTGTATACCTACAATAGGATCCATGTACTAGGTTTCATTTGATGAACAATAATAAAAATGTTTAGGTTGGTTCACAAATAGCTGAAAATTGTAATGCTACCATCCCTTTTGGACATTTTGCTAGATCTCATATCAATGGCGATAATCCTCAAAAGCACATCCCCCATGACCCCCCTTAGGGAGGAGAGTGTTCAGGTCAATGTAGATTCGGTCAGAGGGAATGAATAGAATGATCATGAAGATGGTGTAACCATTCCTGTCCTCGAGTTAGAACAATGGAATTCTCACCTTGAAGATAGGGTTATTATTGGTCTGTGTGTCACAAAGTAATGACGTGGCATGACCAATTGGAAGAGAAATGGCCGAGCGGATAAGAGAGACTAAACCTATTAACTAAGGGAACTTATGAAGCATCGGTCGAGGGCCCGAAGCCCTAAAAGACAGAAGCTTAATGCCTAGAAGAGATTTTCGTAAATCGCACTGACATGCTGACATGGCAGATCATACAGATGTTGATGTTATAAGAGACTGGGAAGATAGACATGCCAATAACCACCCAACCATACCTATATATAGGCCCCTGGCCCTCTGGCTCTTAGCTATATATAGCCCCCCTGTATTGCATGTGTATTTGTAGGCCCTTGTCCCAGGGCCATGTGCTCCCAGTCCTACCCTTCGCATGACATTACTCCCCCCTTGGAGAAGCGTTTTCGTCCTCGAAAACAAAAAGTGGTAGTATCTTCATAAGAACATTAATGTTTTCCTTAGTGGCATCCTTCATGGATCCAACAGTTTGTTTGATCGAAACACCGTTCAGTAGGAGGTCCAATGAAATCAAGAATAACATCTTGATTTTGCACATTGTTGTCCATTTGCAACCATCTTGTGTTATCGGCTCCTATCCAATCATAGTGTGTAGACTCCATTTACGCACATGAGCATGCTAGAGTTATCACAACAAAGAGGTACCCGAAAGAGAACCTCTTTTCACTTTCCATGAAAGTAGCTTGCTGACATAACTCATCAGCCAAGTTTAAGTCCTTGACTTGTTCTCAAATTTCATCAGTAAACAACCCCACCATAAATAAGGTTCAAGGTTGAGAACCTGACTTAAACATGAAGAGACTAAACCTAGTCGTAAACATGCTTTAACTTATGGTAAGCAAACTCCAAGTAGAGCCATAAATGCTTTCTAATTGGATTTCTTGGTGCTAATGTACACACTTCACATATCCTTTAGCACGAGATTACACTTTTTAATTTGCATATCCCCTTGGATACCGATAGTACTGAGATGTGTTTCTCCACAGTTGACAGTCAATCTTCCCAAATGACGGGTAAAGGGGGATCACAATGTCGTACAATATTGTTGAAGAATCAACAATGACATTCATAACCTACTTGGTTAACTTGAAAGATCCACAAGCACCCAAACCGAGCCATGACCTCTATTGGTGATTGGTAGATTCAGACATAATCTCATAAAAGTACTGCACATAGAATGCAAAATGCTTCATAACACTAATGTGATGAATATGCATGTCGCTTCAAATCAGCCTTTGCTAAACACTAGGGACTATAACACTTAGTGTGCATGCATTTAGAAAAAAATAGATCCTAACCTGTATATCCATGATTGTCCTTGGCAATACTGATGGCAAATGTGATGCTCCTAGCACACATTAAAGAGGAATGTAAATAGTTCTGAAAAGAAACTAAATACTTTCTACTGCAATCATTTGCCAGCTTTGCTGAAATGTTTGAACCATAATAAAAGGTGAAAAATTAATCTCTTCTAGGTATAAACAATGAAACGTTTTCATTAACAACTCATAGCCTTGCTATATGCATAAACAACCATCCGTTAATGTTGTTTAGGTGCACTTGTACCTTAACAAGTCGTTTGAAGTATCCGACAATTTTTGGCCATCGAAATTGTTCCTGATACGACGTGCTGAAATGGTCTAGAAAACGGTGTCGACCAGCACCTAGGGACATCGTCGCGACACATAATTGAAGTAGCGACGCCAGTGTCTGTCCCAGAGACTCATATTCTCCACATGTGGAATATGTCTCAAGTAAGGATGTCTAAAAAAAGAACATCCTTCAAGTACAAGATGTACTTGGGTGTGGAGGTAATGTAAACACGCATGCGATGTGCGTGAGAGAGAGCCTCATTATCCATGCTCCACACTGGCTAAACCAAACTCCGTGAGTTCCTGGACCATGTTGTATCTCATGTAACAACATGTGCTACAAGTTTTTCCATAACTGCGTAACGCAGAAACTTATTTTGGACACTACAACCCAAATTTATTGGCTCTTACATGACCTTGCCATTTCTCTTAAGAGCAAAAATGGATGAAAACATAGTTTATGCAACCTACGTGGAAAAGCAAACAAAAGAAACAAAACCAAATCAGATGCGTACCTGGAGAACATATTGTTTACTTATCCGTAGTGAAAGGCATCCGCCCAAATTTCCTGCCTGCAAAGGCTTGGGAGCTCTAATTGAAAATTAGTGATGTGCAAGTAGTATTGCACATGTAACCTTGGGTGTTGCCTTTGCAATCCAAAACCCTCAGTTAAAATCGACATTATCAAACCACATGGTTAGATTTTGTAGGAAAACTGCTCAACTAGCAGCCGGCCCTTGGCCTATGTCCATGACCCTCCTTGGGTTTTCCCTTGGCATTACATTACTCTAGAAGTTGAAATTGTCAACTACCCCTTGGCAGCTTGTGGACTTCTTTCCGTGAAAGTGCAAGTGTGAAGGTTCCAAGAATTGACCATCAACACTTAAGAAGTGATTTAGTAAGCACAAGTTACGTCGTACTCCAAAAATGTACTCATATAAACACTCGTAGTGCTATAGATAAAATAGGAGATCCATTGAAGTTGGAATCACATTCACAACTGGACCGGTTCCGGACTCAAAAATCCATAGTCTTTGGTTTTTGTGAGCAGCTGCGCTGTCTAAAATGTTGGCTTCATCTATACACCTTGGTAGAGATAAATTTGTACGAGTTTAAAACGTTCAAAAACTCAATTGGATTTTCACACTGAAAGTGTGTAGTGCTAAAGTAATGCCAAAAAAATCACGAATGGCAAGACTCTTGCTTGTCCATTAGAATTGATGGGTACTCAACTCATTAGAATTGTTCGATCTTGAAAGCAATCACTAATGGATTACAAATAGATGGCGCTTAGCCATTCCGAAAGAGGTGGCAATAGATGGTGCTTAGCCCTTCCTGTTGGTTCTTAGCCCTTCTTATAACCATATTGACATAGAAATATGGCAATAAAATCATGCCTAGACATAGAAAGATGTCAATAACTTACCTCGTCCTTGATAGAGTAGCTAGTGTGATAGAGGAAGCATATACAATGATGGAGTATCATACGTCCATCGTACTAGTATGCCATGCATACATATCAAAAATAGAATAAGAAGCCCTTGGCTTTAATGATAGTCTCAACCATATCAAAAATAGAATAAGAAGCCCTTGGCTTTAATGACAGTCTCAACCATGTGAGCCCCCGATATATGTGCTTTGTATGATTACACTGGCATGGATACATCACAGTGCGCTGTTGCGTAAACTGTGAGTTTATATCCACATAGTGCCAAAGATGTGTGCCATTATCATTGATCTGAAGTCAATCGATAATACCTTGGCACATAAAAGAAGACGTGCTTCACATAAAGACAGGCAAAGCACTTTGCTTTGTATAATGGCTTCTTATGGAGTCTGCCCAAGCACTTTGCTTTGCACAGCATAAAGATATTTTCCAAAATGAAAAGTAAAACATAGACAAAAACAAGCATAACTTGAAATTGACTAACCTTGTCGCCCACTTGTGGCCAGGTTTCTGGTAGTGCGGTCGAATCCGGCTCATAGCCATATATGCAAATAACATGAGAGCTGTCGGATGTCCCACACATGCCTTCTTGGCTTGGTTTAATCCAATCTCTAGTGAGAAAACATGCAGACATGTTGCAAAGACTTCCAAGTTGGTATGCTGATAGAATCTTTTGAACGTCAGAAATTGCTATGCAGTATGTCTTAGAGTGAAGCCTTGCTTCCTAGAAGTCGATCAGTAAGATGAGACAGAACTGATATTGAATTCTCATAGCAAATAGGTACGCTTGTTGACACACATGTGTCCAAGTAGAGAAGAATCGATCTTGTCAAATTTATATAGAGAATAGGCCTTGCCAAACTGTGTAGTGTATTGAGAATCATGAGATTACCCAATATTGATAGAGATAGCATCTATAGCTTAACTATCAAGAGTCAACTATTGCCAAACACTATCGAGTGCCCTTGGCATCGTAAGTCATAGCATCCCGTATGTGTGGTGATCACATTGGGTTCAGCCCATAGTAGTGGATGTCAATGTGTTTACCACTGCTTTGTATATGTATGTTTCCTACTCTGTGGCAAGCTACAACACCTAGGAGTGATTATGCATCCCATGCATGGACCCGTGCTCCTGAAAACCTTGTTTCTTGGAAGCCTAATTTTTTTGATTATGCATCCAATGCATGGAGCCATGCTCCTGAAAACCTTGTTTCTTGGAAGCCTAAATTTTCCCCCCCCCTCTGCTTGGCATCCCTAAGAGGACATAGTAGGAGAGATATTAATCAATGAGAGCTATGATCCAATTGATTTACAACCTTGTTTTGCAGCTCCCTGCAAGCGATGATTGCCTCAAAGGTAATGCATCATAACATATAGAAACCCAATTTCACAAACTTCCATCATACTCAGATGTATAATTCATATCAAGTTGAATTCAGGTTCTCAAGTATCCCTGTATGGAGCCTTGCTCCTTAATCTATACCTAATGACATGCCATGCATGTATCCAAACCGGGTTAAAGGGACATTACCAAGCTCTGAAATCTTGTAGATATACCCGTGCTATCTTCGTTAAGTTCCTCGAGTGTTTTTGTAAAATGAATAGATCACATTAGCATATGAATAAATCAAACCATTCCTAAACCTGTTCTAGTCTTGCTGTCTACACAGGCCATGCCTGTTGGAAACTTCATACAGGTTCATACTCCCTAGACATCATGGATAGCTTCATACGGAATTATATTCCATAATCTAAACATGATTGTTTACCTTGCTTATGAGGAGTTGTACTTCGAGCTGATGACTCGTGCAATATCGATACATCCATATATTGTGGATCTGTCTTGCCGATATTTGCGCGTGTTGAATTAGGTCGGAGCCGAGGACCCCTGTAGAATTTGTGGACTCTGGCTTTTTATGGTAGCTTGCATCCAATCTTGCATGTCACCGATGATATGGTGAATCTCCCATGCAGGCACCTTGCAGGCTTCCCATGTTTGACATAGGCCCCCTTAAGGCCTTTGCCACCCTTTTGACTGTGGGCGGCCCCCAAATGGAAAACAAAAAAAATAAAAAAATAAAAATAAGAAACAGCAATGGCGGGCTCTGTCTACAGCGCCGACAAGAGATGGACACATAGCGTATTTCCTGTTGTGTCCCGGGCTTTGGCCAGGTGAAAAATTTTTCTTCCACCGTCTTTGTGACCTCGTAGATAGAATCTGTAGGTGATTTCGTTAAGGTCGGCTCTTGACCTCCCCCTTTGACAAGGGCTACTGCCCACGGTGCCGACTCCTTGGCAAGCTTGCCTGCACACGGCCTTCGACTCTGTGATCCCCTTGCTTAGCCACCTTGCACACCACGTCTTGCATGATCATGCAAGACCATGCACTTCCTGCTCTTGAAAAGGGGAGAGAGAGAGAGAGAGAGAGAGAGAGAGAGAGAGAGAGAGAGAGAGAGAGAGAGAGAGAGAGAGAGAGAGAGAGAGAGAGAGAGAGAGAGAGAGAGAGAGAGAGAGAGAGCAAACTCTGGAGAAAGGGAGGCCATGCTTCATGCTGAAATTGAGAGAGCAACCGAGAGAGTCCTTTCCCCCTTCCATGTCTCCTCTCCCCTAATCTCTGATACCAATATAAGAGACTGGGAAGATATACATGCCAATAACCACCCAACCATACCTATATATAGGCCCTTGGCCATGTGGCTCTTAGCTCTATATAGCCCCTGTACTACATGTGTATCCGTAGGCCCTTGGCCAGAGGGCCGTGCCGTCCCAGTCCTACCCTTGGCATGACAGCTGTGGCAGGCCTGTCTTGATTTTTTATGTTTTGTGCCGCTGGTGCCACATTGCAGGTTGTACAGACTTTTGCTGATTGCGGTAGCTATTTAGGGAGTCCCTAGCAGTAGCTTTTGGGAGCAGATGCTTTTGGGGATTAGTCCTTTGAAGCTAATTGCTTTTAGGCATCCCTTGTATGTTTATAAGAGGCCCTTGGGCCTCACTCTATAGAGCATATAGACATAGAGTCTGAGAGCCGAGGTCCCTCGGGAGTTGTACTTTGCAATGATCAATGATAAATAAATGCCAAAAGGGGTGCTAGTCTTTGGGGCCAATTCTTTTGGGCATGAAACTCCGCCATGCCATGTTGACTCTCTCTCTCTCTCTCTCTCTCTCTCTCTCTCTCTCTCTCTCTCTCTCTCTCTCTCTCTCTCTCTCTCTATATATATATATATATATATATATATATATATATATATATATATATATATATTAAAGCTCAGTGGTTTTAAAGTTTTTTTTTTGTGTGTTTGCTACTGATTTCTCGCTTGGAGTGTCCAAGCGTGTTACAGTGGTAGCAGAGCCAGGTTTCGATCCTAGGACCTTTGGGTTATGGGCCCACCACCCTTCCACTGCGCCACTTTGATTTGATTTTACCAAAATTTGCGAGGCTCTTGAGAAGTCTCAAGTATGACATAAGAAGGCAGACAGCAAGCATCGACACGACTTGCAGCTGAAGGAAGATGATTGGGTGCCTTACGGTTTGAGAAGGAACGCCTAAGGAAACCAAAACAAAAGGAGTGGCTTTTTCCAAAGCTAAGTATACAATACTATGGCCTTTTCTAGATTCAAGAGAAGATTAATGATGTATCCTTCAGATTGAAGTTGCCAGATACTTGGAAGATTCACAATGCTTTTCATGTGAGTCTCTTGAAACCTTTCAAGTGTGAGGTGCTAGTTGTCAGGGAGCCTAACGAGCAACCTGAAGTAGAAGAGAGCGAGGAGATTCTCATTCCAGAATAGATACTGGCTCACAAGGAAAGGAAAGTGAAAGGTAAAGTGATATGGTGGCTCTTAGTAAAATTCAAGAACTATCCGGCATTGGATGCAAAGTGGATGGAGGAGGAACACCTGTCAGATACTCCTCAGATACTCAAACTTTACCTTGAGGCTTTCAGTCTAGCTTTGACTATTTTGAGAGATCCTAGAGGTTGAAAGGGTTGAATTTGGTGCAGAAGAGATTGCACAAGAGGGGAGTTATTCCACACCTTTGTCACATGTTACCCAAAGGGAATAAAGTCATTGATTTCCCTTTGGATTTTAGGGATATTGATGCGCTGATAGTATTTTGCTAATTGACTTTATGAAAGAAGTACTTCAAACTGGGCATTACCAAAATGAATCTGATATACTTGTGCTCTCTCATGTGAGTAGTGTTTGAGTGCATGTAAAAAAGAAAAAATGATTGTAGCTTTTTGGTGTTGTGATTCTAAAGAGATGAGATGGACATGATAGCAATAAGAATTAGTCAATCTAGACATATGTGGAGATCTGAATACATCTAGATGTGATTGCTAAATACATTGCCGATTGATCATGATCCAATATCTCGATGGATGTAGTGATGTGAATGTGATTTGAATGTTCGGTGTGGATGTCTCTTTGTGCAAGTGCTGGATATGTGTTGTCTAGTGCATCAGTGCTTAGAGTTAGTGTCTAATGAACTAGTTTCTGGCTTATGTTTGATTTTGTAGGCATAAACGAGGGTGATTACAATTCTTTCAAGAGGGGGGTATGTCACAAAAAGTAATGATGTGGCATGACCAACTGGAAGAGAAATGGCCGAGCAGACAAGAGAGACTAAACCTATCAACTAAGGAAACTTATGAAGCACCGATCGAGGGCCCGGAACCGTAAAAGACAGAAGCTTGACATCTGGAAGAGAAATCCATAAATTGAACTGACATGCTGACATGGCAGATTGTACGGATGCTAATGTGGCACACCTGTATGTATTTTCATGTTTTGTGCTATTGGTGCCACGTGACAGGTTGTATGGATTTTCACAGATTGTGCTAGCTATTTTTGGGAGTCCTCAGTGCTAGCTTTTGGGAGCAGATGCCTTTGGGCCTTAGTGCTTTTGAGCTGATTGCTTTTGGGGCTCTGCTTTTGGGCATCCCTTATACATTTATAAGAGCCCTTGGGGCCTCACTCTATAGAGCATCTAGACACAGAGTCTGAGAGTAGAGGTCCCTTGGGAGTTGTACTTGGCAATGATTAATGATAAAGAAATACCGAAAGGGGCACCAATCTTTGGGGCCAATGCTTTTGGGTGCAGAACTCTGCCGAGCCGTCTCGTCTCTCTCTCTCTCTCTCTCTCTCTCTCTCTCTCTCTCTCTCTCTCTCTCTCTCTCTCTCTCTCTCTCTCTCTCTCTCTATTAAAGTTTAGTGGTTTTAAAGTTTCTGTTTGTGTGTTTGCTATTGATTTCTCGCTTGGAGTGTCCAAGCATGTTACACTTTGTCATGGGGTTGGGCCTTTTATTGAAGCTTTGAAAGCTTGGATGTCTTAGACATGGGATAGTAAAAACTTAAGGGCTACCCATGTGCAATACTTTCCTAACAACTGCTATTTGTTTTTTTTTTATTGACCCTAATTCAGCCCTGCAAGTGGTTAACCATGGACAATGGCTGATTCAAAGTAACCCCTCTCTGTCTTCAATTGGTACGAGGGTTTTAGCCCTAAAGGTCCTAAACCCACTAAAGCTTTGACTTTCCATATACCCTGTTGAGCTCTACCCATGGTTGAAGATCATAGGTAACTGAGTCCTAGGCCAAACATCTAGGGGAGGGATCAACCCCAAGTGAGACCCTCAATTGCTTATAGAATTTGATCTCAAGGTGGAGCTAAAAACCTACATTCCTATTAGTGACTCTGATTGTAACTCTCTCCACTTGCAGAGAGTCCTCTACAAGAACCTGCCAAATGCCTATTTTCGTTGCTTGAAACAAGGTCGTACATAAAGGATTTCCCTGATTTAAGACCTCAAGCCCCTCAAGAAGATCCCACTCAAGAAAAAAAAAAGACTCATTTCAACCTGTCTCTAGGAAAAACAATGTTCTAAAAACTCTAAATATGCTATATCTAGAAATAAAAACAGTTTTAGTCCCCTTTTGGAGGAGTTTTGTGGCCCATTCAGTTATCATACACATGTTGTTAATACTAACAGAGATAACATGCACCATGAGGATGTCCCTAGTGATGATGATGATAATGAAGCCAACCTGGAAGCTCCTTCTCCCATACATTTCTAGCTTGACAAGGAACAAGATCAAGATAATGCTCTACCTCTAGATAGCCCTATGGATCAGGCCAAAGGACTATCCTCATCTTCCTCTTCATACTTAGAAGATGTCTCTATTCCTAACACCCAAGACAAGGTAAAGCAAATGCCAAGGAAGACTCTTTTGAAACTCAACTACAAGAGCAGGAAAAGCTAATAAGAGCTCAACTCAGTTCTGAAGCATACAAATCTCTGGATATATATAAATGACTCAAGCAAAGGAGGAAAGACTAGAAATGCCTCCTACTGGCACAATCAAAAGGAAAAAGGGGGTAGGGAATAGAGGGATCTTTTTTTGGAAAACGGATCGATTGGCAAAATTATTGAAAAAGATCTCTCTCTCTCTCTCTCTCTCTCTCTCTCTCTCTCTCTCTCTCTCTCTCTCTCTCAATTTTTGCACACATCTATATATCTCTCTTGTAGTTCATGGAAAGGGTTACAAGAATAGAAAAAATCCACTTAATTACAAGATTAGAAAAGTCTATATATATCTCTTAGAAAAAATCTGCTTAATTACCAAATTAGACCACCTGAGAATAAGCATAACTCTCTATTCAAAAGAATGTTAAAAGCGGTCGTTCGTAATGGTTTCCAAAAAAGGATATTGTCCACACAATGTGAGGTTCTATTTGAAATTTCTACTCTAAGTCATGGGCCGGTGGATCTAACTCCATAATATTTGCGGTTCCAATAGAAATGCTGCTTTCAGGGCACGATCCACCTCATGTGCATGTCTCTTGTGTCACTCCTGCATCTCTCTCAGCCGAGGGGCTTGCATTTGTAAAACAATGCGTAGTTTGGTGGAGAACTCCTCGTTGCTCTCAAATATTGTCATCATACGACCCATTTGGCTCCCCAACAAGGCCAACATTCCACAATCTCCTTTGAACGACAACGTCGTGCTCATTTGTATATTGCGCAAGCAATTGCCAAACAAACAAATGTCCATGTTCCATATCCCCTGTTGAACACACGTGAGTCAAAGCAAGAAAAAAATTACTATTTAAAGATAGTGGGTGTCAAATTCTACCTTGCATAGGTGTCCCATCCTCCTCTTTTGTCCAATCATCCTCCTCTAGCGAATCGAACCAAGCATCGACCGACGGTATGTCAATTGCCTCTGATGTCAAAGTCTGCTCTTTCCTCATTGCAAACACTAGCATTGTGTGCACAATTCTACTTTCCTTCTTGCATATTAGTGTCTTGCAAACAACCATGTTCAGTGGTCTTCACGCCATCCAACAGCAGTAATGATATCACGAACCATGACATAATTATCTGACTGACAAACAACGATGAACACGCCTTTGTCATCGGTTGTTGCCAACGTGAGTTGAGCGAGCTGTCCAAACTGGGATACTTCCATTTTGTTCCTATCTAGTCTAAGGTATGGGCTTTGTCCTAGAGTCACTAGAGTGTGAGTGAATGAGAGAAGAGGTGAAATTATCCCACATGTAATGGTGTAAGGTTGTAGAGCTACTCAAAGCTCCTCTCATGAATAAACAACCATTCCAAGTTTGCATTACATGTACCTTGTCTATGGTGAGCTTGTGATGGGTTAGCAAACTACTCAAGATTGTGTTTATGAGTACAAGTTATTCTATCTTGGAACCTAATTGGCTTGAGTAACAATCTAGCCTACACACACTCACTATGTGCATAATGTTTGTCTATCATCCACCTTAGCTATCTAGCGTGATCCCATTCCCATCAAGTGGTATTAGAGCCATAGTTTGCTAGCTAGTTTTATTGCTATGCATTTGTGTGTTGGTGTGATTAGCATTCTTCAATTAGCATTCCCTAATCTCTATTTGCATTAGCTTAATAGTTCCAATCCCTAATCACCACTTGGGCAAGAACATGCTCCACCATCCTTTGGTGATTAGGTGAGGGGGAACTCGTATTTAGCATTGATCTTGTGTGAAATTTTTTAATTAGTGTACATCCTTTTGTGTTCATTTTTAGCTTTGTTAATGACATAATTACTCTCATTGCAAGCATCATTGCCTTGTGCAATTTGTGTGTGTGCGAAGCACTTCTTGATGCCATTTTATAGAACCCTTGAATGAAAAATTTTGATGAGTTTTGGTGCTTCAATTGAGTGCTCAAAATCCCCTCTGCATTAGTTTTCATTTGAGCTCCTAAACTTTGAAATTTGAGGTGACTAGCTCGCTCACCAAAGTTAGGTGTGTATGTGTGTGTGGGATTGCTGGTTATGTTTACCTAACTATTTATCCTTAGCCTTCTCTCACGTGCAAGCACAAGGACTTTAGTGGCTAGCTCACTTATTTATAATGCATTCTTTGTGTTGACTAAGGTTTAAACCTTATAAGCTTATTTGGTAAGAAGGGAACTTGGACACATTTCAAACAAGCGCCAAATTGGAGTTAAATCTGAAAGTCAGTTCCGTAGATAGACAATGGTTCCCACGGTTTGAAGGCCTTAGACGGATGTCGGGGGCCACCTAGAAGTTTCTTTAAAGGCCAGTATTGGGTTTGTAAGCGGTGATTCCTGCATGCGTATTCAAGCAAAACCGGACGCAAGACAACCAAAAGCCACAATTTTTTGGAGCCTTTTGGGTCCGCTAGGCCCAGTTCCTGCGGCACCATCTCGTTTGCTCTAAGCCTCCTAAGAGGCACTTCTCACCACCACTGGGCCTAGCTCAAGGGGCTATTCCTGTGAGCAGGAGCCTTAAGCCCAAGGTCTAGAGCTTCCAAAGGGCATGCTCCCACAACTAGCGAGCATCAAAAATTCAAGAAAAGACAAGGGCTCTTTCCCGCAAGTGATGAGCCTTGAATTCATCCTTACCAAAAGCTAGATCTTCCAAAGATCATGCTCCCATAGATAGCGAGCAGAAAAAATTCAAGAAAAGTCAAGTGCTCTTTCTTGCAAGTGATGAGCCTTGAATGCATCCTTACCAAAAGCTACAAAGCACGAAGTGCTCAACTTTTTCAATGGCTTCTTTGGAGTTTCCAAAGAATCAAAAAGCTTCAAGGCCACTCAAAGGCATCTTCAAGGCGTCAAGTTTTTCAAAGCAAAGCAAAGATCTCTATAGTGAAGGGTGACTTCACTCAAAAGGTGAAGACGTACTTCACAAAGCAATATTCAAAGGAAATTCTCTCTCTCTCTCTCTCTCTCTCTCTCTCTCTCTCTCTCTCTCTCACACACACACACACACACACACACACACACACATTAAACTCTAAGATTTTGCAACCAAGCACAATACTGGCAATGAACATTATTATACTAGCAATGAATATTATTGTATTTGATTATGGTGATGATTTCACACATTGGCCTTGGGAGAGTCTTCGAGTGCAAAGACCACTCCAATGCACCATAAGAGAATTTGGGAATTTCACTTCAAGGGGAGGGAAAATCGGCAAAAGCAGCATTAGCTTCCGCATCATTCGTTCTTTTCCATCAGTATTTTTTGCATTGTACTTGTTTTCAATAAAGCTCAAGAGAAGGCTCTAGTGACATTGACATCATTGGCACCAACAAGGTGCGGCTAGAAGACTCCAAGAATGAAATGAAGGAAAAGGGGGAAGGAGAGACGTGTTTCAAGAATCGAAGACGAAGATTGTAGCCTTTCTACTTCAACGGGAGGATTTGTGTCATCCTTTGTGGATATGTATTGTCATCTTGTGTGGATACCATGTGTCATCCTTAGTGGATATATAATCTTCAGTGTATTGTCCTAGTCCAAATCCCAAAGGGGAGGATTGTAAGGTATGGGCTTCGTCCTAGAGTCATTAGAGTGTGAGTGAATGAGAGAAGAGGTGAAATTATCCCACATGTAATGGTGCAAGGTTGTAGAGCTACTTAAAGCTCCTTTCATGAATAAACAACCATTCCAAGTTTCCACTACATGTCTCATGTCTGTGGTGGTCTTGTAATGGGTTAGCCAACTACTCAAATTCATGTTTATGAGTCCAAATTAATCTACCTTGGAACCTAATTCGCTTGAGTAACAATCTAGCTTACACACACTCATTTGTGTGCATATTGTTTGTCTATCATCCACCTTAGCTAGCACAATCCCATTCCTCATTAAGCACTTCAGAATTAGATAGCCCATACACAGGAGTATTAGACGAAAAAACAAAATAGAAGCGTTCACTACAAAATCAACGACCGTTCCATCATGTTACGGACAAACTCATTTCTCCACAATGTGTGGCCTCATAGTGCTCAACAAAGAATCCTTCAGGTCATCCTCTATCTTGTCCAAGCTGATATGTACAATTTGAATACGGTCACCATCTCTATCTGCAAAAACCCTGAAACAGATCAAACAAGATCCTACAGTATCCACATCACAACTTCCATTCAAGAAGGCCACTTACCGATCGACGGGTATGTAACTAATGGTAGGTCTGAGACCTACAATATCTTTGTTTTTAGAATCATTGCAAAGTCAATCACTTCCTTTGCAAACATTCCACTTCTTTGTCCTGAACACCACAAAGATAGAAATAAAAAAGTGAATCATGCTTTTTAATCCTATGACAGCATGTTGTATTAAAACCCTCTAATTGAAACATTTGCACACTAGACTCTACGGCTATGGACATTTGTGTACCTCCATGTGCTCTTTCTTCACTATCCTTCCCAATGTCATTGTTCCTCGTTGGGAGGGAAGCACCCCTCATCATACTCCAAGAACCATGGAAAATCTTGGTAGACCTTGCTCTTGAAGTTGCATGCTATCTTCTTTGGGTCGAAAACATGTTCCACTTTCTCAATTTCAAGCATTGTCTGCAAGCTATTGACACTTCTTGTGTTGAACTTGCGCTTCCGCAACCATCTAACACAATAAATAGCATCACAAGTAGAAAAATTATCTTGTTTTTTCTTAATGTAAATATATAGTGTGCATACCTTCAAAGATATCTTTTTCATGCATTTCCCAATGCCTTGCACACCTCAAATTGTGATCCTTTTTTCATAAGACCAATCTCATAAGCAAAGGTCTTTCCCCTATGTAGCATTTTAATGTCAAGGAATGAGTCAAGGTCAAGACCCAGCATCGATTTCAAATGTATACTCAAATATTTCTTTGGACATTCTCGGCCTCTTTTAAAGTTAATGACCTAGCTACAATGAGCGAAAGGGATAGATAGATAGATATATTTTATTATCGACCTCGAAGGTCAAATATAACCTATGGGACCAAAGTTCATGTGATGTAGTATGTGTATGGCTGATGAGTGACTCTTGATGCTCCAAAATTGTGGTGATGAGAGTCGCAATGGAGAGCCCACATTGTGGCTCGGAAAGGAAAGTGTGTAGGTCTAAGTCATGGCTGAAAATGTGAGAGAAGCAAGTTTGAATGTGACCAAAAGCTGAGCACTCTAGTAGTATGTGGTACTCAGACTCTCGAACATGTAGTGAGCATAATGTGCCATCAATTTGACTCTTCTTCATTGCCCCAATACCCTGTCTCGCATCGAAGGAAATGGGAGCTAAGCCGAATGGCTGCGATAGTGCATATCGCTGACAAGGGGATAGGCTCAAGCATGTAACTGTGAGTATGGTTTCCTCTTTCAGCAAAGAACATGGTTTTGTAGTTGGGGGCATTGTAGTTGGGGGCAATATGGGTGATGTAATTTATGAAGCATGACCCACTGGCCGTTCTTCCAAGCCATAATACATTGGCATTGTAGAAAAGCTTCATTCACTTGGGAGTCGATTGAAGCATCATGTAGCAAGTGTAATGCATCCCATCTCCCAAACCACTTTTATATATCTTTCATCCATCCCGTGCTCAAGATCTTTCTTTTATGCGTATTTTGAACTTTTTTTTCTTGCTTCCCATGCAATTGTAGGAAGTCAATATGAGGAGTTTTGACGCATCTTTATCATGTACTTCACAACTTCCATTCCCATAACCTCAATTGGAAGAGATCCTGACTCAATAAGTAGCATATATTGTGTTTGTGTCTTAACTTGGAGAAAGTTTGTAAAAAAACACTTTTGGATATTCTCAAACTCTTTCCAAGTAGACTTTGAGATACTGTCGCCCTCGATAAAAACCGCTTGTCCTTTTGCACGCTTGTCAATCTCTTTAGCCCAATCACTCATTTTCATCTCCATTATGCACCCAAACAACTTTTCCATAAGAGGCCCAATCATTATAGTCTGGTAGTTGTTTACATTCTTTATATCCCCTTCTTTATGCAAAGGCTTGACCCAATTAGTACTCCAATCATAAGGCATACCATGTTGAAGTCAAGGGTGAACATATCACACATCCACTCATGGGTAAAATCTCCCATCCATTTGATCATCACCGGCTTGATACCTTGAAGATCTCTTGCTTTGCAAGTGGCCAACTTTTCAAGCCCACCGCATACATCCTCAATAGTAAAAAAAGAGGGCATACATGGGAGTGAACCATAAAATGGCATTTTTACAACATTTGATTGCTCATATAATTGCCTACAATATGTGTACATATCCACAAGCCTCAAGTTACCAAAATTCTTAACCCTCTTGCCTCTCAAGTTTCTCTAAAATCTTCCACATGCATGTGCCTTTTCTTGAACTTGAAAAATTTGTTACTTTACTTCCCATCTTCTTCTCTTCTTTTGAATCAATGCCTTGTATGTATGCAAATGACTTTGATAGTTGTCTTTGTCCATAGTTGCATCAAGCTTTGTCAAGGACTTTCAAGCATCTTGACATTCTTTATCAAACCACCTTTTGTGTGATCTATCTTTGTTGATACCATGGAGATGCTTTATGGCAAAGCATTCTTTGACACAAGAACAAATAACTTTCTTGAAAGCTTTTCATTTAGTTTCCAATGGTGTGTCATATTGAAGCTTTGTCATCCATAACTTTTGCTCAATCATTTCAATGTATATTGGTGCCCATTTGAAATCCATACATAGTGATAATTTCTCTTCCCTTTGGCTGAGATTATCATGCTTAGTTGCTTCTCTGCATGAAAGGTCAATACATAAGGTCCGATGGTCACATGATGGATTCGGAGAGTAGCATATAGTCAATCGCACTATCTTCATTACATTTTCTACACGTAAAGGGCCATTGGTTCCACTCCACAAAGATACAACATTGGCAATGAGCATACCCGTGCTATTACACATGTGTAAAAGTAACTTTCCATAGTGATCTGGCTCTTTCGCATCCATTGAAGTATGATCATACAAATGAACTTCCTCCAACTCCCTTGAAATGTATGGCATATCAAATTGTTGAGTATCATGTTGCAATGTTTTTGTGCGAGCGTTCATAACATCACCTTCGCCTTTGAAATAAGCAATGTCCCTTCTAAATCAAAAACTGGTTGATCTCTATCCATGTAAGCATAAAAGGGAGAATCATGATGACCAATGTAGCAATCGGCTACAAAAATGGGTGCTCTTTTTGGTGTCATAATTTTCAGCCATACATAACGTTTGTACTTGTCTTCTTTCACGATTGATACAAAATCTTCCAATCCTTTCTTCACCATACATGCTACCCCTCCTTGCCCTCTTTGTTGCTTGAGATTCTTTGACCACATCAATGAATGTACATTGTAATCCTCCAAGCCATTCATCCTTTGTGTATCATACTCCTAAGTTTCAACAAGAAGCACAACATTGGCTTTGCTTGTTAGTTCATCAATGCCAACCCCCGCATTCCATGGGCATCTATTACTATTCCAAAGCATATTTTGAATTGTAACTCAGTCTCATAGGTCACGCATCCCTATTTGCTCGAGGGACTTGCCTCCTCCTTGGGCACATTTTCTTCGTGAGAGATCTCCTTGTTTTTCTTATTCTTTTTCTCATATGCCTTGCGACGCATATTTTGTTGCTTAATAGTGCGATCTTCACATAAAAAACATTTTGATCTACAGAGCATCAGAAGCATTTCTGTTATGAAAAAAAATAATTTCAAGCCAGGAGATATCCTACGCGTAGGATGTCTACAGACTAATCTGGGAGGAATTTTGGGATTTTGAGTTGACCATTGTGTTCAGAAGGTAGGGTTTACCGTAATTTCAACTGGAAAGTGGAAATTTGACCATATCTTGACAGGATAAGGCCAGATAGACTGAAATTGCCAGACATCCTACCCAATTTGTGCCAAAACATTATTTTGAGACCAAAACCATAAGATGGCTGCATGAGCATGTCTTGCATGATATATTGAGTGACTGAAAGGGGTTTCACTTCATTTGGGTGAGAAAATTGGGTTCAAAGCGGACTTTAGCACTTTTGACTGAAAAAGGCAAGAACAGCTGAAATTTGGGACTTTTGAAATCCAAACCAAAATCTAAGCATACCACTGGGTTACTGACATCAAGGGGAAGTTGTGGGACAAGTCTGGGGTCAAACAGGCCTAAAAGACATCCTACGCCTAGGATGTCTTCTGAGTGATTTTGGACTCCAAACCAAATTTTGAGTATACCAAAGTGATCAGCAACTCAAGGGAAGCCTGGGCTTTGAGTTTGAAGCCATTCTTATGAAAAAGACATCCTACGCGTAGGATGTCTAAAGCAAGAAATTGAAGCCAGACTTTGACAGTGAGCATAGCCAGGTGTTGTATAGCCTAAGGCAAGCCTCCTAGTCAATTTTGGTCCAAATTGGAGTTGATTAGACTGATCAATATCAGCAACAGGCTGTCGGAACAGATTTCTAACTCATTGACCAGCTAATAGGTGTCCAAATCAAAAAGTAAAAGCAGTTATAGGCTCAACACAACAAGGGGAAACCACAGTGAAAAAATCCAGGCAAAACAAAGCAGAAGACATCCTACACGTAGGATGTCTATTGGGACATACTGCAAAGAAAATTTGACTGTGCATAGACAGTGAGATTCCATTTGGCTTAAGGGTTCCAGAACTTCTTTCAGAAGTGAATTTGGACCTTGTTTGCCCATTTAACGAAGCAAAGACTGAATTCAGACTTTTTCGCGTAAATTGACCAACATCCGAGGGAAGTACAGTTTCAGATTAGTAGACCTAATCCAGAACATCAGCAGTGTATAAAATACAGTAGTGATTGAGATTAACTCTCCAGTTATACCAATCATTACTAAGATAACCTCTAGCAGATAAATGCTTTGACTCGATTGCCGACATTAAAACGCTTGTGTACAGGTATATTCAGCAACAAAGCAAGAAGTCGTGCAGAAACTGATCCTTTGCCAGGTGAGTGGTTGGATTTGTGATAAATTGCATTGATAAGTTTGATGAATTGAAGATCAGGAAGATACATTGTTAGAGACCAGAAGGTGGCAGGTGACCAAGGTAGCTTAGTGTCCACCGAAGAGAGTGTAACTCAGGCAAGGCTAGATCTGCTAGCACCGATTATTGAGGAAGGTAGTGATACTGACACTTCGTCAGACAAATATTTCTTCATGATGGGTAGTCAACAGCCAGGAGGTTTCACCTATGATGGACCTATGCGAGGAGGAAGCACCTCCCAAAATCCTTTGAATGATTCCAAACTCACTGTGATCTTCTTAGAGGGAACAAACTCGAGAGGAGCCCTCGTCTATTCTGACTATCGAGGACACAAGTGCATTTGTATCGAAGAGAGACCAGCTTAGAGATTGGAGATAATCCGAGTATATGATGATGGAGATAGATTCCGAGATGAAAAGGGGAACCACTATCTAATAGTTAGTAACCCTGAAGATTACAACAGATATGGAGATAACGTGGCGAAAGGGAAAATGGTTTCAGAAGCTCAAGAACCGCCAACAAACATTGATCGGTCGGGAGCTATTTTTATGTATGATAAGAAAACAACCAGGGTTCCAACTTATAACGAGAACGTGGGAATCTACAAGCATGAGAGTGAGGATATAGTCTCTTACTTTTGCAGCAAAGAACCATACGTAAACGAATTAAGCAAAGACAAGGTTCTTTACTTATTCTCTTATGAAACTGCTACGGGGAAGGGTATAGTCTTTGTTGATAGATACGGGCGAGAATACCAACGTATTCTCCCAGAGGAGGTAGAAAGGGCAACAGGTCCAGGAGCATCAGCATATGCCCCTGAGGAAGTGTAAAGAGCCACCTACACCATAAGCAAGTCAACGAATCCTTTTTCAAATGAGTATGACGCTACCTCACATTCCACCCAACCGCAAGCATTCAACAACCAAGACCGACCGGAAAACCAGCCATCATTGCAGGCATGGCTTCGATAGAGTGCAACAATGGAACAAGACCAAAACCGAGATGGTTATCAAGCCGCACGAGGGCTAAGGGATTTGCAAGAACCACCACTCTATTCAAGGTATCAGGGAGAGAGTAAGCCAAAGACTCAAGGGTCAATAGAGCCTGGAGGACCACCCATAGAACGAGTTCGAAGACAAGAACCACCTCCAGCGAGAACCGTTAGAAATTATGGCTTAGGAGCACCACTAGGAGAGGAACCAGCCTATTACAGAAGACCTGAGGAGGTATATCGATTAGGACGGGGAGATCCAATGATGAGGTTTGTAGATCATCGGAGAATTAGGCCTTCTCAAGTGCAAAAATGGGTAAACAAGAAATACACAGGAAGCAGAGACCCAAGAGATCATGTAGCAGCCTTTGTGCGTGTAATTAGAGTCGAAGAGGTGTTAGATTTTCCTACCCAATTTGCAGGGTTTGGACTAACCCTAGAGGATGATGCTGCCACTTGGTTTGACTCTGTAGAGCATAGAGACTTTGAGTCCATGGAGGAAGTGTTTGACGAGTTTATCGAGGAATTCTCACAAAGGGGAATAGCTCATAATACCGTCTCACAGATCCATAAATTCAAACAGAAAGATGGAGAATCTGTACGAAAGGCAGCCCTAAGACTAAAAAGATATGTTAAGTTCTGTTCTGTTGAAGAACTGCCAACTCAGTCTAGACTTATGCTGATATTCATCCAAGGACAAAGGAATGCGGATCTCCAGAAAGATTTACATATGAAGAGGAGCATGACATTGAATGAGTTGACCAAGGAGACTCTTTACCTTGTGGACAATTGTGCGGTCTACAAAGAGGGGGAGTTCAAGGACCTTGATGACGATTCGTCTTCACAACAAAGTGGAAGCAAGTCTTCTAAGACAGCACCGAAAGGAGAAGTAGCTGTAAACCAAGAGCAGCTTGTAGATGAAGTGCTAAAAAAGATCAACTTGTACGCCAAACCCTAGGCTAAACAGCTCAAGTGGTGTGCTATTGAACAAAAATGGACAAACCATGGGATCAAGGAATGTTATTATAACAAGGGATATGTGAGAGAGAGACCTTACGCTCCCCAAGCTCCGGTAGCTTCTCCTCAAGTTCCACCGATACCTAGATATCAAGCAGGCAACCTACCAGGACCTGTAGGTGTAGACCACAGTCGGTGTTGGGGCAACAACCACCCTTACCAGGATTACGACCAGTTGGTATAAGATACACACCAATTGTAACTGAATCACAGGATAAGGCTTTGGTGCCTATGCATGCATATTATGAAGATCCCAATGGATATGCGGCAAACCCTCGACACCAGAACCATGGAGTATGATAGGAAATACATGACCACCAACTGCTGCACAGGCAGCAGGAGAAGGAAGACATAGCTTAGATGAACGAACATTGTTGTTCATAGCCAATGGAGGCATGGGCGGACAGAGACATGCTTACCAACAAAGAGGAGCTCAAGGAGCATCTCAACAACCCAAGGGACCCTGCTACAAGTGTGGTGGAGACCATTGGCTGAGAGACTATCCTCATGATGAAATCATTAGAGTCAATGCGTATTTCCCAGAATGTGGAATTACTCATTTGATTCCCGATTGCCCTAAAAACCCAAGCAAAGGAGCGAAAACCACCTTGAACATGTTAGAAACAGTACCTTCCCGTGGAGGATCGGAAAATGAAACAATCATACCCATCCAGGCGGTAACACAAGCCCAAGCTCAAAGAAGGATGAACGAACCCATAGTTGAAGAACCAAAAACCGACGCCCAAAGTTCAGAAACAAGAAATCAAAGAAGCACTTGGAAAGCTAGAAAGGCGCGTAGGAAAGCGAGGAAGGAACGAGAGCAAACAGCTCTATCCGAGGAGTTAAAACATACAAAGGAGAGATTAGAGCGGTTAGAGGATCTAGCTAGCTTAAGCTCACACACCACGGCAACCATAGCACCCAAGAAAATAGCAGAGCCCAACAGTGCAAGATCAGGAGGATCTGTACTGGCTGACAAGGTAAATGAGCAGTTGGATGCACTTCTAAAAGCTTATGAAGCTAGACTTAAAAAGAACCAAACCCAGGAGCAAAGGTGGATGACTTATCCATATGCAGAAATAGAAAAACAGAGGTTGGATATGTGTAAAAAGATGATCGAAACAGCTCAATCATTGATGGAAGACCCGCTGGGTAAACCTGCAAATTGGCATGAGGCACCAGCTTCAACCCCTATCCAACCAACTTTAGAGAAACATGTAGAAACGAATGAAAGACTCACTAATGCCTATGAGTCCAGAGGAGAGCCTATCATAGTGCCAAATACCACAGATGGGACAAGTGACGGGTTCCATCCTAAAATATTGGCAGAAATGGGTAAGGACTATAACGGTCTAGATGATCTGTGGAAGCAACTCCGTGAGGCCAACGAGGCTAATAGGATGAGTAACCACATGATTAGCACGAGAAAAGAAAATAATGTAACCTTACCTCCTATTGAAGAATTTGAGGCGAGATCACAAATGAACTTTGAGATACATTCTCAAGGGGGAAAGCAAGGATCAATTAGTTCGGGGCACAACCAACCAGACTCGCTGAGAACTTTACCCTCTTACCTCGGAGAGTACGAAGCCAAGTCGGAGGTGAGAGCAATCCCATCTCAAAGAATTTTCTCTAACAAGGTGATGGATTCGCAAGGATTGATTGAGTTGTTATCCACTCTGGTGGCATGCACCATCACATTAGCAGAACTCCTAAGGTTAAGGCCAAACATGTGGACCACAGTAGGTAAATTCCTAGAAAAATTTGGAGTGAAAGACCCCACCCTGAAGCTACAGGAAGGGATCAGAGATTTGGACAGGCCTCAACTAAACACTAGGCCAGTACCATTGAACAAGGTTGGAGAGTACTGCGAGGGAGAAGATGGAAACACCACGCTACCAGTAGAATTCCAAGGAGTAGTTTCCAAAGCTATTCTTGACAGTGGAGCGGGAGTTGCTATCGCCACCAAGGAAATCTGGAAAAATGGGGAAAACCAGCTTTAAGGGCTACCAGGATGAAACTGCAATTGGCAGATGGGTTCATGGAGAAGCCTCTAGGACTCTTAGAAAAAGTGATTGTCACTTCGTGCGGAATCGAGTATGAGCATACATTTGCAATAGTCGATTTCGACAAAAAGAACAATTATGAGATCATCCTGGGGCAACCATTCATGCGACAATTGAAAATGATCGAAGATTGGGGTTATGACCATATATACCTCAGACATGGCGAGACAACAACTAAAATACACCTGAAAGACCATAGTTACAAAGATGTGAACCAAACACCTGTGGAAGAGTTTGATTCAGCCACAGTAGCAGGATCAGAACTTTCAGCATGGTTAGGGCAACCAAAAGAGATATGGATGTGCGGAGCTTCACATTGTGGAAGCTTAAGAAGAGAGGAATGCATCTTAGAAAGAGCGATAGAGGACAAAGAGTATATTCCGGAACCTTTCTCTGAAGATGCCTTGGAACCTCTAGAATGGGAACACATCCTAGCAACATTGGATGTCTGTACCATTACAGATAGTCCAACAATAAAATTTTGCGATAAGGATGGCTATGATGTGCTACCCTACTACATGGTAAGCATTATACCAGGAGATGAGACGGTAGATCCACCAGAACAAGAAGAGTTTTATAACTCCTCTGAACATCTGGAAGTAAATGATGATGC
Source organism: Adiantum capillus-veneris (assembly GCF_014529385.1). Taxonomy (NCBI): domain Eukaryota; kingdom Viridiplantae; phylum Streptophyta; class Polypodiopsida; order Polypodiales; family Pteridaceae; genus Adiantum; species Adiantum capillus-veneris. The sequence goes on from NC_140958.1 coordinate 125,826,738, forward strand.
AGATAATGAGTGTTCAGACACCTCAAGTGAGCGTGGAAACGAAACCGAGAATATCAAGTTTTATGATTTTGCTAATCAACACCCTAGACGCCAGGAACGCTATAGGAGGAAATGAGCAGGAAACAAAGCGAGAGAGAACCTGATGCCCAAGATAAAAGGTAAAACTCACTATTTGATGCTTGTAAAAGGAGAGGATTGTGTAAAAGATTGTATAAAAGATCAAATAATAGGAAGATTCTCAAAAGATCAAAAAGAAAGAACGCAAGAGGAAATAAAACAGGTACGAAAAGCTAAAACCGAAACAAAATCACAAAAATCTCAAAAATGAAAAAAACAAACAACAAAAGACCAAAGTGGACCAAACTGGAGCGTAAACAGAAATACTAAGAACTGAAACGGTCTTGAGAGATATATGGACTACTGAAGAAGATAGTGATGGTAAAGGGGAGTCAGAAAAGGGGAACATGAATGTACCATCACACTATCGGAAATTTACTATCCAGGATAGAAAAATCATCATGACACCACCAGTCAGGGAAAGAACCAACCAAGAATCTTACGATGGGCCTAAAAATGCAAAAAAGATAGATCTCGCAGAACCATGTGAAAAGCCTCAACCGGTCTATATAGCTAACGATTTAGAGCCTGAAGAGGAAGAACAGCTAACACAACTTCTCAAGAAGTATAAAGATGTATTTGCTTGGTCCTATAAAGATCTCAAAGGAGTTGATCCATCAATATGCCAACATACAATTCCTTTGAAATCGGATGCAAAACCTAGCAAACAATGTCCTTATACATATAATGACACATTTGCTAAACAAATCAAAGAAGAGATTGATAAACTGATGGAAGCTGAATTCATCTATGAGATTGAACATACAGATTGGGTATCACCCATTGTGGTAGTTTCCAAAAAGAATTGAAAATTGCGAGTGTGTGTAAACCTCAAAAAGGTAAATACAGCCACCATAAGGGATAATTATCCCTTACCAATCACACAACATGTACTTGAGCGAGTGGCCGGGAAACGGGCTTATTCCTTTCTGGATTGGTTTTCAGGATACAACCAACTGGCAATAGCAAGGGAGGATCAACACAAAATAGCGTTTGCCACAGAATGGGGGATTTATGCGTATCGAGTTATGCCATTTGGCTTAACTAATGCCCCAGGCACTTTCCAAAGGTTAATGACTCACGCATTCAAGGAATACCTAAGAATATTCTTAGAAATTTACGTGGATGATCTTTGTGTACACTCTCTTCTACGAGAGGAGCATATCGACCATTTGCAAAAGGTCTTTGAAAAATGCAGGACGTATCGAATTTGTCTTAACCCGGAAAAGTGTGTATTCATGGTTAAGCAAGGCCGCATCTTAGGACACATTGTCTCAAGAAATGGCATAACCACAGACCTAGACAAAGTCAAAGTCATTGTAGACCTACCCAGGCCTACTAATGCAAAACAAGTGCAATCCTTCATGGGACACTGCGGATATTATCGAAGATTCATATACATGTATGCGGTTATCGCACAATCTCTGTATCGTTTGCTAGTCAATTTCGATTGGACCGAGGAGTGTGAAACTTCATTCCAAAAGCTGAAGGAAAACCTTATATCAGCACCTATACTAAAAGCACCAAATTGGGAAAAGATATTCCATGTTCACATTGATGCTTCAGCATATGCCATTGGAAGTATTCTGGCTCAAGCTAGAGATGAAACAATGGATTTTCCGGTTTGCTATGCAAGCCGACAGTTAAACAGTGCAGAAAAGAACTACACAACCACCGAGCGGGAAGGGTTAGGAATGATTTATGCTGTAAAGAAATTTCAGCATTATTTGCTCGCAAATAAATTTGTGTTCTTCACAGATCATCAAGCTCTTTTGTATCTAGTAAATAAACCTTGCAATACAGGGAGAATCGTACGCTGGTTTATTATATTGCTAGAATTTGACTTCAAAGTGGTGGTCAAAAAGGGTAAAACCCATCTACGAGCGGATCATCTTTCGAGGATACACAACGGGGAAGCTTCTGAAGGAGTAGATGATGACATACCAGATGCTTATCTTTTCAACATTGAAATGGTACCCAAATGATCTCAGGAAATTGTTAGCATTCTTTCATTGGGAAGTGGGTTTGATAATACGGAATACAGATCCAAACAGCAAACAATTCAACAAACAAAAAACTTCCAGTTGATAGCAGGACGGCTGTATCATCTTGGATCGGACCTAATCCTACGATTATGTATAAATATGGAAGAATTCGAGTGCTACCTTGAAGAGACACATGTCCAGGATTGTGAATTTCATTGTTCAACAGTGAAAACACACCAGAGACTGAAATAGTTAGGGGTTTATTGGCCAACTATGTATGCGGACACACATTCTTATGTTACCAATTGTACTATATGTAGTGCCAAAAGACCAGTGGATAACGCAACTTTGTTTCAGGTAAACATAGCACTTGCATGGAGTCAATATATCATTGACTTCTTAACCACCAGGATGTTCCCCGAGAACATCACAAGAGCACGGAAAAAAGCTATAGAGCTGGAAGCTCGTTACTTTCAATTAATTGGGAACCAATTCTATAAGCGAGGAAAGGACAATCAACTTAGAATCTGTGCAAGTGAAAGCGAATACCTGCTGATTCTAGAACATGCACATAGCGGAATAAGTGGAGGCCATTTTTTGGGCGGTAAGACGGCAAAAATTGTCTTAACCCCACCGGAATTTGGTGGCCTACATTGCACATGGATGCAGAAGAGTTTGTAAAGCGTTGTGACGCATGTCAACGCACCAAGGTGCCAATAAAAAGAGATGAGATGCCATTACGACCAATGATGGGAGCAAGAGCATTTGTAAAATGGGGCATTGATTTTGTGGGACCTATATCACCCCCTGCATATCGCACCCATACCCAATATATCATAGTGGCTACGGACTATCTCACTAAATGGGTCGAAGCCAAGGCAACACAAAAAGCTGATGCACGCACCACTGCACAATTTTTGTATGAGAATGTTTTTGTACGATACGGGTTACCAATAGAAATTGTCAGTGATCGGGGGACACATTTTCTTAATGAAGTCATTGAATATCTGCTAGAGGAATTCATGGTCATACATAGGAAATCTGCACCATACCATCCACAGTCCAATAGGCAAGCTGAGGCCACAAATAAAACACTATGCACGGTTCTCACTAAAATAGTGTCAGAATCAAGAACAGATTGGGATCAGCAGCTACACTCAACACTATGGGCATATAGGGTAGCTTACAAAACATCAATAGGAACAACACCATACAATATGGTGTTTGGCCTAAATGCCATACTACCCATAGAGTTTTTAATGCCAACTCTACGAGTAGCAAAAAGCTTAGAATGGACAGGGCATGAGCTCTCTTCAAGAATTGATGATCTTGAAAAGCTAGATGAACTCCGCTTACGAGCTGTAGCTTCAATCTATGCTAAAAAGAGAAGACAAAAAGAATTTTTTGACAAACATGTGTGCACTAAAGAGTTCAAAACAGGTGATTACGTACTTGTTTATACCTTGAAGCAACATGCCAAGAAACTTAAAAAGCGAGGGATGGGACCATTTGTGATTAGTGATCTATCACAAAGTGGAGCTGTCAAGCTTGCTACATTAGCAGGTGAAGAAATGCCAAACTGGATTAGTGGATGTCGACTGAGGAGGTATCATCTACCACTCACACAGGAGATGCTACAACAAATTCATCAAGGAAAACGACAAATGAAGGAAAAACAAAGAGTACGAGAAGAAGCTCAAGCAGAAGCAAGAGAACGCATTGCAAAAAGAAGACTTCTACGACAACAACAACAAAGTAGACCACCATTACGAATCAATGCCATTCGACTGACGAAGTTGGATGAAGAAATAGTGGAGCCAATAATTGCGGTGGGCAGCAATCAAGTTGAATCGACAGCATTGCTTGATTTGAGAGCTCAAGCAAATTTGATCTCTTACGGATTATACCAACAGCTCAAAGTCACAAGTCAAATTTATCCTACTCCTCAAGTGCTGGAAAGTAGCACATCACACCCGTTGAAAACATTGGGATGGACTATATTGCATGTACAGATACATCAATAAATTTACCCCCACAAATTCTATGTGGTGGCGGATGAAAGCACACAACACCCAATGATGTTGGGGCAACCTTGGCAAAAAGAGTACAATGTGCAGATAGATTGGAATGCAAAGTCAGTCAAAATTCAGCATGCACATGAACAACAGGTGATAGCCTTTGCTCAACAATACCAGAATGATCAGTTGCAAGCCATGCAATCACTGGAAGAGAAGCCAAAAGCAAAAATGCCATCAAAGAACAACCTGATACCCGAGACCAACAATCCAGTAAAAGCCAACCATGCCAATTACAAACATATGAAGTCACCGGCCGCAATGCAAAGATCTAGGTTACCAAAACAAAGGAAACAAGTATGGATGCGGAAGGATAGAAATGCCATGGCGGAAAAACAACAATGCAACAACAGAATTCCAACAAAGCAGATGGTTCAACCACAAACCAAGGATATAAAATAGATATGGATCCCAAAGAAAATGCTTAGCTATAACCCAAATGTCACTCACATTTGGATACCAAAACAAAAGCAAAAGGAACTCCCTTCAGTACAAGCAACAATGGAAGGCAGACAGCTGCATTTGTAAAAGGAAAACCGACTTATGTGGATGCCAATCAACAACAAACCAGAGGCAAACAAGGAAGGGCCAAAACATCTTTAAAAAACGGCAGAAACAAAATACCAATGGAAAGCAAAGGCAATACGGCCCATAGCCATTCCGGCCCAGCCAATTCTCTCCTTAGAAACAGCTACGGCACTATCAACAGTTTCGACAAAGCAATTGCCTTTTGCAAAAAAGACAATTAAACAGAGAGCAGTAGAGTTACAGGTGTTACTTGCAAAGAAAATAGGAAACCTCAACAGCGAATGCCAATAAGCATCTTGCTTATTCCCTTCTCTTGCACAGCATTAATTTTTCCATGCATTGACCGAGTATGCATAAAGTAGGGCCACATTAATCGGCCAGGCATTAGCACAAATTTTTCAACCTATGCACGTCACATACTCCGAGGCGATACCTTGTCGTCCGGGAGGACTCCGGCTAGGAGGGGAGGAGGCCTTCTCAAATGCGGAACCAATAACAGAAACAGCAAAAAAGGGCATGATTTTTGACTATTTTAAGGGTTGTTGTTTGATTGCGAACTTTTCTGGAGTAACCCAAGTATAGATGCCCTTATACAGCATGTATCTACAGGTATATGGGGCCAAACGCCAAATCAAGCCCCTAGGTGTATGTATATAAGTAGAAATAGCCATTTTTCTGGCAAAATATTGGTAAAACGGAGAAATCCGGCCATAAAAATTGCATGCGAGTGTATATAATGTTTTGAGGTGATGTTTGTGGTTTATTATGATTTTTGGGGATTTTCTGGGTCGGACTTGCTATTTTCCTTTTAATTTTGCTAATTTTCGACAGAAAAACTTCAAAAATACAAAAAGCGGGTGAAAAATAGTCGTAATGAAAAACAAAAAATATGGGGATGATCAGTGACTATAGGACAACCTATGGTACAGTGGGGGTGCAATTATGAGACTGGAGCGGAAAGCGTGTTTTGGCCAGGTTTTGACCGAAATGCCAAATTTCTGGTAAATAGAGCAAATGGAGTCCAAATCAAGAAATTTTTGAGCCTAAACTGCATCTCGCAAGAAGATAGGAGCACATGTCAAATTTCGTGAAAAGTGGTTCGGGGACCTCCATTATAAGAAATTTTCACCTCATTTTTAGCTCATTCTCACTATTGACTTTGTGGAGAGAGCTTCTACCACCTAGAGCGTACCGACCTTCAAGCAGCTTCTACGATGCGCACGACTACCCGACGAGCTCGAGACATGAGAGGTAGGCTCACCACCTTGAGCTTTTCACGCATGTTTGTCACTATGTCGCGAAAACTAGCGTAGGGGTCACACACAAAGCGGGCGGTAGAGACCTACAAATAGAGACGGCGGCCTAACGGCTACCCCGAAAGCAACAAGACTTCATCGGCAGCTTACCCTAGCTTAGGAGACCAATCCTGGATGTCCAAAGGTAGGAGAAAACCATCGGAAAAAACCCTAATTCCCAGAAACCTGCAAGAGGCCACCAAATGGGAAATTGGTGAAACGGCGACCAAATGCTACCAAAATTCATGGGTAGGAGCATCTCGACATGCTCGACAAGTCTACATGACCCGCATGACCAAAAAGTGACCCGAAGCGGCACTAAACTTCAGAAACGGCATAAGACACACAAAGCGTCAAATTGCTCTTGCGGCCAAACCGCAAGCCTGTTTGCCACCAAACTTCACGAGCGGATTTCCTAGACCATCAACAACCAAGTCCTATGGTGGTAGACCACCACAAATCATCGAAGGTATGTAAATGCAACCACGGGTGCTTCTGAAGCGACAAATTGCCAAATGAAGCTCCGATGAAGCCAAAGTCGACAAAAACCATACGGCAAGGATCCCCAAGGGATCGGGGAGCTATGGAGACCAACAACAAGAAATTTCATCGACAAAAAGCACTCCAAAAGTCAGAAAACGGCTCGGAGGCTCTGAAGTCCACACAGGGGGTTATTCTCTTCCATTTGACTTTTTTGTTGAAATTAGTCTCAAAAGGGACTCAGGGGGGCCAAGGGCAAGCACTGGGAGCACCATCCATGAAAAAATCACCAGAAGACATCCTACGCGTAGGATGTCTCAAGGGCACTTCTGGGCACAAACTCCAACATTTTTCATCATGCACATTTTCTGAATGACATTTACAAGCTATCCACCAAGTCTCATCACATTTGGACCAAAGTTGACCTCATATGCATGAAAAAACGCAAAGTTAGGACATAGAGGCAATAATGGGCCATAGACCTACCAAATCTTGTCCAAATCCCATGAAACTTGCACAACACATTCACCAACACATCAACAACCAATCTGTATGGTTAGAAGGAAAAAATGATGAAATAGACATCCTACACGTAGGATGTCTATTTGACTTTTTTGACATGCAGGGGATGTTTGATCATTCCAGATCCAATCACCTCATCATCAGGAGCTCATATATCAAGTTTGAAGCCATTCTAATCATTTTTGACCCCCAACACTATCAAGATACACTTTTTGAGCACAAAAACACCACACAGGCCCTTACAAGCATCAAATCTTGTCCAAATCCAAATCCAATAACATGGCCATGTTCCATAGGCCAAAGACTACCCATAGGACAAGTTTCATGTCATTTTGATGAAAAAGACATCCTACGCGTAGGATGTCTCCAACATAAATTTAGCCGTATGTGCAAAGAGTGACATCATGGGAGCCAATACCATGGTGCAATAAGCCCATATACCAATTTTCAACCCATTTGGACATCAATTGCTACCTATGATGGACTTTCTACCCAAATTGTGACCTAAAGCCTGAATCAGCCCAAAAATCCACTTTATGATATCCAAATTCAAATCCAAGCATATAGCCATGTTCCATGAGCCATACACTACCAGCATATCAATTATGAACCAATTCTGATGAAAAAGACATCCTACACGTAGGATGTCTAGATGAAAATTTTTGGCCAGATTTGCACTATGAGCACATGCACAGCTTCACAAGTTCCTTTTAAGCTTTTCAATTTTCAAGTCATTTGGATAAGTAAAACTCGGTTTCACAGCTAATATGGAAAAAACGCTAACTTCGGACTACTGAGTGCAACAGGATCTATGGCAGCCTCGAAGTCACCGGCAAAGAAGAAGAGAATGACCATCAAGGATTACCTGGAAGAAGTGGAACCCTTCGTCATTCCAGAAGGAACACTAAAGCCCACCAGCACATGGATACAAGAAGATCCGTTAGAGTCCAACGACCTAAAGATCTACCAAGGAGTGTTCAAGGACACTGAAGGCAATGTTATAGAGCTACCAATGCTACCGCGAGAACTCAATGAGTTCGTACGAAGCAATATGGCCGAATACTTGGAGAAGATTGATCTCCACAACTACTTTGAAGCAATACCCGCAGGGGTGGACATCAAGAGAGTCTGGGAGTTTGTGACAACCATCAAAGAGGATGGAGTAGCCAAAGTAACAGATCTACAAGGAAGTCCAGGAACAGAGATAATAATCATTGAGTGGGTTGTAGCAGATGCACTAGACCTTACCAACGAGGGGGATAGTGTAACAAAAAGAAGGGATGAGGTCAAGGTGTACCATGAGAAGAAGGGGAATTACACCTTTGAAGATATTGCCAACCCAAGAGTGGCAATCATGAGCCAGTTATACAACCAGTACTTCCACATGTGCATGAAGAGGCCACAAAAGTACAAAATGCCGCCAAGTGCAATTGCCACAACATTCACTTGGGCAATGACGAAAGGCACCCCAAAGATAATCAACTATGCAGCATATATACATGACAACCTAGTAAAGATGGGTAACAAGAAGCCAACCTATATAGTGCCAGGAGAACTAATCACCAAGGTGATTTATGGGGCACTACACGCAAAAGGAAGGTGGCCTGACCCCCCATCTCAAAATGATTGGCTGAGGCTAAAAGAAGACAAGGAAGATGAGCCGCAAAGAGCACCAAGGGTGGCTACAAGATTGAAAAGACGGCTAGAGCCAGTTCAAGAGGAGCAGCCCGAGCAGAAGAAAGGGAAGAAAGAATTTGCTCAAGTGCCGGCCAAAGAAACAAGGTCACAGAAAGCGGCAAGACTAGAGAGGCTGATGGAGAGCTTCCGAGCAGAGAGAGCCCTCAAGGGTGATTTAAGTGAACTCTGGAAGCCTTCTCTAGAGTCTATGTCAGGATCGTCCAGAAGAGTGCAAAGGGACCGATTTGAAGACTATATCAGAATTTTGAGATTCTTGATGCTGCATCAGAGAACATTCCACATGTCCCTTTCACAGAGGAGGAAGTACAACAAATAAGGCAGAAAATGCTAGATGAGCAAGAGAGCCAAGAAAGAGAAATAAAAACTAAAGCAGACAGGGATTCAAAGGGCAAGCCAACATCTCTACCGACCATCCCTAAACCCAGCCCACAGCCATCACCACCGCCCTCACCACCTCCTAGCAGCCCTCCACCAGAAGATAAGGAGGCTGAAGACAAAGCAGAAGAACGGCAAACAGGAGAGCAAGAGCAAAGACAAGAGCCGGAGCCAAAAGAAGAGGCTAAGCCTCAAAGTGAGCAAAAAGAATTAGAAGATTCTTATTATGCATTTTTGGACCTGCTAGCTGCAGGATATACAAAGGAAGAAGCCGCCATAGTTGCATTCGACTTGGCGAGGAAAGGGCCTAAAGACCAGATGCAAGGCATCAGGCTAGTGGAACTGAAGGAAATTGCTACAAATACAGTGGACCTGCACCCGCCCTCCAATGATTGGGACGTGGTGATGACGAAGCAAACAGGGTTGAGAGCGCAATCCATGGCTTCAGAGAAAGAGATGACAGCTCTCAAGGCCACTGAAATAAAGACTAAAATGGAAGTAGACGCTCTGCAAGGACAAAGCCAGAGGCAAAAGGAGAGAGAAGCTGAGCTACAGGCCAGCATAGCAAGGGCACTACAAAGCTGCCAGGCAATGGAGGAAGACAATCAAGCAGCCGCAAAAAGAATGCAAGCAGTTGAAGAAGAGTGTCAGCAGCTCAGCAATCATTGCTAGATGCCGAGAAGGAAAGAGATAACTTGACACTACAGCTGGTAGAAGAATCTAAAGAAGTAGAAGCCATGAGAAACGCCAAGGAAAGAGCAGAGATAGATCAAGAAGCAAGCCAGGATGAGGTCCTTGAGCTCAAGGACCAACTTAAAGTAAAAGATCAAACCATCCAGAGGTTGCGAGCATCACCTGCTAGAGTCAGAGCTACTAGCTTGACTCAAATCACGACTGAGAGTCAACTCTATGAAGAGCAAATGCAAGAACTTCAGAAAGATCTGACTCTAGAGAAAAAGCAGAGATTGATGATGGCAGAAGGATCTATAGTCATGCAAACAAGAATGGAAGAAGGCCAAAAAACCCTGCAAGAGGAAGTAGAAAGCATGAAGAGAAAGCTCGAGGAGGCAGAAAGAATAAACGCCGAACTTAATGACCTCCTCGTGAATATGGGCGAAGAAGCGAAAACGGAAAAACAAAAACTCCTGAGGCAAATCAAGGAGTTGAAAGGACAGCAAGCAGGAGAGCCAGAGAGCACAGGGCCAGCAGCCAATGAGGGCATTGACTTAGAAAATGTGGCAGATCCGGTGGACACGCCTATGCAAGAGGAAATCCTAGAAGGATCCTCTCAAGAGCCATAGGATCTAACACAGGAAGAGGAAGAAAAATTGCGTAAAGCAATAGAGGTGGAGCTCAGAGAAACCACAAAGGAATCCTTGGAGTGGGAGCTGAGGGTCTTCAAGTCTATGACCATTCAGAAGATCGACGCCAGCAACCTCAGGCGCGAGTGGCTTCAACCCTCTCTCCCATATCCATTGCTGAAATATGAGGCAGCTACCATAAACAAGCGGATCAAAGAAGAGCCAGCCGTACCCCTTTACAATGTAGATACCTCAAAACCAGAAGGGGTCAAGCTCATTGTGGATTCTCAGCCAAAGTGGAGGAAGGCCTGGCTTATAAAGTACCCACAATACCTAATCCCCTTGGTAGAGGCACCGAAAAATATCAGAGACAACCTCAGCTTTTGTCCTCTACCAAGGATTAGGACGTGCAAAGTGCAGGAAATATTGCAAAGGAGCCAACCCACTTGGCTGAACTACCCTAAGCTGTCGGGCTTGAAGGCAGGTGAGAGAATAAGTGTCCAATACATGGTGAAAACCCTAACGGGTGCCGTCAAGTTGTTCACTGGCTCATCTGACCTTACATGCATTATGATGAGGAAAATATGCATAACCATCTTAGCAGTGTTCGAGACTTTCAAGCCAGGCCAGGTGACCGACAGCATCTTTTTCTTCCAAGATACATACAAATGCGCTTATGATCTGTCTGGTCAGCCTTCCAAGGAGGTGATACATGCGCTGTATCAAAGGATAATGTTTCTACCATCCTATCACCTCCAGGCTTTTGAAGAAGCATTCCACACAGGCTTCTTCACCATCAACACTAACATTTTTGGCCCAACAATGATGAACCTGCATGCAAGATATGAATCGCTGTTAAAGATGCGAGAAACGATACGATAAAGAAGCAGATCAGCGGCCATGTTGGGGACGACATGAGCAAGGAGGGGGGGAGTGTTAGAAGCTGGACACACCCCACGGCATCTAACTATTCGGAAGATTATTATTTTTGTAATTATTCATTCATTGAGGAAAACCTGATTTTTCACCTTGTAAATATTGGGACTTACAGAACTTTCCAGATTGTATCCCAGTTTTGATAGTTAGATTGAGTAGATGGTTGATTTTGGAACTTTAGGGTTTGAGAAATTGTAAGGTATATATACCACTTTTTGACCTTAATGAAAAAAACCTTTTGTCATTTTTTAAAAAAGTTTTGAAGTCTGTGAGTGAGCGTACTGTGTACGAGAGACAAAGTGTGAGCTTCATCTTGACGCTACGTAGCGTGTGCTCTGGTGGTCGAAATCGAGTGCGGAGAAGTGCAGCGTGTTGCCCCCGACGAGAGCTACGCGTCGATACCTACATTGCGCGTGTACGGTCCGGTTTTGGGAGCTCCTTCTACGAGCTTCATCTGGTGTTTGGGTGAGCATACGTTGTCTGATTTTGCATTGCAGCATATCCACGCATTCACATTGAGTAGAACTACACATTAGGCACTTTAGATTTCGGAAACGAAGACCTGCAGATTTTGGCCAGACATCCTACGTGTTTTTGCACCGGGTGTTTTGGGTTGGGATTTTGGTTCATAGACCTTAGGGAGAGCGACCTATTGGTAGTAGTAGGGTCTCCTTCAAGTTCTATGGTGTTTCGAGATTGTTTGATGGGTGTTCTGCTCTGGAAAGCGTTGTAGGAAGTTCCCTCTTATGCACTCTTGAAAGCTATGACTTAGACAATTGGTAGAGACCTTTGTAGGAATTAGTTAGGAGTCAGTCGAGTGTAGGTTGACACCTTATGCTTGCTTCCATGTGCCTACGGGTCGAGCTTCATCCTTAGCTGACATTATATGTTAGGTGAGTTCTCGTTGTGCTGACGTCCGTCGCGGCGTAGCCATCCAACAGATTTGCATCAATTGATTCGACTGGTTGTGTCTGATTGATATTTGGACTTCCTATTGCTTCTTGGTGTCTGCAACCCCGTTCTTCTTAACCTTTGGCTTTGGTGGCATTCTCTGCTTAATAGCTATTGTGATTGCTCTTTGCTCTGTATGCTTTGCACTTGATATTGCCTGATTTTCTTTAATCTCTTCTAAAGTTCTGTTCGATGGAGATGAATCATCTTCAATAAGATTTGCTTTGGCATCAGTCTCTATTTTAATTGTGCTTGATGACTTTCTACTGTCGTCCGCGGGTGACCAGTCTTGGTCTTCATTCTTTGTTGTCTCTGAAGACTGCATCATGTTTGAATTTTCTATCTCTGACATCTTCTAGGCCATTGGCATTCCCACTATGATGTTGTCTGGCATATCCTTTGTTGTGATCACATGAAATTGGGCTTTGATGATCTGTGAACTTACTTCAATGGTGGTGGAGATGATTCCCCAGCATTCTGCTCGTTTATTTCCTGATATGCCTACAAATTCAAGAGCATCTTCCAATTGTGCTTGGCCACATCTTTTCCAAGTGTGAAAAGACGTGAGGTTCTTGTCTAGCTGAAAATCTAGCTTTACTTCTCTTGACAGCTTTTCTTCGTGTCCACTAATGATGTTGCACTTGATCATCTTAGGATTTGTGTCTGAATTGACTTCTTTTGCTGTGACAGCACCCTTTGGTTGAGTTTTACCTACATTTTCTTTGCTTTGACCACCTGCTTCAATTGATGTTGACTCATATGACTGTGATACTGCACTTTTTTGCAATTGTTGAGCATTGTCCTCCTGCATCTGAGTAACCTTTGATCTTACAAGATCCATTGTACTTTCTGATAGAATCTGTCTCTTTGGAGGAGATTTTGGTGGTGACCTTTCTGTAGCTTTTTGGACTTTAGCTTTCATTGATTCTGACTTTTTTTGCCACCTGTTTTGGTAGCTTGAGGCTTTGCATCATCTGCAGATAGTCTCTGACTTCAGTCGGGCCATCCATATGGGTTTGTACAAGGTCATGACCTTGTTGGTATTCGTTACCATGTGCATCTTGATATGTATATGTAAGCTTGATCACCTTTAACTGTTTGAACACTATTGGATTTGTTGGCTTTTGGCTTTGACTTATGGAGATCAACTAAAACTTTTGTCCCTGATAATCTTCATATAAGCATTTGTCTGCAGATTTTGATGGAACCTGGGTCAATTGGAAACTTCCAACAACCATATGATCTTTCAAAGGTTTCTGCCTTGAAGGGGTCTGTTGGCTAGAAGCTCTAGGGCTTCTAATTGGTGTAGCATTTCCTAGTATTAGAGCTGAGCTTGATGGATTTACAGCTCTCCCCTTCCTAGGGTGATCACTATAACGTGCTTCATTGTAAGAGTTCAAAATTGTTTGGCTATGGTTCAGTCTCACCTTTTGGGATTGTGAAGGTACACTTTGGGTAGCACTGGTGACATTTGGCATTTGTAAACCTTCTACATAGTTTCCTATGTATCTCTGTGAAACATGACAAATTATTCCCCAAGTCAAGCTATAAATAGAATTATCTTTGCCCTGATATTGTCGATCCCATGGGTCTCCTATGATATGAGCTTCTGTGGTTTCAGGACCCAAGGCATCATAGATGTTAGACTCTCGTTTATATCTACAAATGTTTTGGTCAAAGTATATACTCGTTTGGTCACAACATCGAAGCTTGATTTCTGATGGAGGAGACTTTGGCTCTGAACAGATTTCTGGGTTCACTTGGGTAATTTCCTTCAGTTCTAGAGAGGATGGGCTATAATAGATTCTTTCCTCTGAAATGAACCATCCTTTCTAATCTATCACTGGACGCTCTTCTGGTATGTAGGCCGTTCAAACACAGGTTGATCTTTTTTGTACAGTTTCCCTTCTTGGTCTACATAGTGTGCATATGAATTATGGGTGCCATACAAAGCTAACATCATTCTGTTTGATGTGTCCCTTAAACTCGTGAATGATTGCACACTTGTGTCAGTGAATGCAGAATTACTCGCAAACCTAACAGTCTTTTCAACCTTTGGTGATATCTCGGCAGCTTTACTAAATTCATGCAAGAATTTGTTGTTCAAAGAATGAATTTTAAGCTTTTCAGGCGCCTGTACATCCTATGCTGATTTTGAACTTGCAGTGTTTTGAATTGTGCTTCTAATGGTAATGCAGAATCATCTGATTGCATTAAAAGCAACGAGTTAGATGCACTTACATCAAGATTCGTATTTCCACTTTTCTCGGTACCTTGCTTGGCAGTTGATGTATCCCTGTTTGTCAGGATTTCTTGGACAATCTTCAGAAAAATGTCCACCTTTTCGTCCACAATCTGAGCAATACGCCATGACTAGTGGTATTTCATTTGGTTCTGTCATGTCAAGCTCTAGCTGAGAAGTTTCTGTTTTTGTGCTTGCCAAGTTGTTGGCATTTTCTTTTAAAACACTGAGCATCAAGCTATAGATTGCTCCATCTTGACCTTTGTACCGTCTTTGGCTCGGTTCTCCAATTAGATTTGCTTATATTGGTTGATCCGTTGGATCGTGCAATTCTGGCTCTCGACTATAGATCTGACCATTGTAGTCCATGTACAATGACCCTGATTGCATATGAACCAAATGGATGCTTTGCGGACTTGTGCAGATTTCTGGATAACCACTTGGGTTGATTTTTTGCACTTCTATCTGCACTTCATCTTTAAGCTTGCAATACCTGGCTCCACTAAAGTCTGTGAACATTTGGGAGTTTTCTGAATTTGGCTTTACTCTGATCAACAGGATCTTGGCTCCCATGTTTCTTTTACTACTCATCAAGTATCTATGGCCTTCTGTATCTGCATATAAGACATTGTCTCCATTGTAGCCATATAGCTGCAGAATCTGGTCTGTTGCAGTTGCACTTGTGTTGCCACTGCTATTGGCTTGTCATGTTGTACTTGAACTCTCGGCTCGATTTGAGTCCATGTTGGCTTAATCCACAAAAATTGTCAATTGGCAAATTCTGGTATTGATTAGCAAAATTTATCCTACCCAGTTTTGATAAAATTGCTTGTGGGAAAGCACTTTTGTAGTTGACTGCTCTTCAGATTCACAAGAGTTGATTAACCCTAGCTCAACATTGTCAAAATTAATTGCAACCTTTTCAAACGATGAAAAATTGGGCCTTTAACAGATTAATTTGCAATCCCCTGTGATTTGTCAATTTTCAGATTGATTTTGACAAATTTAAAAATTTGTCTGTCCCTCACGGCTTCGAGTTGACCATTTTCTCGCTTTTTTTTATTGATATGATTCGCTTTGCACGATGTGCTCGATTTGTGGTGTTTGCTCGGTGTACGGTACTCTTTTTCGTTTTTTTGGTGTGTGGTACACTCTCCGGTGTTGCTTTCGATTTTTGCTTTTCTGACGCTTTCTGGTTTTTTTTTTTTTTTTGGCACTTTCAGCGACTTTCTTTTTATTTTTCCTAATTTTAATGAAATTTTGATTTTTCTATTTTTTTAAGTATTTTTATGATTTTTAATTTTTTTTTGAAAAAGATTTGATTTTTTATAATTTTTTGGTACTTTTCTAAATTTTTTGAAGGTTTGATGAATTGTTTGATTTATTTTGATTTTTTAGGATAATTTTGGATTTTCTATGAATTTCTCGTGACTTTTTTGAGTTCTTCACTATTTTTGTAAAAAACAAATTGTGAATTTTGAATTTTTTGTGATTTTTATGTGTTTTTTTTTTAATTTTCTATGATTTTTTAAAATTATTATTTTTTTATTTTTATTTTTTATTGATATACAAATAAATGAAATGAAAGTGAGAAAAAAAAAAAGAAAATGAAATTGAATTGAAATGAAATGAAATTTAAAGGCAAAGAAAACAAAATGAAATGAAATTAAGATGAAATTGAACAAAATGCAATGAATCCATACAAAAGTCAATGACACAAAATAAAGCAAAAAGACAAAAGACAAAAGAAAAGAGAGAGAGAGAGAGAAAAGAGGGTCCCTTTTTTTTTTGTCTTGTAGCTTAATGAATTGTGTGTTGTGTGTGTAAAGCCACATGGGTTCACACGCCACGAAGCACAAGAACGACGACAGAAGCGGAAGAAGAAAGAAGAAGAATATTATTTTAGCGTCATAGGAAACTATCCCAAGAAACGTAAAGCTCTATCCGACAAGGAAAGTCCATGCACCGAAAGACACGTCCGAGAATCAAAAAAAAAGGCGAATTTAGGTTGAAAATTAGCCGAAACGCGAAAAATTTACCAAAAATTTGCAAAATTATCCGAAAAATTCCCAAAAATTTTAGGACTCTTAGAAAATCATCATCATTCACAATGGAGTATTTTTGACACGCAAAAGCACACCAAAAATAGCATATTTTATTGAAAATACAATTTACGACACAATCGTCAACCCGGTCCTCGAAAATAGCAAAACGCTCAAAACTCGACCACGGAGGGCATGAATGCAAACAAAATGATACCACAAATATGCACACACAAAATAGCTTGTAAAGATTGCAAAATCAAATTTTTATGGAATTATCCAAACATTAATGCAAAAATTAGCAAAAATTTACAAAAATTATTCGAAAAATACCCAAAAAAATTCTACAAATTCTCCACACATTGGAAAATGGTACAGCCAAATAAAATTGCCAAAATCACATCAATTCAATTGTCAATAATTTTATCAATAAATTCAAGACTATGAAATTAAACCGCCAAAATTACCGACAAAAAAAGGTCAAAAATTGACGCAATTAGAGTGTGTAAATCTCTGTTTTGAGCACAAAAACGCAGAAATTAATCATTACACACATCATTTATGCAATCAAAACATTGAATTAACCATGCAAATTACACACTTTTTAGGCACACACACACACTAAAAAATTGGCAGCTTTTACCAATCTTTAGGTGCGCATACAAAAGGGTTCAATTTGTCGGATTTGCAATGTGACTTCACAAATCATTAGTTGGGCATGAGCACAACACATATCAATCATCACAATTGAAAAATCATAACGTACACATTGATTTTTAGGTGCTCAAACATGGGCAAAATAGTGCACACATACCTAAAATTAGCATGCACACACTCAATTAGAATGTGCACACACTTGATTTTAGTGCACACACACTTAAAATTGACCATCCAAGCATGCAGTTAACTCAATTAAGCACCCAATTAGCAACACACATTCATTAATTAGCAATTGAAACTTATCAAATTCATGCGCCGCCAATTCTTAAAAATTTCGGCATTACGACGCCTGAAAATGAATAATTACAAAATTTTCAATCCTTAACATCACATTGCATTGCATCAACATAGCATAGCATTACATTGCATCAACATTACATTGCATCATGGTGGGATCTCTACACAATTCTACACATCTCTAGATTCTAGGGAGGTTGAGAATACCACCTTGATTACCTTTCCATTGAAGATCAATTGAATGGTTGAATGCTCCAATCCTTCATAGCAAATTAGTAAATTAGTAAAAATTAGTCAAATTAGCAAGGGGTTAGTGAGAAGTTAGAGTGTGTAAACACACAATTGGCAAGATATGGTCACACATTAGGGAATTGTGAACACAATGCTTCATGCACATACATTCAAAATCCGCAAAAACATAAACACACAAGTGAAATTAGTAGTGAAATTAGTGAGGGAACGCATTCGATTATGCCACAATTACACTAATGTAGGTCATAGTCCCCGGCAGCGGCGCCAAATGTTGGGGGTCCCATCGTTGCAATAGCTCCAATGACCAACAAAATTATCAATCCGGAGGGATGAGCTACCCGGCTAGGACATGAAAACACTCACATGGTTAGTGAGATAATCGTGGCAACACAAATGGTTAACTCTACAAGGTGAGCTTCTCGGCCTATGGAGGAGCTAAGCCGCAATGAAGGGCAATCTCCATATCCACTTCGCTTCACCTCTAATCAACCCAATCACACACACTACGATTGCAAGACGCACACAACACTAATCCTATCATGCAACACACTAATCGCAAGCACACAAACATAGATCTATCGAGCACCACACTCCAATCAAACCTACATGCACACACAAGCAAAAGAGGAAAATCACACAAGATTAGAGAGGGATTAACCACTAATTAGTTAAGATCTAGTTAATCTAAGCATCATAGGCAATCATAAGAAGTAAGAGAGAGGCATAGTGAGAGAACGAATCCTTGATTAGTGTTAATCAAGTCTCATGAGCAAGGAGAAGCTCAAGGACTCCATAGCCACACACCTCAAGAACTTTCACCAAAGAGTGCTCTCAACAAATGAGCTTGAGAACCCTAATTTCTTTTACACACTGCCTTATATACCTAGGTTAAAAATATGCAGTGTCCGAGCGCCCAAGGCCTTTAGGGCTCACCACTTACTGAATCTGTAGCCTAGGCACAATAAGTGACCTATTCTTTACAACTTGGAACTCCCATTGAGCCCGTAACACATTAAAATATTACAATGGCTTGAAATAAATCGGGAATTTACAATACGTGACAATTTTGGAAAAACATGGAAAATGTGTAACTCCAATCTTTATTGCTTCTTTGCATTCATCTTCGATGTGCATTCGTACGTCTTTGGTCTTTAGCAACATTTGTTAACTGACGTTGACTCAATTAACAATGATTTTCTCATATTAAACTGATCAATTAATGTGGGAGAATAAATGGGAACAATGGTTAAGATATAGACATGTGCTTATAGATCTATCTCAACACGGGGCCAATGGTAAAGGGGCCCAAATGAGAGATGTTCTGTCAAAGAGAAAGGCTAACCAATGGAGCATAAGACCTTAGGGTGAGCTTCATTGAAAACCTCCAATAATTAGTGTAAAAGTCCTTTGACCTTAGGTAAGCTAGGGTTGAGCTTGAGGTGGGAACCCGGCCCAAGCTTAAGGTGCTTGAGGTGCTTGTCGTGCTTGATGACTAAGGTGCTTGAAGTGCTTGAGGTGCCTAATGACTGAGATGCTTGTCGTTCGTGATGACTAAGGTGCTTGAGGTGCCTGATGACTGAGATGCTTGAGGTGCTTGATGATTGAGATGCTTGAGGTGCTTGTCATGCTTTAGATGCTAGGGTTGTACTTGAGGTGAGAACCCACCAGCCCAAGCTTGAGGGGCTTAAGGGCCAAGCTTGTGGTGAGAGCTAGGCCGAAGGTTGAGAGGCTTGAGATGGCACAAAAGTCAAAGCTAATCCCTACAAGGAGGGGGCAAGAGCCCTACAAGAGGGGGTAAATGAATAAAATGACCCCTTATTTTAGGATATTTTCCCAAAATTGAATATAAAAATCTCTTATTTTAATGTATCTTTGTTAAATTGCCTAAATTTTTTGCATTTTAAAAAACCCTCCTTTAGAACTCACGTTATACATTAACATGATTACATAGAGCACCCCCCGAGCTTGTCATATGACTACTATGTGCATTGGTACCTCATTTTGGATGGGACATACATCAATCAGACATTGTTACTACTTTCTTGAATGGTGACATATTTGAGGAAGTTAATGTAAGGTAGCCTCGTGGTTTTGTCAAGAAAGGACAAGAGGATAAAGTGTGCAAATGTAAGAAAGATTTGTATGGGTTGAAGGAGTCTCCTCGTGCTTGGTATGAGAAAGTTGACCCTCATTTGTTTAAATGAAGCTTTTGTGATAGTCCAACAGAATGCACTTTGTATGTAAAGTGCGAAGGTGATATACTTCTCATTGTTGTTTAATATGTGGATGATTTGCTGATCATTGGTTCAAATGAGACACATATTGCTCAATTTAAGGCTGATTTGAATGCTACTTTCAAGATGAAAGATTTGGGGTTGTTGCATCATTACTTGAGCATACAATTTAAGTAGTGTGATAGTGGTATTGTCTTATGTCAAACAAGCTACATCAAATCATTACTATGTATGTTTGAACTTGAGGACTACAAGCCTATTGCTACTCCCATGGAAACACATTTGAAGTTAAGTCTCATGACGTTGGTGATCCTACCGATGTCACTCTTTACTAGACTATTATTGGATGCCTTATTTATGTATACAATACAAGGCCAGATATTCAGTTTGCACTCTCAACAGTTAGCAAATTTATGCATAGCCCAAGGTCTAAGCATGTGCAAGCTATCAAGAGGATCTTTTGCTACTTGAGTGGCACTTTACATCTTGGGTTGTTTTATCCCAAGTGGGGATCATTGCCGCTAGATTTACATGCTTTTTTGAACTTGGATTGGGATGTTTGTTTTGAGACACGAGTGTCCCCAAGTGATTTTGTTTCATTCTCAACAATTCATGCATATCATGGTTAAGCAAGAAGCAACCTACTGTGGCCACTTCCAATTGTGAGACTAAGTACATGGTAGTCTCTTCACAACTACAACTGAGTGTGTATGACTGAGAAACTTTATGGCTGATTTGGGTGTTGGACGACACACTGCCAACATCATCTACACTGACAGTTAGAGTGCATTGGCAGTTGCAAGGAACACATTTTTTCACGTTGACACAAAGCACATTGAGGTGCATTATCACTATGTCAGGGAGAGACTCTCAGGCTGGAGAGATTACCTTCGCTTATGTGTCAACATAGGACAACCTTGCAGATCTGTTCACAAACGCATTGCCTTGTGAGAGGTTTGAATCTTTTTGCAAAGCCCCTTTTGTGGATTGTTCATGCACTCAGGGCATGGCAGTTCCCTATACACTATCTGCTAGCTCTTGTTCACCGCATCACTCCCAGGGGGGATTTGTTACCATATGCATATGGTAGTGGTGTGTGAACACACTTATGACCGTCGAGGTATTTTTTCCCTCACTAGGAGGTTTTTCCCCTCTGCATTGTATATACGTCCATCACTCTAGGACTAACTCATCTTTCATTTTGCACTAAGCAATACATACTCTCTGTTGTGTGCCTTGAGCTTCTATATCTTCTCCAAGCATTGTGTGTTTCCCTGCAACTTTATTTCCAACAAGGATAACAATAACTTTACCTCCATCACTTTGGACCAATATCTACCTAGGGCCTATTTTGTAAGATCCTCGATTTTCAAGTCTTTAATGGTTTTTCAGGTGCACATAATTTTGAACCTATTATTTGTGACATGAAATTCTTTCTATACAATCTTATCGTGTATAATGGAAATATTAATACTATTTTCAATCTCTACTGAGTTCGATGGACTCAGGGTTCAATTTTGGAAAAAAATAATATTTCTCACTAAAGCAAAAGCATGGTTTTGGCAAAGAGTGGATGTTTTCTTTTTTTGCAAATCTCATAATATATTCACTACCTACATAATAGAAAGCGCGGAAAGGAAAATAAAGGAGAAGAGAAACACAAATGTTCCAATGTGCACTCGACCACCTCTTTAGTGGCCTTCATGTCTCTTTTCATTTCCTAAGCTCACCCTTCTTAAATGTCTTGAATTGGTCATTTGCTAGAGGAGCCAACCCCTTAGGTGCTATTTTGTTCCTTCCTGGTGCTTCCTATTGAGAGGTCTGCTTTTCTTTGAATCCGGTACAAGTTTGATCATATCCCCAACTTCATCAAAATGGATAACTGTACCATGGCCTCCCAAATATTTGAATGGAATAACCCATTCACAAGTTCCTTCTCCAATACTCTTCTGGTTGGTTTTTCCTTCGGCACCTCATGGGTTGTGTCGCTATCTTGCTTCTCCATTCTTAATTGTGGTGATTTTTGCCACTACATGGTGTCACTTTAAATGTACCTACTCCTCCAAAACCAAGATTGGTTTGGTTCTTCTTGGGGTATCTATCACGGTTACTTCAAATAGGTGCTATTGGTCTTGGACTATCGTCAAATCCGGCTTGGGAAGAACCTATGGAATCAATATTGGCTCCTTCTCTGCCCATCTCACTACTTCCTTTAGAACGGTTATCTGATCTACGATAGTTGGTCTCAAAACCATCTTTGGACTTGGCTGAACTTCCCTAAATGGGTAGTTTCTTGTACTTTAGGCTTGAAGGTTTTTTCTCTTTTTTCCATTTGTTCTTTTGTTGTAGTCATTATTTCAATGGACATTATGTTTGTGTTATGTCCTTTCCCTTTTTCAGCTTTCTTTTGATCATACTCAATAGCTTCCTTACACTCAATGCACCAATGATCATCATCCAGACAAAATGAGCAATGCTTTTGTCTAGGTGGGTAGAAATTAGGTCGGTATGCACCTCGACCATATCCACCCCGGCCTCAAAATTGACCTCCTTGATTCAAAGAACTTGCATTGGTGAGTCTCCTTCTATTGCAATTTCTCTGAGACTTAGACCGCATTGGCTAGCTGACTTGGCTGTCAATTTTACTGAGATTGCCAATTTGCCATGTTACTCAAACTATATCGGCATTGACTGGTGTTATGATTCTTTATCAGATATATATTGAACCAAAGTTTGTTCAGTGCACAGTCATTACTCGCATGACCCTCATTCTGACATTTAGTATAATGTAATTTTGAGGTGTTTGCTTCCAAGGTCTTCCTCTTTCTTGCCGTTGCCACAATACCTTTCTTTTTGTCTTCCTTGATCTTTGTTGATCGTGCAAAAGGATCTTCATCCTCATCTGAGCTAACATCCTCTTATGATTCACTATTTGTGTCTTCTTCAGAGTCACTATCTACCGATTGTTTCTTATTTAAACATACAAACATAAAACAATCTAACAACTTATTATTATAATACAATAAATTTTAAAGCCTAAAATTAAGTACTTACCAAGCCAAGTCGAGATCTTAGAATGTCCATAAGTGCGTTTAAGCCCTTTCTGCCCACAAACTTGTGCTCGTACGGTGTGGGGGTGATGTCCAATCATCGACCACTGTTCAGAAGATACAAACAAAACAACTACGTGAAATGTAATATTACATATACATGAAACTACTAAACCTAGAGAGCAATGCAACAACACTTACAAAGTTGGCCTTAAATGACGCCCATCGGCCGCTCCGTAAGTGGTGCGAGTTCCATGCCTCTACTCGTGCTCTGCCCACCTCCTTTTGTTGCTTCCACTTGTCGGGATTCTCGTGCGCTTCTCACTTTGCAATCTTCCAATCATCTTTACTTAGCCAAGCTGGTCTGCTCCACCCATGCTTGATTGCTTTTTTCACTTTGGATCGCTTGTGCTTGCAGTACTCGTGCATCCGCACTCTCATTAATTCTTCATTGAAGCACTCATCCCTATTTGCCATGGGAAACTCATCATGCAACATGCTGATGACTCTGTCTTTCAATTCATCAGGCACTTCTGTCCATTTATTTAATATGTAGTGCCAAAAAACTGAGAGCACAAATCGTGCATGCGTGTA
Source organism: Adiantum capillus-veneris (assembly GCF_014529385.1). Taxonomy (NCBI): domain Eukaryota; kingdom Viridiplantae; phylum Streptophyta; class Polypodiopsida; order Polypodiales; family Pteridaceae; genus Adiantum; species Adiantum capillus-veneris. Next base: position 125,850,372 of record NC_140958.1, read on the forward strand.
ATCACCTTCTTACCATCCTCATCCAAGTTCAATCCGTCACTAACGTCGATCCTTGCCTAGGCCGCTTGAACCTAGGTGTCACTGCAGGCATCTTGATAGGGGTCTTGAGTGGTGCCTCGAGCGGGGTCCCGACTGCAAGTGTCTCCACAGGAGTCTGGGCTCAAAAGTGAGCAGTGTCGAGTGGGGTGATCCCCGGAGGAGTAGCTAATTTTGTGTAGCAAGGAGTGTCGAGTGGGGTTAGTCCCGGAGGAGTAGCTAGTAGTGTGTATCCAGGAGTGCCAAAAAGTCACCCAAAAGCTGGAGTAGAGAGCGATGTTGTGGCTGATGTGGGGGCAGGCAAAGAGGGGGGGGGTAAGGAGCCTCAATGACTATGAGGCAGTGTGGAGGAGTCAGTGGTGCCTCCTCCACAGTAGTCGCCGTCTCCACTAGTAGAGCATCAGTGTCTAGAGGAGTGTGTGGACCATCTAGTTGACACAGAGCTCTAGGAGCACGCTAATCACTCCAAGTAGATGGAAAAGACGAAGGAGTGGGAAGACACGCCAGTGGACCGGCGTCGTGGTGGACATCGTACCACCTCCTCTGCTCGGGGTCTCAGGAAGAGTAAAATGCATATGGATCCATACTTGCATTAAAAAAACACATGTGGAGTTAAAACATGTAAATGATAACAATTTGATTCACAATCTAAAGTTAAAACAATTCGATCCACAATTTGACTCTCTATTCTCTCCCTCTACCTGATTCAAAAACGCAGCCATTCACAAGTTTAGTACAGACACAAAAGGGGGCAAAACAACTCAAATACAAAGTCCTTGACCAAAAAGAAAAAAGGAAAATTTCTCAAATACAATGTCCGTGACTTTAAGAGGTCTATCTATCATCGTCGCATAGCTCAACATAACTCCATATGTCTATATAGAGCTCTCCATGTGGCGCATGTGGTGTAACCAATTGTCTGAAGCCTTGCACCCATACACATGACAATAAACCCGGTCACAGGAATTTGAGTCTCACCTGAGCATTCTATTAGCTAGGGATAGTCATGCATTGTCCACATTAGAATTCCTCTGATCAAAGCATTGTTTCGACCTGTATGTCGGCTCATATCCACCTCTTCTATGCATGTCCCTCAATTGTTGCAGCTCTTCCAATAGTGGACAAAGATACACATCCATATTCTTCACTTTATATTGCCTCAGCACAGTGAAGCTTAAGAATAGATGTCCCTTCTTAATCATCAACCACGGGGGAATGTAGAAGCTCTTCTTCAAAGCACTCTACAACAGCTACATGCAAGCTATTTACAATCTCACATGCGCAAATGGCTCGCGGACAAAGCATTTCCAAAGTTCGTAACATTTTTGAGACGTAAAAACGTAGCGGACTTCAGAAATAACTTTCCCACAATCGTTAGCGCATGTGAGATACGTAATCATCCCACTCTCTACCTACCTAAACCTATGGAAGCTACATGCAAGCTATTTGCAAGCTCACATGCACGAATTGCTTGTGGACAAGCCGTTTCCAAAGTTCACATCATTTTTTGGACATAAAAACACTTAGCTTACGGACTTCAAAAACAACACAAAACACTGGCTCCACTTACAAGCATAACTCTAGAAGTAGGTAGATACCTAATCATCCCTCTCTCTACCTACACTTAATTAGAGAGGGGTAAGTTGAGCACAATCTGTAGAGAGAGGGTAGAGACTGTAGAGATAGGGTAGAGAGAGCAATAGGAGATTTATCTATTATTACTCTCTATCCTCTCTCTCTCTACTCTTTATCTTCTAAACCCTGATCCTAACCATAGATTTAAACCATAATTTTGAAGATAAGATCAAATGTAAAACCTAAACCCTAATCTTAATCCTAGATTTAATCCCTAAGCCAAAAGCTCTTTATATCCTAAATAATTATCTATCCCTCGAGCATTGATGATGATCATGATGACGATTTTTGTCTTTCAATTTACTTCTTTTTTGAAAGAGAAATATATGCCGACGTTGGATTAGATCCACCAAGATTGTATCAGTTTGGTCTCATAGGTCATTTTGGCCGTTTAAGATAACATTTCATTCTCTCTCTCTCTCTCTCTCTCTCTCTCTCTCTCTCTCTCTCAAAATGGTGTGTGTGTGTAGGTCGTTTCTTTTTCTCTCTCTTTATCTCAACGTGTGTGTGTGTGTGTGTGTGTGTGTGTGTGTGTGTGTGTGTGTGTGTGTGTGTGTGTGTGTGTGTGTGTGAGAGAGAGAGAGAGAGAGAGAGAGAGAGAGTGGGAGGGAGAAAGAAAAGAGGGAAAGAGAGGACAAGACACATGGACACAGAGAGAGGCTCAGAGGTCAATTCCAATCCTTGTGAGAGAGCAAGGGTCTACAATATATCAAAAAAGATTTAGTGAGGTTACAATTACTTACGATAGTAAGTAATACAATCTTTGGCCTTTCTAGCAAGGAAGGGTCTGGTTCTAACTGCCAAAGCTTTTTTCGGTTTATGGTCTTTTAGGTACAACTTAATCTATTCGAGAATCTTTGCATGATTCTCACGGCTATGTTGTCATTCTAAAAGTTTTGTGGTCCTGAAAGGAAATAGATAAGATTAGTTACTGTAGATTGGGCCTGCAAACCTTAAACCGGCAAAGTCAAAGACTATAATACCCGTGAGCAGGGGACCACCTAACACCAGTCAACCAATTAAGGTGTGGGTCCAACTTAGAGCTAAGTTTCAGAATTAGTTTTCAAAGCCAGCATCCCGGTTTTTTCAAGAAGAAAAAACCTTATGTTTAGGATGTGTGTGTAGCTGTTTTTACATAGATAATAAGACATAATTGAGCTTTAGAACAAAGGAAATGATAAGTACAAAACGATTCAGTCTTAGATTATTTTTGTACAATGATTGTAAGAATGAAGCACCATTCCAGTATATAGGTTAACAAAAGAACTTCCCAAGCAGTAGGTACATGTGTGACCCAGTGTTGGATAGCTCGCTAGCCAAAAAAAACTTTCCAAGATAAGATAGAGTCCTTACCTGCATCCATCCAAACAAGACAATAGATATGTTAGCCTTGGATGTGTTTTACAGGTATCAATGGACTATACCAGTTGTTATCCATGTCCATCTTACAAACTTTTTCAAAAAAAATTACAAGCTTAGTCCAAAAGTATTTTATGTGTTTCAAAATGTACTTCTATTTTCACTAAAAAAACCCAAAGTTTTTAGCCAAAAAAAATTCCATTATTTTGATTACAAGGCCATCACCCCTTCTAATCCAACTGTCTTAATCTCCCGTCAACTTCTTTTAACGGTTTATTTAGGTTATCTTTCAAGATTAATGAAGCTTCACCACAAGAAGCTATAAAAAAAGGCTTTTCTATATAAAAAATTCCTTTAGTAGTTCAAAATATCAAGCTCGTTTTAGTTTAGGTTAAATATAGTTTATGCCCTTCATGGTACAAAGAATCCAAATAATTCCCCTCTTTGTATATCACTTACCTTAAACCTCTAATAGCATGCCAAGTGGCAAGGAGCCCTTGCGGTGTCAAGCCAATCCTTAAGTCAAACCATGAAGGCAAAGGAATATGAGCCCATATGGTTTTAGTTTGCAACATTACATGTCCTTGTGAATGCAAAAGTATTGTAGCACCTAATCAAGAAACCCAGTACCGAAATAAGCCCAGTAATAGCATGCAATCAGACCAAAACCCCAAAACCAAATAATTAACAACAATCTAATATATGTAAGCAGCCGAACCAAGCCCCCTATTTACCATAAGCCAGAACGGTGCTCTTTTTGTAACCAGCAGCGAGTTTTAACCAGAAGATACCCAGTGTAAACCCCCTCATTAGAGGTTCCTTAGAATGAAAATAATGTTAACGCAGCAGGGGTAACCACAAAAAACGGCCCAAACCATTGTTTTTTTAACAAAACCCGTAATAGTAAGCATTTAGGGCAAACCCATATTTGATAAGATTAATATTGTGCGACTTGTAAAAAGCCAGTAAAAAGAGCAAGGAAAACCAGCCTGTACCATAGATTATACTGCTACACTAGTACGCTATTGTCAATCAGGGCCCTATATTGCGAAGCCATGTGGTAACAACATAACCTAGTAATGTCAGAACAGTAAAAAGTAGAAGGGTAAACAATCCATGCCAAAAAAATATCATCAACATATACCCTCATTTCCCAATCAGGACCATAACCAAGATCCATTAATGCAAAGCAAAAACCACATCAAGAACTACCATATCAAAACAAGCTACAGCATTAATAACATGGTGCATTAGCACCCCTCTCTTTTTTCAAAAAAATTAGTCTGCAAGAAATATGCAAGGGCGGAGAGGCCAACCTGAGAAACCTGTGTTGCGAGCTCCATACTTCAAAGTAAAACAGCCACACAATTTCTACTTAATGTAAGCAGAACAACAACCAAAGCTAAGTGAGGAGCAGAGATGCGTCCTCACCTCTTTAAATAGAGGAAGGAGGACGGTCGTCAGGTCGATGTGATGAGCAGAGTGCCATGAATGGAGAGACTCCCTCGGCTGTAGCGAGGCCGCCTATAGGCAGAATGAGAGAGCTACACAAGGTGCCTTCACGGCAAGTAATTTTAGAGGCAGTAAACCACCCTGCTTTGTGAAAAACCACCTTATCCCCCAGAAGGGTTAATTCCCATGGTGGACTCCTAATGAAGTGAAGCTAAAAAGTGTCCAATAAGCTAATGGTCCTTAAGTAATACTCTGTGTGTGTGTGTGTGTGTGTGTGTGTGTGTGTGTGTGTGTGTGTGTGTGTGTGTGTGTGTGTGTGTGTGTGTGTGTGTGTGTGTGTGTGTGTGTGTGTGTGTGTGTGTGTGTGTGTGTGGTAGTTCTAAATAAATACAAATACATACGCAAACGAACTATATAGTTCACAGACCAATAATTCTAGGCAAGTACAATGGTTTAGTACAATAATTTATTTGCAGTTGAAAATAAATTTTGTACAAGGTAGTAAAGATAATAAGTAAAGCTTGGGAAATAGTCTTCCCAGACTTTGGCATGTAGTTGCTTCAGGTAAGCGAATAGCTCCCAGTCATCTACCACAAAGAACAGAATGTTTTTATCAAAGAAGGTAGCCCTCACCTACATCCATAGCCACAAGAGAACAGATTGTTAGCTCGTGGTTGTACACAGGTGATGCTGGGCATCCCAGTTGTTATCCATGTCACAATGAAAAAACAAATCGTTCTTTAATATGTCAAAAAATAGAGTTATACTAGGAATACCCCACTTTTTTCTTTGGGAGTGAGCCTCCTCTCAAGGCTAAGAAATTTTATTTTATAAAATTACCAACCATAAGCCCTTTCTTTATCTGAGTCTCATATTATGCCATAATCAACATATTCTTTAAATAACAAGTATCTCATAAAGTCGCAAAATATGCTACTAACCAATGATTTCCATCTAAATAAAACCAACCAAGGTAGGTTTACACATTTTTTAAGTAAGAGCAAGAAAACGGACAAATAATTTAATTGTTTTAATCTATAGAAAACTAGACTTTCCATTTTTTGAAGTCATGTATGCTAGGAAAAAAGCAACAGCTTGCACATTCAGTACCAACTGAAGAAACAGGCCCAGCAACAACTCTTATCTGAAGAGCCATATAATCAAAGTTTCGCTCACTTAAAGATAGTCCAGTAACGTTCATACCAGTTGGGAAGGTCTACAAACTTGGCATAGACAATCCGCTAGAAGCAGGTGACATAGACCAGTACAAGCTAAAAGACGGACCGGCACTTACTTTTAAACAAGTAATTTTTCATTGGTCTTCATTATGCAAGAGTGGGCATTATGCAAGAGTGGGGTCATTCCATCAAGTACTGATACCGTAAGTGATGTTAAAAAACATTCATGTTTAAATATTTTTATTAAAGCTGGAGACCCATATTTTTTTATTAAAAAAAAAAGATGCATTAGTTTTTTTAACAAGTTATACCCTTAGAGGTGTGAAAAATCTGGTAACAAACATCAGCAGGCAAGATAACTTTATTATTTTTGTTTTTAATCAACTCCAAATGCTCATAAGCTTCCAACCTAATTTACCAAATTTGGTTGTCCTTCATCAACCAACAAGTGAATTAGTTTCGAGATTTGGTATTTCATAGCATCAGAAAATAGTCCCAAAACAACCAAATGGAATCATAACCTCAGAACAGGTATGCAACCATACTACTATGTATAAAACAAAGGTCAAGTTCAAAAACAAGTCCTGCTTCCCTTAGTAAGTGAACAACATATTTAGGGCAATATCCTTAAACGTTATCTTCTGTAAGAAAGTAACCAGGCAAATCTAAGTCTGCAAAATTTATTTTCAAATTTCAAGCATCTAAACGGAAATCACTACATTACATGGAAAAGAACAGTATCATCATTCATGGCAATTTTTTATACTGCCAGGCATAATCATAGTAGAGACATCATTTTTAAGTCTCGAGCATAGGTAGCAACATGGCTACAGTCAAAGTGCACCGATTTCATTTAGTATACCAATCGATCTACTATTCATGCCATAGCGTTAGGTCAACCATACCAGCATATATTGTTTTTTGGATTTCAAGAAAGTCGAAAACCATGTTAGCTAGTCGACTAGTTTATGAAGCCATCCAATACGGTAAGCCTGGTCAAAGAGAGCATGGTTTAATAGAATCCATACTTGTATAGGACAGAAAGGACCAGATTTTTGCCACATCTTTATAATGAGTAAGTTTTAAGTCAGATTTCGTAAGATCTAAAAAGGGATGTCTATAATCCAGGACAAGTTACCCAGCCATAGATAAATAACCCAAAAAAGAACCGAGATTTCTAACGGTTTAGTGACAAGGTCACACACAATATGACACTCATTGATAGTTTCCATAGTAAGCATGGAGAAAGCATTTCAAAATTTTCTTCAACCCAACATGTATGTAACACTCTAGTAGGAAAAGACTACAATCTACATGGCTAAGTTTAAGACTTTGAGAAAAAAATAACAAATCCAAAATTAGGCAATAAGTCGTACTACGCCTCAAAAGATCTATTCTCAATCTTTTAATAGACACACTATTATGCACGGAAACAACCATCAAAATATTCCCAATCATGGTCAAGTTCTTTATCAAATCGGGATCTGGCAGCAAAACGTTAAGATGTAGTTCACAAATTTTACTTTCAAAAGTCCGCCAGACAATGGTGGTCTAGCCTACGAGCCAACGGTGAAGCTCCACGAACATGGAAGGCTTTAAGAGCTTCCATTATGAAGCAGTTTTTGGCCACCGATGCCAAAGACAAAGTACTCACCGAATGGCGAAGCTTAAAGCTCTCTCCCAATGAATCCATCCACAAATATGTAGACAAGTTTTGGGACCTACAACTCAAAGCCACTGTCTTCAAAAAGTTGGATTTTGGAGAGCAAAAGCAACAATTTTGTGCGGGCTTAACCGAAGAAATGGCGGAGTATGTCAACTCCCAAAGGCCACGTACCATATCGGCGGTAATACACCATACTATGGTGGCCTCGCGAATCAATTTCCAAACGGGGGGTAAAAGAAATAATAAGCCCCCGGAAAACAAAGGTTCCAATGAGCCTAAGGGGAAGGACAATGTCCAAAAGTCTCCTAAGGGCAATTCCAACAAAGCTAAAGAGAAGGGAGTTTACAAAGGAAAGAATAAACTCTCTCCTGAAGAGCTTGAGCGTTATCGTAAAGATAACCGGTGTTTCAAGTGCGGCGAACAAGGGCATGCGTATCGCGCTTGTCCCCAAAAGAACAACCGCCAAGATCCTCCTAGAGCTTCTTTGGTTGAAATCCAAGAGGAGGAGATTCACCAAACTCACCACAAAGGATCTCCTCTATGCCATGCTTGGGGAAAGGTAAGAGAACATGATGCTTTTATTCTCTTTGACCCTGGTTCTACTCACAATTTCATATCTATGGAGTTAGCCACCAAGCTAGGCATACAATCCTACGAGATGGGAGATATCCTACCCGCAGACAGTGCCTTCAAGGGGCAAGAAGCTTCAGTCACTCCCTTAATCGGGAAATTGAGGCTTCATGTCCAAGGCTATGTGGACAAAGAGGATTTCTTTATCTCTCCTCTCAAGCATGAGGATGTAATCCTAGGGGCACCATGGTTTGACCGTCTGGCTGCCCATGTTAAATTTCCTGAAAGGAGAATCTCCTTTAAGTTCAGGGAAAAGGACATGTATATAGATGCTAGGGAGATGGGTAACACCATCCCCATTGTACATACACCAGCTTTCAACAAGTCAATAAAGAGCTCTATTTCCGTGTACATGATTTTTGTTAAAGATTCTCAAAATGAACCTAATGCTTTAGCAAAAGAAAATAAAAGCAACCAAAAGGAATTAGAGTTATCCAATTTTCTCAAGGGGTTTCAAGATGTCTTTATTGACGACATCCCTTCTGAGCTACCTCCTAAACGAGGTAATGACGACCATGCAATTGAACTTCTTCCAGGAAGTTCACCGCCTAACAAACCTCCTTATAGAGTTTCTCAAGCTCAACAAGAGGAGATTATGCGGCAAGTGCATGAGTTAATTGAGAAGGGCATGGTTAGGCCTAGCTCATCTCCATTTTGCTCACCTGTGCTATTAGTGCAAAAGAAAGACGGCACATATCGTATGTGTGTCGACTATAGAGCACTAAATAGGATCACTATCAAGAATAGGTTTCCCGTTCCACGGGTAGAAGACCTATTTGATAAGCTACAAGGATCGACCTACTTCAGTAGGATTGACCTAAAAAGTGGCTATCATCAAATAAGGATAGTTGATCAAGACATTGTAAAGACCGCATTTCGTACTACATTTGGTCTTTACGAATACATTGTCATGCCTTTTGGCTTGACTAATGCACCAGCCACATTTAACCGCTTGATGGAGAAGCTGTTCAGACCTCATCGAACCTTCACTGGAGTGTTCTTTGATGATATTATCATCTACTCTAATTCATTAGAGGAACATAAGCAACACCTCCAGGTAATATTTCAAGTTTTAAGAGAGAATAAACTTTATGTTAATCGAAAGAAAAGTGAATTTTTCTTGCAAGAGATTCAATATTTAGGTCACATTATCTCTCAAGATGGAATCCAAATGGATCCATCCAAGTTAGAGGTAATAAAAGGATGGCCTAAACCCAGGAATCTTCATGAACTAAGAAGCTTTATAGGTATGTGTGCATACTATAGACGCTTCATAGAAAAGTTCTCACAAATTGCGGGACCATTACATGACCTAACAAAGAAAAATGTTAGGTATACGTGGTCTGCTAAGGAGAACAATGCTTTCGAAAAGCTTAAAGAAAAGCTTATCTCTCAACCTGTGCTTACACTACCGGATCTCTCAAAACCATTTGAGGTCCAACGTGATGCTTGTGGTGATTGCCTTGGGGCTGTTTTGCTCCAAGAAGGGCACGCCATAGGCTATGAGAGTCGAAGGCTCGACCCTGTTGAGCAAGCTCTAGGCATATACGAAAAAGAACTCCTTGCAGTTCTACATGCCTTAGACTCATGGAAGCACTATTTATTGGGGACTCCTTTCATTCTGCGAACGGATCACCAAAGTCTTAAGTACTTCATGACGCAGACCAAGCTCTCCGACAAACAAATGAGGTGGGCAAATTTCCTTTCGCAATTTCATTTTCATATTGCTCACATTGCTGGCAAGCATAATCAAGTAGCCGATGCACTCTCAAGACGACCGAGAGTGAATGCGGTTTCCATAGCAACTCACAATGATCTATCTTTAATGATAGATGAGTATGCTATTGATCCCGATTTTAGAGATGTGATTTCAGCCCTTGCCTTAGGGAAGAAAGAAGAACCATTTACTTTACAAGATGGTTATCTTCTCTATGGCAATAGACTATGCGTTACTAACTCACTACGTGAGAAAGTAATGTATGAATCTCATGCTCCCCCATATGCGGGGCATAGAGGGATTCAGTCTACCCTAAAGGGAATTGAAACATATTTCTATTGGCCTACCATGAAAGTGAACATACATGAGTATGTTTCCAAATGTGTGGTATGTCAAAAGACAAAATTTGATAGAGGGAAGCAACTTGGATTGCTTCAACCCTTGCCAATCCCTAATTCACCATGGGAGAGCATATCCATGGATTTTATCTTTGGATTGCCTAAGTCTATCCATGGGAATACGGGAATATGGATGATAGTAGACAGGTTCAGTAAACAAGCTCATTTTATACCTGTCAAAAAGACTATCAAAGCCCATCAAATGGCAACCCTCTTCATTTCACAAATTTTCAAGTACCATGGCTTGCCAATGTCCATAGTGTCGGATAGAGATCCTAGAATGACCAGTAATTTCTGGAAGGGTCTCTTTGAGAATTTAGGAACAAGGCTAAACTTCTCTTCGGCCTATCATCCACAAACTGATGGCCAAAGTGAAATAGCTAACCTAACTATTCTCGATCTACTAAAAGCCTATGTAACGGAAGTAGATCAAAGATCCCAATGGGAGAAGTACTTACCCTTAGTAGAGTATGCTTACAATAACACTGTACATACTTCTACAGGAAAAGCACCTTTCGAGGTAATTGAGGGAAGATCAAAAAGTCCCTTGCTACTTAAGGTACATGGGAAGATCTTCGCTGCAGATGAGTATAGCCGAGACCTACAAGAATCTTTCCAAAAGATTAAGGATGCTATCTCTATCTCACAGCAAAGGCAAAAGGCTGCTGCTGACAAGCACAGAAGAGCCCAAGCCTTTAAAGAAAACGATTGGGTCTTGTTAAAGTTTCCCAAGGCTCGATTAAGGCACACGACGGGCAAGAATCCTACGGGCCACCAAAAGTACTATGCTAAACTAGCAAAAAGGTACTATGGTCCCTTCCAGATTCTTAGGCCAATCAATGAGATGGCCTATCAACTTAAGTTGCCCAATCATTGGCTCATACACAATGCTTTTCATGTGAGCCTCTTAAAGCCTTACAAAGGAGAGCCACCTCAAGAACCAACTATTGAAGACCCACCGGAGATCGAGGACCACAAGGAGGTGCTGCAGCCCGAGTCCATTCTCCGACATGAAGACAAGGTATTAAGAGGCGGTAAGACTATCCGACGATATCTTATTAAGTTTAAGAATTATCCTTTTGAAGATGCTAGATGGATGCAAGGCATACAATTAAAGGATAACCTAAACCTTGTCAATGCTTACAATGCTTCCCAAGAGTAAGCAAATGTACAAAATGTTAAAAATGAACAAAAATTTTTGTCTTATAAGACTCTCTTTTTCTTTATTTGTGCACAAAAATGAAGTAGTATGCATGCTTAGATCAAGTTTGCGGAGACGACGTCTCCCGAACACCAAGTAGAGCTTGTCACTCTACTATGGAAGACTGATAGGACTAATGTGCAGACATGCTTGCGGCAGCCTCAGGCTCTCAAGCGCCAAATGGACTAGTCATCCATTATGGAATGATGTCGTAGGGTAACATAGGGATCCTCTACCCGCTAAGAAAAGGACTCATGCATATGCTTTATCTTCTCTACACCATAGTCGAGGACGACTATGATTTCAAGAGAGAGGTAATGTCATAATAATCAATATCTAATTCTCCTAAATGATTTTCTCATATTAAACTGATCATTTAATGTGGGGAAGTGCCAAGGGAGAAAAAGCTAGAATATTGGTTAAGTTAGCAGACCGGCCACAGTAGGGATCCAAAGGAGGGAAAATAGGGATCCAAAGGGGGGGCCATCTGCAAAAGAGCCATGTGAAACAACGGGCTAAAAAGACCCTAAGGTTCAGCCCATTAAGACTTCCAAAATGCTAAGGTTCCAAAATTCAAAGGTTGTGTCCAAAGGTCAACCTTAGGGAAAATTGGATGCTTAGTGTGTGCCCAAAAAGTCTTTCTACATCCCTACATGGGAGGGGGCGAGCCCCAAAGCTAGGGGATGAGAGAGAAATCCACACACACACACACAGGCTCCCTTTACACAAAGGGAATGAGGGACACATGTCAGCTCCCTAGGCCAGATGCCCACAAGGTATGCCCAATTCCTATTGGAAGACCCTTGAAGTGGACCAATGAGAATTAGGCTAGAGTAAATCTAGTTTAATTAATTTAAAAACATTTAATAAAAGAAACCAATAAGAATTAAGTGTCCTAGAAGACTATTGGGCAGTCTCCCAAGGGGTCCAATGAGCATTCAGGAGCCCCATGGCTTGCCTGATTCCTATTGGCCAGGAGGCAAAGGGGTCCAATGAGAGTTTAGTTTAATTATTTAATTATCTAAAGCTCTCACAAAAGGGGAAAGGGGGACACATGTCAGAAGGCTATCACTTATGCTGCTTAATCCCTATTGGCTTGACCTGGGGAGGTCCAATGAGGCAAAAGCCAGACTAACTTAGCAGCTAGGGCTCGCCCAAGAGAGAGAGGGGGCTGATTTTTGCTTGGCATTGACACACACACTCTCACACTTGACCATGTGTGAAGGGAAAATACTCTATCTCCTCCCAAGCTTTAATGGAGAGCTCATCACCTACTCCAAGCTTGTGAGATAGAAGCCTACATCAACACTCTCTTGGCATGTGGATGCAAATCCAACCAAGAGCCAAGCTTCAATGCATGCTCATCTTCTCTACCAAGCTAATTACTAAGCTAAGCTATGCTAATATGAGTGATTATGTGAGGAGATGTACTTCTTTCTCGTAAGATACTTCTTTTTCCTCTCAATCTACTCTCATACCCTGCTAGCTCTCACCATCTTCGAAGGTGTGTGAGGTCTTGGGTCTGAGAACGGGGATAATTCAAGTTGTGATTGATTAAGTGTTTTGCTTGGTGTATGAAGCTTCCATCTTCATTGCACTAGCTCGTCTTGAAGGAACACAAAGAATTGTATTGTACAATGTCTCTCTTGATGGGAGAAACCATAATACAAAGCCTTTTGGAGGGGGGACCGGCTCCATGCAAATCCGGTCCTCAACTGTTGTCAATAGCTTAATTGCTCTCTCTCTTTTGAAAGTATTGTCGATGCTATCTAACTAGGTGTTATGCTTTTTGTTGCTCTCTCCACCCAAGCACTCTTGTAATTCTCATTAGGAATCAACTCTAATGAAATGCTCACTATGTTCATGCTAATTTCCGCTACACATAAGATTTTAGGCCATTAAATGTTACAACAGAGGTTACAGAACCCAATGCTAAGTGAGCATAAAGACTCACCTTCCAGTGTATTTATAGGAGAAGAAGCTACTCCATAGCAGAAGGGGCCAGAATCAAGCAGGTACTACAGCCAACGATGTCTGCATTGAAGACCCCTATACAGGGATTATTTACAGCACTGGATCCAGATGCAAGCGGCCAACGCAGGGCTCCTCCACACAATCTACGCACACTCATCCTCACATATTTTGCAAACAAGGCCGTGCGGTAGTGACCCACAAAGCACCACTCAGCAGAGATATTCTCTCACGTCACAGCGATTTTAAGCATCAAGGGGAAATTTTACCCTAAGGTAACTGAGGATAAAATAACTAATAATTTAAAAGGCATACCCACCAAAAAAAGGGGGGGTTGTGAGCCAAATATGCTTTTTTTAACCAAGTTGGTAAATAGCCAAGTTGTCTAGCCGGCTGTCGAGAGGTCGAAAAGCCCCAGTAGATAAATTTACCAAACATACACCTCTTCACATCAATGGGTGAAAACACCATCTGTACACAACAATATTTCTGAGGCAGCTATAATTAGAAAGCCATATAAATTAGCCACATTAAGAGAGTAGACAAATTTGCCAGTCACTACAAAGTGAGATAAAGTGAGGGAGTAAATAATTTTGGGAATTTCGAAGCCATAAACAATGAGTATAGGTATCAATGTAGTTCTATAAAAGACGGGCAATCTTTTTGAAAGGGTGAGTGCACAAAGATCTGCCTTGAGTCGCTTTCAGAGAGTTTTTTCATCCAACATATGCTATGACTCCTAGTGATGATCAGGTTTTAGCAATATCCATTGCACATCTTCAGCTGTCAAAAGAGTCTACTAAGAGGACCACATTGCTCCGTTATGAAAGACATTTATTTCTGCAGTTAGGAACATCAGTTACTCAAACTAAGTGGTGGACATATAAGGATAGAGTGACGCAGGTGACTCTTTGGGGTCGATAGCATTTTAAAAATAATATCCGTCTAGCTATGGTGGCAGAAGCCATGTTCCTAGGGACACAATACTATTATGTAGAACATTCAATGAAGCAAGGGTTTTCTGAGCGGTTATATCTGCTAGCACAGTTTCTTCCTCCACAAAAGATTTTTTTCTATCGTGGATATGGGCAGACACTATGAGGGCATTTTAATTGCCTCCCCGCACTCAAGAGTATGGTGTAGTCTTGGCAACCCGTATCCTACCCCTGGCTGAGCGTCCAAACACCTGCTATTACTGTGATAGTTGTTTGTGCAATCATGTAATAGATGGTTTACTTGATATGTAGGGGAGAAAGAAAGAAAAAAAGGGTTTATTTCTTTCTAGAAATCAGGCTTTTCCATCATAAATAAAGTGGTGAAGTAAGAGAAACACAAGTAGTTTTGTGTGTGTGTGTGTGTGTGTGTGTGTGTGTGTGTGTGTGTGTGTGTGTGTGTGTGTGTGTGTGTGTGTGTGTGAGAGAGAGAGAGAGAGAGAGAGAGAGGAAGGTGAAGGAGTTACCTTATTCTTCGTCGCTTGCTTGACAGCACTAAAACTCAGATCCAGATATGGGTTTTGGTATTCTTGGGTATTGTTTTACCTACTGTCGGAGCTATGAGCATCGCATATAGCGACGTTGCTAGTTTTGAGTGTCACACAATGAGTGTCACTAAGCTTAAGAGGCTCTTGTGGTGGAGTATGATGATGAATTATCTAACAATTCTTCCTGTATTGCATGGCTTGTTCACCAAATAGAGTAAGGCTTGATGATCCACAAAAAAGACAAACTTGTTAGCTAGCAAGTAGTGTCTGAATTTCTTAACTGCATATACCATACCAAGACCTTCTCTTTTCGTGGCTGTGTAATTCTTTTCTGCTAGGTTTAGGTATCTATTGGCATTTGAGATAGGAAAATCCATAGTCCCTTCTTCTAGCTGAGCTAAGATGCAACCAATAGAAAAATTTGAAGCATCCATATGTACATGGAACACTTTGGTCCAGTCTAGAGCTTTTAGTATTGGTGTTCTGGTCAAAGCCTATTTAAGCTTCTGGAATGACTCTTTGCATTTGTCTGTCCATTCAAATTGAGTTATAAGGCTATAAATGGGTTTAGTTATGACTACATACATGTAGATGAATCTATGGTAATAGCCACAATGTCCCATGAATGCCTAAACTTCCTTGACAGATGTCCTAGCCATTTCAGTGATCACTGCTACCTTTTCCATGTTTGTAGCAATACCATTTTTTGATACAATATGTCCAAGAATTTTTGCCTTGTCTAACCATAAATACGCAGTTTTCAAGATTCAAGCAAATCCTATCTAGACGGCATTTCTCAAAGCCTACACCACAAATGTTCAAAATGACTCTCTCTTTCTGTGGAGTGCACACAAAGATAATCCATGTATACTTCTAGGAAATTCCGCAGATATTCCTTAAAAGCATGGCTCATTAGCCTTTAGAATGTTGCTAATGCATTGGTCAACCCAAAAGGCATGACCCGATAAGTAAAAATCCCCCATCCCGTGGCAAAATTTGTTTTATGTTGATCTTTAAAATCTATAGTCAACTAGTTGTAACCAGAGAATCCATCCAAAAAACTACAAGCCTCCTTGCCAGCTACTCGTTCTAGCACATGGTCTATGATAGGAAGAGGATAGTTATCTGTATAGTGGTTGCGTTTAGCTTCTTGAGATTTACACACACTTTGAGTTTGTCATTTTCTTTAGGCTCTAACACAATGGGTAATACCCAATCAGTGTGTTTGATTTCGTAGATGAACTCAACCTACTTGAGCTTATCGATCTCTTCCTTGATCTTTTTGGAAAATGTCTCGTTATAGGTGTAGGATCTTTGTCTACTTGGCTTAGCATCATCTCTCATAGGGATAGTGTGCTAGCATATTACGAGATCCACCCCCTTAAGGTCTTTATAGGATCAAGTAAAGACATCCCTACACTCTTTTAACGTCCGAATGAGAATCTCTTCCTCTTCTAGAGACAAATCCGTAGCTATGTAAGTGGGTCTTGAATCTTCTCCAAGCTCTACAAGGTCAATTTTTTTGGCGTTCTTCAGCCCTTCATAGGATTTCCCTATTTCTTTTGGTTGTCATAAGGATTGCTCAACAATGATTCAAAAAATATTGCAAATTGTATTATTTATAATGAGATGGAACATTGATTGCCCCAGGTTTGTCATTGTTTGTCTCCATCTTTGTGGTCCAGACTTCTTTCAGGGTCCGTTTCAGCTCCTTGTTTTTGCTTTGCGTTTGGTTTTTGTCATCAGAGGTTCATTTCCTTTATTCCTAACACACTTGTGTGGGTTTTTCTTTGTTGATTTGAGTTTTTATTGTCTTGTTATCTTGTCTTTCATGCAGTCCGATGCATCTACTTTCATCAAAAATTGAGTTTTGTTTTCCATTGCGTTTTTTGATGTTTTCCTTTTCAGGTTATTGTCTTGTTTTATGTGATACCTTTGTTGGCGTCTTCGATGCTGGCTTGGAAATTCAAAAAACTTTTCTTCTCCTCCCCTGAGTAGAATTTTGGTGCATATGTGCTCTTTTTTAGAGTCTAATTCCTTTGTTGTAATTGTTTCTTCTTCCAACTCATCTGTGGCATCATAATAGTGATCAGAGAGGACCTATTGCTCCTCGATCATCTCAATAAATACCGTCTGAATCGGGACTATGTCATAGCCTTCCTCATCACAAAAGTGTGTAGGTGTAGATTTGTTAACACACACATCCATAGTGGTCAGAATTTGTGTCCACTCAAAGGGTTCAAACAAATGTTCAAGGAATGGTTCAGGTGTGTATTCTGTATCATCCACTTCTCTGTCTAAAATGCAGTCTTTTCTTTGTAAACCACCAGATTCAAAAGTCCCACACATCCAAATTGGAGTGTCTTTGTGTATCCACGACGTCATTCTAGTCTCTATTGTGGTTTTAGAGTCCAATTCCTGTATAGGTGTCCTCAAAACATCCTTATAAGAATGGTCCTTTGTATTTACTTGAGTAACTGTTCCTATTTGTCTCAGGTAGAGATAATCATTTTCCCAATCCTAGATCAATTCTAATTGTCTCATGAATGGTCTTCCCAGGATGATTTTGTAGTTGAGTTTCTTTCCAAAGGTATGTTGGTACTCAATTCCACAAGATTTGACTATCACATTTTCTAGGAAGCCCATTGGTTTCTCAATGTGTCCATCTGTCAGTTGCAACTTCATCCTTGTTTGTCTAATCGCTCGTTTCCCCAAGGTTCATGTATGTGTTCTGCATCATTTACTTCTCTGTCTAAAATGCAGTCTTTTCTTTGTAAACTACCAGATTCAGAAACCCCACACATCCAAATTGGAGTGTCTTTGTGTATCCACGATGGTAGTTTAGTCTCTATTGTGGTTTCAGAGTCCAATTCCTGTATAGGTGTCCTCAAAACATCCTTGTAAGAATGGTCCTTCATATTTACTTGAGTAAATGCTCCTATTTGTCTCAGGTAGAGATAATCATTTCCCCGACCCTAATCAATTGTCTTTGTCTCATGAATGGTCTTCCCAGGATGATTTCGTAGTTGAGTTTGTTTCCAAAATCTACAATGGCAAAGGTGTGTAGGTAGTCAATTCCACAAGAGTTGACTTTCACATTTTTTAGTAAGCCCATCGATTTCTCAATGTGTCCATCTATCAGTTGCAATTTCATCCTTGTTTGTCTAATCGCTGGTTTCCCCAAGGCTTCCTAATTAGCTTTCATTTATATGGCTATACCTGCCCCACTGTCCAAAATAGCCATGGTTGTTACATCATTGTATTATACTGGTAGGGTAGTGTTTCCCTCGTTCCCCTTACAGTAGTCTCCTACTTTATTCATGGGCACAGAGTTGACAAGTTCAATTCGTATCTCCTTCTTTTACAATTCCTCTTGGTTCGTTTGGGTAAGTCCCTTTAAGCCCATCTTTTCCATAGTGTGGCCGTACCCTCAGTAGCTCACCCAATGTGATTGTGCATCGGATTGGAGTTGACATAATGGATTGCAAATTCGCCACATCCAAGGGTTTTTTTGGTTTATTTAGTTTTGTTGTTTTGTAGATCACTAATTTCTCTTCATTTTCACTAGGGTTCTAGCTTTTGATAAACCCGACTGCTCTGATCCCCAATCTCCGTACAAAGACTATTCATCTAATTCCATGGGTGGTCTGTCTAGCCATACCTCTTCAAATGGAGCCGATTCCAGAGTCAGACTCCCATCCTTTTCTTCCCTAACTCGCTCCCACAGGTGGTTTGGCCAATCTTCCTCAAATATTGGCACTCCATTCCATCCCTCCTTACTATCAGGGATTATCAATTTAGGTGAAGGTGCATCATCGTCCTCTAAAGTTTTCAATTCTCCCTTCTCTTAAAAACAAGGTGAGGAGGCACGAAGGCATGCTAAGTTAAGGGGAGATGAGGGAGAGTGAGGTTAAATATGTGCCTACAATCACATGGAATTTTTATTGTGCTTTAATATAAAATTGTATTATCTATTAAGTGTGTTATGTGTGCACCGCAACATTAAAAAAAAGTAAATGGAAGATTCTTCATTAGATTTTGTGCCTGCTCCATCCTAAAGTTAAAAGGAATCCAGGCCTGCTTCTGTGTGTGTGTGTGTGTGTGTGTGTGTGTGTGTGTGTGTGTGTGTGTGTGTGTGTGTGTCTTTGCGATAGGTGTGCTGGTCTTTTCAAGAAGAAAGCATGAGCTGGCAATGGATCAAGGTGCTCAGAGTCAAGGCGAGGGAAATCACACGGAGCTCTCTCTCTCTCTCTCTCTCTCTCTCTCTCTCTCTCTCTCTCTCTCTCTCTCTCTCTCTCTCTCTCTCTCTCTCTCGTGATGTCTACAACCCGCAGGGATTTTTGCTTCTGTCTCTCTCTGTCTCTCTCTCTCTCTCTCTCTCTCTCTCTCTCAGGTGATGTCTACAACCCGCAGGGATTTTTGCTTCTGTCTCTCTCCGTCTGGACTGGCTCTCTCTCTCTCTCTCTCTCTCTCTCTCTCTCTCTCTCTCTCTCTCTCTCTCTCTCTCTCTCTCTTTCTCTCTCTAGGTAGCAGATGTCGCATTGTGGGAATTGAGGGTAGCCTCAGAGTGTTGACCCTTTGGAGGTGGGGATATCTAGTTAATTAATATAATTTTTTTATCGTCCAAGCCCTTATACATATAAAATCACAAATGGTTTGTATATTATGAAGGGACCCACTTTGTATATTATGAAGGGTCCCACTTAAATAATGTGAAATGTGCACATTGTACATCAATATTTTGAAATAGAATAAAATAAGAAGAAAGTAAAATAGAAACAATTAAACAAAAAAATCTTTTAGTGTTTTTTCATAAGAAAAGACAAATTTAATAAACATAAAAAAAATAAAACAAAGTAGTGATATAAATCTTTATGAAGTCCTTAAATCAAAGGAACCTTTATCGATACTTTACATCATGGGATCAAACTTCTCCAAAAAATTGTATGCAACTATAGGAAATAACATTTAAAAGAACATGATTTCTTTTCATTCACAAGACTTTTGAGCTTCGTTGGGAAGACTTGTCAAATGAAAATTGAACGACCTTCACCCATAATGCACTAAGGCCTTTAGCTAGCCAAACATCACCCCAACACACAGTCCTTTCTTCAACACGGACAAAAACAAGGTGAGGACTCATGATGGCCTGTTGAAGGCAAGGGGAAAGGAAAGTTTATCGAAAGTAGGTCTTAATCAATGTCACAATTGTATTGTTTTAATATAAAATTGTATTGTCCATATACACACACAATTACAAACTAGCAGTTCCAGAACAACTTACTGGTCAATTTGACCCCCACCATTGTCTTCAACGACGGATTATGCTATAAATGCCCTACCTAATGTCTTGTTATTTAAGGACTTCTTTTTCAATGCCTTCATAAAAAAAAGGTAGGTTCAATAAACATAAGTACATAAATATATGTGTGTGTGTATATATTTGTGTATGTATGTATATGTGTATATATGTATGTATGTATAAAATGTACTAGAATTATGTAGGATAAAGCTTCACTTTAGCATTCTAAAAGAACAGAATGCAAGAGAAGTCAAGCCATGTGAGGATACGAAATGAAAGGTGAAATAAAAAGATCCATTTAATATTATAAAATTTAAATAACATTAAAGATAAGTCTCATCAAGCCATTTTTTATTTTCTTTGCAAATGGCTTATATATTATAAAGGGGCCCCAATAATAAGGTACATGGTGCACATTGCACATCAGTATTTTGAAAAAAATAAAACAAAAAGGAAGTAAAATAAAACGACACATTAAAAATCAAAACAAAAGAATATTTTAATGCTTTCAAATAAGCATACAAAATAGCTAAACAATTTAGTGAAGTGAATTTTTTTGAAATCCTCAAAGGAGAGAATCGTTTATTAATGCCTCAGTGTTTGAGAAAGGTGTGTCTAAGCTTAGGCTTAAGCCGATTGAAAATCGAAATTAGCTGATTGCAAAGGATGGTAAAGGGAGAAAAACCCGATAAAACAGACTAGAAAATAGTTCGAATATTTTATAAATTTAAAAATTTATACTAGTATTTCCAGTTTGTATTTGTATAAGGAAGAAACTTGCCGCTCATACAAAAAACCACATCATAAGATCAAAGTCCTATGAATATTTTATTTAATGTTTTGATCTCTAAAGTCATTTTCAAGCATGCCGACAAAGTAAATGCTGCCTTAGAGAATAGCTTTTTATTCCAAAGTTTTAGCTTTCTATTCACAAGACTTTTGAATACCTTAGGGACACTTGTCTCTCAAAGAAGGTGTAAGGAAACAATTAAAGAGACAACAAAGTTATTTTACAAAGACCCTTGCCATGTGGCGCTCATCTAGCCAAAGAATCCAACGGTTTCGGTGTTGCAACAACTTTGCACAATGAACCCTATGCCCTTCCACAGGCCGAAAGAATAAACCAGACGAAAGAATAAGAATATCAACAACTACATGATAAACAAAGGCATGCATAGTTTGGTGCTACCCAACAATTGGATAGATAATGGACTTGACCATGGGAAGCAATTATACTTCGTAAAAGAGAGCTTGTTATAACTTTCTTTCTAATGAGGTGTTTGAGATAAAGAAAATCTCTAAGTTGCCCTTTTTAAAGAAGAAATGGTTTGATAATGAATGTAAAGAAGCACGAAAGTACTTACTTGATGAGTTTAAATGCAAACAAAGAAAAAAAAGACTATCAAAAGCATCTACATAGATACAAAGCATTTATTCAAAAAAAGAGAAGAAAGTGGAAAGTCAATTGAAAATTTTTTCACTCTCAAGAGAGGGCCCAAGCATTTGATATCTATTGGAGAAATATAAAGTGCAAGCGTGCTGAGAGTTCCGGTGACTTGATTCTTATGAATATGTATAAATATTGAAAGAATCTATATGGGGAACCAGATGTAGAAAAGATGTAGTTTCATGATTCTTTTTCATGTATGCCTTCCTTTTTTACCATTGGAGAAGTATGTGGAGGGCTTAAGAAATTGGGTATTTGCAAGACAAAAGATCTTCAAGGTATGGAAGCGGGCAAGCCATTGGGCTATTAAATGCTCATTGGACCCCTTGGAAGACTGTTCAATAGTCTTCTAGAGAGCTTAATTCTTATTGGTTCTTTTATCAAGTGTTTTTAAATGAATTAAACTAGATTTACTCTAGCCTAATTCTCATTGGTCCACCTCTATGGCCATCCAATAGGATTTGAGTGCACCTTGTGGGCAATTGGCCTAGAGAGCTGACATGTGTCCACTATGCCCTTTGTGTAAAGGGGCTTGCATGAGTGTGTGTGTGTGTGTGTGTGTGTGTGTGTGTTTCTCTCTCATCCCCTACTAAAAGGGCTTGCCCCCTCCTATGTAGGAGCTCGCAAAGACTTTTGTGTACACTCAAAGCATCCAATTTTCCCTA
This sequence comes from Adiantum capillus-veneris, assembly GCF_014529385.1. Classification (NCBI taxonomy): domain Eukaryota; kingdom Viridiplantae; phylum Streptophyta; class Polypodiopsida; order Polypodiales; family Pteridaceae; genus Adiantum; species Adiantum capillus-veneris. Next base: position 125,872,509 of record NC_140958.1, read on the forward strand.
GGGTTGGACCATTGGACATAACTTTTGAATTTTGGAACCTTAGCATTTTGGAAGTCTTAATGGGCTGAACCTTAGGGTCTTTGAATCCCATTGTTGCACATTGCTCTTTTGCAGATGGCCCCCCCTTTGGATCCCTATTTTCCCTCCTTTGGATCCCTATTGTGGCCAGTCTGCCAGCTTAACCAATATTCTAGCTTTTCTCCCCTGGTACGTCCCCATATTAAATGATCAGTTTAATGTGAGAATATCATTTAGGAGAATTAGATATTAGTTATTATGACATTACCTCTCTCTTGAAATCATAGTCGTCCTTGACTATGGGGTAGAGAAGATAAATCCTATTCATTAGTCCTTTTTCTAGCGAGTAGAGGATCCCTATCTTACCCTACGACATCATTCCAGAATGGATGACTAATCCATTTGGCGCTTGAGAGCCTAAGCTGCCGCAAGCATGTCTACACATTAGTCCTATCAATCTTCTAGTAGAGTGACAAGCTCTACTTCAAGTTTTAAACGAAAAATACCTAGCGAGCGAATTTTGCTTAGGCCATAGGATGGAAGAAAAAGCAAAAGCTATCAGGGTTTGTTCGGGGGGGAAGGGGGGTGGAGAGAATGACAAGGAGATAACGTTTACACCAAACGCGTTTCGCTTAATAAGCTCTTCAGTGGTGTAAACAATAGGAGGATATGGAGGGGGTATAAATAGTGAGGTGTGGCTCAAAAAACTACATCTGGTACCATTTTGAAGAGGGGTAGTACCAACTGAAAGATAGGATATGACCAAACTTTAAGTAGGTACTCTAAAAAAGGGAGGGAAAGGAAGAGAGTTGGTAGGTAATAAAGTTTGTGGAGGGTTAGCTCAAAGGAGTGGTCAAGATTGTACAAAAAAGGAAAAGGATCCAAAGATGTTGACCCTGTCTAGGGAATGGGTGGATTTTTAGAGGGGTTGTACATATCCAAGAGGTCGCAGATTATCGAGTTAAGCTCGACAAGGTTTAGTCAAAAAAGGAGAGTGGGATTCTAGTATTGGGAGAGAGGGGGGGGGGGGATTGCCCATGAGCAAAGTTCCGAGATTGGGTGCATTCATCCAACATATCAAAGGCCTAGGTAAGTCTGCGAGGTCTGTGTAGGATTTAAGAAGCTTTGTGAGGGGTTTGATAATGGAATGGGACAAGTTGAGATGGCGTATTAGAGGTGAGAAAGGAATCTTGATGATGGTTGGAGCAGATTTGGTTTTGGACACAGATTGGAGAAGAGAGGGTCTCAGATTGTAGGAAAGGTAAAGAAAGCACGCTTCCAACAGGGGAGAGGGATATCCCTTAGCTCTTAGCCTAGAAAAGAAGAGGTCTCGAATGGAGATAAAGCCTGAAAGAGAACTTTCTCTAATAATGTATCTTCTAAGTTCTGCGAGAATAAAAGCGATCTTTTGGTGTGTAGGGTGCCAGGATTGCCAAGGGATGTAATTGTAGGAATTAAGGCTTTTTTGGTAGCAATGGGTGTCAAGGAAACCACAAGTGGTAAAAGAAGGTCCCTTGAAAAAATGAATATCCAGAATAAAAGCTTCTTGCGAGGAGATTGCTACGGAGATTTTGATATGCTCCTGGAGAGGGTGTCCATACCTATGGAGGAGCTCATTTAGGCTAGAGAGAGGAACGTCCCGTATTCCGAAGGCATCATCGACGAACCTCTTGAAATAGAGAAGGGAAGGGGAAGATAAGAGATTCATGCCTTCCTCTAAATAGCAAAGAAAGAGGCAAGCATATACAACCCAAAATTTGACCCCATAGCGGTGCCCTTAATTTGGTGCCAAAATTCTCCATTGAAAGAGAGATAATGGTGGTTGAGGATAAGAAAGGCTAAGGATAAAATAAAGTGGGTCTTAGGGGAAGGGAAGAAACCCTTGATGGAATGTTTAACGGCTAAGAGGCCGTCCTATATGGGGATACTCGGATACAGAGACTCCACATCAAAGGTGAAGAGGATAATGTTGGGAGGAAAGGAAATAGAAGCTAGATCTAAAATCAGAGAGTGTGTGTAATGGAATTAGCCTATTCAACTTGAGAATAGCGGAAATTAATGAGAATACTTTCGAGAAATAACTTTGTGAGCATAGCGGGTAGACATAATTGAAGATAGCAACATAATCATAGCAATTAGATAACTTGGCATGAACAATACTTTTGCAAGAGAGAGAATTTAGAGAACATGACAACAGTTGAGGACCGGATTTATGTGGAGCCGGTCCCCCCTCCAATAGGCATTTGTATTATGATTTCTCCCATTAAGAGAGACTTGTTACAATACATTCTTTGTGTTCCTTGTGACCTAGGTGATGCAATGAAGATGGAAAGCTTCATGCATCACAATCATAGCATAACATGAACTTGAAGAAAGCTTTAATTGTCCCAAGCTTCAGTCCCAAGACCTCAAACACCTTCGAAGGTGGAGAGAGCTAGCAGGGAATGAGGGTAGGGAAGAGGAAGAAGAAACATTTCATAGGAGAAAGAACTAGTTCCTTACTTATCATACTCTTGTTGCTAGCATACATAATAGCATAATAATGAAGAAGAAGGAGATGACAAGCTCAAGCATTGAAGCATGGCTCTTGGTTGGATTTGCACTCCATAGCCAAGAGTGTTGGTGTAGGCTCTCAACCTCTACTTGCTTGGAGAGGGAGCTCTTGCACTTTGCATAGCACACAATGAGAGTGATTGTGAGTGTGTGTGGGTGAGTATACCCTTCAAGCCAGCCCCTAGCTAGCTTGGGTCAACCCCCCCTTGTAGCTCATGCTTGAAGCTCATTGGACCCTCCCAGGCCTAGCCAATCATGAGCAGGAGGCATTACAAGCAGTAGGGGTAGCCTTGAGACAAGTGTCCCCCTTTCCTTTTTGAGAGAGAGGGCTAGATAAATGCTAAAACAATTAGATAATTCATGTAATTTATCATTGGACCCCTTTGAAGCTTAGCCAATAGGCTTCAAGCAACACATGAAGGTAACATGGGTAGGGGCCTGACATGTGTCCTTGCTGCCTCTTCAAGTTGGGGCTTCAAGTGTGTGTGAGTGGGTGTTCTCTCTCTAGCCCCTAGGAAAAGGGCTTGCCCCCCCTCTTGTAGGAATGCTTTTGACTTTAGGTGATCAAGCACCTTACTCACCAAGCATGACAAAGCACTTGAACTAGGGGGTGTTCCCACAAGCATCTCAGGCAAGCTTCTCAAGGCACCTCAAGTACCTTAATCATGCAGCAAGTCAAGCACCTCAAGCATGGAGCCAGTCAAGCACCTCAAGCATCTTAATCAAGCACCTCAAGCATGACAAACACCTCAAGCACAACAAGCACGACAAGCACCTCGAGCTTGGGCCGGGTTCCCACCTCAAGCTCAGCCCTAGCTTACCTAAGGTCAAAGGACTTTTACACACATTTATTGGAGGTCTTCAATGAAGCTAACCCTAAGGTCTTATGCTCCATTGGTTAGCCTTGCTCTTTGATAGACCATCTCCCTTTTGGGCCCCTTTACCATTGGCCCCGTGTTGAGATAGATCTATAAGCACATATCTATATCTTAACACTTGTTCCCGTTTATTCTCCCACATTAAGTGATCAATTTAATATGAGAAAATCATTTGGGTTGGTTAGATATTAGATTTTATGACATTACCTCTCTCTTGAAATCATAGTCGTCCTCGACTATGAGGTAGAAGAGATAAAGTCTTAGTCATTAGTCAATCGTACTTAGCGGGTAAAGGATCCCTTTTTACCCTACGACATCTTTCCAAGATGGATGACTAATCCATTTGGTGCTTGGAGACATAGCTGCCGCAAGCATGTCTGCTCTTTAGTCCATTTCATTCTCCCAAAGTAGAGTGACAAATTCTACTTGGTGTTTGAGAGACGTCGTCATCACAAATATGATTCTAAGCATGCATACTAGTTAAATTTGTGCACAATTAAAAAGAGGACTAGTCATATAAGACAAAAGCATGAGTCATTTAAAAGAAATTTGTACATTTGCTTACTCTAATGTAGCATTGTAAGCATTGACAAGGTTCATACTATCCTTAAGTTGTACGCCTTGCATCCATTTAGCATCTTCAAAAGGATAATTTTTGAACTTAATAAGATACCGTCGGATTATCTTACAATGTCGTAGTACCTTGTCTTCATGCCGAAGGACAGCTTCGGGTTGTAGCACCTCTTCTTGGTCTTCGACTTCGGGAGGGTCTTCAATAATTGGTTCAATTGGTGGCTCTCCTTTGTAGGGCTTAAGTAAACTTACATGAAAGGCATTGTGTATAAGCCAATGGTTGGGCAACTTGAGTTGATAAGCCGTCTCATTGATAGGCTTCAAGATTCGGAAAGGACCATAGTATCTTTTTGCTAGTTTAGCATAATACTTTTGATGGCCCGTAGGATTTTTGCCCGTCGTTTGCCTTAATCGAGCCTTAGGAAACTTGAGTAAGACCCAATCATTTTCTTTGAACATTAAGGCTCTTCTGTGCTTATCAGCAGCAGCTTTTTGCCTTTGTTGAGAGATGGCTATAGCCTCCCTAATCTTTTGAAAAGATTCTTGTAGGTCACGGCTATACTCATCGGCGGCGAAGATCTTCCCATGTACTTTCAGTAGCAAGGGACTTTTAGGTCTTCCCTCTATGATCTCGAAAGGGGCTTTCCCCGTAGAAGTATGTACAGTATTATTGTAGGCATACTCTACTAGCGATAAATACTTTTCCCATTGTGAGCGTTGATCTACTTCGATAACATAAGTTTTGAGTAGATCGAGTATCGTAAGATTGGCTATCTCACTTTGGCCATCCGTTTGTGGGTGATAGGCCGAAGAGAAATTCAATCTTGTTCCTAGATTTTCAAAGAGACCTTTCCAGAAATTACTGGTCATTCTAGGATCTCTATCTGACACGATGGATGTGGGTAATCCATGGTGCTTGAAAATTTGAGATATGAAGAGAGTTGCCATTTGGTGTGCCTAAATAGTCTTTTTGACAGGAATGAAATGTGCTTGCTTGCTAAACCTGTCGACTATTGTCCATATTCTTGTATTCCCATGGATAGACTTAGGCAATCCAAAGATGAAATCCATGGATATACTCTCCCATGGTGAATTTGGAATAGGCAATGGCTGGAGTAATCCAGGTTGCTTCCCTCTATCATACTTGGTCTTTTGGCATACGACACATTTTGAAACATACTCTTGTATGTCCACTTTCATGGTAGGCCAATAGAAATACGTCTCTACTCCTCGGAGAGTAGGTTGAATACCTCTATGCCCTGCATATGGAGGAGCATGGGATTCATACATAACCTTCTCACGAAGGGAATGAGTAACACATAGCCTATTTCCGTGGAGAAGATAACCATCCTGCAAGGTGAATGGTTCCTCTTTCTTCCCCAAAGCAAGGGCTGACATTATGTCTCTAAAGTCAGGGTCAGTAGCATACTCATCTATCATAGAGGATAGATCATTGTGAGTAGCTATAGACACCGCATTAACTTTTGGTCGTCGTGAAAGTGCATCGGCAACTTGATTGTGCTTACCATCTATGTGAGCAATATGGAAATTAAATTGCGAAAGAAAATTTGCGCACCTCATTTGTTTGTCGGAAAGCTTGGTTTGCGTCATGAAATACTTGAGACTTTGGTGGTCGGTTCATAGGATAAATGGAGTCCCCAATAGGTAGTGCTTCCATGTGTCTAGGGCATGTAGAACAGCTAAAAGCTCTTTCTCATAAATGCCCAAGACTCGTTCATCACCATTGAGCCTTCGGCTCTCATATGCTATGGCATGCCCTTCTTGGAGCAAAACCGCTCCAAGGCAATCACCACAAGCATCACATTGGACCTCAAATGGCTTTGAGAGATCCGGAAGCACGAGGACTGGTTGGGAAGTAAGATTCTCTTTGAGTTTTTCAAAAGAATTTTGCTCCTTAGCAGTCCATACAAACTTAAAGTTCTTCTTAGTTAAGTCGTGTAGTGGTCCTGCTACTTGAGAGAATTTTGCTATGAAGCGTCTATAGTATGCACACATACCAATAAAGCTTCTTAGCTCATGTAGATTTCTTGGGTTAGGCCATGCTTTTATTACCTCTAACTTTGATGGATCCATTTGGATACCATCTTTAGAGATAATATGACCTAAGTATTGAATCTCTTGAAGGAAGAATTCGCTTTTCTTTTGGTTGAGATAAAGCTTGTTCTCCCTCAATGCTTGAAAAATCACTTGGAGATGCTGCTTATGTTCCTCCAAAGACTTGGAGTAGATGACGATATCATCAAAGAACACTCCAGTGAATTTTCGATATGGTCTAAAAATTTTCTCCATCAAACGATTGAACGTAGCTGGTGCATTAGTCAAGCCAAAAGGCATGACTAGATATTCATAAAGACCAAACGTTGTGCGAAACGCGGTCTTTAAGATATCTTCATCCACTATCCTTATTTGATGATAGCCACTCTTAAGGTCAATCCTACTGAAGTAGGTAGAGCCTTGTAGCTTATCAAACAGATCTGCTACCCGAGGTACGGGAAATCTGTTTTTGATAGTGATATGGTTTAGTGCTCGATAGTCCACACACATACGGTATGTACCATCTTTCTTTTGCACTAAAAGGACTGGAGAACAAAAGGGAGAGGAACTAGGTCTCACCATCCCTTTGTCTACCAGCTCTTGTACTTGGCTCATGATCTCCTCTTGTTGAGCTTGTGAGACTTGATAAGGAGGCTTGTTAGGTGGTGAGCTTCCAGGAAGGAGCTCAATACGATGGTCATCATCCCCTCGTTTTGAAGGTAAGTCCATAGGGATATCATCGATGAACACATCTTGGAATCCTTTTAGAAAATTAGACAAGTCTAACTCTTCTTGATTCCTATCATTTACATTCGATGAAACATTAGTATCTTTTGGAGACTCTTTGACAAAAATCATGTACGCAGAAACTGAGCTCTTCATTGACTTATCAAAAGAAAGAGGATTTACAAGTGGAATAGTGCGACCACGCTCACTAGCATCTATATACATGTTCTTTCCCCTGTAAGTGAAGTAAATTCTCCTTTCAGGGAACTTCATGTTGGCAGCCATGCGATCAAACCATGGTGCCCCTAGGATAACATTCTGATGTTGGAGAGGAGAGATGAAGAAGTCTTCTTTGTCGACATAGCTTTGGACATGAAGCCTCAACTTCCCAATCAAGGGAGTAACGGAGGCTTGTTGTCCCTTGAAAGCTGCATCAGCGACTACTATATCTCCCATCTCAAAAGCTTGAATGCCCAACTTGGTGGCCAACTCTATTGATATGAAGTTAAGAGTAGAGCCAGGGTCAAACAAAATGAAGGCATCATGCTCTCTTACCTTTCCCCAAGCATAGGAGAGTGATGATCCTTTGCAATGATCATCCTCTTTTGGAGCTTCGATGGTGGAAGCTCTAGGAGTCTCATTGCGAGTATTCTTCTTGGGGCAAGAACGATAGCCATGTCCTTGCTCTCCACACTTGAAACACTTATGGTCCTTGCGAAAAGCTTCAAGCTCTTCAGGAGAGAGTTTGTTTTTACCTTTGTAAACTCCCTTCTCCTTGGACCGATTGTTGTTGTTGTTGTTGTTGTTGGAAGTGCCTTGGGAATTATTTTGAGCATTGGATTTCCCCTTTGCATCATTTTTATCTTTGTTTTCCATGGGCTTGACATTACGTCTAGCCCCTTGATGGAAATTGATGCGTGAAGCAACCATGGTGTGGTGGATTACTTCGGTAATAGTACCGGGCCGTTGAGAGTTGATGTATTTGGCCATCTCTTCAGGTAATCCCGCACAGAATTGTTGTCTTTGCTCGGCAAAGTCTATCTTTTGAAAGACAGTAGCTTTGAGATGTAAATCCCAAAACTTGTCTACATACTTGTTGATAGACTCATGAGGAGAAGCTTCAAGCCGCGCCATTCGGCAAGAACTTTATCTTTAGTATCGCTTGGCAGAAATTGCTTCATGATGGAAACTCGTAGAGTTTTCCATGTCTTTGGGGCTTCTCCATTGCCACGAAGGCTAGCCCACCATTGACGAGCTGATTTTTGGAAGTGCATAGCTACATGACGTAGCTTGGAGGACTCTGTGAAGCCCTCGTCCCCAAAGGCCACGTCAAATTGCTGGATGAAGGCCAAGACTTTGTCGGTAGCACCAAAGGTGCCATCGTAGGTGAGAAAAGAGATACTCTTTCCTCCCTCCTTGAACTTCTTTAGCTTTTGTGACCATCGCCATGCAGGAAATGATTTGCGATGTCCTCCCCTCTTGTATTCTCTAGGAGAATAGCCATAACTTTCATCGGAAGAGGAGGAAGGTGAAGAAGAAGGAGAAGAGGGTGACCTCTTCCTAGCCCTTTTCTTCCTTTGTTTCCTCTCTTGCCTTTCAAAGTGATGAGGAGAAGGACTATGGGTTGCTCTTTTCCTCTTGGGAGGAGTAGGCGATCGTCTAGACCGCCTTCTTCGTGGAGCCATATCTTCAGAAGAACTTAGACTTTCATTGCTTTCTTTCTCTTTGGATTCCTCCTCTCGAATGGGAGAGAGTCTTCTTTTGGGGGTCTCTTCAAGAGGCCTCCTAAGCTCTCTCTCCTCTTGGAGAGGAAGGGAAATTCCATAGGCACGAAGTTGTTGAGTAACTTCGGCTTGCAAGGTAGGGTTGCCCATAGCTTGTTGCAACCTAGTCACAAGATAATTCACAAACATGGGAGCATCATCATTAGCACCTTCAAGTGCAAAATCAAAGCTATCAATGTTCATTCTACTCTCTTGATTATTGTCAGCCATGTTAACAAAATTTTATGTATGTACTTAGTGTATGCTTTGGCAATTCAAAACCTTAGTTGCCACTCCTCTTAGCCTTTGAAAATTGGCTCTTAAGTATCTACACCCACGGCTCAAAGTGGTTAATTATAGAGAGTAGAGGAGTAGGTCTAACATAGCAGAGTTGCCAAGGGCTAGCTCCTTGCGGACTTCTTATGGCTCAATAATGGTAAAGCCGTAGGCAAGTTTAAAAAGACTCCATTATTAAGTCCAAAGCTCCCGAGGTGTGCACCATCCCCCACATAGTGGGCTTAACAAAATCGATATTAGATCCCACCTCCACTTACCCTATTATAATTAACAACATCAACCATTTATAGGCTACTTAAGGACCTCTCTTCTTAAGCAAAAAAAGAGAAACCAAATGCTCTGATACCAATGTAATGGAATTAGCCTATTCAACTTGAGAATAGCGGAAATTAATGAGAATACTTTCGAGAAATAACTTTGTGAGCATAGCGGGTAGACATAATTGAAGATAGCAACATAATCATAGCAATTAGTTAACTTGGCATGAACAATACTTTTGCAAGAGAGAGAATTTAGAGAACATGACAACAGTTGAGGACCGGATTTATGTGGAGCCAGTCCCCCCTCCAATAGGCATTTGTATAATGATTTCTCCCATTAAGAGAGACTTGTTACAATACATTCTTTGTGTTCCTTGTGACCTAGGTGATGCAATGAAGATGGAAAGCTTCATGCATCACAATCATAGCATAACATGAACTTGAAGAAAGCTTTAATTGTCCCAAGCTTCAGTCCCAAGACCTCAAACACCTTCGAAGGTGGAGAGAGCTAGCAGGGAATGAGGGTAGGGAAGAGGAAGAAGAAACATTTCATAGGAGAAAGAACTAGTTCCTTACTTATCATACTCTTGTTGCTAGCATACATAATAGCATAGTAATGAAGAAGAAGGAGATGACAAGCTCAAGCATTGAAGCATGGCTCTTGGTTGGATTTACACTCCATAGCCAAGAGTGTTGGTGTAGGCTCTCAACCTCTACTTGCTTGGAGAGGGAGCTCTTGCACTTTGCATAGCACACAATGAGAGTGATTGTGAGTGTGTGTGGGTGAGTATACCCCTCAAGCCAGCCCCTAGCTAGCTTGGGTCGACCCCCCCTTGTAGCTCATTCTTGAAGCTCATTGGACCCTCCCAGGCCTAGCCAATCATGAGCAGGAGGCATTACAAGCAGTAGGGGTAGCCTTGAGACAAGTGTCCCCCTTTCCTTTTTGAGAGAGAGGGCTAGATAAATGCTAAAACAATTAGATAATTCATGTAATTTATCATTGGACCCCTTTGAAGCTTAGCCAATAGGCTTCAAGCAACACATGAAGGTAACATGGGTAGGGGCCTGACATGTGTCCTTGCTGCCTCTTCAAGTTGGGGCTTCAAGTGTGTGTGAGTGGGTGTTCTCTCTCTAGCCCCTAGGAAAGGGCTCGCCCCCCCTCTTGTAGGAATGCTTTTGACTTTAGGTGATCAAGCACCTTACTCACCAAGCATGACAAAGCACTTGAACTAGGGGGTGTTCCCACAAGCATCTCAGGCAAGCTTCTCAAGGCACCTCAAGTACCTTAATCATGCAGCAAGTCAAGCACCTCAAGCATGGAGCCAGTCAAGCACCTCAAGCATCTTAATCAAGCACCTCAAGCATGACAAACACCTCAAGCACGACAAGCACGACAAGCACCTCGAGCTTGGGCCGGGTTCCCACCTCAAGCTCAGCCCTAGCTTACCTAAGGTCAAAGGACTTTTACACACATTTATTGGAGGTCTTCAATGAAGCTAACCCTAAGGTCTTATGCTCCATTGGTTAGCCTTGCTCTTTGATAGACCATCTCCCTTTTGGGCCCCTTTACCATTGGCCCCGTGTTGAGATAGATCTATAAGCACATATCTATATCTTAACACTTGTTCCCGTTTATTCTTCCACATTAAGTGATCAATTTAATATGAGAAAATCATTTGGGTTGGTTAGATATTAGATTTTATGACAGTGTGAGTCTTTTAAGTGTTGAGTTTTAGACAAAAGAATGGGGTAGAGTTGCGCATGGAGCCATTTAGAGGCGTTCTCTAAAATGTAGCCTTTGTACGAGCAAATGGGACGGCCAACGAGAATGGGTTTATGGATCTTTGGTAAAAGAAAAAAAAGGACAAGGTTTAGGGTTTTTATGTGAGGAGGAGAGGATAAAGGCTCTTTTGTTGTTGAGAAGAAGAGGGTAATTGGTGATAATAGAGGAAAGGAGGGAGTGTACAAATGGTAAGGGGGGTGCAAAGATTTTAGAGTAGGTGAAGGGGTCCATGAGATGACGCAATGCTTCTTTATAATACCAAGACCTAGAAAGGATTACTGGACCTAAGTTCTTATCCGTTGGTTTGATAATGATGCTATGATCATTTCTTAAGGAAGAAATGGATTCCTTTAACAGAGGATTAGGGTGAAAAGGAGGAAGAGAGGAGAGAATATTTTTAAGGAGAGAAAAGGTAAGCTCAAAGGTTTGGCTAAGAGATGTGGAGGGAGAGGGAGGATTCCAAAGAGGATTAGAGATAGAAAAAGAGGAGGGCGGAAGAGAAGGTCTATTTTTAAAAAAACATTTTAAGCTGTAAACCCCTTTCTAAATTGGAATATGCTTGAAAAAAGGAGGAGAGGGGGGGTGGGGGAGAGGGGGGAATGTAATTGAGACCAAGGCCTACAATCCTTTTTTCGGAGGGGGAAAGAGAGTGATTAGAGAGGTTATGGTAGGACAAGTTAGTAACCTTATGCTCAAGGGAAAACATGGTTAATTTGCTAAGGGACAAGATCTTAAAAAGGTGGGGGTTAGTGAGGGGGAGCCAAAATTTACAACGCTTCCTACCCGAGTAGGGGGAGTTGGAAAGAAAAGGAAATAAACAAGGAGGAGGGGTCCAAATATGGGGAAAGAGAGGGGCTTGTGTAAAGAGCAAATGGACCCAAGTGGTAGGGTGCCCCTTCCCTACTTCACTCTCCTCCATTGCAAGTTTTTTGAAGTTATTGGCAAACTATGCTTAGGATGTATAGGTTTGGTTTGTGGTGCGGGAGAGTTTAGGGGATAATTGGGAGTTTTGAGTAGAGAGGGTAAGGGGGCGACACTAGAAGAGGATGAAGATGGGAAGGAATTCTTCGGCGTGTTTAAAATGGGAGGATTGTAAGAGGGGGAGGTAGAGTAAGGGTGGCCTAAAGGGGGCAAGGTTTTAGGCTTTTTAAAGGGTTGATGGGCATGGTCTTCATGGGGGGTTCTAATCAAAGGGAGAGGCTTTTTGAAGGGTTGTCGAGTGTTATTGCCATGTGAGTTAACCTTTGGAGGAGAGGGTTTGTAGGGGGTTGAGCGGTGGGGGTTGTTAGCAGGTTTCCTTCGGAGGGGCGAAAGTAGCTTTCTCATTTGGGTGGTGACCTCGTGAAGCACCAATTCCCCCACCGTCTCCTCTTTAGGTAAAGACTCCACTTCTTCCAAGATGGAGGATTGTGTTCTCTTCCTAGCATTGTGTGCTGCTACGCTTAAGGAGGAGGCCAAATGGGCTTGGAGAATTTCGTTTTGAAGATGTGCATCAAAATCGTTGAGGGAGGTTTGCTTCCAAAGTAAGAGTTGATTTGCCCCAAGTTGCAGGTTGCACTCTTGGGAAAGAGATAGGTGTGAGCTTTTTGGTGAGGTCCTCGAGCCTCTCTTCCACAGGATCGCGGTACGCATCAAAGGATTTTTGGAGGTTATTGACAAGTAACTCTTGGGCTTGGATGTAAGCTTTAGTGCAATCTAATTGGAATTGGATATTGAGAGCGTTAAGCTTGGCGCTTAAGAGTGCTTGAGCTTGAGAGTCTTCTATGGTAAGGCAAGGAGGCTTCATACAAAGTCTATGTGGTGCTTTTTGAAGGGAATGAAGGTTTTGTAAATGAGAAAGGTGAGATTTGGCTTTGCCAAGCTTGTGGTTGAGTGCTTTAAACTCCACCAAGGAGAGGGAAACAATTTTATTGAATTCCAAGGGTTTTTCAATTGCAGGTAGAACGGGAGAAAAAGGAGAGGGAACTAGCGCAAAGGAGGAAGAGCTTGTGGGGAGAGAGCCAAAAGAGGAAGGGAAGGCAAGGGGAGGACTAGCAAGAAGGCCTCCTTGAGTGTTGTTGGAGAAAATGCCACCAAGTTTGGTTTCAGGAGAGTTAGTGACGCCGAGGTGATGGGAGAGGGAGGGGTTAGCGTTGCCGAGGTTTTTCGTCACGGGAAGGGAAAGTTGATTAAGGTCCTCAAGAGGCAGGTTGGCGGTGAGGCCAAGGATTTCTTCCGAGATAAAAAGGGTTTTTTTTTTAGGATGTGGGAAAGGTTGCCGTTGGAGAGGACAGGTTGATGAGTTTCGCTACCGAAGTAAAACCAGGAAAGGCAAGATTACCGACGGGAGGGGTGATGGGCTTCAAAGGAGTTACAAGGGCTGGGGAGGCGGATGAGGATGCTAGAGGATTTGGGGGGTGGACCGCCAAAATGGGGATAGGAGATGTCGTAACGAAAGTTGCCTGAATGGAAACCATGGGAGTGCCCTCTAATGCCATTGGGGTGGGGTAAGATCCCACGGTTGAAGATGAAGAGGGGGGAGGAGTTGCCATAAGGAAAAAAAGTTAGGCAAAAGTGAGCACTCTTTTTAACTTGCAAAGGGTAAAAGGGAGAAAAACTGCACCAGAGCCCTTTGAAAGGTAAACCAACTTTATCTTATTATGCCGGGATGGAGACGTCGAGGGAGACTTTGGGGGTTTGCAAAGAATGCAAGAGACACCGTGTAGGAACCCGCGAGTGCCGAGAGCCGCCTTGTTGGGGACTCGGCCGCTTTACCAAGGCCAAGAGTGGAGCTTTTTTGAAGGCAGGGTTGTCGAGGCGACAAAAGGTAAGCGAGAGAAACTTTGTTGGGGTCGCGGCATCTCTTTGAAGGCTTCGAGCAAAGAGTGCTGCGAGCACTTGACAGTGGATGCTACTCGAAAACGAGCAGCAGAAAATGTGAGCAGTTTGCTTGTGATTGCTTGTGGTTGCCGTCCAATAGCAAGAAAACCTTTGTGCAGCACCCCAGTTTGGGAGCCCGCTACTAAGACTGAGCAGCAAAAGCCATTAAAGACTGAGCAACAAATGCCATTAAAGGCACATGTCTGGATCCGCCAGACGAATGCAGAAGAAACTACTCGTCAGTTGCGCCAGGCTTAGAACCGCCAAAAGTATGCAGAAAACTGTAAGCTGCGCCAGGCTTGGAAGACGCCAAAAATATGCAGAAAACTGCAAGCTGTCCCAGGCTTGGAAGACGCCAAAAGAGTCGCAGCCGACTGCAAACACATGCATGCACGCTGCCAGGTAACCCGCAGGCTGCGTAGTCGCCTAAAAGTCCCGGGCTGAGAGCCGTCACCTAGTGACGTGAAGGGGAAACAATCACCGATATCGCGAAGGGGAAAAGTGCCATGATGAAGGAATTGTAGCTTGCACCTTCTGACTGGGAGCCGCCATCGGTGCCGTTAGGAGGAGGGAGCTGCTATCCCTTGCGGTGCCACCTCCTATAGAGGGTAGCAAGCCAAAGAATGGTAGAGAAACAAGTATGCCGGGTAGCAGTACTGTTTCGACGTGGATAGGACCACCAGTGAGGAGCTGAATTAAAAATGCAGGCCCGCTGTGGCGTGGGTGGACATGAGCGCCACCGAGGAGCTGAAGTAAAGGTGCCGGCGGACAGGACCGCCCGTGCAAGCTATAAGTGTAGGTGAATGCTAAAGCAAAAGCCTAAGTGCAGCAAGAGCTTTGTAAAAGAGCAGGTGGCGGGCAATGGCATGCAAGCTTCATATGTTGCAGAGCTTTGCGCAAGCGGGGAGAGGGAGCAAAAGGGAGGGAGGGGGGAGTATTGCCCAAGGCGTGAGCTTAGAGGCTTGTGAAAAGAAAGCTGAGGGATTTAGATTAGAAGTTAAAGCAATAGTCAGAGCCGTAGAGTGAGATTAAGACCTTGGGAAAGAAGGAAAGTGGGAAAGTGAAGAGGTGGAACCGGTTCACGCTATGCAAGGAGCAAAATCAAATGACAGTCGGTGGATTATGGGGAAAATAAGCAAAAGCTTCGCTGAACATCAAGCGAGTGAATTCATCGCTCGAATTAACTTCAAGTTTTAAACAAAAAATACCTAGCAAGCGAATTTTTCTTAGGCCATAGGATGGAAGAAAAAGCAAAAGCTATCAGGGTTTGTTCGGGGGGGAAGGGGGGTGGAGAGAATGACAAGGAGATAACGTTTACACCAAACGCGTTTCGCTTAAAAAGCTCTTCAGTGGTGTAAACAATAGGAGGATATGGAGGGGTTATAAATAGTGAGGTGTGGCTCAGAAAACTACATCTGGTACCATTTTGAAGAGGGGTAGTACCAATTGAAAGATAGGATATGACCAAACTTTAAGTAGGTACTCTAAAAAAGGGAGGGAAAGGAAGAGAGATGGTAGGTAATAAAGTTTGTGGAGGGTTAGCTCAAAGGAGTGGTGTGTGTGTGTGAGTGTTTGTGTGTGTGTGTGTGTGTGTGTGTGTGTGTGTGTGTGTGTGTGTGTTTCTCTCTCATCCCCTACTAAAAGGGCTTGCCCCCTCCTATGTAGGAGCTCGCAAAGACTTTTGTGTACACTCAAAGCATCCAATTTTCCCTAGGGTTGGACCATTGGACATAACTTTTGAATTTTGGAACCTTAGCATTTTGGAAGTCTTAATGGGCTGAACCTTAGGGTCTTTGAAGCCCATTGTTGCACATTGCTCTTTTGCAGATGGCCCCCCCTTTGGATCCCTATTTTCCCTCCTTTGGATCCCTATTGTGGCCAGTCTGCCAGCTCAACCAATATTCTAGCTTTTCTCCCCTGGTACGTCCCCATATTAAATGATCAGTTTAATGTGAGAATATCATTTAGGAGAATTAGATATTAGTTATTATGACATTACCTCTCTCTTGCAAAGGAGGTCATTCCAGAATGGATGACTAATCCATTTGGCACTTGAGAGACTAAGCTGCCGCAAGCATGTCTACACATTAGTCCTATCAATCTTCTAGTAGAGTGACAAGCTCTACTTGCTGTTTGGAAGACGTCATCTCCACAAACTTGATTCTAAGCATGCATACTACTTAACATTTGTGCACAATAAAGAAAAAGAGAGTCTTATAAGACAAAAACTTTGTTCATTTTAAACATTTGTACATTCACTTACTCTGGGGAAGCATTGTAAGCATTGACAAGGTTTAGGTTATCCTTTAATTGTATGCCTTGCATCCATCTAGCATCTTCAAAAGGATAATTCTTAAACTTAATAAGATACCGTCAGATAGTCTTACCGCCTATTAATACCTTGTCTTCATGTCGGAGAATGGACTCTGGTTAGCACCTCTTCTTGGTCCTCAATCTTTGGTGGGTCTTCAATAGTTGGTTCTTGAGGTGGCTCTCCTTTGTAAGGCTTTAGTAGGCTCACATGGAAAGCATTGTGTATGAGCCAATGACTGAGCAACTTGAGTTGATAGGCCATCTCATTGATTGGTCTAAGAATCTCGAAGGGACCATAGTACCTTTTTGCTAACTTCGAATAGTGCTTTTGGTGTCCCATACGATTCTTGCCCGTGGTGTGCCTTAATTGAGCCTAGGGAAATTTAAGCAAGACCCAATTATTTTCTTTAAAGGCTTGGGATCTTTTGTGCTTATCAGCAGCCTTTTGCCTTTGCTGTGAGATAGAGATAGTATCCTTAATCTTTTGGAAAGATTCTTGTAGGTCTTGGCTATACTCATCTGCAGGAAGATCTTCCCGTGTACCTTAAGTAGTAGGGGACTTTTTTATCTTCCCTCAATTATGTCGAAAGGTGCTTTTCCCATGGAAGTATGTACAGTGTTATTGTAGGCATACTCCACTAAGGGTAAGTACTTCTCCCATTCGGACCTTTGATCTACTTCCATTACGTAGGCTTTTAGTAGATCAAGAATTGTTAGGTTAGCTATTTCACTTTGGCCATCCATTTGCGGATGATAGGCCCAAGAGAAATTTAGCCTTGTACCTAAATTTTCAAAGAGACCCTTCTAGAAATTACTGGTCATTCTAGGATCTCTATCCAACACTATGGATATTGGCAAGCCATGGTACTTGAAGGTTTGTGATATAAAGAGGGTTGCCATTTGATGGGCTTTGATAGTCTTTTGACAGGTATAAAATGAGCTTGTTGATTCACGTATTCCCATGGATAGATTTAGGCAATCCAAAGATAAAATCCATGGAAATGCTCTTCCATGGTGAATTAGGGATTGGCAATGGTTGAAGCAATCCAGGTTGCTTCCCTCTATCAAACTTCGTCTTTTCGCATATCACACATTTAGAAACATACTCTTGTATGTTTGCTTTCATGGTAGGCCAATAGAAATATGTTTCAATCCCTTTTAGGGTAGATTGAATCCCTCTATGCCCCGCGTAAGGAGGAGCATGATATTCATACATTACTTTCTCACGTAGTGAGTTAGTAACACATAGTATATTGCCATAGAGAAGATAACTGTATTGTAAAGTAAATGGTTCCTCTTTCTTCCCTAGTGCAAGGGCTGAAATCACATCTCTAAAATAGGGATCAATAGAGTACTCATCTATCATAGAAGATAGATCATTGTGAGTTGCTATGGAAACCGCATTCACTCTTGGCCGTCTTGAGAGTGCATCGACTACTTGATTATGCTTGCCAGCAATGTGAGCAATATGAAAATGAAATGCCAAAGGAGATTTGTCCACCTTATTTGTTTGTTGGAGAGCTTGGTCTATGTCATGAAGTACTTAAGGCTTTGGTGATCCGTCTGCAGAATGAAAGGAGTCCCCAATAGATAGTGCTTCCACAAATCTAAGGCTTGTAGAACTGCGAGGAGTTCCTTTTCATATATGCCTAGAGCTTGCTCAACAGGATCAAGCCTTCGACTTTCATAGCCTATGGTGTGCCCTTCTTGGAGCAAGACAGCTCCGAGGCAATCACCGCAAGCGTCACATTGGACCTCAAATGGCTTTGAGAGATCCGACAGTGTAAGCACAGGTTGAGAGATAAGATTTTCTTTAAGCTTTTCGAAAGCATTGTTCTCCTTGGCAGACCATGTATACCTAACGTTTTTCTTTGTTAGGTCATGTAATGGTCCTGTGATTTGTGAGAACTTTTCTATGAAGCATCTATAGTATGCACACATACCTAAAAAGCTTCTTAGTTCTCATGAAGATTTCTTGGATTAGGCCATCCTTTTATTTCCTCTAGCTTTGATGGATCCATTTGGATGCCATCTTGAGAGATAATGTGGCCTAAATACTGAATCTCTTGTAAGAAAACTCACTTTTCTTTCGATTAACAAATTTTTTCTCTCTCTTAAAGCTTGAAATATTACCTATAGGTGTTGCTTGTGTTTGTCTAGTGAATTAGAGTAGATGATAATATCATCAAAGAACACTCCAGTAAAGGTTCAGTGAGGCCTGAATAGCTTCTCCATCAAGCAGTTGAATGTGGCTGGTGCATTGGTCAATCCAAAAGGCATGACAATGTATTTGTAAAGACCAAACGTAGTGCAAAATGTTGTCTTTACAATGTCTTGATCAACTATCCTTATTTGATGGTAGCCACTTTTTAGGTCAATCCTACTGAAGTAGGTCGACCCTTGCAACTTATCAAATAGGTCTTCTACCCGTGGAAGAGGAAACCTATTTTTGATAGTGATCCTATTTAGTGCTCTATAGTCGACACACATATGATATGTGCTGTCTTTCTTTTGCACTAATAACACGAGGTGAACAAAATGGAGATGAGCTAGGCCTAACCATGCCCTTCTCAACTAACTCATGCACTTGCCACATAATCTCCTCTTGTTGAGCTTGAGAAACTCTATAAGGAGGTTTGTTAGGCGTTGAACTTCCTGGAAGAAGTTCAATAAAAACATCTTGAAATCCCTTGAGAAAATTGGATAACTCTAATTCCTTGTGATTGTTTATATTTTCTTTTGCTAAAGCATTAGGTTCATTTTGAGAATCTTTAACAAAAATCACGTACACAAAAATAGAGCTCTTTATTGACTTATTGAAATCTTGTGTATGTACAATGGGTATGGTGTTACCCATCTCTTTGGCATCTATGTACATATCTTTTTCCCTGAACCTAAAGTAAATTTTCCTTTCAGGGAATTTAACATTGGCAGTCATGTGATCAAACTATGGTGCCCCTAGGATTACATCCTTGTGCTTAAGAGGAGAGATAAAGAAGTCCTCTTTGTCCACATAGCTTTGGACATGGAGCCTCAATTTCTCGATTAAGGGAGCGACTGAAGCTTCTTGCCCCTCAAAAGCACCAACAGTGGGTAGGACATCTCCCATCTCATAGGCTTGGATGCCTAGCTTGGTGGCCAACTCTGTGGATATGAAATTGTGAGTAGAACCAAGGTCAAAGAGAATAAAAGCATCACCTTCTCTTACCTTTCTCCAAGCATGGCATAGAGGAGATCCTTTGTGATGAGCTTCCTCTTCTTGGATTTTGACCAAGGTAGTTGTAGGAGGCTCATGGCGGGTGTTCTTTTAGGAACAAGCGCGGTACACGTGCCCTTGCTCACCGCATTTGAAACAACGGTTATCCCTGCGATAACACTCAAGCTCTTCAAGAGAGAGTTTGTTTTTGCCTTTGTAAACTCCCTTCTCCTTTGCTTCGTTGTTATAGGAATTTCCCTTAGGAGAATTTTGGACATTGTCCTTCCCCTTAGGCTCATTAGAACCCTTGTTTTCCGTGCGCTTAGGATTTCTCTTAGCCCCTATTTGGAAATTAATTCATGAAGCCACCATGGTATGGTGTATAACCGCAGATATGGTGCATGGCCTTTGGGAGTTAACATACTCCACCATTTCTTCAGTTAAGCCCACACAAAATTGTTGTTTTTGCTCCCCAAAATCCATCTTTTTGAAGACAGTGGCTTTGAGATGTAAGTCCCAAAACTTGTCTACATATTCGTGAATGGATTTGTAGGGAGAGAGCTTCAAGATTTGCCATTCGATGAGTACTTTGTCGTTGGCATCGGTGGCCAAAAACTCCTTCATAATGGAAGCTCTTAAGGCTTTCCATGTTTGTGGAGCTTCACCGTTTGCCCGTAGGCTAGACCACCATTGCCTGGCGGACTTTTGAAAATGCATAGCTACATGTTGTAGCTTAGAGGACTCCGTGAAGCCCTCATCTCCAAATGCTGCATTGAATTTTTGGATGAAATCCAAGACTTTGTCCGTAGCACCAAAGGTGCCATCGTAGGTAAGGAAAGAGATGCTCTTTCCTCCCTCTTTGAACTTATTGAGCTTGGATGATCTCTTCCACGTGGCATAGGATTTCCTATGGCCTCTTCTTTTTGATGGTTCAAAAGTTGCACCATCACTTTCTTCAGAAGATGAAGAATTTGAGGAAGATGGTGTAACATTTAATGGCCTAGTAACTTGTGTGTAGGAGAAAATAGCATGAACATAGTGAGCATTTCATTAGAATAGCTTCCTAATGAGAATAACAAGAGTGCTTGGGTACAAAGAGCAACAAAAATCATAACACCTAGTTAGATAGCATGAACAATACTTAAAAAGAGAGAGAAATCAAGCAATTGACAACAGTTGAGGACCGCATTTGCATGGAGCCGGTCCCCCCTCCAAAAGGCTTGGTATTATGGTTTCTCCCATCAAGAGAGACATTTTACAATACAATTCTTTGTGTTCCTTCAATAATAGCTAGTGCAATGAAGATGGAAACTTCATGCACTAAGCAAAACGTTTATCAAACACAACATCAATTCCCTCACGGTTTCATACCCAAGACCTCACACACCTTCGAAGATGGTGAGAGCTAGCGGGGTATGAGAGTAGATTGAGAGGAAGAAGGAGTATTCTTGCGAGAAAGATGTACATCTTCTCACATAATCACTCATATTAGCAAAGCTTAGCTTAGTAATTAGCATGGTAGAGGAGATGAGCATGCATTGAAGCTTGGCTCTTGGTTGGATTTGCATCACAAAGCCATGAGTTGTTGGTGTAGGCCTTCCTTCTCACAAGCTTGGAGTAGGTGATAAGCTTTCCATTAAAGCTTGAGAAGGAGAGAGAGCCTTCTTACTCCACACATGAGCTAGTGTGAGTGTGTAGGTGATAATGCCTTTGAAAAATCAGCCCCCTCTCTCTCTTGGTCGACCCTCCTTGCTATTTGATCTTGCTAGCATCCTATTGGACCTCCCCAGGCTTAGCCAATGGTAATTGAGCAGTATAAGTGATAGCCTTCTGACATGTGTCCCCCTTTCCCCTTTTGTGAGAGCTTAAGGTAATTATTTAATTCAACTAAACTCTCATTGGACCCCTTTGCCTCCTGGCCAATAGGAATCAAGCAAGCCATTGGGTTGCTGAATGCTCATTGGTCCCCTTGGGAGACTATCCAATAGTCTTCTAGAGAGCTTAATTGTTATTGTTTCTTTTATTAAGTGTTTTTAAATTAATTAAACTAGATTTACCCTAGCCTAATTCTCATTGGTCCACCTCCAAGGCCATCCAATAGGAATTGGGTACACCTTGTGGGCATCTGGGCTAGGGAGCTGACACGTGTCCCTCATTCCCTTTGTGTAAAGGGAGCTTGTGTGTGTGTGTGTGTGTGTGTGTGTGAGTTTCTCTCTCAGCCCCTACTTGCAAGGCTCGCCCCAGGATTGATAAATACATTTTGTGGCACACACTAAGCATCCAATTTCCCTAGTTTTGGCCTTTGGACACAACCTTTGAATTTTGGAACCTTAGCATTTTGGAAGTCTTAATGGGCTGAACCTTAGGGTCTTTTAAGCCCATTGTTGCACATTTCTCTTTTGCAGATGCCCCCCCCTTTGGATCCCTATTTTCCCTCCTTTGGATCCCTACTGTGGCCGGTCTGCTAGCTTAGCCAATATTCTAGCCTTTTCTCCCCTGGCACTTCCCCATATTAAATGATCAGTTTAACATGAGAAAATCATTTAGGAAAATTAGATATTGATTATTATGACATTACCTCTCTCTTGAAATCATAGTCGTCCTCGACTATGGGGTAGAGAAGATAAAGCATATTCCTTTTCCTAGCGGGTAGAGGATTCCTCTGTTACCCTACAACATCATTCCACAATGGATGACTAGTCCATTTGGCGCTTGGGAGCCTAAGCTGCCGCAAGCATGTCTGCACATTAGTCCTATCAGTTTTCCATAGTAGAGTGACAAGCTCTACTTGGTGTTCGGGAGACGTCTTCTCCGCAAACCTGATCTAAGCATGCATAGTACTTCATTTTTGTGCACAATAAAGAAAAAGAGAGTCTTATAAGACAAAAACTTTGTTCATTTTTAACATTTGTACATTTGCTTACTCTAGGGAAGCATTGTAAGCATTGACAAGGTGTAGGTTATCCTTTAATTGTATGCCTTGCATCCATCTAGCATCTTCAAAAGGATAATTTTTAAACTTAATAAGATATCGTCGGATAGTCTTACCGCCTCTTAGTACCTTGTCTTCATGTCGAAGAATGGACTCGGGCTGCAGCACCTCTTCTTGGTCCTTGATCTCTGGTGGGTCTTCAATAGTTGGTTCTTGAGGTGGCTCTCCTTTGTAAGGCTTTAGTAGGCTCACATGGAAAGCATTGTGTATGAGCCAATGGTTGGGAAACTTGAGTTGATATTCCATCTCATTGATTGGCCTAAGAATCTAGAAGGGACCATGGTACCTTTTTGCTAACTTAGCATAGTACTTTTTGGTGTCCCATAGGATTATTTCCCGTCATGTGCCTTAATCGAGCCTTGGGAAATTTGAGTAAGACCCAATCATTTTCTTTAAAGGCTTGGGCTCTTCTATGCTTGTCAACAGCAGCCTTTTGCCTTTGTTGTGAGATAGAGATAACATCCTTAATCTTTTGGAAAGATTCTTGTAGGTCTTGGCTATACTCATCTACTGCGAAGATCTTCCTGTGTACCTTAAGTAGCAAGGGACTTTTTGATCTTCCCTCAATTACCTCAAAAGGTGCTTTTCCCATGGAAGTATGTATAGTGTTATTGTAGGCATACTCCACTAAGGGTAAGTACTTCTCCCATTGGGATCTTTGATCTACTTCGTTACATAGTCTTTTAGTAGATCGAGAATTGTTAGGTTAGCTATTTCACTTTGGCCATCCGTTTGCAGGTGATAGGCCGAAGAGAAGTTTAGCCTTGTTCCTAAATTCTCAAAGAGACCCTTCGAGAAGTTACTAGTCATTCGAGGATCTCTATCCGGCACTATGGACATTGGCAAGCCATGGTACTTGAAGATTTGTGAAATGAAGAGGGTTGCCATTTGATGGGCTTTGATAGTCTTTTTGACAGGTATAAAATGAGCTTGTTTCCTGAACCTGTCTACCATCGTCCATATTCCCGTATTCTGATGGATAGACTTAGCCAATCCAAAGATAAAATCCATGGATACGCTCTCCCATGGTGAATTAGGGATTGACAAAGGTTGAAGCAATCCAGGTTGCTTCCCTCTATCAAACTTCATCTTTCATAGCCTATGGCGTGCCCTTCTTGAAGCAAAACAGCTCCAAGGCAATCACCACAAGCATCACATTGGACCTCAAATGGCTTTGAGAGATCCGGTAGTGTAAGCACAGGTTGAGAGATAAGCTTTTCTTTAAGCTTTTCGAAAGCATTGTTCTCCTTGGCAGACCATGTGTACCTAACGTTTTTCTTTGTTAGGTCATGTAATGGTCTTGCTATTAGTGAGAACTTTTCTATGAAGCGTCTATAGTATGCGCACATACCTATAAAGCTTCTTAACTCATGAAGATTCCTTGGTTTAGGCCATCCTTTTATTACCTCTAACTTTGATGGATCCATTTGGATGCCATCTTGAGAGATAATGTGACCTAAATACTGAATCTCTTGTAAGAAAAATTCACTTTTCTTTCGATTAACATAAAGTTTATTCTCTCTTAGAACTTGAAATATTACCTGGAGGTGTCGCTTGTGTTCATCTAATGAATTAGAGTAGATGATGATATCGTCAAAGAACACTCCAGTAAAGGTTTGGTGAGGCTTGAATAGCTTCTCCATTAAGCGGTTGAATGTGGTTGGTGCATTGGTCAAGCCAAAAGGCATGACAATGTATTCGTAAAGACCAAACGTAGTGTGAAATGCGGTCTTTACAATGTCTCGATCAACTAACCTTATTTGATGATAGCCACTTTTTAGGTCAATCCTACTGAAGTAGGTGGACCCCTGTAGCTTATCAAATAGGTCTTCTACCCGTGGAACGAGAAACCTATTTTTGATAGTGATCCTATTTAGTGCTCTATAGTTGACACACATACGATATGTGTCGTCTTTCTTTTGCACTAGTAGCACAAGAGAACAAAATGGAGATGAGCTAGGCCTAACCATGCCCTTCTCAACTAACTCATGCACTTGCCGCATAATCTCCTCTTGTTAAGCTTGAGAAACTTTATAAGGAGGTTTGTTAAGCGGTGAACTTCCTGGAAGAAGTTCAATTGCATGGTCATCATTACCTCGTTTAGGAGGTAGCTCACAAGGGATGTCGTCAATAAAGACATCCTGAAACCCCTTGAGAAAATTGGATAACTCTAATTCCTTTTGATTGTGTATATTTTCTTTTGCTAAAACATTAGGTTCATTTTGAGAATCTTTAACAAAAATCATGCACACAGATATAGAGCTCTTTATTGACTTGTTGAAAGCTTGTGTATGTACAATGGGTATAGTGTTATCCATTTCCTTAGCATCTATATACATATCTTTTTCCCTGAACTTAAAGGAGATTCTCATTTCATGGAATTTAACATTGGCAGCCATGCGATCAAACCATGGTGCCCCTAGGATTACATCCTCATGCTTGAGAGGAGAGATAAAGAAGTCCTCTTTGTCCACATAACTTTGGACATGGAGCCTCAATTTCCCGATTAAGGGAGTGACTGAAGCTTCTTGCCCCTTGAAAGCACCGTCTGCGGGGGTAGTACATCTCCCATCTCGTAGGCTTGTATGCCTAGCTTGGTGGCCAACTCTATAGATATAAAATTGTGAGTAGAACCAAGGTCAAAGAGAATAAAATCATCATGTTCTGTTACCTTTCCCCAAGCATGGCATAAAGGAGATCCTTTCTGGTGAGTTTCCTCCTCTTGGATTTCGACCAAGGTAGCTCTAGGAGGATCATGGAGGTTTTTCTTTTGGGGACAAGCGCGGTACGCATGCCCTTATTCGCCGCACTTGAAACACCGGTTATCCTTGCGATAATGCTCAAGCTCTTCAGGACAGAGTTTATTTTTGCCTTTGTAAACTCCCTTCTCCTTAGCTTTGTTGGAATTGCCCTTAGGAGACTTTTGGACATTGTTCTTCCCCTTAGGCTCATTGGAACCCTTGTTTTTAGGGGGCTTAGAATTCCTCTTAGCCCCTTTTTGGAAATCGATTTGAGAGGCCACCATAGTATGATGTATTACCGTCAATATGGTGCGTGGCCTTTGGGAGTTGACATACTCCGCCATTTCTTCAGTTAAGCCCGCACAAAATTGTTGCTTTTGCTCTCCAAAATCCAACTTTTTGAAGACAGTTGCTTTGAGTTGTAGGTCCCAAAACTTGTCTACATATTTGTGGATGGATTCATAGGGAGAGAGCTTCAAGCTTCGCCATTCGTTAAGTATTTTGTCTTTGGCATCGGTGGCCAAAAACTACTTCATAATGGAAGCTCTTAAAGCGTTCCATGTTCATGGAGCTTCACCGTTGGCCCGTAGGCTAGACCACCATTGCCTAGCGGACTTTTGAAAGTGCATAGCTACATGGCGTAGCTTAGAGGACTCTGTGAATCCCTCATCTCCAAACGCCACATCAAATTGTTGGATAAAGGCCAAGACTTTGTCCGTAGCACCAAAGGTGCCATCGTAGGTAAGGAAAGACATGCTCTTCCCTCCCTCTTTGAACTTCTTGAGCTTGGACAACCTCTTCCATGCGGCATAGGATTTACTATGGCCTCTTCTTTTTGATGGTTCAAAGGTTGCACCATCACTTTCTTCAAAAGATGAAGAATTTGAGGAAGATGGAGAAGAGGGTGACCTCTTTCTCGCCTTTTTCTTGCCTTGATCTTCGTTGTCTTCACCATCACTTTCATAAGAGGAAGAGGATGAAGAAGATGGAGAAGAGGGTGTCCTCTTTCTCACCTTTTTCTTCTCTTGCTTTTTGTCATCCCTCTTTGAAGTATGGTGTGGAGAAGTATGCAATGGTCTTCTCCATTTTGGAGGCGATGGAGAGTGTTTAGCCCACCGTCTTCGTGGAGCCATCTCCACCGAGGTGGCGGGAGACTCACTTCTTTCTCATTCCTTCGATGGAGGCTCTTGAGTTCTCCTTTGAGAAGGAGATGCGTCATCAAGGAGCAAATTTTTGAGCCCTTCATAGGGATCCTCTTTTTCTTCCCGAATCGGGAAGAGACCTCTTTTGGAAGTCTCGCAAGGAGGCTTCCTAGGTGCTCTCCCGTCATGGTGGGGAGCTTGGAGAATCCCATGAGCACGGAGCTACCGTTGCACTTCACTTTGGAGGGATGGATTACCCATGGCTTGTTGAAGCCTAGAAACAAGATAGTTAACAAGCATCGGGGCATCATTAGTAGCTTGCTCATTAGCAAAATCAAAGTTCACTCTCTTTAATATTGTCAACCATTCTAACAACTTTTAGGTGTAAACTTTTTAGGTGTACTTTGGCACTTCAAGACCTAGTTGCTACTCCTCTTTACCCCTTTAGAAAAAGCACTCAAGCTACTGTACCCATGGCTCGAATACCATTAATTGCAAGGAATAGAAGAGAGGGTCGTTCAACACCAAAACAGCACCGGCTCCTATCAAGCTTCTAATAGCTCAATAGTGGTTAAGCCGTAGGCAAGACCCATAGGACTCCACTATTAAGACCATAGCTCTCGACCGTGATGCCCCGTTAACTGCACAAAGGCAGATGCACTGCAAGGCTGAAAAATCCCTATTCTACTTACTCACATGCAGTTAATAGTAACAACCATTTATAGCTAGCTTGAGGACCTCCCTTCTTGAGCAAGAAAAGAGAAACCTTGTGCTTTGATACCAATGTAACATTTAATGGCCTAGTAACTTGTGTGTAGCGGAAAATAGCATGAACATAGTGAGCATTTCATTAGAATAGCTTCCTCATGAGAATAACAAAAGTGCTTGGGTGGAGAGAGCAACAAAAAGCATAAAACCTAGTTAGATAGCATGAACAATACTTCAAAAGAGAGAGAAATTAAGCAATTGACAACATTTGAGGACCGGATTTGCACGGAGCCGGTCCCCCCTCCAAAAGGCTTTGTATTATGGTTTCTCCCATCAAGAGAGACATTTTACAATACAATTCTTTGTGTTCCTTCAATACTAGCTAGTGCAATGAAGATGGAAACTTCATGCACTAAGCAAAACATTTATCAAACACAACATCAATTCCTTCACGGTCTCAGACCCAAGACCTTACACACCTTCAAGGATGGTGAGAGCTAGCGGGCTATTAGAGTAGATTGAGAGGAAGAAGGAGTATTCTTACGAGAAAGATGTACATCTCCTCACATAATCACTCATATTAGCATAGGTTAGCTTAGTAATTAGCATGGTAGAGGAGATGAGCATGCATTGAAGCTTGGCTCTTGGTTGGATTTGCATCACAAAGCCAAGAGTTGTTGGTGTAGGCCTTCCTTCTCACAAGCTTGGAGTAGGTGATAAGTTTTCCATTAAAGCTTGAGAAGGAGAGAGAGTCTTCTTACTCCACACATGAACTAGTGTGAGTGTGTAGGTGATAATGCATTTGAAAAATCAGCCCCCTCTCTCTCTTGGTTGACCCTCTTGCTATTTGCTCTTGCTAGCATCCTATTGGACCTCCCCAAGCTTAGCCAATGGTAATTGAGCAGTATAAGTGATAGCCTTCTACCATCTATCCCCCTTTCCCCTTTTGTGAGAACTTTAGGTAATTATTTAATTCAACTAAACTCTCATTGGACCCCTTTGCCTCCTGGCCAATAGGAATCAGGCAAGCCATTGGGCTGTTGAATGCTCATTGGTCCCCTTTGGAGATTGTCCAATAGTCTTCTAGAGAGCTTAATTCTTATTGGTTCTTTTATTAAGTGTTTGTAAATTAATTAAATAAATTTACTCTAGCCTAATTCTCATTGGTCCACCTCCAAGGCCATCCAATAGGAATTGGGTACACCTTGTGGGCATCTGGGCTAGGGAGTTGACATGCGTCCCTCATTCTGTTTGTGTAAAGGGAGCTTGTGTGTGTGTGTGTGTGTGTGTGTGTGTGTGTGTGTGTGTGTGTGTGTGTGTGTGTGTGAGTTTCTCTCTCATCCCCTACTTGCAAGGCTCGCCCCGAGATTGATAAAGACTTTTTGTGACACACACTAAGCATCCAATTTCCCTAGTGTTTGGCCTTTGGACACAACCTTTGAATTTTGGAACCTTAGCATTTTGGAAGTCTTAATGGGCTGAACCTTAGGGTCTTTTAAGCCATTGTTGCACATTGCTCTTTTGCACATGGTCCCCCCTTTGGATCCCTATTTTCCTTCCTTTGGATCCCTATTGTGGCCGGTCTGCTAGCTTAACCAATATTCTAGCTTTTTCTCCTCAGGAACTTCCCCATACTAAGTGATCAGTTTAACATGAGAAAATCATTTAGGAGAATTAGATATTGATTATTATGACAGATGGAGAAGAGGGTGACCTCTTTCTCACCTTTTTCTTGCCTTGGTCTTCCTTGTCTACACCATCACTTTCATAAGAGAAAGAAGATAAAGAAGATGGAGAAGAGGGTGACCTCTTTCTCACCTTTTTCTTCTCTTGTTTTCTATCATCCCTCTTTGAATTATGGTGTGGAGAACTATGCGATGGTCTTCTCCGTTTAGGAGGTGATGGAGAGCGTTTTGCCGGTCGTCTTCGTGGAGCCATCTT
The DNA here is from genome assembly GCF_014529385.1 of Adiantum capillus-veneris. Lineage (NCBI taxonomy): Eukaryota > Viridiplantae > Streptophyta > Polypodiopsida > Polypodiales > Pteridaceae > Adiantum > Adiantum capillus-veneris. The sequence goes on from NC_140958.1 coordinate 125,901,307, forward strand.
CGTCGAGGTGGCAGGAGACTCGCTTCTTTCTCGTTCCTTTGGTGGAGGCTCTTGAGTTCTCCTTTGGGAAGGAGATGCGTCATCAAGAAGCAAATTTTGGAGCCCTTCGTATGGATCCTCTTCTTCTTCCCGAATCAGAGAGAGTCCTCTTTTGGAAGTCTCATAAGGACGCTTCCTAGGTACTCTCTCTTCATGGTGGGGAGTTTGGAGAATCCCATGAGCACGAAGCTACCGTTGCACTTTACTTTGGAGGGATGGATTGTCCATGGCTTGTTGAAGTCTAGAAACAAGGTAGTTAACAAGCATAGGGGCATCATTAGTAGCCTGCTCATTAGCAAAATCAAAGCTATCAACATTAATTTCATTCTCTATACTATTTTCATCCCTTCTAACAATATATAGGTGTACTTTGGCACTTCAAGCCCTAGTTGCTGCTCCTTTTACCCCTTTAAAAAAGCACTCAAGCTATTGTACCCGTGGCTCGAATATCATTAATTGCAAGGAATAGAAGAGAGGGTCTTTCAACACCAAAATAACATCGGCTCTTGTCAAGCTTCTAATAGCTCAATAGTGGTTAAGCCGTATGCAAAGCCCCGTAGGACTCCACTATTAAGACCATAGCTCTCGACGATGATGCCCCGTTATCTGCACGAAGGCAGACACACTGCAAGACTGGAAAATCCCTATTCTACTTACTCAATTGCAATTAATAATACCAACCATTTATAGCTAGCTTGAGGACCTCCCTTCTTGAGCAAGAAAAGAGAAACCTTGTGCTCTGATACCAATGTAACATTTAATGGCCTACTAACTTGTGTGTAGCGGAAAATAGTATAGACATAGTGAGCATTTCATCAGAATAGTTTCCTAATGAGCATAGCAAGAGTGCTTGGATGGAGAGAGCAACAAAAAGCATAACACCTAGTTAGATAGGCATGAACAATACTTCAAAAGAGAGAGAAATTAAGCTATTGACAATAGTTGAGGACCGGATTTACATGGAGCCAGTCCCCCCTCCAAAAGGCTTTGTATTATAGGTTTCCCCCATCAAGGGAGACATTTTACAATACAATTTTTTTGTTCCTTCAATAACCAACTAGTGCAATGAAGATGGAAGCTTCAAGCACTAAGTAAACACTTATAAAACACAACATCAATTCCCTCACGGTCTTAGACCCAAGACCTCACACACCTTTGAAGATGGTGAGAGCTAGTAGGGTATGAGAGTAGATTGAGAGAAAGAAGGAGTAGTCTTACGACAAAGAAGTATATCTCCTCACTTAATCACTCATAATAGCTTAGCATAGCTTAGTAATTAGCATGGTAGAGGAGATGAGCATGCATTGAAGCTTGGCTCTTGGTTGGATTTGCATCACAAAGCCAAGAGTTGTTGGTGTAGGCCTCCCTTCTCACAAGCTTGGAGCAGGTGATAAGCTTTCCATTAAAGCTTGAGAAGGAGAGAGAGAGTCTTCTTGCTTCACACATGAGATTGTGTGAGTGTGTGTGCGATAATGCCTTGCCAAAATCAGCCCCCTCTCTCTCCTGGTTGACCCCTCTTGCAAAATACTCTTGATGGCACCTCATTAGACCCTGCAAAGCTTAGCCAATCATAATTGAGAAGCATAAGTGACAGCCTTGTGACAAGTGTTCCCGTTTCCCCTTTTGTGAGAGCTTTAGGTAATTAAATAATGCAACAAAACTCTCATTGGACCCCTTTGTCTTCTGGCCAATAGGAAATAGGCAAGTCATTATGCTGCTGAATGCTCATTGGACCCTTTGGGAGACTGTCCAATAGTCTTCTAGAGAGCTTAATTCTTATTGGTTCTTTTATCAAGTGTTTTTAAATGAATTAAACTAGATTTGCTCTAGCCTAATTCTCATTGGTCCACCTCTATGGCCATCCAATAGGATTTGAGTGCACTTTGTGGGCAATTGGCCTAGGGAGCTGACATGTGTCCACTATGCCCTTTGTGTAAGGGGCTTGCATGAGTGTGTGTGTGTGTGTGTGTGTGTGTGTGTGTGTGTGTGTGTGTGTGTGTGTGTGTGTGTGTGTGTGTGTGTGTGTTTCTCTCTCATCCCCTACTAAAAGGAGCTTGCAAAGACTTTTGTGTACACTCAAAGCAGCCAATTTTCCCTAGGGTTGGACCATTGGACATAACCTTTGAATTTTGGAACCTTAGCATTTTGGAAGTCTTAATGGGCTGAACCTTAGGGTCTTTGAAGCCCATTGTTGCACATTGCTCTTTTGCAGATGGCCCCCCCTTTGGATCCCTATTGTGGCCGGTCTACCAGCTTAACCAATATTCTAGCTTTTTCTCCCCTGGTACTTCCCCATATTAAATGATCAGTTTAATGTGAGAAAATCATTTAGAAGAATTAGATATTAGTTATTATGACAATCTTCTCGTTATTCTCTTCTTCTTCTTCCTCTCTCTCTCTCTCTCTCTCTCTCTCTCTCTCTCTCTCTCTCTCTCTCTCTCTCTCTCTCTCTCTCTCTCTCTCTCTCTCTCTCTCTCTCTCTCTCTCTCTCTCGTGTGTTAGGGGCTCACAGCCTTAACAGGTAATCAATACAAGAATCATGCAGTGTAGAGATAAACAAGGCAGGAGACTGCACATTACACCATGAAAATTGCAGACTGTATGAACACAAGAGACCATGGCTATGTTACCATATACATGTGGTAGTGATGTGTGTGAACACATTAGGACCGCCGGGGCATTTTTTCCCTCTTTAGGAGGTTTTTTCCCCCGTGCATTTTATATACGCCCATCACTCTAGGGCTATCTATCATTCCATTGCACACTAAGTAACACACTCTCTATTGTGTGCCTTGAGCTTCCTTCATCTTCTCCAAGCTGTGTGTGTTTCTCTGCAACCCTAATTCCAACAATTGGTATCAGAGCAAGTCACGTCCTCCCGAGCTTAGTCGCCAGCTGCTCCAACACACGCCTGCTCACTTTCTTCGATTTCAGTAAGCTTTGGCGAGCGTCCGCAGGTCGAAAAATATTTTGGGAGAGCTCAAAGAGCGTGGTCTGCTCAGAATTTTGATTTGGGCTCATTTCGGCCTCTGTTTCCACTACAGACAGTAGTGCACAGGCTATTTCGTCATTTTGTGCATAATTTCTATCAGTGCCGTTTTCTGCATAGCAGGTGCCTTATAGTCTTCTACGGTTTGTGCTATATAGCACAGGTTGTTCCCGCTCCATTTCTCCTATTTTCGGGCAGTTTTCACATCAGGTGCAACATTTACCATGGCTAACAACAACAACACAGATGTGTTCAAGATGTTTGCTACTGAGGACAGGTTGGATGGGGACAACTACCCTATGTGGGCTTATATGATGCAACATGTTCTTGTGTCAAAAGGCGTCTGGAACATTGTGCAAGGCATTGATGTATGTCCTGGTTCTGAGGATGTAGGCGATGTTGAGGATGTTGCAGGTCTTGCTGCAAGGATTGCAGCTGTTAGAGTTGTTTTGCCTACGGCAGAACAAGCTCGTTGGGATGTTAAGGATGCACAGGCTGATGCATTGATTGCGTTGTCTATGAAGCGCACCATCGTTCCTCACATCCGTTCAGCAAAATCTGCAAAACAGGCTTGGGATATTTTAGCAGGTCTTTATGCAAGCCGCAATGAGGCTAAAATTGCTTTGCTGCGTAAAGAGCTGGAGTCGAAGATTATGCATGAGGAAGATGATATGGACACTTTCCTTGCTAGTGTCAAGGATATCAATGAGCAACTTATTTCTGCAGGTGAAGTTATTTCAGACAGTTCCCTTGTGCAGACTGTTCTTGATGCCTTACCATATTCTTACCAGAATTTTGCTAGTACTTGGAGACTTATGACCCAAGGAAATCCTGAAGTTGTCAAGTTTGATGCATTATGCACATTGCTGTTGCAAGAGTCACTTTCTAAAAAAAACAGGACTAGGGAGCGTGCAGTTGAACAGGCTTTTATTGCTTCTCAAAGAAAGGGTGGTAACAGTAATGCAGCCACTTCTTATGGTTCTGCTGCGAGTGGCAAAAATTCTGTTCCTAATGCTTCTGCTGGCAGTACTTCGTCTGGCAATTCTGGTGATAAGGGAAAAAAGAAGATGCGTTGCCATTATTGTAAAGCTAATGATCACTTGATCAAGTTGTGTCCTAAGTTGAAGGCCAAAGAGGCTAACAAGAAAGAGGGTGGTTCCACTGCAAATGCTGGTTCCACTACAAATGCAGCCATTGTTGAGTCTTCTGTGAAAGGAGACTATGTTGCTGATGTTGATGCAGAATGGGCTTTTAGCGCAGAGTGCACTTACAATCCTGTTGTCCATGATGCATGCTTGTCAGTTGCTGCAGATTCACATGTGTGGTATTTCGACAGTGGTGCTACAAAGCACATTACCTCACATCGTGAATTGGTTACCTCTCTTGAGTCTGTCCCTCATGGGAATTCAGTCACTTGTGCCAACAACGCCTCTTATCCAGTTTAGGGAGTTGGAAAGATTGTGCTCACTGCTGCTAATGGCAGTTCCTTCACACTTGTTGATGCACTTTATGTACCTGGGATCAAGAAGAATCTCTTGTCTGTATCCGCACTTGCTAGACTTTGACTTGTAGTCAAATTTGTGGATGACAAATGTACAGTTCATGATCTCAGTTTTGGTGATGAAATTGTTGCATCTGGGCTTTTGTGTCGTGGGATGTATAAGCTCACTTTGTATGACAAGTGTGGGAAAAATTTTGCAAATGCTGTTGTAGATTCAAGGGCTATTTCAGATGCAAAACTTTGGCATGCACGTTTTGGTCATCTGAATTTTGCCAGTTTGCTGCGTTTGCAGAAATCTGATATGGTTGCTGCTTTGCCACCTCTTGAAGCACCTGTCAAACATGTTTGTGAAGTGTTGGGGTATAAAGCCCAATGTGGTCGCCCAGGTAAGTGGGCGGGCCGCCAGGTATGTACACATATTCTTTTGTAAAAACCTAATAAGAACTCACTATGCTCTACACATTACAGGAGAGCGAGTTCACCATATTGTCGTGCTCTTCTTCTCGCACTCTCTTTCGCGTCGCACTTCCACTCGTACTCCTTCAACTGGTATCAGAGCTCAGATCGAGGCTCGGGGCAGCACTGCAGGAGGCTAGAGTCACCAGCTCAGATTGGAGTGAAATTCGACACGCAAAGACACGGCCCCAAATCTCGTGGGCAGACCCAAAGGGCTTGGTGTTGTCAGAAATTCATTCTGAGGTCATCTTGGCCACCGTTCGGCTTCGACAAAGGTCTGCGCAGGCCATTTTCGACTACGTGGTCTCAGCGGGTGCAGATCCGACTGTGCAAATTTGGGGTTTTCGGCCTACGACTGCAGGTGCTGAGGATATCGACACTCCCAGAGTGTTGATTTGTGGCTGTCTACACATCGAAGGACGGCTCACACTTCTTGGAGGCATGTCACATACGACACGGGCGCATCTACACACAGACTGTAGGCGTCATCCACTAGTTCATCAGGTAGCTTGTGTTTGCTGCTTGATATTCCAGATTTCATCCTGACATTGCAGGTACTTCCACATGGGATGTATCTTCAGAGATGATGTATGTCTGTTGAGGGTTTGCTGGCTGTGAGTCACGCAGCAAACAACCGCCGGAGCGGTTACAGCATACAGTGGGAAATTTGTGGATGTATGACTTTGTAGGAAGTCTATGTACTGTCAGATTTACTGCAGCCTTTGTTGAGGGTTGAGTGAGGTTTTATTGAGCTGGGGGATTCTCGAATGTTGAGATCCTTTCGGTGATACAGGTCTTGGAGCGATCCCTCGAGCACCCTTAGATAGGCAGCTAGGATGTATTGACTGTGAGTTAGACAGTTGGGATTGCATCTTTGCTTTACTGCCATTGAGTCATTGTCGCAGTCTATGCTTACATGACAGTGACAGGACAGTCAGAGACAGTACAGGTGCAGGACAGGTTTACCCACAGCTTACAGTGTCAGAGAGACAGTGTTTTTGAGCTGTTTTTGGTCTGTTTTTGAGTACACCATAGCCATTTTACAAAGGAGACTCTGCCAAAATTTATGCAGAATCTGAAGCTTTCTTGGTTCATTTGACAGGTTGATATTGGTTCAGAGGTCAGTTTACAGGGGAAACTCTGCCGAATTTTTCGCAGGAAAGTAAACTACTGTGAAGCGTAGCTATGGCTGGATCACAGGACACTGCTCTTTACAATATCAAGAAGCTGGATGGAACCAATTTCCCATTGTGGAAGAAGCAGATTTGGCACGTGTTGGTACAAAAGAAGCAGATAAAACCTATAAAGCTCAAGGGGATAAAACCAGAAGATATGGACGAAGATGAATGGAGCGAAATGGATGAATTGGCACTTTCTACCATTATGCTGACTTTGGCAGAAAGCGTTTACTTCAATGTAGCAGAAGAGATGTCGGCTTATCAAGCATGGTTAAAGCTGAGTGATCTTTATGAGAAGCAGAGTGCAGCTTCACAGGTATACTGGCTTAAGAAGCTTGTTGACTTGAAGATGAAAGAAGGGACACCTATGTCAAATCATCTGAATGAATTCAACACAATCTATAGTCAGTTGTCAGCTCAAGGTGTCAAGTTTGATGAACCTGTTAGAGCTATGTTCCAGTTGATCACATTGCCGGAAAGTTGGGACACTTTTCGCACAGCTTTGAGTAATTCTGCACCTCCAGATGGTTTGAACATAACAGGTGTAGAAGGAAGTCTGCTTACTGAAGAAACCAATAGAAAGACAATGGACAAAGGCAAAGGAACAGCCTTAGTTGTCAGGGGAAGGACCAAAGAAAAGTACAAAGGTGGAAAGAGGAATCAGTCTCGTAGCAAGTCCCGCAGTGCTAAAGGCAAGAGTGACATAGAATGCTACCATTGTGGCAAGAAGGGTCACATGAAAAGAGACTGCAGAGAATGGAAAGCAGAAAAAGGCAAAGAGAAAGCTGAAGACCATGGTGAGAAGAACAAGTCCTCAGTGAAGATCCAAGAAATAAATGTGACAAACACTGTTGCAGAGGATGACAGTCTAGTGTCAGGAGACATCTACTTCTTGAAGAATACAATGGACTCAGCTCTTCTTACAGCATCTGATGGAAATGCACTGAGTAACTGGATTATAGACTCAGGGGCATCACTTCATGTGTCTCCAAACAAGGAGTGGTTTACCTCTTATGTGACCACTAAAGATCATGTTCGGCTAGGCAATGGGCAAACATGTGAGATCTTAGGTGTTGGAGATGTTCAATTGAAGTTTCAGAATGGCTCTTCTTTCACGCTGAAGAATGTGAGACATGTTCCCGCAATTACAAAGAGCTTCATCAGCACAGGTTTACTTGATGATGTTGGCTACGTCACCACTTTTGGACAGAACATGTGGAAGATATCCAAGGGTTCTATGACAGTAGCACATGGAGTAAAGTCTGGAGGACTTTACATGATTTATGTATCAAATGTCTCTAACAATGTAATCAATGTAACCGAGCAGCCGAACGTTTCTTTGTGGCATAGCCGGTTAGGACATATGTCCAAGAAGGGAATGGAAATCTTGTCTCATTCTGGTTATTTGCCTGGCTTTTCATTTAATGATTTTGAATTCTGTGAACATTTTCTGTATGGTAAGCAAACACAGCAGCCACATAAGCATAGAAGCAGTAGAAGAGATACATAGTTGGCACTTGTTCATAGTGATTTGTGTGGACCTATGCCTAACCTATCTCTAGGGGGAGCTTCTTACTTTATGACATTTATAGATGATTACTCGAGGAAAGTATGGGTTTACTTTCTCAAGCACAAGGATGAAGCGTTTAGTGTTTTCAAAACGTTTGTGACACTTGTGGAGAATCAGAGTGGCAAGAAGCTTAAATGCTTACGCACTGACAATGGTGGAGAGTATGTTTCAAAGGCCTTTAAGGACTTTTGTGAGTCAAAAGGTATAAAACGTGAACTTACTGCTCCTTACAATCCTCCTTAAAATGGTGTTGCTGAGAGGATGAATAGGACCATACAAGAGAAGGTCAGAAGTATGTTGTCTAATGCACAGCTGCCAAATGGGTTTTGGGCTGAAGCTGCATCAACAAATGTTCATCTTGTAAATAGATCTCCTAGCAAGGTTTTGTAGAAGGATTCAGTGCCAGAGATGGTATGGTCAGGCAAGGTGCCCTCATACAAGCATCTCAGAGTCTTTGGTTGTGAGGCATATACTCACGTTCCAAAGGAATTTAGGAACAAACTTTAGCCAAAGAGTAGAAAGTGCATCTTTCTAGGCTATGGTAATTCTGGTGAGATGGGGTACAGACTTTGGGATCCCAAATCCAGAAAGGTTGTCCGCAGCAATGATGTTCACTTTAATGAATCCAAATATCATTCTAAACCAGAGAGGGTTGAGGAGATTAGAAGAGTTGTCTTCCAAGAAGATGGACCTGCACGTGCAAGACAAAATGTCAGGGCTCAAGAGGAGCAAGGACAGGATAGAGTGGAACCACAGGTTGTGGTTGAACCTGAGCCACCTATTATGCGTAGATCTAGACGTGTCACGCGACCTCCTGATAGGTTTGTTCCTTCTATGAACTATGTCATGTTGACTGATTGCAATGAGCCTTCATGTTACAAGGAAGCAGTGCAAATGAAGGACTCCGGGAATTGGCAATTGGCCATGCAGTCAGAGATGACAGCTCTGCATAAAAACAAGACATGGAAGCTAGTTAAATTACCACAGGGCAAAAAGGCTCTACCTTGTAAATGGGTTTACAGGTATAAGATCACCGCTCATGATAGTCAGCCAAAGTACAAAGCAAGGCTTGTTGCCAAGGGCTTTAAGCAAGAACAAGGCATTGACTTTGATGAAGTCTTCTCTCCGGTGGTCAAGATGACTACATTGAGATGCTTTCTTGCATTGGTTGCCATATTAGATTTGGTGTTGCACCAAATGGATGTCAAGACAGCGTTCTTGCATGGTGATTTAGATGTGGAAATTTACATGCAGCAGCCAGAAGGGTTTGTTGAGAAAGGCAAGGAAGATTGGGTATGCTAGTTGTTAAAGAGTCTTTATGGCTTAAAACAATCACCGAGGGCATGGTACCATAAATTCCACAAGTTTATGCTTTCTCAAGGCTACAAACGTAGTGAGTTCGATCACTGTCTATATACAAAGAAGGCTAAGGATGGCAGTTGGCTGATCCTTATTTTGTATGTGGATGACATGTTGATTGCTGGCAAGCACTTGGAAGAAATTTCAGCTTTGAAGTCAAAGATGGCAAAATCGTTTGACATGAAAGACATGGGTGAGGCAAGTCATATACTTGGTATGCGCATTGAGAGAGACAGATCAAAGAAGTTGATTTAGTTATCTCAAACAGAGTATATTTACAAGGTTTTGCAACGTTTCAATATAGAGAAGGGAAAGGCACTGAGTGTTCCATTGCCACCATATGTGAAACTTAGCAAACAAGATTGTCCTGTGTCTGAGGAAGAACACGCTGAAATGGATAAGATTCCATATGCATCTGCAGTGGGTAGTTTGATGTATGCAATGATTGCTACTCGCCCAGACATTGCATTTGCAGTGGGAGTAGTAAGTCGATACATGTCAAACCCAGGCAAGAAACATTGGGAGGCAGTGAAAGGAATATTGAGATACCTGAAAGCTACAAAGAGTATGCGTATATGCTATGGGAGTCAGGAGCTAAGTGTAAAGGGTTTTACAGACTCGGATTATGCAGGTGACTTAGAGAACCGAAGGTCTACGTCAGGGTATGTCTTTACATTGGCTGGTGGAGCAGTATCATGGCGTTCTAGATTACAAGATTGTGTTACTCAGTCTACTACAGAGGCTGAATATGTTGCAGCATCAGAGGCATGCAAAGAATCAATTTGGCTTAATCGACTAGTAACAGATTTGGGAATCAAAGAAGAGATGCCTGTGTTATATTGTGATAGTCAAAGTGCTATACAGTTGGCTCGCAATCCAGTTTATCACTCAAAGACAAAGCATGTGGATGTGAAATATCATTTCATCAGGGAAATGCTCGAGGATAAGCACCTTCAGCTTGTCAAAGTTCACACCACAGAAAATCCTGTTGATCTACTTACAAAAGGACTTCCCTCAGAGAGCTTTGAGCATTTTCGCAAGCGGTTAGGTGTAGGGTAGTACATCACTTCTCTACATCTCTTGTATATTAGCTTGTATAGTAGCTTACCTCACACTTAAAGTACCACTTTGGACTTTAAGTGGGAGGTTGTTGGGGTATAAAGCCCAATGTGGTCGGCCAGGTAAGTGGCCGGGCCGCCAGGTATGTACACATATTCTTTTGTAAAAACCTAATAAGAACTCACTATGCTCTACACATTACAGGAGAGCGAGTTCACCATATCGTCGTGCTCTTCTTCTCGCACTCTCTCTCGCGTCGCACTTCCGCTCGTACTCCTACATGAAGGCTGTATTTTGGGTAAGATGCAACGTTCTAAATTTCCAAAGGATGGTTCAGTTCGGGCCACATGCAAGTTGCAGCTTGTGCATAGTGATGTTTGTAGGCCCATGCAAACTCCGTCCTTGGGCAATTACCTGTACTTTGTGACTTTCATTGATGATTACTCCAGGCATGCATGGGTATTTCCGCTTAAAGCGAAGTCCGAAGTTTTTATGTGCTTCAAACAATTTCTGGCTATGCCTGAAAATGTCTCGAAATGTACTATGGCACCCTCCGTTCCAATCGAGGGGGGGAGTATATGTCTCATGAATTTAATGCATTTCTCGCTAGTCGTGGGATAAAACACCAATGTACAGTGCCTTATACACCTCAACAAAATGGTGTTACTGAGAGGAAAAACAGGTCACTGACGGAAATGGCACGATGTATGGTCAAAAGTCAAGCTTTGCCACATTCTTTTTGGCTTGAGGCCATCATGTGTGCCACTTATGTACTTAACAGGTTTCCTAAGAAAGCTTTGCAATCTATTACTCCATATGAAGCATGGCATGATAGAAAGCCTTCTATTGAGCACATGCATGTTTTTGGCTATTTGGCGTATGCTTTGGTGCCACAAGTGCAGCGCAGAAAATTGGATGATAAGGCTGTCAAATGTATTTTTGTTGGTTATAGTGTTGAAAGCAAAGGTTACAGGTTGTATCATCCGCAAACAAAACGTATTTTGGTTTCTTGGGATGTAGTGTTTGTGGAAGATTCTGTTCAGCCCTTGCTGTCATGTACTAGAGACAGTAATGTAAGCTCACAGGACATTTATGACACTTTGTTGCCTCTTTTCAGTGGTGGAAATACGAATGTAAGTTCCAATGAGGCAAATGTACAGTCTATGGGGGTTTCTGAAAATGTTTTAGATCAACCTATTACTGATGCACATGTACATGATGTACTTGATGAGGAAAGGGCTGAAAATGAGTAGGCTAGAGGTATGCCAAAATGGCTGGTGCACACTTTGCGTGACAGTAAATTGGATGCACCTTTGACTAGTCGTACTCGTTCAGGCTCTCGCCATGCATCTTATGCATCAGATTGTTATGCTTTGGCTGTGTCTAGCTTACATGATGTTGAGGAGCCTCTGTTTTTTGATGAAGCACAGAATTCGAAAAATTGGATGGCTACCATGCAATCAGAATATGATGCACTTATAGAAAATGACACATGGACTTTATGTGATTTGCCCCCTGGCAAAAAGGCCATTGGTACGAAGTGGGTTTACAAGTGGAAACGCAAGCCGGATGGTGAGATCGATTGCCATAAGGCTCGACTTGTTGCAAAGCAAAAAGGCATAGATTATGAAGAGACTTTTTCTCCCACATGTCGTATGACTACTGTACGTTTTCTATGTGATGTACATCAATCAAACATTGTTACTGCTTTCTTGAATGGTGACATATTTGAGGAAGTTTATGTAACGCAGCCTCGCGGTTTTTTCATAAAAGGACAAGAGGACAAAGTGTGCAGATGTAAGAAGGCTTTGTATGGGTTGAAGCAATCTCCTCGTGCTTGGTATGAGAAAGCTGACACTCATTTGGTGAAACGAGGCTTTCGTAACAGTACAAAAGAAAGCACATTGTATGTAAAGCGTGATGGTGATGTACTTCTCATTGTGGTTCTTTATGTTGATGATTTGCTGATCACTGGACCAAATGAGAGACATATTGCTGAATTTAAGGCTGATTTGAATGCTACTTTCAAGATGAAAGATTTGGGGCTATTGCATCATTACTTGGGTATACAGTTTAAGCAGTGTGATGGTGGTATTGCCTTGTGTCAGAAAAGTTACATAGAGGCATTGCTATGTAAGTTTGGACTTGAGGATTGCAAACCTATTGCCACTCCCATGGAAACAGGTTTGAAGTTGAGTCTACATGATGCTGGCGATCCTGTTGATGTCACTCTTTACCAAACTGTTGTTGGCTGCCTCATTTATGTATGCAACACGAGGCCGGATATTCAGTTTGCAATCTCACAGGTCAGCAGATTTATGCATAGCCCAGGGTCTAAGCATTGGCAGGCTGTCAAGAGGATTTTCCGCTACCTTAGTGGCACTTTACATCTTGTCTTGTTTTATCCCAAGGGGGGATCATTGCCGCTAGACTTACATGCTTTTTCGGACTCAGATTAGGCTGGTTGTTTTGACACGCGAGTGTCCACAAGTGGTTTTTGTTTCATGCTTGGCAGTTCATGTATATCATGGTTGAGCAAGAAGCAACCTACTGTGGCCACTTCGAGTTGTGAGGCTGAGTACAGGGCAGTTTTCACAGCTACTGTTGAGTGTGTATGGCTCAGACGCCTTATGGCTGATTTGGGTGTTGGACAGGACACTGCCAACACTATCTACACTGACAGTCAGAGCGCATTGGTAGTTGCGAGGAACCCAGTTTTTCATGCTCGCACAAAGCACATTGAGGTGCATTACCACTATGTCAGGGAGAGGCTCTCAGCAGGAGAGATCAGCTTGGCTTATGTGCCAACACAGGACAACCTTGCAGATCTTTTCACAAAGGCATTGTCTCGAGAGAAGCTTGAAGCTTTCCGCAAAGCTTTGGGCTTACTCCCCTTTGTGGACTAATCCTGTCCTCAGGGCATGGAACTTCCTTTTACTCATGTGCCAGCTCTCGTTCATCGCATCACTCCAGGGGGGATTTGTTACCATATACATGTGGTAGTGATGTGTGTGAACACATTAGGACCACTGGGGCATTTTTTCCCTCTTTAGGAGGTTTTTTCCCCCGTGCATTGTATATACGCCTATCACTCTAGGGCTATCTATCATTCCATTGCACACTAAGTAACACACTCTCTATTGTGTGCCTTGAGCTTCCTTCGTCTTCTCGAAGCTGTGTGTGTTTCTCTGCAACCCTAATTCCAACAGGCTAAGCAAGAGAAAGTACTGATCTACCGTGTATTCATCATCAACATCCAACTACATTCCCAAAAACAGTAGTACGACTACAAGAAGACTGCAAACTGCGTTACATCCAAAAAGTGCTACACGCCATGTGACCATTTGGGTATTTCCAACTACCTAGGCATAAAGGCCTTGTGTAAACATGCTCCTAAGGTTTAAAGTTAAGACCTTAGTTAAAAGTCCAAAAAGATAAATGTCCTGACACATCAGGCACTAACACCTGGCACACCTGGTGGGCAATGTTTCTCAAACATCGCGAGGACCCACAATTCTTTGATTAGAAACTTCAACATCAAGATGATCTTTATCTCAGGCTGCTTTGAACTTTCCCCTTCTGTTGGAGTTTCCTTACCATCTTTACCAAATCCTGCATCCACTTTAGCTTCAGGTTCTTTCATTGCAACCTCAACATCTTTTCTAGTGAGTATCTCATCCACAATAAACAATACTGGATCTTTAAACTACTGATGTCCATCTGCAACACCTACTTCTTCGTCTACAACTGCAATTGGAATTGTGATTGCACCTTCAGTTAATTGTTCATGAACTTCAGTTTCAGTTTTATCCAACATTACAGTATCACTCTGAGTATACAGTTGTTCAAGTTGATGGTGTTTTTGCTGCTCCAACTGCTTCTGCAATTCCTTATACTACCGGTTCAGTTCATCATACTGCTTCTGCAATAACAAATTCTCCTCCTTTGCTTCTTCCTATGCGTCAATACTTACTTCCATCTCAGTTGCAACCTCATCCATTGTATGTTCTTCAATGTTCTTAGCCAACACTTCATCGATAGTGTTTTGTAATTCCTTCCCAACATGCAGATGCTCTGCCTCATTCTCCTATCATGTGAGACTGGAACTATATCTTCAATTAAGTACTGCTCTTGAACTTCTTGATCTCCATTATCCATGAGTAGCACTTCACATTCAACACCCTCTGGTTCAGGTTGGTCATGAACCTGTTGTTTCCCCTTATACTTCAACTATATAAAATGATCTTTTTATTCAGTGAACTTCTTTTGCAACAACAAATTTTCTTCCTTAGCCTCTTCTTCAGCAAAGGCCTGGTATGGCTTACTGAACACATTAGCAGGTTCATGTTCAGGGTCAGGTTCAGCTTTCTCTTCAAAAAGATTGAAGAAAGAATCAAGGTAGGATGAAAACTTTGCAACCATTAGACACTGCCTCCTAAACATATCCAATATCTTTGTATGTAGTGAAACATTGGGAGACCTGATTAGACTCCGTATGCCAAAACAACATATTATCCTGAAATTTGGGATTCAGGTTACACACTCAAGGCTTAAAAATAACAAGTTGAGCTCTCCTTCACACATAAAAAACACCACCAAGATGGCTTACTCACATCCCCTCTCAAAAACATAAAGAAATCCACTTTGTAGCTACAAATCTCTCGAATCAGAGCTATCTCCCTAAAACTGAAAACTTTTGACTTGAAGAATCCTGCATCATCAAGCTCACCGCTTGCTTATTTCCCCTGGAACTTCAACTTCTTTTGGAATTTCAATTGTCTCTGCAACCTTCATATCTTCTAAAACTTGAACAACTTCATTTGTACTTTTGACATTATCTGCAGGTGGTATATCATCTTCAATAATAAAAATCTGATTTGAAGTTGACTGATGTGTTCCTACTTCCTCAGGATCTGTCATTGCAATTGCATCCTGCACTACATCTTGAACTTGATTCTTTTGAACTTCATCTTGTATCTGCTCTTCCATAATAGTATCCATCTGCACTTGTACTTGACTTGAGCTAAGCTGCACTTGCTGATTTAGTTGATCATATTCTTGTTTTAAGTCATCATACTGCTTCGTCAGCTTCCTCTCATCTCCTTGTTCCTAAATATCCATCTTTGAATATTGTTCATCCTATATTAACTGCAATAGCTGATTTTTTTGGCCCTTCACCATCACAAATTGAGGCTTCAAGTCTTCATATAGTTCCCGATTCATGTATACAATCTCCTGTAAATATTCAGTTTCTTGCATCTGTTTGGTTCCTTGTAAGTACACTGTAGTGTTGTTTCCTTGCAAGTACAATGTAGTCCCCTGTAAATATTCATACTTCACCACACACTTAGTCTCCTGCACATAAACAATATTCTGTAATTGTTCAGTTGCCTCTTGCAAGTATTCAGTATCCTATGAAGATGAAGCTTCTTGCACTTCAAAAATCTCCTACACCTGAATCTCAATTTGAAATTTCTTGATTTCATACTCTTCCACAACATCCTTCATGCTTCTTTCATCCAAACCCTTTTTCCACTTGATCCATTTCCAAAAGAAAATAATCAACAAATTCCAAGAACACACCATTGAACACAAGTAGAAATTTGTTGCAAACACCCCATGTTGGACTTCTCTAGATAAAAAGTCGCTTCAGTCACTTGACTCTTGCATCCTTTAATTATAGAAATCAAAGATTAAACTCCATTCTTCACCTTTGAGAACCTGTAGTTTGCTTCTTCTTTGTCAAAAACTGCTTCTTGAATATCTTTGACAAGATACTGATCCTGTAAACACTTCTTGATTAATGATTGCTTCTCTTCTTGAGATCGATCGATCATAAAAATGGCTTGATTTGTCACCACCTAATTTGAATATCTCTCATTCTTCAAATCAAATGAGAGATTGTTGATGATCATTGCTTGAGCAACAATAAGACTTTGAAATTCATGAAATTTAGGAACAAAATCTCTTTGCAAATCAATAAGTTTTTGTTCAGGGACCTGGATTATGGAATTTTGTAAATCACGGACATTCGGCATTGAAACTTGCAATTCAGGGACTTGAAATTGGAGATCATTATCTTCACAACCTGAATAACTCATATCCATGTTTGGAAATTGGATTTCAGTCTTCAAGGCTCCAAAAAACGCTTCTCCATCAACACACTCCTGAATGTCACTTGCAGGATACTCCTCATCAAGATACATCAAAAACTGATTCATCACATCATCCTCCTCATCATCACACATTATGTCTTCAACTATATTCGTCTCTTCCCGTTTAGTACACTGTAATATGATCTCTTCTTGAATTTCAACCTCTTCAAAATTGATGTCCAAGGTTGGTATATGGGTTGGTATGTGGTATTGGTGGCTTCTTTGGCTCAATCCCACTTGCATTCCCTTCTTCTTGATCGCCTTCTTTCAGGTAGCTCTCTTTTTCTTCTTGCAAAGATACAAGTCTCTTTGATGTGAGGTTTGGGGATAGTTGGCAATCCTCTTGGCTCTTGAGTTGCTCTTGACTTCTTCCTTCTTCCTTCTTCCTCCAATATCTTTTGGACTCTGTCTAGCTTGCATTGAACTTCAACATCTCCATGTTTGACTAACCCATTCTCAACCTTTCTTTTAGTCTCTTGCAAATGTAAAGTCTTTACAGCATGAACAATAACCAAGTCTTTCACAAATTCAATTTCTTGCAATTTTTTAGGAACAAGCATGCCTTTAGAACCTTCCATGCCCTTAGAAATTTTCATACCTTCTACTAGAATCTGCATGTCTCGTTCAGGACCGTGCCTACTTTTAGGCCCACTTTTGTCTTCAATTTCTTGATCTGATTGCAAATACCTCTCTATTGTTGATTCAAGTTCTTCAACATCCTGCAAACCCTTGAGTCTATTTGGAGTGTGGTTTTGGGATACTAAGTGCTCCTTTTGGCTTCTTTGGCTCTTAGGATGCTCCTTTTCTTCTCCCCTTTCCAACATCACCTTCTTGACTTCTTCAGGTTGGCTTTGTGCTTGAACTTCTTTCATTGATTTGGGACTTACATCAAGTGCATTTGGAGAAGTTAAACATGATTGTACCTGTTTTTTCCCAACCAAGGGGAACATTTGTGTTGTAACTCCCCACTCATCATCACTTTCGTCTTCCTCTTGAAACTGATCTTCATACTTCTCTGTCAAGCCTTCAATTGCTTCTTGTAACATATGTATCCTGCGCATACTAGAGCATGACTTTCTTTATTTTCTTTCACGACCTTCATGCTAGCCTTCTGCTTTATCAAGAAGGTTAGAAAAATCATGCAAATCCTCTTGTGCATCACATAGTTCCTCACGATCTGATGCATCTCGAAAAGATATGACAATCCGATACAACTTCTTGCACATTTTATGCATACAATATTTGACACATACATCTTCCTTTTGACAAGGCTTGCAGATGTACGGACATTCCTTTGTGCGGTGCTCATACTTTTGACATATTGCACACTTTGTTTCTTCTTCTTTGTCATTAATCACACATCAAAAGAATAGAGAGCATTCGTACCTCTTTAAACCTTGAAACTGCTTAACTGCATTGCAAACTGAAATACCTGAAACTGCATTCTGCAAACTGGAATACCTGAAACTGTATTCTGTAAACTGAAAAACTGAAATTGTATTCTGCAAACTGAAATGCTATAATCTGCAATATGTAAACAGTTGAACTGCAAATTGCAAAATGCAAATTGCAGACTGCATATTGCCTAAACTAAACTGCAATTGACTGCACAGAAACTGCCTACACAGAAAGTGCACAGAAAATGTCAAGAACTTGCAAACACCTGCAACTTGTCAGCAATTGTAATTTTGATTTTCCTTGCGAGATTCGGGAAGAAATCCTCCAAGAATTTTGTTGCATACTCCTCAAACTCTTCCTGTTGGGTTACCCAATTCAAGAATTCCCTCAAGTGGTCGAGGTCGACTAGCATGTCAAGAACTTGTTGAATTCTTGACCATATGGTTCAGGCTGAATTCGAACCAATTGCAGGAACCGCTTCAGAGAGAAGGTGGTGGTTAGAGCACGAGAAAGAAACTTTGCATCATAACCGACTCACCATTCGCTTTGAGATTACTGGAGTTCGCACCCATGTCCATTAGGACACGCACAACAGGATCACCAAAGTGTTAGGGGCTCACAACCCTAACAGGTAATCAATACAAGAATCATGCAGTGTAGAGATAAACAAGGCAGGAGACTACACATTGCACCATGAAAATTGCAGACTGTATGAGCACAAGAGACCATGGCTAAGCAAGAGAAAGTACTAATCTACTCTGTATTCATCATCA
Organism: Adiantum capillus-veneris; assembly: GCF_014529385.1. Lineage (NCBI taxonomy): Eukaryota > Viridiplantae > Streptophyta > Polypodiopsida > Polypodiales > Pteridaceae > Adiantum > Adiantum capillus-veneris. The sequence continues at coordinate 125,919,784 of NC_140958.1, forward strand.
ACATCCAACTACATTCCCGGAAATAGCAGTACGACTGTAGGAAGACTGCAAACTGCCTATTGGTTACATCCAAAAATTGCTACACGCCATGTGACCATTTGGGTATTTCCAACTACCTATGCATAAAGACCTTGTGTAAACATGCTCCTAAGGTTTAAAGTTAAGACCTTAGTTAAAAGTTCAAAAAGATAAATGCCTTGACACATCAGGCACTAACAGCGTGCGCGCGCGCTTAGGCTGGTTCATATGAGTGTGGAGGAAGAAAAGCTTGCTTCAGGTTTGATGTTGCCTCGTCTAAACGATGTTGGAGGAGGAAGAGTGAAAACGAGGGAGAGGTTGAGAGGCGTGTAGCTCTTCCGGAGGGGGGGGGGGGGGGGGGGGGGGGGGGGGGTTTGAAAGAACTATGGCGGGCTTGGAGGAAGAGAAACTATAGTTGCAAAACGAACCAAGCCTAGCAATTTTGACCCCTGTGGACAAGATTTCCACTGTTTCGTTTCACCCAGCCTTAGGTTTTGATCATGTTAGAGCTTGCTTTCCCCACATTTTCAGCCATGATCTCTCCCTACATATATATCTCTCCCAACCACAATGTGGACTCGGTTGTAACGCTCCTTTCCAAAATGCTTGAGCATCAAGAGTCACTTATCAACTCCACACACATCCCCACATTATATGTTTCTTATGGTCCCATAGGTCAACTATCTACCTCCCTCTCTCTCTCACTCTCATTTTCGGACCCACAAAAACATTGGCGCCCGGCTCCAACTGCTAAAAGAAAAGCATTACTACTCCTTTTCGACGAGGTTACAGATCCTGCAGATCGAACTCCATCCAATGGCTACATGCTACGGAGCTCTTTGAATACGCTTCTGCCTCCACTTCTAGCGAACGAAGCCTTAGCCCCTCGTGTCTTTTGCAAAGGCATTACAAATTTACACACGCTGTAAGAATGTTTTCAAGTGCTATACGCTTCTCTTTTTTGAGGGAAAGGAGAGGCGGAGAGTTTGATGGCTACATGCCCATCACTGTGCTCTGGTTGACCTCCTTTTTAAGCAGCAGCAGCGGGCAACATGAGCTGGGGGAATGACCCGCGCAGCAGCAGAAGGCTCAAGAAGACGAGGGTGGAGATGATGAAGTGGAGGAGGCCTGTACAGGGCGCAGAACTCTACCGCTTGCTTGGGGCTCTCGCGCTTGGCCAGTTTGCTTCCCTGCTCATCACCTTCACGGGCCTCACTTCCAGCATTCTTGCGCGCCAAGGTACTCTCTCTCTCTCTCTCTCTCTCTCTGGCCCTCTTTCCCCCACAGTTTTATAACTTCCTCTGAAAGGGCTGAGCCCTTCTCGTAAGCATATGTGCTGTGTTTAATTCTTTTGCAATTGCAGGTTTCTAGACCGATGCATAAAGTCTCTTCCCCTCTTCAAATATGCTGAAGTGTGTTTTAGCTGTATGAAGAAATGGGGCTCCGTTTAGTGTGGAATTGCCATGCCTGGAATGTGTGTGCGGGCTCGCTTGTGTGTTCGCAAATATTATACTTTTACTTTTGTTCTTATAGGCTTTTTTTTTTCAATTTTTGGAAAGCCATGAGAACACCATCCATTGCATTGAGCTGATCAATTTGAGTCTCTTCCAAACTGTGTTGCACGAAACGTTTCTGAACTAGAAACGTCCACCTGCCAAAAGAACATGAAACGGAATTCTCCAGGACAAGGAAATGGGTAGGGGTACACCCAATTGAGAGTAGCCAAACACAGAGTTCACGCACACATGGAAGAATCGTCGCTTGCAATCATGCCAAGAAGAGAATTCTGTAAACTTATGGAGCTCTCTTTGTGTTGTGCAGAGGACTCCACTCTTTGTAAAGCTTGTCAGGGAGGCTTAATTTAGCCTGACTTTTTTTTTTAATAAATTAACGCAAGCTTGACTTTTTTCAAAGAGAAAAGTGGATGGAGCGCTGTTTCGACGCGTTTTGAGGCAGCTGGAAACGTGCAGCCCCACCAGAAACGCAGAAACGCGTTTCCAGAGGCTGGGGGGCCGTTTCCTGCAACACAGCTTCCAAAACAATTTCATCAACTTACGCATAGAGATTTTTTTTTTGGTTTTATTTTGTGATGACCAATTGCATGTCATCAAATACTCTGTCCTGCTATCTGAGGCTATGAGTCCCAAAAGAAAAACAATCAACCAACTACATCCTTTATACACTGGGCAAATTTTCAGCTGGCAAGATTATTATCGCAGATTGAAAAGCATAACTTATTTAAGGCTTTAAATGTAATTATGGCTACTGTCAAGGGCTGTGGCATCGGTATCATGTCAGGTTGGTTGAAAGAGTTCAACCATAGAAGCCATTGAAATAGCGTTGCATGAGCTGGTTTCCTTGGAATTGCACACTAGTTCTTCCTCGAGGATAGTTTCTAAAGGATCCTTGGAAGGTCCTGCCAGCACATTGTGCATTGATTATTTCTATAAAGTCATATTCACAATTACATTTTTAAGGGACATTATATTAGAACTTTGTTTTCTGCATGCAATTCTTGACGTCCAAAGAGGTCATAGATGTCCTGAACGTAAGTAGTATCATGGATGGATCTTGATATTTATGTGCTGGGCAGGAATCAACGCTCCGACCTCCCAATCACTTTGCAATTATCTTCTTGCTGCCTTTTTTTATGGGGGCATATTTATCAGCAGAAAGAAGCCACTGCAGGTAAGTTTCTGCTCTTTACAGGGTAATTTACACTTTGCATGTGGACTATGCATAGACATATTCCGAGCTTTGCCAACCTGGCCTCTCTTTCCTATAAAAGATAGAAGAATGAAGGGATGAGTGTGCTGCTATATGTAATGGGTCTTGAATGTTTTGAAAACATCTCTGCCTAAGTTCTTGTGCATGTGTTGAAAGCGCAGTTTTAATGGTTGTGCGCTTATAATAAAGTTCCTGCTGATTGTGTGGCAGCAGCTTCGTGTGTTTTTGGGTTGCTTGGTTCTTTGTATGGCAGTAATTATAATTTAGCTAATCCATCAACATCATAAGGCGATTGGTTGATTAGTCCTTCATATCGACATGTTTATGCCTGACTATGTGATACATCTTACTTGTTTATCTTTTAACTTTTTTTTATCTCTAAGGCTGTGTGCGCTTTTGCACAGAAGCTTTTGTGCATTAGAGTTAAGCTTGAAGGCAGTCTAAGCTCTAAGCACCCCATACACCTAGCGGGTTAATTTTGAGCTCAAGATTATTTTTTTCTGTAGGTGCGCTGGTATTACTATCTTGTTTTAGCTCTTATGGATGTGGAGGGCAATTATTTTGGTAAGTCCCAGGTGCTTCATTCTGTTCACTTTTCATGAAAGGGTCGCTTTAGTTTCTAAACTTGAATGCAAGTGACAGACTAGTGAAGGTTTCCGAACATGAAAACTTGGCAGGAAAAGGTTTTCCTTGATTGAAAAGGAGTATGACATTTACTTTGTTTTCCTTCTGATCTGTGTCGATGCTGTATCTCACCAAAGTAATAAGTCTTCCAGACACTCTGACTTGTGGCTCCTCTCTTTGCTCATCTCTTGTTTTTTGTTTCTCCATATGTGGAATATTTATCAAATCAGTTGTTTTTTGGATAATGCGTAGAGACTGGATCTGGCTAGACCTGAAATAGAAAAGGGTAGTAATACACTTGTACAGCTGACGAAACTGGGCGTCCTCAAAGGCATGTGACTCAGTTCACACATTGTTATTGCTAGGGTCTAAAGTTATTCTGTGCGAGATGAATGGGAGATATAGTGGGGGATTTTGGAAACCAAGGCATTAAAGATTTGAGAGCTGATAATCAATGCAGGAAGATTTCAATGCATAATGTGTAGTTGGTTTTTTATTACAGTTGTCAAAGCATATCAGTACACATCTCTTACAAGTGTGATGCTGCTAGACTGTTGGACCATTCCATGTGTTCTCCTATTGACTTGGCTATTTATAAAGACCAAATACAATGCCGGCCAGCTTATTGGGGTCTGTGCTTGTGTTTTGGGACTCGTGCTCGTCATCCTATCTGATGTACATGCCAATGATAGAGCAGGTAAGCCTACCCTTCTTCTGAAGATCCTTGTCATATATATGGATGGTTACATGCATAGTTTTTTCAAATGCCAATCAAACGTCAAATGCAGATGACTTTGAAAGTATGAAATGAGTTTGATTCAGACCCTCGGGCCATTTCAATCACGACCCTAATTTGTGAGATTTTAGAAACATTCTGTAGCACTCTAAGTCCATATAACCATTGAGTACTGAAATAGAGCATTTGCAAGCAAGTAGCATTTTCATGACAATATAACGTTATGCACTAAATGAATTGTGAATCAATCACCATAGCAAAAGAAATCCAATGTTTAAAACCCAATTGCAGTCAAGTTTGAAACTTGATTTTGAACTTCAATTTTTAAACTTTTTCAAATGTGCGATAACCATTTCAAACAGTTTTGAATGCAACTATGGTCACATGTTTCCTCTTGGAACCTCTTATGTTTTGACATGCCATAACGGTGACAACAGATACAAGCATTCAATTAACTGAACTATAGCATTTGCAAGCTGGTGGATTTTATGAAAATAAAAAATTGGTCAGACAACAAGTCCATATCTTTTTTGTCATGTTCACACAGGAGGCAGTAATGCTGTTTTGGGTGATGCTCTGGTTATCATCGGTGCCACGTTGTATGCTCTTACTAATGTTTCTGAGGTGACGTCTCTACTTCAGCAACTTTTTCTGGCAGGATGAAATTTGGAGTAAGTCTGAATGAGAAAGTTGTTGCCTTCCTTGCAGGAGTTTCTGATCAAGAAAGTTGATTTTGTGGAGCTGATGACATTTTTGGGCTTGTTTGGCTCTATAATAAGTGGATGTCAAGTGTATCCTCTGACTGCAAATTATCATAACTAATGCATAGATATATGCATACTCGTCATTCTAAGAGCTGGGTACATTAACTTGGTATGTCCAGAAACATGAATTCGACAATGATATGATTAATGCATCGCTTTGTCACATGCATCCAAACTTTTGGTATGTATGCCTCTTGGGGTGTGTATGCAAGCACGTGCATGTGCGTCCACATCAAGAGTTTGTTTGCGTATGATATGCCTGCATCACCCAGTCCCTTGCTGTTCTATTCCCAAGAGCACATACAAATTCTGTTCTGCCACTTGAGTACTATTTTCTTTTGCACTGGGTCCGTTTATATCTGAATCTGATAATGAGCTATCTCTGGATGCATTTGATGAAGGATTGCAAGTGAAGCATCAAGTCAGTAAGTTTAGTCCAATTTCTTAAATTAAACATGTGTGCATATTGGCGTTACAACCCTGTTATATGTGGCGCCGGTGTTTTGCACCTATTTGAAAACCTTAATAATTGAAACCTCAGTGCTATTCTAGAGCGGACAGAATTGGCCAATATCAACTGGACCAGACATGCTGTAAGTAAAACCAATCTGATGCTTATACCCGTGATTGCCGAATGAATTACCATGCATGGGTGCTGTATATCGACACAGAAGGTTTCATGTTTAGCCTTTTCTATTTGTTTATCATTGACATTGTTTCTTCATGTGCAGTGCAGATTCTTCCTTTTGTAGGCTATTCTGCATCTCTTTTCCTCTTCTATTCAACTGTACCTTTTATTCTAAGGGTAGGTCAACATCTTCATAGAATTATGCTCCATCACATTTTAGGTACTCCTTTGTTGCTCTCATTACTGTGCTTTGTTTGGATAGCTGAGTGGGTCGGCTTTGCTCAATCTCTCCTTGCTTACCTCGGACATGTGGGCAGTGGCTATTCGTATCTTTGCTTACCATCAAGATGTATGTGCCTAGGAGATACAGAAGTAGACATCTATTTTGGGGTGTGAGGGTCATCTTCTTAAACTTGTTTTTCGGCAGGTTGATTGGCTGTTCTACGTTGCATTTGCAACAGTTACAATTGGCATAGTGATATACAGTGCAAGGTACAAGTCTGCTCGCTCTGTGAATGCATGAGCGCGTGTGTTTTTCATTATAATACGAGAATCGGTCGGCATTTATGTTTATTCTGAATTTTGCATTTTTTGATTTTGATGTGCATTGGTCTTCTTAACGTCCATAACTCAAACCACTGACGTAAGGATTCAGTCCTCTCTAACCAACTGAGCTACCTAAACTAACTAAGAGTCACTATCTACTATTACCTTTGGTTTTCCTGTCGTCAGGACCCATAACCATCCTTGCCCCACGTATCAATTGCGGATAACAGTAATCGAACTGGCTTGGAAGGCAGATCGTTTACTGTTAATCAATATCTGCCCTAGTTCCATTCCTGATAGGAGGTTTGCTATGTTAATAGAGAGATTTATTTCTATAATACAAATCAATCGGCGGATCATTGGTGTGGGCTTGGGGTGTACTTGTGTCTGTAGGGGCATTGATAAATTTTATCCTTTTTTCTGCTCAATCGTGCAGTGGGGGCAGCAGCAGTAGTGGCTCTCCTCAGCCAGAAACAGTAGCAGCTGAAGAGATTGTATACAAGAGGGTTGAGACTATTATGGACGAGCATGGGAACAGCAAGGAAGAAGCTGAAATATCATCCTCTGTCCCAACCTCCAGAGACACCGCTGGTGCGTCTACTTCAGTTGTGTCTGAAGTATGATGTCTTCAAGCAACTACAAGAAGATGCATACATGCAGCTGAAGATGGTCATTTCGTATTTTTTTCATTCGATTCACCTGTTCATATATACAGCAGAATAAAGTGGCATCCAGGTCGCTTCTGACACAGAGAAAAAGGTTTCTAGTTGTTAGCAATGAGGTGCTTAGTGCATTCTTACGCCACGAGAGTGGCTTCAAAACCTGAAGGTACGAGTACCTCTTTTGTATATGCATATGAGTATACAGGAAAACAGTCAGCTGATAAGAAGTATTGAATCTAACTTGATGCATTCTGTAAGCCCTTGTCATGGAGAGTATACATTGAAGATTATAGAGTTTATTAATTTTTTGTCCCTTCCCAAATGAAGCTACCTTCCTTGTGGTACATTTACCTACAATATCTTATCCGATTAATTATCCATGAACACCATGGCTTTTGTAATTTGGTCTCTTTGGAGCTTGATTTGAGGCATAATGGAATAGACTTCATCAATTGGAAAGGGAATAATCCAAATTCATCCTGATACAGATACTCCAGTGGTGAGTTGCTAGACACCAGCTTCAATTGTTTTGCTCGTTGACGTTAGTAAACAAAGATCTGAGCTCTTCTGGTGTGTATTTTCTTTGAATATATTTTGTAAGTGATGAGTGTCTAGCGGTTTTTGGCTTGTAAAACAAGCCTTTTGAAGAAAGGAGTTAGGCATACAATTGACTTCTGCATGTAAAAGCATTGAAATCTTCAATGGTATTTTGATTCGAAAATGAATCCTTTCATGTAAGAGCCTCATATGGGTCCTTTTAAATGCCAACGTGACCCTCCCATCTTATCTCTTTCTGGCTTCATAGCATAAGCTCAATGTTCCTACAAGTTGCTTGAAGTCTATACATCAATGCCCCCGTCTATGTACAAACTTAAAGAGCCTTGACTGGTAATAGATGGGTTTTCATCCTGATGCCTCTCTCTTTTGATCAATGCGATCCACTAGAAGATTAAAGTGCTCTACTCTTGTTCACCTAAGCATGGTATATAGAAAGCTCTTGATAGAGTCAAGGAAATCATGAGAAGTCTATGGGTGTTGAGAGAGAGAGAGAGAGAGATAATTACTGATTGTGTGTAGGAAGGGCTAAGCTAAATTGGGTTGGAATAGATGCCATTCATGTTTTCCTCTGCATAATCGTTGGCATTTCCTGTGGTGTGATGGTTATTGAGGTAGCTTAGACTAAGAACGTTGCTTCAACCTTTAACTGACCCCTTTTTGACATTCCGCATTAATTTGTCGGCATGGTCAGCTAGCTTGTGTAGGCCGATCAACAAAACATTCACAGTTCTTCTCACAATTAATTCCTCTGCATCAAAACTCAAAAATTGTAAGAAGGATTATATCATTCAAAACACCTTGTGCATTAATAAAAAGATTTCCGAGTTTAAAAAGTACACATGCCATGCATGATTTGTACTTTTATCAGTGAAGATAGAGTAGTGTGCATAAGCAATAATATGGATGACAGGCTCAATCATGGAACAAATTCAATATGGTTTTTTCATGACTTGGTTAATAGGCTTGGTGCTCTGATGTTTCCTCCATAGCCATCTAGACACCAACATATTTTTATTCCTTTGGCAAGGCCTCTCCTCACACACATCACAGGAATGATGCAAAGCTCTTGGAAAATGATGCAAACATCACAAGGATGGTCAAGATGCTAGAAGAAATGGGCAACAAGTGAAGATATCCGTTAACACAAGCAACAACTTCTTCTGCAAAGCGACAAGCACAAATAGCTGCTATGAAGGATGAAACACAAGAATTCAGAGAGAATGGATGAGCTTGATGTGACATTGTGTCTAAAGAGAGACCTAGTGGCCCATCTCTATATGCAAAAACAAGAACAAAAATAGTCCATTGTAGAGTTGAAGCCAAGATTGTTGTCATCACAAGTGGAAGATGCACCATGAGCAACTAGAGATTAATTGACGAGGAGGCAGCTATGATCATAGCAAATCAATTCCAATGGCCACTGGATGAAAAGGACAAGCTCAAAGAAGACCTAGCAACTGCCATTGATAGGGATACATGGATTTGCAAGAGCTGATAGGTGGATGCGATGAGCTTGATGCTCATCTTTCCAACCTATCCACTATAAAAGATATGGTGAACCCTTTCACCATGGACTCTTGAGACGCCCAAAGTAAGCAAAGATGCACAATCCTTATAGATCCCTAGAGAGTGATCATATGCCAAAATCAACAATAGAAACTCTTGGAGTACCTCACCTAAGCAAAGATTAAAAGAGAGTTGGTTAATTGAAAAGCAAACAAATTAGAGCATATGCATGCGGGTTTTGAACTTACTCATACATGTCGAGGATAATGACGAGATTTTGTGGAATTGCAGCCAGATTGGAGGAAAGATTGGCTTAGGAAGCATCATAATTCCAAGTACAGCTATCATGATTTTTCTAAGCACTTGCGTATCGCTTTTACTTTTGTGGGAATATTTTCAAGTCAGACCTCAAAGCCAGTCCATAAGTTATTTACAACTATACGAGAATACACCAAGGATGATAGGGGATCAACCAACAAATGTAGCATGAATGCTTGAGCAATGCCCAAACTATTAGAGAAATTTAGTAGAGGCCCCATCTTTACAAGTGTAGCTATTGCTCAAATTCTTACAGCTGTATAAGCTCTACTCACAAACTTTGACAACACTAAATATTGCATCCTTCCATGACTTTGATTGATACAACCTAGGTTTGGGGTGAGTTCTGACCTACTCAAAGATTGTAGGATAGCGATTGTCTCTAGACATGTTTAGAATTCCTAAAACTACTTAGATGGATAGAACTGTGAAAAAATACCAATACATCTTATGGAAGCACATCCACTTGTTCTATACCATTTTCTAGTAGTAGTTTCAAGGACCCTAATTTTTGGCACAACCTAACACCTCCTACTGTTCTGGATTTATAACATCGAAACAACCAAATTGTGAGAATCACTTGTTACATTATATCATTTTGTGAGAGAATGCGATGCTTTCTTGACAGGACCTAACAATCTTTAAGGGGATCATAGTCATAATTGCAACTTTGAAGTTGGTTGCTTGTGGCCTGTCAAAAAAAAAGGCTCTTAGCAAGAACGCCACTTCATCCAATGTCTGCTTTCAAAAGGTGCTCCTTGAAACTCTTTCCTGACCATTATGCCATAAAAGGAAACCTTTTTTTTTTCTTAAAGGCACAACTGAAAAAGACGCCACTACTTATCAAACTTTCTTCTCAACAAAAGAAGACAGATGCCACCTACGTATCAAACTTTCTCAACTTGTTAGTAAGGATTTTTTTGGCATGCTAAAACATGTCTTGGAGGAGAAGGGAAAAGGGCACACAGATATGTTGGTTCCACCTTCTTCGCGTTGAATGGGTCTCTCTTCCAAGCCATACATGACTTCCTTTTCAATTTTTCTTAAAGAATGCCGGCTTCACCTTGTTTTAGCTGTTCACTGCACAAATTTTTGGATCCCTTATTTTAGCTGGTGATGAGGTCCCTCTCTTCAAGGCCTCATGTGACTTCCTTTTCAATTTTTATTTTAGAATGCCCAAAGTAAGCCTTCACCTTGATTTAGCTATTAACCGGTAACACATTACCATTGACTGCTTGCAAGAGTAAGGCAGTGATCAATAAAAAACATAGGACAGAAGATTGGCCTGCATTGTAGTCTCTTGGTTTCAATTTGGACAAACCGCGTGATCACAGATTGCGTGCGTAGGCACGCTATGTAACCAAGAGAGGTTATATTTACAGCAAGGAGATCGGTGCAAGCATTGCCAACCCACAAACATGTTAAAATGAGGAAGCGATACATTTAAGGCCCAGCCCTTTACACAGCCTTAGAACATGGAGTGAGGACAGCTACCTTCCTTTCAAAGCTATAACAAGGAATAAAAGAACCAAAGGAAACAAGAGGACCCCAATATATACGGCGGCTTGGTTTTCCAGGCGTCCCTCATCCAGCTCCTGTTCACTTGGCTTGTACATGGTGTTGTAACCGTCCGAAAACGCACCGAAATACTTACTATACATTGAAGTGTCCCAACGGGATCCAATTGAGACCTTAAGATTGTCCATGGCCTAGAAGCAAGCACACAAAACTCAGAATCCCACTCCACACTCTCTCCAGAAAGCACAATGAAATAAAATACTCTGCTACCTTAAATCCATAAAGAAGCTGTTTTGCCTTCTTCCGAACGGTAAAATTGGGATGCGAAGCTATCTTCTCATACAAAGCCCTTGCCTCTTCGAACCTTACCAACAAACCCAATTAGATGTCAGTAGTGCAAAATCTTCGCGAGCAGACACATCGAAACACAAAAATGAGGAGAAAATGACACTAATGCTGCATCTGCAGATGAGGCTAACCTGTTAGAAGAATCCAAACAAACTGCCCTTTGCAAAGCCGCTAATCCATGAAGTTCGCTCTGTGTTCACATGAAACTCTCTTCTTCTTCTCCTCTCTCTCTCTCTCTCTCTCACACACACACACACACACACACATGAATCCAGGAGTGTAGAGAGACCAGCGCCCGACTTCAGAGGGAGGTACTTCTGGGAGACATCACTCACAGGCAGTCACGGATTGCTTCGCGGCGTTTGGTGTGACGGAAGAACAGGGCTTTTCTAGCTGGATTGGAGCAAGATTTATACCAGCCATTTTTGAGCCAGGATTCAGGCTAGGCATGGCGACTCTTCCATGAGCATTCTCCCCCACCAGTCATCACTTCTACGGAGGTATGACCTGGTCAGTATGCGTCATCTCTCTACACAGTCTCGGGGCAGCCATCTCTTCTGGATCCGCCAGAGCCATGCCCACAGACATGTGCTTTCTTTACCGCTGAGATGGTAAAGAAGGCTATTGACAGGATGAGGACTACGAGAGCATATTATCACGTTGGCCTAGTAGCATAGCATTTTATACATGCTAGAGATCTGCTTGAAGAGCTTCTAGCAGTGATGTTCAGCCGTGCAATGTGTGAGGGCCTACCTGATCCTTGGATTTGTCTACTATCGTACATATCTTCAAGTCAAGGGACCCTATGGAGCCTGCGAACTACCACACACATTGGCACAGTTGTACGCATCCATCCTTGAGCAACAATTGAGTAGATGGGCACAGAGAGAGGGTGTACGGGCAGCAGGACGCGCGGGTTTCAAGAGAGGTTTCTCTACTCTTGATCATATTCTGACACTCAGAGCCATTATTGAGGAAGGAAGATCACATGGGAGATGGCTCTATTGTTGCTTTGTGGATTTCTACAAAGCCTTCGATATAGTGCCCAGAGCTAGATTTATGCGCAGACTGCAGGAGATGGGCGTACCCACACAGTTGATTTGGGGGATCATGGCTCTATACAGGTCGGTAGTGGGGCATGTACGCACTCCAAAGGGGATTTCCAATTTGGTTCACTCCACTATCAAGGTGAAACAGGGCTGCCCGCTATCTCCTACACTATTTGGCATGTATGTGGATGAGGTTGTTGACTACATTGAGAGGGATGGTGATAGAGGAGCACAGTTGTCAGGGACATGGATCCCACTATTGTTATATGCTGATGATATCGTTTTGATTTCTGACTCCTTGGAGGGGATGCAACGTCATTTAGATGCTTTGTACACATTTAAACACGACAGTGGATTGTCTGTTAACATGGGGAAAACCAAGGTTATGGTGTTATTCTGTTGATTTCTGACTCCCCGGAGGAGATGCAACGTCATTTAGATGCTTTGTACACATTTGAACCGACAGTGGATTGTCTGTTAAACTGGGGAAGACCAAGGTTATGGTTTTAACACCACACCAGAATGGGTCAGGAGGTGAGCACCATTTCGGTGGAGTATACAAATGCATACACCTATCTTGGGGTGGTCTTCAGTGGACCGGTGTTTTCTATGAGGAGAGCAACAGAGGCTAGATTGACGAGAGCTTATGCAGCCCTGGGAAGATTGGAGAAGACGTGTTCGCAGATTCAGTTTCAGGAACCTCGAATATAGCTGTGGCTTTTTGACACTCTAGTGGCTTCAGCTATGCTTTACGGGGTTCAGATTTGGGGACCCTCAGTAGACCACCATGGCAGATCTGGTAGCACTGATGGATGGAGATGTATAGAGAGGCCTCTAGTCTCTATGATCTCTCGGATGATTCGGGCTAAGGCCGCAGTACCACATGAGATTATTCAAGCTGGGCTAGTCCCCCCTCTCATGGTCGAGGCACTTACTAGATCAGTATCCTTCATGCATAATTTATGGGACATCCCCAGAGACAGATATGCTCGGCTAGCCCTTGAGTCATCCCCACAGCTATCGCTACAGGGGGACACCACATGCTGGTATGGGCAGATGACATCATGGTTTCAATCACATGGCTTCAGCATGGATAGACTGCCTCCGTTTCAGTACTCCTTGGATGCACCCTCCCTATCTCTCACACAGACAAAGATCAGTAAACGTATATGTCAGGATTTGATTCAGCTTGATACCTGGAGCACATGGATACAGCCGATACAGGAGTTGAGCATGAAAATGGCTTTCAATAAAGAGCATCTTCTCCAAATAGCAGAGGATAAATATGTGATCAGACCAGCCTATATGGACACTCATTAATCCTATGGGATACGATCTGCTATTGGTCAGATGCGCACATCATCGCATCAGCTAGAGATTGAGACTGGCAGATGTAGGAGAGTACCAGCAGAGGCCAAGACATGCCAGTTGTGTCATATAGAGCCCGAGACAGTTACATCACATTTGACATTGTCCGATATACTATGAGATACGAGGCCGCTTTTATTGTCTATTCAGAGAGGGCTTTGGATCGTTGGCTATAGTCATGAGATATCACGATAAGAGAAGCCTCGAGTTGTTTTTACTAGAGCTGCACAGACACAGGGAGAGCCTCTTGAGGAGATCAGGCAGTGGGAGACATTCACATAGGGACATCACTCACTTCTTTAGAGCAGGGACTCAACAGCCAGATGAGCATGCTTCACAACAGACTTCAAAGTCCACTTATACTAGAGGTATATTAGCAAACAGAACCATTGAGCTCAGGAGAGCTAGACGCTCACGTCTATGAGGGCGATCACGACATCAACGGAGGCTCCATCAAAGGATCAAGACTATTCTAGCACGACATGGGAAACGCCCAATACGACTATTTACATTGACAAAGCTCTTCACCAACTGATGCAATACTTACTCGGACAACATCCGATGCCGGGTATCCTCGGGCATTGATGATGATTTTAGTATCTCACTTTACTTCTTTTTTTTTTTGTACCTAGACATTGGATTAGATCCACCAAGATTGTATCAATTTGCTCTCATAGGTCATTTTGGCCTTTTGAAGACGTTTAATATAACATTTCCTTTCATTTCCCCCCCCCCCCCCCTCTCTCTCTCTCTCTCTCTCTCTCTCTCTCTCTCTCTCTCTCTCTCTCTCTCTCTGCAGCCACTGATACATATAGCCCGCAGGGACGAGCAGGCTAGGTACATGTGGGTGAGACTGAAAGCAGAGACAGGTAGATACCTCTATCTAGCTATTTGTTACTTTCCCCCGAGTACATCAGTGTATGCACCACCCAAAGGACAATCCCCTTTCTCTATTTTGGATGATGACATATGAGAGTTCTCTAGGGACGGTGACATTATCATCCTCGGGGACTTCAATGCTAGAACTGCCCATCACCAGGCAGTGTTTTATGATACTTCAGAGGAGATGCTAAGAGAGATAGATGTGGCAGAGACGGGCCTTTCCAGACTATCACACGATATGGAATATACTGAGTATGGGCGACACCTCATAGACATGGGCACTGCACATGGATTGGCCATCTTGAACGGCCTACAGAGATTTCCTGTTGCGAGAGGCTTTACATGCTTCCCACACAGACATGGAGCCAGCACGGTGGACTATGTCATGGCACAACTGAATCTCATCTCTAGTATCGAGGATCTCACAGTTGGACCCAGACCGGTCGGGGTGGCGGTGGATCATGCTCTGGTGTCAATGACCATCTCCTTCCATTTCAGTGCAGCACACAGGCCACGAGTAGCAGTCCCTACTCGCTACACATTCACAAGGGAGACGGACTCTGTAAACATGGACGGAATCTACAGACGCCTATGCACTGAGGACCCGGGGCGACCTCTGGAGGAGCTAACTACTATACTGACACAGATATTACATGAGGCAGCAGCTGAAGCATACCCACACACCCAGCCTGAGCAGAGCCACCGATTTGAGCATTCCTCAGAACAGCTGGTACGATGAGGAGTGCCGGAGACTAGAGCCAGACTTCAGAGGGAGGTGCTGTTGGGGGACGACACTCACAGACAATCACAGATGGACTTCTGACACCTGGTACGGCGGAAGAAGAGGGCTTTTTTGGCTAGACTCGAGCAGGATCTATATCAGCTATTCTTGAGTCGAGACTCGCATGAGGCGTGGCAGCTCTTTCATGAGCAGTCCCCCCCCCGCTATTTCCTCCACAGAGACCTGGGGTCAGTACGCATCATCTCTGTACACAGTACCTGGACAGCCGCCCCTCCCCAACCCCCCCGACCCATGCCCACATACATGTGTCTTTTTCACTGCTGAGATGGTGAAGAAAGCCATTGACAGGATGAAGACTGGGAGAGCATATGATCACGAGGGCCTAGTAGCTGAGCATTTCATGCATGCCAAAGACCTATTAGCAGAGCTTCTAGCAGTTATGTTTAACCGTGCCATGTGTGAGGGCCTACCAAACACTTGGATCCTATCTACAATCATACCTATCTTCAAATCAGGAGACCCCATGGAGCCTGGGAATTATCACACTATTATGATTGGGCACACACTGGCACGTCTATATGCATCCATTCTTGAGCAACAGCTGAGTAGATGGGCAGAGAGGGAAGGAATACGTGCAACTGGGCAGGCAGGATTCACGAGAGGCTTCTCTACTCTTGACCATATCCTAACACTCATGGCCATCATCGAGGAAGGCAACTCTCATGGGAGACGGATCTATTGTAGCTTTGTGGACTTCCGCAAAGCTTTCGACACGGTACCCAGAGCTAGACTGATGCGCAGATTACAGGAAATGGGAGTACCCACAGAACTCATTTGGGGGATCATGGCATTGTACAGATCAGTTGTAGGGCATGTACGCACCCCGGAGGGACTTTCTACACCGGTTCACTCCACTATTGGGGTGAAGCAGGGCTGCCCGCTCTCTCCCACTCTTTTCGATATGTATGTGGATGAGATTTCTGACTACATTGACAGCGATGGGGATAAAGGTGCTCAGTTGGCAGGGACATGGATTCCACTTTTGTTATATGCTGATGACATAGTGTTGATCTCCGAATCCCTAGAGGGAATGCAACGTCAATTGGATGCTCTGCATACGTTTGCCCACGAAAGTGGTTTGTCTGTCAACCTGGGTAAAACCAAGGTTATGGTGTTTAATACCACCCCACAGTGGATCAGGAGGTCAACACCTACACTCACATACGGCCAGGAGACTGTGGAGTACACAGACGCTTACACTTACCTTGGAGTGGTTTTTAGCGGACCTACATTCTCACTCAGAAGAGCAGCAGAAACCAGACTTACTAGAGCCCACGCAGCATTGGGTAGATTGGAGAGGATGTGTTCGCAGGTTTAGTTTTAGGAGCCCCGGACGAAGCTCTGGCTCTTTGACACCTTGGTGGCTTCAGCATTGCTCTATGGAACCGAGATATGGGGACCTTCACTGGATCACCACGGGAGGATGGGTCGCTCAGACGGATGGGGGAACATGGAGAAACCTCTCGTCTCTATGATCTCGCGGCTCATTAGAGCCAAGGCATCAGTACCACGAGCCATTATCCGAGTAGAGCTAGCGGCCCCCCCACTTGTGGTGGAGGCGCTCACCAGATCAGTCTCCTTCATAAACCGCACATGGGCACTTCCTAGAGACAGATATGCTCGCATAGCACTTGAAGCCTCTCGACAGTTAGCCATACAAGGAGATACAACATGCTGGTATGGGGAGATGACATCATGGTTTCAGGCACACGGGTTCAGCATAGACCGGCTGCCACCATTCCATTACTCATTGGATGCACCATCTCTCACCCTTACACAGTCAGAGATCACCAAGCTCATACGCCAAGACCTGACCCAGCTAGACACCAGAAGGACATGGATACAACCAGCACAGGAATTGGGCACGAAGATGGCTTTTTACAAAGACCACCATCTCCAGCTTACGGAAGATGGTTTTGTGGCGAGACCTAGATACATGGATACCCACTTGTCTCATGGGATAAGATGTGCTATTGGCCAGTTACGCACATCTTCTCACCAGTTGCGGATTGAGACGGGGAGATACAGTGGAGTACCAACAGAGGATAGGACATGCCCCTTGTGTAACATGGAACCTGAGACAGAGCTACACTATACATGTCGCTGCCCAGTCTACTACGAGATACGAGGCCGCTTCCATTGCTTGTTCAGAGAAGGTTTTGGACCACTCTCAAGAGTCATGGGATACGAAGATCAGAGATGTCTGGGTTTGTTCTTGCTCGAGCTGCGCAGACACAGAGATAGCCTGATGAATGGCGAGGCTAGCCAGTCTCAAAGACGGATCACAGACTTCTTCAGTGCAGACAAGGGACAGCCGAAAGAGCCACTCCCACAGCAGAGCTCCCCCTCGTCTCATACCAGAGGCACACTGATTGACCGAGCGATTGAACTGGGGAAATCCAGGCGCCCGCGACTGCGAAGAACTACACAGCATCGACGGAGGCTACGACAAAAAATTCGGAGCACGCTGGCCAGGCATGCATGACGCCCGATCAGACTACTAACCATGGAGGAAATTGATGAGATTCGCCAACGACCAATGCTAGATCTCTTGTGATTCAGCTATCCCAACAAGCCGCCCATTTTTTGCTTGGTCTTTTGCTTGGTTCACATCGATCAACTTAGGACCCCATAGTATATATCTTTGTTTTGTACTGTTGTTAGGTTATTTTGTTACTCTGACTTTGTATCAGATCCACCACTTTGTAACTTTCGGGTCTCATAGGTCATTATGGCCTTTTGAAGACGTTAATATAACATTTCATTTCTCTCTCTCTCTCTCTCTCCATATATAGACACACACACACACACTTATTCCGTACATACATACTTATATATAGTATACATGTATTATGTATGTACATATATATGCATCAGGTTGTGTGTGTGTGAGTGGTAATAAAAGGTAAAATGTACGTCCACAAATTCCAGTAGGATAGTTTATATGAGATGCATTCATGGGTATACTGCTTAATCGAATGTGAAAGAGATTCCTATCAGGCTTCTGAAGGACCAACCTTATGCAAGTAATAAGATGTTATAAGCAATGCAGCTTGAAAGCTTAATGGAGCATAGTGACCATAAGAAGCACCTAACAGCTTTACCTGATATGGCATTTGCTGCATTACTTTCTCAAACTGGTCAATTGCGCTTTGCAGATATCCTTTCTCAAATAATTCACTGCCTTGCTTCAGAGCCTGAATGGGCATGTCAAATGAGAACCCCTGACTTCCAAAGAGAAGTGAACGTTGTCGAATGCTATCGAGTGTAGACTAGAAATAAGCTTACCTTGGTGCACTCTGCTTTGATCGTTGGATCAACGTCAAGACCCACCTTCTTGTAGTATGCTGCAAGAATCTCCTTTGTTCGAGCATTACGAGCCCGTTTTTCCTCTTCTGTCTCAAGTTGCTCACCTGGCTTGATAGTTCGACCACCTCCATACTGCCATTATTGGGTGTGTAGAGTTAAAACTTCTGAGTCTAGGATGAGAAGTCTGAAGAAACGACAAAAAATGTGGCTATCATTGCATGAAAGAAACTTAGAGAAGCAGGAAAAACAACGCAACAATCAAGCCTCTATTGAAAGAAAAAAGCGAACCATAAGGACAGACAGAAACCAGCAATGCTATTAAAAGAATTCATGACCACAAATAAATTACTCTTCCGTTTAAAAGACATTAGTGCAAATGCAGCTTCATTTGCTTGCAATTTTTTTGTGACTGCCCCACAACCATAAAAAATGCCCAAATTCCACAGCATGCCTCATTTACTGCGTGTGAGGCGTGCGCCAGGACATGCATAAGATTGACAAGTTTGAAGCATGAAAGACTTGTAATGCAATAATGCCCAAACCTTGTTTCATGTGGACCTCGTGTGCCTTTACTTCTTTGTTTCATCTCCGTCAGGTCTATCAGGTGGTTCAGTGCCAATTTCATAAACTGCTGATTAGCACCATGACTCTTGGTTAAGACAGTTCAGCACGTCAGTGACACATCCTTCAGTAGTGCCCACTGCCTTATATTTGTGCATTTTCAATTCATGACCAATTCTATAAATTTAATTTCTACTCTCTTATTATTGTTAGGAATTGCATCAACAAATCACCAATTTACAGAATCTGGTGAGTTACATCCAGTTGCTTTCAGGTTAAAATGTGTGATAACTTGAGTAATGCCCTCCTACACCATAGGATTCTAATGATTGTCAAAAACATAGTTGCCTCTCCAATACTTATACTTTCTCTGTGACATGCGTAGCATTTCGTGCTATTGTTAAATCTCGAGTTAACCTTCAACATGTAGACTTAAATTCTTTCTCCTTTTTGTTCCTCCTCTACTTTGTCTCAATGACAGAGAATCCAGCAGATGAACCTGTTAAAATTAGAGCATCTCAAGTGAATAGCCCAATGTGATCCCAATATTTATTTTGGCTATAGGTATTTATTATTCTTATTTTGTCAAATCTTGGGTAGGGAAATTTGCTTAGGGGCACACATACTTAAGGCCCCCAAGGCTAATATATAAGCACCCCACGCCCCCATGGTATATCAATCAATTCATTGCCAAGGTTGGTTGGTTCAGAGGTCTCTCTCTCTGACATGGATGCAGCCAGCACAAGAGCTGGGCACGAAGATGGCTTTCTACAGAGAGCATCTTCTCCAGCTTTTAGAGGACGGTTTTGTGACGAGGCCCAGATACATGGACACCCACTTGTCTCATGGGATACGATGTGCTATTGGCCAATACGCACATCTTCACACCAGCTGAAGATCAAGACTGGGAGATACAGCGGAGTACCAGCAGAGGCCAAGACATGCCCCCTGTGTGACATGGAGCCTGAGACAGAGTTGCACTACACATGCCACTATCCCGTCTACTACGAGATACGAGGCCGCTTCCACCACTTGTTCAAAGAGGGCTTTGGACCACTCTCCAAAGTCATGAGGTACGAGGATCAGAGATGCCTGGGTTTGTTTCTGCTCGAGCTGCGCAGACACAAAGAGAGCCTGATGAGAGGAGAGGCTAGCCAGTCTTAGAGACACATCACACACGTCTTTAGAGCAGACACTGAACACCAGGAGGAGCTACTACCACAGCAGAGCTTGTCACCTCACACCAGAGGCACATTAATCGACCGAGTGACTGAGCTGGGGAGATCCAGACGCTCACGGCTGCGGAGGACTACAAAGCATCAACGGAGGCTACATCAGAGGATTCGGATCACTTTGGCCCAACATGCACGACGCCCGGTCAGACTAATGACCATGGAGGAGATTGATGAGATCCGCCAACGACCAACGCTGGATCTCTTGTGATTTAGCTATCCCACCTAGTTGCTTAGTTCACACCTACCAGTTTAGGATTCCATAGTATTTTTATTTTTTCATTTTGTTACTCTCACTTTGTATCCGATCCACCACATTGTAACGTTCTGGTCTCATAGATCACTTTGGCCTTTTGAAGACGTTAATATAACAATTCATTTCATCTCACACGCATGTGCACTAAGGAGCCATGGCGACCTCTAGAGGAGCTTACTACTGTACTGACACAGACTTTGCATGATGCAACAGCAACAAAGGCATACCCACACACCCAGCCTGAGTAGAGACGACGTTCTGGGAGCATGCCCAAGAACAGCTGGTATGATGAGGAGTGCCGCGAGATGAGAGACAAACTTCAGAGGGAGGTGCTTTTAGGGGACATCACTCACAGACAGTCTCGGATTGCCTTTCGACGCCTAGTGAGGCGGAAGAAGAGGGCTTTTCTGGCTTGAGAGCAGGATCTATATCAGCTATTCTTGAGTCAAGACTGAAGTGAGGCATGGCGACTCTTTCATGAGCACTCCCCCCCTCCTGTCATTACGTCTATAGAGGCCTGGCCAGTATGCATCATCTTTGTACACAATTCCTGGATAGCGGCCTCTTCCTGAACCCCCCGAGCCATGCCCACACACGTGTGCTTATTTCGCCGCTGAGATGGTGAAGAAGGCCATTGATAGGATGATGATTGGGAGAGCATGTCATCATGATGACTTAGTGGTTGAGCATTTTATACATGCCGGGATCTGCTCACAGAGCTTCTAGCAGTGATGTTCAACCGTGCCATGTGTGAGGGCCTGCCCGATACTCACAGTTTAACTACTATTGTACCCATCTTCAAGTCGAGACCCTATGGAGCTTGGGAACTATCGCATTATCATGATTGGACACACATTGGCATGGTTGTATGCATCCATCCTCAGCTGAGTAGATGGGCAGAGAGGGAGCCGGGCAAGCAAGGTTCAGGAGAGGTTTCTCTACTCTTGACCACATTCTGACACTCGGAGCAATTATTGAGGAGGGCAGATCACATGGAGAGACGGATCTACTGTAGCTTTGTCGTTTTCCGCAAAGCATTTGACACAATGCCCAAAGCTAGATTGATGCGCAGTCTACAGAAGATGGGAGTACCCAACAACTGATTTGGGGAATCATGGCATTATATAGGTCAGTAGTGGGGCATGTACGCACTCCAGAGGGGCTATCTACATTGGTTCACTCCACTATCAGGGTGAAGCAGGGCTGCCCGTTCTCTTCTACTCTATTTGGTATGTATGTAGATGGGGTTTCTGATTATATTGAGAGAGATGGTGATAGAGGGGCACAGCTGGCAAGGACATGGATCCACTATTGTTACATGTTGATGATATTGTGTTGATCTCCGACTCTCCAGAGGGGATGCAGTGTCACTTGGATGCATTGCATAGGTTTGCCCACGACAGTGGTTTGTCTGTCAATCTTGGTTATGGTGTTTAACACCACACACAGTGGATCAGGAGAGCAGCACCCGTATTCACATATGGCAATGAGACACTGGAGTATACAAATGCTTAAACCTACCTTGGGGTGGTCTTTAGCGGACCAGCATTTTCATTGAGGAGAGCAGCAGAGACTAGATTGACCAGAGCCTATGCAGCATTGGGGGGATTGGAAAAGATGTGTTCAAAGATTCAGTTTCACGAGCCTCGGACGAAGCTCTGGCTTTTTGACACTCTGGTGGCTTCCATTTTGCTCTATGGAGTTCAGCTATGGGAGCCCTCTTTGGACCATCATGGGAGGTCAGGTCGCATTGATGGATGGAGAGGCATGGAGGAGCCTTTGGTCTCTATGATCTCGCGGCTTATTAGAGCCAAGGCTTCAGTACCACATGACATTATTCGAGCAGAGCTAGGTGCCTCCCCACTAGTGGTTGAGGCGCTCACCAGATCAGTCTCCTTTATACATCACTTATGGGGCCTGCCCCACAGATAGATATGCCCGCCTAGCACTTGAGTCCCGTCAACAGTTAGCTATGCAGGGAGATACAACATGCTGGTATTGGGAGATGACATCATGGTTTCACGGACATGGGTTCAGCATGGCCAGATTGCCCCCTTTCCAGTACTGATTGAATGCACCCTCTCTGACTCTTACACAGTCCGAGATCACCAAGCTCATCCACCCCTAACTCAGCTAGATACCAGGAGGACTTGGATACAGCCGGAGCAAGAACTGGGCACGAAGATGGCTCTCTATAGAGAGCATCTTCTCCCTCTTACTGAGGATGGTTTTGTAACTAGGCCCAGATACATGGACACCCACTTATCTCATGGGATACGATGCGCTATTGGCCAGATACGCACATCTTCACACCAACTTCAGGTCGAGACAAGTAGATACAGGGGAGTACCAACAGAGGCCAGGATATGTCCCCTATGTCACATGGAGCCGCAGACATAGTTGCACTACACGTGCCATTCCCCAATTTACTATGAGATACGAGGCCACTTTCACCACCTGTTGAGAGAGGGCTTTGGACCACTCTCTAGAGTCATGAGGTATGAGGACCAGAGATGTCTAGGACTCTTTTTGCTTGAGCTACGCAGACACAGAGAGAGCTTGATGAGAGGAGAGGCTAGCCAGTCTCAGAGACAAATCGCGGACTTCTTTAGAGCGGACATTGAGAAGCGGAAGGAGCAGCTACCACAACATAGCTCACACTCTCCTTATACCAAAGGCACACTGATCGATTGAGCGACCGAGCTAGGAAGATCCAGACGCCTACGACTGTGGAGGACTACACAACACCGCCGGAGACTACAGCAGAGGATTCGGATCACTTTGGCCCGACATGCACGCCGCCCGTTCAGACTACTGACCATGGAGGAGATTGATAAGATCCGCCAGCGACCGATGATGGGTCTCCTGTGATTTAGCTCTTTTGAGGAATGTACACCCTGCTCATCTTGTACCACACACACATACCCACATTGTGTTACATTAGCCCTCATTCACTACTTTCACCCCCCTGCTCATATCCTACACAGTTCCATTTCAGTACCTTTCCTTTCATTTCTGGTACTCAGACATTGTATCAAATTCACCACGTTGTAACGTTTTGGTCTCATAGATCATTTTGGCCTTTTGAAGACGTCAATTTAGCATTTCATCTCTCCAGAGAGGGATTTGGACCACTCTCCAGAATCATGCGGTACGAGGATCAAAGATGCCTGAGTTTTTTCTTTGCTCGAGCTGCGCAGACACAGAGAGCCTAACGAGAGGACAGGCTAGGCAATCTCAGAGACAGATCACAGACTTCTTTAGAGCAAACAATGGACACCCGGAGGAGCTACCAGCACAGAGGAGCTCGTCGCCTTACACCAGAGGCACACTGATCGATCGAGCGACTGAGATGGGGAGATCCAGACACCCACGACTGTGGAGGACTACACAGCGTCGACGGAGGCTGCATTAGAGGATCCGGATCACTTTGGCCCGACATGCACGACGCCCGGTTAGACTACTCACTATAGAGGAGATTGATGAGATCTCTCTCTCTCTCTCTCTCTCTCTCAAATAGCAAATAGCAAATAGCAAAATAGAGGTATCTGCGAGTCTTTGCCTTCAGTCTCACCCACATGTACCTAGCATGCTCATCCCTCCGAGCTATATGTATCAGAGGCTGTAGCTCCTCCCTGAATAAATTGCGACTCCTCCTGAACCTCATCCTTTGTGCTCTGATCGAGTCTCCTGTTTGCAAGCTGTTCCCATTTGTATCCGGGGCCTGATGCGTCTCAGAGTAGAAAATGATGTCTCCCCCTGTGAAACTATCCTCAAAGGCCCCTACAAGGAGCAAAGATCCATTACAATTCCATGTAGCCACTCTTGAGTGTGGTGCCACACGTCTCGCGCTGTCATGCGGGGCGCCTTTCCAGAATAACCACTTGCCATCTTTGTAGAAGGCCACTTTCCCCTTCTCTCGAGCTGTCATTATCTCGGGCATAACTTCTTTCATATGAGCAAGTTGTGAGTGTGAGGTCATCTCCAAGAAATATGCATGTTTTCTTTAGTGTAGGATGCTTCTTCAAGAAGTCCTTCTTTGCATCACCTAGAGGACAGTCCCCCTTCTCTATTTTGGATGATGATATAACGGAGTTTTCCAGGGATGGTGACATTATTATCTTGGGGGACTTCAATGCTAGGACTGCCCATCACCAGTCAGCATTCTATGATACCTCAAAGGAGTTGATGCGGAAGCTTGATATTACAGAAATGGACCTTCCTTTCAAGATTTCATGGTGGGAACTAGGCCGGTTGGGATAGCAGCCCATCATGCTATCTTGTCTTTTACTCTATCGTTCCAGTCAGCACAACTTCATTGAGAGAGGTCTCCACATACTCGGTATACCTTCACGGGGGAGACGGATCCCGTGTACATTGATGAGATATACAGGCAGCTATGCGCACAGGAGCCAGGACGGCCACTAGATGAGCTCACCCAAATTCTAACAGAGACGCTCCATGATGCAGCATCAGAGGCATATCTCCACAGCCAGCCTACACGCAGACGATCTGGGAGCATGCCTCAGAATAGTTGGTATGACGAGGAGTGTAGAGAGACGACGATCAGATTATAGAGAGAGGTGCTCATGGCTACTACTAACATAGACAGTCATGGATTATCTTTCGCCGCCTAGAGCGACGAAAGAAGAGGGCTTACCTGTCTCAATTAGAGCGTGATCTGTATCAGTTGTTTATGAGTCAGGACTCTAGTGAGGCATGGAGGCTTTTCTATGAGCACTCTCCACCGCCAGCCATCACTTCCACGGAGATATGGGGAAAATATGCTACATCTTTCTATACAGCATCGGGACAGCCACCTTTGCCTAACCCTCCAGAGGCATGCCCAGAGACATGGACTTTCTTTACTGCTGAGAGGGTAAGGAAAGCCATTGATAGGATGAAGACAGGAAGAGCACAGGATCATGATGGTCTGGTAGCAGAGCACTTCATCCATGCCAGAGATATGCTTGCAAAGCCTCTAGCTATGATGTTTAATAGAGCCATGTATGAGGGTTTTCCTGAGACTTGAAGTATGTCCACGATTGTGCCTATCTTCAAGTCGAGAGATCCTATGCTTCCTGGGAATTACCCCACCATCATGGTTGGTCACACCCTGGCTAGGTTATATGCATCAATTCTTGAGCATGAGTTGAGTGGATGGGCACAGAGAGAGGGCAGGTTCAGGAAAAAGGTTTCTCCACTCTTGACCAGATTTTGACACTCAAAGCCATTATTGAGGAGGGTAGACACCATGGCACGAGGATTTATTGTAGCTTTGTGGATTTCCACAAAGCCTTTGATACAGTGGCACGAGCCAAACTCATACACAGATTGCAAAACATGGGGGTGCCCACAAAGCTGATTTGGGGGATCTTAGCTTTATACAGGACAGTGGTAGGGCAGGTACACACTACTCAGGGCATGTCCGACATGGTTCACTCCACCATTGGAATGAAGCAGGGTTGTCCCCTATCTCTGACTCCTTTTGGGATATATGTAGATGAGTTTTCAGATTATGCACAGAGAAAGGGTGATCGAGGTGCTCAGCTTGCAGGGAAGTGGATTCCCATGCTATTATATGTTGATGATATTGTGTTGATCTCAGATTCTCTAGAGGAGATGCAACGTCATTTGGATGCATGGCATGTATTTGCATGGGACAGTAGATTGTCTGTGAACCTTGGTAAGACCAAGGTAATGGTGTTTAACACTACCGCACAGTGGGTAAGGAGGTACGCCCCCACTTTTACATATGGTCAAGAGACTGTGGAGTATGCAGATACATATACTTATCTTGGGGCGGTTTCAGTGGTCCAGTATTTTCCCTGAGGCGCGCAGCAAATACGAGATTGACCAGAGTATGCAGCACTGGAGAGACTTTAGAGGATATGTTCGCACGTTCAGTTCCAAGAACCTCGGACAAAGCTTTGGCTCTTTGACACTTTGGTCACTTAGGCCATGCTGTACGGAGTGGAGATATGGGGCCCCTCAATCGATCATCATAGCAGAGCTGGCAATACTCATAGATGAAGATGTATGGAGAGGCCCTTGGTGTCCATGATTTCTCGGATGATTAGGGCCAAGGCCTCAATACCACATGACATTGTTAGGGCGGAGCTCGCTGCTCCTCCATGGTAGTGGAGGCACTCACTTGATTAGTTTCATATATGCATAGCACTTGGGCTCTCCCTAGACCCAGATATGCTTGATTAGCACTAGAGTCTTCGCGACAGCTGGAATTGCAAGGAGATAGACCATGTCGGTATGCGGAGATGGCATCTTGGTTTTAGTTACATGGCTCTAGTATGAATCGGCTACCCCCACTTCACTACTCTCTGGATGCACCAACCATCTCCCTCACTAGGGCACAGATTACCAGGCTCATCAGACAGGACTTGATTCAGTTGGATACGAAGAGGACATGGATATAGCCTATTCATGAGTTGGGTACGAAGATGGCTTTATATAGAGAGCATCTTCTCCAACTTACGGAGGATGGTTTTGTGATCACACCAGGATACATGGATACTCATCTATCCCACGGGATACGATGTGCTATTGGTCAGATACGCACATCCTCACATCAGCTAGAGATCGAGACTGGGAGATTCAAAGGAATACCCGCCGAGTCCAAGATTTGTCAGGTGTGCCAGATAAAGCCCAAGATAGAGCTACATTACATATGTCACTCCCCAATATACTATGAGATACGAGGCCGCTATCACTGTCTATTCAGAGAGGGTTTTGGACCACTTTCTAGAGTCATGAGATACGAAGATCAAAGATCCCTCGAATTTTACTTACTGGAGATTTGCAGACACAGAGAGGACCTCTTGA
This sequence comes from Adiantum capillus-veneris, assembly GCF_014529385.1. NCBI lineage: Eukaryota > Viridiplantae > Streptophyta > Polypodiopsida > Polypodiales > Pteridaceae > Adiantum > Adiantum capillus-veneris. Next base: position 125,947,036 of record NC_140958.1, read on the forward strand.
AGAGGGGCACAATGAGAGAGATCCAGTGACAACGGCATATTACATATTTCTTTCAGTCACAAATAGAGGAGTTCGAGCAGCCTAGAAGCATCAGAGGCATATTGCTTGATCGGGTGATAGAGTTGGGGCGGTCCCGTCGCCCACGGATGAGGGGGCCCTCTCGACATCGACGCAGACTGCGACAGAGGATCCATACCATCCTGGCGCAACATAGGAGCCGTCTCGATAGAGTGCCTGCCTTGGAGGACATTGAACCTCTATAGCCTGTTGGATATTGATGTATATGTATATGATGCCTCTACGATCATGGTTCTATAAGCAACCTTGTTCCTTTTCTCGCTTGAAAATGGCACTTTGGTGCTGTTTGGAACAAATTCACCTAAGCAGGTAAGGTACGCTCATAGCTATGAGTTTCAAATTCGAGGTCCTAAACGACCATTCCATTAGGAGAGAGACAACTGCAAGATAGGACAACCCACCAGATATAACTCTTTCCAATTTGACCCTAGAAGAACCATAATGAGGTTGTTGTCTAATGCTTTGCTTTTGCAAAGATTGTAATGACTGTGTTGGCCGTCACCTTTCTTGTGTTGAGCATACAACATTGTATCAACAATTGAATGAAAGAACAAATTATTGCTAAAAAATGTGTGCGACCTTACTGGAGACAAGCATGTGACGTTCCCAAAGCATCCATGAAAGGAACACAAACGCCTTAAGCATAAAACCACAGCTAGGTCTTCCACATAAATTAAGAGAAATGAAGCTATTGATGATAACCTCAGCTTCTACCCAGCACTCAAGAAGTGGCTTGTGTAGAACCTCTACATTTAACTAAAATGTCTACTTGCTGAAACCCCGTCTTCGAAGCACTCGTCGTAAACTCATGCTCTGTTGTGTGTGTTGGAGCACCTATAAACTTTTTCACAATGTGCATAAATGCATCCACAATGATGTTGGGACTTGTGCTATCATAACCACACGACAATCTCGCCATGAGTTGTCTCTTTAGTAATACAGAAGTACACAATGGCAATAGGACTTGCGTCATCAAAACAACAAGACAATCTCTTCACTAGTTGTCTCTTTTATACTACAGAGATGCGACACACATCATCTATTGTTGGGCGAAATGCAAGCACCCTGTAATTGACTTCGAAAACCGAAAGGTTTCCTTTGAACTACACATTGTAATCTTCAGAGGTGCTTACGATGCAACAAGCTGTTTCTCCTTTAAGCCTATCACCATCTCGCATGCATAGCTACAATGAAGAAGTGTAGCTCCTCTAGTTCAAGTGTTAGCCAGGTTGCAAAATAAAGTACACAGAGGCTAATGTGCAATAAAGTATTTTTGCAGAGTGCAGAAAAGGCAACATGAACAAGAAAACAAAAGTTTAGAGGAGCATACAGTTCGCGAGATGTCTGCAGGACGTTCAAAAACACCCCAAGTGACAACCTTGGGTTTGTAAAGGCCATCCTTGCTTGATTGCTGGGTCGTTCCATCTCTAGTGATAATCTCGACTTCAGGCAAAGAACCTGGAGGAGGAGATTCAAAGCCTGCAGTGAGGCCTGCAGGCCGTGCACTCTTACTAGTAGATTTCTTCTCCGAGAAATCCAACCCCATGAAGTCTGAACTGCTGATTCCTATTCGCTTTGGTCCTTTGAACTTGGAGAAGGACTCTCCCGGCTTACTAACCTTCCTCCGAATGACTCCATCGCGCGTTATTATCTCCACTTCAATGCCCTGTGAATTAGAATCGTCTTGGACACCCCCTGGTTTGCGGGCCTCTGCCTGCGCTGCTGCAAGAGCAGACGCCATTTCTGATTCTTGCTTGCTCTTCAGAGCCTTGAAGTCCAGCAAGACATTGTCTGCCTCTGAGGGCTGTTGATCATTGGAATCGGAAGAGGGCTTGCCCTCAACAGGGCTATCTTGATCTGTAGAGGAGGGCTTGGACTTGTCTAAGCTTTTCTTATAAGCTGCGGCACGTTCTAATGCGCTCATCAGAGCAGGAGGCTTCTTGGGTTGCTCATTGCTGCTGCTACTGCCGCCGCCATCGCCTTCTTGGGTCTGTGCACGTGCCGAGAGTAGCCGAGGGACAGGGACCTCCGGAGAAGGCCATGGCGATGAGCGGTATTGATGATGAGTGCGCGCTAACAGAGGAGAACGACACGGGGTGGCGCAGAGGAACATCAGCCCGATATGCGTTCCTTGGGTTGAGCTGCTTCCAATGTCGATAATGTTCTATATGTTTGCGCAATAGCCTAAATAATAATTGGATTATAGATAAGAAATAGAGGGCCTCTCTTAAAATGTGTGAGAGAGAGCTTGGCGAGTGGGGACTCAGCGTGACGGTTTGGGTTGAGGCGAGTGGAGGTTCTTGTGTGCTCCTTCTGCTTACCTACTTTGCCATAGCACGGCGACTAGATCTTGCTCTCCTTGAGTGCCCCGACAGGTTCTCTCCCTTGCTTCGGATAATTTCGCGATTATTGTCTTGCCTCGACCTTTCTAGCTATTGGCAGCTTGAGATTATTATCGCTGTTTAAAAAGATTCTTAGTTTTCCTAAAGCTCCAAAGTATAGTTGATATCGAGGCTTGGTACAAACTTGATGGATCTTGACTTTCTTCGGGCGCGTGAGCGCCAGAGGGAGGAGCCTCTCGACATGAGATCGGACTTTGTTTTTATGTCGAAGGGCCGAAAATGAGGCTTCGACCAATGCACTTACGCAAAGTTTCATGAGAAAGATTTCCAGCCAGCCCCGTTTGGCGAGCGCATACTAAATGAAGAGCTTTTGTACGGTGTGAATGTATTCAGAAAATGTAAAGGTGTTGATGGCACTACTCTGCAAGTCGACTTTAACCTCGACGTTGTTCTCCAGAGCTTGAAGTCTTCTTATACAAAAGTGGCAGTGCTATATATCATGGGCAAACGGATGATAACTCAAGGGTTATGGGATCGGATAGCTGTAGTGCTCAATAAGAGAAATGAGGTGCAACACCCAACTGATCCTGGGCTCTCCTCTATAACAACTCAACCTGGAGAGCTCCTTGTTGCTAAACCTGGAGTTTTTGGCCAGATGGAGTTGGCATCACTCCAACCTCCCCTGGAGGTGAATTGTTGCCTTGGTTGTGCGAAGGGGCTATTGTTTGATAGGGAGGGGCTCATTTCCTTGGTGGCAGAGAGGCCTAGCCTCGGTGGCTCTCCTAGATCGACAATAGCAAGAGGAATGATGGGAATGGCTCCCTTTCAAAGCCACTAAAATCCTTCCACATGATGGTGACTCTATGTGTATGAGTAACAAGAATGTATGTGTCATTCAAATACTCTACCAAGTAGTCCTCATAAGCTTCTTGAACACAGACTAAAGCTATATGTCCCCATCTCAATCCCTCCCATTAACGCGAATCTCAGTGGATCCCCCCCGCCAAAAAAAAAGGCGCAAAATGCCCCCTCTCTCTTCCCGCTATGCTCGAAAGCTCGCGTTTGCTTCAACGCAGTCCATCGTCGCGACCCTCCTGTTGGTCCCGTCCGCACTGTCGCACGCGCTCCAGTCGGGTGGATCCTCTCGCTGTGACGATCACCTCGAGCAAGGCGAGGTCTCACAGCAAAAAAATGAGAGAGACAGACAGAACTCTGCCTCCTCCGTCTCTGCCAGACAGAACGCTGCCTCGCAAAGATGTCTGTCTTCGCGCGCACCCCCCGGCCCCCTCTCCTCCTTGCACTGATTCCGGTGTTGAGCTTCATGCACTTCACTCTGCTCAAAAGCCGCTGACCTCGACGTTGTGTGAGAAGCGACAACGAAAATCTCTCTCTCTCTCTCTCTCTCTCTCTCTCTCTCTCTCTCTCTCTCTCTGTCTCTCTCTAAAAAATCAGCGACTGGTATTTCAGTCCCGCATATTACTACTCCTACTGGGTCTACTCACGTATTCGTTAATTAATTAGCCCCGTAGATACCCTTCCCCTAGCTTTTCGGATGGTCATCTGCGTTCCCACGAACCCCTCGCACCCTCCCGCCTTCAGCCCGCCATGCTCTGGGCTACCATCCCCTTGCTCTCCTCCCTGCTCTGGCCTACCATCCCCTGCGCCCCATCTCCTTGCACCACTATGCAGTGCGCAACAACACCCCTCCTCACATTCTGCCAACCTGCTCGTGGGCACCATCAGCGTTAGATTCCCACCTCCCCATTGCCCTTCTGCCTGTGCCATTACCTTCTTTGACGACTAGCCCTTGCTCTTCTCTCGGGACATTCCCTACGATATCTCTCCACAACAAGGCAAGGGAATTCTTGCCATCACAATTGTTGCCGGAAGCACAGAAAGACAGAGAGCAACGGCAACACACACACACACACACAGAGCAGCACGATCAAAGCGAGGAAGTGTTGCCATGCACGGGGCTCTCTTTCTGTCTCGTCCTAGCCAGGCAGAGGATGCGCACGAAGACACAGAGAAGAAGAGACACAAAGAGAGAGGCCTCTCGGGACAGTTTCGTACAACGTTAAAACTCTCTTCTCATTCTTCTTCTCTCTCTCTCTCTCCACGTGCCCCCCCCTCCCCCCTTTTCCACAAAAAAAAGGATCTTCTGAGATTCTATATAAAACAAATGAAAAACAACGTTTTGCGGACCTACTCCCTCTTGCAACCTATTTATACTATTGACCTCCTACTGGGTCTATACTCCAAACTGAATTAATTTGCCTTCAAGATTCTAAACGAATCTTGCAAATTTAAAAGCAAAAGACTTGTTGCCTCGATTCAAGAGCACCATCCCTTTCGGACCCTGCACGCCTTCTCTCGCAACCTCCCTTTGGTCATGTCCTCCCATTGATAGCCTGCTCTGTTCACAACAACACGCATACAAGGTTTTCATTGCCTTGACCATTGCTTCATCTACACACACACACACACACACACACACACACACACACACACACTCTGGCCCTCTATGCCCTAGCGACAGTGCCATATTATGCATCTCTCTCTCTCTCTCTCTCTCTCTCTCTCTCTCTCTCTCTCACACACACACACACACACAATCTCTGCAAACACGTGTGTCCTCTCGGAAATGCACCCAAGGTCCAAGCCGTAGATGAGCTCGCAACAAGCTCTGCGCTCTGTTGTGTCTCTGCACAATGCATCATCCCCCTCTCTGAGTTCTCCCACCACATCAGGTCATCCCCATCAGGCTCACACACACACGCATCCTCCAGAACCACCTGCTATATTGGGCACACCTACTCGCACAACGAGAGCTTAGAGGACAAGCATCAGGAAAACGACCAAACAACTCAATAGACGGGCGTCTGTGTGTGTGTGTGTGTGTGTGTGTGTGTGTGTGTGCCTTCGGCTCGTAGCGACAAAAAACCAGCGAAAAAATTCCCCATGCTGCTCGTCGCTCGTCCCACCTACTCGGTCTATCTCAAAGTCGCCATGAGCTGCGACGTTGAAGTTCAGCTTGGCAAGGCTCTCCACTTGTACCTGCCCGAAACGACGATCACTTGCTCGTAGCAAAGGAAGATTCGGACCCTCGTCTACAAATGAGAATGCACATCGATGCACATGGCACTTCGGCTCCATCCAATCATCAAAAAATCTAATGCGCTCTGTCTCATTTGGGCCTTCACCATATGTGTGTGCTCTTTTCCATACTTTTTAAAAAAGAAAGCATCTCCTAAGCTGAGAGAACGAAAACAATCTCCCTCCCCTCGACTTTTCATTTCAAAACCATTGAAAGCATCTCCCAAGATTCTTTTTAAAAACAAATTCAAAAAGTCGTTTTGGGCACACACTCCCTCTTTGCCATCCATTAATTATTTGATTGACAAATCAAACAAACGGAGCTCTTGGAATACAAAAAGTTACTTTATTTTGCTCTTTTCTTATTTTGCTAAGTACACCTACACTCACATCTTCATTCAGCTCTAAATCAAAGTCTTTGTAGATGATTGAATGGAGTCTTTTGGTCGATTCAATCTCTTTGTGGTGTGCTTTGTTCTAGCCATAAGTTTTTTTTTTTAAATGAAACAATAAATTTAGCTTTTCTGCACTATTATTTTTTGTTAGTCATATACTTTATATAGGGACTTTTAAACTTCTCCAAAATCATGATAAAATATATACCTTTGATATCGGAGTAGAGTTTATTCGATTAATAATAATCACATACACTAGGTTTGCCAAAGTGTCTATTAAAGAGAATCAACAAAGATCCCTTGGCGTGGGGCTCAAAAGGAACAAGGGAAGGGAAAAAAAAAAAAAAAACTTCTTGCTCAGTGAGGGATATATTTAAGGTCTCTTGAGATGGTTTCCTGCGACATTAAAACTCTCAAAACTCTCTTCTTCTTCTTCTTGTATTTTCTTGGGAAAATTATCGAAATACTCCTTTAATTTATGAAAATTCCTAAAATACCCGTCAAATTTCAAAAATTCCCAAAATACTCTATGGATGGTATCATGCTAGGTGTATTTTCTTAGGAAAATCACCAAAATATCCCTCTAATCTCTGGAAGATGCCATGCGTCGCGATTCGGGAAAGTAGGTATAGCAAATGTTTGAAAAGAAAACGAAACGGGTCGAATCAGTTGGATTAGAAGAAGATCACGAAGAAAATAAAAGGGGACGCACGTGGTAAGAGTGTAGAGAGGATGATGGATGGGGGCCTGATAGGCAGCGCAGGAGGGAGGGTGTTGAGCCATGCATCAGGGCGAAGAGTACTACATGCCTTTTTTTCTATTGCAGAGGCGGCTCAGGCCTCAACGACATAGGTGGGGTGATGCAGAGCCAGAGGGCAGAGCAAGAGGGTGGCGGAAAGGGGTCGTGACTGTGTCTCTTCTGTGATGTCATCCGAGATGTGTGCTCATCGGTGTTTCCACAAGAGGTGGTATGTGTGTTTGTGCATGTGTGCAAGCGAGTGAGAGATAGAGGCGGGCGTTGCAAGGCAAAAGTAGCAACAAACGAAGGGGCTCGAAACAATCACAAGGGACTATGAGCCTAAATGGACGGGGTGGACGATGCTGGGATGGCTACTCCTACAGCAGTTGCAGCAGGCGCGATGGGCATAAACTCAAGGTCGATCATGCGGTTCTGGAGCGAGCATGAGCTAGTAGGTAGATGACACAGATATGGTCGTGAGGAGGACAAAAGGTGAGGAGCGTGGGTACAATCGCGAGGAACAGGTTAGAAGACGAGTTAGAAACTTAACATTGAATGGAATTTGTAAAGATTCCATCTAAAGAAAAGGGAATAGACCCATGCCCATACAAATGCTACAATGATCTTTTTGGAATGAATGCAAGATAGCTAACTTCAATTTAATTGAAAACTCTTTTTGACACAACATGTATATTTGAAATCTTTTAAGTTATACAAAGAGGTTTACTTCGTTATGACTATATATTAATTAAGCAAAAAATAAGTGTTTTAATGTCTCTCTTCAGTGAATGCATCTATTTTGCAAAAAACCTGAGACTGTGTATTAATGTTGAAAATGCTTTTGGGCATATGGGTATAGTTTAAGTCCTTTAAGTTTGTTAAATCCCCTCCCCCTCCCCCCTCCAAAAAAAAAAACCCTTTTGGCATAATAAGTATAGTTAAATTCTTTTAAAGACGTTCCTTCCTTCTCCTCCTTTTCCTTCTCCTTCTACCCTCTCAAACCTCAAGTTTTCTTGCTCTATGTGTGCGTGTGCATATGTGTGTGTACGTACGCGCACACGCATGCACATTTAGTACTTGAAAGTCTTGGGGCTTGCCAGAAACCAAAGCGAAAAAGGGCATGCCTAAAATCCTCTCCATTTTTAGGTCAAACCTTGTGAAATTTTAGCAGTTTCTTGAAGGAAAGCTATAAATCTAATCGATATTGTGCAATTGTAGCCAATTAAAAATACATTAAATGGTGATTTTTTGTGAACTTTGGGTTGGTGGGTGCGTGTCTGCATGGATTATGAAACAACATCAACTTAATTGTTGATTATCCAAGTTCATTAATGTGCTTGTACGCATGGCTATTTTTGAAGAAATCTTCCATGCTTTTGGACCTACCACAACCGGCAAGATCTAAGACTAGGGCTTCTCTGTGTGTGTGTGTGTGTGTGTGTGTGTGTGTGTGTGTGTGTGTGTGTGTGTGTGTGTGTGTGTGTGCGCGTGTTGTGTGTGCATTGTCTCTCAAACCTTAGTGCCGCCTCCACAGTCCCCCCCTGGGAGAGGGGCACCTCTGTGGGGGGTTGTTAAGCCCTAAACTCATTCCCTCCCTCCAACCCAAGCCCATTAGGTCCCCTCAAACCTTGTTTGCCTTTGTTGGCGCCCTTTCAGGTGTGCCTGTTTGCCTCTGTTGGCCTGTCGATGCCTTGTCAGGTGTGCTCCTCCTCTGTCGACAAACGTGTTCTTTCAACCTCATAAGAAGCGGCGTTGTTACCATATACCTGTGGTAGTGATGTGTGTGAACACACTTAGGACTGTCAGGGCATTTTTTCCCTCACTAGGAGGTTTTTGCCCCATGCATTGTATATAAACCCATCACTCTAGGGCTAACTCATCTTTCCATTGCACACTAAGTAATACACTCTCTGTTGTGTGCCTTGAGCTTCCTTCGTCTTCTCCAAGTTGCTTGTGTTCTCTTGCAACCCTAATTCCAACAATTGGTATCAAAGCAGGTTGCGTCCTCCCGAGCTTAGTCGCCAGCAGCTCCAGCACACGCTTGCTCACTTTCTCCAATTTCTGAGAGCTTTGGCGAGTGTTCGTTGGTTGATGAGAGGACTCAAAGAGATTAGTCTGCTCAGATTTTTGATTCGGGCTCACTTCGGTCTCCGTTTCCACTACAGGTAGTATTGCGCAGGCCATTTCATCATTTTGTGCAAAAATTCTGTCAGTGCCGTTTTTTGCATAAAAGGTCCATTCCAGTCTTCTATAGTTGAGGACATATTGGATGGGGAAAATTACCCTAGGTGGACTTATATGATGCAACATGTTCTTGTAAATTGAAGGGCGTTTGAAACATTGTGCGGGGCATTGATGTACGTCTTGGTTCTGAGGATACATGCAATGTTGAGAATGTTGCACGTCTTGCTGCAAGGATGACTGCTGTTGGAGTTGTTTCACCTACAGCTGAGCAAGCTCGTTGGGATGTAAAAGTTGCATAGGCTCATGTATTGGTTGCGTTGTCTGTGAAGCACACTATTACTCCCCACATTTGTTCGATGAAATCAACATAGTAGACTTGGAATATTCTAGCTGTTCTTTATGCAAGTCGCAATGAGGCAAAAATTGCATTGTTGCATAAAGAGCTAGAGTCAAAGATTTTGCATGAGGAAGATGATATGGACACTTTCCTTGACAGTGTCAAGGATATGAATGAGCAACTTATTTCTGTAGGTGAAGTCGTTTCAGGCAGTTCCCTTGTGCAGACTGTTCTTGATGCCTTGCCAGATTCTTACAAGACTTTTGCTAGTACTTGCAGACTTATGACCCAAGGAAATCCTGAAGTTGTCATGTTTGATGCATTGTGCACATTGTTGTTGCAAGAGTCACTTTCTAGGAAAAATAGGACTAGACAACGTGCATTTGAACAGGCTTTTATTGCTGCTCAAAGAAAAGGTTGTAACAACAATGCAACCACTTCTCATGGTTCTTCTACAAGTGGAAAATCACCTATTTCTAATGCTTTTGCTGGTAGCAATTCATCTGGAAATTCTGGTGATAAGGGCAAAAAGAAGATGCGTTACCATTATTGTAAAGCTAATGATCACTTGATCAAGCAATGTCCTAAGTTGAAGGCCAAAGAGGCTAAGAAGAAAGAGGTTGGTTCCACTACAAATGCAGCTATTGTTGAGTCTTTTATGAAAGGAGGTTGTGATGTTGATGTTGATGCAGAATGGGCTTTTAGTGCAAAATGTACCTATAATCCTGATGTCAATGATGCATGCATGTCAATTACTACATATTCACATGCATGGTATTTTGATAGCGGTGCTACAAAGCACATTACCTCACATCATGATTTGTTCACCTCTCTTGAGTCTGTCGCTCATGGGAATTCATTTACTTGTGCCAACAATGCCTCTTATCTGGTTCAAGGAGTTGGAAAGATTGTGCTTAGTGCTGCAAATGGTAGTTCTTTCATAGTTGTTGATGCACTTTATGTACCTGGGATCAAGAAGAATCTTTTGTTTGTATTTGCACTTGCTAGACTTGGACTTGTGGTCAAGTTGGTGGATGACAGATGTATTGTACATGATCTCAATTTTGGTGATGAAATTGTTGCATCTAGCATTTTATGTCATGGGCTGTATAACCTCACTTTGTTGACAAATCTGGGAAGACTTTTGCAAATACAGTTGTGGATTCTAAGGCTATTTCACATACAAAACTTTGACATGTATGTTTTGGACATCTGAATTTTGCCAATTTGCTGCGTTTGCATAAATCTGATATGGTTGCTTCTTTGTCGCCTCTTGAAGCACCTGTCAAACATGTTGTGAAGGCTGTATTTTGGGTAAGATGCAACGTTCAAAGTTTTCAAAGGATGGTTCAGTTAGGACCACATGCAGGTTGCAGCGTGTGCATATTGATGTTTGTGGGCCCATGCAAACTCCGTCCTTGGGCAATTACATTTACTTTGTGACTTTAATTGATGATTACTCCAGGCAGTCATGGGTATATCCGCTTAAAGAAAAGTCCGAAGTATTTATGTGCTTCAAACAATTTCTGGCTATGGCTAAAAATGTCTCAAACTATACTATGGGCACCCTCCGTTCCGATCGAGGGGGGAAGTATATGTCTTATGAGTTTAATGCATTTTTGGCTAGTTGTGGGATAAAACATCAACATACAGTGCCTTATACGCTCAACAAAATGGTGTTGATGAGAGGAAAAATAGGTCACTTACGGAAATCGCACGATGTATGGTCAAGTGTCAAACTTTACCGCATTCGTTTTGGCTTGAGGCCATCATGTGTGCCAGTTATGTACTAAACAAGTGTCCTATAGAAGCTTTGCAATCTATGACTCCATATGAAACATGGCATGATAGAAAGCCTTCTATTGAGCACATGCGTTGTCAGGAGTTTTTTGGAGCAAGGGATTGTGCATATGTACATATACATGCATGGTGCATCAAATAAAGAATTGCCCATTTTTCAGAGTCAGGTGGTTACGTGGGGCCCACATGTGTACAGGTAGGACAGGGTGTACATAGTGCATCGATTTTCACTATTACCAGTACCACTGTGTTTTTTCTACAATAAGGAGGAGTTGGTAGCGCGTAAAACTTCTCGAGGAACCTATCCGCGGGCCGACGACATGAGGTAAGCAGGTGCATCAGATGGCATCTAGTGGCGCCAGGAGGTCGAATGGGGTCAATACTTGCACGTGGATGAGTACAGACACGACGTGGGTGTTTTCTTGTGATACTTATGCAGAAAGGTCATCATGAGGACCACTTTTTGGGGCTACTTCACGTGGTTGCGGGATGCATTATTGGGAAAAGCTAAGTGTCAGGTGTGTGGATGATGCAAAAAGGTGACAAATATGCACTGCGAGGTCAGTTTTTGGCTTGTTTGGGGTCCGTTTGAGGTCATCTAAAAGGCCAAGGGTGCCCAAGTAATAAAGCTAAGTGTGGGAACTGAAAAAACTGAGAGAAGACCAGAAAAAACGTGGAGAAGAGAGGAGGAACAGCCGCAACTGTGTTTTTGGGGTTTTGGGAGCCTGTTTTGGCCGTAAACTGCTCATCCGAGGTCAGATTTGAGCACTTTGACATTGTAGACTGGGGTTTTGGGCCGTTCCGGACGCGATAGTGTTGTCCATTTTTCCAAATTCCTCACTCTTTTTTTGCTGTTTTGGTTGTGTAAGTTTCTCCTATGAGCGAAGCTTCTGCTCCAATTTGTGATTGTATCTCGTATATTTTACCCATTTTGTGTGAACTATTTGCCTCTTGGTGTTGGCCCAAGCTCATTTGTATCTAATTATCAGAAGTTTCCCTCTTTTGAGCTAAGTTTTTTGGGTGTGTGTGTGTGTGTGTGTGTGTGTGTATCTCTGTGTGGAGTGGGCAAGTGGATAGTCTCTCTCCTCTCACTCCATAGGTGTGTTCCCTGTTTCGGCCAGGTGTGTTGTGTAAGCCGAGTGGTGCCCCATAGTGTGTGTGTGTGTATCTTCCCAAGAGTGTGTGTTGGGTCATTATAGAGGCGTTCTGTGTGTTTCCATCCCACTCACATTCTTTTGGCGCCCCCACTGAGGATCTTCTTCGAGTACCTTCTGCTTCGAGCTTCAAGCTTCGAGATTCGGGGCTACAGGTTACAGGTTACAGGTTACAGGGGCAGGGACAAGTACAGGTACAGGTACAGGTACAGGTGATTTACACAGGTACAGGTAGCTGGAGTACAGTGATATACTAGCAGTGATGTCACTTGCAGTTGTTGTGGGTATGCATCACTTGGTGCCTGTTTGAGCGCATTGTCTGCTGGATTGTACGTTACTTGTGGAAACTGCCATTGTACGCATTTGTGGAGCCATACTTGGTTGTATTTGGCAGTCCTAGCCATTTCTAAGACTTGGTCTGGAAGATAGTCATTTCTGAGACTTGACTATACGCGATTTGCATTAGCCTTCGTGTGAGGGTCGATAGAGTGAGGTTTTTATTGAGCTGGGGGATTCTCAAATGTGGAGATCCTTTCGGTGATACAGGTAGCTGGAGCACCCTTTTCGTGATCGCGCCATAGGCTATGTACTAGTGATTCCTTCTTGATGCTCGAGTTCTATTGTTGGCAGTCTATGCTTACACATACAGTCTATATTTTGGGTTCTTACTGCTCTACTTCTGGGGAAACTCTGTCGAAATCTTCCCAAGTTATGATAGCTGGTTTTTTGGTCCATTTATGTTGTTATGCTGTTGAAATTTTGGCAAAATCAGAGGTTAAGTCAGGTGTGCCTTCTTGGGAGCTTCATGGTTGGCTTTAATGGATGATCAAAATGGCCCTCAATTCACTCCATTTCATTTAACTCAAAGAATCCAGATAAATGTTCATGTGTCCAGGAAGATTTTTTTCCAGCAGCGCATAGTCTTTATGTTCGGGCCAAGAAGATTACGAGAGATCTTGGAATGTCCTTTGCTTGTTGTAATTCCGACGATCAACTATGAAACCTCATTTGATGTGCATGTGTTTGTCCTTATCTAAAGTTGAGCTCCATTGAAGTTTCTGGGGATTGGGTAGTCAAAAGTTTTGGGTTCTTGCACGTGTGTTCAAAGGGGTTCTCAAAGCATTGTAACTTGGGTAGCCATGGCTTTCTCTTATCCGGAGTTTCATGGAAGAAGTGATGAAGATGTGGAAGATTTTATGGAAAAGATGGAGGTTGCCTGCATTAGCAACCAGATTCATGACCCTGCGCAGATATTACGTCTTCTCCAAATTTGTTCGAAGAGTGATGCACGAGTCTGGTCCAAAACATTTGAAGAGGAGTTGCGTGCAGCAGATCCACCTGTAAGATTGAGTTGGGACAATCTAAGGCATGGGTTGGAAGTGGAGTTTGTGAAGATAGAAGATCTTGACAAAGTGTGGCAAGAAGTACAAGGTTTGGTGCAAAAGGAAGGTGAGCCAGTAGATGTGTACATACATAAGTTCTCATTGGCATGGGAGCAGATGTGCAAGGCCTTAGCACCACAGGTACCCCCGCCTGACATGATGAAGAAGGACAGGTTCTTGGCTGGTCTTTGGGAGAATATACGTTGGAGAGTGGAGCTAAAGAAGCCTAGGACATATGAAGATGCACTAGAGGTATCAAGGAACAAAGAGTGGAAGTTGAGGAAAATGAGCCAGTTAGGGGTGAGTCTTTGACCATGAGGTCTGAATTTCAGCCTATAGAGTCTTTACAAGGTCGCATGTCAGGGGTTCATCATGAACCAGTGGTTCCTGTTACTACTCAAGTTATGCCAGTAGTGGTCACTACATCGGTGCAAGATGATGGGCTAAGGCAAGACATGAGGCAAGTGGTAGATTTGATGAAGAATCTCAGCCTAAACATGCTAGGTCAAGTGGGAAATAATCGAGGTCGAGGGAGGTTTGGACATCAGCTAGGAGGTGAAGAAAGGCCTAGGAATGGTGTTGGACAAAGCAATGGTAGGTTTTGGAGGCAGACGCCCACATGTTATAATTGTGGAGAGTTGGGTCACATCAGCCCGCAATGTGATAAGCCACCAAGGATGGGGGGAGACATGTATCCATTGCCAAGACAGGTGCTAACTAGGTCAAATGATTATGGCATCGAAATTAAGGGAGACGAAGGAACCAGTGGACTGACCCAGGAGGAAAAGGGAAAGACAAAAGTGCTAAGTGTAGTCACCTTGGAGAAGGCATCAAAGCTAGAGAATACATTAGTGATGCCTATTGGGAAGAGGACCACAGAGGACAAGGAAGGAAGAAGTGCCCCAGGTCCTAGTAAGAAGAAAGGAAAGAGCCATGAAGGCGAGGATGTCAAGGCCAAGAGGAAAAGGAGAGCTCGTCGAAAGTTTCATGTTTCAGATTTTCCACTAGGGGATGGGCAATTAAGCTATGACTTGAAGGAGGATCCGACGAGCAGGAAGGCAGATGTTACTTTTGGGCAGCTTATAGAGATGGTGCCTAAGCTAAAGCGACAGTGGAAGAGGATGGTTAACCCAATGGAGAAAGAGCCAGAGAGAGGTTCAGTAAAGGTGTTGGCAATGGATGAGCTACCAGACATTTGTCCAATAGTAGATGTGTGGCATAAAAGGAAAAATTTGGGACAAGGTTATGTGGATGGCGGAGCCCAAATATGCGTCATAACACACTCATCCGTTGAGAAGATGGTTCTCACAGTGGCTGGGGTGTCAAGTTTTCGGATCAGATTGGCAAACCATCAAAAAGTAAAATGCTTGGGTGTTGTAAAGAGCTTAGAAGTGGAGGCATATGATGCAAAGGTAGTGGTTGATTTTCATGTGATGCCAGCAGGGTTGGGAGCATATCCTATTATACTGGGTAGACCATGGTTACGTGCAGTGGGAGCTGTTCAAGATTGGCGACATGGTACGATTAGCCTCTATGGAAAGACAGGTACCAAGAAGCTTTATAATATGGACACAAGGAAACGATTAGAGGAGATTTATGAAGATGAGGATGAGTCTAGTGATGAAGACTCTTCCACGGTGACAGATGAGGACAGTGATAGCACTACCAGCAGTGATGAGGATGCTGATGTTGCATTTCTTTTGATGGACAAAGAAATCCAGGAGTTTGGTTTAGTTGCATTTGCGAATGAGGTTGAAGATGAAAGTGAAGGGCCTTATGAAGTGATTGAAGGGCTGATGCAAACCAAGGTTGAGTTGTCAAAGAAGCAGGAATTGATGACACAAATGATCAGTGGAGACCTCTCAGCTATGGAGAAGGATATATATTTGCACATGCTGGCTAGTTTTCCTGATTTTTTCATTACTTCATATGAAGAGATCAGAGGGTTCAAGGGTGAAGAGATGCATATAGAGCTAAAAGAAGGTGCTAAGCCAGTGCGGCAAAGGCTAAGAAGGATGGGTCAAGAGCAAATGGAAGCCTTGCGAGAAGAGGTGGACAAGTTATTGAAGGCAGGGTTCATAGTCCCTGTGGAGACAACAGAATGGGTGAGTCAAGTTGTAGTCAGTCCAAAGAAGGATGGGAAGTGGAGAATTTGTGTAGATTTTAAACCCTTAAACGCAGCCACTAAGAAGAACCCATATCCTCTTCCGTTCATCGATCAGATCTTGGATTCAGTGGCAGGTTATGAGAGGTACAGTGTGTGTGATGGTTTTTCAGGCTATTTTCAATTGAAGATTGCTCTTAAAGACCGCACAAAGACCACTTTTATTACGCCATGGGGCTGCTATTGCTACACAGTATTGCCATTTGGGTTGTCAAATGGACCTTCCTTCTATCAAGAGAGAGCAAATTGGGTATTGGAACCATTCATTGGTAGTTGTTGTTAAAGCTTTCATGGATGACTTCTGTGTCTACAGCAGTAGGGTTGAACACCATGAGAAGCTGCAGATGGTATTGGCTCGATATGATGAATGTGGAGGACAACTAAATCCAAAGAAATGTCATCTAGAACAGCCAAGGGTGAAGTTATTGGGCCATATGGTGTCAAAAAATGGCATTGAGGCTGATCCAGAAAAGGTTAAGTCTATTATTCTTCTTCCATCACCTACGAGTACGAAGCAATTGGCAACTTTTATACACAAAGTGAAGTACATGGCACGGTTTATTCCATTGTCTTCGCAGATTCTTTATCCATTACAGCAAGTGGCAAAGCATGATCCATTGCAATGGGATGACAAGTGTGAAGAAGTGTTTCAAGAGGTGAAAGAGGTGTTAGGGGGGTTGTCAGCCATGCAGGCTCCTGATTGGGAGAAAGTGTTTTATGTAAATCCATCAGTAGGGGATGATGCCATTGGAGCCATGCTATTGAAAAAGGGGAAGGGCAGCCATTATATGAGGCCAGTGTATTGTGCAAGCCGAGTGAAGCTGGTAGCAGAGAGAAAATTCTCGGAAGTAGAGCTAGTGATGGCCAGTGTAATATTTGCTTGTCGACGATTTCGTCATTACTTGCTACCACGACCTTTTGTTTTCTTGACGAGTTATGCCTTTTTGCCACATTTAATTAATGGCACTAACATGTCAAATGTGGTCAAGAAATGGGTAATTGAGCTGCAAGAATTTGAGTTCTCTTTTCTAGTGGAAGATAGTACAAGGGCTACCCTAGCTGATTTGTTGACCTACAAGGAGAATCCCCTTATTGTTAAGGAAGAGGTGGTGAGAAAGGTAGTTGAAGAAGTGCCACAGATCAGCAATGCACATGTGTTGTTCTTTGATGGTTCATACAGAAAGAGCCATGATGCGGCTTCAGGGGGTATAACACTTTATGATCCAGAGGGGAAGCTAGTATGCAAGAGAGGGTTCAAATTGGATGCTCATAGTAACAATGAGGCTGAATATGCTACTCTAGAAGCCGGATTACACATTTGTTTGAAGCATGGGGTTCGAAGGTTGAGCATAAAAGGTGATGCCTTGTTAGTGGTGAAGCAAGTGCTGGGTGTGTGGAAGAGCAAGAACACCTCATTGAAGGAAATGTGCTTCAGAATTAAAGGCCTGTTAAAAAATTTCGAAGCATGGAGCATCAGACACATTGAACGTGCTCTAAATGGAGAGGCACATGAAGCAACTCAAGGTATGATAGGGGAGCTATTTGTGTTGAGGACCACTTTACCTCTTTATCATGGCCGGGAAAGTTTGGCTCAAGAAGAGGAGTTTTTGCTAACAGGAATCATTCCAAAGGAGATTCAGAAGTCTAAGAAGTATGGCTTTGTGCGTAGAGCATACAGGTACAAATTGATTGGTGATGTCTTATACATGAAAGGGGCTGATCTCGTGTTGAGACGTGTACCTTGGTGGGAGGAGCTTTACAGAGTGTTGGAAGAGAATCATGAAGGCGCATGTGGTGGCCATTTTGCTCTAAAGATCACCTTGCATAAGATTTTGCAAGAGGGGTATGTATGGCCTAGTTTGCACAAGGATGTTCACCATTGGTGTAGGTCTTGAAATAGGTGTCAAGCATTTGGGAAGAGAGTGTTGAAGCCAGAGCTACGAAAAACCATTATGGCATTTGATGTGTTTGAAAAGTGGGGGATTGATGCAATAGGCCCGTTACCTATCACAAGCAGGGGCAAAAGCTATATCTTGACGGCAGTGGACTATCTCTCTAGATGGGCAGAGGCTATAGCAGTAAAACAGATCACTGCAAAGGATGTGGCAAAATTTGTGTATGATGAAATATGTTGCAAGTTTGGGGTGCCATTAGAGCTACTTTCAGATAAGGGGCCAGGATTTAGAGCTAAACTGTTAGACTTCTTATGCACGAAGATGAAGATTAGGCACCAGCATACCACTCCTTATTACCCGCAATGTAATGGCTTAAATGAAAGATTCAATGGTGAGTTGGTACAAATCCTTTCTAAAGTGACAGAGCACCAAGGAAAGAATTGGGATTTGGAATTGCCTAGTGCATTATGGGCTTACCGTACTTCGGTGAAGACAGGTACAGGATTTACTCCATTTCATTTGGTGTATGGAAAGGAAGCACTATTGCCTGTGGAGGTAGAGTTGCCTGCGGTCAAGATGTTAGAGAAGTTGCTTGGGCCGCCTAGTGATGCATTCAAAGAGAGGCTCTTGTAGTTACAAGAGGTCCAGTTGGATAGGATGAGCGCATTGGAGCATTATGGGCAGATGCAGGATAAGGCTTTGGCAAAGATAAATGAAAAGGTCAAAAGTAAGGGTATCAAGAAACATGACTTGGTTTTGTGCTACAACAGTAAGCTGGACAACACCTTCCAAAAGAAGTTTCAAATTAAGTGGGAAGGCCCTTTCAAGGTAGTGGAGTATTTTCCAAATGGCACATATCAGCTGGCTAACCTGGATTGTGTTCTACATAAGTCAAGGGTAAATGGATTGCGTCTTAAATTGTATCATGCTAGATTGATGATGGTGGAGCAAGATGAGCTGTCTGTGGATCAAGCAGTGTTGGTGAGGGATGAGGAGACCTGTGATGGAGCGAGTCTCATATCTCTCTTTGCTGCTGCTGATCATGAATGATCTAGCAGGCTAGGGGATGGGCAAATTATGTCAGCAGTTTTTTGGAGCAAGGGATTGTGCACATGTACATATACATGCATGGTGCATCAAATAAAGAATTGCCCATTTTTCAGAGCCAGGTGGTTACGTGGGGCCCACATGTGTACAGGTAGGACAGGGTGTACATAGTGCATCGATTTTCACTATTACCAGTACCACTGTGTTTTTTCTACAATAAGGAGGAGTTGGTAGTGCATAAAACTTCTCGAGGAAGCTATCCACGGGCCGACGACATGAGGTAAGCAGGTGCGTCAGATGGCATCTAGTGGCGCCAGGAGGTCGAATGGGGTCAATACTTGCACGTGGATGAGTACAGACACGACGTGGGTGTTTTCTTGTGATACTTATGCAGAAAGGTCATCATGAGGACCACTTTTTGGGGCTACTTCATGTGGTTGCGGGATGCATTATTGGGAAAAGCTGAGTGCCAGGTGTGTGGATGATGCAAAAAGGTGACAACTATGCACTGCGAGGTCAGTTTTTGGCCTGTTCGGGGTCCGTTTGAGGTCATCTAAAAGGCCAAGGGTGCCCAAGTAATAAATCTAAGTGTGGGAACTGAAAAAACTGAGAGAAGACCAGAAAAAACGTGGAGAAGAGAGGAGGAACAGCCGCAATTGTGTTTTTGGGGTTTTTGGAGCCTGTTTTGGCCGTAAACTGCTCATCCGAGGTCGGATTTTAGCACTTTGACATTGTAGACTGGGGTTTTGGGCCGTTCCGGATGCGATTGCGCTGTCCATTTTGCCAAATTCCTCACTCTTTTTTTGCTGTTTGGCTGTGTAAGTTTCTCCTATGAGCGAAGCTTCTGCTCCAATTTGTGATTGTATCTGGTATATTTTACCCATTTTGTGTGAGCTATTTGCCCCTTGCTCTTGGCCCAAGCTCATTTGTATCTAATTATCAGAAGTTCCCCTCTTTTGAGCTAAGTTTTTTGTGTGTGTGTGTGTGTGTGTGTGTGTGTCTCTGTGTGGAGTGGGCAAGTGGATAGTCTCTCTCCTCTCACTCCATAGGTGTGTTCCCTGTCTCGGCCAGGTGTGTTGTGTAAGCCGAGTGGTGCCCCATAGTGTGTGTGTGTGTGTATCTTCCCAAGAGTGTGTTTCGGGTCATTATAGAGGCGTTCTGTGTGTTTCCATCCCGCTCACAACGTGTTTTTGGTTGTTTGGCATATGCTTAGATGTCGCAAACACAGCGCAGGAAATTGGATGATAAGGTTGTCAAATGTATTTTTGTTGGTTATAGTGCTGAAAGCAAAGGTTATAGGTTGTACCATCCGCAAACAAATTGGTCTCACGGGATGTTGTGTTTGTGGAACATTCTATTCAGCCCTTACTGTCATGTACTAGAGACAATAATGTAAGCTCACGTGACATTTATGACACTTTGTTGCCTCTTTTCGGTGGTGGAAGTTTGTGCGCTTTGCCGCACGTGTCGGAGGCTAGTAACTTGCCAAAACACCGTGTGCGATCCACGAATGGCTGCAAGCACACAACTAGAAGATCCTAGCAAGCTCAAAGGGGTAGGGGTGTGTCACTTATCGCTCAATGCTTCCGTCGTGAAGGATCCTGTGCAACGAAGAAGAAGGAGCCACCGTCGTCGTCGTGCTCAACTGCCTCACCGTCACCGATGCCTCCACAATGCTCGATCGCTCTCTCTCTCTCTCTCTCTCTCTCTCTCTCTCTCTCTCTCTCTTTCTTAAGCGCGCGCGCACACACACACACACACACACACACTCGTGAGCACCCAAAGGAGAAGGAGTCAGAGATGGAGCAAGAGCACTTCTTAGCTTGCACCTCCATACATAAGGACTTTATCCCCAACCTTGATATCTTTGTTCTTTAGATGACGGTCAAACCATTTCTTTCTCCACAAGTGCATTTTGCACCACCAATTGCATTTCTTCCTTTAACCTCTCAAGGATATATAAGCGCTTAACTAAAGGGTTACCATCCCAACCTTCTTGTGAAGCTACCCGCAGACTAGGAATTACAAACTCCCATGGCATAACTGCTTCTTGGCCATATATCATTTTAAATGGTGTACAATTAATAGCCCCTTTGTAAGAAGTACGATGAGCCCATAGAGCTGATATCAGCTTCAAATTCCAATTTTTGCGATGAGCTTCCACTGTCTTGGTCAAGCTAGAAATTAAGGTCTTGTTAGTGCTCTTAGCTTGGCCATTTGCTTGTGGATAATAAGGTGTGGACTTATGGTGGGCTATCATGAAGTTTGTTGTGAGTTCTTTTATCACTCCATTTATAAAATGAGTACCATTGTCACTCACAATCTCAAACGGACAACCAAATCTTGTAATAATGTAAAGTTCACAATCTTCTCACTCCATTCAGGCATGGTCTCGACTAGGAACAGGGAAGTATCGAGCAATTCATCATCGATTCCAGTAGGGGCTTCACCAAGAAGAATTAACAGCCATCGTGTAATTCTTCTCGTGGAACACGGTTTATTTACTAGATACAACAATACTTGATGATCAGCATAAAAAACAAACTTGTTGGCAAGGAGGTAGCATTGAAATTTCTTTACTGCATAAATCATAGCTAAACCTTCCCGCTCTGTAGTGGCGTAGTTCCTCTCAGCATCATTCAATTGACGACTTGCAAAGCTAATGGGGTAGTCCAATTTATGTTCTCTCGATTGAGCTAGAACAGATCCAATAGCAAAGTTTGATGCATCAATATGCACATGGAAAATTACATTCCAATCGGGCACCGATAAAGTGGGAGCACTTGTTAAGGTCTTTTTTAATAACTCATAAGCATGGTCACACTCCATTGTCTAGTGGAACTCAATAAGAAGCTTGTACAATGGGCGAGCTATCTCAACAAAGTTTAAAATAAACCTTCGGTAATAACCAAAATGGCCCATGAACCTTTGAACTCCTTTATAGTTTGTAGGTGGTGACAAATCAGCAATGGCTTTAATTTTTCTTTCATCTGTGGAAATCCCATTTTTGGACACTATCTGCCCTAAAATGATTCCATGTTTAACCCAAAATTGGCATTTGAAAGTGTTGACGCGGCTCGGTCAACAACACGGCATAACTCAACAAAGCCTTATTCTCTGAGAGTTATGGAATGTTGTGGATTATGGTTATAAACATCATTTGTAATAAGTAGGTAGTCTAGCAGTAGAAGTCGGGTGCAATGGCACTTCCAGATTGTAAATACCAAGCCATTTGACCCCTCAAACTCTATTTTTGGTTAACCTAAGGTATCCTTAGTATATAAGGTACCTAGGTCATTTTTGTAAGGACAACTTTTATCATAATCAAGTTTTAAGCTGCTGTCGACTATGTGTGAGAGAGGAAGAGAGAGAGCGTGAGCTTCATCCTTGCCCTACTCCTCGCTCGCTCATCGCATTGTAGATCTGACTGCACCATTGTGCTAGCCTCGACAAGAACTACTCAACAACACCAAGCATTCCTCGTAGAATGGAGCATACATGCTCGTGCATCTACGAGCTACTCGTGGTCGTGAGTATATCAAACAATGTTTGTTTTCTGCCTGCAAGTAGTCGCTAGAATCGTAGCGACATAAGCTACGCATAGGTACTCATACATTTCATTTTCGGGCACTTTCATAATCCGGCTCTGTCTTTATATGCGTTTTCTATAGATGGATTTAGAGCTAGGGATTTTAAGTGTAGAGGCTTAGGGACAGATGTATCCTATTGAGGGGATGGTGTTCCTTAAGTTTCATATGATTCTGACATGATTTATTAGTGAGTTTCCTTCCGTTTGTGTGTATGTGGCTAGTTGGTGTAGTTGAGAGCAGTGAGATTCTAGGTTGTGGTTTAGTTGGCCTTCTAGAGTGTTGTATGTGTAGGATGGTCTCAATGTGACAAGCTAAAGAGATTTCCTCCTTGTGCCTATTGTGTCATCTGTGTCCTCAATTGACATTATGTTGATCTAGGTTGTGCTTCATGCGCTTTATGGGTGGTGTGATTCGCTCTCGCAACATTGGCGCCGCTGTCAAGGATACAAGGACTTAGGTAGGTATTCCTACTAACACTTGTGTGATGGTTGCTTGCTTTGATTTTGGCTAAAGAAAGCATTTTTCTTATGTGGATCCGGAAGAGGTTATTCTGAGATCAATGGATAGCTAGGAAGCGTGTGTTTTGTCGAGGGTTTGTGACTAGGTAGATTTAGTTATGATTTGTGGATTAGAGTAGTTGTCGGTGGTCGAGTGGTTTGTGAGGTGATAAAAGTGTTTGCTAGTTTGTGTGTGGCATTGAAGCGTTTTTCTACTCATAGATGCAAAAACCCATATTATTTGTAGGAGTAGCTTTAGGTAAGTGATTTGATTATGATCTAGAGCTATTCATCATTGATTTATTTGCTAAGTGCTTGTTTGCATTTAAACTCACTGGAAAGTTTTCTTTTGAGAGTAAAAATGCAAAAAACAGCTTTCTATGGGGATAGTTTTTCATGATTGATTGGTGTTGAGCATATAAGAGAGCATGTGCAAGAGTTCTGTGTAGAAAAACTGCAATTCTGTAAACTTGGACTTTATACGCGTATAAAGTCTCAAGGGGCAGCTGGAGACCAAATTTGAAAAATCTGACTGCACCAATGTGTTTAGAAGGGGGGTTTTACCTTAAGTATAAATTGAAACTAGAGTTTTTACCAACTCGTGACACCCAAAAAATAGAAAAACTTGTGATTCTGAGCATAGTTTTGCACGAAAATTGGTAGAAGTGCTTGAAAACTAGTGCTAGACATTGCCGATGCTTGTGAATGAGTTCTGTCTAAAAATTCATCAGCAGACATCATACGCGTATGAAGTCTCACGGGTGAATTTGACAGCAATTTTGAACTTTTGACATTATACCCATCTTTTGCATGTTCTGTTGAGCACACCCACCAAATCTCATATCATTTCGACATATAGATTGAGAGTTAAGGGGATTTTACTCTTTCAGAGGATTTCCTTGTGAAAACTGATGATTTTGAGCAATTTTGACATCCAAAAATTGTTGTGAGCACATATTCTTGATCTACATACTAAGGGGCACCTCTGGTAGAAACAGAACTCTGGTAGAAACAGAACTCTGGTAGAAACAGAACCAAAATCTGAGCTATAGACTTTATCCGCGTATGAAGTCTCATAGGCCAGATCAGAGGTCAAAAGTTACATCTGAGTGCACCCTTGTGATCTACAGCATTTAGGAAGCATCTAGGCCAAATTTTATCAAATTTGGATAACATTTGGGTTTGTAAAGACCAAAAGACGCATCTAGGCAAGTGAATGCTTGTATTGGCCATAATTTGCTCAAAAAGTGTCAAAATTCAATTCTGAAACTTGCTGTGAGTTGCCAGTGTTGTGAGGAACTTGTGGAGTAAAACTCACTTCATTCTAACAAGGTAAACTTTATACGCGTATGAAGTCTAAAGGGTACTTTTAGAGATCAAATAAATCTGAGCTTACCACGGTGTTAAGCACCACAAGACAAGCTGACATACCAAATTTTGTCAAAATCTGAGCACATAGACTTTATACGCGTATGATGTCTCAAGGCCAGATTTGAAAGTCAAATTTCATTTTTGACTACATAAGGGGTCGTGAAATGATGAGTTAAGATTGCTTGCAAAATTTCAACTCATTTGGATACCTACTTTTGCATGTACAGAGACTTTGCATATACAAGATTGTAAAGGTGAAAAAGAGGTGATTCTGTGCAATTTTGACATCCAAAATTTGCGGTAATCACATATTCTTGTTGTATGCATCAAGGAGTACCTTGGGTAGAAATCTAAGTGAATTCTGAGCAAAAAGACTTTGGCCAGATTTTGGTCAAATCAGACATTTGAGCATACCTCAGTGTCCCAGAGCATAAAAGAAGTCCCTAGCCAAAAGTTCATAGAATTTGGAGCTCATTTGGGCTTGCAAAGAGCAAAAGACAAAAATTGTAGATTCAAGCTTGTATTGGTCTTAACTTGCTCAAAAAATGTCCAAATTGAATTTTGAAACTTGCTGAGAGTTGCTTGACTGATAAGGAATCAGTGGAACAAAAGTCACCTCATTCTTCCACAAAAGAATTTATACACGTATAATGTCTCAATTGTCAAAATAAAGGTCAACATCATAAACTGAGCATACCAGTGGGTAGAGGACATCAAGGAGAGCTCACATACCAAATTTTGTCAAAATTTGAGCACATTGACTTTATACGCGTATGATGTCTCTAGCCCTATTTTGGAGGTGAAAACTCACATTGAGCTTCTAGAAGTGTTAAACATTGTAAAGTAAGCCTAGTGACCAAGTTTCAACAAATTTGGGCCACATTTGGTCAAGATACAAGGTAAAATCCTTGATCCTGAAACTGTTTTTAGTGCTGTTTCAAGTGCAGTTCACCAAAACTGCTCCAACTTTTGATAAACAACTCCAAATTGAGTCAGGTATAGCCAGGAGAAAAGCTTGCGGGTAATAGGACACACTTAGATGTGGTTTTGGTTTTAGATCTGAATTTTCCTAGGTTTCCTAAATCCAAACTTTTAGGGTACCCAGAAACCAGCTTCCAGAGGTCTTAAGACCACCCAAACTTGACTTTTAGGGACATGACGAAGGGCCAAAGGTTCTTACTAAGGACTATCAAAGTAGAGAGTGGGCCCTGATAGTAAGAAAGCTAGGATCATCAGGATGGAAATCCAATCTACCAATCCTTTTGTAGATATGACCAGAGGTATGGCAAGCCAAGCTAGAAGTGCTGAAATGCCAATCTATCCACGTTTTGACACAAGCCCACACAATGCACTAGAAAGAGGTGGACATTTGGTCAATGAAGGACCACAAATATCTCTACCAAGCATGAGAATTTCTATGAGAATTCCAGAAAGGGAGCCACCTGGATTCCCTTCTAGAGTGATAATGAGAGACGAAATGATCATAGAGATGGCAGACATGCCTCCTCAAGTGAATCTGCCTAATGGACCATGGCTGTACCCAGATGTAGCCATAGAACATGACTTTTATGGAGGTGGAATTGCTGCCACAATAGAAACATATGTACCATCACCACCCCCTATAACTTACTCCTATCCAAATCAGAGTAGAACCTTGAGAAGATATGAGAGTGAAAGTGACACATCTTCTCAAAGGAGTGATTCACCAAGAATCCAACCCACATTAAAGCCAGAGGTATCTAGTGAGCAAATGAAACTTATAGAAGGATTAGCTCAGAGAATTGCTCATCTAGTCAAATCTAACCTCCAAGAACCTCTATGGTGCGAAATTGAGAGAAAATGGACAAACCATACAAGAGAAGAGTGTTACTATGGCATGGAATATGCTAAGGAGATGCATATACAACCTACTCCAGTAGCACCTTCTCCACCTAGATACGCTATGGGGAATAAGCAAGGACCAGTAGGAGTTGCAAGACGACAGCTTGTCTTAGGACAACAACCTATGTCATCGGGTGTTAGAATGCCTATAGACATGAGATATACGCAGATGATGGAAGCATCCAGCAAACAAGCGCTAGTACCAGCTACAATGTATTATAACAACCAAAGCGGGTACATCCCTTCAAAGCGACATAAAATGAGAGAAACACGTGGACTGGTGAGGCCAGTACAACCTCCACCTCTTGCGTTTCGACCTGAAGAAAGAAGATATGAAAGGACATTGCGGTTCATTGCAAATAGAGGATTAGCAAGGTCAAAGCTTGTTTACAACCAAGACAAATTAGAAGAAGAAGCTCTTCAACCAAAGATGGATTGTCATAAAAGCTGTGGCAACCACTTGGTCAAACAATGTCCTCAGATGGAGATCACACAAGTGAATGCCTATTGTCTTCACTGTGGTATCACTCACTTGATTCCCAACTGTCCAAAAAATCCAAACCAAGTCAAAAAGCTGACAACAAATGGCTCAAGAATTGTTCAGCTAGCCAGTAGCTCGGAAAATGAAAACGTCGTACCAGTTCAGGTAGTTACGAGAGCACAAGCTCAAAAGGAAGCCGTTGAGAATCTAGAGGCAGAAAAAATGGAAATTGACCAAATTGACGTGAGTCAAGAGATGGGTGAGCCAAAGACCGCGACGCACCTAGTCAAAAAACCAAGAGCAAACAGAATAGCTGGAAAGCTATAAAGGCTTGGATGAAAGCACATAGGGAACGAGAGCAGAAATCCCTAGCTGAGAAGCTTACCCAAGCTGAAGAGAAGATAAGACAACATGAGGAAAGGGTTGCATCTTCTCTTGTGGAGGCATCTCAACCTCCAACAGAACCATCAATGAAAAGTGAGCCAAAAAGTGCTAGTTCGGGAGGATCAGTGTTGGTTGAGAAGGTTAATGAGCATTTAGATGACCTCCTAAAAGACTATGAAACACGGCTCAAAAACAACCAAACCCAAGAATAGAGGTGGATGACATATCCATATGCAGAACAAGAAAAGGATATGCTTGAAATGTGCAAGAAAATGATTCAAAAATCCCAAGCTTTACTAGAACCGCAAATTGGAAAACCTGAAGGTGTGATCCGTGTCTCACCTACACCAATTATCCCACCAAAGTAGGAACAAAAAGAGCCAGATTCGAGTCACGAAGGACTCCGCATTAGAGCCAAGGATAGTGTTGAATACCACGGATAATTCTTCCGAGGGATTTCACATAACTATACCTGACAGTTGTAAAGAAATAGATGGTCTTGACGAATTGTGGAAACAAGTCAAAGAGGCCAATGAAGCAAGTGCCCTAAGTAGACAAGTAAACCAATCGGGTGATGGAAGAGGAGTGTCTCTTCCACGAATAGAGGAGATTGAGATTGGATCTCAAATGAACCTAGAAGTGGAATCGTATTGGGGAGACAAAGGATCTATACAATCTATGGACAGTCAACCCCATTCCCTAAGAACACTACCATCCTATACGGGAGAGTACGAGGCTAAGTCAGATGTTGTTGCAGTCCCATCACAGAGACTGTCTCCCAACAAGGTCATCGATTCAAAAGGACTGATAGACATTTTGTCTACACAGTCACCTATACAATAATGTTAGCCGAATTGCTTAGAATACGACCAAACATGTGGGCCACTATGGGAAAATGCCTAGAGAAATTTGGTGTTAAAAAAACAATGACTTAAATAGAGGAAGGGATCAAAGAGCTAGAAATGCCTTAGCTAAACACTAGGCTAGTGCCTTTAAATAAGGTCGGAGAGTATTATGAAGGAGAAAATGGGAACACCACCCTTCCTGTGGAATTTCAAGGTGTAAAAACCATGGCAATCCTTGACAGTGGAGCCAGTGTTTCCATCGCAGCAAAAGAGGTCTGAAAAAAATGGGGAAAACTAGCAGTGAGAGCTATAAGGATTAAATTGCAGCTTGCAGATGGACACATGGAAAGGCCCATAGGACTGCTAAAAAAGGCAATTGTTACTTCTTGTGGCATTGAATATGAGCAAACCTTTTCTATTGTTGACTTTGGCAAGAAGAACAACTATGATATCATTCTAGGAAGACCATTCATGTGACAGTTGAAAATGGTCCAAGATTGGGGTTATGACCATATCTACTTGAGACATATGAAAACCACCACAAAGATAAACTTGAAAGACCATAGTTACAGGGCTGTGACGAGAACACCGGTTGAAGAGTTTGATTCCGCTACTGTAGCAGGATCAGAACTTCCAGCATGGTTGGGTAAGCCTAAAGAGCTGTGGATGTGTGGAGCTTCGCAATGCGGAAGCTTAACGCGAGAGGAAGGCATCCTAGAAAGGGTAATTTTTTTATGATACGGATTACATCCTAGAACCCTTTCCTGAGGAAGAGCTAGAGCCACTTGAATGGGAACACATCTTGGCCATTGTAGATGTGTGCGATATTCAAGACGATCCAACAACGAAGTTTTGTGATGAAAATGGCTATGATGTTGTGCCTTATTTTGCAGTGAGTGTAATCTAGGAAAACAAAGACGAGTTTTATGACTCTATAGAACACTTGGAGCTTCAAGAAGATGCAAACAATGGAGATCTGGACGACTCAATAGGTGACAAAAACAAGACTTTAACTAATGCACGGTTTTCTGATCATTGCTTAGAATAGGAAGCTTCGCCAGAAAATGCCAATAACTAAATTGCTTATACCCACATCCTGCACAACATACATTTTTTCCATGCATTGACTGTGTATGCATAATAGGGCTACATTACAAGGCCTGCATAGGCACAATGTTTGATTGCCCAAGCACAATACATACCCTTGGTGATACCCTTTCGTCAAAAGGAGGACTCCAAGGGGGGGGGGGGGGGGGGGGGGGAGGCATTCTGAATGCGGACCTAATATTATGAATATAAGTGGGCAATGTTTTGTGAGTTGTATTGAATTTTTGCATTTGATTGTGACTTTTTTGACAAAATTCAGAGTATATGCCCTCATAATTGCGTTACAAGAGGATTACGGGGACAAAAGCCATATATGAGCCCCTAAGGACATTGTACAATGTACATAGTGTTTAGAATTCTATTAGAATGATTTTGCTTTTTGAGTTGAGTTGATTTTTGGTTTTATTTTGTTATTTTTGAGTTTTATTTTTAAAAAAGGCATTAAAAAACCATAATCCAGATGAAGAAAAGACTGAAGAGATGTCGAGCAGTACAAAGAGAAGTAGGTACAGGAAAATGACAAAACTTCATGAGGTATGCCTCAAAAGTCATCTGGACAAGGCTGTAAAGTCAGAGGTAAGAACAGAATGATGATCAGTCTTTGAGAGCAACATGAGGCCACACATGATTGAGATTGGTCATAAAACTCTGGGATGGACTACAAGGACAAAGAAAGTTGGTGATTGACTAAACAAAAGCAACCATCAAGTGTAAAGTTTTTATCAAACACTTCACACGACTACAAAGCCGTTTACAGGAAGTAGATCATTATACTGTAAATCTTCTATCTTGTACGTGAGTTAATGAAGCCTAACAAACAGAAGGGACTAACAGTACTGACAAACGAAATAAGGGCGATAAAAAAGACAATTTAGTCATCTATCGTGATAGATGTCTACAAGAGCAACCAAGGATCAAGCCCAATTTTGATCATCATCATTGGCTCTTGTGCGCGTATGTCGCACGTGTCAATGCAAGGAACTTGCCGATACACCGCGTGCGAGCCACAAATGGCTCCAAGCACACAACAAGCCTAAACTAGTAAGCTCAAAGATGACGATGGTGTCTCACTCACCGCTCTACACTTGCTTCGTGGAGGATTCCTCGCCACGAAGAAGAGGGAGACGACGCTACGCCGCGCTCAACCGCCTCACCGCCGTCGTGCCGCCGCAATGCTCGATCGCACACTCTCTCTCTCTCTCTCTCTCTCTCTCTCTCTCTCTCTCACGCATACACACACACACAAGGAGATGAAGAAGAAGAAGATGGAGATGGAGCAAGAGCACTCTTCAATTGCACAAATGAGAGAATGAGTGAATTTTAGGTTTAGTTGACTTTTATATGAGCTCACCCCATTCACACTTGGGCGCCCATGCTTAGCCAACTAATCCCTTGAATGTTCTTGTTAGAGTGCGCCTCTCATCGGCGATCACTCTTACCCTTTTCCTATTGGACCGACAAGCCCGGTACTTGACTCTACCAAGTAAATAATACAACGTCTGTCGTAGGTGATAGGGTGTCCGTGAGCCGTGAGGGTTAACATGCCCCCCTTCCTGATGTAGATTCCGTCCTCGGAAGCTATTGAGTTGCAGCGCGTTCGTCGAGGTGGAAGAGCATTTGAGATGAATGTCCTTAGCCTTCTTTAGTCACTGCAAAATCAAACAACATTGGCACAGTAATTGCATTCTCATATAGAATTCAAAAGCATATGCAGTTGTAGGCTGACAATGTGATTGGTAACAGAATTTTAAACCATTTGTCAGCAATAAAGATTAAATTGCAATATAATCAAATGCATAAACAAATGTAAAGGTAAAAATTAAACAAGTATGGGGTGGCTAATTTAACGGTCGAAAGGCACAAGAGATCGACTATTAATACCATGGGCAAGCTTCTTAATTTTCTCTGGTCAATTAAGTTGTTTAAGCGCGAGAGCCAAGTATTTCATGTTCGAGGGCTGGCTAGAGGCTATACCTAGAAGACCTTGTAGTTAAGCTACGATAAAAGGAATTTCTCATGAAATCATCGCCTGACTGATTACCTTTTCTTTTACCCCCAAAGTCTTTTCACAGTGATTCCATTTTGATGTGTGTGCTTATTTTGTATGCCTTGGGTTTTTTGCTTTTCAAGGAAAAGCGCCCACACTGAGAACCTCTAGGGCTCTAGTACCATACGCGATACATGTGAGTGAAGTACCAAATCAAGCTGAGATTTCTCTTCCAGCTTAAGATTTTACATTGTGGCACTTTGATTTTTTGTTTGTTCGTTTTCAGCATTTTAATTTTGTAACTTTGGGGGGTCATATGACACTGTTACACCTCCCAAGGCTCATCACACTAGTAAACTCCCTTTATAATACTTAAGCTAAATGTCAATAGGGACTAAGCGCACTAGAAAGCCCTAGTACATTTCACACAATGCTGCCTAAATCGGATTAAGAACCTAAGTAACCATTAATTATTAGGAAGGCATTCCCCATGGTATTAAGAGAAGATCTCTAACACCTAGCTTGGTCAAACTAGCTTAGTCGGACTGCTTGATTTTTAAACCTAGACAAGTGATTATAACAAAAAATTACATTGAATTTAATGTTTGATACTAAGCAAATGCGTTGAATAGTATGCTACCAATTACAATTAAAGCAGACAAACAATGATGCAAAAAGATAAGGGGCAATGCTAATAGACAAGAAACCCCTGTTTGTTTTGATGGTCGCGCTTGATTTGAAGTGTGAACGAGAGAAAGATTCCATGAAGGTCCAAATCCTAACCACAGCAAGACGTTCCTGTACACACGAGGAAACACAAGGAATACCTCTAGGAGGCACATCAGTGGGAAGAAAGAACTTTGCTAATCACTCAACTCTAAAACAGAAACACTCCTATCGTACTAATCCTACCTACCCTCCATCACTCGAGTGATGAGGATCAAAGGTGTTTTATGGCATAGGTTTCTGTTTCAGTGTACCGGAAGCGAATGTGTAGGTCTGAGTCAATGTTTTGACTTTTATTGTGCATACTCGTTTGCTAATTGCTCTTGCTCTTTATTATTTTTGTTTTTTGTGAGTATAAGTCTTTATATATACATTCCCTAAGATTGGGAGATTGAGAGGTCAAGGAGGAAGGTTGAGAGGGAAGCAAGTTAATGATGACTATCAGCAAACACTCTTCCCTTCCTTAGGTAGATCATACCATTTGAAATGAGCTTTTCACCCTTTGAAACCAATTGTTCCAGTTGGTAATAAGTGAGGATTTTTGCCAGTAGTTTTCCATTACCTTAAGTGCCTCGTCGAGTTGCAAGGGTGGTAAGGTACTTTCCCAGGATCAAACTTGAAGTGGTTCATCAGGTGATTCTTGAATACTGGGAGCTGTGGATTCCTTTATAGCTTTATGGAGGTCCACTATTGTAGGTGGAGGCTGTGGAGAAGCTTTTACCTCTATGGATGCATTACATGAGGAGCTAGAAGCTTCATGGGACCCCCCCCCCCCCCCCCCTTCCTGAGCTAGGTGGAACAAATCATTCTTTCTTCGGTACCCAAACTAGTTCTGGAGCGGGTGTGTAGCACTCTGTAATTTTTTTCTTTTCGTGATTGTCGATTCATTTTGGAGCTACGGGATTGGGCTCACATAAGTCAGGTGACAGGTAAGAACACAATCTATGTTTTGGCACCCATATTTGATCATTTTCTTGATGTTAGCCTTGGGCTTCCAATAGTCGTTTAGGAATCCATTGCAACATTTCCTTACTTTTCTTGGAGCGAGTGGTATGTTTCTTACAAGGCTTCTGTTTTTTAGCATTAGCCATGGTCGCTAAAGAAGCTTTAGGGACCCACTTGCATGTTTTCTTCGTTATATTAG
Organism: Adiantum capillus-veneris; assembly: GCF_014529385.1. NCBI lineage: Eukaryota > Viridiplantae > Streptophyta > Polypodiopsida > Polypodiales > Pteridaceae > Adiantum > Adiantum capillus-veneris. Next base: position 125,979,662 of record NC_140958.1, read on the forward strand.
GATGAGTTTTGTCAGAAGCTATATGCATTGATTGTAGCATATTTAAGGGTACGGGCATTTCATCCCCCTCAGGTGTTACCCAGGTTGTCCCCCTATTTCCCCAAGTGTCTATGGTTGCTGCTAGGTGGACCCAATCCACATTGTCCGACTCAGTCATCCCAAGTAGTACATCCATATAAGGAGAATCTTCCCTAATATCAGTGTCCGCTTTACACGTGTAACAATACTGTAATGGGGCCGAGTGAACTGTGGTGTCAGATCTATGATCAATTATAAACCTATTTCCTGAAGGGGATCAGGGAGCACCACAGACAGAGAGTGAGAGAGAGAGAGAGAGAAGGAGACACACACTATGTGGGTGGGGAGACTCAAAGAGTGAGCAGCCCCCTATACACTTATGCTATGTATAAGGTATACAAGTCAGTGGGCGCCCAGACTCTGGGCGGCCGGGCAAGGCACAGGCGCCTATACCCCAACAACCTCCCACTTAAAGGCGATTGTGCCTTTAAGCAAGGGAACCTAGTCTAAAGACTAAAAAAGGTGAGAGAAAACCGCTCTCAACCGATGCCCACTGGCTGGCTGTGATCGTGTGCATCCGGCTGTCCTGCTCCCGTGTAAGTCCATACACCACCAGACGTACCGCACACGTACTGCAAGTATGTACGCAATACCTGCAAACCTCCCCTATGCTCTATGCCAAGATCAGTCATCGAACGACTGATCAACCCTGCTGCAAATGCTCCCACTGCAGCTGCTATGTCGGGCCTCGAGATCAGCATCTCGTACATGAGACCACCGAATGCCGATGCAATGCTAGCGGGCCCTGCTAGCTCTACGGAGCATGCATCAACATATATATCCCTGGCAATAGGCATCTCTGACTGACAAGGCGTGTCAGCCACATGCATCTCCTGACTATCCGCAAAAGACGCATCAACCTGTCGTGCAACCTCAGAGCAAACCAGCTGCTCTAGGTGTCTGCTGGAAGACATATCCTGCACAACTATATCCCCATGCTCACTGTCGAGCATAGAAAGGAATGACTGCATAATTGCTGACATCTCAGCCTCCTCTGCAATCATCCACTGCAAACATGACCACTCAATCTGCTGTGACTCACTAGAGCTCTCATGCTCTAACTCCGTATGCATAGACTCTTGCACAACGTCCTCCTGTCGTGACTCACTAGAGCAAGACCGCTCTACCTGTCTATCCTGCATAGAAGTATCTAGCACAACTGAGTCTCTGCTTTGCTCAGTCACTAGCAAAGCATGCATGTCTGACTCTGTCACCTCTCTATGTGACTGCTCAAGTCGTGCCCCAACCGTGTGCACAACGATCTCACTACTCTGCACTCCATGCAAAGCATCCTGCAACCCACAAGCAAAAGAGACTCGCCTGCTCTCTCGCTCTCTACCTGGCTGCATGATCACAGAGACAACACCGTCTCTCGCGTGATCCACATGCAATGGGTAACCTGTACCACTCCTGGCACCTCTCGCAATCACTAGCGAACCCAAATGCATCACAAAATCTCGCTCTCGTAGCGAAATCTGACATCCACAATCTCTTAGCTGACCAATCGAGATCAAACTCACTGTCAAATCTGGTACATAGCGCACATGTCGTAACAAGTAAGATGCACCACTCGGTAATGACAGTCTCACATCTCCTGCACCTGCTATCGCATGCACCGATCCATCGGTCAAACGTACACTGCCAAGCATCCCGCTAGAATAGCTACAAAACCATGCACGATGCGGCGTGACATGAAACATAGCATCTGCGTCTAGCAACCACTGCGAAGGGAGTGCACTATCCACATGTATAGCATCTCGTGCATAGCTCGAGGTAAAAGTGACATCCCCGTCACTAGTATACTCCGACACTACATGTGCCTCAACTGTCAAAGCAACTGAGTCCATGGCATCACTACATACATCTCTGAGACTGCCATGTCTCCTACGATGTCGCATACGACGAAAACAGCGCCGTCTAACGTGTCCAGAATGACCACAATACCAACATGTCATCTGTCGGCGTGCTCGTGAATGTACATGTCTCACACGAGTCCGTGATGACTCAGATCTATCATACATATCATGTAATCTGCGCCAAAGTGCTCTCGAAGTAGTCTCATACATAACAAGAGCATATACAGATTCCGCAAGGTGCAAAGAGAGTGTAGATAGTGCCATCTCCTCTAGCTCCTGCCACTGATCATCAGACATGTTTGAAGGTCTACCTACATCACCACTCAATGGTCGATGCAACCCTCGCTGTGTCAATGCATCAAGCATACACTCTCTCCATGCCGCAAAGTCTGACCCATCAAACACGCGCATCTGTGAGAGGTCACAATCTAATCGATCACCTGTCTCTGCCATGAGCACAATGTAGCAAACTAGAAAGCAAAACCACCTCACCAACAACACCTGGAAACTGTCTACAAATATGGCCAGAAACACAATGTAAAACCTGTGAGACACACTCCAAAATAGAGCTCCCGCAATGTCAATACAAGCCTCGCCTGCTCTAGTATCACACTGCAATCTGTGAGCTAATCACCAAGCCCACACTGTGCGGTATCGATGCATATACACGCACAAATCTCCCACATGCAGAGAACACCGCACGCAAATGTTGAGTGCAACCCGCAATCTCTACCTAGATCGCATAAATGATGCGCATAAAACTCCTGGAAAAATTTCGCCAGAGTTTCGTCAGTAAAACGGCCACAAAACCAGTAACCAAACTGACTGCACGCTCAAAACCATGAGCAACCAAAGCGCATCAAACCGTACTCCAAATGCATGCACCAATCTCCACACTTTGCATACATCATTGCAAACACCTGCAAATCTAGTACACAAATATCTGCTCTACCTGTGACTGCCAAAAAACATGCTCGAGGCATACATTGCCGAGCTCAAAATGCAATCACATTAGTCTCCCTGAGCATCAAACCACATAAGGCATACATCGTATCCTCCCACCTGTGAGGAAACTTGCAGCAAATATCACTCTCACATCTGAGAGCAAACCATGTGTGGAATCCTCGACACACAATAAACAACTGCTGCTGCAGAAAATTCAGCATTCAGAATTTTACAATTCTGATATGACGAGTGCGTCCGGAGAGTGCCAAAACCCCAAGGTAGACTCCTGGATCATATGTATCCGAGTCCGGGTGTGAAAGCTATGCCAAAAACAGTGTTTTTGGGACCCGAAAGTGCACAAATAAACTTGCTGCTGTACCTGCTGTAATTCAAAGCATAATTTCAGCAAATAGACATCACCATCGCGTCCGGAGCGTGCCAAAACCCTGACCTAGACTCCTGGATCATGTAGATCTGACTCTGTATGACGGAGCTACGCGAAAAACTGCGTTTTAGAGCCCAAAAATGGCAAAAACGAGCTGCACACAGTCTTGAACCTGCTCCTGCTCCACTCTGCGTGATGCAATGTCCTCTCAATGCAAGCTCCAACACAAGAGCTCTGCCACAACAGCATCCAAGCACTCGAATGTCAAGCTCTCCTCCGCCGGGCACTTCTCTAACGAGCTCCACTGAGCTCAAAAGCTCCTCTCACCAAGGAAGCCGCAACCGCCTCCTCGACCAAGCTTGACCACACCAAGCTCCTAAGCTCCAAAGACAATGCTCCTCAAGCTAAAATCGCTCTTCGTGAAACTCCGCGATCGAACTCCACCGTCGAGAGCGAGCGAGCTATCGCCTCGAAGCTCTCAAAGCCGTCGTGCTCTCCGCGGTCACCATAGCTCTGATACCAATAGAAGGGGATCAGGGAGCACCACAGACAGAGAGTGAGAGAGAGAGAGAGAGAAGGAGACACACACTATGTGGGTGGGGAGACTCAAAGAGTGAGCAGCCCCCTATACACTTATGCTATGTATAAGGTATACAAGTCAGTGGGCGCCCAGACTCTGGGCGGCCGGGCAAGGCACAGGCGCCTATACCCCAACATTTCCTACAGGATGTCGTCGACCCGTCACAAGATCCACTCGAATGACAGAATCTTGGAACTGCAGGTAGACATGGTTCTTAGACCAGTCATGCACCATTTTTGCTTCCCTAATGAAAGGACATCCTAAGATCATCTCCGATGCCATAGTGTGCTTGGAGAAATCCATAACAATGAAGGTAACTCTTATTTTATGTCCAAAGACCTTGATCTTGAGATATTCTAGCATCCCAATAGGTTTAACAATAGACCCATTGGCCATCTTCACTACTATGGTTGTGGTCGCAAGGTGAGGTCTTCCCATAGTTTCCCAGCAATTTTTAGTCACAATGCTAACCCTAGCGCCACCATCAAGGATTCCCTTCACAGTTAATCCCTTAGTAGTGATTGGTATGGTCGCATTGGATTCATCACCCTCAAAGTATCGTCCCAACTTGTTAACAGGTATTTCTATAACAAGGTTCTTATCTAGGTTGGGTTGTGGATCTAAGTGGTCCTCCTCCATCTGTGCAAATTGTGGTAGCCCAAACTTCAGTTCTCCATTGAGAAAGGCTCGAAGAACTGAGACTAGCTCAGGGTCTTTATATAGTTTGGACATGATGGTGGTTCTAACTTCTGAAGACATGAAATCCATCATTTTGGCAGTGTTTAACGACACCTTTTGGCCTTGAGTCCCTTTACATGGGGAAGATGGGATCTCCATTTCTTCGATAGGATCAAGTAGTCCCTCTGTAAACATTCTTTCCATCAAGAAGTGAGTACGCCCACTTTCCCATGACTTTAAGTCACTTTCTTCTTGGATGACACTAGGTATGGCTAAGGGTCTATGGACTTGGTGAGGTTGTTGTTGCGTAGGGAACACGGTGTCTGTAATCTGGATCTGCCTAGGTGCTGGTTCTAGATCCCTTTGAGTATCTTCTACCAAACTCCTTAATTGCTTAACTCGCTCAATCTCCTCCGTAGGGTTTGGATAAGTTCCTATCTTCTTCTTGGATCCTTGCCATTGTGGCTCATAAAGATCTTCCTTGTTGGTTTCTATCTTAGTGGACATTCTGGTCTCCATGGTTTCTCCTGAATCAGAATCCTCTTCAGCGTCATTCATATATACTGGGTCGTCATCAGGCCCTATGTTGGTCTTTGAATTGGGGTCTGACTTCGCTGCTTTTTGCGATCTCTTTCTTCGTGTTTTCTTCTTTTTCTGAGATTGGGCAATTGATGCCGTGTCTCTTTCCTCAAGAATATAATCATGTTTTTGGAGCATCGATCGTGTGAGTACGTTTATTGGTACCACAGGTGTACTTTGTGATGGCTCCTCGGTAACTTCAATCAAGTTTAATGGTGTGATCTTCGGTGCATTTGGATTATTTGGACATTGGGCAATCAAATGATCTATGCCACATCTATTACACATGAGTATCGACATTTTAGAAGTGCTTGCTTGATTGGTTTGCATTAGTGTGGCATTCTTTTGTAGCCTAATAGGACACTCGGCTACACGATGTGGGCCTCCACACTCATAGCATTGAAGAGGTGGTCTCTTAGCAGTGTAATTGATATTTTGGCCTCTTGCCGCAAGAGCAGCTACTTGATATACAGGTTTGACTTGTCCCCAATAGTCTTCCATGTAGTATTGTGGACTTTCTTCAAGCACATCGATCCCATAGGCAATATTAGGATCTATATCTTCCTCACAGCCTTCCAAACAAGCAATAGATGACTCACAACCCAGTTGATTCACAAAAGTGATTCTTGGATGTGGTGGTTGGGGTCCTAGCACTGGAGGTGGTAAAGGTGTTGTTTGAACGACATTTTGGGCCCTAGGGACCATGTGTTGTGTTGTTTGTTCAAGAGGTGAGGCCGGCATCAATGCAGGCACTCGAGGTGTGTCTGTCCATGCTAAGGTTGGTCTATTGGCCATCGCACGCTTAAATACTATGAAATCCTTAGCTTCATGACCATATCTTCCACAGGCACTGCAGTTCCCATTGAATTTTACTCTAAAAGTAGAGCATTCACTTGTACTATGCGGTCCATAGCATACTGAGCACCATTGCTGCTCCCTTCTTGGATACATATGATTGTTTTGCGAAGCACGATTGTCTCTAAGACTCTCTTGAATAGCCTTGGTGAGATCTGCTAAAGTCATCTCAGATATCTTTGGCTCCTTAGCAATAGGCTTTAGGGTCATTGTCTCATCCCCTGATGCTTGCGAGCTAATAGATTTAGTCTCAACAGACACTCTTTCTCCTTGAATCATTAAATTATTCTCCAATTGGATCGCATTGGTGGTGACTGCTTTCCAAGTGGTGATACCTCTAATGACTAGGCCATTGTAGATATCCTCATGTCGTAATCCCCTAATGAATCTATCAAGCAATTGGTTATTGTTGAAGCACTCATTTGGATTACAACAAGAATTCAAATGCTTCAAGCGACTTATAAAGTCTCTCACCGACTCTCCTTCCTCTCGTTGGGCTTTCTGGAGCTGAGAGGCTACACCCCAAAGCACTCCTTCTAGTATGTATTCCTTCAAGAACAATCTCCTAAGAGTAGGGTAAATCGTTTTTTCTTCCACCCTTAGGGTTCTATACCAATCCCCAGCCTTTCCACTTAAGGTTAGGCTTAAAGCATTGCTCTTATGTAGGTCATTGTGTTCTCCTAGAGAATCGCATATTTGTTCAAACACTTCGATATGCTTTCTCACATCCCCGTCTCCACTAAATTTTTGTGTGAGCTTGGCTATTTGTACTGCCTTACTTCTAGGCTCTCTATCAGGCGCGTTGAACATATTCTCAGCAATAGACCGACCGATAGCTTGAGCAAATGTTGCCAAGTCACCTAAGTGAGCAGGCACCGTGGGTGGAGGTGCTCCAGAGACTACATGTGGAGTAGGTATTGGCATTGGGCTTGGCGCATAGTAAGCCCTTGGGTTCCACGTTGGGTACGATGTTGTGCCATGTGGTGGCCCAAAGTTCATATGTGTGGCCCTAGGCATAGCAGACGTCGGATGTGACATGCTAATGCTAGCCGGTATAGTCCCATGGAAATAAGAACTTGGGTATTGTGGTTGTGGAGCATAGGTTGTTGAAACAATGGGAGGAGTAGAGACTACATGAGTACGAGGACCCATGGGTGTATACGATTGGTACACACTTGTAGGTACTGTTGTGCAGGCATTGAGCTACCATGTAGCGGTGCTTTACTAACAAATGAGGTCCATGGCGTGTTTCTCGGCATGCCCATCATTGGGGTAGGCATGGTAGCCGTGGTGTCATCAAGGGAAAGATGAGCTAGACTTGGAAAGGTGAAGCTATCACTTGTGGGCTCAGATTGCACTGAGACCTCTGGCGAAACAACATATGGAGGATCCATCGGACTTACCGAGGGAGTCTCCATTTGCGATAAGGTTGGTTGGTTAGCCTTTCCTGTATCCAAGAATCTCATGAGACCCATTGAAGGCATGTTGATCCCCTTGTTCTGTCTCTCTAACTCAATGACCCTATGGATGACCTCACAAACTCTTTGTTGTTGATCCTCCACACTAGTAGCACCCATTGTGGATTGTAGGACATTTAACCAACCCACGTGATAGGTGTGACATGTGTATAGGTCGGTCAGAGTTTTCGTTTGTAGTTCGTACTCCCAGTTCTCATTTAAGAATACTCCATCTAGGATTGAGGTGCTAGGGGTGTCCTTTGAGCTAGATGCAATATTGCTTTCTAGGGGTTGGCCCTTAGCGGTTGCTAAGTCAGGAGCACTCAATTGCTCTCTTAGCAAGGATATTGACATAGGCCCTTTCGCTTTTAACTCTCTTCGTTGCTCCGCCTTACGTAAACTCTCGACTTCCTTTTCCCTCGCTGCAAGGATATATCGCTCAACCTCTTGCACTTCGGCAAGGCTTCTACCATCGGGTAATATGACCTCGGAGGGAAATAACTCTGAAGAGTCAGGAGGTGCAGTGAATGAAGTATTCACATGCACATTCTTTAAGGGCATAGGGTCTACGTTGGTCACGAATGGAGCATTTACTTCTCCACCCCCCTCATTTACATCATTAGCTCCATGTTCGGAGCGAGTGGCTCTACTAAAAGTTTCCTTCAGGCGGCTAAGCATGCTCGGTCCGGACCGAGGACCCATGGCGTGCATGTCTTGGCTTGAGCTATCGAGATTAGGCATTGGGAAACCCTCCATGACGTCATTGTTAGAGGAAGAGTCACTAGCCGCTATGTTCGCGTCTTGGTTTGTACTACCTTGGGCCCCCGCCGAGGGCCCGGAACCTAAAGTAGGTAGATATTGAGAACTCGCGTAAGTTGAAATTCTCTCTAGTTGCTCCGTCTCTAGCACACGACCAGAGCACAGATGCATGTGCCTTTGGCACCCTACAAGCATCGATGAATAACCTCGAAGGTTAACCGCTTACCTTTTTTAAGCGTCCGTTTTCACTCGTGTTTTTTACGTTTTTAATGTTTTTTAAATGTTTGATTTTTTTGATTAAAGTGTGTGATAGCTCGAAACGAGCGTATCACTTAGAGGGTCGTTGTGTGCTTTAGAACACAATTTTCAGGCATTTGAAGTTCCGTTGGTCCTCAAAAAATAGATTTTTAGCTACGTGTGAAGCTAAAATTCGTAATTTTAAAAAGCGACTGAGGCATAGGCCTGAGCGTGAGCTTGGGCTTGGGTCTGGGCTTTGGTCTGAGAGATATTCCCGATCCCGGTCCTATCTTTTAAAAAAATTTAAATGTTTTTTTAAAATTTTTAATTTTTAATTTTTTTTAAATTTTAAAAGGATACTAGCACACTAGCACACACACACACACTCTATCTACACACTTCCAACTAATACACCTACTATTACACACTAACACACTCTATTAGCTCTCATAGATCTACTTCCTACTTACTGTACACAAAAAACTAACAACTTTAATACACAAAGAATAAACACAGTACCTTTGAAAACTCCATTAACAAAGAAAACTAACAACCTTAATACACAGAGAATAAACACAGTACCTTTGAAAACTCCATTAACAAAGAAAACTAACAACCTTAATGCACAGATAATAAACATAGTACCTTTGAAAACTCCATTAACAAAAAAAATACACAGTATAACACAAAATCCTTCTTCTCAACACACACACCCTCCTTCCTTACCTTTCCTACAATTGAAATTGCACCACAAAAGAAGCACAGAGTGCCATTCAAGCTTACTGTATGGCATTCCCCGGCAGCGGCGCCAAAAATGTGCGCGTATGTCGCACGTGTCACTGCAAGGAACTTGCCGATACACCGCGTGCGAGCCACAAATGGCTCCAAGCACACAACAAGCCTAAACTAGTAAGCTCAAAGATGACAATGATGTGTCACTCACCGCTCTACGCTTGCTTCGTGGAGGATTCCTCGCCACGAAGAAGAGGGAGACGCCGCTACGCCGTGCTCAATCGCCTCACCGCCGTCGTGCCGCCGCAATGCTCGATCGCACACACACTCTCTCTCTCTTGCCCTCTCTCTCTCTCTCACGCATACACACACACACAAGGAGATGAAGAAGAAGAAGATGGAGATGGAGCAAGAGCACTCTTCAATTGCACAAATGAGAGAATGAGTGAATTTTAGGTTTAGTTGACTTTTATATGAGCTCACCCCATTCACACTTGGGCGCCCATGCTTAGCCAACTAATCCCTTGAATGTTCTTGTTAGAGTGCGCCTCTCATCGGCGATCACTCTTACCCTTTTTCTATTGGACCGACAAGCCCGGTACCCGACTCTATCAAGTAAATAATACAACGTCTGTCGTAGGTGATAGGGTGTCTGTGATCCGTGAGGGTTAACAACTCTACATGTGATTGGCTGACAAAAGGTGCCAGAGATGCCCATCAGTCGTTTTCGAGACTAAAATTCAAAAAGTTGAATTGTAAAGCTAAGTACAGGTTCAAATCATGCCAAATTTTGTGAGGAGGCTATGAATAGAGAATACAAGCTAAAGGTTTTTTTTTTAAAAAAAGAGCCCTAGCTAGCCACAGATGCAAATTTTTCAAATCTGAATCCATGATAGCCATCTACATACCTTGTACATCATGTATATGAATTTTGGGGACAAATGGACCATGATAGCTCATAGATGGGCATCTATCACGAATGATTTAGAGAAGCCCATTTCAAAGCAAGTTACTAACTTGGGTAATTAACTAGGGTTTCTCAAGCTTTAATTAAGTCGTGTATCAAGTAGTAATATAATGATTTACAAAGCATGTTACCATATACATGTGGTAGTGATGTGTGTGAACATACTAGGACTGCCGGGGCATTTTTTCCCTCTTTAGGAGGTTTTTTCCCCCGAGCATTACATATACGCCCATCACTCTAGGGCTATCTATCTTTCCATTGCATACTAAGTAACACACTCTCTATTGTGTGACTTGAGCTTCCTTCGTCTTCTCCAAGCTGTGTGCGTTTCTCTGTAACCGTAATTCCAACAATTGGTATCAGAGCAGGTTACATTCTCCCGGGCTTAGTCGCCAGCTCCTCCAGCACAAACCTGCTCACTTTCTCCGATTACAATGAGGTTTGGCGAGCGTTTGCAGGTCAACAAGAACTTTGGGCGAGCTCGTAGAGTTAATTCTTATCAGATTTTCGATTCGGGCTCATTTCGGGCTCCGTTTCCACTACAGACAGTACTGCACAAGCTATTTCGTCATTTTGTGCAGAATTTCTGTCAGTGCCGTTTTCTGCATAACAGGTGCCTCATAGTCTTCTACGGTTTGTGCTATATAGCACGTGTTGTTCCCACTCCGTTTCTCCTATTTTCGGGCAGTTTTCACATCAGGTGCAGCATTTACCATGGCCGACAACAACACAGATGTGTGGAAGATGTTTGCCTGCGGAGGACAGGTTGGATGGGGACAACTACCCTATGTGGGCTTATATGATGCAACATGTTCTTGTGTCAAAGGGCGTTTGGAACATTGTGCAGGGCATTGATGTACGTCTTGGTTCTGAGGATGTAGGCGATGTTGAGGATGTTGCAGGTCTTGCTGAAAGGATTGTTGCTATTAGAGTTGTTTTGCCTACAACAGAACAAGCTCGTTGGGATGTAAAGGATGCGTAGGCTCATGCATTGATTGCGTTGTCTGTGAAGTGCACCATTGTTCCTCACATTCGTTCAGCAAAATCTGCAAAACAGGCTTGGGATATTCTAGCAGGTCTTTATGCAAGCCGCAATGAGGCTAAAATTGCTTTGCTGCGTAAAGAGTTGGAGTCGAAGATTATGCATGAGGAAGATGATATGGAAACTTTCCTTGATAGTGTCAAGGATATCAATGAGCAACTTCTTTCTGTAGGTGAAGTCATTTCAGACAGTTTCCTTGTGCAGACTGTTCTTGATACCTTACCAGATTCTTACCAGACTTTTGCTAGTACTTGGAGACTTATGACCCAAGGAAATCTTGAAGTTGTCAAATTTGATGCATTATGCACATTGCTGTTGCAAGAGTCACTTTCTAGAAAAAGCAGGACTAGGCAGCGTGCAATTGAACAGGCTTTTATTGCTTTTCAAAGAAAGGGTGGTAATAGTAATGCAGCCACTTCTTATGGTTTTGCTGCGAGTGGCAAGAATCCTGTTCCTAATGCTCCTGCTGGCAACAATTCATCTGGAAATTCTGGTGATAAGGGCAAGAAGAAGATGCGTTGCCATTATTGTAAAGCTAAAGATCACTTGATTAAGTCGTGTCCTAAGTTGAAGGCCATCGAGGAGAAGGCTAGAATTAGTAAGTCCAAAGCATGACTGTGAAGGGAATGGTGGAGGACTTGAGGAACTTGTCCCATATGCCCTCCCTTCACTTGAGTCTTTATATATATAGTTGTGTGTATACTATATCATAAGACCGAGGGCTGAGGTCTGGGCTCGAGCTCGAGCTTGGTCCCCATCCAGATCCCCTTCCTTTTAAAATGAGATTTTCAAAAATTTTCTTTTTGGTCTCAAACTTTCGAGCGTATTTTTTATTTAATTATTTAATAATGTTGTACGTGGACGTCGAGCCCACACGCGCACACAATAGCTCCGAGCAACTATGTCTAACCTCCTTATAGCTAACAGAGCTAATTAATGCTAATTACCTCTGCTCACACTCTGTGTAACACATGCTGCACACTGTCTACACTAACTACTGCACACTGTCTACACTTCCTAACACAACAAAACTGCTCACTCACAGAGTACTCAATCTACTCACTGTCTATTGCACATTATAGATTTACACTAACTAACAAATGTGCTAACACTTGCACATTGCAACACTTAGCAGATCTAATAAATCCCTGCACATTGCAACACTTAACAAAGCTTACAAATCCTGCTAAAACGTGCACATTACAACCATTTAACAAATCCTAATCCCAACTCAAAAAAACACCAAAACAGATGAAAGAATGGCTTCAAGAGGTAGCATTGAGTGCTCCTCAAGCTTAGTGCAAGGTAGTCCCTGGCAGCAATGACAAAAATGTACACTTTGTCGCACGTGTTGGAGACTGGGAACTCGCCAAAACACTGTGTGCGAGCTGCAAATGGCTGCAAGCACACAACTAGAAGATCCTAACAAGCTCAAAGGGGCAGGGGTGTGTCACTCACCGATCAATGCTTCCGTCGTGAAGGATCCTGTGCCATGAATAAGAAGGAGCCACCGCCACGCTCAACCGCCTTGCCGCTGTGGATGCCGCCGCAATGCTTGATCACACTCACTCGCTCTCTATCTCTCAAGCGTGCAGGCATGCATGCACGCACGTGCGCACACACACACACACACACACACACACACACCCGTGAGCACACGAAGGAGAAGGAGATAGAGATGGAGCAAGAGCACTTATTATCTTGCACCTCAAAGAATGAGGATTTTTAGGTCAGATGGACCTTTTATAAGAGTTTGACCCATTCACACATGGGCTCCCACAGTGGCGGGTCATTGCGAAAATACTGTAAAAATAAGATAAGGTGGTGTGTCTCATCGGCGATCACCTACACACCTATTGGACCGACAAGCCCGGTCCATGACTCAATCAAATAAATAATAAGGCGTCCATTGAAGGTGATAGGGTGTCCATGAGGGTTAACAAAGTTTGAATGTAGATTCCAATGAGGCAAATGTATAGCCTATGGGGGTTTCTGAAAATGTTACAAATCTACCTATTACTGATGCAGATGTACATGATGTACTTGATGAGGAAAGGGCCAAGAATGAGTAGGCTAGAGGTATGCCTAAATGACTGGTGCATACTTTGTGTGATAGTAAATAGGATGCACCTTTGTCTAGTTGTACTCGTTCAGGTTCTTGCCATGCATCTTATGCATCATATTGTTATGCTTTGGTTGTGTCTAGCTTACATGATGTTGATGAATCTCTTTCTTTTGATGAAGCACATAATTCAACAATTTGGATGGCTATCGTGCAATCAGAATATGATGCACTTATAGAAAATGACACATGGACTTTATGTGATTTGGCTCTCCTGGGCAAAAGGCCATTGGTACAAAGTGGGTTTACAAGTTGAAACACAAGCTGGATGTGACGATTGATCGCTATAAGGCTCAACTTGTTGCAAAAGGTTATGCACAACAAAAAGGCATGGATTATGAAGAGACTTTTGCTCCCACTTTTCGTATGACTACTATGCATTTTCTATGTATATTAAAAGCTCATTTTGGTTAGGATGTACGTCAATCAAACAATGTTACTACTTTCTTGAATGGTGACATATTTGAGGAAGTTTATTTAACGCAACCTCGCAGTTTTGTCAAGAAAGGACAAGAGGACAAAGTGTGAAAATGTAAGAAAGCTTTGTATGGGTTGAAGCAATCTCCTTGTGCTTGGTATGAGAAGGCTGACACTCGTTTGGTCAAACGAGGCTTTCATAACATTCCAACGAAAGCACATTGTTTGTTAAGTGTGAGGATGATGTACTTCTCATTGTGGTTCTCTATGTAGATGATTTGCTGATCATTGGACCAAATGAAAGACATATTGCTGAATTTAAGGCTGATTTGAATGCTAGTTTCAAGATGAAAGATTTGGGTCCGTTGCATCATTACTTGGTTAAACAATTTAAGCAGTGTGATAGTGGTATTGCCTTGTGTCAAAAAAGTTACATAGAGACATTGCTATATAAGTTTGGACTTGAGGATTGCAAACCTATTAACACTCCCATGGAAATAGGTTTGAAGTTGAGTCTTCATAATGTTGGTGATCTTGCCGATGTCACTTTTTACCAAACTAATACTGGTTGCCTCATTTATGTATGCAACACGAGGCCGGATATTCAGTTCGCAGTCTCACAGGTCAGCAGATTCATGCATAGCCCAGGGTCTAAGCATTGACAGTCTGTCAAGAGTATTTTTCACTACTTGAATGCAATTTACATATTGGCTTGTTTTATCCCAAGGGGGGATCATTGTCGCCAGATTTACATGCTTTTTTGGACTCAAATTGGGCTTGTTGTTTTGACACACGAGTGTCCACAAGTGGTTTTTGTTTCATGCTTGGCAGCTCACGCATATCATGGGTGAGCAAGAAGTAACCTACTATGGCCACTTCTAGTTGTGAGGCTGAGTATAGGGAAGTCTTCACAGCTACGATTGAGTGTGTATGGCTCAAATGCCTTATGATGATCTGGGTGTTGGACAGGACACTGCCAACACTATCTACATTGACAGTCAGAGTGCATTGGCAGTTGTGAGGAACCCAATTTTTCATGCTCTCACAAAGCACATTAAGGTGCATTACCACTATGCCAGGGAGAGTCTCTCAACGGGAGAGATCATCTTGGCTTATGTGCCAACATGAGACAACCTTGCATACCTTTTCACAAAGGCATTGTCTCATGAGAAGTTCAAAGCTTTTTGCAAAGCTTTGGGCTTACTCCCCTTTGTGAATAGGGCATGGCACTTCCCTCTACTCTAGGTGCCGAACCTCGTTCACCGCATCACTCCCAGGGGGGATTTGTTACCATCTACATCTGGTACTGATGTGTGTGAACACACTTAGGACTGTCGGGGCATTTTTCCCTCACTAGGAGGTTTCTTTCCCCATGCATTGTATGTATGCCCATCACTCTAGGTCTAACTCATCTTTCCATTGCACACTAAGTAATGCACTCTCTATTGTGTGCCTTGAGCTTCCTTTGTCTTCTCTAAGCTGTGTGTGTTCTCCTACAACACTAATTCCAATAGGCACCATGTGTCAAAAGCCTTTTCCCATTAAACACCAGTTTTTGGCTTCTTGCTACCCACTGTAAGTCATGGATTATAAGAGTTAATTAACTCATTGGAGAGGTAGGTCACAACTCATATGACACGGAGAGTGGATTTCTCCACTTCCAACCAACAAGACAGTAAAATTTCCCACTCCCAACCAACAAGGTGATATGGCCACCAAAGCAAAACAACACTTCCAAAGACACCCACGAGTGCACGGCCAATTTTTTTCATCGTTGTAGCAGCCCCGAGCAAGGTTGACCGCATCGGACAACTCCAAGCATCTCTAGACAGAGGCATGGAAGAAAATTGTGACCTTAAGGCCCACGTTCGCAAACTTGAGGCAGGATTTGACTCTGTGGTAGATCTCACTACCGCCAAGGTGAAGCAAGTTGAAGAAAAAGTCACCCGAGCTCATTCGGCTACACATGACATCACCAAGAAGATTGGCACTAAGATACAAGCGATCTTACAAGAGAATTGGCTACAAGAAGCACTTGGCCTCAAGGTCAGGATTGGGGGACTTCTCTCACCATGGTGCACCGACAAGGACACCTCTGAAGAAGGAATCACCAAGCTCAACGAAATCCTTCAACCAGTTCACATAGAGCCCAAAACCATCTCTTGGATCAATGATACACGCAGGTAGGTACCATTGAAGCACTGTATCCTCACCTTCAAGGACAAAGAAGAGTGGCTGAGGTTGCTATGCGAATCTTGCCTTCTCAAGGGACAAAATATTTGGATCGCCAAAGGATTGATTTCGAATCAACTGAAGACCAAATCAAGTGAGCTCAAGAAGATGCACAAAGCCCATAAACAAGGCAAATGGGCAGGTGGTAAAGCGGTCATTCAAGAGTTTCAAACTCCCAAACTGGCTCCCCCCCATCTAACCCCCCCTAGTCTTTATTCTTTTCTTTCCTCTTGCAAGTGGACCCTCAGTCCTTAACTGATATGTACCTCACACCTTCATTTAGAAGCATCGTTGTAATGTTTTGCTTTTGGTCCCATAGGTCATATTTGACCTCCATGGACGATAGTTTAATCTCTCTCTCTCTCTCTCTCTCTCTCTCTCTCTCTCTCTCTCTCTCTCTCTCTCTCTCTCTCTCTCTCTCTCTCATCTCATCAGCTAATGATTACTCATCAAACACTCAAAGCTCCCTTCTCCAATGCGAGGCAATTAAAGAAACCTTCATTTTTATTCATGTTCCTCTCTAAGGTTTTAAGGTTTACAGTCAAATCAAATCCATGATTTTAAATTGAAACACTCATTTAAAATTTAATGGGGAACCCTACTAAAGAAAAAACCATTATGCATACTACTGAAGGAACAAGGAAAGATTTTGCTAGACTTGCCATATTGGTTGTGGCTAAGATAAAGTTATAACATTATGTAATACTGGTGTGGTATGGTTTGAGAATGCATAGAGTGCATATAAGAAAGATTTACATGGATTGGTTACGTCTAAGTACCTCTATAATGGCATGTATGATGGCAATAAAACAACATGATCTCAAATTTTCATCATAACACTACCACAAGCCCATATAGTTGTGACAATACGTAAACATAGATACCACCATACTGGCACACACGAGAGCGCATAGAAACATCAAGTATACTCTGACAAGTAGACCTTACCACTTAATATTGAAGCCAATTGAGATAAAGAGAGAAGAGAGAGGGGGAAAGAAGATCAACACAATACTCCCCCATAAAGAGTATCTTTATTATTGGGGAGAAGTCATCATACAAGCCCTTGAACTGGATGTATTCCCACATCCATTCTAGATCTTAGACTTTATGAAACTTGAAAGCATGTGCCTCCTATCTTAGGGCAAACCCCTATCCTCAGGAACCTCTATTCCCTATTCAGAATGCTCCAGCCACGAGCAGATCAGAGACAAATGGAAGTCTAAAGGATTTTCAAGAGAAATTGTTCCAAATGATTGAGAATGTACCAGATAGCATGGTCAAACCACATAATGCTAGAGTCACAAGTTGCCTTAGGGTTGAGTAATTTACAAGCACATTTTAAGTATGGTCGATAGACATTCGAGATTGATTCAGTGTAGAATTCTAGATTGCTCTTGGCAATTTGTGTGGATATAAAGGCCGGCATTGAATGCACATTTAGCTTGATCAATAAAACTGAGGTTAAAAGGGGCCTTTATAAGCTCCCCTTTGTCCAAAAACTGGCCACCTTTAAGAATCTTGAGTTGGCAATCTTCGAGAGAAAATGCTGGTAGGTTGGCAAGGTATACATAGGTTTCACTGAGAATGGGTGCTAAAAAATCTTTATTTGGGAGAATCCAAAGCTGATGGTCAACACCAAAAGATTCCACTTTGATTTGTCTGACAGATAGAAAATCTTTCACTGAGAATGGGTGCTAAATGGCTTTATTAGGTAGAATCCAAAGCTGATGGTCAATACCAAAAGATTCCATTTTGATTTGTCTGACAGGTAGAAAAGGGAACACTTTAGAAACTTTTGGAGCCATATCTAGTAGGGTATAGCCTCTGAGAGTGCATAAATTATTTTGGAATTCTTTAATTGTTCCAAATTTTCATTGTCTCTACAGAAGAGGCCACCAGTTTGTGGGACAATAGGGGTAGCTGGAGTACTAATGAAAGCAAGATTAAAGCCACATATTTTTTTGAGAAAATTGGCAAGATCTTTATTATATTATTGAGCTAATACAGGTATTGGGTAATTTATTGTGAGATCATACCTACACCATCCTCACGATCTTTGTCAAGTGTGGCCAAAATCTTGATCCAATCATTGAAGGACAACATGTGTAAGATAGAAGACTTCTTGTCAACATTTAGGGCAGATTCATATATAAGTTGCGAAGCATCCAAATTGCTAATACATCGAAGAACAAGGGAGTCGTCAATAGAAAGTGGTATGAAGATAACTCAAGTCCTTGGGAGAGGGATAAGGCTTGTAACAAAAGAGTGAGATATTAAATTGTATTTACTTGGGATAAGTGATCTTTTTTATTTTAGCTTTTTTGTCTAAAAAAGGCCTAGTTGTAAGAGGAGGGGTTTATGTAACGGTTGGTCTTTTAAGTATTGCCGAATATTTTCCATAATCTTTGAATGTTTCAAAGGGTCATGGATAACCCTCATTTGAGCAGTCAACTTGTCTTTAACTTGGACCTGAAAAATCAGTTAGAACAAGGGTAAGTAATCTTGGATTAACCTGCAATCCTAAAATCGGCAAAGTCAAAAGGCCATAATAGCCGTGAGCAGGAATCTGACCTAAAGTCTAAGATGGACCACCTAACACCAGTCAACCTAAACAATAATTATAGACAATGGGTCCATCTAAGCTCTGTACACCGATAAATTTCTAAAGCCAATGTCCTAGTCTTCTAGCTTTCTGGGAGAACGTTGTGTTTAGGACGTGTGTGTTGCTGTTTTTAGGTATACAAAAAAAGAACATAACGGTTCAAAAGACAAATGGCTTTAGAGAAAGGACAAAGATTAGCACAAAAATGACTTAGTCTTTGATTCATTTTTATACATTAAAGTGAGAATGAAGTATCATTCTAGTGTTTTATACATGACATAGTAAAGAAAAGCTGATTCTAGAGTAAAGGAGTCAAGTTTCATTAGTGAGCAGCTAAGCCAAAAATATCCTAAGTAAAAAAAAGAGAATCCTCACCTGCATACATATAAACAAGACAATAGATTCATTAGCCTTGAATACGTTACAAGTGTCAACGAACCCTATCAGTTGTTATCTATGTCCTACTTAAAAACCTTTTAACTTATACCTACCATCCATATATTGTTAAATAGAGGCAAGTATCCATTCTCAACAGAAAATGGTATGAAGCTACCACAATTTTGAAATCAAAAGGCCATTACCCCTCCTAATAAGTGTAAAGTATTAAGGTGTGTTTTTCAACGGATACCCCATATATTTTGAAGATTACATATATTTTAAATAGTTTTAAGTTGTGATCAAAATGCCATCCCTTCTGATTGAAGTGAGACCCTTTATATTAGGTTGTGAAGTATTAAGGTTAGAAATTACCCCATATTTTAAAAGGAAATTATACATACATACATACATATATATATTAGTTTAAGTTGTGATCTGAAGGCCATCACCCCTTCTGATCCAAGCATGTTCCCATTTTTTTCAAAAGAGTAAAGAAGTCAGGACATGAAGCCTCTTTGCCAAACCAATTCAAGTATCCAGTGGTTTTTGTAAACAAGAATCAAATCTAAGATTTTGCACATGTGTCCCAAGCAGGATCATTATCCACCAACTAGTACCTCAGTTAATCGGTTGTTTGTATGAGACAAGAATACAAGATGATTTTATGCCTATTTAAATGAGTGATCAATATACGCAAAAGTCATGAATTTAACAGATAGTCTCAACTAAAAAAACCATAGTAGTCCAGAAAGCTCCCAGTAGTGCAAAAATTCCAAAAACCTAGTAGCAACCAGCGGCATTTCCATGACTTTAGACCTAATTCAATTTAGATTTGATCCACCTTATAAAAATCAATGCTCCATAGAGTGCGCGCAATACAACTAATTAGTTTTATTAACCCAAATTTATAAGCTACCAATGTTAGAGTTTAATCATTACTAGTCAAATACCCAGCACTAGACAAGTTCTAAAATAGCCGTCACTACAATATGCACAACATAAGCAACTAGTTAGAAAGGTTTGTCAAAAATCAGGTAAAACATCCCCATTATAACCCCTAAGTGATCCAAAAAAAGACCCACATTAAACCTCTCATAGGGTAGAGTATGTCAAAGCTCCAAGGCATGATATATTTAGTTTCAAAAGTGGAGAATTTCACCCAAAGCACTTCCAAATAGAAAGCTTTCTAACTGCATACATGCAAGGCCTATCAAATAAAAAATTAGCCAAAATAACTCAAGAATTTGCAAAAAGAAACCCAAATATACCAACAACCTTGTATACTTTAAAGTATTTTATGAAGGAGAAGCTTTGTATTAAGCCCAGGAGTACACATTAATGCTTCCTAAAGCAATAAAAATTTATGAAATCTGAGCGAAAAAGGACCATTGAGAAGGAGAACAAATTGCTCAATCAATGCAATGGTTTCATCTACCATGAAAACTGTTAGAACAAGCAAAACCTGGTTCAACACAACCCTCAAGTGAATGGCACACAATTGAGGCTTCAATGGAAGAACATCATTCGGATAGATTGAAAAATTTACAGAGATATTCCAATGCCATATTTCTTAAACCCTTAATGCATCAGCATCACAACAACCAGTCATGGCAGAAACCAAAAAAAAAGAAACAAGTTAAGGGTATTTTTTTATCATCAACAATTCAGCACAACCTGAGATGTAATGCTTTGTTTGACTAGCTCCATAGTTATAAGATTTGGGAAGGGAGATCCAACCACCCCACACACAAAATCTGCAATGAACCAGTGTAATCAGCAGACCACACACTCAACACACTTTCCCAGTCACACACAATGTAGAACAAAGCTACGTAAACAAATTTATAGCACAAACTTCGGGCATGTCTTCTTGTGATGAGAACAGTGGATTGAGACCATCAACAATCCAAGTTGGAATATCGACAAGGCAATTTTTTTTGGGACCTTTGGTAAGGTATCAAGGCTTAAAGTAGGTTTAGTAGAACAAAGCTACGTAAACAAATTTCTAGCACAAACTTCGGGCATGTCTTCTTGTGATGAGAACAGTCAATTGAGACCATCAACAATCCAAGTTTGAATATCGACGAGGCAATTTTTTTGGGACATTTGGTAAGGTATCAAGGCTTAAAGTAGGTTTATATCCACTTTTGATTAATCACAATAAAACAATATATATCATCCTCTGCTAGGGAAGAGGTAGGCAAGTAAGAGTGCAACAAATGTTTGACCATACACCAGCTAGCCGGTCCAACAATATTACCAGGGGAGGTCAGCAAGCAGCAATCAAAAAAAAATTATGCATTCCCTTTTAACCAATCTAGTCAGTATTACGGTAAGCCAATCAGTAAAGCTTAGTAAATCTCCACAACAGGTCAGTCTTGGCGAAGTTAATTGATTTTTTACATAATGTAGAGAAGCACTAATAAATCTCGATAAAAAGGTATCACATACTGTAGATTACACCATTACAAACTTATGGTATATTTAAATGGAATCAAACACAACAATACACTCCATTACGGCGGGTCTTTCATAAATTTTTCACCAGGTAGAAGATACCATCACCAAATATAGCATTAATCTACGAACCCTTTAACCTCAGTGGTCCAATCATGGCAACCATTAGATTTTTACTAAAAAAATTATAACCCCAGTTCAGTTTATCACAGTAAATCACGAACGCGGTAAGGCATAAGTAGGAAAAACCTTGTGAGGCAACGGGTTGCTTCACCATCTCCATGTTGTAGGAGTTAAACCCACAGAAAAACTATCGCTACCATCTCTTTCTTTCAACAATTTTTAATGAAAACAAACAGTAAAGCAAGGCTAAGTGAGAAACAAACCCTAACCTGGTTATATAACTAGTAAACAATGGGCAATTTCCATCTGGGTACAGGTCACCAACCATCCTAAAAAGTAGTATAAGATACAGCTAGTCAACAAGAAAATAATCCTATTGAATAGGTAACTATACATGGTGTTTACCCACAAAACCAAAGGAGAGCCCATGCCAGCCATCTTCTCAAGCATTATGTGCAGTCATGTCTAGGTAGGCCACTAGGTAGGCCACTAGGTTAGGCTAGGTTTTAAAAAAATAGCTAGCAAGTGAGTCCTAGTTTAATAGAGGTAAAACAGAATAGTGTGTGTGTGTCTCACGGATGAAGCAATCAAAGCCAATATAGTGACCAAGTGTGTGTGTGTGTGTGGTTGGGGGGGGGGGGATTGACCACTTGAGATGAAAATCTTGTTCTTCTTTTGCAATTTTCATTGACCTTTTCCCACGTGTCTACGTAAGATGTGTGTTTTTCTATTTTTAGACTTATACTTATACACAAAATAACATAACAATTCAAAAGACAGTCGGCTTTAGACAAAGAACAAAGATTAGCACAAAAATGACACAGTCTTTGAATTATTTTTGTACATTAAAGTGAGAATGAAGTATCATTCTAGTGTTTTATACATGAGATAGTCAAGAAAAAATGATTCTAAGGTGAAGGAGGCAAGTTTCTATCTAAGAAAATTTGTAGTAGTCTTTCTTGACTATCCTACAAAAGATCCTAAGTAAAGATAGAATCCTCACCTGCATCCATATAAACAAGACAACATATTCGTTATCCTTGAATATGTTTTACAGGTGTCAACGAACCCTATCAGTTGTTATCCATGTCCTACTTAAAAGCTTTTTAACTTATACCTACCATCCATATATTGTTAAATAGAGACAAGTATCCATTCTCAACAGAAAATGGTATGAAGCTACCACAGTTTTGAAATCAAAAGGCCATTACCCCTCCTGATCAAGTGTATAGTATTAAGGTGTGTTTTTCAAAGGATACCCCATATATTTTAAAAGATTACATATATTTTAAATAGTTTTATGTTGTGATCAGAAGGCCATCACCCCATCTAATCCAAGTGAGGTCCTTTATATTAGGTTGTGAAGTATTAAGGTTAGCAATTATCCCATAGTTTTTAAGGAATTAATTTAAGTTGTGATTGATTCGAAGGCCATCACCCCTATTGATCCAAGTGTGTTCCCATTTTTTTCAAAAGAGTAAAGAAGTCAGTGTTGATGAGTGCACAACATGGAAGGGATGCAAGGGCTGAGAGATTAGGGTTCTCAGGAAGGAGAGAGAGAGAGAGAGAGAGAGAGAGAGAGAGAGAGAGAGAGAGAGTTTTGGTGAAGCTTCTTCTCACACTATATGTGAGCTCCTTATTGTTCTATATTATCAATAAGAAAGAATGAGATTAGGGTTAGTAAAGCGGTTAGCCTGTGATGGTATTGGCCTAATGGCCTTTATCCCCAACAACCTCCCACTTAAAGGACAATGTGCCAGTAAGCAGAGAAAGGGGTAAGTAAGATGCTATATTGATATAGAGATATTTATGGGAGGAAATCATTCTCATTCTCAAAAAGCACTCAAAAGCAACTCGCTTTTTTCAGAAGGCAACTCCATCTCCTCAAAGATTACTCAAAAATTTTCATTCAAGTTCTTGTCTCATCACTTGTGCATAGCTCTGACTTATTTCGGAATCCTTCTCTACTATGGAATATTTCCTATCCAATTCTTGCATCAACTACCATGTGATGCATCAAGAATACCCACACTTAATCCTTTTTCACTAAACTTACGGAACAAATACTTTTGCAATTCTTCATATCACTCATCCCATGATGTATCACAAATGTCTGTTTTGCATGGTGGAATACGTCTTCTCGATGCTCTTTGTCACCCATTCGATGACGCAACACAACAACTGTATTCGTTCTTGACCTTAGGTTGGGGACATTAGACTGGAGATGAGAATCTTGTTAATATGAGGTTTTCTTTAAACACAGTGAGGTAGGTCTCTATGATTCGGAAAAATCATAGATGCAACCATTAGATGAGGATATTCTCTCACTTTTTGTTAGGAAAGTACGAATAAAGGTAGAAGCCAGCTTATTTTAGAAATGCAGTGCAATCTACATGACGATATCGTGAAGTTGCACAGAAGGTCATCTGTGAGTCCAAGAAGTAACAATGTGCATGGGTTGAGACTCAAGAGAAATTACAAGAGAAAACCTCTAACAACACCATTCCCACCTCTCTCACTCTCTCTCTCTCTCTCTCTCTCACACACACACACACACACACACACACACACACATAGAATTGTCACTGTTGTAGTGTCTTACTTACAGATCAATGTCCCCAACTACTCATGTACCATTAATATGATGATATAATATTCTAGTGCCTCTATTACACTATCACTTTGTTAGATAGCCACCTAATAGGTGTATCACCTCTTTTTTCTTAGGGGCTAATACCCTATTGCTGGAATAACTGAAGATCTAGAAAAAAAAATTCTCTCTCCCCTAGCAGGTAACACTCCCCTTGAGATATTTTAATTGATACGTTTCTTTGCTCAAATCCTCCTCTCTTTACCCTCTGGGTGCCTTTTGAACGGTGACTAGTAAATGTTTATCACCCCTTCTGGCATAAACTATCCCCTATAATAAGCTTATTCACTTAAACTTGTTGTGATATATAGGACCTTGCCATTTAAAGTTAAAAAAAGGGGCTACATTTTTTGGCCTATTTTCTCCTCCCTATATTCTATGTGTGCCTTGAGGTGTAACCCCTCTCCTATCCCTAGGGTAACCCCCGAGGTGATTATACACCATTTGGATCAAGAGAATTGAGCAAGATCTTGATTATATTGCTAAAGATAGTGGTGCACACGCGAGAACTTACCCTTAAACTCACTTTGAGTGGAAACATACCCTTAAACTTATTTTCAAAGGGTTAATGAACCCATGCGTATTCAGGTACATGTCTTTAATGTGTTTCTCTCCTCCCGAGGGTGAAAGCTTCTTCTGCATATTCTCACCCCTGCCTGATGCATAATATGGTTTTCTGTGGTTCTCCCTTCTCTTCCCTCCATGCGCCTTCGCCATTAACTCCTAATAGCATAACATCGTAGCTACATACTTGGACTTTGGGACGATCGTGTAAGCGGAGCTTCAAGGACTCTGTAATCGATTTTGTTTAGACTGTCATCTACTTTCAACTATTTCAACAAGATGAGGGATGATCTTCCCCTCACTTGACTTCGGAACATAATAGTTATGAAAACACACAATTTTAATCTCTTGTCCCTCAAATTGCCTTAGTTATATGTTACTTAGTTACATAATAAGCTGGCTTGATCTTGTGATGAGAGAATGTAAACCTCAAAATGATGCTTAGCTTTGAAAAAAAAGATATATGATAAGCCACTTTGTTGTATTTTTTATAGAACTTTAAACCTCTATGATTTTGGAATTTATGGTAAATGAGCACACTGATCAGTGACAGTTGACTTAGTATAGCTAAATCACTACATGCTTTCAATGACAATAGTTTGACAAAATAATGGTACAAAAAAACTAAATCGCTTTCAATGGGAAGGTTGACAAATGATTGACCCTGTCCTTGTAAGGTTTTGAGGTTGATTTTGTATAAATCTCAACATCAACAAAAAAATGGTAGCTCTATCTGGAACTAGCTTAGGCTTATACACTATTTGAGCTTTAGCAAACTTTACGCCTAGTGTATGGCTCTAATACAAAGTTTTGAAATTATTTTTAAGAACTTGTTAAACATTAAAACTAATAATAAACATAAAATTGAATTGCTTTGTTTAAACAAATCTTTTTTCAATAAAAAATGGACAGATTCTATAGATAATGACTTTTAAAACCTCATAACTTATCTGATGTCCTTAAATACAACATGCTACATAATCAAGATTCGTTTGGCTTACTAAATCTTTGACTAGGTTACTATTACAAGGAAAAGCGATCCTGTGCTATACTCCGGTGATCATTTGCCGATCGGAGCACGCAACCAAACGTCGTGTCTTAAATCACATCCCTTCCCTACAGGAGCAAGGGCCTATTTAATTACAGCTCGTAGGTGTGTGCTAGGCCGCTTTGTAGAAGCGAAGCATCGTTGCACAGTTCACTGTGGTTAATCAAAAGGAATAATCTTGCTTCTTTTAGCAGGTTCTATGTTGCATTGTCTATTCTTTGCTTTGTTTTCCATGCTTCACACCCTCCCCAAAGGAACGCATGGTGGGGTAGGAGCCTCCCACTGGGCTGAGATGGCAATATAGCCCTTTTCTCTTCTCTTATAGGAGGGCTATACATATTGTCTTATGTCCCTCAAGTCGCACTTTGGTATAGGCGGGCTCCAAAATCGCATCTTTAGAATGAAATCCGGTCAAGAAAGGGAATCCAATTAAGAATAAGCTGCCTATAAGCATCATAACATAAGTGGAAGGTAATAGAGAAACAAGCCCTCCCATTCTACGCATATCTTATTCATCTAACATAGCATAAATTGCTGAACCTGCGCTCAAAAAAGGTAATGCTTTAAAAAAAGCGTGATTCATTAAATGAAATACGCTAACTGAATAATTAGGAATGCCGCGAGCAGGGATCATATAGCCTAATTAACTACAAATTGGATAAGCTACGACTCTCTTTAGATCGTTTTACAACATTCCAGTAGTTGCCGCGAAGAATAACGTTATAGCTCCCACAAAAGTAATAACAATCAAAGCATTGGGTGAATATTCAAATAAAGGGGAGCACCTTGCTATCATGAATACGCCTGTTGTTACCATAATAGCTGCATAAATCAAAGCGGATACTGGAGTGAGACCCTCCATTGCGTCGGGTAACCGAGTATGCAATCCCATTTATGCAGATTTCCCGATAGCGCCGACAAGAGGTAAAATACGAATAACAGTTATGGCATAAAATCCCGTATTACAAAAAAGAAAATAATGATTAGATTTAGAAAAAACACTAACACGAGCAAAAGTGGTAGAAGAGTCCACTACTTAAAAAAGAGTAAAACGACCAATAATCCCGAGAGCTGATCCGAAATCACCTACTCAATTAACAGGCATAGCTTTAATAGCTGCTTTATTGGCTTAAAGTCGTGCGAACCGAGAATTAATCGACAAATATAAAACGAGACCTACTCCCTCCCGTCCTGGAAATAATTAAATAGAGTTATCCCCAGTAACCAACATTAGCGTAAGAGGGGTAAGGATAGATAAGTAACACATGAATCAGGGGCTATGTGGATCCTCGGACATATATGAAATGGGATAAAGATAAACCAAGCTACTGACGAATATCACTACAATTAGCATAACTACGGTCAGACTATCGAACACCGAGTCAAAAGTGACTTCACCAGGCCTTTCCCTTTACAAATCAAGCGAGTTTTTGTATCATGACATGACGCGGCCATTTACCCAAGTGACAGAATCGGGTGCTCTTTGAACTGTGTAAGATGGTCGCCCATCACACGGCTCACCAACTTAGGATTACGGTTAGTAAAGGGATAACTTCTGTGTACCCAGGCATGGAGATCTCACTTACCTGTGTCTCATTCAAGGGTACAGTGTCGCGGGAACACTCAAGTGTACGGCATCTGCCGAGCCGACTTAGGCCCTTTTCCTTCTGTTAATTCAAGCGCTTTCCTTCCCTGAGGCTCTGGGGGGCAGTTGGAAGCTAGGAAAAGGCTTTACGCTTTATTCAATATCCTTGCGTCGCTGAGCCCTACGGCAATTTCACTAGGCCAGGGGAGAACTTGCCTATTGGCGATCCGGGAGTTGGTTTTTGCTAATTAAAGAAGCGGGTACTGTGGGCCCTCTGTTTTACGCATTTAACCGGCAGCGGCCCGAATGCATGGTTCGCCGGTTCCACCGAATACTCTATTGATGTTGAGGCACGGGTGCGCTTGCTAATGGTGTGTGTGTTGTCCTTATTAGACTCAGTTAGGCCTTTATTTGTCTAGGCATCTGCGCCTTCTTGCTGCGCATGCGCGAGGGATATGCCTTATCCATAGCCTTCTGTATTGTGTGGGGGGACCCTGTCTGACGCTAGCCAGGATCCCTTCTCCACCGATCTGTAGTTCATGATCCGTAAGTCTTACCCGTGTCTCGGAGACACGGTCGGGAGCCGCCAAGGGCAGTTTTTGAGTCTAGTAGGCCAGGCCCCTTTTTCAACATGCTATGGGGCTCTAAAAAAGAAAATTATTCCATAGAGTGAGTCGAGCCCGTCTCGCCACAAAGCAACAGCAGCGTCCAGACAATCGATCTATCCGGCAATTCATCCGGTGACTTCACAGTCGCCAAAGAAGCCCCAGGAAGCATCAAACATCTCCAAGGAAATCCATGAAGCAATCTCTATATAGCAAGCACTGGCTCCCAGTGCAACTTCGTAAAAAACAGTCAGGGAGAAAGTAAAAGAGAATAAAGCACACGTAATAGTTACTATGGCGGTTCCTTTTGACCCTAAGAAACGACCAAAAGCACCTGCTATGAAGCTACCAAGTAGAGGCAACGATACTGTTAGTAAGTACGTACTTAATGAATCCTTTCTTTTTTTGTTCCGGTATTCATGGCAGTTCTTCTTTTATGGCTATTGCTTCATCTTATTGAGTTATCAGCAAGATTAGATTCGACAGAGACAGGTAAAGTCGTTATGATCGAATAAGATAGGAATTGGAATCTTTTTTTTTCCTTATTTTCTGCTTTATTTTATATATACTTTCACTGGTTTGGCTTCAAAAATGGTTGATTGGAATACGGAATATGGCATGTTGGAGGTTCATACTGTATCAAAAAAATGCATTTTTTCACATTAAAGACAAGCCACTTGCATCAAAAGGGGTGATGGCTTTTGATGCCTTTGTGGTGAACGTGTTTGGAAAAAAAGGGGGTTACTTATGGTTGGTAAAGATCCAGAATATATCTCTTGGAGGATATGGTTTAACTTGGATACTTCATACTTCAAATCATTTCAAAAATAAAGTTAAATAATTAGCTTGGATTTTGTAATATAAAAATGAGATTTTAAATAAATTACATTGTGTAAATACCTATTGACACTTGGGTGATGGCCTTCTAATCATAAGGATACCATTTGGAAAATATGGTTTAACTTGGAATAAAGAAAAGTTATTAGGTTTGAGCCACTTACATAAGAAGGTGTGATGGCCTTCTAATGCTTTACACTATTAGATACTCTAAATTTATTTTGGAATATAGTGGTTCAAGTTTTAAAAAAATTAAAGTAGGACAATAATAACAATTGATAGGTTCTTTGATACCTGTAATACGTATTCAAGGCTAGCAAATTTGTTGTCTTGTTTATATGGAGCTGTTGTCCGTCTTTGAAGATCCCTACTGATTCAACCTGAATGACCTCCAGAACTCTATTTCTTTTGTATAGGCTCAGTGGAATAATACCTCGTTCTTATTAAATTTACAAAAAAGAATCTAAGACTGAGTCATTGTTGGAATTAGGGTTGTAGAGAAACACACACAGCTTGGAGAAGACGAAGGAAGCTCAAGGCACACAATAGAGAGTGTGTTACTTAGTGTGCAATGGAAAGATAGATAGCCCTAGAGTGATGGGCGTATATACAATGCATGGGGGAAAAAACCTCCTAAAGAGGGAAAAAATGCCTCGTCGGTCCTAGTGTGTTCACACACATCACTACCACATGTATATGGTAACAAATCCCCCCTGGAGTGATGCGGTGAACGAGAGCTGGCACATGAGTAAAGGGAAGTGCCATGCCCTGAGGACAGGATCAGTCCACAAAGGGGAGTAAGCCCAAAGCTTTGCGGAAAGCTTCAAGCTTCTCACCAGACAATGCCTTTGTGAAAAGATCTGCAAGGTTGTCCTGTGTTGGCACATAAGCCAAGCTGATCTCTCTTGCTAAGAGCCTCTCCCTGACATAGTTGTCATAATAATCAATATCTAATTCTCCTAAATGATTTTCTCATATTAAACTGATCATTTAATGTGGGGAAGTGCCAAGGGAGAAAAAGCTAGAATATTGGTTAAGTTAGCAGACCGGCCACAGTAGGGATCCAAAGGAGGGAAAATAGGGATCCAAAGGGAGGGCCATCTGCAAAAGAGCCATGTGAAACAACGGGCTAAAAAGACCCTAAGGTTCAGCCCATTAAGACTTCCAAAATGCTAAGGTTCCAAAATTCAAAGGTTGTGTCCAAAGGTCAACCTTAGGGAAAATTGGATGCTTAGTGTGTGCCCAAAAAGTCTTTCTACATCCCTACATGGGAGGGGGCGAGCCCCAAAGCTAGGGGATGAGAGAGAAAGCCACACACACACACACAGGCTCCCTTTACACAAAGGGAATGAGGGACACATGTCAGCTCCCTAGGCCAGATGCCCACAAGGTATGCCCAATTCCTATTGGAAGACCCTTGAAGTGGACCAATGAGAATTAGGCTAGAGTAAATCTAGTTTAATTAATTTAAAAACATTTAATAAAAGAAACCAATAAGAATTAAGTGTCATAGAAGACTATTGGGCAGTCTCCCAAGGGGTCCAATGAGCATTCAGGAGCCCCATGGCTTGCCTGATTCCTATTGGCCAGGAGGCAAAGGGGTCCAATGAGAGTTTAGTTTAATTATTTAATTATCTAAAGCTCTCACAAAAGGGGAAAGGGGGACACATGTCAGAAGGCTATCACTTATGCTGCTTAATCCCTATTGGCTTGACCTGGGGAGGTCCAATGAGGCAAAAGCCAGACTAACTTAGCAGCTAGGGCTCGCCCAAGAGAGAGAGGGGGCTGATTTTTGCTTGGCATTGACACACACACTTGCACACTGGACCATGTGTAAAGGGAAAATACTCTATCTCCTCCCAAGCTTTAATGGAGAGCTCATCACCTACTCCAAGCTTGTGAGATAGAAGCCTACATCAACACTCTCTTGGCATGTGGATGCAAATCCAACCAAGAGCCAAGCTTCAATGCATGCTCATCTTCTCTACCAAGCTAATTACTAAGCTAAGCTATGCTAATATGAGTGATTATGTGAGGAGATGTACTTCTTTCTCGTAAGATACTTCTTTTTCCTCTCAATCTACTCTCATACCCTGCTAGCTCTCACCATCTTCGAAGGTGTGTGAGGTCTTGGGTCTGAGAACGGGGATAATTCAAGTTGTGTTTGATTAAGTGTTTTGCTTGGTGTATGAAGCTTCCATCTTCATTGCACTAGCTCGTCTTGAAGGAACACAAAGAATTGTATTGTACAATGTCTCTCTTGATGGGAGAAACCATAATACAAAGCCTTTTGGAGGGGGGACCGACTCCATGCAAATCCGGTCCTCAACTGTTGTCAATAGCTTAATTGCTCTCTCTTTTGAAAGTATTGTCGATGCTATCTAACTAGGTGTTATGCTTTTTGTTGCTCTCTCCACCCAAGCACTCTTGTAATTCTCATTAGGAATCAACTCTAATGAAATGCTCACTATGTTCATGCTAATTTCCGCTACACATAAGATTTTAGGCCATTAAATGTTACATTGGTATCAGAGCTCAAGGTTTCTCTTTTCTTGCTCAAGAAGGGAGGTCCTCAAGCTAGCTACAAATGGTTGGTATTATTAATTGCCTGTGAGTAAGTAGAATAGGGATTTTTCAGCCTTGCAGTGCGCCTGCCTTTGTGCAGTTAACGGGGCATCACCGTCGAGAGCTATGGTCTTAATAGTGGAGTCCTACGGGGCTTGCCTACGGCTTAACCACTATTGAGCTATTAGAAGCTTGACAGGAGCCGGTGCTGTTTTGGTGTCGAAAGACCCTCTCTTCTATTCCTTGCAATTAATGGTATTCGAGCCGCGGGTACAGTAGCTTGAGTGCTTTTTCTAAAGGGGTAAAGAGGAGTAGCAACTAGGGCTTGAAGTGCCAAAGTACACCTAAAAAGTTTACACCTAAAAGTTGTTAGAATGGCTGACAATATTAAGAGAGTGAAATTAATGTTGATAACTTTGATTTTGCTCATGAGCAAGCTACTAATGATGCTTCAATGCTTGTTAATTATCTTGTTTCTAGGCTTCAACAAGCCATGGGCAATCCATCTCTCCAAAGTGAAGTGCAACGGCAGCTCCGTGCTCACGGGATTCTCCAAGCTCATCACCATGACGAGAGAACACCTAGGAAGCCTCATTGTGAGACTACCAAAAGAGGTCTCTCTCCGATTCGGGAAGAAGAAGAGAATCCATATGAAGGGCTCAAGAACTTACTTCTTGATGATGCATCTCCTTCCCAAAGGAGAACTCAAGAGCCTCCACCGAAGGAACGAGAAAGAAGCGAGTCTCCCGCCACCTCGGCGGAGATGGCTCCACGAAGACGGCGGGCTAAACGCTCTCCATCACCACCAAAGCGGAGAAGACCATCACACTCTTCTCCACGCCATAATTCAAAGAGGGATGATAAAAAGCAAGAGAAGAAAAAGGCGAGAAAGAGGACACCCTCTTCTCCATCTTCTTTATCCTCTTCCTCTTATGAAAGCTATGGTGAAGACGACAAAGATCAAGACAAGAAAAAGGCGAGAAAGAGGTCACCCTCTTCTCCACCTTCTTCAAATTCTTCATCTTCTGAAGAAAGTGATGGTGGAACTTTTGAACCATCAAAAAGAAGAGGCCATAGGAAATCCTATGCCGCATGGAAGAGGTCGTCCAAGCTGAAGAAATTCAAAGAGGGAGGGAAGAGCATCTCTTTCCTTACCTATGATGGCACCTTCGGTGCTACAGACAAAGTTTTGGCCTTTATCCAGCAATTCGATGCGGCATTTGGAGATGAGGGCTTCACGGAGTCCTCTAAGCTACGCCATGTAGCTATGCACTTTCAAAAGTCCGCCAGACAATGGTGGTCTAGCCTACGAGCCAACGGTGAAGCTCCACGAACATGGAAGGCTTTAAGAGCTTCCATTATGAAGCAGTTTTTGGCCACCGATGCCAAAGACAAAGTACTCACCGAATGGCAAAGCTTAAAGCTCTCTCCCAATGAATCCATCCACAAATATGTAGACAAGTTTTGGGACCTACAACTCAAAGCCACTGTCTTCAAAAAGTTGGATTTTGGAGAGCAAAAGCAACAATTTTGTGCGGGCTTAACCGAAGAAATGGCGGAGTATGTCAACTCCCAAAGGCCACGTACCATATCGGCGGTAATACACCATACTATGGTGGCCTCGCGAATCAATTTCCAAACGGGGGGTAAAAGAAATAATAAGCCCCCGGAAAACAAAGGTTCCAATGAGCCTAAGGGGAAGGACAATGTCCAAAAGTCTCCTAAGGGCAATTCCAACAAAGCTAAAGAGAAGGGAGTTTACAAAGGAAAGAATAAACTCTCTCCTGAAGAGCTTGAGCGTTATCGTAAAGATAACCGGTGTTTCAAGTGCGGCGAACAAGGGCATGCGTACCGCGCTTGTCCCCAAAAGAACAACCGCCAAGATCCTCCTAGAGCTTCTTTGGTTGAAATCCAAGAGGAGGAGATTCACCAAACTCACCACAAAGGATCTCCTCTATGCCATGCTTGGGGAAAGGTAAGAGAACATGATGCTTTTATTCTCTTTGACCCTGGTTCTACTCACAATTTCATATCTATGGAGTTAGCCACCAAGCTAGGCATACAATCCTACGAGATGGGAGATATCCTACCCGCAGACAGTGCCTTCAAGGGGCAAGAAGCTTCAGTCACTCCCTTAATCGGGAAATTGAGGCTTCATGTCCAAGGCTATGTGGACAAAGAGGATTTCTTTATCTCTCCTCTCAAGCATGAGGATGTAATCCTAGGGGCACCATGGTTTGACCGTCTGGCTGCCCATGTTAAATTTCCTGAAAGGAGAATCTCCTTTAAGTTCAGGGAAAAGGACATGTATATAGATGCTAGGGAGATGGGTAACACCATCCCCATTGTACATACACCAGCTTTCAACAAGTCAATAAAGAGCTCTATTTCCGTGTACATGATTTTTGTTAAAGATTCTCAAAATGAACCTAATGCTTTAGCAAAAGAAAATAAAAGCAACCAAAAGGAATTAGAGTTATCCAATTTTCTCAAGGGGTTTCAAGATGTCTTTATTGACGACATCCCTTCTGAGCTACCTCCTAAACGAGGTAATGACGACCATGCAATTGAACTTCTTCCAGGAAGTTCACCGCCTAACAAACCTCCTTATAGAGTTTCTCAAGCTCAACAAGAGGAGATTATGCGGCAAGTGCATGAGTTAATTGAGAAGGGCATGGTTAGGCCTAGCTCATCTCCATTTTGCTCACCTGTGCTATTAGTGCAAAAGAAAGACGGCACATATCATATGTGTGTCGACTATAGAGCACTAAATAGGATCACTATCAAGAATAGGTTTCCCGTTCCACGGGTAGAAGACCTATTTGATAAGCTACAAGGATCGACCTACTTCAGTAGGATTGACCTAAAAAGTGGCTATCATCAAATAAGGATAGTTGATCAAGACATTGTAAAGACCGCATTTCGTACTACATTTGGTCTTTACGAATACATTGTCATGCCTTTTGGCTTGACTAATGCACCAGCCACATTTAACCGCTTGATGGAGAAGCTGTTCAGACCTCATCGAACCTTCACTGGAGTGTTCTTTGATGATATTATCATCTACTCTAATTCATTAGAGGAACATAAGCAACACCTCCAGGTAATATTTCAAGTTTTAAGAGAGAATAAACTTTATGTTAATCGAAAGAAAAGTGAATTTTTCTTGCAAGAGATTCAATATTTAGGTCACATTATCTCTCAAGATGGAATCCAAATGGATCCATCCAAGTTAGAGGTAATAAAAGGATGGCCTAAACCAAGGAATCTTCATGAACTAAGAAGCTTTATAGGTATGTGTGCATACTATAGACGCTTCATAGAAAAGTTCTCACAAATTGCGGGACCATTACATGACCTAACAAAGAAAAATGTTAGGTATACGTGGTCTGCTAAGGAGAACAATGCTTTCGAAAAGCTTAAAGAAAAGCTTATCTCTCAACCTGTGCTTACACTACCGGACCTCTCAAAACCATTTGAGGTCCAATGTGATGCTTGTGGTGATTGCCTTGGGGCTGTTTTGCTCCAAGAAGGGCACGCCATAGGCTATGAGAGTCGAAGGCTCGACCCTGTTGAGCAAGCTCTAGGCATATACGAAAAAGAACTCCTTGCAGTTCTACATGCCTTAGACTCATGGAAGCACTATTTATTGGGGACTCCTTTCATTCTGCGAACGGATCACCAAAGTCTTAAGTACTTCATGACGCAGACCAAGCTCTCCGACAAACAAATGAGGTGGGCAAATTTCCTTTCGCAATTTCATTTTCATATTGCTCACATTGCTGGCAAGCATAATCAAGTAGCCGATGCACTCTCAAGACGACCGAGAGTGAATGCGGTTTCCATAGCAACTCACAATGATCTATCTTTAATGATAGATGAGTATGCTATTGATCCCGATTTTAGAGATGTGATTTCAGCCCTTGCCTTAGGGAAGAAAGAAGAACCATTTACTTTACAAGATGGTTATCTTCTCTATGGCAATAGACTATGCGTTACTAACTCACTACGTGAGAAAGTAATGTATGAATCTCATGCTCCCCCATATGCGGGGCATAGAGGGATTCAGTCTACCCTAAAGGGAATTGAAACATATTTCTATTGGCCTACCATGAAAGTGAACATACATGAGTATGTTTCCAAATGTGTGGTATGTCAAAAGACAAAATTTGATAGAGGGAAGCAACTTGGATTGCTTCAACCCTTGCCAATCCCTAATTCACCATGGGAGAGCATATCCATGGATTTTATCTTTGGATTGCCTAAGTCTATCCATGGGAATACGGGAATATGGACGATAGTAGACAGGTTCAGTAAACAAGCTCATTTTATACCTGTCAAAAAGACTATCAAAGCCCATCAAATGGCAAC
This sequence comes from Adiantum capillus-veneris, assembly GCF_014529385.1. Classification (NCBI taxonomy): domain Eukaryota; kingdom Viridiplantae; phylum Streptophyta; class Polypodiopsida; order Polypodiales; family Pteridaceae; genus Adiantum; species Adiantum capillus-veneris. The sequence continues at coordinate 126,015,371 of NC_140958.1, forward strand.
CCTCTTCATTTCACAAATTTTCAAGTACCATGGCTTGCCAATATCCATAGTGTCGGATAGAGATCCTAGAATGACCAGTAATTTTTGGAAGGGTCTCTTTGAGAATTTAGGAACAAGGCTAAACTTCTCTTCGGCCTATAATCCACAAACTGATGGCCAAAGTGAAATAGCTAACCTAACTATTCTCGATCTACTAAAAGCCTATGTAACGGAAGTAGATCAAAGATCCCAATGGGAGAAGTACTTACCCTTAGTAGAGTATGCTTACAATAACACTGTACATACTTCTACAGGAAAAGCACCTTTCGAGGTAATTGAGGGAAGATCAAAAAGTCCCTTGCTACTTAAGGTACATGGGAAGATCTTCGCTGCAGATGAGTATAGCCGAGACCTACAAGAATCTTTCCAAAAGATTAAGGATGCTATCTCTATCTCACAGCAAAGGCAAAAGGCTGCTGCTGACAAGCACAGAAGAGCCCAAGCCTTTAAAGAAAACGATTGGGTCTTGTTAAAGTTTCCCAAGGCTCGATTAAGGCACACGACGGGCAAGAATCCTACAGGCCACCAAAAGTACTATGCTAAACTAGCAAAAAGGTACTATGGTCCCTTCCAGATTCTTAGGCCAATCAATGAGATGGCCTATCAACTTAAGTTGCCCAATCATTGGCTCATACACAATGCTTTTCATGTGAGCCTCTTAAAGCCTTACAAAGGAGAGCCACCTCAAGAACCAACTATTGAAGACCCACCGGAGATCGAGGACCACGAGGAGGTGCTGCAGCCCGAGTCCATTCTCCGACATGAAGACAAGGTATTAAGAGGCGGTAAGACTATCCGACGATATCTTATTAAGTTTAAGAATTATCCTTTTGAAGATGCTAGATGGATGCAAGGCATACAATTAAAGGATAACCTAAACCTTGTCAATGCTTACAATGCTTCCCAAGAGTAAGCAAATGTACAAAATGTTAAAAATGAACAAAAAAATTTTGTCTTATAAGACTCTCTTTTTCTTTATTTGTGCACAAAAATGAAGTAGTATGCATGCTTAGATCAAGTTTGCGGAGACGACGTCTCCCGAACACCAAGTAGAGCTTGTCACTCTACTATGGAAGATTGATAGGACTAATGTGTAGACATGCTTGCGGCAGCCTCAGGCTCTCAAGCGCCAAATGGACTAGTCATCCATTATGGAATGATGTCGTAGGGTAACATAGGGATCCTCTACCCGCTAAGAAAAGGACTCATGCATATGCTTTATCTTCTCTACACCATAGTCGAGGACGACTATGATTTCAAGAGAGAGGTAATGTCATAATAATCAATATCTAATTCTCCTAAATGATTTTCTCATATTAAACTGATCATTTAATGTGGGGAAGTGCCAAGGGAGAAAAAGCTAGAATATTGGTTAAGTTAGCAGACCGGCCACAGTAGGGATCCAAAGGAGGGAAAATAGGGATCCAAAGGGAGGGCCATCTGCAAAAGAGCCATGTGAAACAACGGGCTAAAAAGACCCTAAGGTTCAGCCCATTAAGACTTCCAAAATGCTAAGGTTCCAAAATTCAAAGGTTGTGTCCAAAGGTCAACCTTAGGGAAAATTGGATGCTTAGTGTGTGCCCAAAAAGTCTTTCTACATCCCTACATGGGAGGGGGCGAGCCCCAAAGCTAGGGGATGAGAGAGAAAGCCACACACACACACACAGGCTCCCTTTACACAAAGGGAATGAGGGACACATGTCAGCTCCCTAGGCCAGATGCCCACAAGGTATGCCCAATTCCTATTGGAAGACCCTTGAAGTGGACCAATGAGAATTAGGCTAGAGTAAATCTAGTTTAATTAATTTAAAAACATTTAATAAAAGAAACCAATAAGAATTAAGTGTCATAGAAGACTATTGGGCAGTCTCCCAAGGGGTCCAATGAGCATTCAGGAGCCCCATGGCTTGCCTGATTCCTATTGGCCAGGAGGCAAAGGGGTCCAATGAGAGTTTAGTTTAATTATTTAATTATCTAAAGCTCTCACAAAAGGGGAAAGGGGGACACATGTCAGAAGGCTATCACTTATGCTGCTTAATCCCTACTGGCTTGACCTGGGGAGGTCCAATGAGGCAAAAGCCAGACTAACTTAGCAGCTAGGGCTCGCCCAAGAGAGAGAGGGGGCTGATTTTTGCTTGGCATTGACACACACACTTGCACACTGGACCATGTGTAAAGGGAAAATACTCTATCTCCTCCCAAGCTTTAATGGAGAGCTCATCACCTACTCCAAGCTTGTGAGATAGAAGCCTACATCAACACTCTCTTGGCATGTGGATGCAAATCCAACCAAGAGCCAAGCTTCAATGCATGCTCATCTTCTCTACCAAGCTAATTAATAAGCTAAGCTATGCTAATATGAGTGATTATGTGAGGAGATGTACTTCTTTCTCGTAAGATACTTCTTTTTCCTCTCAATCTACTCTCATACCCTGCTAGCTCTCACCATCTTCGAAGGTGTGTGAGGTCTTGGGTCTGAGAACGGGGATAATTCAAGTTGTGTTTGATTAAGTGTTTTGCTTGGTGTATGAAGCTTCCATCTTCATTGCACTAGCTCGTCTTGAAGGAACACAAAGAATTGTATTGTACAATGTCTCTCTTGATGGGAGAAACCATAATACAAAGCCTTTTGGAGGGGGGACCGACTCCATGCAAATCCGGTCCTCAACTGTTGTCAATAGCTTAATTGCTCTCTCTTTTGAAAGTATTGTCGATGCTATCTAACTAGGTGTTATGCTTTTTGTTGCTCTCTCCACCCAAGCACTCTTGTAATTCTCATTAGGAATCAACTCTAATGAAATGCTCACTATGTTCATGCTAATTTCCGCTACACATAAGATTTTAGGCCATTAAATGTTACATAGTGGTAATGCACCTCGATGTGCTTTGTGCGAGCATGAAAAACTGGGTTCCTCGCAACTGCCAATGCGCTCTAACTGTTAGTGTAGATAGTGTTGGCAGTGTCCTGTCCAACACCCAAATTAGCCATAAGGTGTCTGCGCCATACACACTCAACCGTAGTTGTGAAGTACTCAGCCTCACAACTCGAAGTGTCCACAGTAGGTTGCTTCTTGCTCAACCATGATATACATGAACTGGCAAGCATGAAACAAAAACCACTTGTGGACACCCGCGTGTCAAAACAACCAGCCCAATCTGAGTGTGAAAAAGCATGTAAGTCTGACGGCAATGATCCCCCCTTGGGATAAAACAAGCCAGGATGTAAAGTGCCACTAAGGTAGCGGAAAATCCTCTTGACAGCCTACCAATGCTTAGACCCTAGGCTATGCATAAATCTGCTGACCTGTGAGACTGCAAACTGAATATCTGGCCTCGTATTGCATACATAAATGAGGCAGCCAACAGCAGTTTGGTAAAGAGTGACATCAGCAGGATCACCAGCATCATGTAGACTCAACTTCAAACCTGTTTCCATGGGAGTGGCAATAGGTTTGCAATCCTCAAGTCCAAACTTACATAGCAATGTCTCTATGTAACTTTTCTGACACAAGGCAATACCACCATCACACTGCTTAAACTGTATACCCAAGTAATGATGCAACAGTCCCAAATCTTTCATCTTGAAAGTAGCATTCAAATCAGCCTTGAATTTAGCAATATGTCTCTCATTTGGTCCAGTGATCAGCAAATCATCAACATAAAGAACCACGATGAGAAATAAATCACCCTCACGCTTTACATACAATGTGCTTTCTGTTGGACTGTTACGAAACCCTTGTTTGACCAAATGAGTGTCAGCTTTCTCATACCAAGCACGAGGATATTGCTTCAACCCATACAAAGCCTTGTTACATTTTCACACTTTGTCCTCTTGTCCTTTAATGACAAAACCACGAGGCTGCGTTACATAAACTTCCTCAAATATGTCACCATTCAAGAAAGCAGTAACAATGTCTGATTGATGTACATCCCAACCAAAATGAGCTGCCAATGCACATAGAAAACGCACAGTAGTCATACGACAAGTGGGAGCAAAAGTCTCTTCATAATCTATGCCTTTTTGTTGTGCATAACCCTTTGCAACAAGTCGAGCCTTATGGCGATCGATCTCACCATCCGGCTTGCGTTTCAACTTGTAAACCCACTTCGTACCAATGGCCTTTTTGCCAGGAGGCAAATCACATAAAGTCCATGTGTCATTTTCTATAAGTGCATCATATTTTGATTGCATGGCAGCCATCCAATTTTCTGAATTCTGTGCTTCATCAAAAGAAAGAGGCTCCTCAACATCATGTAAACTAGACACAGCCAAAGCATAACAATCTGATGCATAAGATGCATGGCGAGAGCCTGAACGAGTACGACTAGACAAAGGTGCATCCAATTTACTGTCATGCAAAGTGTGCACCAGCCATTTTGGCATACCTCTAGCCTGCTCATTTTCAGCCCTTTCCTCATCAAGTACATCATGTACATCTGCATCAGTAATAGGCTGATCTAAAACATTTTCAGAAACCCCCATAGGCTGTACATTTGCCTCATTGGAACTTACATTCGTATTTCCACCACTGAAAAGAGGCAACAAAGTGTCATAAATGTCATGTGAGCTTATATTACTATCTCTAGTACATGACAGCAAGGGCTGAACAGAATCTTCCACAAACACTACATCCCAAGAAACCAGAATACGTTTTTTTTGCGGATGATACAACCTGTAACCTTTGCTTTCAGCACTATAACCAACAAAAATACATTTGACAGCCTTATCATCCAATTTTCTGCGCTGCACTTGTGGCACCAAAGCATATGCCAAACAGCCAAAAACACGCATGTGGTCAATAGAAGGCTTTCTATCATGCCATGCTTCATATGGAGTAATAGACTGCAAAGCTTTCGTAGGACACCTGTTTAGTACATAAGTGGCACACATGATGGCCTCAAGCCAAAAAGAATGCGACAAAACTTGACTTTTGACCATACATCGTGCCATTTCCGTCAGTGACCTGTTTTTCCTCTCAGCAACACCATTTTGTTGAGGCGTATAAGGCAGTGTACATTGGTGTTTTATCCCACGACTAGCCAGAAATGCATTAAATTCATGAGACATATACTCCCCCCCTCGATCTGAACGGAGGGTGCCCATAGTACACTTCGAGACATTTTCAGCCATAGCCAGAAATTGTTTGAAGCACATAAAGACTTCGGACTTAGCTTTAAGCGGAAATACCCATGCATGCGTGGAGTAATCATCAATGAAAGTCACGAAGTACAGGTAATTGCCCAAGGACGGAGTTTGCATGGGCCCACAAACATCACTATGCACAAGCTGCAACCTGCATGTGGCCCGAACTGAACCATCCTTTGGAAATTTAGAACGCTGCATGTTACCCAAAATACAGCCTTCACAAACATGTTTGACAGGTGCTTCAAGAGGTGGAAAAGAAGCAACCATATCAGATTTCTGCAAACGCAGCAAACTGGCAAAATTCAAATGACCAAAACGTGCATTCCAAAGTGTTGCATCTGAAATAGCCCTTGAATCTGCAACAGCAGTTGCAAAATTTTGTCGACACTTGTCATACAAAGTGAGCTTATACAGCCCACGGCACAAAAGCCCAGATGCAACAATTTCATCACCAAAACTGAGATCATGAACTGTACATCTGTCATACACAAATTTGACTACAAGTCCAAGTCTAGCAAGTGCGGATACAGACAAGAGATTCTTCTTGGTCCCAGGTACATAAAGTGCATCAACAAGTGTAAAGGAACTGCCAATAGCAGTAGTGACCACAATCTTTCCAACTCCCTGAACTGGATAAGAGGCGTTGTTGGCACAAGTGACTAAATTCCCATGAGGGACAGACTCGAGAGAGGTAAACAATTCACGATGTGAGGTAATGTGCTTTGTAGCACCACTGTCGAAATACCACACATGTGAATCTGCAGCAACTGACAAGCATGCATCATGGTTAGCAGGATTGTAAGTGCACTCTGTGCTAAATGCCCATTCTGCATCAACATCAGCAACACAGTCTCCTTTCAGAGAAGACTCAACAATGGTTGCATTTGTAGTGGAACCATCATTTGCAGTGGAACCACCCTCTTTTTTCTTAGCCTCTTTGGCCTTCAACTTAGGACACGACTTGATCAAGTGATCATTGGCTTTACAATAATGGCAACGCATATTTTTTTTGCCCTTATCACCAGAATTGCCAGACGAAGTGCTGCCAGCAGAAGCATTAGGAACAAAATTTTTGCCACTCGCAGCAGAACCATAGGAAGTGGCTGCATTACTATTACCACGCTTTCTTTGAGAAGCAATAAAAGCCTCTTCAACTGCACGCTGCCTAGTCCTGTTTTTTCTGGAAAGTGACTCTTGCAACAGCAATGTGCATAATGCATTAAATTTGACAACTTCTGGATTTCCTTGGGTCATAAGTCTCCAAGTACTAGCAAAAGTCTGGTAGGAATCTGGTAAGGCATCAAGAACAGTCTGCACAAGGGAACTGTCTGAAATGAATTCACCTGCAGAAATAAGCTGCTCATTGATATCCTTGACACTAGCAAGGAAAGTGTCCATATCATCTTCCTCATGCATAATCTTTGACTCCAGCTCTTTACGCAGCAAAGCATATTTAGCCTCATTGCGGCTTGCATAAAGACCTGCTAAAATATCCCAAGCCTGTTTTGCAGATTTTGTTGAACGGATGTGAGGAACAATGGTGCGCTTCACAGACAACACAATCAATGCATGAGCTTGCGCATCCTTAACATCCCAACGAGCTTGTTTTGCCGTAGGCAAAACAACTCTAACAGCTGCAATCCTTGCAGTAAGACCTGCAACATCCTCAACATTGCCTACATTCTCAGAACCAGGACGTACATCAATGACCTGCACAATGTTCCAGACACCCTTTGACACAAGAACATGTTGCATCATATAAGCCCACATAGGGTAGTTGTCCCCATCCAACCTGTCCTCAGCAGCAAACATCTTGAACACATCTGTGTTGTTGTTGTCAGCCATGGTAAATGTTGCACCTGATGTGAAAATTGCCCGAAAATAGGAGAAACGGAGCAGGAACAACCTGTGCTATATAGCACAAACCGTAGAAGACTATAAGGCACCTGTAATGCAGAAAACGGCACTAATAGAAATTCTGCACAAAATGATGAAATAGCCTGTGCAGTACTGCCTGTAGTGGAAATGGAGGCCGAAATGAGCGCAAATCAAAATTCTGAGCAGACCAAGCTCTTAGAGCTATCCCAAAAATTTTGTCGACCTGCGAACGCTCGCCAAAGCTCACTAAAATCGGAGAAAGTGAGCAGGCGTGTACTGGAGCAGCTGGCTACTAAGCCCGGGAGGACGTGACCTGCTCTGATACGAATTGTTGGAATTAGGGTTGCAAAGAAACACACACAGCTTAGAGAAGACGAAGGAAGCTCAAGGCGCACAATAGAGAGTGTGTTACTTAGTGTGCAATGGAAAGATAGATAGCCCTAGAGTGATGGGCGTATATACAATGCACGGGGGAAAAAACCTCCTAAAGAGGGAAAAAATGCCCCGACGGTCCTAGTGTGTTCACACACATCACTACCACATGTATATGGTAACAGTCATTTTTGCACAAATCTTTGTATTGCTATCTAAAGCGAGTTGTCTTTTGAACGTTATGTTCTTTTGTGTATATGTATTAAGATTAATACAGAAACGCGGATTTTAAGGAAAAAAACATTGTTACAAACGATGACCTAATGTGATTGTTGCTCGGCCTCTCTAGTTTACGGTATGATTAACTTGTTCCAAGTGGCTTGTGTTGTATGAGCCGACCTTCCTAATATCTTAACTTGTATTTGCTCCAGTGATCTTAAAAATAGTTTCTACTATGCCGAGGTTTTGTCTTCCTAAGGTTGAAAATATATGAAATCTAGCTTGTAGCTCTAATATTGTCTGCATAACGTTTTCCTCATCTGGTATGATGCGCTATTTAGCATTAAAGTGTTTGCTAACTTTGAAAAAGGATATTAACTTTTTAAATATGTTAAGGCCATGCTGAAAATTGTCGTAATAATTGCAATGAATTTAGGCTCTTATCGTGTTTTTTAGTATTATGGACCTAGATACTGTTCAAGCTTAGTTGATTGTCTATTTTTAAGGGAAATGACTATTCTTGTACTCTTTTTGATTCGTGGCCAATACTAAAAGCCGTTAAAACTTGTGATTTGTACTACTCAAAACTTGAATCCTATACTAAGCACATAGGAATATTTTGGACTAGTATTAAACACCTTGTCTGGTATCCTTGATTTGAATATTTTCCATGATTAGGTCTTATTATTAGGTTTACTAAAATTTTGACTGATTTATTGTGTGTGTTTTAGTCATTAATTTGCGAGTGTTTGGGCCTAGTTTATGGCTCAAAATATGAGTAAGGACTGAAATTTCTTCAAGATGGTTTTAGTTGCAAAAAATAGTTTCTCAAATCACTTTGAAAACATAATTTAAGGTTGGATGGATTAGTCAAAATTAGATTTCTTGGTTTGAATAAATGGTTACTTTTTGGATAAGGCTTGTAAAGATCTTGAGGATGCTACTTGGAGAATGTGGTTTTAAGTTAGAAACTTCAAAATTGAAAGAAGGAAAATTAGTTGAGATTGGCTCATACTTTGTAGACAATAAATTGTTTTATCACACATTGAAGACAAGTATTGCCACTTGCATCAGAAGGGGTGATAGTCTTTCGATACATTACATTTTTATATACTCTAAATCTATATACAAATCATCTTTTTGGATAGTAGTTTAAGTTAAAAAAATTTAAGTATGAGTATGCTAACAAGTCATAGGTTCTTTGACACCTGTAATATGTATTCAAGGCTAACAAATCTGTTGTCTTGTTTATATGGATGCAGGTGCAAATGCTATCTTTACTTAAAATAATTTAGCTTTGAAGATCCTAACTAATTTCAACCTTGATGACATCCACAACTCTAAATACTTATGTATAGGATAATTGGAATGATGCTTCATTCTTATTATATTGTACAAAAATGATTCTTTATTGACTCATTTTGTTACAAACCATTGTCCAGTTGTCTAAATCTAGTCATCTTTTGAACTCCTTATTTTGTGTATAAGTATTAAGTTTAATACAACAACACATACACAAAAATGCACACAGCTGGCTTGCCAATGTAGACAAAGAAGGCAAAGGAGAAGGAAGGGGGGGGGAGGGGGGGCATAACAGAATCTTCGTCAGTAATGTATTTTATTTTTTAGCATAGCTAGGTCTCTAAAATTTCTACAAGTTTGTAAAATTTCTTGAAAGTGCTTTTATTACCATACACATTCTTGTGTCTGTTAAAAAAGCTTGTTAAAGCTTTAAAAGTGCCTTTAGTACCATATACATTTGTGTGCCTTTGGAAAGTATCTCATCAAACAAAGATCGTGCGCAAAAATAAGCCCTAACCTAACTAAAGACAACCTTACATTAACCTTTATAAGACGTCTAACGACATGTGAGTTGTCTACACTCGTCCTAATAGTCGGCCACGACAACACAACGAAGTCCTCTGCAACAACATAACAAGATAGATCGATGTGGTTGTCTTGCAACAGAGGTAGCAACATAGCAAAAAGCAATCGTGGTCGTCCTGCAATAGAAGCTGTCCTCTGTAGTGGCATCATTGCACATCCATTTTGCACAACAACATAACACTAGTGTATGGGCATAGTCACTTTAGCAAGAACATAGTTATTGTCGTGCTCGCTATCGCAGTCACCCGCGCATAAGTAGAGAGAGCTACACCTATTGTGCAAAAAAGCACAATTTTTTATTGAAATTCTTTTTTTTGCACAATAGGTGCATCTCTCTCTCTCTCACACACACACACACACACTCTCACACACACACACACACACACACACACAAAGATGAAGAGTCCTTGGCTACATCACAACTTAATAAAAAAAGCTATCTTAAGAAACTGCAACATACTCTTGACCTTAGAATCACCTAAGCCTATTATGAACCTTGGAAGATTTAAACATATACTAGTATCTGTGCAATGAAATTGACATAAGACCATCCTCTCTATTGACAACTAGTAGACCATTGTATTGTTGTAGAAGCCTCAATACATTAGTATAAGTGTCCTTGACATTGTACAGCCAAAGCAAATTACGGTAGTATACCAAATGTGCATAAGTAAAGCAAAACCAAACACGCACACACACACACATGATTCTCTCTCTCTCTCTCTCACATACACACACAAACTACCTTTTAAATTGTAACATCAACTGTTCCTAGGTGGACCTACTTGAGTGCATGGCTGGTGGAATTGTGACATAACCAAATTGAGGGGTTTGAATTAGTAATTTTATTTCTTGGTGACATCTTTCCCATACATTAGGAGTAAAGAAGGACCTTTTAGTTAAGATGGCATCTTTCCCATACATTTAGATAAAAGAATGGGCCTTTTAGATCAGTATAATATACAAGTCTCATAGGTTGTGTAAATTTGGGATTGTCCTAGACTGCTCTTTTGTGTGAACCTTAAATTTGAATAAGTGAACTATATTTCTTATCCAAAAAGGGATGTGTAAGTGTTGTCCAGTAAGCAAGGAATTTAATAATTAAAACCTTCTTAGCCTCTAGTATATATATTGGCTCAAAAAGGAAGAATGAAATATCTTTATTTTTTTCCAGCTATAGAGACCATTGCCACGTTAAAAAAACCAAGATGACATTGTGAAAGAGAAGTTCTCAAGTATGTGTAAGGTATGAGCTTTTTCCTTAGAGCCACTAGAATGAAAAAAAGAGGTGGAATTACTTAAAGATCTACTCAAAGCTCTTTTCATGAATAAACAAATTCATTCCATGTTTGTATTATATGTTTCTTGTCTATGGTGAGCTTGTGTTTATGAGTCCAAAGTTAATCTATCTTTGAACCTAATTCATTTGAGGAACAATCTAGCGTATACACATTCACTTGTATTCATTATGTTTGTCTATCACATTCAACTTAGCTAGCACGATCCCATTCCCATCAAGTGGTATGAGAGTTTTGGTAAGGTCCGCTTACTTTTTGGTGCGTGCAACACCTTGAGTGGCTCTGCAAAACGGACAGTGGCTTGGATTTACTAGCACACTAGAAGCATTAAGCAAAAGCAACGACGTAAAGAGGGCGCTTGGGAGTAATATTTGTAGTAAAACCCCATACTTCTTCCAACCTTTTAAATTTGCAGGTGCACTATCATTGGAAGGCTTCCCTATAATTTTGATGGGAGGTACTTCAAGCACCCTCTAGATTTGAGAAGCGTGTTTAAGGGTCAAGGGGTCAATAAAAAACCGGGTCCCTACCTTGGGACCCACTGGTCCCCTTTACTAATATCATTTGGTGGCAGAAGTGAGACATGCTTACCCGGGTATTGGGGTGGTTTAAGCAAGTCGAGATGGAGTTTTCTCCGTCCCCGATCTTGAGCTCGCCTTGCTGGTTGAATGGTTCAATTTAGACCCCTCGTCGTCTTCCTTCTCAAGGCCACTTTTTTACATGGGAAATTTTGTTTGGCATCTTACGCCATGCTCGCTTCATCGCTCTCGACATGCTTTTGTCCCAAGGTGGCCTTGCATGCTTCTCTCGAATGTGTCATCCCAAGCCGAAAACGTGCCGTAAATTGTATCCTTTCTTAGGTAGCTTCATATTTGCCCCTTTATCCTAACAGGCTGTAGGACTACATATTGCAAACTATAATTGACAAAGTTAGCATTGCTTACTGCCCACCTAACTTATATAATGGAGACAGGTTTCTCATGAAAGTGCCACGTGGGTGCTATATGTAAAACCACAAAACTTAATTGAGAAAAAAAAACGGTTGCAATGGTGATGGCAACAGTCACGACTAATCAAAGATCAAATGTTGCATATGTTTCTCTCTGCGCACTGCGGATTGCTTCATGCTTGTGTGTGTTGCCCCTGCTTCATGAAGGTGATGTGTGCTATCCCCATCTACCCATCTACTGCTTGCACGAGTTGTGCTTGGGTACGAATCACATTGATCTATCAACTCTCTCTCTCTCTCTCTCTCTCTCTCTCTCTCTCTCTCTCTCTCTCTCTCTCTCTCTCTCTCTCTCTCTTTACCTGAGTGTATTTATAACACACACGAAGCAACTGTCATTATAATAATCACAAGGTAATTGGGACTCATGGACTCAAAGAGGTCCGCATAGCAAGCACATTGAAGGTGGTTGGTACATAGGATGCACAGATGCCAATGACAACACCATAGCTATGTAGACACAACTCTCTCTCTATTGTGCAGCTTGCTCATGCTTCAGGTCTGATCTGTGAGATTAGTGTCAACCATTTGCAAACTGTACCTAAAACAACTAATCGATGGTGATTCTAATCTGATGTTGGGTTTTCCAAGAGCTGTGCGAAGAGTCAGTTTTGTATCCACTATGTTGGAGAACTCGGAGGTGCCTATGATTTTTGAGAATAGTGAAATTAAGGGAATTAGAGTGAGCATTTTTGTGAGATTACTTTGAGAACCTGGAGGGTGAACTTAATTGATGGTAGCAACATAAACATAGTACTTAATGAACTTGGCATGAATAATACTTTTGCAAGAGAGAGAGTATTAGAGAACATGACAATAAATGAGGACCGGAATTACTTGGAGCCGGTCCCACTCCAAAAGGCGTTTGTATTCTAGATTCTCCCATCAAGAGAGACTTTATTACAATACAATCTTTGTGTTCCTTGTGACCTTGGTGATGCTATGAAGATGGAAAGCTTCATGCAACACGAGATTAGCATAAACTTTGCAAAAAGCATTAACTATCCCAAGCCTCAGTCCCAAGGCCTCAAACACCTTCGAAGGTGGAGAGAGCTAGCGGGGAATGAGGGTAGGGAAGAGGAAGAAGAAACGTTCCATAGGAGAAAGAAATAGTTCCTCACTTATCATCACTCTTCTTGCTTAGCATAGCATAATAGCATAGTAATGAAGATGAAGAAGATGGCAAGCTTAAGCATTGAAGCATGGCTCTTACATTGGTATCAGAGCATTTGGTTTCTCTTTTCTTGCTTAAGAAGAGAGGTCCTTAAGTAGCCTATTAATGGTTGATTTTGTTAATTATATTAGGGTAAGTGGGACTGGGAACTATTATCAGTTTTGTTGAGCCCACTATATGGGATATGGTGCACACCTCGAGAGCTTTGGTCTTAATAATGGGATCTTTTTAGACTTGCCTACGGCTTTACCATCATTGAGCCATAAGAAGTTCGAAAGGAGCTATCCCTCAGCAATTCTGCTATGTTAGACCCACCCCACTACTCTCTATATAACCAATTCGAGCCGTGGGTGTTGATACTTAAGTGCCTATTTTCAAAGGCTAAGAGGAGTAGCAACTAAGGTTTTGAATTGCCAAAGCATACACTAAGTAAACACATAAGTTTAATCAACATGGCTGACAATAACCACCAAGAGAGTAGAATGAACATTGACAACTTTGATTTTGCACATGAAGGTGCTAATGATGATGCCCCCATGTTTATTAATTATCTTGTTACTAGGCTGCAACAAGCTATGGGCAACCCCGCTTTGCAAGCCGAAGTTACTCAACAACTTCGTGCTTATAGGATTTCCTTTCCTCTCCAAGAGGAGAGAGAGCTTAGGAGGCCTCTTCATGAGACCCCCAAAAGAAGACTCTCTCCCACACGAAGGAGGAATCCAAAGATCAAGAAATTCATAAATCCCTAAGTTCCTCCGAAGATGTGGCTCCACAAAGAAGGCGGACTAAATGATCGCCAACTCCTCTCAAGAGGAAACGGTTAACCCATAGTCCTTCTCCTCATCAATCCAAAAGTGAAGAGAGGAAACAAAGGAAGAAAAGGGTAAGAAAGAGTTCACCCTCTTCTCCTTCTTCTTCACCTTCCTCCTCTAGCGATGAAAGCTATGGCTATTCTCCTAGAGAATACAAGAGGGGAGGACATCACAAATCTTACCCTGCATGGCGAAGGTCACAAAAGCTAAAGAAGTTCAAAGAGGGAGGAAAGAGTATCTCTTTTCTCACCTATGATGGCACCTTTGGTGCTATCAACAAAGTATTGGCCTTCATCCAACAGTTTGATGTGGACTTTGGAGACGAGGGCTTCACGGAGCCCTCCAAGCTACGACACGTAGCTATGCACTTTCAAAAATCGGCTCGTCCATGGTGGGATAGCCTTTGTGGCAACGATGAAGCCCCAAAGACATGAAAAACTCTAGGAGTTTCCATCATGAAGCAATTCCTTGCAAGCGATGCAAAGGACAAAGTGCTCATTGAATGGCGGAGTTTGATGCTTCTCTCTCATGAGTCTATCCACAAATATGTGGACAAGTTTTGGGATTTACATCTCAAGGCTATTGTCTTTCAAAAGATAGACTTCGCCGAGCAAAAGCAACAATTTTGTGCGGGGTTACTTGAAGAAATGGCCAAGTATGTCAACTCCCAACGGCTTGGTTCTATCACTGAAGTAATCCACCACACCATGGTTGCTTCCCGCATCAATTTCCAACAAGGGGCTAGACGGAATGTCAAACCCATGGAAAACAAAGAAAAAAATGATGCAAAGGAAAAAACCAATGACCAAAATTCTTCCCAAGGTACTTCCTATAACAACAACAATAGGTCCAAGGAGAAGGGAGTTTACAAAGGTAAAAACAAACTCTCTCGTGAAGAGCTTGAAGCTTTTCGCAAGGACCATAAGTGTTTTAAGTGTGGGGAGCAAGGACATGGCTATCGTTCTTGCCCCAAGAAAAATGTTCGCGATGAGACTCCTAGGGCTTCCACCATCGAAGCTCCAAAAGAGGATGCTCATTGCAAAGGATTATCTCTCTCCTATGCTTGGGGAAAGGTAAGGGAGCATGATGCCTCCATCTTGTTTGACCCTGGCTCTACTCACAACTTCATATCAATGGAGTTGGCCACCAAGTTGGGCATTCAAGCTTTTGAGATGGGAGATATTGTAACGGTTGACACAGCTTTCAAGGGACAGCAAGCCTCCGTTACTCCCTTGATTGGGAACTTGAGGCTTCATGTCCTAAGCTGTAACGACAAAGAAGACTTTTTCATCTCTCCTCTCCAACATGAGGATGCTATCCTAGGGGCGCCATGGTTTGATCGCATGGCTGCCAACATGAAGTTCCTTGAGAGGAGAATCTACTTCACCTAAAGGGGAAAGAACGTGTCTATAGATGCTAATGAGTTTGGTTGTACTATACCACTTGTAAATCCTCTTGCCCTTGATAAATCAATGAAGAGCTCAGTTTCTACGTACATGATTTTTGTCAAAGAGTTCCTAAAAGGTCCTAATGTTCCATCAAAGGTGAATAGTAGGAATCAAGAAGAGTTAGACTTGTCTAACTTTCTAAAAGGATTCCAAGATGTGTTCATCGATGATATTCCTATGGACTTACCTCCAAAACGAGGGGATGATGACCATCGAATTGAGCTCCTATCAGAAAGCTCACCGCCTAACAAACCTCCTTATTGAGTTTCCCAAGCTCAACAAGAGGAGATCATGAAGCAAGTACAAGAATTGGTAGACAAAGGGATGGAGAGGCCTACCTAGCTCCTCTCCCTTTTGTTCTCCAGTCCTTTTAGTGCAAAAGAAAGATGGAACATACCTCATGTGTGTGGACTATCATGCACTAAACCGTATCACTATCAAAAATAGATTTTCCATACCTCAGTTAGAAGATCTATTTGGCTCTACCTACTTCAGTAGGATTGACCTTAAAAGTGGCTATCATCAAATAAAGATAGTGGATGAAGACATCCTAAAGACCATATTTCTTACAACGTTTGGTCTTTATGAATATCTAGTCATGCCTTTTGGCTTGACCAATGCACCTGCCACATTCAATCATTTGATGGAGAAAATATTTAGACCCCACTGCAAGTTCACTGGCATGTTCTTTGATGATATCATCATCTACTTCAAGTCCTTGGAGGAACACAAGCAACATTTCCAAGTGATTTTTTAAGCATTGAGGGAGAACAAGCTTTTTCTCAACCAAAATAAAAGTGAATTTTTCCTTCAAGAGATTCAATACTTAGGTCATATTATCTCTCAAGATGGTATCTGTATGGATCCATCGAAGTTAGAGGTAATAAAAGCATGGCCTAATCCAAGGAATCTACATGAGCTGAGAAGCTTTATTGGTATGTGTGCATACTATAGACGCTTCATAGCAAAATTTTCTCAAATAGCAGGACCATTACATGACTTAACAAAGAAGAACGTTAAGTATTCATGGACTGCTAAGGAGCAAAAAGCTTTTGACAAGCTCAAAGAGAAGCTTACCTCTCAACCAGTCCTCATGCTTTCGGATTTCTCAAAACCATTTGAGATCCAATGTGATGCTTGTGGTGATTGCCTTGGAGGAGTCTTGCTTCAAGAAGGGCATGCCATAGCATATGAGAGCCGAAGGCTCAATACGGATGAACAGGTCTTGGGCATTTATGAGAAAGAGCTTTTAGCTATTCTACATGCCCTAGACACATGGAAGCACTATCTATTCGGGACTCCATTCATTTTACGAACATATCATCAAAGTCTCAAGTACTTCATGATGCAAACAAAGCTTTTCGACAAACAAATGAGGTGAGCAAATTTTCTTTCACAATTTAATTTCCACATTGCTCACATTGCTGGTAAGCACAATCAAGTGGCTGATGCACTTTCACAACGACCAAAAGTTAATGATGTGTCTATAGCAACTCACAATGATCTATCTTCTATGATAGATGAGTATGCTACTGACCGTGACTTTAAACACATAATGTCAGCCCTTGCTTTAGGGAAGAAAGAGGAGCCATTCACCTTGCAGGGTGGTTATCTTCTCCATGGCAATAGGCTATGTGTTACCCACTCTCTTCGTGAGAAAGTCATGTATGAATCCCATGCTTCTCCCTATGCGGGGCATAGAGGCATTCAACCTACTCTTTGAGGAGTAGAGACGTACTTTTATTGGCCTACCATGAAAGTGGACATACAAGAGTATGTTTCAAAATGTGTGGTATGCCAAAAGACCAAGTATGATAGAGGGAAGCAACCTGGATTACTCCAGCCATTGCCAATCCCTAATTCACCATGTTTATCTTTAGATTACCCAAGTCTATCCATGGGAATACGGGAATATGGACAATAGTCGACAGGTTTAGCAAGCAAGCACACTTTATCCCTGTCAAGAAGACTATTAAGGCACACCAAATGGAAACTCTCTTCATATCCCATATTTTCAAACACCATGGATTGCCAACATCCATTCTGTCAGATAGAGATCCTAGAATGACCAGTAATTTTTGAAAAGGTCTCTTCAAAAATCTAGGTACAAGATTGAATTTCTCTTCAGCCTATCACCCACAAACAGATGGCCAAAGTGAGATAGCCAATCTTATGATTCTTGATCTACTAAAGACCTATGTTACAAAAGTAGATCAACGCTCACAATGGGAAAAGTACTTACCTCTTGTAGAGTATGCGTATAATAATACTATTCATACTTCTACGAGAAAAGCACCTTTTGAAATCATAGAGGGAAGACCTAAAAGTCCCTTGCTACTTAAAAGTATATGGGAAGATCTTCGTTGCGGATGAGTATAGCCGTGACCTGCAAGCATCTTTTGAAAAGATTAAGGAGGCTATATCCATCTCTCAACTAAGGCAAAAAGTTGTTGCTGACAAGCACATAAGGGCCTTAATGTTCAAAGAAAATGATCTGGTCTTACTTAAGTTTCCTAAGGCTCGATTGAGGAAAACAATAGGCAAAAATCCTACGGGCCATCAAAAGTATTATGCTAAACTAGCAAAAAGATACTATGGTCCTTTTCAAATTTTGAAGCCAATCAATGAGGTGGCTTATCAACTCAAGTTACCCAACCATTGGCTCATACACAATGCTTTTCATGTGAGCCTACTTAAGCCCTACAAAGGAGAGCCTCCAAATGAACCGATTATTGAAGACCCTCCCGAAATCGAAGACCAAGAAGAGGTGCTACAACTCGAAGCTATCCTTTGCCATGAAGACAAGGTACTATGACATGGTAAGATTATCCAACGGTATCTTATTAAGTTCAAAAATTATCCTTTTAAAGATGCTAGATGGATGCAAGGAATCCAGTTTAAGGATAGTATGAACCTTGTCAACACTTACAATGCTACATTAGAGTAAGCAAATGTACATGTTCTTTTAAACGATCAATGTTTTTGTCTTATAAGACTAATTATTTCTTTATTGTACACAAATTTAAGTAGTATGCATACTAAGAATCATGTTTTTGATGACGACGTCTCTCAAACACCATGTAGAATTTGTCACTCTACTTGGGAGGTTGAAATGGACTAAAGAGTAGACATGCTTGCGCGGCAGCTATGTCTCCCAAGTACCAAATGGATTAGCCATCCATCTTGGAATGATGTCGTAGGGTAAAAAGGGATCCTCTACCCGCTAAGACAAATTGACTAATGACTATGGTTTTATCTATTTTACCTCCTAGTCGAGGACGGCTATGATTTCAAGAGAGAGGTAGTGTCATAAAAGCTAATATCTAACCAACCCAAATGATTTTCTCATATTAAATTGATCATTTAATGTGGAATAATAAACGGGAACAAGGGCTAGAATATAGACATGTGTTTACGGATCTATCTCAACCCGAAGCCAATGGTAAAGGGGTCCAAATGAGAGATGGTCTGTCAAAGAGCAATGCTACCTCATGGGGCTTAAACGGCCTTAGGGTTAGCTTCATTAAAGACATCCAAAAGTTAAAAGACCTTAGGGTTAGCTTCATTAAAGACCTCCAAAAGTTAGAGTTAAAAAATCCTTTGACCTTATGCAAGCTAGGGCTAACCTCGAGGTGGGAATCGTACCCAAGCATGAGGTGCTAAAACGCTTAAAGTGGTTGTGGAAACCTTGCCCAAAGCTTGAGGTGATTTTTATGTTTAAATGACTAAGGTTTTTGAAATGTTAAATTCAAAAGATAAGTTCTCAATAGGCATGAAAGTCCATGCTTGATTGACTAAGGCTTGAAGTATTCAATTCAAAACAAATCACTTAAGAAGCATAAAATACACATGATTGCTTGATTGAATAAGTTCTTGAAGTATTCCATTCAACCAAATGACTTAATAAGCATAAAAGACACATGTTCAAATGATCCTCCACATGTGGCCCTCATGATGTGCTTGAATGCTATTGGTTAGGTTTTAAAGGGGTTCAATGAGAATTTAGATACTTTAAAATAAATAATTAAGTTCTTTCTCTTAAAAGAGGAAAAAGAGGACACATGTCCAAAGGAATTATTAAAATAATACAAGAGAGAGAGAGAGAGAGGTGCACCAAGCATGAGTGAGGGGTATACTCTCCCCCCCCCCCCCACACACACACACACATTCTCTCATTGTGTGGAGTGCACAATGCAAGAGCTCCATCTCCTTCTCCAAGTTTGTTGGTGTAGGCTCTCCACTTCTCAACAAACTTGGAGAAGGAGATGGAGCTCTTGCATTTTGCACTCCACACAATGAGAGAATTTGTGTGTGTGTGTGTGTGTGTGGGAGAGTATACCCTCCCTCTCATGCTTGGTCCACCCCTCTCTCTCTCTCTCTCTCTCTCTCTCTCTTATTATTATATTAATTCCTTTGGACATGTGTCCTCTTTTTCCTCTTTTGAGAGAAATAACTTAATTATTTATTTTTATGTATCTAAATTCTCATTGAACCCTTTTAAAACCTAACCAATAGCATTCAAGCACATCATGAGGGCCACGTGTGGAGGATCATTTGAACATGTGTCTTTTATGCTTATTAAGTCATTTGGTTGAATGAAATACTTCAAGAACTTATTCAATCAAGCAATCATGTGTGTTTTATGCTTCTTAAGTCGTTTGTTTTGAATTGAATACTTCAAGCCTTAATCAATCAAGCATGGATGTTCATGCCTCTTGTGAACTTATCTTTGAATTTAACATTTCATAAACCTTAGTCATTTAAGCATAAAAATCACCTCAAGCTTTGGGCAAGGTTCCCACAACCACTTTAAGTGTCTTAGCACCTCATGCTTGGGTACGATTCCCACCTCAAGGTTAGCCCTAGCTTGTGTAAGGTCAAAGGACTTTTTAACACTAACTTTTGGAGGTCTTTAATAAAGCTAACCCTAAGGTATTTTAAGCTCCATTAGGTAGCATTGCTCTTTGCCAGTTCATCTCTCCTTTGGATCCCTTTACCATTGGCCCATGTTGAGATAGATCCATAAGCACGTGTCTATATTCTAACCCTTGTTCCCGTTTATTATCCCATATTAAATAATCAATTTAATATGAAAAATCATTTGGGTTGGTTAGATATTAGATTTTATGGCAACGAATGTGACAAAGCTTGACTTTTGACCATACATCGTGTCATTTCCATAAGCGACTTGTTTTTCCTCTTAGCAACACCATTTTGTTGAGGCGTATACGACACTGTGCATTGATGTTTTATCCCACAACTAGCTAGAAATGCATTAAATTCATGAGACATATACTCCCCTCCTTGATCTCAAATGGGGTTCCCGTAGTACATTTTGAGACATTTTCAACCATAGCCTGAAATTGTTTGAAGCACATAAACACTTTGGACTTTTCTCTAAGTGGATACACCCATGTATGCGTGGAGTTATCATCAATCAAAGTCATGAAGTAAAGGTCATTGCCCAAGGACGGAGTTTGCATGGGTCACAAATATCACTATGCACAAGCTGCAACCTACATGTAGCCCTAATTGAACCATCCTTTAGAAACTTTGAACGCTGCATCTTACCCAAAATACAGCCTTCACAAACATGTTTGACAGGTGCTTCATGAGGTGGCAAAGAAGCAACCATATTAGATCTTTGCAAACACAGCAAACTGGTAAAATCCAAATGCCCAAAACGTGCATGCCAAAGTTTTGCATCTGAAACAACCTTTGAATCCACAACTACATTTGCAAAATTCTGCCCACACTTGTCATACAAAGTGAGCTTATATAGCCCACGGCATAAAATGCCACATGTAACAATTTCATCATCAAAATTCAGATCATGTATTGCACATCTATCATCCACAAATTTGACTACAAGTCCAAGTCTAGCAAGTGCAGATATAGACAAAAGATACTTCTTGATCCCGGTACATACAATGCATCAACAAGTGTGAAAGAACTGCCATTCATAGCAACACAATCTTTCCAACTCCCTTGATCGGATAAGGGGGAACTTTGGGACAAGTGACGGAAGTCCCTTAAGGGACATCCTCTAGAGAGGTAGACAAATCACAATGTGAGGTAATGTGCTTTGTAGCACCACCGTCAAAATAACACACACATGTGAATCTATTGCAACTGACATGCATGCATCATGGACAGTAGGATCATAAGTACACTCTGCACTAAAACCCCACTCTGCATGTACATCAGCATCACAATCTCCTTTCACATAAGACTCTACAATAGTTGCACTTGTATTAGACCTTGTAGTTGAACTAGCCTCTTTCTTCTTAGCCTCTTTTGCCTTCAACTTAGGACACTTCTTGACCAAGTGATCATTAGCTTTATAAAAATAGCAATGAATCTTCTTTTTGTCCTTATCACCAAAATTCCCATACGAATTATTGCTAGTAGAAGCATTAGGAACATGTCATTTTACCACTCGCAGAAGAACCATGATAAGTGGTTGAATTGTTGTTACCACCTTTTCTTTGAGCAACAATAAAAGCCTATTCAACTGCACGTTGTTTAGCCCTGTTTTTTTTGTAAAGTGACTCTTGCAACAACAATGTGCATAATGCATCAAACTTGACAACTTCAAGATTTCCTTGGGTCATAAGTCTCCAAGTACTAGCAAAAGTCTGGTAAGAATCTGGCAAAGCAACAAGAACGGTCTGCACAAGGAAACTGTCAGAAATGAGTTTGTCTACAGAAATAAGTTGCTCATTTATATCCTTGACACCAGCAAGAAAAGTGTCCATCTCATCTTCATCATGCATAATCTTTGACTCTAGCTCTTTACGCAACAATGCAATTTTTGCTTCATTATGACTTGGATAAAGACCAACCAAAATATCCCAAGCCTACTTTGTAGATTTTGTTGAACGAATATGAGGAGTAATAGTGCGCTTCATAGACAACGCAATCAAAGCATGAGTCTACACATATTTTACATCCCAACGAGCTTGCTCAGCCATGAGCAAAGAAGCTTTGGCAGCAGGAATCTTGCCACAAAAACCTGCAATATCCTCAACATCGCCTACATCCTCAGAACCAGGATGTACATCAATGCCCTACACAACATTACAAACCCCCTTTGACACAAGGACATGTTGCATCATATAAGCCCACATAGGGTAATTTTCCCATCCAATCTATCCTGGGCAGCAAACATCTTGAACATATCTATGTTGTTGTCAGCCATGGCAAATGCTACACTTGATGTGAAAACTGCCCGAAAAGAGGAGAAACAAAGCGGGAACAACATGTGCTATGTAGCACAAATCATAGAAGACTGTAAGGGACCTGTTATGCAAAAAACGACACTGATTTTTTTTTGCACAAAATGACAAAATAGCATGTGCAGTATTGTTTGTAGTGGAAACGAAGGCCGAAATGAGCCCAAATCAAAAATCAAAGAAAGTGAGCAGGCGTGTGCTGGAGCTACTAGCGACTAAGCCCAGGAGAACGCAACCTACTCTGATACCAATTGTTGAAATTAGGTTTGCAAGGAAACACACACAACTTGGAGAAGATGAAGGAAGCTCAAGGCACACAACAGAGAGCGTATTACTTAGTGTGCAATGGAAAGATAAGATAGCCTTAGAGTGATGGGCATATATACAATGCACGATTTGATTGCATGGTAGCCATCCAATTTTAAGAATTCTGTGCTTCATCAAAAGACAGAGGCTCCTCTACATCAATAGGCTAGAAACAACCAATGCATAAAAATATGATGCATAAGATGCATGGTGAGAACCTGAATGAGTACGACTAGACAAAGCCTGCTCATTCTCATCCCTTTCCTCATCAAGTACATCATGTATGTCTACATCAAAAATTGGCTGATCTCTAACATTTTTAGAAACTCCCAGAGGCTGTACATTTGTGTCATTGAAATTTACATTTGAACTTCCACCACTAAAAAGAGTCAACAAACTGTCAAAAATGTCTTATGAGCTAGCAATACTATCTCTAGTATGTGACAACAAGGGCTGAATAGAATCTTCCACAAACACAACATCCTATGAAACCAAGATATGTTTTGTTTGAGGATGGTACAACCTCCAACCTTTGCTTTCAGCACTATAGCCAACAAAAAATGCATTTGATAGCCTTATCATCCAAGTTTTTGCATTGTGTTTTGTGGCACCAAAGCATAAGCCAAACCGCCAAAAACGCGCATGTGCTCAATAGATGGCTTTCTATCATGCCATGCTTGATAACGAGTCAAAGACTACAAAATTTTCATAGGTAACTTGTTAAGTATATTAGTGGACACATGATAGCCTCAAGCCAAAACAAATGTAAAAAGCTTAACTTTTGACCATACATTGTGCTATTTCCGTGAGAGGCCTGTTTTTCCTCTCAGCAACACCATTTTGTTGATGTGTATACGGAATTGTTATCCCACATCTAGCCACAAATGCATTAAATTCATGAGGCATATACCCCCCCTGATCGGAACAGTGGGTGCCCATAGTACATTTCAAGACATTTTCAGCCATAGCCAAAAACTGCTTGAAGCACATAAACACTTCGGACTTAGCTTTAAGCGGATATACCCATGCATGCCTAGAGTAATCATCAATGAAAGTCACGAAGTACAGGTGATTACCTAAGGACGATGTTTGCATGGGTCCACAAACATCGCTATGCACAAGCTGCAACTTGCATGTGGCCCTAACTAAACCATCCTTTGGAAACTTAGAACGCTACATCTTACCCAAAATACAGCCTTCACAAACATGTTTGATAAGTGCTTCAAGAGGCAGCAAAGAAGCAACCATATCAAATTTTTGCAAATGCAGCAAACTGGCGAAATTCAGATGCCCAAAACATGCTTTCCAAACCTTTTCATTTGAAATAGCCTTATAATCCACAACTGCATTTGCAAAATTTTGCCCACACTTGTCATACAAAGTGAGCTTGTACAGCCCAGGACATAAAATGCATGATGCAACAATCTCTTCACCAAAACTGAGATCATGAACTGTACATATGTCATTCACAAATTTCACAACAAGACCAAGTCTAGCAAGTGCAGATATAAACAAAAGGTTCTTCTTGATCCCAAGTACATAAAGTGTATCAACAACTCTAAAGAATTGCCATTCATAGTAGTCAATAAAATCTTTCCAACTCCCTTGACCGGATAAGAGGCATTGTTGACACAAATGGTTGAATTTCCATGAGGGACATCCTCAAGAGAGGTAAACAAGTCACGATGAGAGGTAATGTGCTTTGTAGTACCATTTTCAAAGTACCACACATGAGCATCTGCAACATCTTGCATACATGCATCATGGACAAAAGGATCATAAGTGAACTCTGCACTAAAAGCCCATTCTGCATCAACATCAGCATCACAATCTCCTTTCACAGAAGACTCAACAATAGTTGCATTTGTAGTGGAACCAGCCTCTTCCTTATTAGCCTCTTTTGCCTTCAACTTAGGACACTGCTTGATCAAGTGATCACTAGCTTTACAATGATGGCAACAAATCTTCTTTTTTTCCTTATCACCAGAATTCCCATACAAATTGTAGCCAGTAAAAGCATTAGGAACATGTCATTTACCACTCATAGAAGAACCATGAGAAGTGGCAACATTGTTGTTACCACCTTTTCTTTGAGCAGCAATAATAGCTTGTTCAATTGCACGTTGTTTAGCCCTTTTTTTTGGAAAGTGACTCTTGCAACAGCAATGTGCATAATGCGTCAAACTTGACAACTTCATGATTTCCTTGGGTCATAAGTCTCCAAGTACTAGCAAAATTCTGGTAAGAATCTGGCAAAGCAAGAACAGTCTGCACATGGGAACTGTCAAAAATGACTTTGCCTGCAAAAATAAGTTGCTCATTTATATCCTTGACACCAACAAAGAAAGTTTCCATTTCATCTTCCTCATGCATAATCTCAACTCCAGCTCTTTACGTAGTAATGCAGTTTTAGCCTCGTTGCGACTTGTATAAAGACTAGCCAAAATATCCCAAGCATGTTTTGTAGATTTACTTAAACAAATGTGGGGAGTAATAGTGCGCTTCATAGATAATGCAATCAAAGCATAAGTCTATGCATCTCTTACATTGAAACGAGCATGCTTAGCCGTAAACAAACCAGCTCTAACATCAACAATCGTGCCATCAAAACTTGCAACGTCGTCAACATCGCTTGTATCCGCAGAACCATGACGTACATCAATGCCCTGTACAATATTCCAAATTCCCTTTGACACAAGAACATGTTGCATCATGTAAGTCCACATAGGGTAATTGTCCCCATCCAATCTATCCTCAACAACAAACATCTTGAACATATATGTGTTGTTGTCAGCCATGGCACATGCTGCACCTGATGTGAAAATTGCCCAAAAAGAGGAGAAACAAAATCGTAAAACACGTGCTATATAGCACAAAACATAGAAGATTGTAAGGACCTATTATGCAGAAAATAGTACTAGCAGAAATTCTGCACAAAAGGACAAACTTGCTTGCTTAGTACTGCCTATAGAGAAAATGAGGCAAAAATGAGTTGGAATAAAAAATATGAACAGATCTAGCTCTATGAGTTTCCTTGAAGTATTTATTGACCTACTGACACTCACCAAAGCTCACAAATATTAAAGAAAGTGAGCAAGTGTGTGCTAGAGCTGCCAACGACTAAGCCCGAGAGGACGCAACCTGCTGCGATACCAATTGTTGGAATTAGGGTTGCAGGGAAACACGCACAGTTTAGATAAGAGAAAGGAAGCTCAAGGCACAACAAAACAAGTGTGTTGCTTAGTGTACATCAGCAAGATAAGTTAGCCCTAGAGTGATGGACGTATATACAATGCACGGGAAAAAACAACCTCCTAGTGAGGGAAAAAATGCCCCGGCGGTCCTAAGTGTGTTCACACACATCACTACCACATCCATATGGTAACAAAAGTTACAAAGGAGCCCTTAAGATCCATAAATGACCAAGCCATCACACAGGTGGAAAAAGTGAAAACAATCTAGAAGATATGACAAAAGAAACCTCTCTTCCTCAATTCGGTTCTTCCAAAAACCCTCTTTCTGAGGGTTCAAACTTACTGGTTCCTAATAAAATATTTGTGGAGAGCTTAAGGATCTATATTCAAGTGTCTAGGATGCAAAAAAAACATCTCTTGGCGTAGTTGTATAGTGAAGTAACCGAGCCACTAAATAAGCAAGGCATAAATCTTCAAATAGTGTTTCTTATGGGCTAAGGGTCTTAGCTATTTAGATACTACTCAAGTTGGTGAAGTTGACCATATTTAAGTTGTGTCACTCTTGTTGGTATAGGTGAGCATAAGGGTTGGCGCTATTGTATTTTTACATCTGGTGGAGTGAATGAGGAGAGTGCAAGAGTGAAGCATGCATAGTGCATTGTGAGCTATGAGTGGAGACACCTCTACATAAAAAACCCTTCTTGGAAAAGTGGAAACTATTCAAACGTTATTAGATGGTGCATGTTCTATGTTCTTTCCTTGAAGCGCCATATAACTCTACTCTTGTAATGCGTGATGTTCTTACATTATGTGTGTGGATGCATTTAGAGTGTCCCATAATTGGCACTTGCGTTATGCACTCTTTTTCTTGCATGAACATGTACTTTGATGTCAAATTCTTGGCTTAATAATAGCCGTAAAGAAGGTTCTTCGTTTCTATTTGTCTTCCTCCTTTCTTCATCCAAGTTCTAGACCCTAGTTATTCATATTCATTCTTGTCTTCTTATATAGTTACTTCTACATCCAAGCCTCTTCATTGTGCAACTTAAGTGAGGAGGCAACTATGAAGCACAAACAAAATAAGCATTAGAATTGACGAGTTAGGGTTGTAGGAACGCACACATGGCTTAGAGATGGAGAAGAAGCCAAAGCATACAATAGAGAGTGTATTACTAAGTGTGAAAGATAGCCCTAGAGTGATGGGCGTATATACAAAGCATGATGTAAGGAAAAAAAAGTTCCCTAGTGGTATTAAGTATGTTCACACATATCACTACCATATACATGGCAAAAAATCTACCTTTTGGGATTGATGTGGTGAACAAGAGCTTGCAGAGTATGGGAAGTGACATACCCTATGGACATGATCGGTCCACAAAGGAAAGCACGCCCAAAGCTTTGTGAAAATCTTCAAACTTATTGTGAGGCAATGCCTTTGTAAATCGCTCCACAAGATTGTCATGTGTCAACACATAAGCCAAGCTTATCTCTCTAGCTGAGAGTCTCTCCCTTACATAGTCATAGTGCATCACAATGTGCTTTGTGCGAGCATGAAAGACTGGGTTCCTTACAACTGCCAATTTGCTATGCCCAAACCAACCCCACAAGGTGTCTAAGCCATGCATACTCAACGGTAGCAATGAAAGCGGCCCTCTTCTCAGTCTCACAACCAGAGGTGGCTACAATAGGTTTCTTCTTGCTCAACCAAGATATGCATGAAGTGATGTGCATGAAACAAAACTCGGCTATGAAAGTTGCCATGTACTCAGCCCTCACAAGTAGAGGTGGCCACAATAGGTTGCTTCTTCCTCAATCAAGATATGCATGAACTGTCAAGCATGAAATTAAAACACTTGTGGACACTCGTGTGTCATAGTAACCAGCCCAATCCGCGTAAGAAAAAACACATAAATTTGGCGGCAATGATCCCCTTGAGATAAAAAAACCTAAGATGCATAGTGCCACTGAAGTAGAAACAGATCCTCTTAATTGCTTTGTGAATGCTTAGACCCTAGGCTATGTATAAATCTACTCCCTTATGAGATTGCAAAATGCAACTTGTTGATGCTCACAAAAGCTCACCCAAATCGACGAAAGTGTGAATGCGTGCAAAGTGCAAGTGCAAGTGAGGAGACGAGGCACACAATGTTGGTGGAGATCTATGTGAGGATGAACCCCTCACCCTTCCTTATTGTTCTATATGATCAATAATGGATAACATGAGTACAATCATCCAGCCATTTGGCTTGGACCCTAACAATCTCCCACTTGAAGGCCAATGTGGCCCCAGTGGCCAATGTATGTACGACTTGTACATACTACAACAATGAAGCATTCAATTGGCTTCACCCTACACCCATCATCTCCATGCAATGTGAAAATTTCTATGAGTGTAGGCTCTTCATGAGAGCATCTATAGGGTTTTCATCCATGTGAACCTTGACTAGCTCGCTTGCTAGCCAATATGTCTCGTATCACATGATAATGGACTTCTATGTGTTTTGACTTGGAGTGAAACACTTTTTGCTAATGTGATTGCTCTTGGACTATCACAATGCAACACTAGAGTCTGAGTGATTGCCAAGATCTCCCACTAGGTGATCTAACCACACAACTTCCTTGCTAGCATAAAAAACTGCTACGTACTCTACCTTTGTGGTGGAAGATGACATACAATCCTAGAGACATGATCTCCATGACACGGCTGCTCCAACAAATAGGGAAACATAGCCTGATGTGGATCTTCAACTATCCACACAACCCACATAATCCGCATCCTTGTAACCCACAATGGATGTGTCACTCTTTCCAAAGTGTAAGCACTTGTTTGCTATACCTTTTAGATATCTCAAGATGTACTTCACCACTTCCTAGTGCTTCCGGCTAGGATTTTCCATAATCTGCTCACCACTCCCACCACAAAAGTAGCACTCGATCTCATGGCTACCATGGTGTACATAATACTCCCAATTTGCTAAAGAATATGGCACCTTGGCCATTTTTGCTTTCTTAGTGTTAGACTCGGGGTCATCATTCTTGCTAAGTTTTGCATATGCCTAATTTGGGGTACACAATAAAGCTCCCCCCCCCCCCCCCCCCCCCCCCCCAAACATATTAAATATTGCAAGACCTTGTGGATATTTGTTTCCTGAGACAACTCTAATATTCCATGTTTTCTCTCCCTCTTGATATGCATACCAAGAACGTGACTTGCATCTCCCAAATCCTTCATAAAAAATTGTGTGTTAACTTTTTCAAGATGACAATCTCGTCTTTAGACTTCTCGGCAATGAGCATATAATCAACATAAAGTATCAAGATGATAAGTGAACCACCGTTCAACTTTTGGGTATACAAGTGGTGTTCTTCCCACCTCCTTTCATACCCTTAGGACTGCATATACTTGTCAAACTTGATGTACACACATTGCCTTGAATGCCTTATTCAATCTACACACAAGTTCTACCCTCATACGCTTCTCAGGTTTGACTTCAAAGCCCTTTGGCTATTCCACATCAAGATCCTTTTGAAGAATTTTTTTTTTCATAGCTATCTGGACCAATTCCATGTCCTCAGTGGCTACTAGTCCAAGCACGAGATGCAATGTAGTCCTCTTCACTACTCAAAAGAAAATCTCACCAAAGTGATGCCTTTTTCTACTTGAATCGCCTAGCAACCAATTTGGCCTTATACTTAGGCTCACGATCTTCTGTTGTGTACTTTTTCTTGTACACCCATTTGTAAGCAAGGCTTGTTTGCCCTCTAGCAATTCTATTGGTTCCCATGTCTCAATTTTCATACTTGAGTTATACTGAGATTGCATTTCCTACTCCCACTTCACGCTATCTTCCATCTCAATAACCTCTTGTTAGCAGGTAGACTCTCCATAGTCAGTGACCAACCCTAGTTGAAACTGCTCAGCGGCATGAGATACATGTGTAGATCTCCTTGATGCCTAATTGTTGGGCTCTGCTCTTTCAAGAGCATCAATAGCTCTCTCTGGAGTAGTACAAGTGGTAGGTACATTGCTAGTAGATGGCGTTGTTGGGCTCTGCTCTCTCAAGAGCATCACTAGCTCTCTCTGGAGTAGTACTAGTGGTAGGTACATTGCTAGTAGATGGACTGAGGCTATGTCCTCGAATCTCACTCTGCGATATTTTAACCTCTTTCACGAGTTGTCTGTGCACACTTGATTCATTAAAGATAACTTTGTGAGTTGTGAATAACGCTCTGAGATTCTAGGTGCCAGAGACGATAACCCATCTCTCTATCTGTACCATAGCCAATGAAGATGCATTTGTGTGATTGGGGTCCAACTTCTTTCTAAGCTCTCTAGGCACATGTGAGAATGCCTCACACCCAAACACACATAATCTATATAAACATGCTTCTTTTTTGTCCACATCTCCTAAAAATCCTTGTAGTTTAACGATGTACTAGGTGACCTATTGATTATATGCACTATTGTCATAACAGTCTCTCCCCAATACTGTTGAGGTAAATTTGCCATTGATACCATGGAAGTGACCCTCTCCTGAATAGTCCTATTCATGCACTCAGTAACTCCATTTTGACCATGTGTGTACAACATAGTAAACTGCCTCATAATGCCTTGTTTCCTATAGGAGTCCTTAGAAACAGTGGAGACGTACTCTCCCTCGTTGTCTATGTGCAAAGCCTTCAAATTCTTGTCTGATTAGTTTTTTGGCATAAATAGGAACTTTCAAAAGACACTAAAGACTTTGTATTTCCTCTTCAAGAGGTAGACCCACACCTTTCGACTAGAGTCGTCTATGAAATATAGTGTCCCCTCTAGAGACTTATGTGGCATAGGCCCACATAGATCACTATGAACCAAATCTACAGGATTTTCTAACTTCCTATCCAATGGCGATGAGGCAAGGTTAGTTCGTTTCCAATAAATGCAATGTTCACTCAAACTAAAATCACAATAGTTTGACACAGGAGTATGGCCAAAATGTTGTTTCATTCCCTTTTGCCTCATATAATCAAGCAGGCTATGCCACAACTCAATAGAAGGCAACTCAGCTGCACAGATAAAGGTATCTTTCAGAAAAGAGGCATACAAAGAATATAATGAGCCATACTTTTGGTCTTTGATCATGACCAAGTTACCCTTTTTTATTGTCTTCACTCTTGTAGTGTATCCAAGATCATCAAGTTGTCTCGCTAAAACCAAGCTCTCGGTAAGCTTTGTCACATGTCTACTAACACCTCAGATCATGGACTTAGTAGCATTGCGCACACACAACTTCACATCTCCAATGCCACATATCTCAAGCTGCTAAGAATCACCCAGCTTAACTGAACCATGTGTAGAAGCATAACTGGAGAACCACTCCTTGTGAGGAGTAACATGAAAATTGGCACGTGAGTCAATAATCCAATTATGTGCATAACATTCATCAAGAGCTAAAAACGCCTCTAGACTCAAATCAAAAGTGAAGACTAGAATGTCTGACAACTGCAACACATCAAGAAAAACATCAACATGTGTCTATCTTCACATTACTATTAGGAGGTGCAAAAACTACCAGAATGGCTTTACCCATCTCTCTTTGCAACAAATAGAAATCTCTTTTCATATGTCATTTCTTTTACAATGGCAGCATTCAGTGTTTCTTGTGTCACGTCCCCACAGCTCTTTCTACGTACATTCTTGCAATCCTCAGAGCGACCGCAATTGCAACCTCTCAACCTTTGATTGTTCCTCTGTCTACTTCCACTTGCTACATATGCATCACCACACCCACTAGTGTCGAGACTGACATCAAATCTCTTCCGTGAGCAAAGCACTGGTAACATCATTGAAAACAAGCTTGCCCTTAGGGATGGAGTTACTAATGGCAATGTTAAATGTATCCCATGATGCAGGCAAAGAGCATAGCAAGAAAATGGCTTTCATTTCATCATCAAAATTTCACTCTAAGTGAAATAGCACTGCTACCTTCTTTCATGTTGAGACGTATAAGCTTCTTCATCAGAAACACTTGTTAAATGCACTCTTACCATCCCATGCTGAGCATAAAGACTCCCATAGCTCTTTAGCATTGGTCATGTCCAATCTCATGAAGAATATAGAGTCACCAAGATGCAATCTAAAAGTTGCCACATGGCACGAGCATCAAGCTCCTCCCAATCATCACTGTACAAACCCTCTCTGTGCTCTTTCAATGGCACTCCAAGTCCTGGTTGATTAGCACATCAAGCATTCTCTACTTCCATGTAGTGAATTTGTGCCATCAAACCTCTTGATGTAGTAATCTTCTTTCTCAAAATATCCAACCATACTAACAAGCTAACTCCAAGAGAGTAACACTAAGAACGCATGGCAAATTTGTTGATAGAAAATATCGACAGTCTCTTTGCACTAAGATCAAAATCTCAACTAAAAAATTTAGAAAAATCACTGCAACGTCAATGCAAAAATGTTTTAAAGGACTCACAAAATAGATTTGCTAGAGTCTCCTCTATACAAAGATAAAAAATATCAAGAAAAAATCAACAAATCAATGCATAAGCTGTAAACGGAGTGTTGACAGGGCATAAACTGGCATATGCTGCTCAAAAGAGCTATCAAAAGACTGCCAACTTGGCATCAAGGTATCTACGTCTATACATGTCCTATGGCGAGGCAATGAATGGGGATCTTTAACATCCGAATCCCATTCTAGGTACCCGACCCCCAATGCTCAACTTCAAAAAACCTCATGCAACGACCCTCACAAAAAAGGTTATGTAGACACGACAAGCCACAGTTTTAGAAAGGGCTTTTCTGCACCGAGCCTCATAAACGACCTAGATTGCCAAAACAAGCCAAAATTGGCTCCACAATAAGGCACAATGGCAGTATCCGCAATACAACATACATACAAAATGTAAATTGTCACTGCAAGACCGTAGGACCCGCACTCAAACATGCAAGCAAAGTTTGGACCAAAGTGAGCTCCATGCAGAGAGTAAAAACTGCTCTCAACATAGTTCAAGCACACACAACGTGCTAATCATGCATATCCATACGCATAAAACTCCCACGATTGATAGGTTTTGTCACTGACAAAACCTATCAATCGTGGCCAACCAGACTAGGCAAATCAAACCACAAACGACATGCACATAGTGATTTGACAACACCTAACAACACATGCACATAGTCATTTGACAACACCTGCCATAGTAATTTGACAACAAATCTGCAACACGAATTCCTACCAAGAAAAACTATAAACTTGTAGCTATGTAGACCTATGAGTTTGACAAACCAATAAAATTGGTAGCCACAATAGGCATACATCAAAGTCTGTGCAAAACATAGTATGAAGAAGATAAGCAGTAACTACAAGACTGCACTCTCTAAGGATGCCATGAAAAAACGATGTATCAATGTTGATGTTGAGATGGTGTGTCGTTGTTGATGTCGCTATGCCGATGCCGAGAAAAAGACTGGATGTTGATGCCAATTTTTTCCGTCGAATGAAAACTCCTCGTTGATGCTAAACATCAAGAAAGCCGATGAGAACTCTCTCTCTCTCTCTCTCTCTCTCTCTCTCTCTCTATGCCGAAGCCATTGAGCTCGAAGGTTTGTCGCCAATGTTGCAATCTGAGAAACGAGACCGTCGATGCTGGGAAACAAACCGTATGTGTGTATCATAAACACACTATGGCCTCTACTTTGTATCTGATACGGAGAGCAATGGGTATGGTTGCCCTTGTATTTTGCGTGCTTTCTTTGATGTCAGGAAGAAATGTTGATTTCACTTCTATCTTTCTGTGTCTCTGCTTCTTGCCTCTTTGATATGTAGTGCTACGATAGACTACTCACCATTGTTGCCTTTTGCTGATCTCTTT
This sequence comes from Adiantum capillus-veneris, assembly GCF_014529385.1. Taxonomy (NCBI): domain Eukaryota; kingdom Viridiplantae; phylum Streptophyta; class Polypodiopsida; order Polypodiales; family Pteridaceae; genus Adiantum; species Adiantum capillus-veneris. Next base: position 126,049,254 of record NC_140958.1, read on the forward strand.
ATAATGCAAAAAAATAATTCAACGCTACCTTGTTTCTGTACGATTGCACTATGGTTATTTGCTGCAAATCTCTAGCGCTATGTGTTTCCAGTACCCATCGCTACTTCAATTTTGCAATTTTTTTTTGCTGCAATAGCTTGCTCACCCGCTCAATGTCTGCACATAGTAGTGTATTCAACAGTGTCAAGCGCAGAAGAGATAACTCTCTGCACACTAAGGTCCAAGCCTTAGCTCGCCTTAAAGTTCGTGCACGTGTCAGCGGCCGTAGCTCTGATACCACTTGTCAGTGTGCGTGCAGTGCAAGTGCGGGTAAGGAAGGAGATGAGTGCACACAGTGTTGGTGGAGCTCTACGTGAGGATTAACCCGTCACCTCTCCGTATTGTTCTATACAATACAAAAGATGGATAACGTTAGTATGGTCAGTATGATGGGTGTCCAACCATTTAGTCTGAACCCTAATAGAAAGTGAGTAGGGGGGTGTTGGTGATGCTGGTGACTATGCTTGAGGGGACATAACATATTATGATATTAATTATTGGAGTTAGGGTTACATGAATGCACACATAGCTCAATAGAGAGTATATTACTAAGTGTGTGAAGTCAAGATAAGATAGCCCTCGAGTGATGGGCATACATACAAAGCACAGGGGAAAAAACCTCCTAGTGAGCAAAAAGGTGCCCTGATGATCCTAAGTATGATCACACACATCACTACCATAAACATGGCAGCAAATCAATGTTATGAAGAAATATCATTTTTAATTTTTATTCCACCTCAATATTCCGTTGGCAAGAAATATGATCTAACATGTGCTTGATGTGTCTTGGGAATTGAGTAGACTTAGACATGAGGACTCATTCAGTTTGAGCGGCGTCTACTCCTATGAGCTCTTAGTTCATAGAAATAAAGGCCACCCGATGTGAACAAGTCCTTGTTACACATCAACTCATTTGCCAACACACATCAATAACGTAGTAGATCATGTTTCTCACCAACAAAATGCCCAAGGTGGATTAAGAATAAAAATAATTATTTATTTCATATTTTATAACATCCAATGGCACCAACAAAAACGCAACATAGTTGGAGCTTAAAACAATCAAATTACTTCTATGGTACCAAAAGGTGGTGAGTGATGGCAAGCCATTAGTTATGGAAAGATTTTTCCACATGGTGGTGGTATACACAACAAACTGAAGTAGGTGAAATGGATGCACTGCAGCAAAGCTTAGAGGACACAAGGAGCCGCGAGGAGCAGTTGGACAATAGTGTGAGGCTACCTACGGCAGCTACTCGGGTATCAGAGGACAAGCGGCTATGAGGAGGGGGTGGAGTTGCAATTGTCCTATGGGTGAGAGCAGCAATGGAGAATAGAGAGGTGGTGGTGGTTACAGACTATGCCGACGCATTGGGTGCAAGAATTGCTTTTGAGTGTGAGTATGGCTATGGAAGGAATGCACAAGCTCATCAAAGTTCAAGAGTGAGAGGATGAGCGCTTGGTTTTGAGCAAAAGTAATCATTATTTTGAATAAAACTTTTAAATTAAGTATTGACTTTTTTAAAATTATGTCGAGAGACTTTAAGAGAGCATCACCAACGACTTAAAGTTATCATTACCTTATCTCCAAAGCTGAAAAATTCAACCAAACAATAAGGCCTTTGCCATTCGTAGACCAAGCAGATAAATGCAAAAAAATGTAGTGGACACTTATGATTTTTATCTCCACACAAAAGGAATGAAATTATAGAGCACAACAATTCCTTTTGTTGAGTTCTTCAATTCTTGATGAAAACGACCAATCAATGATCAAGCATGCAACATGCCTAGTGAGTTTAATGTGCTTCTGAAAGTGCACATCCTTAAAGAAGCTCTTCACGTGGTAGGTTGGTTGGTAACTTGTACATGCAAGTTGTAGATCAAAATAATTAATGTAGAGATTTAAGTTGAAAAGGTTGCACACAAATTGCATCCCTACACCAAGCCACAGGAATGGTGCATGGATGCAACCTAGAAGAATGACAAGATTTTCTACTTTGACTGAATGGTGTGCACCTCTCCAAAAGCTTCGGTGCCAAAAATTGTGTGAGCGCGAAGGTGCCCCAAGCTATGGTAAATTGGTTATTCTGGTTCTCCCTGGAATAGAAGGTCTTCACGAGTTCATGACTTGTTGGATAGATCTTTAAGGTCTGTTGGGACTGTTCCTACAACTTTAAAACGTCTCTCTCTCTCTCTCTCTCACACACACACACACACACACACACACACACACACACACACACACACACACACACACACACACACACACACACCTCTTCTCCCCTTTCCTACGTGTGGTAACTCGTTTGGTTCCCTCTTGAATCACAAGTCTTCATGAGTTCAAGGCGCGTTGGATAGATTTATGAGGTCTATTAGGACTTTTCCTTCTAAGACTTAGTTATCTTGAGCATTAACAAAGGGGATGCATTTCTCATTGGCCATGTTGCTCATATTGGAAATCAGTTTTGATGATGCACATGTTTTCGTTATATATTGTTGACCATTTGATATATTGTTCACTCTTCTTATTCTGCTCGGCAAGGTCCACACAACATCTTCTCCCCTTAAGACTTTAAATCAAATGAGGGCTTGTCAGTATCCGTAAACATGCTGAAGCTCAAGCTCATTCCCAGGTTGACGCGCATTCTATCGTCTTCCTCAAGCGGGAAATTTGTGAGCAGAGGTTTCGCTGCAGGCGGTCGAGGTAAGAAAAAGGATGACGAAGACTTTTACACGGATTATCTTTCACAGGCGCCTTCTCCCCGTGAGAGATTGCTGGATCAAAGGTCCGCAAGTGGCTCTGGAAGGCGGGGAGGAGGCTATGGCAGTATGGCCGGCTCCCTAAGGGACAGGGGTGGCAGTCGTGGTGGCATTCGTGGTCGATTTCATGATGGTGATAATGATGATAATCTTCCTGCTGTCGAACTCTCTGAGGAAGAACTTAAAGCAAGGCAAGAGATGGAGGCAAAGATAGAAGAACAATATGCTCTTGAGGAGCAGAAAAAGTACGAGTCAGAGGAAGAGTCAGAGGAGGATGATGATGGAGAAGTGCAGAGCATTTATGCAGGTTTTATAGATCCCAGGCATGATGATGTAATCAAGGAGCAAAGGATGCTGCGTAAGCGCTTACTACTCAAGGGCAATTTACTAATGGATGACGAGATTGCTGATGAGGATAAGGATGAGGATCTTAGTTATCTTGACCGCGAAAGTGATGATGATGGGACAGCTAAGAAAAAAGACCGAAGGCAAAGGAGAGGTGCAGTAAATGCAAGAGGTGCAGATGAGGAGTATGTATCGGACGAGGATGTAGAGGTGAGTGATACAGATGATGAGGTGGATGAAGAGGAGTATGAATTAATGGAGGAGATGAACAATGATGAATTTGAACGGCATCTCAAGCACAGGAACCATGGAAAGAAACTTGAAGAAGAGTATTATGATCGACTTGAAGCTTTAGGAGACAAAGCTGATGATCCCATGGAAGTTGAGAAATTGGAAAAGTTGATGGTAAGCAAGTGGAGGGCACACTACCTTATGCCTCGAATGGTTACACCCATAGAAAAGGAGATGATGTGGAAGAGGCATAAGGAGAACCCAGAGGAGTGGACTGTAGACAAGCTCGCGGAAGAGTTTGAGGTGTGCAAGGCCCGTGTTCATGCCATATTATTTTTGTGGGATATTCGTAAACACCAGGGGGAAAGTCAGACTGCAGAAGCTGAAACTACAACCTACTTGGAGAATTTATGTTTGTAAGTGGCCTCCTGGAATTTCCAAGAAATGAGTAGCAGTAGGCACACTTTATGATGTTTTACATCACTGTAGTTGCAGCAGTTTGGTGTAAATGTAAGTGCATTGTGGGAGGAGCAAGGGATTATTGGCCTAGTTTTTATAGATTTAGTTGACTTCGTTGCCTACTTTTTAAGCATCAAAGCCTCGGCAGACCAACAAGTCTTAGTTTTTATGCTGAATCATGTACCGTGTATTTGCATTGGTATACTTTTGACACAAGCCAAAATGCTTCATATCAACTGAAGGTATCTTATAATCGAGGATGACTCTTAACATATTCAAGCCAAAAGAGTTGTGAGCAAGAGATTCACAAGTGATGGCAATCATCTCAGACATTCAGGTGGAATGGACCAGCATGCAGTGATAGAGATGTTTGTAGTGTATAGTAATCAAAAGTTATACTTGTGAACATAGCTTAACCTTTGCTGCATACATTAGATTGTTGAAGCATGCACGCAGGTAGAGAATAGGCTGAAAGCAAGGTGTGGCTAATTCAATAGAGGTATCTATTCCTGATGCTCTAGAAAGTGTTCATTAGGTCGGTTCTTGTGCTTTTCAACTTTGTCTTGTGACTATAGTTAAGAAACAGCATTCATGTGAGAGTGCGCATGTGCGGAAGAGAGAGAGAGAGAGAGAGAGAGAGAGAGAGAGAGAGAGAGAGAGAGAGAGAGAGATCTATTCCTGATGCTCTAGAAAGTGTTCATTAGGTCGGTTCTTGTGCTTTTCAACTTTGTCTTGTGACTATAGTTAAGAAACAGCATTCATGTGAGAGTGCGCATGTGCGGAAGAGAGAGAGAGAGAGAGAGAGAGAGAGAGAGAGAGAGAGAGAGAGAGAGAGAGAGAGAGAGAGAGAGAGAGAGTAGACCACAAAACGAAGAGATGGGGAGGGCAATCACCCCCCCATGACTACCATCAACCACAAGACTAGTACAACTGAGATATGTGATACCCGCCTGTCCTCACATATATAGAAGCCCAAGGGGAGGTAGGGCAATGCCAGATAAAAGCCCATGATCCAGCAAGAGGAAAAAAGAAATATGAGGGCGCCCGGACAAAAGAAGGCGGGCGGCTGGCCCAGATGTGGGCGGCTAGACAATGCAGTGGGTGGCCAGCCCGGAGACATACTAGTCGTACATGTATGCCCTAGACCTAAGTGAAGCAGCAAAGTGGTGTAAATTTAACACCCCCTCTCAGCACCAGATACTAAACAAACCGCATGAAGCTGAAGATGTAGGCAAATGATGAAGATGTCTACTGCGATGTCCAGTGAAGGACAATACTCCATGAGTGAAGCAGTAGTTTGGAGTGTCACAAACCGCCGAGAAATCTCCATGGTAGAGTGCCGTCACAAGCAGTGTAGCAAACTGCTGAACTCCGCCGATACAAGGTGAAGATACTGTGTGAAGGTCCCGAACTCAGTGTGAAAATAACTCCTTGTCGTAAAAGAAGTGCCATAGACCTACAAGTGTGTTAGGTGCAGCGGAATGAATGTTTGCGCTTTGCTCAAGATGAGTGCTCCGAATTGTGCGCAAGGTCCCCTCCCGGAAGGTAGAGCCTTCCGTTCTTAATGAGAGAGTGCAATGATCACGAACAAAGTGAGTGGACACTGTGCGTGCAAGTGTATGAGACTGAGAGATAGAGAGAGAGGAGAGATACGACACCAGAGACGTTGTAAAACCCTCCTCCGAAGGCCCCACTCTCGTCGGCGAGAGTGGTCTACTTATGATTGCACAAACCGGTACAAACTGAATGCATGTGACTGATACAAGTCTAGGCTATGTCGCTGATGATGACGGGGATTGCGACACCGACCTACAGGCTGAAATCTGCAATCTTTTACCTGCTGTCCAAAAACGCTATGGGCTGAAATCTGCTGTTGCCGAAAATGCTAAGGAATACGCTGATTTTGCTGGTCTCTAGGGCTGAAAATCTGCATCTACTGTAGGCTGAAAACTGAGGTTCTTAAGGGCTGAAACTGCTGGTCTTTCTGGGCTGAATCTGCTACTCTTTAGGGCTGAATCTTGTTGGGATAAAAAACGCGAAGCATGGGGCCGTGGATGGCGATGGCAAGGGCTGAAAACACTGATGTGTTGCAGCTTTGCCGGCGATGAACTACTGTTGAAAACGCTATGCATGAGACTCTTGCGGTGAAGATCTGCTTGCGGTGACTACCTGTTGCAAAAACGCCAGGGATGGGACTTGCTTGGCGATGATGCAAATGCTGAAAACGCTAGGGGAAGAAAGTCCTTGCTTGGAGGAAATCCACCAAGTTTCTTGCTTGAGAAGTTGCCTGCTGAGCTTGGCTCCTGTTGCCTCTTCTGCCATTTAGTGCTAGTTTAGGTTTGCTTATATACAAACTTACTCAATTTGCCCTACCTACTTTCCAACAAAAGTCACTTAAAAATAATAAGTGAAAAATATCAAAAGTAGGTAAAATAGGCTAAATGCAATGGAAAATTTCCCTGAAGGATTCTGATGGGAATGCTTATGATCATGCTGTGTGCAGTCAGAGGATATGCATCTACACTAAGTGACTGGGCATGCACGGTCTACAAATAGACTCACAAAAGTGCTAGCTCACTTCTAAATCTAGACTGACTGGACTGACTGAACCCTTGTCGTGCTGTAGCTTGTCCACGGACACATAGGGTTGGATGTGTCATGTGACAAAGTGTCTTGCCCAATAGGATCTATGGTGTTTGTAGTCAAACCGTTTGGAGAAAATGGGAAAGCCTAGGAACCGTCATCATTATGCACGAAAGCTTGTCAATGCATGAACTTGTAACCCAGGGTGGCCAAGTGGCTAAGCTATGTAAAACTCTAGGAAGGCCAGTTGTAGCAATCTGCGCTGTAAACGTCCTCCGGAACAAGGAAAGCTAGACTAAACAGTCTGCACTGTAGAAGCTGCTGTAAGCTGCAGCAGTCACCGAGAGACCGCACGACCACTTCGGGATGGTGTCCTGTCAGTAGGTAGGGTAATCCAAGACGAGGGGAAAGCCAGACTCAACAGTCTACGTTGTGAAGGGCCTCTGAGAAGAGGTATGGTCAGACCAAGCTGTCTGCACCGTGATCATCCTGCAGAAGTAGGGAAGCTTGACTAAGCAGTCTGCGATGTGAATAATCTTTGAGAAGAGGAAAGGCCATACCAATCTGTCTGCGCCATCTTCCCTGTATCTCTTGCCTCCAATCCTCCGCTGTCAACCAAAAACAGAATCCACGCTAACAACGCAACCAAACCGCAACTCGGTGTGGCTCTCAATGTAAATGAGCTGGGAGTGGCCTACTGCCCAGGTCGGGGGATAAGTTTGCTGTAAGGTTCCCGAGGGTGATTGTAAGCAACTTTGAAGGTAGCAATCCAAAATTCAAATGATGAAGAGTGTAGAAGAGCAACCGCACTACCATCCAAGCCAAGCTTCGGGTGTCTCCGAATGTGGTCGCGTATTGATGCCTGATCTCCCGAAGCTTGCGGGTAAACTCTCCAAGAGAGTCCAAAGTACTGAAGTCCCACTTCAATCTGTAGATCCAAGCAATGAACCTGTCCAAGAAGAGATCCAAGATCCTCTCCCTAAGTCCATGTATATGCTCCTGTCGTGCAAGTGATCTGACGTGTCGAGTGTTGGGGCTGATGGTGTGTGTGTGTGCTCAAGGAGGTTTGTATGTGTGTGCTGACATAGCTTACATAGTTACAGAGAGAAGTACACACTTTTGAAAAGGTAGACTCAATACACAAAAAAGGGGTTAATAATACTTTTGCATATTGTATGTACAACATAGGCTTGGGCTTTATCTATGTACAAAGCTGAAGTGGCTATTCTGCTGATGACTCTCCATGTGGCCTTTCTTAAAAGGTTACAACTAACTCATAGGCTAAATGTCAATAGCAAAAGGTATGCACATGTAGAGGTGTTTCCCATAGTCGCTGAAGAAGGACATGCCTATCTCAACAATCCTTCCCTTATGCATGGACTATACTGAATGAAGCTGGATCGAGACCTAAAGCCACACATGCTAATAGTCACACAGACCAAGGTAGTCACACAGACTATAGTCACACAGACTGAGTGGTCTCATCACATGGTGTCACACAGACTAAGAAATCCTTCCCTTAGACAAAGAAGGTGGAAGACAATCCATTTTACAATACATCAGTATACTCGCAAAAGTAGTTGGGGGTTCACACACATAGAGACAATTCTCTGCCTGTTGAGCTGCATCTACGTCCTCTTCTTGAAGATTGACTCTACTTTTGTCTTTGTTGTTGCTTCCTTGGCATTTTGATGGTGGATGACCTTTGATGCCGCAATTGCTACAATACTTGTTCTTGTAGCAGTCCTTGGAGAAGTGTCCAGGCTTGCCACACTCATAACACTTCTTGTTATTTAATCTAGGCGATGATGATGACGCCCTAAATGATGATGATGTAAAATAAGCTCCTTCCGTTGATCCGGATTTCTTCTTATTTTTCTTTTCTTCTTCATGGATTGCCCCTGTAACATATTGTAGAGAAGGTATGGGTTCCTTTTGCTCTAAGACTGTGACTATGTTCTCAAAACTTTCAGGTAGAGTACTCAGGAGCACAGCGACTTGATCTTCTTTCGAGACTTAGCACTGAATGTAAGTGAGCTGCATGATTATGCTCATTAGTCTGTTAACGAGGCTTAAAACATCCTCCTCTTGAAGCATAGTAAGTTTATAAAGATTTTTCTGTAAGCTAATCTTACTTTGCTTTTGTTTAGCACCAAAGTTATGTTCTAGAGTATTCCATGCTTGGATTGCAGTGGTGTAGCTATCTGTAAAGTGCACATAATTATCATGGAGTGATGTGATAATTATGTCCGAGTGCTTGTTCATCTTTAGCTTGTGCTTGTGCGATTTGGGCCCTAGTGAGAGTGCCTTCAACGGAAGTGGATGGTTCGCTTACTCTCAATTTTACAACAGACCATAGTTCTTTTTTCATGAGATATCCACGTAGCTTTGTTTGCCATGTATGGAAACCGTCCCTATTAAATTTTTCAATCCCTTTTTCTTCCATGGTGCAAAATGGTTATACACACGAAGGGACTTGGTCTTACCAGTAGAGAGACTCTCTCCATGGCAGTGTCTTGCCCTGTACACAATGAAATTGTGAAGTCACTCTTCACGTGCGTGAGGCCCCTCTTCACAAGTGGTGATTAAATTACGTGTGGAAGTGTGCGTGTGCCTTGGAGAAGCACGCTTTGAAGTTCTAACAGCGTGGAAGCTTGATCGAATACAAATTGACCATAAAATATTGACTATGTCGAGCTTAGTGACGAAGTCGAGTGTGTTGTTGATGTCGAGCTTGGCTGCCACTTCGAGTGTGCGTAAACTTGCGGGTTTCAATCAACAAAAAGATTATAATGGGAGCTTTGCAAATTGTTGGAGCTGTGTAGTATGTTGGTGTGAAGCTGCACTAGCCTATCAAAGGCTCAAAAGGCTACTATAATTCAAAAAAAGGCATTTTGTACACAAAAAACGAGACCTGAGAATTGCTGAGATGAGCAATTGCCGTCCAAAGCGAGGTGGGCTGATCTTGAAGCCATTCTGCGATTAGTTATTGCAAGAGGGGTCGTTTTTGAGCTGCGACTGCATTCGCAGGGGCTGATCGGCGAAACTCCAAGGTCGAAGAGATTTCGAAGCGAAGTTAAAGCCGAAGCCGTCGAATGAGGTGATAAGCTGAAATTTTCAGCTTTGCATGATCCAAAGTTGCAGGAGAGAGCACCTTAGTAAGGGAAAAACATCCGCGAGCTCGGATCAAAGCAACTTCAAGCCATGCTCTTGATTTTCTTTGATTAAGGGGTTGATTTGGGCTTCTTTATCACCTTATGATCAATGATTAATGCACTTGAAAATCAACAAATTGGGCTTTTGTGTGATGCTAGTAGGATTGCTAAGCTTGTCGTGATGCTCACTGGCTCTGATACCAGTTGTTGGGGTTGATGGTGTGTGTGCGCGCTCAAGGAGGTTTCTGTGTGTGTGTGCAGACAGCTTACACAGTTAGAGAGAGAAGTACACACTTTTGAAAAGGTAGACTCAATACACAAAGAAGGGGCTAATAATGCTTTTGCATATCGTATGTACAACATAGGCTTGGGCTTTATTTATGTACAAAGCTGGAGTGGCTATCCGGTTGATGACTCTCCATGTAGCCCTTCTTAGAAGCTTACAACTCATAGGCTAAATGTCAATAGCAAAAGGTATGCACATGTAGAGGTGTTTCCCATAGTCGCTGAAGAATGTTAAGTATGGAGCCTGATTTATCCCTTGTAATTTTCTTTGTTAAAAACGCACATTTGTAAGGCCCCCATTATGAGGAGAAGCCATCGTGCGTGAAGAAAAATAACTCGCCGGAAAATAAAATCACTTGTCGGAAACCAAAATTTTAACGCCCAGTTTCGAGCCTAAGCTGGAATATTCCTTTTCGCCGGAATATTACGGCCGGACGACGGTCGGAAAGTGCTCGGAAAATGACCGGTCGGTTGGCCGGTGGCCGAATTCAAAAGCGGACTTGTCTTCTCAAGGGGGCCACACATGGGTGGATTGGAGGGTCAGATTTGGACTCATCTACACAAGGACAGCTACACATGGTTGCCTCTCATGAGAGAGGGCAGCTCTTTTGGCCTATAAAAGGAGGCCGTTTCTACACACATTTTATAGTGTGAAGTTGATGCAACAAGGTGGGTGTGAGGTGGTGAGAGTGAAGCAAGGCGGGAGCTCGAAAAGGGTAGAATCCCTTTTCTTGTTTTGAAGTACTAAAGCCATTGAGTGGCTGCTTTCCCGTGGACGTAGCCCACATTGGGTGAACCACGTATATCGTGTGTACTCTCTCTCTTTCTCTCTCTACTCTATAATCTCTTTTGTGTGAAGATTATCTCTCTCTATTAAGTAATCTACTCAATTACTACTTAGCTACGTCATATTTCCTAACAAAGGACATGCCTATCTCAACATCGAGGTCAAGTGGTAAGTGTCTATCCACCCAAGGTAGTGATGTCTTCTTTGGGAATGTCGGAATCCCATATGCCATGAACATGGCCATATCTGGTGTGAACTCCTTTGATGAGTGCATAGGTGCGTCCATAGCAAACCACAAGTCACCACCCCCTTTGGAGTGCGCAACCGCTGAATGATGGCTTGAATGAATGGATCTCCCAAGGATCCTACACCCGTAGATGATCAAGCCAACGTCGAAGACCTGAGAGACCGCATGGACCACCACCGGATGGTGTCCGGACGGGAGGTAACTTCATCCTCTGTAAAAAACACAAGCCAAGAGTCTGTTGTCCACCCAAAAACGCAACTGTGAGGTGATGAAAACGCTACTGCCCAGCGATTTTCAGCATGCTCGTACGCTCCCAGCATGGTCCGGAGCGGTGCAGAGAGTGTGGGGAATCAATGTAGCAACCCAAAGTGGGCTGAAAACAGAGAGAACAACAGGGAAAAATGGCTGAAATCTGTGGTATATGTAGAGGAATCAAGACGGCAATGCACCGGATGCAAGGTCGGGTGGGGTAGGCAAGATCCAGGATTGGCCATAGGCATCCCCCTCTGTGCAACAAACGTTGGTGTGTGCTCCAAAAAACACAAGCAGGTACCAAAAACGCAGATCAAGCAGATGGAGCAGAGGGGTTTTCCGGCGACGAAAAGTCCCAAAAAGGGTAGCGCTGGCAGCCAGAAGCAAAAAGGCCAGGTGTGGAGACAAAAACGCAAGTGGAGGTGGGGTCCTCTGCGCGACAGAAAACTACATATTCCATCGCGTGCTTGGCTTTTGCAAAACGCTGGTAGATCTGCAGAAAAGCGCTGGCTGATCTGATCTCCTTCTTGGGAGGAGAACCTTTGCAGGTGAAGCGCTAGAACATGAAGAGCGTGAAGCTCTGATACCATGTGAGAGTGTGCGTGTGCAGAGGAGAGGAGAGAGAGATACAGTAGACCACAAAACGCTAGAGATGGGGAAAGGGGGCGATCAGCCCCCCATGACTACCATCAACCACAAGATCAGTACAACTGAGATGTGTGGTACCCCCTTGGCCTCACATATATAGAAGCCAGAGGGACGGTAGGGCAATGCCAGATAAATGCCTACAACCCAGCAAGAGGAAAAAAGAAATATAAGGGCACCGGGACAAAAGAAGGCAGGCGGTCGGTCCAGATGTGGGCGGTCGAACAATGCAGTGGGTGGCCAACCCGGAGACATACTAGCTGTACGTGTTGCCCTAGACCTAAGTGAAGCAGCATAGTGGTGTAAATCTAACAATTCAGATTTTCTGTCATTGTTTTTGGATTCAAACTTACACAATGATCTTGTGACGCCTGGAGCCCTTCCAAGACATTGTCTTTGTTTTTCGATGTGGGCAGAAATGAACATATGGAACACTTTCACAAGCACATAGGTATACAACACATTGGGCATAGACCACATTAAACAACTTGAGTGGGTGCAAAGAGTTTCAATTGCAAGCAACACCATGCCATGACCCGAATGGAGTGGGAGAGAGAACTAACATGTTTATGTGCCACGGGCCATATTGATTACTGACGTGACAATTGAAAAATGCGCTGCATTTTCTACAGCTTTTTAAGGGATGATGATGTGGCAATGTGGGGCAGGTTTTTGGCCAAGTTTTGAAATCGTTAAGACTTGTTAGAGCTATGTTTTTAGTCACCAAATTTTTGGGCTCTAGGTACCAGCAATTTTGTGAGCCTGTTCACTTGACCTACATGTTTGCGAGCTTGTTCACAGGACCTACATGCTTGGACAAGTCCATTAGATTAGGTTTTTCAGTTTTGGTACCCTCTTGTATAAATTGTTTGTACACTTGTTTTTTATGGATGTTATTACACTTTGCTGGGCATCTGATATTTAGCATATAGTTTTAGGTTAGAGGAACCCATCGTGCCTATTCCAATTGGATTTCTTGGTTGGGAGATGCGCGGCAGTGTGTGGTCGGTAGTTCATGAGAAACCGACTCTGAGTAACTTTTCATGATTTATTTTTTAAGTCGTGTCAAAGTTATTGCCTGACCTAGGCCTTAGAAATTACCTAAGGCCCAACATGGTCATATGAAAACACCCAAAAACCTCTACGTAGCCTGATCATCTGGCATAAGAAATCGGAGCGGTCTTTGTGTGGCTAGCCCTTGTAGAATTTGGTCGCCCCCATCTCTTTCTCAGCTTTTTCAGTCCAAGGCGCTTCCATCTGCTATAGACTAGTGCTATAGGCATCCCATCGGCCTCTTGTTGTAGGTGCCCCTTCGAGAGTTCTTTTCTGAGAGACTAGAGGAAGATTGGTTAGAAGAGTTACCATTGTTACCATTCTTACTTTTCTTACCGTTCTGAGGGTTCTGAGAAGTCTCAGAACCCTCAGAAGTCTCAGTGGTACTTTGAGAAGTCTTGTTTTCCTTAGGCTTTCCCTTGTTGTGCTTCATCTCCTGTGCGAGAGCAATCGCTACCGCCTTGTTGAGATTGATTGGATCGAGTACCTCGACATCATACTTGATGTACTCATCCAATCCATAAAGGAATGCCTCTTTGCGCTCATCATCCGATTTGCGTAATTGGGTGCCGAGCTGCAAAATACGATTAGAGAAAGATATAACTGGCATACCATTTTGCTTGAGACCGCGCCAATCGTCCTTCAATCGTGCTAGGTACTGGGGTGGCATAAACCGCGCCTTGAGCTTGTCTTGGAAGTCGGCCCAATTGAAGGAAAGGGGCGCGTCTTTGTCAGCTACCTCTAGGTGCACGGCCAACTGTGCCTCTTGTCATGCATGGTACCAATTAATGGCATCACCAGCAAGGTACATGGCTGCCGTTAAAACCTTGCTATTTCTTATCTTCTTAGTTGTCGCAAAATAAGCATTAAATTGATGCAACCAAGAATGAATAACACTAGCATCCATCTTACCATCATCCTTACTGAGCGTGACCTTCTCTGTGACGGGGTTGTTGGAGTTCGAGTCTCTGCTACTTGATGAACTACCAACATCTTGGACCGGATCGGGTTTCGAGGTGAGTACCTGTAGGACCAACTCTTGCATGCATTGGTCTCTCTGCGCTTCACGCTCTAACTCCAAGGCACTCGTCTATCTTCAGCCGCTACTCGTTGGGCTTCGCGTGCTTGCTCACGCTCAGGCTCAATAGCTGCCCTTCTTTCTTCGGCCGCCAAGCGCGCTTGCTCACACTCACGCTCCAAGGCTGCCCCTTGCTCTTCGGCTGCCAAGTGCGCTTGCTTGCGCTCACGATCCAAGTCGGCCTTTCTTTCTGCTTTTCTTTCTTTGCGTTCGCGGTCAATTCTGCTTTTCTTTCTTCGCGCTCGCGATCCAATTCTGCTTTTCTTTCATCTTCTGTGCAAGAGCAATCGCTACCGCCTTGTTGAGATCGATTGGATCAAGTACCTCGACATCAAACTTGATATACTCGTCCAATCCATAAAGGAATGCCTCTTTGCGCTCAGCATCTGATTTGGGTAATTGAGTGCCGAGCTGCAAAACACGATTAGAGAAAGACATAACTGGCATACCATTTTGCTTGAGACCGTGCCAATCGTCCTTCAACCGTGCTAGATACTGTGGTGGCATAAACCGCACCTTGAGCTTGTCTTGGAAGTCGGCCCAATTGAATGAAAGGGGGTGTGCCTTCCTCAGCTTCCTCTAGGTGCGCGGTCAACTGTGCTTCTTGCCATGCGTGGTACCAATTAATGGCATCACTGGCAAGGTACATAGTTGCCGTCAAAACCTTGCTATTTCCTGTCTTCTTAGTTGTTGCAAAGTAAGCATTAAATTGATGCAACCAAGAATGAATAATAGTAGCATCTATCTTACCGTCATACTTACTGAAAGTTAGCTTCTCAGTGACGGGGTTGTTGGAGTCCGAGTCTCGGCTTGCGCCACTTGATGAACCACCAACATCTTTGGCTGGCTTGGACTTTGAGGTGAGAACGTGTCGGACCAACTCTTGCATGCGTAGGTCTCTCTGTATCTCACGCTCGCTCTCCAAGGCGGCTCGTCTTTCTTTGGCCGCTTCGCGCGCTTGCTCACGCTCACGCTCAAAAACTGCCCTTCTTTCTTCGGCCGCTGCGCGCGCTTGCTCACGCTCACGCTCACGCTCACGCTTCAAGGCTGCCATTCTTTCTTTGTGTTCACAATTCAAGTCGTCCTTTTGCTTTTCGGCCGCCAAGCACGCTTGCTCGCGCACACGCTCCAAGTTGGCTTTTCTTCCTGCTTTTCTGTCCTCCGTCGCCAAGCACGCTTGTTCACGCTCACACTCCTCGATAGTGCATTGCGCGTCTTGGTGTAACATCCTGTCCATCATCGATCTGACCAAAGCCTCCATAGGACTTGGTGCAATCCGTGGCGTAGATGGGGAAGGGGGAGGGTCAAAAAAACCTCCTTGGTGGGGAAATTCTTCTTCGCTATTTTCATGCGCATCACCTCCATGCGAAGTATCCATTCCGCTTTGGGTGATGACCATACACTGAAGTCGTGGGTTCTTAAGTTCACGAGGAACTTGGGTTCTTGTGGGTCTTGGTTCTTGTTCTTGAGGTACTTGAGGGTCTTGAGGTTCTTCTTTAGCTTGCAATCTGTGTTAGAGAAGGATTGTTGCTAATTGGACTATTTTCTTATTTTTAATGATTAATCTCTTTCTTAGGATATTTTATTGTGTGCACTAAGAACTGTTAAAAGATTGTAGCTACAGGAACTGCCATCAAGAACGGACAACTCTGATGTGTCATTTGATGGGTGACGGTAAACATCGCGAAGGAGTTTCCGTAAGTTCGGTGGAAAGGGCCGGGTTACGAGTGCCCCTGATGCGTCACATGATGGGTGACGGGTGCATCAGTAAGGGGGCATCTTGTAGGCTAAGGAGGAAATCCGAACTGAGTAAGAAAATACGCATAAGAACGCAAGCATAAGAATAAAGATGGGTTCAATGAAGCTTTTTACGAAAAGCGGGAACATTCGCGAGAAGGCAGATGCTTTCCCGCGAGGAGTCTGTGTCTGCATTGCATCTGTGCCGTGTTCTGCACTCGGGGACGCCTGGAATGTGTTCGTGTAGCATTGTTTTCACTAACTGAGTGAGTTTTTAAAGTTTGAACAGGTTCACACTTTATTTTATAAAGTGGCCGGTCACTTTTAAGTGACCGGCCCTTTTATTAATAAAATAAAGCAAGGCTCTTATTAAAAAAAAAGCCAGCGCTAAAAGCTACGCAGGGGGCTGAAATCTGCGATCTCTCTCTCTCCTCTCTCTAGAAAGCGCCAGAATCAGCGATTCTTCTCTCTTCTCTCTCTAGGGCGCCAGGGCTCTGCTTTTTCGGCTGCTATTCCCGCCGGGTGCTAGGGCCTATAAAAGGGCAGCAAGCGTTCAGTTTTTGGGGAGGCTGGGAGCAGCAGAAAGTGCTAGTGCTGGGATTCTGGAGCAGAGGTTGGCGACGGAAACGGCAAGTGTTCGTGTGACGACTGAGTACGGAGGTCGCTTTTCCGAGCAAGGAGCGACAGGTATAAGGTGTTGATACGCATTGAGAATTATTGCTTTGTGTGGTTTGTTTTGCAGGAATCTCCCGTCTTACGGGAAAGCCCTTTACGGGAAGTACGGCTTTACGCCTAAGTCCCTTACGGGAAAGTACGGCTTCGCGCCTAAGTCCCTTACGGGAAGGAATGGCCTTGCGCCCAAGCCCTTTACGGGAAAGCACGACCTTCGGGTCTAAGATTACAGAACGGAGGGGTTTCCTCGGGTTCTCGTGCTTGTATAAGAATTCTCCCTGAATAAAGAATACTCTTAATGGGGGGGGACCAGCCCATCTTCTGGTCCCCAATATTGTGTCGATCTTCTCCCTTCTCTCCCTTTTGCAAAGTATTTTATTTTTCAGATTTCTAAGTGCTCGTGTACGCTCCCGTTTTGTGACAAGGATCTTCTCTTCACCTGAGCTCTTCTCTTTCCTGCGGGCTCACCCCTTGGCGGCCTTGTGCTCACACCAAGGTTGCTTTTTCCCACCTGACGTCGATTGGCCGGCGGCTAAGTGCAGGGTCCGCTCTCAATGAGTGAAAAGAGAAACAAGGGGAGGCTGGACAAGCCCTTCTTTCTTGGGTTTCTTGTCACTCTTCAAAAACACGATTAGGAATGAAAGGGACAGCGGAAGTGAATGTTGAACTTTGCTCAAGATGAGTGCTCCGAATTGTGCTCAAGGTTCCTTTTACTTACGAAAGGGAGAGCCTTCCATTCCTTTAGTGAGAGAGTGCAAATGATCACAAACAAAGTGATGAACACTGTGAATGAAGGTGCTAGAGAAGAATACGACACTAGAATGTTGTCAAACCCTCCTCCGAAGGCCCCAATCTCTATGGCGAGAGCGGTCTACTATTGATTGCACAAAACTCTACAGTGCTTTGGACTCGCCGACGATGTCAACGACGATGAGGATGACGACAAGACGGGCTGAAATCTGAAAACGCTAAGGGCTGAAATCTGCAAATCTTGTATCTGCTGAATTCTGACTCTATCTCGATGACGATGTCGATGACGACGATGCAACGACGACGTGCTGAAAACGCAGATGCTGAAATCTGCGTTTTCCGGGCTGAAACTGCAAACTTCGAGGGATCTGACCGTGCGGCGAGGATCTGCTGTAGGAAGGTGAGATCTGCGAGGTTCGGGACTCGTTCAGCTGTGTCTAAATGCTGAAAACTGAAAACGCTGGTCTAGATCTGAGTTATGTCACGATGAATCTGCAAAACGCTAAGCTTGCTTGCTGATCCAAAAATGCTAGGGTTGGTTGTGTGTTCTGTTGCAAAAACGCTAGGGTTTCTGCTGTCTTGTTGCTGCCAAGGCTAATCTACAATCCAAAACGCCAAGGCTGGTTCTGCCATGCAAAAACGCTAGGCTTGGTTGATGATGAAAACGCTAGGGGAGTCCTGTGGGGGAGTCTTGCTGAGAAGGTGCCTGTTGGATGTCTGGTCCCTACTGCCTTTTCTGCCAGATTATGCTAGCGCTGGGTTTTCTTATGTACTTGGCTTATCAAAATTGCCCTATCTAGTTCCCAACAAAAGTCACTTAAAAATAATAAGTGAAAATTGGCTAAAATAGGGAAAATAGGTCTATGCACTGTAAAAATGCTCCTGATGGGTTCTGATGGTAATCTGATGGTCATGTTGTGTGCAACCAAAGGCGAACAGACTCACAAAAGTGCCAGAACAATTTCTAATTTAAGCTGACTGAACTGAACCGAACCCTTGCCATGAAGTAGCTTGTCCACATACACATAGGGTTAGATGTGCACGTGACAAATTCATATCCTTCCTTTTCACATTTCAAGCAAACCATGCCCGTGACTATCCCCACAAGATAGTACATTCACAGAGCATGCAATTCACAAATCTCACACTTCGTTCACATTGAACACTGTGTTTCAATCATTCAATCTAGCCATCTCAACCCGTCCACAACTCTTGATGCATCTAGATCCCTGTGCAACCATCTTGTCCTTTCGGACCTCTTGATGCACTGGCAATAGTATGGAGTCACTGAGATAGAAATCTTGATGCACTTTATTTCACATTCACTTAGCCATCACGTAAGATGTAATTAGAGATCTTGTAATTGTAGAATCGAAAGAGGGTCGGGGAGAAGGGGCATCCTTACTTAACACCAATGGGGCTAGCAATAGACTCTGACAGGCCTCTTGGACAACAAACTCGACGTCGATACTCTTCACTCTCTTCTTAATCTTGGGAGACAACTTCGTTCTCTACTTCGAGATCTAGGCATGGAAGAAGGCACAACAAGAAGAAGACCGACCAGGTCACTCTCACAACTTGAGAAGAAAATCAAGTTTAGTACGTATTATGTTTCATGAAATCCTGATCTTCTTTTAAAATTTGTTCGTCAATTTCAAAAATCATATGTTCGTGAGAAGTAAAAAGAGAAGGAGAAGATTAAGTTTTCATTTTCACATTTGACCGATCTAGCTTACACTTGGTGGACCCCATTGGAGTTTGATCCGATTGGAGTTTGATCATGCTACTCCAAGATCGTGGAGATCTTTTGTTTGCATGCTACAAGCCCAATTTTTGCCTATTTATTTCAACAGATTTAATGTGAAAATGGAATGGGATCAACCATGGCAAAGGAAGAACAAGACACTCCAAGATTATACAAAGAGATTTTGGGAGTTGTTGTGGAAAAATCAACACTGCAAAAAGATTTGTCACTCCAAAAAACTCATGAAGTATCAAGGAGATTTGCACTTTTAGCTTCGTATTGCTCTGAATCATTATTCTTGCTCTACTCTTAGATAACTTATAGACCAAGGGGATAGAGCGTAATGGTGGTAACAACCTTCCACATAAAGATAAAATGAAGCTTGCAAATCTATAAGTTCAATCTTTAAAGAAGGACAAAAAATCAAACGATACGAAGAAGCTTTTCAGCTGAGGACAGCTGGTCAGGAGCCGGTGGGCTGTCACAACTCAGTAGACGACGATCTTGTATCCTTTTTGTGATAATGCTTATTTTTGCTTTTGAAAATTGTTTTCCTCTTTGAAAGATAGCTTGAATAGTGCATTTGAGTAGGCCACCAATGAGTGGTCACAAGTTATGGTGGACCCATGCAGTGGGTTACAAGAATCGATAATGCACGCTCCCACCTACCTAGCTGAAACGGGGCACATGTGGCTTGTAACTCTTGCATATCCTTGCATATCAGGGTCATACTCGCGCACAGAAAGGATTAATGCCTTGGAGTGTTGGCTAGATCCGCGAGAAACGACAATTACAATCAATAAGATGGCATGATCGTGGAAGATTGCTCATTATGCATATGTTGGCTGAATGCTTTCATGCTTCTGTGTTTTCACAGACATCTTGGATTAATGTTTAAAGCTAGAATCAGTTGATACCCATATTGATAGTTAGCAGTTTTCTAAAGAAGGAAGGGTTCAGAAGCTTCTAGAAAATTCTAAGAAGAGGATTTCAGAAGGACAAGTGGAAGGACACTTGTTGCAAGGCTTCCAAAAGTTTGGACAATTGTCCACTCTTTTTGATCATTGGAAGGACACGTAAAGCTTTTCAAAAGCTAGGACACTTGTCACGCATGCATCAACTTGTTTGACATGTGGCTAGACACTTGTCCCTATGCTACCTAGCTTATTGTTTTATTTCATAAAGCAACTTAACCTATAAATTCAACCTCTTCCACCCTCATTTGGGCATCATCTAATTGCGGAATTTTCACTCTTATCATTAGCCCAAGAAGCCTCTATGCTATCACCATCATCTCCCTCTATATCTATCCTCAAATTCTCTTCAAGTAGACAATTCTCTTTGGCTCTAGCTTGCTGATTTTCAGGGCAGCAAACTTGCAAACCAAAAAATTCAGCTCTACTCTTGAAACTTTGAGCTCTTTCTCTCACCATGAATGCAACCAAGAAGATGGACTACTATTCGATCCCAAGAAGCAGCTGAATTTCCTCTTTGTATTGGAATCATCTCTTATAATGTTTGGTTTTATGCATGTGCACATGATATCTTACATGATCTACAAGTGTGAGTCTACTTAAACTCACTCTCGGGTTGATTGTAAATGAGGACAAATCTAAGGTACTTGGATCGAGTAGAAATATATTTTCTTCGCGGGGGGGGGGGGGGGGGGAGGGGTTTGCCCATGTTCAACCCTCATTTTGTCTCTTGTCTCTTTGAAGTGTTGCGATTAATATTTTGTCAAGTTCTTTACGTATTAAATTGCGAATAAGCACTCTTAATTGCACGGGGCTCTTATATCCCAATTCTCCTTCTCCTTCTTCCATGCTTCCTTTTCCTTGGCGAGGCTCTCCGTTTCTTTCTCGGTCTTCACAAGCTGGTTGATGATGTTGGTGATGGAGGCATCGACGATCTTCTTGTCGTCTTTGATCTTGTCGTGCAATTTGCTCATCTCCTTCCCGACTTCTTCCTTCATCTTGGCCATCTTTCCCGTGTTCGCCTGGTCTTCACGGTCAACTGGGGATGTGTCAATGCAATGGGGATGCCATTGTGTGTGTGTGTGTATACACGTAGATGTGTGTGTATGGGTGCGGGTGTGTGGATGAAGAGGCTGGACAGTGGTGGGTGGGCAGTGGTGCAGGCGGTGTGAGGGTCAGCGTGAGGCAGGGGCAACAGGCAGCACGTGTGAGGCGTGGGCAGCAGGCGGTGCGAGCTGCGGGCAGCAGGCAGCACGAGAGTGGGCAAGGGCTGCAGGCAGCGCGAGGGTGGGCGAAGGCTCTGAGAGAGAGAGAGAGAGAGAGAGAGAGAGAGAGAGAGAGAGAGAGGAAAATTTTCCCAAATTATGACCACCGTTGGACTAAACTGAAAGTGTCTGGCCATGCATCCTACATGGAATGCAGTGGGTGACCATTCGGGGAAAATCACTAGCCATACAAAATTGGCAAGAACCATGAAGTAGTGGGGAATGAAACTCTAAGGAACTTGAGTATGACTTGAAATAGTATAAATCACTAAAGCGTGAAGGAAAATTGTTGCGCTAGCTCAAAACCAGCCAACTGCATGTTAATGGGTTAGTTAGGTGGTGTTGCGATGTCAAGCTAGAGCTAGTTGATGTATGACCTTTTGATTGGGATGGCCTTGTGTATTATGTTCATGTCATCACAGATCAGCTTTCTTCCGAGGTATTTCATGATCGCCTTACTAATTCTGTATTGTAGCGTGCTATAGACGAGTTAAGGTCAGGGAAAACCTTTAGCCAAACAGAGTTTCCAAGAACCATGAAGCAATGGGGATGAAACTCGTAACAAATTTGAGTATGCCTTGAAAGTAGAAAATACCAAGTTAAGGAAAATTGTTGTGCTAGCTCAAATCTAGCCAACTGCATGTTAGCAGGTTAGGTAGATAGTGTCTCGATGCCAAGGTAGGGTTAGTTGATGTATGACCTTCTGATTGGGATGGCCTAAATTCCATTTAATTTATTGGTAAGAGTTACGCAAGCAAGGATTGTGGTGGTTTGTGCCAGAATGTGCGTATGGTTCCAAGAAACAATTACCTCACTTGTGTGGGTAAAAGAATTGCTTTATATATTTGCATTTTATTCAGTTCGATTGTTAAAAGTGAGGCCGCAAAGGACCTTAGAACTCCAGGCACATTCACCACTTGGTACAAGCCCCCAGAGCTCATGTATTTTCTAGTTAAACTCTGTTGTGTTATCTTCGGGTAAGGAGAAACTTGTTCAACAAGATCTCTGTAACAGGCAATAAGTACAGGCAGTTTTCATCCTCTTTAATTGGCTGGAGAGGGTTTTCTCTTTCCTTTGTGTCTTTTTGAATGGAGAAGGGGGGGGGGGGGGGGGGGGTGTAGAGTTCAATCAACTATCATTGCTTTCATGTATGTCTCAACAAAAATAGGGACTCTTTGCCGACAGGAGTGTGAGCTTCATTTTCTTGAGCAATCAAAATAGATTTGAGACGAGTGTTTCCAAAGAAATTTTTTCTAAACAAAAAGAAAACATTGGGCCATTGAAGATTTCAGGTTTTTTCCCCAAAACTTAGCACGTTCTTTTGAAAATCATAACTAAACTATGGAAAAATTTGCAGTTTTTCCAAATTGCAAAAAGACATATCGTAAGGAAAAACCAAAACGTAGCAGGTGCACTGTAGCTGTTTACAGGTTTTCTGTGGACACTGCGCCTCAATGTTTTAAAAAAGGTGTCTAATTTTTCTGCAATTTTCTCTGCACCAATGTTTTAGACTTCAACCAGCCATCATTGCTTTAATTCATGTCTCTGTTGTGACAAAAATTGATATGTGCAAAAGGGTGCTTGATGTGTTTTTAGTAATGTCTTTGGCTCTTTGCCAACAGAAGTGTGAGGAATTTGAGCTTCATGTTCTTGAGCAATCAAAATAGACTTGAGACACCTCATTGTTTTAAAAATTAGGGCACCTAATTTCTTTCTGCACAAATGTCTTGGCATTTTTCCTGTTATTTTCTTTACAAATGTGTGCCAACATTTTGCCATTCAGGCTGTAACTTTTGAGTATTTGTGCAGTGATGACGAGGGCGACCCCTGTCTTCCTCCTCATATGGGGGAAGATAAATGGGTCACTACTTGGAATACTAAGCCAAATTATAAAATCATGCCAGCAGATTGGGAAGGCACTGTTCGAACAGAAGAGGAAGCTATCGAGGAAGCCTCAGCCAAGGAAGAGGCAATGATGTTAGACGAGTTTGTACGGCGATTAGAATACAACAAGCTTCAGGTTTGTGTTTAAATTTTCATTGTTAAGCCAAAGTCATTGCTCTTTGCCCAAGAGATTTACAGCTGTCAATGAAGTTCTTAGTGATGGCTCACAATGGTAGCGTATGGCTGGATTTTTGGTGTGAGCCCGCGTATAGGTTGCCATAGCAGACTGGACAGAGATACTCATGGGTACATCTATCCGTGTCCCCTATGGGTATTAATAGTGAATGGAGAAGCCCCTTTTAGTGAAACTTTGGTGAACACGAGTGGTTGGGAGCGTCAATGAAGTTCTTTGTGATGGCTCACAATGGTAGCGTACGGCTGGATTTGATGTGTGAGCATACATGTGGGTTGCCATAGCATACTGGACAGAGAATACTCATGGGTGCATTTATCCATGTCCCCTATCGGTGTTAATAGTGCATGGAGAAGCCCCTCTTAGTGAGAGTTGTTCATGTTTCGTGCTTTTTGTGATCTGCATGAAAAAGCTCCTTATGGGTGCCCCAGTTTCGTGGAAGTTCAAGCCCAATTCACTGCTGTTTTCTTGTTACTTGCAGATGGCTGGTCTTATAAAACAAAAGAAGCATGATAGGCGGAGGCCTCCAGGTGGATGGACTTATCTAGTAGAGAAATTGGGCCCCGCGGGGAAAAGAGGAAAGCGTGGTGGTTTGAAATTTGTCGCCACAGCCGATGGGAAACATAGAAAGTTGAATGATTTGGAAAAGCTAGTCTTGAAGAGAGAGGCTGTCCGACCACGAAAAAGGATCTTATAGGATGGCGGATGCTGACTAGTTCGAGCAATTCAAGGAAAGGGTAGGAGGCATCATGAGGTGATGGCTGCAGCTAAAGATGAGATATGAGTGGAATAAGGGGAGATGTTTATTTGGGAACTCGGAAGTATTGAAAGGTCATGATCAGTAAAGGCAACAGCCCAATATAAACCTTTGTTCCACCCTTTGTAGGGGTCTAACTTAGGATGTGAAATGGTGGTTTTTCAAGTAGAGTCTTTCCACTTTAGGGCTTTCTAAAACAAGCCTTAGTGAAGAAGAGAGTTCGACATACACTTGAATATTTAATCATTTTTTTAAAACTTATGGACCGACCCTTTCTTCTTTGTTTCTTGGTTTGTAAATGGGTCCCTTCATTAAGAGCTTCACATGACTTCCTTTCATCTCTATGGTTTAGAGCCCCAACTTGAATCTTTATCTTGTTTTATTAATAGCACTCTGTTCACCTTCCAACACCTACTAAGTATTTTCTTGTGTGCAAGCGGAGTTTAGCCTGCGTCACTTTTCAAATTATGTAAAACATGTCAAGAGAACATCGTACCAGAGCAAATATGCTGTTCTGATATGCATGGTCTCTTTTTGGTGCCATGTTTAGAACCATCAGCTCCATCTGGGTTTTTTGTGGCCATTCTTTAAGTGTTGGTAGGTACTAAAAAAGGTATGATCAATTGTGAAAATCAACATATGTTGTTGTTAAAAGCCTTGGCTAAACTTATATCGGAAAACCGTAGAAGGCGTTGGCCATTGAAGTACGTAAAAAGTATGGTCATCTTGTAGAAGGCGTGGCGTCTCCAAGCATCTGCAGTAACATCATCTATCTTTGCAATAGGTGCGGATTGGAAGTATGTTTGATGAGCTCTTGAATCCTACTGAAATGAGGCCAATTTATTGCAAAAATAACTAATAGTGGCATAGTCTTTACTTGGTTCTAAACAAGTAATTTTGCTTAATATTTACCGAACGGTTTTGTTGTACAGAAATTGTGCTTGAACATTGAATACTTCGTAAATCTCTTCATGAACATGTTGGGAGCCAATGTTAGAATTGATGTTGTGGTCTTATGTGTTATCTATTGTACATGATGGTGGTGATGGCCATATTATCTTACAGGTGAGTACCGCTATAACTTGCACTTCACTTTGAAAGGTGAATTTGGGCTTTTCCTAGATCAATCTAGTTATGTCTGTATATATTTAGAGAGATGCTAGAGTAGGATGAAGTCAAGGAGACGTCTCCCGATTGAGTGTGGTGCATCCTTAGCAATGGTGTATACATTTGAGCCCTTATATGCGAGTATGTCACTAGCACCAAAGCAAGATGGGGTCTACAAAGCACGCACCTAAATGTTCAAGCACCAGCCTCTTGTCTCATCTTCTTGGTCAGTATGTGGTGGCTATATTGGGTTGTGATGCAAGATGGGACCTACAATAGTGCACTCCTAAGCACTCTACCTCTTGTTTCATTCCATGTAATCACCAAACACCAATAAGGGATTTTTTTATTAGCATACCCGTTAGAAGGGAGCGACATATTCCATCCACATATCCTCCACAAAAGTGTGGGCGTGATATAGTAAACTATGTCCAAGGATCTTTTGCTTTTGGGA
The DNA here is from genome assembly GCF_014529385.1 of Adiantum capillus-veneris. Lineage (NCBI taxonomy): Eukaryota > Viridiplantae > Streptophyta > Polypodiopsida > Polypodiales > Pteridaceae > Adiantum > Adiantum capillus-veneris. Next base: position 126,074,710 of record NC_140958.1, read on the forward strand.
GAAACTTGTTCATATTTGCATTCACATCATGTTGTATCCATGAAGGAGTATAAAATGTCCATGGTCAATAATGAAGGTTTGAACATAAGTAGGTTTTACATATATAAAATTATTATTCTAACAATCAAGTATTTCCTATAAACTTGTTGCATATAGGAAAATGGCATGAAGTAAATAAAGGCTCTCATGGGGCATGGGATACACATGCAAAACAAGCACTAATGTACGGTGCTTTGCTCAAGGCAATAAACCTTTTTGCACATGAAAATTTCACTCAATGCACAAAAAACAAGTTGGTGCTATATTTAGGGTAATTCCCCACTCAAGAGCCCCAATGACCCACTTTGATGTTGCCCTTCAAATCCCCCTGTCCTAAGCTTTAATTGATGTTGCACCTAAGTCGTTTGTATTAGGAGGCTTCCATGTTCATAAGCATCTTATTACGGGATTTCTTAGAGTCTCTTTTGGGCCCTTTAAGAATATTCAACTCATAAAGGAAAAATCTTCTTATAGAACAATTTTAGTTTGTTTTATAATTTAAGCATAAAATCTTTGCAAATCAAAGTATATCTTAAGACATGTATCTTTATGAGAATTTGTGCAAATTTTATCTTTATCGTGTCATGTTTTTTTTTTGAAATTTTAAAGCATAAAAAAAAATGCAACAAAGGATCAAGATGACATCAAATACAAAAAACACAATCTCTTATAGTACTTTCCTCACAAGGCATCTTCTTCGCCTTTTATTCTTCCAATGGAGAATAGTGTTTCATGTATTTCTCAACATAAAAATGAAGTATAACCTTCGTATTGACATAGGGGAGGAATATAAGCCTTTACAAAAAAAGAAACAAATCTCGGTACTTTTATACGTGAAAAAAACATGAGTAGAGATATTTAAGTCATCAAAACCTTGATTTATGGTACGAGGGAGTATTTACTCTTGTTGGTCTTTGCACATTTTTCACTCTTAGTTCTAGAAGTGCTACATTTCCCTCGTAATTTGTCGAAGATGGAGTAAAGGGTCCTTACGAGTATGGTTGCTATGTGGAAGAAACATCAAAGCAAGTCACAGCTTTGTGTGGAATACACATGCACGGATGCATGCGTGCGTGCATTGCTAAAAGGATGGAGAGCGAGAGCACAATATGGTGGACTGGCAGCAACTTCAGTGAGGATAATGCACTCACTCACTCCCTTAATCTATTGACCACAAAAGAATAATATTAATTACTACTGGGTTAGTAATGGCGTTCAGTCGTTGTCATTGACCTGAACCCCAAACGATATCCCACTTGAAGGCCAACATGGCCCAAGTGGCCTATGTATGTACAACTGTGAAGTATTCTAGTGGCTTCACCTTACACCCATCATCTCAATGCAATGTGAAAACCGCTTTGAGGCTAGGCTCTTTGTGAAAGAATTTGCAGAGTTGTCATCCATATTAACCTTGATTATCTCGATGCGTTTGCTAGCCAGTATGTCTCATATCACATGATACCCGACCTCTATGTGTTTTGACTTGGAGTGAAACACGAAGTTCTTTGCTGATGTAATAGCACCTTGACTATCACAATGTAGCACTGGAGTTTGATAAATGCCAAGGTCTCCCACTAGGAGAGCTAACTATTTAGCTTCCCTACTAGCACCGAAAACTACAACATACTCCACATGTGTGTTGTATGGTGAAGTGCAATCTTAGAGACATGATCTCTATGACACGGCTAGTCCACCAAATAGGAATACACAGCCAAACGTGGATCTTCGACTATCCACACAACCCGCATACTTGGCAAACTTTTAACCCACTACGGATGCATCACCAAAGCATAAGCAATTGCTTGTGTACCCTTAAGATATTTTAAAACGTGCTTCATTGCTTCCTAGTGATTTCAGCCAGGATTTGCCATAAGTCTGCTAACCACCCCCACTACAAATGCAATGTTTGGTATGGTGGCTACCATGGCATATATAAGACTGCCTATTTATGAAGAATATGGCACCTTGGCCATTTCGCTTTCTCAGCATCAGATTTGGGAGCATCATTCTTGCCGAGTTTTGCATATGCCATCATTGGGGTGCTTAATGTAGCTTCCCCCCTTGCATATTAAAATGTTGCAAGACCTTGTAGATATATGTTTCCTAAGATAACTCGAGTATTCCATGTTCCTATACCTTCTGATATGCATACCAAGAAAGTGATTTGCATCTCCCAAATCCTTCATAGCAAACTGCGTGCTAAGTGACTTCTTCAAGATGGCAATCTTGTCTTTAGACTTCCCAACAATGAGAATATCAACGACAAGAAGTATCAAGATGGTAAGTGAACCATCATTCAACTTCTTGGTATACAAGCAGTGGTCTTCTTGGCTCTATACATAAACTTGGGAGTGCATGCATTTGTTAGATTTTTGGTACCATTTTCTTGAGCCTTACAATGCCTTATACATTCTACACACCAATTGTGCCCGTGTAGGCTTTTTAGGTTCAATGTCAAAACCCTCTTGTTGTTTCATGTAGATGTCTTCTTCTAGATCCTCGTGAACGAAAGTCATCTTCATGTCCATCTAGACAAGCTCCATGTTCTTAGTGGCTATTAGTTCAAAGCACAAGATGCAATGTAGTCATCTTGACTACTAGAGAGAAAATCCCATCAAAGTCCACACATTTCTTCTGCTTGAATCCCTTAGCAATTAATATAGTGTTATAATTAGGCTCAGGATCTTCTATCGTGTATTTCTTTCTATGCACCCATTTACAAGGCAAGGCTTGTTTTCCCTTTGGTAGCTTTGTCCTTTCCCAAATCTCATTTGCGACAATCAAGTTATACTCCAATTGCATTGCTTGCTCTCACTTCACGCTATCTTCCATTTGAATAGCCTCTTGGTAGCAGGTAGGCTCTCCGCAGTCAGTAACCAACAAATACTCTAACCTAGGTTGAAAACTTTCAAGGGCATGAGAGAGAGACTCACGTAGATCTCCTCATTGACTATTGGACTCTACTCTCTTGCACTACTGGTAGTAGGAACGTCACTAGTAGGGTGAGCTCTTTTTTTGATTTCACTTGAGGCTATAGCCTATGTCCTCAAATATGACCTTGTGATAACCTCTTTGACATGCTATTTGTGCATCTTCGACTCATTGAAGATAACTTGTGAGCTAAGAATGACTTTTCTAGATTTTTGAGTGCCAGAGATGATAGCACATTTTTCCATCTGCACTGTATCCAATGAAGATGCATTTGTGTAATTTGAGATGTAGCTTCTTTCGTGACATGTGAGAATGCCTCACTCCCAAATATACATAATATGTTGAAGTTTGGCTCCTTGTCAATCCACATCTCAAAATCTTATAGTTCAATAGCGTACTAAGCATCAATTGACAATGTAAACTTATGTCATAATAATCTCTTTCCAAAACTTTGGAGGTAATAGACAACATGGTTGGTGCTCTCTCTTAAGTTGTCCTATTCATACGCTCATCAGGAATGCCACTCTGAAAGAGTGTACGACGTAGTAAAATTGTCATCTAATGACATTTTTTCTACAAAAATTGTCTTCAAGAGGTAGACCCACACCTTCTGAGTAGAGCCATCTATGAATGTTAAGAAATCTAATGCCCCCCCTAGAGACATATGTGACATAGGCCCATATAGATCACTATGTATCAAGTTTAGGGGATTTGCTGACTCTCTGTTCAATGGCAAAGTGGTAACTCTAGTATGCTTTCCATAAACGCAATGCTCACACAAGCTAAAATCAGAATAGTTTAACACAAGCAACAAGTAGCCTTAACACTGAGGTTGTTTCATTCCTTTCTGACTCATATGACCAAGCTGGCTATTGCACAACTCAATAGAAGGCATCTTTGCAATATAAAATGGAATCCTCTTTCAAAAAAGAGACATACAAAGAGTAAATGAGCCAAACTTTTGGCCCTTCAATATGACCAAATTTTTCTTGCGAACATCACTGAGCCAAAAATTGTAGTATGTCTCAAATCATCAAGCTGACCGGTGGACACTCAGCCAACTTTTGCACATGTATGACACCTCGAATCACAAAGTCACTGCCATTATGTATACATAACTTTAGAGAGTCTCACCTATGGAAATGGGTGCTCCTTCTCTCTCTATCACTCGTGCTCCTTTGATGGCCAAGCGCTAGCGCCCATCCCTCCCACTCTCGCCTCCGCTTTAGCAAGCGCTAGCGCCTACTCTTTCCAAAAAAAAAAAAGATTAAAAATCCAAAAAGCAAGTGAATTTATGCTACTCCTCTCTCTCTCTCTCTCTCTTTAACCTTCTCTCTCTTGCATGTCTCTATCCTAAGCGCTAGCACCCAACCATATGAAGGCAAACTTTCAATCTCAGGGCACATAAATGGCCATCTCCTTCTAACTTTAACTCTATCTCCTTACCAAGCATAGGTGCTCACTAATTGGATATGCAAGAGACACAAAGATGGTGAGAGTCGAAGGTGGAGGTTGAGAGAGAGAGAGAGAGAGAGAGAGAGAGAGAGGATTGGAGGGAGAGGGATAGAGATAGAGATAGAGAGAGATAAAGATAAGATAGAGAGAGGGAGAGGATTGGAGGTAGATAAATAAATAAATAAACAAATAAATAAATAAATAAATAAATAAATAAATAAATAAATAAATAAATATATAGATAGATAGATAGATAGATAGATAGAGAGAGAGAGAGAGAGAGAGAGAGAGAGAGAGAGAGAGAGAGAGAGAGAGAGAGAGAGAGAGAGAGAGAGAGAGCTTCATTGTCTGTATTTGGGTGTGTCAATTGTCTATAAATATAGGCTAGGGTGTCAGCTAAAATATATCTGGTAAGCTCTATAAAATTCTACCATCGATGGCCTTCTCTTCGTCATGCAAGGTCAATTTGTTCTTGAATATTAGTAGTGGTGAACCTATGTTGCTTGATTGCCTTGTGAGGTTTGCCATGGTCAATCCTATTGATTGTGGGGGTAGTAGTAACAACGAGATGTATGCCATCATTTCCACTACGGATGTTGACATTTAGACTCAAGTGAGAGATGTTGTGACACTAGGTCATCATTTTCAATTTGTTTTGGATTCAACCTTATCCACAAAGTTTTTATTGGTCACAAAAATGGGTGTGGATATGTCCTCAAGGTCAAATGTGGCGATGGTGGAGTTATCTGACAACCCTACTGATGAAAAACAAGTTTTTGTTACTGGAAACTCAACCAAGAAACATCAAGATTCATTTTCCGTTTGCCAAGAAACATTGCAAGATGTTTGGATGGAAAAAGAATAGAAAGACAAAAAAATATCTTCGAGTTCAAACCAGGCAAAAAAAACTCAGAGTACACTGGAGCACATTGTGCTAAATAGCCACAAGTATCCCAAGTTGAGCCGTATAATTTCTAGGTGTTTAATAAAGAAAATGGTTGATGAAGTTTCCAGGTGTACAAGGGAGATCGTGTTTATGAGCTGCACCTTGTGCTGGATGGTGTCCCCAAAATGTTAGGGATGGATCAAAAATACGATGGCCATTGTTGGGTTAAGCTTGCTCGTTCAAGAATGAAGTATCCAGCTATATGAAGAGGATCGGGGAGCACCACAGACGGAGAGTGATAGAGAGAGAAGGAGACACACATACGATGTGGGTGGGGAGACTCCAAGAGTGAGCAACCTCCTATACACTTATGCTATGTATAAGGTATACAAGTCAGTGGGCGCCCAGACTCTGGGCGGCCGGGCAAGGCACAGACGCCTATACCCCAACAACCTCCCACTTAAAGGCGACTGTGCCTTTAAGCAAGAGAACCTAGTCTAAAGACTACAAAAGGCGAGAGAAAACCGCTCTCAACCGATGCCCACTGGCTGGCTGTGATTGTGTGCATCCGGCTGTCCTGCTCCCGTGTAAGTCCATACACCACCAGACGTACCGCACACGTACTGCAAGTATGTACGCAATACCTGCATATCTCCCTCGTGCACTATGCCATCATCAGTCAACAAATGACTGACAACCCCAACTGCAAATGCTCCCACTGCAGCTGCGATATCTGGTCTCAAGATCAGCATCTCATACATGAGACCACCGAATGCCGATGCAATGCTAGCGGGCCCTGCTAGCTCTACGGAGCATGCATCAACATATATATCCCTGGCAATGGGCATCTCTGACTGACAAGGCGCGTCAGCCACATGAATCTCCTGACTCTCCTCAAAAGACACATCAACCTGTCGTGCAACCTCAGAGCAAACCAGCTGCTCTAGGTGTCTGCTGGAAGACATATCCTGCACAACTATATCCCCATGCTCACTGTCGAGCATAGAAAGGAATGACTGCATAATCGCTGACATTTCAGTCTCCTCTGCAATCATCCACTTCAAACATAACCACTCAATCTGCTGTGACTCACTAGAGCTCTCATACTCTAACTCCGTATGCATAGACTCTTGCACAACGTCCTCCTGTCGTGACTCACTAGAGCAAGACTGCTCTACTTGTCTATCCTGCATAGAAGTATCTCGCACAACTGAATCTCTGCTTTGCTCAGTCACTAGCAAAGCATGCATGTCTGACTCTGTCACCTCTCTGTGTGACTGCTCAAGTCGTGCCCCAACTGTGTGCACAACGAGCTCACTACTCTGCACTCCATGCAAAGTACCCTGCAACCCATGAGCAAAAGAGACTCGCCTGCTCTCTCGCTCTCTACCTAGTTGCATGATCACAGAGACAACACCGTCTCTCGCGTGATCCACATGCAATGGGTAACCTGTACCACTCCTGGTACCTCTCTCAATCACTAGCGAACCCAAATGCATCACAAAATCTCGCTCTCGTAGCGAAATCTGACATCCACTATCCCGTAACTGTATGACTGAGATCAAATCCCGTCTCAGTTCTGGCACATAACGCACATGACGCAGGGTAAATCTCATACCACTGGGCAAGGACAAACATACGTCTCCTGTACCCTCAATGTCATACACAGCACCATCAGCCATGTGCACAGAACCAAGTCTCCCACTAGAAAACGTGCTAAACCACTCACGATGCGACGTGACATGGAAAGTAGCATCTGAATCTAGTAACCAACGTGAAGACAATGTGCAATCCGATATGCAATCCGTAGACATAAGATCGTCTGAAGACAAGCTAGATATAAATGTGACATCGCTGTCACAAGCATACTCAGTAACCACCGTACTGATCTCACTAGCATCTGTCGTGCCCAAATCTGCATCACGCATCTGTCGCCTCCGTTGTCTCAAACTCCTGAAACATCGACGCCTAATGTGCCCTCTATGTCCACAATGCCAACATGTCAAGTCTCTATGCCGTCGAGACTTGTGTGTGGGACCAATCTCTCCCATGGACATAGAAGTGGGACTAGACTCCCCTGTAGACATGGATGTCGCGTACATAGCATGTAAACTCTGCCATAAAACATGAGTTGTAGTCTCCCTCGAGACCTGCCAGTCAACAGACTCAACCAGATGCAAACGAATCGTAGACATTGCTAACACATCAAGATCCTGCCAATCATCATCACGCATAGACTTGGGCTTCGCCGATAAACCACACAAGGGTTTATCCTGCCCCAAATCCGCCAATGCAACAAGCATATGCTCCTTCCAAGCAACAAAATCTGCACCATCAAACTGTGTCAGACCATAGCGCTGGAAGTCAAATGAAAAATCATCCATAATGCTCGCAAAAGAGCAACCAACAATGAGTAGCAAATGTCAACCAAATCAGCCCTAAACTGGCTCAAATCGCATCAACAAAAGTCTGCAAAATATGACTCAAAACCTGATGCAAAGTTGCACCAATAACCGTGCAAAACCTTGCACAAATCACAAGTCAATATGACTTAATCGCGCATAAATATCTGACAAAATTTTGGCAGAGTCTCCTTTGTAATTGGAGCAAAAATCTCAACAGTAAACCTCAAAGAGACAATAATATATGCCACAATGGCCAATCCGGGAATAAACTCTACCGGAATCACCTCACAAAGTCATACATATGAGCATACCCGCTCTTGCCGGAGTACCACTCAACGGCACCTCAAATGACATACATGTGAGTGATGATTGCTGCGAAAATACCTTTCAATCGATGACCAAATGTCTGCCAGATAACTATAGCAACATTTCGCAAAACCTTGCAAGATCTGTCGCTATGCGCAATACGAAATACGGCACACAAGGGCATACACAAGTGACTCCAAACTCCAACCAAATGATGACTGAAAATCACTTGTCAAAGTGGGAGTAAACTCAACCACTAAACTGTCAAAGAGCAACCTACGGATACGTAGAAGCTATGGCGAGAACCTGGATAAAATCCAACAGAGTTTCTTCTATAAATTGAGCCAAATCTCAAATAATCTCAGCCATAAACAGATACACAAATCCATATATGGCATACATAAACCGCCAAGACCATGGCAACATAGCTCACTCTCGCATGAGTGGCTCTCTGGACAAATGCATATCCAAAAACCTGTGTATACCTATGAATTTGCTGGTTGCTGCAGAAAATACTCCGTGTGTGTGAGATATCCCAAAAACAGTGTTTTTGGGACCCGAAAGTGCACAAATAAACCTGCTGCTGTACCTGCTGTAATTCAAAGCATAATTTCAGCAAATAGACATCACCATCGCGTCCGGAGCGTGCCAAAACCCTGACCTAGACTCCTGGATCATGTAGATCTGACTCTGTATGACAGAGCTACGCAAAAAACTGTGTTTTAGAGCCCGAAAATGGCAAAAACGAGCTGCACACAGTCTTGAACCTGCTCCTGCTCCACTCTGCATGATGCAATGTCCTCTCAATGCAAGCTCCAACGCAAGAGCTCTGCCACAACAGCATCCAAGCATTCGAATGTCAAGCTCTCCTCCGCCGAGCACTTCTCTAACGAGCTCCACTAAGCTCAAAAGCTCCTCTCACCAAGGAAGCCGCAACCGCCTCCTCGACCAAGCTTGACCACACCAAGCTCCTAAGCTCCAAAGACAATGCTCCTCAAGCTAAAATCTCTCTCCGTGAAACTCCACGATCGAACTCCACCGTCGAGAGCGAGCGAGCTATCGTCTCGAAGCTCTCAAAGCCGTCGTGCTCTCCGCGGTCACCATAGCTCTGATACCAATTGAAGGGGATCGGGGAGCACCACAGACGGAGAGTGATAGAGAGAGAAGGAGACACACATACGATGTGGGTGGGGAGACTCCAAGAGTGAGCAAGCCCCCTATACACTTATGCTATGTATAAGGTATACAAGTCAGTGGGCGCCCAGACTCTGGGTGGCCGGGCAAGGCACAGACGCCTATACCCCAACACTATAATCAAGAGAAGTAAATGTGTCGAGCATCTTGTCTACAAAAATACCTTGTGCTCCATCAATGCGATAAACGGACGGCCAAATGAGACAACTTGGAGAGGAAAATTGCTTACATCTATTACGTCATTTGGTATGTTGAGCTCTGAAAATAGAACTCTATGGTGCTTCCACTGTGGTCAAAGTTCAATCCTGCTTCGAGAGTGTTCATGTGTTGTCTATTACTTGCTTGATGAATACAACTGGACCCACTTGTTTATCCACATTGGAGTCCATAACCACCCCGTCGCAAAGGGAGTTTTTCGACCGGCAATACAACGGATGAGAGAACTTGTGTCTCATGTGGTGTCAAAAACACCAACCATCGGACCGAGGCATTTGAAACTGAATCTTGCAAAGCAGATGGTGATGGGAGTGGTGGTTTGAGAAAATGGAGAGCACATAAATAGCAATGCGCTCCTCTCCATAATGGAGGAGATGTGACCATTAATCCATACGCAGAGGTATTGTTTTATTTTATTGTCTTCAAACCAATTACGCTACCTCTTGGTTGACATGCATGTATGCAATATTAATGTCAGGTTTAAACACTGGATGAGAGAAGCTACTACTACCGGCTATCGGTTTTTCCATGGTATGCTATTTCCAAGACAATCAGTAAACCGTAATAAAAGATGCCATGTTTCAAAATGTCGACCAATGGACCCGATCTGGTGTCGAGCTGGTAAATAGAATGTGACAAGACGAGAGTGAAGACTTAAGAAAAAGTTGGGTTTGCTTCGATCATGTACGTAGGGTAATGGGGCGGACAACAATGGTGGCACATGTCTATGATCCTATGTAACACCTACAAAGACAACTTACAGACTAATCTTCTTACCTAAGTATCATTGGTTAATTATTTTATCTTTGCAGGATTCAAGAAATGAAAATAATCTCCATTTGTGAGATGAAGGAAGAAGACACACAGACACATTTTATTTTGGGAAATGATGAATGGGGTGTTGTTGGACAACGGTCAGTGTCCAATTGATTTCATTGGCAGATGAGACTAGAGCAAACTAAAAAGCTTGTACATGACTACATGAGCTTCGTGGGCTTCTAGAAAAGTGTTCGATAGTAACTTGTTGCAAATGGATTGTTAACTAAGTTGGTGGCATGTACGATACCCTCGCTGGAGAAAACACTTCGTAGGGATAAACATTGCCACACATTTTTAGAATGGAAGCTCTCTCATTTCGTGTACGAATGCAATCATTTACTAAACTTTTGTTGTAGGAAGTGGATGATATGTCTTACATTCCAACTACAAACCTTGCTGAAACAAAGCATGTGAGTTAGCTTGCCAAGGAAGGAAGTAAAGAAATGTTGAGCTTGTACGATGCATGCGTGTCTGATCTATCAAACGCTTTGCTACAAAGTGTGAAGATGCTTGCTTTTGTTGAGGGTAGATATCATGGAGTTGAACCTTCTTCAGAAAAACTTGCTCATCGGGCACAACAAGGCCAAGTAGGCCCAACTACTATTGCTAGAGAGATTGAGGATGAGCTTGGAGGTACACCACTCAATGAGCAAACGACAATGGAGGGAGATAATGTCACAGTAGTAGAAAGCAAAAACAGGCTGGGAGAGTAAGCTATGAGGAGGATAATGCTACACATGGACGTGAGTATCTCACACAAAATATCACACAAAATTGTTGAAGTTTCCAAGCAACAACCGATGTGGCCGGACAGGTAGTGGAAGAAGACGAGGGTGGGCTAATTGTTGAGGAGGCGGATATTCACAAGACAATGTGGGAAATCTGCCACATACCAGAGGGAAGCAAAGTTCGATGTCAAGGGTGGTTAGGATCTAGAGTTGACAAGTGTAAGAAGAGTATAAAGAACATGGGTGCAGGTGCAGGTGCAATTGACCATCCTTTTGGGGTATTTGAACATGGGAAAGAGGGGATGGTAGTTCTCACGATAACGGTTCAAAGGCACAATGCATGTGGTTCTACAATGGTAGTGTGGATCACACATAGCAAATATGTTATACAATCACTCAATGCCCTGCTAGAGTTTTGAGTATATGGCATGTGGAAAAAGGAACAAACATGACACCTTCATAGTTGCTCGCATTAGAGATAGGAGGCTGTAGACATGTAGTAGTGTTAGTGTGTATACGCGCTTCACCAGGGGCACTTTTCTCCCACTGGGTTTTTCCCCCTGGACATCTGGTGTGAAAGGACACCTTATCTCTTAGGGTTTCATATAAGCTTTGTAGCTCTGAGTTTGTATACACACAATTATTCCAATACAGAGAGACAGACTACAGAGATCTCGTACACAAGCTCTGTGTCTTCTCCTTCTCCATCTTCTTCCTACTCTGAGTTGCTGTCTTCCTTCTGTTTCCTGTTTCATCATCTTCAACAATTGGTATCAGAGCGAGGTGATTTCCAGAGCCTCTACTTGCGTTTTCGCGTCCGCGCGCACAATCGCAGTTTTCAGGCAGTTTTCGGAAAATTTGTTCGTGGGAGCATCCTCGACGTTCCGGGAGTATTCTGATTAGGTGACCTGGGTTTTACCCCCCTTTCAAAGCCGTTCGAGCCCTCAGAATTTTGTTCTGAGCAGCGTAGCAGAAGTTACTTTTCGGAGGCGTTTAGATCAAGAGGGTGTGCTTTTTGACAGATTTTCTTCAGATTTTCTTCAGGTAAACAGTTCTTTTGGGAAGCGGCTTGTCTTAGCTTTGTGCTGAGATTTTGTGTAGAGTTTTGCTTGCATTGGAGAGGAGATTTGTGAATCTCTTGGAGGTTCTTTTGCTCTCTTGTGTGCATCCACAGTATGGCTCAATCTATGGAGAAAGAGATTTTCGGTGCGTTTACATCCGAAGACAAATTGGATGGTACCAACTATTCTCTTTGGTCTTTTATGGCCAAAAATGTTTTGGTTGGTAAAGGATTGTGGGATTATGTATCTGGAGATGAAGTTCGTCCAGGTAGCATTGCACCTGCCACGCCTGGTCGTGGTGCAGCTGTTGGTGCAGGACCCTCACAAGTCACTCCAGAGCAAAAGAGATGGGATACTAAAGATGCACAGGCTATGGCTGTGATTGCCTTAACCATAAAGAGGACAATCACACCACATATCAGATCTTGCAGAACTTCTGAGGATGCTTGGAACACTCTGCAAGCTATGTTTGGAGGAAGAAACGCTGCCAGAATAGAGTTTTTGAAGAAACAACTTGACAAAATACAGATGGACGAAGGTGACGATATTGTTGAGCATCTTACAAAAATCAGGGATCTTAAAGAGCAATTGCTTAGCATTGATGAAGTGATTCCAGAGAAGGACTTGGTTTCCAAAACACTCAATTCACTACCACCATCTTATTTGACTTTTCAGACTTCTTTGACTCTGTCTTTGCGAGCTAATCCTGACCCTCTTCATTTTGAAGAGTTAGTGGCTTTGCTATTGCAGGAGGATCAATCACGTAAGAACAAGTCTTTACAGGTGGATGGTATGGATCATGCTCTTGTTGTACAAAACAAAAACAGGGGTAAAGAGAGTGCTCATCACTCCAAGTCTAGTGCAGGACAATCTTCAGAGAAGTCTAAAGGTGATTTCGACAAGTCCAAGAAGAAAGGTAAATGTCACTACTGCAAGAAACCTGGTCACTACATTAGTGAGTGTAAAAAGCGAATTGCTAAAGAAAAGAAGAAAGAGTCAAGTTTGGTTGTTTCAGCTTCTGGTGATTCTTCTACAGCTAAAGAAGAGTCTGCAAACTTTGTGCAGGATTCTTATGCTTTTGTAGTATGTTCAAATTTTTCTGCTTACAGTGTTGACAAGACACAAATGATTTGGTACTTTGATAGTGGTGCATCCAGGCATATTACTTCAAGGAAGGATTTGTTTTGTTCATTGGATGCAGCTCCAGCAGGAAAGAAGGTGACATGTGCAAATAATGCTTCTTATCCAATCAAAGGCGTTGGTAAGATTTTGATTACCATTTCAGATGGTTCAGATTTATGCTTGCCAGATGTCTTATATGTTCCAGGGATCAAGAAGAATTTGTTGTCTATATCCTCTCTTGCAAAAAATGGTCTTCGGGTCATTTTTGAGGATGACAGATGTGTTGTACGAGATCGAGAGAATGGTTATTCTCTTATCACTACAGGTACACTGGACAATGGACTATTTGTGCTAGATTGTTATGAAAAGCAGATTCAGGTATGTATTGCAGAAACAAAGACTCAGGCCATGCAGGATGCTGAGTTGTGGCATGCTAGATTTGGGCATGTTGGTTATGGCAGTTTGATGACTTTACAACGTCATAATATGGTGCATGATTTGTCTTTATTGGAGATGCCACCAAGACATGTATGTGAAGGTTGCGTTCTTGGAAAGATGCACAGATTTGCATTTTCGCAGGATGGTTCAGTTAGAGCGACACGAAAGTTGCAGCTTGTACACAGTGATGTATGTGGTCCTATGAGGACGCCATCTATAGGAAACAGCCTTTATTTTGTGACCTTCATTGATGACTTTTCCAGGTTTTGTTGGGTGTATCCACTCAAAGCAAAGTCAGATGTGTTTGCAGTTTTTCAACATTATGTCGCCATGGTTGAAAATGAAACAGGTTGCAAAGTACAGACTCTTCGTACCGATCGAGGAGGTGAATACATGTCAGGTGCATTTAAGGATTTTTTGGGAAAGAAAGGCATTAAACACCAATGCACTATGCCATACACACCACAACAGAATGGTGTTGCAGAAAGGAAGAACAGATCTTTAATGGAGACGGCTAGATGTATGCTCAAGGCTAAGAGTTTGCCTCATAAGCTATGGATGGAGGCAGTTGCTTGTGCAGCACATGTTTTGAACAGGTGTCCTACTCGTGCCTTGAAGACCATTACTGCATATGAAGCTTGGTATGACAAAAAACCTTCAGTCAGTTATCTTCGTGTTTTTGGTTGTCTTGCTTATGCTCACATCCCTCAGCAGTTACGTGGGAAGATTGATGATAAGGCAATCAAATGTATATTTGTGGGGTACAATAGTGGAAGTAAAGGTTATAGACTTTACAATCCTGCTACAAACAAGATTTTTGAAAGTCGTGATGTAATTTTTGCAGAAACTACTGCTCAACCTATGGTTGCTTTTGATGTACCGCATATGCAGACACATGATGTATTTGAAGGTTTGCTTCCTTCTTTTGTGGAGAATCAAGAATCACAACAGGTTGATAATCTTGATCAATCTTTTGATCAGCATGTGACACCTCATGATGTAGAGGAAATTGTGCGTGAAGAGCAAGAAGTTCTCAGGGAAGAAAGAACCTTGCCTAAATGGGTTCAGAAAACTTTGCAGGATAGCAAGTTGGATGCACCGTTGCCACGAAAAACACGTGCTGGTACTACTTTTGGCAGAGAGCAAGTAGATTTGGCTTGCTTTAGTACTCTTTGTGATGCACATGAGCCTGATTCATTTGAACAAGCTTTAGAGTGTGTTCAGTGGAAAGATGCTATGCAGCAAGAAATTGATTCTATTCATAAGAATCATACATGGGATCTAGTGGACTTGCCTACAGGTAAAAAGCCTATTGGTACAAAGTGGGTTTTTAAGGTAAAAAGGAAACAAGATGGTACTGTTGACAGGTACAAAGCAAGGCTTGTGGCAAAAGGCTATGCGCAACAGAAAGGCATAGATTATGATGAAACCTTTGCTCCTACTTCTCGTGCGTCCACAATTAGATCACTAGTTGCAATTGCTGCTCATCATGGTTGGAAAGTGCATCAGTTGGATATCAAAACTGCTTTTTTGAATGGTGATTTGCAGGAAGAAGTTTATGTAAGTCAACCAAGTGGTTTTGTTGTAAAAGGTCAAGAGCAAAAGGTATGTAGATTGCGTAAAGCTTTGTATGGTCTCAAACAGGCTCCAAGAGCATGGTATGAGAAGATACATACTTATTTGATTGGCCAGGGATTTCAGAATAGTCCAACAGAAAGTACTTTGTATGTCAAAAAGAGAGATGGAGTTCTCATTATGCTAACACTTTATGTGGATGATATGCTTCTTACAGGCAATAATGCAGATGAAATTGAAGCGTTTAAAGATGCTTTGAGAAAAACCTTTGAGGTGTCTGATCTTGGTTTGCTACATTATTACTTGGGTATTCAGTTTGTGCAATCAGAGGATGGCATATACATGTTGCAGGCAAAATATTTGCATAAAATTTTGGACAAGTTTGGTATGCAAAATTGTAAACCAATCTCTACACCCGTAGAAACTGGATCAAAGTTGAGCATGCACGATGCTGGAGAACCTTTTGATGTACATACTTATGCAGCAGCGGTTGGTTGCTTGATATATTTGGCAGGCAACACTCGTCCAGACATTCAATTTGGGGTTTCACAAGCAAGCAGATTTATGCACAGCCCAGGTATGCATCATTGGCAGGCTGTGAAGCGCATACTTCGTTACCTTTCAGGTACCCCTAATCTTGCCATGTTCTTTCCAAGGGGGGATATGTATGGAAAGCACAGTTCTATGCAGCTTCTTGGTTACAGCGATTCAGATTGGGCTGGTGATTTTGACACACGACATTCCACAAGTGGCAATTGTTTTTTCTTGGGAAATGCATGTATATCTTGGCTAAGCAAGAAGCAACCCACAGTGGCTACATCAACTTGTGAAGCTGAGTACAGGGCAGCTTTCACGGCAACAGTTGATTGTGTATGGATACGCAGGTTATTGGCAGATCTTTGTGAGTGTCAACAGGCACCCACTACCATTTTCACTGACAGTCAGAGTGCTATTGCAGTTGCAAGGAATCCAGTATTTCATGCAAGAACAAAGCACATAGAGGTTCACTACCACTATGTCAGGGAAAGGCTACATGCAGGGGAGATCACACTAACTTACTGTCCTACACAGGATAACATTGCAGATCTATTTACGAAGGCGTTATCACGAGAAAAGTTTGAAGCTTTCCGAAAAGCTTTGGGCTTACTCTCATACACATGATGATATGCTACCTTGTACGGATTCACACTATCACTACAGGGGGGATTTGTAGACATGTAGTAGTGTTAGTGTGTATACGCGCTTCACCAGGGGCACTTTTCTCCCACTGGGTTTTTCCCCCTGGACATCTGGTGTGAAAGGACACCTTATCTCTTAGGGTTTCATATAAGCTTTGTAGCTCTGAGTTTGTATACACACAATTATTCCAATACAGAGAGACAGACTACAGAGATCTCGTACACAAGCTCTGTGTCTTCTCCTTCTCCATCTTCTTCCTACTCTGAGTTGCTGTCTTCCTTCTGTTTCCTGTTTCATCATCTTCAACAGAGGCTTCATAGTAAAAAATATTTTAGTCAAGGAAACCAACAATGCTTGTTATAGGCTTGGAGTATCAGTTCAAGCATCCAAGAGAATTGAATCGACAGTTACCATGGAAGGTCAGATTGTGCAGCACACTATCGTGAGGACATGCATGCATAAAAAAATCATTCTAGAGACATCTTCTTCACAAGTATGGGGCGAGAGGTATGAAGTTCATATTGCAAGTCAGATTTGTACATGTGGTGACTTTGTAGAACAAGTGGCACAAAGCAAACCGTACATGGCCTGCAAGCATATTTACTTCATCTTCCTTTGCTCTTTGGCTTGGAGCTAAACCACAATATGGTTATCCATTAGAGTGAGCTAACAAATGGGGATTTACTTCATGTGTTCAGCTATTGCCGTTCAACATAAAAAGTATTGTAATCGAATTCGTTCTCTCACATCTCCATGTGCCCATATGTATTTGTATGGCAAGGAGTGTAACAGCCGATTTGATATTATATTTCTTTTTGTCAGAATTCATGGTTTGAGAGGGTGGCTTGTGTCTTCTTGTCCTTCTACTATGTTCAAAGTATAATATTTTCCAGCGCACATGCTAATTTGAATGTTCTATTGGATGGTGAAATAACAAAAAAAGCTTCCTTTAAAAATCTCTCTCTAAATAGGCGTGGAAAGCTTTTTTCCTACAAACACTATACTAGTGAAAGCTTAGAAAAAGCTCCCGCCAAAAGCTCTCTCCATGTCATCCCCTGCTTCAGGTGACTTCCTTATGTGCCTTCAAGATCTTCATTGAGTGGGATCCAGATACCTCTCACTCTATGAGCTCCATCATTATTGCAAATCAGCTTGGTAATCTGATGGTTTCATTGGTTGGAAAAAAATCAATAAAGAAATGAATGGGTAAGCATATCTTGATTTTCACTATTCAATTAGGAACAATTAACTTCAGTCTGTTTTGAACTTCATGAAAATTTTTAAGATGATATGCTTTACTTATCGAGTTTGGTGGAAGAGGCCAATCAATGGTAGCAAATTTTAGTAAAGAGACACATTTAATTGTTTTAGAAGAGAGATCACCCTCCCACATGAAAGAAATGATGGCTGAAAAAGAGTCCTTATTCTGTAAGATGCCTATTATTTCTTCTTTCATATTGTTGGTTGCCTATGAATGAATGGTAGACAATTAAAATTCCCATGACACATTCTTTGAAAGAAAGTGGATAAGATTGGGGATTATTTTTGGTGAGCATTTCATGTCGTGCGCTCTTTTGGAATCCAATGAATAGATTCATAAAAGATGAGGATGAGAGAGAGAGAGAGAGAGAGAGAGAGAGAGAGGACATGGGAGAGGGAATGCATTCAACGAAGACCGTTCTAATTTTTTTTCATGCGTATCTCACTCTCTCTCACCCTCTTCATTAAGAGAAAATGGGATGCAAAGGGAGAGAAGGATAGAGACAAAGAGAGGCATTTGGATAGACTTTGGATAAAATATAAATAGATCCTATGAGACATACACATTGTTTTCAATAGAACTCATAATGATCCATTCCGTACCCATTCTACAATCTGATAAAAATATAAAAAATGAATATTCATTATTCGTAAAAAGTATTACATTTCATATCACTTGTAGTACATATGGTATCACTTTATATGTTGCACCTGCAATCAATTGCTCAAAGGCCCTAGTTTTGTGGCACTACTCTCTTGTGCGGTAAGAGATTACTCACCACGCGCCCTAATTGCTCCTTCGGTTTCTCTTCATCCACCTTTGTATTATCCAAGTTCTCTTCCAACAAGTGATGGCGAATTTACCCTTTTCGTTCAAGCTTTGCAACTAGCACACTTTGAGCTCTATGTGTATTCGATAAAGGCCATACTTTTCTATCGTTGCATTGACAGCTTGCTTGAACCATTGTTTTCCATATGTTTCTTTGCCACTGGGAATGGTCTCTAGGGCATCCCAAAGCGATGTCTCAAGATCGTCAGACATTGTGGTTAGAGAGAGTAGTGCACAACGTTAGTTATTGAGTGGTGAACAAAAGAAGATGTGAACACAAAGATGTTTTATAACATTTGAGAGGCTATTAAATTAATAATACTATGAATAGATGATTGATTTGACGCCTTAACAATCTCATTCCTTACAACAGTCTAAAAGAAATGTTTCTAAAAAATGCTTTGTACAACAGGCCTAGAAATTGCAGGGCACCCTTACCCATCCTAGGGAAAGGAAATTTTCAAGAGCACCCGTCCCATGGGAAGGGTTGTTTGGCATTTTGACCTTCAAAATGAAGGGCAAAAATTTCCATGCCCTTTCGATCAAATCTTTACCAAAATCCAAAATTTTCACATGTGTTTTCAAACAATTGTAACTTGTAAAGAAAATTCTAAACGACAATGAGAAAGGGTGCACTTTGAAAACATTGCGTAGCAGTACTAAAAATCATTTTCTACAAGATACACAATGAGCAAGAGAAGTAGTAATAAGTTGTTAATGGAACATGCAAATACTTGGAACTTGAAATGTCATGCAATGAAGCTGCGGTGACAACATCATATATCTTGCCCTTTGCTAGAATTGTAACCATGAAGAGTCTCCTCTTGAGTGAGAGACCTTTCCATTGTGGAGCTCATGAAGTTACCGCTATCACTATTCTCTTTGAAGCTAGGGTAGACATCTCTTCAAACTTCCCGCTTCCAAGTTCCCTCTAAATTGTTCTCGTCCCCTAAGAATCACCAATGGCAAAAAATAATATCCTTATAATATTATATAAACAACATAAATTGTAGCATCCTAATCATCAGACATGGCGCCATCTTAAACATGATGAAGTGATAAGTACGGGTTCATATAAATGGGCTTTGGGAGCATGCCTAACAAACCAAGAGGCTAGCACTATGTGAATCATGATTCATGAAGGAGCCTTGAGGCTTGAAGGACCTTTGCAATCTTAGACTCTAGAGTCGTTGGAATCACAACCTAGAGGTTTCCCAAGGGAGTCTCGAGGGCAGCTTCCAGATCATGGATGATGGGAGAGTGCTAGGCAATTCTGGAATCTGGAGCTTGTAGTTGATCATGAGTCTGAGCCCTTGTAAGAATCAATCGATATCTAAGAACAACTTTAAAAGATTTTGCATAGCAAATCAACATCAACAGTGCTTAATCTTTACTCTCTTTGAAATTTCCTTCAATAAGGCATTATTCAGCCATGCTTTGAGTTAATCTCTAGGGTGTACTTACCTTCTCTTTTTTCCCAACCCACTAGCCTTGATTACATGGCATCCCTCAAACCTCCTCATCTCAGTTGGAAGTTGGATATAGAAGCTCCGTGTCAGCAGTTGGTGGATGAGAGAGACGAGTGATGAGACTCGTCACTCAAGCTTGATGCCTTCGTTAGAAAACTCACAAGCAATTGAACGTTCAACTCTCAAGTTCAAGCTTCGAACTTCAATCTTCTCACTTTGTTGCCTCTACAGTCTGCCCAATGCGTTAAAATTCCCTAGATTAAAAAGCATACTTGGAATTCCCTATATGAAAAAGTATACCCTAACTTTTTTTAAGGTGCATGGCAATGCATGCTTGAACAACCTTCAAAATCAAATTCTATACTCATTAGAGACTCTCAAAGTCCATAGAACATCCTCTAGGTACAAGTCCAAAAGTCCCAATGCCAAGCATTAACATGATTAATCTCTGCAGGGCATTTTCAAAGATTGCCCTTCCCTAGGAGGACCTTGCAAAAATATGCCCTTCCTTGGGGCAGGGCCAGTCGAACAACCAATCCTTCCTTAGGAAGAGCTATTATAAATTTGCCCGGCGTGTGCAGGGCTAGCAGCAAAGGAAGGGCGGGAAGGGTTGCAATTTTCGGCCCTGTTCCCTATATGAAAAAGTATACCCTAACTTTTTTTAAGGTGCATGGCAATGCATGCTTGAACAACCTTCAAAATCAAATTCTATACTCATTAGAGACTCTCAAATTCCATAGAACATCCTCTAGGTACAAGTCCAAAAGTCCCAATTCCAAGCATTAACATGATTAATCTCCGCTGGGCATTTTCAAAGATTGCCCTTCCCTAGGAAGACCTTGCAAAAATATGCCCTTCCTTGGGGCAGGGCCAGTCGAACAACTTGTCCTTCCTTAGGAAGGGCTATTATAAATTTGCCCGGCGTGTGCAGGGCTAGCAGCAAAGGAAGGGTGGGAAGGGTTGCAATTTTCGGCCCTGTTGTACAAGTGGAACCAAACAAAAAACATATATTCAAAAAACCTTCATTGATTGAATTCTATCATGGCAAAGACATTGAGGAGAGATAACAAAGGCTAGTGTAGGAAAAAGATGATAAGAAACCAACTACATATCTATGGTAGGATAGGTGCATTTTTTGCTGAGTGCATTGAAAGGATAAACATATTTTGGTTCTAGCTTAAGCCTAACACACACAAAAAAATGAAGTAATTGTGTTTACATGCAAGATACGATGGCTTGCATGCTATATAATCTTGAAAATGTGGGCATATATAAGTTGGTTCTTTGCAAATTTGAATCTCATACATGTTCACATGATTATGTTCTTCATGTGATTTGACCTTGAAAACTTCGTTCACTCTTTTCAACCAAAAAATTTCCACTACCATGCTTGCCTTCAAAGCTAGCACTGAAGAAATTTTGCAACTTGCCTCCAATCTGGGTTGCATTTATACGACCGTATAATAAAACTTAAACATATTATTTGAAATTATATGTTGTTTTTTCGGATAATACCATATAAGATGTCTAATCAAAGTAATCTTTTGATCGAAGATTTCTTTGATCAAAGACCGTATTATATATACGCATTTTCGATCAAAAAATCGCACAATATTTTGAGTGATTTGATAGCGACCAAAGCCAGAAGAGCATGTAAAATTTATTTTGCAAAAATATTTTTTCAACTAATATTTTTCTTTTCTAATTTGTGTTGCACTAGATACTTGCCTCACACACATAATTAGTTTGCATGCATATAGGAATATTCCGAGGTTGTGAACTTATAGGTCACACTCTTGGAATAGACACTAGCACTTTGTCTTGTGGTTGTGTAGACCTATCGATCACAGTCCAGGGAGTCATAGGGAGTGTAGAATCCCACTCATGATGTGTAGAGGTTACCTCCTTGCACTTCACATATGAGGTAGGGTTTTGTCACTTCGTGCTGTGTACGAGAGTTTTCTCACACTTGAAAAGATGACAAGAAATGTGGACATATCTAGAATATTGCTACCGAGTTCAGTTTTCTTCACACATTAGGGACATAGAGCTAAACTAAAGTATAAATAAAGTATACACATTGTCACAATTGAAAAGTGAAGATTTAAGTTTAACTTTCTCTTCATGTGCAAGTGTATCAATGTGTATATTTTTATTTGCACCATATTGTTTATGCTTTTGTTCTACATATTCAAATCACCTAAATAATAGTAATAGATAGTGAGTGCTAAGCTGAAGCTTTTCATCACTGTCTGCTGCTACTTACAATTAGGTGAGAAAAGATATACTCTCTATCTGTTACTTGTTACTATGACATGTAGCTTTTTCTAGATGTGTTGATTAATGGGTTGACTGTTGTGTTGTGTTGGAAACTTCGTTCTCACACGTCAACAATGACCAAGTTTATTATTCAATATTTAATCATTTTAATAGTAGTGTCCACTCTTGTGTTAGAGCTATTAGCTCACATAGCTGGGCTACTTTTACGTGACATAAATTTCTAGTGTTCTATGTTTAGTAGTGTCCACTCTTATGTTGGAGCTATTAGATCACACAGTTGGGCTACATTTGTGTAACGTAAAATTCTAGTGGTCTATGTTTGAAAATTCATCTCACACTGCCTTAGAGATAAATTGATAGTACATTTATTGATGATAATTTCTTTTTCAAGAATCACATTTATTGAAATTTGTTTATATTTCAAATTTAAGTTTTTCTATCATCTTAATGTGTCTAAATATTAAACATTGATATTAAAAAATATATCTGCATGTCTAAATTGTTATCTTTTTGTTAATATATTTTTACTTGTTTTAATAGCCATGTCAGAGACGAAGCTATCACGAGCGCATAAAAAATCCACCACTGAAGCTATTGTTCGTTATCTACATGGTGCTGAAGAGAAGCAATTACATCGATATTTTGAGTATGTAGAACCTTCCATTTTTAATGATTTTGTCAATACTTTTGACAAAACATTGCTTTGAGCGATTACAACAATCATTCCCCACAATATCATTTAGCATTGCAATTTTCACTGACGGTCAAATGCGGGGACTTGTCAAGCAAACTTTGGGACAAATCTTGGTTGCTTTCGATGATTTACAAAACCCTAATGTCCACTCTCTCCCTCTAGTACGCGAAAGGATGCATTTAGCATCAATTGCATGTAAAATGAAAGGGAAGAGCAAGCTAGAAGTCCCTAGTAAAAGACAAAGAGTGGCCAATGAGCCAGTCATCACAGAAGCGACAACTATCACTCATTTCTCCATTGTTGCTACAAAGCCTTGTTGTGTAGAATTGGGAGCACTAGATCAAAGCTTTGATCCTCTAGTGTTACATCTTCTACAAGACTACCATGTTTTCCACTTGCAAGCTCCCCAACTTGGAGAAGGAAGATGGGCGTACGTGAAGCAAGTTTGTGTACTACATTCCACCTTCTCAGACCTTGGTACACAGCTTAAGTTTCCAAGATCCAGCCACATGGTCCAACTGCAATACAAAAATCCATGGAAGAAGCCATGACTTTGAATATCCAACACCGAGGCATGCTTCTACAACTTGGCATCGTGCGACACTCCCCATGGCCAATGCTTATTTTCAAATTTTGGAATGGAAACCATGTGGAGTAGTGGATACATGCATGTCACTCTGATGGAAGAAAACTTGCCATTAAGGAGCTTTAGCAGACAGGTGGCAGCATAGAGCGTTTCCAAGACAATATTTTACACATTGTCAATACACTTCTACAAACTTTAAGTATCTACGTCATCATGATTTTTTGCACAATGACCTTCACCCTCAAAACATTATGTTGCATTTTGCTAACAAGGGTGTTTATTGTGGCATTATAGATTGGGGCACTTCTAACTTCTTCTTGACTACAAAGACATTTCCAAAGCTAACAAAATCTATCTTTGGAATGTCGAAACAATCACATTCAAGACTACCCTTGGGCTACCCCGGAGTGAAAAAGCCACCACAGAAGTATATTCTCTATGTTGAGTTTTGAAATGCATACTTAATTGCATGCCTGAGGCAGCTAATCCGAAGCAGAGAGCCTTTGTATAAGAAAAACATAGAACACTAGATTTAGGCAAACATAGCAATCCTCAAAACCGATTTGTCCCTATGTATAAATGGAGCCCTTACCGTTGATTTTACTTATTCTAGATTTTGGTGTTTTGTTTGTAGATATGGTCAAATACCTTGATTACGATGAGGCACAATGGATTTTTAGTGAGAGGAGCAAGCTTAATGTGGGGCCGAATAGACTTATCAATCATTGCCAACATTTAAGAGGATGAATCAATGCTAGGGTGAATCCTTGAGTCGCCAATGGTGCAAAGAACTCTGTCCAAACTATTTTGTTCAAAATACTCTCTCCAGAACAAGTGACCATGCAAAGGGAAATCCACAAGTAAAGCTCTCTAATTTGAAACATGTTACATTAGTCAGAGTTGTTCTCAAATGATTTATCTTCCAACAATGAGCTATCCCTAGCAGTAACCAAATTTTCATCTACTTCATTGAGCAATGCTGCATATATTACATATTGGGCAAAAGGGTTAACTAGGATGATAAGCCTTCTAACAGGAGCGTTGGACCTGGCCGTATTTTCGATAAGATTTTGGCATAAAACAAGCAAAGGCAAGCACCATCGCAAAAGTGTTGATTCTTTCTTTGCCAGAAGAACATGATTTCAGTGGAGATGGCAAGCCATGGAGTTGACCTAGCAAGCCAAGGTGAAACTTTTGCAAGCTTGGGGTTAAAAGTGTTAGAGCTTGAGACATAGCTCAATACCATTAGAAGAGAGCTTGTCCTAGCTCAAAGAAAACTCATAAAGTACAACAGAAATCTTGGTCCTCTTCCAGAAGAAGACATTGCAGCAACCACAACCAACCTCAATGCCTTTTTGACTGCATCTTCCAACTCTGCATCCCTTGGCTTTGATGAGTTTCGTTTGAATGCAATTTTGATAGATCTCACTCAACATGCTGAGTTGTAAAAACATTTACTTTTAATTTTGTAATCATTCAAGCGATTGTTTTGTTATCATTCTATGTAATCAGCTCAAATATTTATCGCTTTGTGTTTTTTTCAACTATATACATGAATTATATACAAGATGTGTAGAAAAAAAGTGATAGACAACACGAAAAAGAGTGACACAAAGAAAAGAGAGATCATCATGACAAGAACTACATCATAACTCTTGGCCAACAAAACAAAGCGGATTACAAGTACATTGTACCAAAAGTGATTTTAAACAATGTCACAATCAAACATCGGAACCATGTCATCAACTTCTTCCATGTCTGAACATTTTGAAGCCACCTCCCACTTTGACTCGCGCCATCACTTTGCGCTTCAATAGCAACAGCCTCATGCGTTTGCTTTATACCAAAGCAATGTCCTGCCGTTCTCATCGCAATGTTAATTGGAACATGTAACAATCTCTTATTACCGAACACATATACTAGAGCCTCGGCTCTTTTTAGCTACAATCTATTTCTCTTTTTAGCGTGTAGGAAGTCAAACGTAGACCAATTTCTCTCGTAAATTAGCACTTGAAGCAGCAACAAATAATACTCTGACAGGTACGTGTTCTAATTTTATCTTCTCTCCACCATATTATTTCCACCAAACAGGCGCATTGACTTTTTTGATGGCGTCGATGTGCCAAACATCAAGCATACCAACCCTATTTGCATAGTCAATGCATTGGTGAAATGTATCTTTCCCCCCTTTCAGGCCTTGAGAGTTGCATGCACATAGTTTTGAAACCACGCATCACTTTAGAATTGGAGGATTGTTCATGGAGCTAAAATTTTGGATCCAAAGCAAATGCTGCACTATGTAACAGTGTATGTATTTGTGCCCATTGGGATTCTGCACACAAAATAAAAAATGTTTTGTCTCTATCAATGTAGCTTTGAAATTCCTTAATCTTTTCAATGGCTTTTGACATATAACAATATACCCTCCCAAAGACAAAAGAATCTTTAACCACCAACGACAATGACTCAACAAAGGGTTACCATTGACAACCTTTTCCACATTTCTCTAAAACACTGGAGAACTGATGTGTTAATGAACCCTTTAATGTTGTAACTTGATAGCTAGGATAATTGCTAAGCTATGTATCCCATTGCCTGTCGGCGTGACTATCTCCACTAGCGCATGTCAAACTTGTTTCACTGTTGACAACAATAATATGTAGTAGCAAACCTAGTCGCATAAAAGATTTGTAATGCCTTATTAGGCGACTTTGTTCTAAATAAGTCATATGATCAATTATTTTGGCGATGCTCATCAACGCATCTTTGAAGATAGGATTGCACACTACATTGATTGAATTACCACTTAATATGCAGCATGTATAACCACTGTTTATCAAAATCTTGATGGAGTGTTTGATTAGTAGACATCCTTCTTCCAATACATCGCTTCAATTTCTCTTTGAAATAAATGCATGACTAAATGAACCTGCTTCGAAGGATGTTGTACCATGCACTTCACTCTGGGAACAAAGGTTAGAAAAGTTTTGCTCTCTATTCTCAATGCACATCGGATCCCTCTCCTCATTTGCAATAGGTCCTTCTTCATCCATTGGATCTATTCTTCCCAAAGTGCGACTGCTTTTTCATGACCCTTTATTTTTACTCTCAAGGATAGCCTTTACCTTTCATACATAATCAAGAAATCTTCCACAGATATCTGGTGAGGTAAACTAAAAGACCCAACATTGTCTGGCACTTTGAACAAATACTCTTTGATCCTAATAGCATTACCACTGAACACGTGGTGACCAAGACTTGCACTTCAAGCGAGATGCAAGTCATCTTGGCACTATTTTATGCATATATGTCCATTCATGACCACGAACCATGCTGCATGAAAGAGATCTATATAGAACAGACAATTGTAATTTGTAAGTTAATCCTTCTATCAATCACATACCTAAAGTACACAGTTTATTTATTGATTATTTCAAAAATTGATAGTAAGTAGTCACCCATATAATCCTTCTATCAATCACATACCTGAAGTAAACAGTTTATTCATTGATTATGTCCAAATATTGATAGTAAATTGTCAACCATATCCTGTATCAATTTTCCATTGTAAGCACACTTTAAAAAGAGAAGATAATTTATTATTTAGATCTTTGGAATGAATGCCACATAGTTTATACACCTACAAGTCATAAAAATCATACCCTAAAATATTTTGTCGCATCGGGTCATCTCAAGGTGTGAGCATAATGCTCCAACACAACATGATGATTAATAAATGATCAACTTTTGACTGTAGCTACATTATCCTGATTTTTTTAGAATCACATTTGTAAAAAAAATTTGTATTGATCATTGCATATCTTCCTAGAAGTGTGAGCAACTACTCTAACACAACAAGGTGATAACATTATTGTGATTGAAGCGCTTCTAACCATATAAGATAAACATCAAGTACGACCAAGAAACTTCAATTAAAAATCTTCATGGAAGTGTGAGCAACTACTTTGGCACAATAAGGTGATAACACTATTGTAATTGAAGCACTTCTAACCGTACGAGATAAACATCAAGTACAACCAAAAAACCTCAATTAAAAATCTTGATCAAACTTTTGCCATGTGTGAGTACATCATTCTAACACAAGGACTCAAAGAAATTCCTAAATCTACGTTCATTTTGAAGTGTGAGATAAAATCGAACACAACAAAAATGAATGATTCAAACCTATATAAATATTTGGAATATGTAGTACTAAAGCTTAGACACAACATAATACTAGTAGGCCGTGCCAATCTTTGAAAAGGTGTTGATTAAGTAGAATCTAAGAAGATGCTATCGTGGGGTTTGTGATGAAAAAAGGGAGAGAAGCCACGTGGAGAGAGAGAGAGAGAGAGAGAGAGAGAGAGAGAGAGAGAGAGAGAGAGAGAGATCGTTTTGCGCATTTGTCAAGCTTTTTTTCTCTTTTGGATGTCGTTGTCAGCATCTAAGGTATGTTGAGGAGGTATCAAGATAGAGATATTTTTGTGTGGATTGCCGCTCGTGATGGAGACCAAGCTCACTCTCTATCTCTCTCTTTCTCTGTCTCGTTGCTCTGTTAGCCGGGGAGGTGCGGAGTGCAGCCGAGGAGCCAATGGTTTCGGCTAGTGCAGGATAGGGCTATGGATGATTAAGGCACAACAGGGAATTGGAACCAACAACGTAGACGATGGGCGTGGGCAGGGCTCCGGCCAGGAAACGTGATCAGGTGACGATGAGCACGTGCAACAGGGGAGTGGAGAGAGCCGCTGAGTGTTTTCGTGGCCATGACTGGCAAACTGCAGCACTACAAACTGAGGCAATTGGAAGCACAACAGAGGGCGCATGGTGAGAGAGGGGAAGACCAATGGTGGGTGCGGCCGTGTGTTCGATGCAAGCACATCAAGGGACAAGGCAAGCCAGGTGTGAGCGATGCTGGGAGCAGGCATGCGCAAAGGAAGAAAGAGGGGCAAGGCAATAGCGAGAGCAGAGCTGCGCAGGTCTCTCATTCTCACGATGATTTCAATGTGGGCCCTAGGTGCAGGCGCGAGAGTGGATGGCAGGTAAGAATTTTGTGGCTCATTATGCACATGAAGGGAGGAGGGCGAAGGGTACGTGTGTCTCCATCATGCTAGGGGGCTTGGCGATGGTACGTCATGAGGTGTTGTGAGGAAGCGCAGAGTGGATGGAGAAGCTGATCGTGCAGAGGGGAGGGGGGGAGGAGAGAGAGAGAGATGGTCGTAGCGTCGATGTGTCGATGGCGTGAGAGCGCAACAGGGGTGAACTTTTACATTCGAATTCTCTTATTCCCAAGATTCTTGAGAATCTTGAACACTAATTAATTAGTTTTCTCAATACTATAATCTAAATCTGAGTAAATAAAAATCATAAACATTATATTCCATGTAGGTGCATACTAGAGCAAAGTTTCTAATCTCTCAAGCAAAAACTCTAAGCCTGTAAATTTTACAGTAAAACTATTAGCCTAAGCTTGTAAATTTTACAGTAAAACTATTAGCTTTACCTTTTGCTTAATGGGAGTGAAATCTTAATGTAAGTGATTATCTCCAGTGCAAGTAAGCACGTTTACTCTAGCATAAAAGCAAATAATCACTATTTAGATATGTATCCATCTTCAAGTGTGAGTAGATACTCAAACACAATGATAGACGGCTTAAAATCCTAACCTTCTCCTCTTTAAGTATGAGAAAACCCAAACACAAAAAGACGTAGTTCTTAACTTTTAAGACGATTCAAAAATATACAATTTAAAAATTAGAAACAAAAAATACATTCTATTATAAATTACAATAAGAAAAACATAATTATATCATTAAGAACCAAATTATATAAATAGCCTAATTTTTTTTCAAAATAATTTGATAAATGTTTGTATCTAATGGTGCTAGGAGAGCACCAACGGCATCATATATACTAACAGTCACTTGATCAAAATTTTCTTCGATCGAAGAAAATTTCAATTGAAGAAAACTTTGACCAAATTGCAGAGAAATAATACAAGGGGCCGATTTCAATGATGTGTTCCCGTATAATACGGCCATTTTATTTTGCCAAATTTATTATATGACCATTAAGCATGTATAAAATGTTTGATGTTTAACATAAAATGCAGCTTAGCCTCCAATACAATTATGGTGCAATACTTTGTTTGCATTCCATCTCGAGTGTTTGAAGGAGCACTCCACATTGAACTTTATGATGACCCCATCACATTTTCATTGGCACTCAAGGTCGCCAAAATATATGGAGCACACTCCTCTATAGCATGTTCCGCTCGACACCCACCTTCATACAATTTTTGTACTTCCTTCGGAGAAAGGTTTGTAACAATATGCACTGGCTAAATAGTGGGTACTATCCAAGGTTGTGTGTCAATACTGCTATGCAAAATAGTATAGAGCATAAAGACAAACAAATTTTTAAACAAAATACAGTGAAGTCACCCAATGCATGTGTATTATAAATTACACTCATTTTTGCTAGCAAAAACATTGGTAGTATAAGCTATCTTGATTGGTTCATTTCCGTACCACAAAGCACCCTCTTAGCTTTTGCAGTGTGCTCCTCATTGAACTTGTCCAACAACGGCTATGGGTCTGCAAGTGCCAACTTTCGTATCATGAAGATGTTGTGGGCAGTGATGTCAGGCACATGGATTGGTGTGAAGCTAATACTTTTGCAACAATTTGAAATTCAAGTACAACAAAAATAATATAAAAAATCTTATTGTTGATCATGTCGAGTAGTAATAGAATTTTTTCCATCTCCTCAGGGTTGAACTTCACAATCATACACTCATCCAGCCACTTGTGCAATGCCTAATCTTTCCACGTGTGAAGCCGATGATTCCCATCTCACACGATGAACATTTTCTTCTTCATGTGGTTGAGCTCTAGAATGACTCTATTTTTTATCATCTAACATGACGAAAATCACCAACTCTCTCCTATAAATACCACACCCATCAAAAGGTACAAAATCTTGACCAGGAAAAACGTCTGACACAATGAAACAAGCCATTATGGGCTGAAAGCTCTTTCTTCTGTGTATTGCTAGAGACATGAAGAGAAAAATAAAATGTATGCATCATTTTGACTGACGAATGATTTGAACTTAGTGCAATTAGACATCTGTTTAGAGATTGGTGGGATCTGGATGTGATGGCTAAGTGAATGAAGAATGAATGTGACTTGAACTTAGTGCATCTCAACATCTATTAGAGATTAGTGAGATTTGGATGTGATGCCTAAGTGTATGAAATTCTAGTACATCAAGATGTCTATTTGGATGAGATGATTGGATACTGTTGCGAGTGCATCAAATTTTTTGGAAGGAGTCGCGAGTTTTGTCACACAATTGTTGTTTATTCTAATGTCTAAATTGATCGAAAGACAACAAAGAAGAATTTTTGGCAGGAGATACTTGTATTGCAAGTTATGTTCATCAATCCACCAGAAAATATGACTATCAACCATGTACCCAAAGAGATCACTTAATGTGTCATTTTACTAATATTTTGTGGCTTTATAATTGTTAAAGTGGTTGCACCCATTGATGGAGCTATGTGTGCAATCATCACCACAGACATAACAACCGCAGATGTCATTGCAAGGGATGAACCTCTTTTCTTGAGTTATGTGGATTGGGATTTCTTCCTGACGGTCGAAACCTTTGGATTGGTTTCTTGTAAGAGTTGAAAGTTTTTTAACAATGAAAGTGAAAACAAAGGAGTAAGAATGGATCGGGTGAGAGAGACAAAATGACAGAAGGTGGGTTTGTAAGATAGAGCATGAAGTGTGGATGAAAGAGATAGCAAAAGAGGAAAAGATAAAGGGGTAGAATGGATGATTGAGAAAAAGAGTGATAATGTGGGAGAGATGATAAGAGAGGAATGGGAGGGAGGGTAGAAAGGTAGGGGAAGAGGGTAATGGGAGGGAAGGTGAAAGAAGAGGTAGAATGAATAATTGAGAGAAAGAGTGTTTTAAAGTAGGTGGGAGGGTGAGAGAGATGAAAAGAGAGGAATGGGAAGGAGGGTAGGAAGGGAGGGTAAGAGAGTTGGAGGGTAATGGGAGGAAGGATGGAAGGGAGGAATAGTGAGAGTGAGAGGGTTTTTAGTGTGTGAGTGTGAGAGAAAGAGTGTGAGAATGAGAGAGTGGAAAGAGCGCCGCTTGAGTGAGAATGTGAAGTAAGGAGAGGGAGTGACGCTTGAGTGAGACGGAAAAAGAGATAAGGGGTATTGACCCTTTTATAGGGAGGGGGAATAGGTGGATCCCCCTAGTGGTCCTTTGACCATGGACCGTCAAGGGGTAGTCCATGTGGACTACCCCTTGAACTATGATGACAATCCGTAGTCCACGAGGCTGCTCTCATGGATTGCGCGCCGTGTGGCACGCGAATGGCCTCATCCGCGGGGCAATCCCCAGAGACTGCACCTGGACTCGTGGCATGCCACGAGGGAATCGTCTATCCATAATCCACGTGGAACCTCACATGGATAGATTCCGCTCTCATGGCATGCCACGTACACAAACGCTTTCGTGTGTCATTCCATGTGGAATGTGGGTTGTTCTCGTAATCCATGTGAGTTGACCACGTGGACTGCCCGTGGATGGGGCTGTTTGCGTGCCATGCCACGGGTGGCACGAGAGAGAGAGAGAGAGAGAGAGAGAGAGAGAGAGAGAGAGAGAGAGAGAGAGAGAGAGAGAGAGAGAGAGAGAGAGAGGCTTTGGGGGAATAGAGAAAGAAGAAGAGGATGGGATGAGGAGAGTGGCTGGAGTGTGATAAAGCGGTGGATAGAGATAGAGGGGGCATGAGGAGGGAGATAGAGGGGGTAGAGAGAAGGATCTGAAAAAGAGGAGGGGAGAGAGAGGGACATAGAGGGGGTAGAGAGAAGGATAGAGAGAGAGAGAGAGAGAGAGAGAGAGAGAGAGAGAGAGAGAGAGAGAGAGAGAGAGAGAGAGAGAGAGAGAGATTGACAAGAAGGGACTGAAATGAAGAAGAGGGAGAGAGTGGGCTAGAAAGGATAGAGAGAGGGGGGGGTTGGGTGGAGGCTGGTAAAGAAAGTACATTAGCGAGGGATAGATAGAAAGGGGGTGGGAGAAGGGTAGAATGAGAGCAGTGGACGGAGGGGGGGAGGGAAGAGGAGAGTGAGAGATGAATGAGAGAGAGAGAGAGAGAGAGAGAGTGAGAGAGAGTTTATTTCTTTAATTAAAAAAATAAAAAATCTATTTTTATTTTTTTAAAGTAACTAATTTTAACAACTCCTTGTTTTTACGTATCACATAAATTTAATCTCTTTTAATTTTCAAACGATCTTATGCTATAGTACTCTTTATCTACCAAGCAATCTTTTCCTAAACATCATCTTTCTTATGATTTGTACTCTCAACTTACTTGCTTCCATTTAATATATTTCGTTTTCTAATGGAAAATTTATCATACTTGAAAATTTCTTGTGATCAAGCTTTTTCTTTAAAATTATATCTCTAGATGCTATTATTGATATTGGAATAGAGCAAATATATGTGCATCTAGAGCCTATTGTCAATCATGATAGAGAAGGTACGTAGGATTTAAAGGAGTGCTTGTTTCGTGTTTACAAAGTTAATGTTACAGAGCCATCATCTCCCAAGTTTCTTTTTGCTAGCACCCCTTTAGTATCGGATCCAAGCTCAACAAAATTCATTGATTTGAGCACTCCCCATGGGAAACATATGTCAACCTAAGATTATTTGCAAGCTTCACCATTTGCAACACGTGGAAATAGTCTTGTGGATATTTTGAGGTCCTCATCAAAGAAGAACACCTTAAAGAAGATCATATTCGCCAACATTGATCTTATTATAAAAGTGACAAATATTCTCAAGAGTTACAATGGCGACGTGATTTTTGAGTTCCCATGAATCACTAAAAAAGTGCACGCAATGGACTCAATGGAACATCGATATGACCCTCATCTCTCAACAAAGCCATAAACTTCCAACATAGTCTTCTCTGGGGTTGCACAATGAAGCCAATTCATTGATCCTTTGAAGTGCGTCAATGAAGTTTACTCCAAACTTTTAAATTATGGGCATTCTAATTGTGCACACTTTTGCAATAGTTTGTTGAGGGCACCGACACGTGGCGAGGTGTGTGACAATTCATTAGGCAAAGTAGTATGTCACTTTTGTTCCAATGCTACACTATGCATTGGAATCTCTCAATGTTTTGTGTACAATGTGATGTCATTGTATGAGGCATGCAATATGTTATTAATTTATTGACACATGCACTCCCATGACATTCATGATAGCACATCAAAATCTCTCGCGGACAAAATCAAAGAAATAATGAAAAGAATGCTTGTTGTTGACCATCAAGCAGGTGCTAAGAAAGTCTAGATGTGTGGCAAAATAAATAGTGTTGGGGACTATTCTTTGAGCCAATGATACATGACAAAAAATTGGTGAGCAGAAACTATATGACGTATCAGAGGAGATGGGTAAGAAAACTGGTTGTCCATTTTCATATAGCAAAGTAGTTTTCTTTTCAAAATGTAATTTATGTTTAGAAGTATTATGTTTGTAATGCTCTCTTTATTGAATTTATCCATTATGTTTTGACAATTTTTTTCTTCGATGTGAAGTGGACTAACCAAAGAATCATTTGGTATTAATGCAATTCTTAAGTTGAAATGAGATTTCACTTATGACTTCTTTCAAAGTAGCCAAATTTCAAGATAGGGTACAAGAAAGAGGACAAGTGCTTTATTTTCAAAATGTCCACGGTGGATCCATCATCAGGCATCGATTTTTTAGTAAACAGCATGAGGCAAAATGGAACAGGAGATCTGTGTAGCACTTGAGTGCTATTTGATCACATAAATAGGTCATGGATTAGGTAAAAATGGCGTGCCATGTGTATGATTCAAGGTGTGTTTTCTTCACATATTATGTGCTACATATCACGTTGTTTTGCAAGAATTTTATTTTTATTCCTTTTTGAAATCGCATGCAAGACCTGCTCACTAGAGCCACACACAAAATGAAGGAAGAGGACATGGACTCACAGTACCTCTTTTGGGAATGCCTCAATGACACAATGTTTAAACATGGGTGTGAATCAGTAAGTTTCTTTGGATTCATGGCAGATGAATCCATAAGAAAGTGCAGCGAATAAGAATATAGTGCGCCATGTGTTTAATGGCAGTAAGGGCAATGTGATGCAGGATCAAGAGAGTTCTTACCTATTTCATTGGAAGCAAAGCATGAATCAACACACGGTGAAGTACATAGTAGCACCCTCATAAGTAACACACATAGAAATGTATGAGAAGTGGAGACAAGTACCATCCAAGGAGGTAGCTGTTTTGCTGAAGCCCAATCGATACAACAATGGTGACGACTAGAAAATTGCATGGTAAAAAATATTTCATACATAGATTCATGGCTAAGCTGGTGGGAGGTGCACATTTCACATTGGGGTAGTATCAGGATATTCATTGAAAGCAGCATGGACAGTCCCAATGCTCCACGCGCAAATCTTTTTGAAAGCAAACATGTTAGCTGGATGACTAAAGAGGGAACCAAGAGGTGAATATCATTGTATGATGCATGCACCATCGACCTAGTTAATGCACTTCTGCAAAGTAAAAAAGCTATTTCATACTTGCAAGGGAAAAATTAAGAAAAAGGTTCGTCCTAAAAAGGCTTGCCGAGCGGGCAGGTAATCAACCATCTAATGTCACACGCTTTGTAAATGAGGCTATCGAGGGAACATTGTGCTATAGGGTGCCCTCAGCTCTAACAGGCAACAAGGAAACTTCTCAGAAGAAGTGGTTTCCAATAGAGATGATTAATATTGAGGATGGGTCAATTCATTGACCAAAGTACAATTCAATCACAAAGGACCGACGACTAGGTGGGCGGCCAAGGAAGATTAATTTTACAGGTGAAGGGACGTCAAATATGCCACTTAAGAGGAATGAAGGGGGAGGGTCCATGGTAAAAGAGAAAATAAACGAAGTAATGTGGGCTATTTGACACATCTGCAAAGTGAAAAAAGTGATATGTAGTGGAATGCCTAAAGGGGGGAGAAGATGTGGTAGGTTCATTACAGGCTCCACAGTAAGAGTTTTGGATCCTCTTCAAAGGATATCGTAAACATCCAAGGGGAATGATCCATCAATGGTTTTGATTTTTTCTTGAGCATGAACTCATTTTGTATGTAATGTTACCTTAGACTTTGTATTTGTTCTTCTCACCATATTTAAATTTTACAAAGGGATGCTTTTTATTTTTTGATA
This sequence comes from Adiantum capillus-veneris, assembly GCF_014529385.1. Lineage (NCBI taxonomy): Eukaryota > Viridiplantae > Streptophyta > Polypodiopsida > Polypodiales > Pteridaceae > Adiantum > Adiantum capillus-veneris. The sequence continues at coordinate 126,110,465 of NC_140958.1, forward strand.
AGTGCGATTAGTACATTCATGATGTAAATAATCTTTGATTGTTACATAATTTTTATCCAGGGTTGTTTAATCTTGCAATACATCTTACTTAATATCATATTTTATTCAAAAAGAAGACAAAGGACATGGTGCAAATGACCTTAAAAATGAAATCACTTTGAGTTTTTTTATAAAAGGTAAAAAACTAACATGTATCATTCATTCGCAATTTTCTCTCTGCTCTTTTTCACAACCTTGTTTTCCAGTCTTGTGGTGTTTACACATTCACCATGCGGAGGGATAACCATGGACAATGTGACGAGCGTGGGTAAGTCGCTTAATGCGGACATGGATCTCAGTGCGGTCCACCAGTCTCCCATGTTGACCCATCAACAATGTGCACGCTAATTACATTCTACTGTGTATGCAATAGGTAATTTATGCCAAACAAAAATTGTATCCTTCAACACAGAGGATTTTTGTGTAACCAATGATGCTACCAAGTCACTATTCAATGCTATACATGAGCTCAATGATAATACACACCCAATCGAAGAGGATGTCGAGCAAGTTTCCATTATTACCTACAATGCAATCATGCACTGTATCACACCCCACAAGAGTGTGCAGCTTTTGAGAGGCATGTGGAGACTTGTGTAGAAGTGTAGATGACATGCATTCCTTCACATGGACAAGCCAATGGAAACAATGAGGACGGTGACAACGAAATGACACTAGCAATGACGACAACTAGATTTTTCCACTGTAAGCTAGTGTTGAAACAATAAGCTTGTAAATCGTGTAGCCATTTGATAACAATATAATACAGTTTTGTTTCACTCTATATTTATCTTTTTGTAGTTGTTGTTTCAATTAAGATGTTTATTTTTGAAGCCTTTCAATATCAGTATATAGGTATGTTCACT